>NC_141467.1:36904434-38173601 GCF_009769465.1 Tauraco erythrolophus
TCACACTCAGTCTCTGCCACCATCATTCCTGTTTTCCTTCTTCTTGGTTGTATTACCATTAAATGTAATGTCATATACATTTTCTAATAGTTTAAACTCTTTATGCGGAAACAGTATATGGAAGACACAGGATCTGTCATGTCCAACAAATTGGTCTCTTTTTTTCTGTATCTCCTGTTTTTCATGTGTTAATCACTGTCAACTCTGCCTCCATTCTGCATGTTGTTTTAAATTAAGAAGTAAATAGCACCTCCAAACAAACACACCACCTTAAACCTTCTCAAACATACATATGATTTTTAACAAAATACTGCAGTAGCTTAGCTGTGCAAATGTAATGTTGCCTTCACTTATCTTCTCAGGACTTTGTTCAAAGTAATGTAATAAAGGATATATGTTACAAATTTCTTGGCATAGGTCAGAAAAACTCTGAGTTTAAGGATATATTTACCCAGCAGGAGGCCACAGGCTGCAACAGGGAGTTAATTTTACGTGACCCTTCATTGATATTATAAACAATCTCCTACAGCAATACAGACACTCATCTACCTTGCTTCTCATGCTCTAGCAGTATATTTGCATAGTATTCCAAAAGATACTTAATTTGAAGACTGCATAATTTTAAAAATTATATAGAAGACATGAGCCATACAACTAAGCTTTGAAGACTGAAAAACATCTTTTACTTGTAAACCATTTTCAGTTGAAATGAAAATCATATAAGTGAAAAATAATTTAAAAAAAAAAAAAACCACACACATTTTTTGAAGTGGCTTTCCTGGTTAGAACAACACAGTGGAGAGACTACATCTGCCTAGATATGTTTTGCAGAACAGTTTCCTCTTGTGGGCTGAATATAGGCTAAAGCCAGATCATTCATCAACAGAATTTTTCTTTTTTTTCTTCAACGCCTTACATCCTCTATAGCAACTGCTGCATTTTTCTACCTCTCACCATGAATATGATCAAGGCAGTCCTTAGGTGTTACAACAAAATACTGTCGTTTCATTGAAATTAACTTAAATCTTGCAATAATTAACTAATTGTATGGTACAGTCAGCATATATGAGGGCAAAGCCTAGCAAAACTGCGGATTTATTCAGGCCCTAAGATTTTACGAAGCCCATGGACCATCCCTAAAAAGGAAAATCTGCAAGAGCACATTCATGAAAACATACACGGCATACAAAAGCTATTTTCTCGGTATTTTTGAAAGGATGTCATCATGCCCTACACAAAGATTTCCCCAGTTTTTCAATTTTCTTTTTAGAAGTTTTTAATGTGGCATCCAGTCATCAGAAAGAAGAGGTATACATTTATGCTCATCTATACTTCTATTATAATTTTGACCATCATCAAAAGTACAACAGAAGTAATTATTCTGGGTAAACTGAAAATTCAGAAAAATGGCTAATTATGTGCACATGGATTAAATGTAGAGTGGCTGTGCATATATTTGTCTAAAACCTGTGGCGGATGCCTTGGGTCAATATTGACTTAGGGATTCCTAATGTATTTTTACAACATCTAATTTTGAGAGCAAAGTGTGTGCTGCAGAGAACATTTGGTATCACAATAATTAATCTGATTTCTTCGCAAACAAACAGATCACAAGTCCATTGGTAAACATTTAAACAGCTTACAGCAAACACATTCTACATGTCATATAATTTATTATCAAGTACTCCAGACTCCTAACTATGTAATTAAAACAAAGAGCTAGTCTACTCTACTTGTATGGACCCAGATACTTATTCTGCTCCCTAGGTATCAGAACATGAACCACTTTAATGCATAACTTGCATCCAGATCTAAAAGTAATAGGCATTAAGTAAAATATAAGAATATTTATTTTGGCTGAAAGTGAAAATAGCAGGCTTTAGGTTCAAGACAAACATCAATATCTCTAGAGACAAATATGAGGTTTTATTACTAAAGCACCTGATGTATTTTAAAACATCATCTTCAACATGAATAATTTTTCTCTAATGATTGATAGATTTTGTCTTGCTAAACAAATGATACTGATAATAAAGAGTTGCAGGAGAAGCCTTTCCTACCCCTCAGATGTGAAAACAGATTACAGCACAGACATAAGCAAACATGCTTATGACACCACACCTGTTAGAATGCCATTGTCTTAACAGAACTTCCACCTTTGGGAGACTTGTATATTACTGAATAAACTTATTTTATATTCAAATTTCAAAAATGCTTGGTGAAAAATAAAAATAAACATTCAAATCTCCAAGTAACAGAAACATCAAGTGGATTTCATATATAACTTCTTATAATCTATACTAAAAATGCTCATTAACACCTTCTATTCCTCAAAAACCACACATTACTCCAGCTTTGCCTACTGTCAAATACTGTTCTTCCATCCGGATTAAGTTCTTTCTGAGTTTTTTTCATTTTTAGTCTAGTTTAATTTCCCTCAGCAGTCAGTAAGACACTGCAACAAACACAGGAATTTACAGTATTAGAATTATAAAATATAGTGATTTAGGACTGTGCTAGCCCTGCTGGCAAAACATGCTCATCTAGATGCAGCGTAGGTCACAAAAGGTTTGTTCTAGTAACACAGTCATGCCCCTTCTCTTAACATCACGTATGAAACCAACATGAGATGCCTCTCCTGCTGGCAAAGATACGTCTGTCTCCAGAGTTGTGCCAGTACGGCATGTTATAATCACTAGCTGCTATATCTGTATCAGCAAACTTTGCAGTGCAGCTCTGGTCCTTGAGTTTTTCTGTACTGACAACACTCTTTGGCTGTGCGCTATTCAGCAGCGTGAAGGCTGATGCTTGGCATTAGCTTTTTCATCGTTTTCAAGAGCTGCATTCTTTTAGAAACAGATAGGAGATTCCCTATGTGTCAAGTTATGGGTGACTATGCATGAAGTCACTGGGATGATGCCGTGCTGACAAACACGTCTGGCATTTCCTCCTTTGATTATATTATGCATCTAGCAAGAGATTTGCACACCAAACTAGTAATCCAGATGTTCTGTGTTTGTTCTGAAACCATGTTTTAAACTTAACAGTACCTCTTACTGCAACTCCTGTCTTCTAATTTAGTAATGTAAGAGGACAGTTTGAAAAACATCAAAGTCTCTCAACTTTTTTTTGTCAAGAATCCCGAAACATTCCTGACTGTATTTGCCTCATCGGACACAACTAGGAAATCCCTACCTTTCAAACGAAGTAAAGCAACACCATGTACTTGTCAAATCCACCCATCAAATATACATCTCCATGAAGATCCACCCCTGACATAACCACTAATATGTATATAATTTAATTCCATTAATATCACAGTCATTTTAATATCCTTACCTGAACGGTTCGTCCTGCGTTAATGTGTTCGTCGTGCAATCTGTCCCAGAGCCTGCATCTTTGATACTAAAAAAAAAGGAAAAATACTCCATACAATTGCTATTTTTACCAACTAACTACGCAGAAACAAGGAACCTTCAGTAAATAATCACTTTAATTTTCCAAAATTGACAGTAAAGAAGCTGAGTCATAGGGACTTCCACAGCAAAATTAGAGAGGTAAATAGCAATGAATTTTGTGAATAATCTTCTACAATGTATTTTATTGAACTGCAGATAACCAGGTTTCAGTGTAAGTTTTTAACAACAAAGAGACACTGCAGCATCTTGACACTGCTGAGGCATAAATAATTTGGTGGGCAGTAAAAAGAAGGGCAGAAGGAGGAAAAAGGAATGGAATAGGGGATTAGCAGTACCGGCCATATAGGACAACAAGGCATCTGATATTATTTACAAAGAGAATTGCGTTCATTACACAGTACTACTCTCTACATTTACACTTACCATTTCTACATAGTTACAAACACAGTTTCGAGAACCATCAGGGCAGATTTGGCACCTGCATGAGGCTCCACTAACTCCAATGGGAAACTATCCATACAGCGCTTTTCACAGGACAGAGACCAGAGTAATTATTCCATTAGCAGAGCGCAAGTTTTGCTAAAGAACTGTGTACCATCACATATAAACCTCTTCATCATTAAAATAAATCAATCCCTGCTATTGCCAGTTGACATAAACAATATAAAGACATTATCATGAAAAAGAGCAGTAAAATAATAACTAGAACATGGGCTGAAACCACCAAAGAATACATTTACAATACTAGACAATATTAGGACATTCATTTTAATTGTTTAAATAAGAAGACAAAATATTTACCATGATTTCTGAGGTATTTTTATGTAAAGTTTAATTCCTTAATTTCTTAATATGCTTTGTTACCAATAAAAAACTTTATCTATAGCCTACATCTTTCCTTAATTCTTTTCATAATTGTAGGGGCCACAGTAATAAAGGATCACAAGTTACCCAGCTTCCTAAAAGCCAACAAGAAATCTGAAGTTACTTCTTATTTTCACGTTAGGATTTTGTAGTGCTATGGAAGAGAAAATGTTTAGTGTTCAATTAAGTCAGATTAAAGTCATTTTTCTAGGAAACTAGCAACTTCTGCATAAATTATTATGCCATTAAAACTACTGCCACTGTTCTTTAAAATAAAATGGACAAAAGAAGTCTCTATCAACAGTAGATCTTCCAATTCAGTCATCCCTGAAAGAGTACTGAAACAGGAATTTCTAAGGGTGGAACAGAAGGGGCTTGGGGAAAAATTACCTTTTCAGTTTCAACTGACTGTAATATATTGTCCACATACCGAACAATAAAAAAATCCTGTTTTCCAGTTAAGAACAACAAGGATTCCTCAGGAAACCTTTATTGCTTTTCATAATTTCTACTAGAAATACTCAGCATATTTATCTGCTTTATATATTTAGAAATGTTATTACTTTGCTTTAACATTCCTAGTGTGTGCGTGATGACCTCAAATCCAGTGACTCCATTGCTTTGAGTGTATTTTGGAATAAACTCAAAGCAACGACATTCATGTGGTCAGAGAACTCTTCCTTGTTGACTTCTCTTTGTCAGTCAGCACAAAACAGGCCATACTCCTGGGCCATGTTCACTCTAGGGGACTCAAGGACAGCAAACCTTGAGAAGAGATGGTATTGACATTATTTATCGTTAACAAACACATGTAAAACTAAGGGAGGTCCATGAAGTAAATATACCTATGGAATCCTAACCTGTTAGAGCAAGTCCAGAAGCAGGCCATGCAAATGGTCAGAGTGCTGGAACATCTCGCCTGTGAAAAAACGCTGAGAGAGCTGGGTTGTTCAACCTGGAGAAGAGAAGAGAAAGCTCCAGGGAGACCTGATTGCAGCCTTTCAATATACAAAGGGGGCTTGTAAGAGAGACAAAGTCTTTTTACCAAGGCTGTACTGACAGGACAAGGGGCAACACTTTTAAACTGAAAGAAGTTAAGTTTAAATTGGACTCAAGAAAGAGATTTTTTTTATGATGAGGGTGGTGAGGCACTGGAACAGGTTGCCCAAAGAAGTTGTGGATGCCCCATGCCTGAAAGTGTTCAAGGCCAGGTTGGAAGGAGCTTTTGAGCAACCTGATGGCAGGAGGGTTGGACTAGATGGTCTTCAAAGCTCCCTTCCAACCCAAACTACTCTATGATTCCATGAGTCTATGATATTCAAACATAATCATGCTATCGCCAAATAGTTTGTATTCTGCATCAGAAATACAAAACATAAGGTTACTCTCAGACAATGTCTTTTCGTCTTCCGCCCATTCTCTTTTGAGAAATCTCTTCAGAAAGAAACCTTCGTGCTTATGCTTCAGATCCCTTCCATTTCTCCTTGAAAGTATCCAGTGAACATGGAGAGAATTCAAAGCTTTTCATAATATCCTCTGCATTAACTTCTGTAGCAGGTAGTGCTCACCATTTCTAAAAGCTCTACAACAAACGTCCTATACAAATGTATATACTCTGATGAAGACTGCAGTAAGACTCAGGTATCTTAATTTCTCATTTTGTGTCACTTTTATGTATCAACCAACAACAGTGGTTCCCAGCCAAAGGTAAGTACTGTTTCACGCAACATCCTTTAACTTTGCCACAGTTACGGGAAATTAAGTTAAAACTGAGAGCAACAGAGAAAAGGATGCTATGTCTTACAGCACTTTTTATTTTAAGAATTGTTGCCTATCACCAACAAAGTTTAGGGCAGCATGCCAAAATCTCCACCTTCCTGTAGCACCATGACAATTGCTTTCATCTAACAGAACATTGTAACTCTTTTGGATAACCATGCACTTTATTCCCTCTTTTAGAGTGAAAGGCCATCCAATCCACAGAATGTGTTTTGTAAAAGAAGGACTACTCTGAGGAAAACATGAAAAAAAAAACAAGTATAGAGTACGATTTCTTAAGGATGTAAATTTTAAGTCTTCAGAAACTGTCACATAGAAAGTTGGACTCTCAAACAGTTGAGAAGCAATGTTCTGATGATGGATTTATGGTAGCCACTTCCTCTGAAAAGGTGTACTCAAGGTCAAATTTCATTATATATTGATTTTATAGTTTCTTCAAACAGTGATTTAGTAGATTAATTGTTTGGACTATCTCTGGAACCTAAGGTTTAAATCAATATTCATGAAATGAGGTTAGAGATATTGGCTTCATCATAAGTAAATAATGTTGCTGCTCTAAGCAATTTGAAATAATTAGTTATTTTTGCCTAAAAGTAGCCTCTAAAATAAACAGGACCGAATTCTACAAAATTATCCTTCTACCTCTAGGGATGTTTGGTTTACATGGCTGAAAGTTAATTTTACAAAAAGTATTTTAGAGAAAACCATTTAAGCTGCTGAAGCTGACAGCTCACATAAGTACTGTAACACATTTGCTATGGCTAAAATCCATGTAAAAGATATAAAAATGAAAACGATTACAGAAGTATTTCAACCAAACTATTGCTAGTGTTCTGATAATCTAAAACTATCTAGAGTGACAGATTTCAAATCCGGATTTGCCATATTTTTATTCTCACTTTCTCATAAACCTATCAATAGAGTAAACTTTCAAACATTTATAGTTCTTACAGTCAGAAAAGTGTTTGGGTTTTTTTTTAAAAAAAAGACAGACACTTTCAAATTTTAAGAACATTACACTGAGTGTGGAATTTTAAAGAATTTAACGACTATTTTTATACTCAGATGTATTACTTCTCCTAAATGTTTGTGTCATATTTTTTGTCAATACACAGAAGTTCTGAAGCCTTCAGTATTGTTGGATACATTCAGGTAGAGCTACCAATTGTTTATTTGAAGGTTTTATCCACAGTTACTTGTTTCTAATAATTCTGTTAATTACTAATTCAAATATCAAATCTTCCAGGACTTACACTGTCTAGAGATGCAGAAATTTTTAATTACTAGTATTCTGAGACTAAAAAGACAAATTTATACTAAACATTGCTACCACTTCTTGCTTTCATTAAAGTGTTTCTCTAGAGGATACGCAGTTAACACTTAAAAGAACTAAGTTTGCAATTATTTAAAAACTTTTCTGTTATGAATATTTCATTATGTTGACTGAGTAGATCATTCACATTGCTACCAGCAACCAGAAAATCTCAAGAAACGTCCAAACCAGACACTTTCACATTGCACCAGATTTTTACACTGAAAGTACAAAATTCAAGTCGATAAAGCATCCTGGTATTTCAGTGTCATCACTGAATGCCATCACAGAAACGCTGCGCTTTGTGTTGCCTATAATTAAACTCTAGCTAAGCATGAGTTTCTCTCACAATGCTTTGAACAAGGTATTAAATCAGAACTAACCTAATGACTCATTTCATCCTGAGTGCTAATATTTTCTACATTTTCTTCTAGACACAGAAAACTATCCTTACAACGATCTCCCCTTCTGTCTGCAAAACAGGAATGCTTGACTTGAGTTGCTGGGCCAATAAAGACTTCAGTTGACCAACACATGGCTGAATTAAGTGGAACATGTTTCACCCTTTCCCCGGCACCATGTAACACTATCTGGCTAGACAGAGGACAATTATTCTTTGTCTAAATACGTAAAACATTTTCAGCAGGATCAACCAGTAACTGGCTACCTCTTCTTGCTGACCAGATTCTGCAAAACCCAGCAATTCCCAAGATCAACTCTCACACTGGTAAGTACTACACAGCGCAATAACTGACCATGTCTCTGTTTCTCATTGTAGAACCAAATGCCTTTTGAAGCCTCTTGTTAGGGTGTCTACACAGCCTAAATGAGGGGAGCTTTACATAAATGGACAATACTTAGCAAAGAATCTATTTATCTGTACAAAGTAATACTCTTCCAAAAAATTCAAGCAGTGTAACAGTTATGCCCATCCTCTCCATTGTGTCTCCCTAATTACTACCTTACACACATCAAAAGCTTATCTTTACCTGTGAAGTGCAACAAAACCATTTGTGTACTGCTAATATACCCTGCTAATCACTTTCCATTTTGTACTGACAGGTCAGCTATCCCTTCCCATCAACGGACTACCTTTTTCCAGTGACCACTTGCTTGTTCCTCTCAAGCAAGGCTGCAGCTTTTATGCTATCCTTTTGTGGCTATTTATTAAATGCATCCCTTCGTTTCAGGATGCCTTCTGCGAGACTCTGAAGAATGGTACATGTCACAGTTCCACACTCATTGATGCTGTTGGTGTTAACAGGAGTGCTGACCTGAAGATATAATTTTTAACATAATTTTAACATAAGCCAACCACAGACCAAAAAAATCTACCTCTCTGCAACCCAGAAATCCCTCTGGGTGGATTACGGCAAATGCATGTTCCTTCCATGAGCAGCTGTGCAACTTCTCATTAGAGAAAGAAGGGAACAGCCTAGCTCCAAGACTGCCCCCATTTGAACGAAATAGCTTGCATGGAAAAACTATTATAATGATGGTCTCCTCTAGGAACCTCTGAATCCTGTCCTATTCCACATAACTCCTCACTAGTTGCCCTTAGCTAGCTCTATGGCCACTGCTAAGTATGGGCCATGCACAGAGACACATACGCACTGATCCCTGGAGGCTGTACACCTCTCCAGGGCAATTTAACAGTTGAGGATCCTTGCTCTCCCATCATCTCACCCAAGGGCAAGCTAATACTGACTCCTCTGTACTCTGGCTCCAATGCAAAGTAACTCAATTACTCAATTATTGTTTGGATGAACAATAAGCTCCTGGACCAGCTCGGACACAAAAAGAAGGCCTACAGAGGGTGGAAACAAGGACAGGTAGCCTGGGAAGAATACAGAGCAATTGTCCAAGCAACCAGAGATCAGGTTAGGAAAGCCAAAGCCCTGACATAGTTAAATCTGGCCAGGGACATCAAGGGCAACAAGAAAAACTTCTATAGATATATCAGTGATAAAAAGACATCTAGGGAAAATGTAGGCCTTCTCCAGAAGGAAACGGAGGATCTAGCTACCTGGGATATGGAGAAAGCTGAGGTTCTCAATGACTTCTTTGCCTCAGTCTTCATTGGCAAGAGCTCCAGCGGCACAGCCCAAGATACAGAAGGCAAAGGCAGGGACTGGGAGAATGAAGAATCGACCACTGTAGGAAAAGATCAGGTTCGAGACCTTCTAAAGAACCTGAAGGTGGACAAGTCCATGGGACCAGATGAGGTGCATCTGCGGGTCCTGAGGGAACTGGCAGATGAAGTTGCTAAGCCACTATCCATCATATTTCAGAAGTCGTGGCAGTCTGGTGAAGTTCCCACTGACTGGGGGAAACAAAGCCCCCATCTTTAAAAAGGGGAAAAAAGAAGACCCAGGGAACTACAGGTCAGTCAGTCTCACCTCTGTGCCCAGCAAGATCATGCAGCAGATCCTCCTGGTGACTATGCTAAGGCACATGGAAAATAAGGAAGTGATTGGTGACAGCCAACATGGCTTCACGAAGGGTGAATCTGCCTGACTAATTTGGTGGCCTTCTATGATGAGGTTACAGCATTGATGGATAGGGGAAGAGCAACTGACATAATCTACCTGGACTTATCCAAAGCATTTGATACTGTCCCACACGACATCCTTGTCTCTAAACTGGAAAGACATGGTTTTGATGGATGGACCACTCGGTGGATAAGGAATTGGCTGGATGGTTGCACTCAAAGAGTTGTGGTCAACGGTTCAATGCCCAAGTGGAGGCCAGTGACGAGTGGTGTTCCTCAGGGGTCAGTACTGGGGCCAGTGCTATTTAACATCTTTGTTGGTGACATGGACAGTGGGATCGAGTGCACCCTCAGCAAGTTTGCAGATGACACCAAGTTGTGTGGTGGTGTGGACACGCTGGAGGGAAGGGATGCCATCCAGAGGGACCTTTACAGGCTAGAGAGGTGGGCCTGTAAGAACCTCATGAAGTTCAACAAGGCCAAGTGCAAGGTCCTGCACATGGGTCAGGGCAATCCCAAGCACAAGTACAGGCTGGGTGGAGAATGGATTGAGAGCAGCCCTGAGGAAAAGGACTTGGGAGTGCTGGTGGATGAGAAGCTCAACATGAGCCGGCAATGTGTGCTGGCAGCCCAGAAAGCCAACCGTATCCTGGGCTGCATCAAAAGAAGAGTGGCCAGCAGGTCGAGGGAGGTGATCCTGCCCTTCTACTCTGCTCTCGTGACACCTCACCTGAAATACTGCGTTCAGGTCTGGAGTCCCCAGCACAAGAAGGACATGGAGCTGCTGCAGCGGGTCCAGAGGAGGGCCATGAAGATGATCTGAGGGCTGGAACACCTCTGCTATGAAGACAGGCTGCGAGAGTTGGGGCTGTTCAGCCTGGAGAAGAGAAGGCTCCAGGGTGATCTTATCGCAGCATTTTAGTACTTAAAGGGGCCTACAGGAAAGCTGGAGAAGGACTTTTCACAAGGGCGTGTAGTGATAGGACAAGGGGCAATGGATTTAAACTGAAAGAGAGGAGATTTCGATTAGATATAAGGAAGAAATTTTTCACTCAGAGGGTGGTGAGGCACTGGAACAGGTTGCCCAGAGAAGTTGTAGATGTCCCATCCCTGGAAGTGTTTAAGGCCAGGCTGGATGAGGCTTTGGGCAACCTGGTATAGTGGAGGGTTTCCCTGCCCATGGCAGGCGAGTTGGAACTAGATGATCTTTGAGGTCCCTTCCAACTCTAACCATTCTATGATTCTATGATTCTATGATTCAATTAACTGTTATTTATGGGAGAAGCTGGAGAACAGAAAGCTGCTCCTAGCTGCTACAGTATGGGGCTGCTGCAAATGGGCTGATTCCAAGGCAAAAAAATGCTGAATCAGATGGTGTCTAGGTAATGTAACGAATTATATAAATATGGAATAACAAAGAATAAACAACATGCTGTGACTGAAAAAATAGGTTGTCTCTTTCAGAAGTTATTGCTTCCGGCAAATATTGTACTAATGTATCTTCCAGTTTGTGAATTTTGCAGTTCATATCTTTATTGTATCCTTATTACACCCTTACCAGGAAAGAATCACTATTATATCCCATCATTAGTCCCAGCAGCTCCAGGTCTTACTCTATCCCAATTTTTCTCTCGTCCCATGGTCAGTCACCATTTCTGCACTTTGACCTTCCATCTGAGGTTCTTCTTCACAGGCTCCTCCCACCCAATGATTTCTCTTTGATTTACATAAGCCAGGAAGCGCTTCCTCTTGCATACAAGGGAAATTAAGGGGACGACACTATGGGAACAGAAGAAAAACCATTTCCCCATTTTCATTCTCAGACTCAGGATCAGTTAAATTAGCAAGTCCAAGAATAAGCTCTGGTAATTTCTAGCACAGGAGTGTGCCCAGTGTTGGGTAAATCTTTAGCAATCTTCAGTTGGTAGAGTTTAACCAGTACCTACCTGCAAACCACTTTTTTTCAGAATTGTACCTCTTGACCAAAACATGGCAGACTTTTAGAGGCACAGCAAAATGTACAGTACAAACAAAGACCACCCCACAAAAAGTCTCAGGTTACTGTTCTAACATGTCACTGCTTTGAAAAGAAATTATTATTACTAAGCTATCAATCACTATCATAAACTAAATATTTTGTATTAAAATAAATTACTATCATTTGAACAACACATTACTTCCTGTACTCTCAGAAACAAAAACATGGATTTATTTCTCTCCTCCCTCATCCCCAAACTACTCAAGGCAGAAACCTGGCATGGAAAATTTCATCCAAAAGGTTACCCAGTGGTAAAGTTACAGTAAAATTCTGGTAAAGTTGTAACAACTGACAGCAGCAAAACACGTAACAGTTTCAACAATAACACTATACACACCCTTCAGACCATACCTTTCAGGAAATCAAAATCAAAATCACCTTATGTGTTTCCAATTTATTCACTCCTTCCCAAGTTGTTAAAAAACGTAGTTAGTTCTCCTACATCAGTCAGATTTACATATATACTTGAATTTATATATTGTGAACAAGTCTAGTGAAATTAATATGATGTATGATTTTTGAGAAACATGTCCAGGACTTCGCAGAACTACAGACACTCACTGTCACTGATTTTTGTGTGGTGGTAAGTATAGTCTTTTCTAAACAAGTATGTATTTTATCAGCCATTTCAAAAATTCCATTGCAATGTTGGTATTATAAGTGTGTTTCCTGAGTCACTCACTCTTTTCCTTTGTTTAGTGGTGTCACCTGTTTTAGTAAATCTCTTATCATCTTCCTCAACTAACCAATTTCTCTGTTTCCATAGGCTATTATACTAATAAACAGAGATTGAGAAAGTCTGAAGTCTGAAATCCAGTTATCTGTGCTGTTAAATTGTTGCAACTGTCCCTGGCATGGTTCTGGCCATGTCAAACAGGTTTCTCACATAAAGAATTCCTGATAACAGTTAAGGAGTTAGGAATTATAAACACAGAACAGAGGCTATTCCCAGTTAGCAGAGTGGATGTGGTCACCTGGTTTTGCAGAATATGAGGGTTTAATAACATGGACATAGGCCATTTCATACCAGACGATTGTCCTGGACATGTTTATTTTACCAGTACAGGCATTGCCACAATGTACGGAAGAATTTAACTCGATGCTAATTTTTCTGGGAAGCATATTCAGTTTCACTGTCAAGTGTGAGCTAATGCCAACAAGAAGCATATAAACATGCTGTGATTTTGATACTATTCTGTTTATTTAAATAATTCATTCTCTCTATTTCTCTCAGGTAAGTTTAAAAGCATATATAGAAAAAGACGGGTATAAACAGTAAGTTAATCAGAATAGTTGGCAGCAAACCACTGTGACTTAAAAATTAAGTAAAACAATTAGGCTGCTTTCCTTACAACAACTTTTTAACACAAAACAGAAGTGTTCCTCACTCCGTAGACCGACTAGTTACCACTAGTAAAGGCCTTTGTACACACTGAATGATCAGACGATACAGAAGTTTCATTTTTAGCCAAATTTTAATTAAAACATTTAATAATCAACTTCCTATTGAAATCCCTACATAATCTTCCAGCATGACTGCTTCTATACTCCAAAAAGAACTGTATTAGTAAAAAGTGAACACTAACCTTCTCAATATTTATTTGGTGTTTTCTTAACCTCTCCAAATCTGTTGGAATTGCCACTTTAACGAATTTCTGAATGGCAGGTTCAATTCGACGGAGCTTAATTTTTTCTTCATCTTCAGACATCCTAAAAGCAGCTTTCAAGTCAATACTTGCCCAGTATACCTTCACCAAGGTAGAAACCCCTAAAAAACAAAGAATTGCAGGCTTATAAAAACGTGGTAATTTAGAATCACTTTTTAAAAGAAAGTAAAGATAAGGCAAATCAGTCTTTCCAATAAAAACAAGTATTCCAAAACCACATTTGAGCAGAATTAACTACTTAAAATCTGGATACTCTATTTGCATTTAAATGTATTATTTCTATTTATTTGCAGGCTTTGAGGATCACTTTTCATAGACAAAACTTAACACTAACAAAAAATATAGCTAAATAATTAAGGCAGATGCAAAAATGCTTTGCAGCATAATGACAGATGAAAGCCTTTGAAGAAACCTTCCAATTAGATGCTTTGCTTGATCAGAGTTCAAGTTTTGCCAATTTACATTCTGAATCATCTTAAAAATTGTAAAACCTGTTCTGAAAAGACACCAAGATAAAATTATTTTTGGAAGTCCATTTCCTAGAAAGATTAACAACTCCTGAATGAAGATTTGCACTGCAAACTGCATTTGTCCCCTACCAAAAATTTACATCACCTTAAACAAGGGGTTTAAACAGGTTGCTGAAATATTTGCAGGACCGGTAGGTACATAAGCAGCTTCAATTCTGTTCCCTGCATATGCATAAAGCATGACTTTGAAGTTTCAGTTCTCTAAAAGAAAGATACACAGAATTGTATATAATAGCATTTATTTACAGAGCATATGAGTAATACAAAGGAATTCCATTATGCTGAATGCACACAAGAGGCGAGAAAAAATTATTGAGATATCATTTTGTAGTTTTAACACTGTAGAAACAGAGGTTATTTAAATGAGATTTTCTCTCTGTACACTGCCTTTTTAACAAAACCAAGAAGTTGCAGTTGGACTGCAGACATGTATGACAAAGTTTTGTCACAAGTGACAGTAAAAAAATACATGTGGATTTGGTTATATGAAAGTACCTGTACTACAACAGCAACTGCATCAGAAGGCTTTCCTTGATTTTTCCTCTTCCAGTAACCAAACTAGTTTAAAATACCTAAACTAGCATAATCCTCCAAGTACAAAGGAGGCATAGAAGAATGTAACAGGTTAAAAAATTTTGCTATTTTTCACACAGCCAAACATATTATTAACAGTGAAATTAGACATTATTTTTCTCACATCTAACTATGGTGTCAACATGTGGAGGGACAGTGTTAAGGTTCTTCTGAGACATGTGATTCCTGCAGGCAGAGAGAACTTGAAGGCAGACACCTGTTGATGGCACTGGGTCTTCGACTGAACTGCTCAAAGTTCTGTCACAGCCCTCACTTGCAGGCTGCAGGGAGGATATGTACACACCTCTCTCACCTTCAAAGGAGCCAAGTGGTAAGCATCTTCCATCAGGCCAGTGAGAAAGCTGGAAGTGCTTCTGGCAAAGGGAAGCTGGGTTTTTAGAGGGAAAATAGTCCCAGACTACTCATCTTTTCCAACACAGCCGCAAATAAAACGTTATGTTTTTATGATGAACGGAATGCCAAGAAGACTCTTCTCCTTTACCTATCCCACTCAATAAAGAAACTGAAAACTGAGTATTTATTGAGAGTGGACCAAGTCAGGGGAAGTCAGTCTTTAAGGTTTCACTGATACATCTTGTCCTTTTTCAGCAACTCAGCTGGAAATTATTTCATCAACAGACTTTGCAATCATTGCTACTTTGCAGTCATTGCTAAATCATCTCCACTGCAAATTGTAGAGACATACTATCAAGCAGCCTTACAAATCCCCTCTAACCCAAGGCATTTAATACCAACAGTTCTTCATCCAAATCTTCAAATAAACCTGCAGTGGGTGGCCTCGCGTTTTTCAGGCTGTAAAAAGATGAAGCCTTATGAGACCTTCCTGCAGCCTTCCAGTACCTGAAGGGGGCCTACAAGAAAGCTGGAGAGGGACTTTTTGCAAGGGTGTGTGGCGATAGAACAAGGGGTAACAGCTTTAAATTGAGAGGGCAGATTTTGATTAGATCTAAGGAAGAAATTCTTCACTCTGAGGGTGGTGAAGCACTAGAACAGGTTTCCCAGAGAAGTTGTGGATGTCCCATCCCTGGAAGTGTTGAAAGCCAGGCTGGATGAGGCTTTGAGCAACTCGATCTAGGGGAAGGTGTCCCTGGCGGAGGGGTTGGAACTAGACAATCTTTAAGGTCCCTTCCAACTCAAAACCATCCTATGATTCCATTCTATGATCCTAATGTTAATTCTCTTATGTTGATTTACTCTTTCCACCATTCTAAAAACAGTGGCTTAAATGCAAGATGATAAAAAAATACATTGGTTCTTCTATTATACCTGGATCACTACAGTCCCTAACACTTTTGAAAGAGCCACTCGTAGCTCACAGTTGAACTCCGTTTTGAGCCTAGAACAGATTTTTTTTTTCAATGAGCGAAAGATAATAAGTATCATACTCCAAACTGCAGTACTTCCTCTTTGAATACACATTTAATTTCCAGACAGCTTATACATTAATCCATGAGTTTACAGGCTAGAATTAATTAAAAATTGGTTCCTTAAAGATATTTAGTAGCCACGTCATGCTTTTCTTTAATACTGAGTCATCTTGAAGAAGCGATGACAGGAATTCTTCAAACTTATCACACAGCATGAGCTCACAGAAACCCACAGCCCATTCTGTCTTAGAACAAATACAGCAGAGACCAAGCTAAATTCATCATAATATTGTCCTTAACCTTTAAAGACATCTAGAGATCGATAAGAGTCAAAATTGACAGTTTAGATTACTTATAAACTGGACCACTGTGAAAGCAGAGTTAATGTAACCAACAGTCACAAGTCCTGAGTAGGTGATCTGAACAAGCAACAGTTTTAAATCCAAAGATTTGGCTGCATGCAGGGCTCCGCACAGTCATTTCCTTCTCCTTAAAAATTCCCAGGCAGTAAACTAGTTTTCATGACAGTGTCTATGAACCTCTTTAAGGGACTGCTGCCTAAAATCCACAGCACAGTATGTGTGAGAAACTAAGAAAGAAATATAAAAACATCTTATATTCTCATCAGGTCTCCTGCTTAATGTTCTCTCAAACAGTATAGTAGCTTTTGTAACACAAATTCTAAGACATAAATTACCAATAAGAAAATGTGCAAGGTCTTACTTTTTTTAAGTTCATATAATATGGTAAATAAAATTAACATTACAAGTTTTTGTGATTACCATATGTTCATTCCAGATGCAATTTCAAGGAAATCTAAGGTTTCTTGCCTACTTTATTGGGTTTGTGTTTTCCTAAGCATAACATTAAGTTTTGAAGCTATAATGCCTGTTTTTTGAGTAATCACAGAATAACAGGACAGTTTAGGTTGGGAGGGATTTTCACATATCATCCAGCACAAGATGAATTAGATGTGGTTGCACAGGCCCTTGCGCTGTCAAGTTTTAACACCTTCACAGATGGACACTCCAAACATTCACTAGACCCCTCCTTCAGAGTTTAACCATTCTCCAGGTTAAAAATAAACTAACAAAACCAAACTAAAACCAAAAAGATCTTCCTTGTAGCTAAACCAGCTTGTCTCTATTGCCTCTCATCTCATTGTCATGCACCTCCAAGAGGAGCCTGACTCTATACCGTTCCACCCACAGCAGTAAGATCTCCTTTTCCTTCACCTTCTCTTAAGGCTGAACAAATCCACCTCTCTGTTTCTCCTTCAATATCACGTGCTCCAGCCCCCTAACCACCTTGCTAGTCTCACAGGTGCCAAACAGAAGGGAAGTCACTCCCTTGACCTGCTGTCTCTCAGACACATTTACTAACACAGCCCACAACGCAGTTTTCCTTTGCCACAACAGCATGCTCGAACTGGTATTCAGCATGTGGTCCACCAGAACACACAGGTCCTTTTCTGCAAGGCTGTTCTCCACCAAGTCTTCCCACAGCCTGTTCTAGTCATCAGGCTATTCCATCCCAGAGGCAGGACTTTCTTGCTGTCTTTGCTGGAATTTACAAGGTCCCTGTCAGCCCATTTCTCGACCCTGTCAAGATCCCTCTGAGTAGCAGCCCTGCCCAGCCTATCAACCACTCTCCTCAGGCGAATGAAAAACCACTGCTCTCAACTTCGGCTTGTTAAGAAGATAATTTTGTCTCTGTCCTTGGACCTGAACTGTGGTCAGCATGTACACAAGCCTGCAGAAGTACCAAGTCCTCTCTCAGAGGGTGCCACTAAGACAACACATGGTTCACCTTCCCTTTCTGACTGTTTCTGTACAGGACTGTTGCTTGAGCAGAGGCTTAAGAATCCTTCCTACAGGCATTTACCAAGCACCAAGCACAACAAAATCTCAAGTTCTCCAAGACTGCAATACATGGTGCTGATTCTCTAAAATAAATTCAAGTTCAAGCAAAAAAGCCCAAGAGAACAGCATATCGTTAAATCAGTAATTAAAAAAAGTTAGATAAAACCATTTGTAATTAACTGTTCCTTATTATATTCACTGTGCAAGATATTTTGATACACAACAAAATTACAGAATCTTGTCTTCTCAAAAGCTGATGCTACAGGCCTGTTAGAGGTTATCTTCTAAGTAAAATACTTTCAATTCAACATTTAAAATTCATGCAACAAAATTCAATTATATTTCAGTGACAGAAGTAACACTTATCCAGAAGTGATCAAGACCCAGACATACAATAATTTTCAGTCAACTGTGTTAATAAAAAAGAAGACATATCCAAAGCATACTGTAGCAGCATTATCAAAGTATTAGGTGGTGACAAAAACTATAAATATATCTCCCTTCTTAATATTTACATTTTCTGGAGACTGGCTCCAAACTGAAATTGTAATTGTGAAGTAAATTCACGTAAAATAATAACTTGATAGCTGCACTTAATATGAAAATCATCTATGATTCTTACTACCCAAGACAGGGCAGAATCCCTTATCCAGTTTGTTCACCCCATGTCCTTGAAAATATTTAAGTGTATCTTCCATAAAGGATTAGTCCACATGCTCTTGTTTGTAAGCAACAGAGCAGAAGAACCTGCGGAGTTCCACTGGTTTGATCTTTGCTTTACCAAATAATCGGGTAGATAAAGCAAACAAAATGTTTCAAAAACAGGTCACTTTCTCTTTCAGCTTTTGAAGGTCCAACCAGCATATGCTATCTTATTTCACTGTCTAAATCAAATAATTCTAACGGGTAAAAGAGTCTCAAGGTATCCAATTCCAAATGTTGAAAGTGTGAATTTCATTCTGACACTAACACAAAATCTCCACCTACGTTGTGGCGACACAAAGAAAGCAGAGTCACACAGCTGCAGTCAATTAGAAGTAAAATTCTTCCCAAGTGTTGTATTACAAATTTCAATAAATGCTGTTAATACACATCAAATGTAATGCTCACAAACTTCTGTTAAACTGCCTCGCATTCTCCATGCAAATATGGCAGGAAAAATGCAGAATAAACCTGAAGAGTTCTGCTTGCCTGGGGAAACACAATGTAACGCTCCCACTTGATCTTAATTCACTTCAGAAGCTTTTAGACAACCACTGTCACTAGAAAAAGTACTATCAGCACAGATGTCTTGTCTTTCAGGGTTGTAAGGCCAAAAACCTTTTTCCTTTTCTCAATGTAAGTAAAATAAATAAGGATACAGATGCTAGAATAGAGAGATTTACAACAGCTTTCTAAGGTGACCTGAAACACTTCTTCTTAGAGTAGTACTGGCCCCAAAATTGCAATGACAAAGAGTAATTCACTATTGCTCACATGGCTGAGGTGTGTAGTTAGCGAGGAACACACTCCTGCGGTGGACTACATCCAAATTGCACTTTGGATCTGAACTACATCTTTCTCCTTTGGCTATAAAAGGAACCAAAGGCAAATAGTTTTGTTAGGATGAATTAAGGCATTGTCACCAGCCACAGTGTATCCACAAAGTGACATGAAACTATTTAGTGGGATAAGGAGCTGTAGGTGCCAGATCTCCCACAGACCAACCAGATTTAGCAGCTGTAAATAACAGGCTGTGGTTCCTAGCAGATCTGTGCGCTTGTGGATCACCTGGCAAGACAAACTTGATCCAGATGAGGCAAGGGCGCGTGACTGCCTTTTGAGAAATCAGAACAGACAAGAGGCATTTAGTATTGGTTTTACAAGTTTCAGTCAGTTGCAGAAGAGCAGAAAATAGCTAATGAATAACACATCAACATTTTTTGAACAAAGCTGAACCGGAGGAGCCGGTCTGTAGTGGACCGACACCTGCAATAGGCAACCGCAACACAGTCCACCCTGCAATCAGAGCCCTAAAACCGATTTTTCCGTCTTACTGAACTATGCCTCTGGTCTTATCCCAGCAGCCAGGAGGTTACGGAGGCTTACCCTTCCTGCATCTCACCCCTGGAAAGCAAGGGGTGCACGCAGAGAGTAGAAGCATAAGAATAAAGAAAGGTTTTAAGTCTTATATCAAGGCTCCAAGCGGATTATACTAGGTTCTTTTTCCTGACTTATGTTTTTAAAAGCTTGGGGAATGCCGGGCTAAACAATTCGTCACTCTGTGCTCTTGCTCTTTTTTTTTTTTTTTAATAAAATAATAATCCAAGCTGGTCTGGCAAGTTCTGGTTGGGCTCAGCTCTCCGCCGGCACGCCAACCTGTGCCTCCCCGCCACCAGACCCAGGCGCCCCGCCGAGGTCCTCCGTGCCCAGCGTCTCCGGGGGCACCCGCACGGCCGGGACACCCCCAAACGCCCCGCCGCGCCGGTCGGCCTCGGGCTACCGGGCCGCTGCTGGGGAGGGAAACCGCCCTCACACACAGGCTGGGGGGACTGGGAGGAGCGGAACGATCACGACCCCCCCCCCCGCCCGCCGCGCCAGCTACCCCACAGCCTCAGGGAGAGGGGCGGCCGAGGGGCGCGGGCCTGCCCGCGGCAGCGGGGCCCGGCCTGCAAGGCCGAGGCGAGCGGACGGCGGTCCTGCTGCCCGCCGCGGCCCTCGCTGAGGGGCGGGAACCGGGGCTCAGGGGGGGAACGCGGCGCCCCGCTCCCCGCCGCGGGCTCCTACCGGCCAGCCACGTCCGCAGCGACCAAGCCCAGGGTCCGCCAGGCCCCGGCCCGGCCTTCCTCTCGCCTCCCCGGCGCGGGAAGCGAAAGCGAAAGCAGCGCGGCCGCCGTCGGCGGGGACGCGGCAGCCGCCCCGGCCCCGCTGCTCCCACCGCCCCCCTCTGCCGCCACCCCCGCACCGCCTGCGGCCCCTCACCATGTGGCGGCTGTGGCCGAGCCGAGGACCGCGGCCAGCGGGACACTGGGCGGCAGCCGGCGCGCAGGGCTCCCCCTCGGCGGGAAGCGGCCCAGCCCCCGCCCGCCACACACACGCACACACCCCCTTCGCCACGCTCGGGGCGATTTTCCTCGTGTTTATTTCCCTCCCTAACTTGCGGCGGGAAGGGGCCAGGGCAGCGGAGAAGCAGCCGCCGCAGCAGGAGCTGCGGCGGCTGCTTCTCCGCTGCCCTGGCCCGAGTGGAATTATCTGGCATAAGGGCTCATGGGGAGAGAAAAGTTAAAGTTCTTCGTCTAAAACGAGAGCCGAAGGTTTCTGTTACCATTTTAAGAATTTTTCTTAAATTCTACCAGCATTTTTACTTGCCTTGACACATAATTTAGGTAATACCAACTGGCCAAGCGGAATACCCTGGCGATACAGAGCATCGGTTTGTAGAGGACAGTGAAGCTGCTTTCTCCCCTCGCTAACCTTCACAGTTTCTAACAGCAAAATAGGTATCTAGGAAGTATTTCTGATTTGGATTTTGAAAATAAGTGTGATTTAGAATCATAGAGTCATAGAATGGTTAGGGTTGGAAGAGACCTCAAAGATCATCTAGTTCCAACTCGCCTGCCATGGGCAGGGAAACCCTCCACTACACCAGGTTGCCCAAAGCCCCATCCAACCTGGCCTTCAACACTTCCAGAGATGGGGCATCTACAACTTCTCTGGGCAACCTGTTCCAGTGCCTCACCACCCTCAATGTACAAAATTTCTGCCTTATATCTAATCGAAATCTCCCCTTTCAGTTTAAAGCCATTGTCCCTTGTCCTATCACTACACGCCCTTGTAAAAAATCCCTCTCCAGCTTTCCTGTAGGCCCCCTTTAAGTACTGGAAGGCTACAATAAGATCACCCCAGAGCCTTCTCTTCTCCAGGCTGAACAGCCCCACATTCTCTCAGCCTGTCTTCATGGCAGAGGTGTTCCAGCCCTCAGATCATCTTCGTGGCCCTCCTCTGGACCCGCTCCAGCAGCTCCATGTCCTTCTTGTACTGGGGACTCCAGACCTGAATGCAGTATACTAGGTGGGGTCTCACGAAAGCAGAGTAGAGGGGCAGGATCACCTCCCTTGACCTGCTGGCCACTCTTCTTTTGATGCAGCCCAGGATACGGTTGGCTTTCTGGGCTGCCAGCACACATTGCCAGCTCATGTTGAGCTTCTCATCCACCAGCACTCCCAAGTCCTTTTCCTTAGGGCTGCTCTCAATCCATTCTCCACCCAGCCTGTACTTGTGCTTGGGATTGCCCTGACCCATGTGCAGGACCTTGCACTTGGCCTTCTTGAACTTCATGAGGTTCTCACAGGCCCGCCTCTCCAGCCTGTCAAGGTCCCTCTGGATGGCATCCCTTCCCTCCAGCGTGTCCACAACACCACACAACTTGGTGTCATCTGCATTTGGTTGTGTCTGACACGGATCATCGGATCTTCTCCCAACACAGCAGCCTCTGGCTGGCAGAGCACCTGCTCCTGGCAGGCACACCGGCAGCTGTGCGACAGGCAGAACGAAACCTCCAAGGGTAGCCTGGTATCGCTTCTGGTCGTTTTACCACCTCTGAAGAGACATGAAAACCTGTCTAGCTACCTCGTAATATCTGGAAAGCAACTTTGTTATGTCACTGTTAAAATAGAACTTGTTTTAACTGAACTCAACAGCATTCATAGAACAGACTTAAGATGATCTCTGCAGTATCAAAGAAGAATTTAAGCTGATTTTGTTGTTCTAGACAAGGTTTACATTATCTGTCCATCTGTCTGTCATTCCATAGCCTTTTGGCCAGTTCTGGTCTAATTTGGAGAAAGTCATTACACTCCTATAAGTTTTGTGGAAATTCATATCTCACTGAGGAAATAAACCTGAATTTGTTTCCTCAGCAAGGGAACAGCAAACAAAAAAGTCAGCTCTTGCATGTTCTCATTAGCAGCAATCAGCCAGACAATCCGTATGTATATATTAGCCATCTACATATACAGTTCCAGACTGCTAGATGGGATTTTCATAGGGCAAGTGGAGAAGAAATTGTAGTTATTCTAAGCAAGGTTATTTAGGGTCTAAAGGACCCAAATCCACAGGGTCCAGTGTCTTCATTAGTTCTGCTGCTCACAAGACAGCTGCTGGAATGACAACGGAGTACTGGGGAGTGCCAGAGTACTGAAAAAAAGCTTACACTGAACATATATTTAAAAAAGGGCAAAAAGCTGACACAGGCTAGCTTAGCGTAGGCAGTTTGACACAGATATAGGGCAGAATCATGGAAATGCTGACCTGGGATACCGTCGTTAAATGTCAATAATTAAATGTCAGTCAACACACTTTTATGAAGAAGATTTGATTAAACACATTTGAGTATAAGTTTGGTTGATAAAGGTGATAATGTTGATGTAATAGCTTCCGTCTGAGTCAGAAGAGTTTGCAATTCTCATAAATACAAATTCTGAGTAGTTCATAATAAGTGGGTTAAAAACAGTCAACTGACAGTTCTCAAGAGAATAATTGTAAGTGAAGATTTGTCATAAGGTTGTCTTTTCAGTTGGTGGTGTTATTCTTGACCTGGTACTGTTACAAATGACCTAGACAAAAATACCAAATCACTACTTTGCTGTTGTAAATAGAGATAAGGGCAGGTCACTTAGGTAAACTCCTTTGAATTGCTTTGTAAGATCTTCTCACTTAGAATCATAGAATCATCTGGTTGGAAGAGACCTTCAAGGTCATCGAGTCCAACCATTCACCCTGCACTGTCAGGGTCCCTAAACCATGTTGCTCAACACCAAATCTACACGGCTTTTAAACATCTCCAGGTATGGGGACTCCACCACCTCCCTGGACAGCCTCCCTGGACAGCCTGTTCCTTCACAACCCTCTCTGTAAAGAAATTCTTCCTGATATCTAACCTGTAAAAATACTTCCCCGAAGACAGTCGAATTGGAGGTCATATATTTGAGATAAAGCCTCAAAGCCGTACTTGGAATCTGAGGGAGAGCAAATGGCATGAGACAACACTAAAGAGGACCTGGACACTATGGTACATAAGCAACGTGAATGTGAGCTCCCAGAACAAAACTTTCGCAAACTAATATTCTGAAGCAAAGCTAGAGGAACATCGAATACAACTGGAATGAATATTACCCCGGTTTATAAGCACTGATGAAACCATTAGTAAAATAATGCATTCAGTTTGGGCATTTACACTTCAAACGGATGTTAAATATTGGAAAGACTCCAGAAGAAATTTATGGAAGGTGTGGAAAGTGTGCATTGATGTGAGATACATTAAAAGCGCAATCCAATGCAAGTGAAGAGGTGCCTTTGTCATAAGTGTACTAGTACTTGTCTGGGTTACAGATATTTGAGGAGTGGCAGCAGTGTTGTCTTTCAGGAAATGACAAAATTCTGAAAGCAAAACTAGAAAAAATAAGACTGGAAATATGGCTGTAGGATTAAATTCTCTGACAATCTGTTTTGAAACAATAAAAAATTGTCAGTAAAAAAATTGAGATTTTTTTCAATGATATATTGTAGCTCAAGCATACACAGCTGCAGTTTTGATGCGGAATACCTTGTCAGAGGTTCTGTGTGATGTGATACAGAGGTGGTACGACCACAAGATTATACTTGGTCTTTCCTTTCCTTAAAATTTATGACTCCAGAAGAAGACCAAGAAGTCTACTTATATAGCAGCAAAAGAAGGAATAGGATCCCAAGGACGTTCCCCAAAACAATTTGTTTATTTTTTTGTGAGTTCTAAGAGGCAACATCTGAAGAGTTTCATTGTCAACATGACATTCATGCCTGACTGTCCAGTTCTACTAGATCACCATTGCTAATGTCATGTCCCGGACAACCCAGCAGTGACTTCAGAGAAGTCCATATTTCCTCGAGGAAAAAATGACAATGCAAAATGCTATGTCACTCATGTAAAGATCATCAAAGGAACAAGAGTTCCACCTTCAGGTCTGGGAAAATACTACCTCTGATGGCAAAAGATATCTCAGAAAATGTGTATATGGAGTTGGACTCCCTGAATTACAGACTCAGACTTGTATTGCATGTCTGTGAGCAATGTTGAGTGGTCCTTTACAGATCTGATGACTATGTATATTCCTATACAGATATCAGAGAAACTGTTGTGTATCAGCAGTAAATAATCTAGAAGAAAATCATGGAGAGTCCTAGAAAGGCAGAAAACTCTTGAACATCTGACTAAGGAAGACCTTGCAATGCTTTTTTTTTTTCCCACATGAGATCATTCATAGTTTTCAGATACATGGATTCAGGATCAGGATCTAGGATGTGCAATTCATTTAATGTTTCCTTCGCTTCATCTTATTGCTTGGCTCTCTTCTCAGCAACCTTTCCTTCACACACAGACTCTCAGATAACTCATGCTGGGAATCATATTTCAGTGAGTGTTGCTTAATAAACACAGAACTTCCCAGATACTTATTATGTTCCCAAAGATATATCTTTTTCCAGTAGAGCATTTCAAAATTCTGTTGCCTTTTTTCAATGCATTATTATAACAGATGCACTGATTTCACTGTCAAAAGTCTTGTGCTGGCAAGAACTGATAATAATATTTCCATTGTGTCATGGAAAACAACCATTACTCTATTACGGTGAACATTGCACTCTCAGTCTTTCAGGAGTACTAGGTTGTTCAAAATGAGATCCCCTTGTAACATACATCCCTGAGGAAATCAAACTCTCTCAGTAATTCTTGACTGAGGGGTGTTTTGTGGAATATGTGGCAGTGCTTTCTGAAACTGTAAGCAAAATACCGTGGGTTGGTTTGGGGGGAAACTGTTTGCTGCTCTTGACAAAAATTGTGCTATAGTTTTTTATGGTTGGTAGAATTCTGATCCAATGGCCTTTTGGTATACTTTACTGCCAAATCAGCTCAGATTTGGTTGAGAATCATTTGTATAGTATTGCAGAAAGTAGCTCTCCCAAGTGGTAGTGAAACAGAAGAGATTTATTATGCATTAACATATTCACAGTAGCAGCAACACTGAGTAGGGTGTAAAAGTAGGAGAGAAAGCAACTAGGGCAAAGCAGATTTTATTTTGAGAGAAACACTTCCTCACTGGTGGCACTGGTTGTTTAGGTCTTTTCCAGTGTATTCCGAAGTCTTACGCTGATGCAGGAGTGATTCACAGTAGCTGATGTTGATGTACCCCTGCAACAGAGGCGCAGGAAAGCCTATACAGAGAGGATGGGAGGTGCAGAAACTATCTATCTACAGCACCTGGTTCCCTACTGACAAGAGCAGGGCGAAAGAAGCATGGCTAGCTGGTGGGAGCTCATGTCGCCGGCACTCGGGGAACCTGTGGAGCCTTAGCTGTTCACTCCTGGCATAACCAAAGGTGATAACATATTAAAACAAGTGTTTCTGAGGTTGTGGCCCTGCCTAGGAACTTCCTCATGACTGGAATTTCATCGAGACCCATGAGTTTTTTTCCCAACATCTTTTCCTTCCCACTGGAGCTGAAGAAAATTTCTCGCACTCAGAAATACTGATCGGCTTTCAGTATGTGCTGTAGCGACGATGTATCAGATATTTTCAGTTCTGTTTGTAAGGTTGCCTAAGCAGTTTTACTTTACTACAGAAGAAGTTTGAGTTAACTCACTTAAAAAGCTTTCAGTGGGACTGTCTTTTGTGGACATTCATCTTTTGTAATAGGACCACTGGCATCACCTTAAGCTAAATCCCTGCAAGTTATTCTAACTAAAAAAAAAAGAGTTTCCATACAAGGCAGTTTTACCAACCAAAGAAATTTGGTCCATTTTTTTTTTGTTTTATGTAAGGCCTTACGAATTCTGTATCAATTCGTAGTGCCATTCAAGTCAGTGGTAAAATTTCCATTAAATTTAAAAGAGTGAGGATTTCATTCTTTGTCCAGGTTCCAACGTTTCCTGACATAAGAAAATACAAACTGTAGTCAGAGGAAAAAAATAGGCAGCGGTGAATCAACTTATCAAACTTTCATTTATCCAGTTCATCCACCATACTTACTGGCAAACATTCCTTTTGTAAAACCATTCAGCCTTGAAAGAACAATTCAGAGTGTCTTTTAATTGCAGACCAGAGGTGTAGTATCATGGGCTTGCATTCATAATCAGTTTATATTAACACGTTTTTAAAGCAATTTTTAATTTTTCTTGCGTAGTTAGGAAGATGATTCTGATTCTGCTGCTTCTCTAACACGTGCAGATCGTGAACAACTGGCTGTTGAATAAAAGCTTCAGGAAATTTCAGAAAGAAATTAAGATTTAGAATACTCACTTTCATTTGGGGTGCTTTTCCACTGACTCAATGTTATGACTCTACTTTTGAGATTTCTAGAGTTGTCTTTGCATTCTCTCTTCGCCCTTATGGGATAACCAGAAAGACATGACTCAGCTGTGCCAAAAAAAGTTCCGTGTGCTGAGAGGTGGGGCCAATAGACATGAAGCTCTGTAGCCTGGCTAGTTTGGATTATGGAATATTTCTTGGATATTGTTTTTCTGGAGATAAAAAGTTTATCAGACTGTTTCTGGTTTAAAATCCACATCAGACTCCAAGGCATACATCGAGTCAATCAGGAATTTACCTGTCTGTATATCACCTATTAATCATGCTATTAGTTCAAAGGTCTTGTATGCCATCTAGCTTTGGATTGTCTCCAACAGTGGCCACAAGTGCATAGTGGGGGAACAGTAAGAGTCAGGCAAGCATACCTGCTAGTTCCTCCATAACGTTCTCCCAACCTTCAACATTTTTACGTTCCTGAACCAGATGTGGTTTGTTTCCTCAGTAACTCCAGTGGATCTCTCTTTCAAATGTTCACCCAGTCTCCCCTAGAAAGTAAATAAAGCTCTTTCAGCCACAAAACTCTTTAGCAAGATTTTTCACAGGTCTTCTGCCCTCTGCATAGAGAGACTGGCTTTTCTGGCAGTTGATTCCTGTCCAACCTGTCTATGCTACTCAATTACTCTGTAGACCTCATTTCTGCTCTACATTGTCTTTCTTAGCCTCAACCAATCCCTGTGGACAGCTTACTCCATAACTTTGATCATCGTTTCTGTTATTCTCTGAGCCTTTTCCAGTTCTGATAAATGCTTTTTTTTTTTTTTTTTTTTTTTTTTGAGAAGAGAAGAGAGAATCAAAGCTGCACACTGTATTCATTTTGTGGGCAAAATATAGATTTATACAATGTTTCAGTTGTGTGTTCTGTTCTGTTGTCCACTTCTTTGCTAATAATTCCCAGCATTGGATATGTGCCCCCCTCTTTTTTTTTAACCATGTCTGAGAAGTTTTCCTACAAGTCTTTGTTATAACCCCAAAATCTTGTTTTGAGTGGTAACAGCCAGCATAATGGTAGTCGGCTTAGGAACTGACCATACGGTTACACTGAAAATGATTGAAAACAACATAATAAATAAGGCATTTGTACAAAGGAATACTTTCACTCACAGGAAAGTGGTTCTTTCTAGAAGTCAGAGTGACTCAGAAGTGAAGAGGAGGAATGGCTGAAGTATAATTCAACATCTGTTGCTGGAAAGTATCTGTCATTTCTAATACGCAGCAAGCGGTATACAATTTTAAATGTAACTGAAACATTATCCTAGTAAGTCATAAAATGCACATTCTCAAATTAGAACCTTCTTTGATCCTGTGCTGCTTTGTTTCTTTCTCTTTTACACATTTTCCAGTATCCATCAATTTCTTTGTACCTAGGGAACCCCTCATGACCTGGATCTTTACAGTGATGCTTGCTGGTATTATCTTGAAAAGTTTAAGCTGCTTCTGGCAGAAGTCAGACCCTTTTCTCTGAAAGACACAAAATGAGAAAGCAGTCACTTACAGTTAACTCCTTCACTGTCTCTTGCTTCCTGCTAGGTCATAGGTATATCTAAGGCATGAGGGGGAATGCTGGCATAAGATAAATGGCTTAGGTTCACATTTCAAACTTGTTTCTTTCTTCGCTGCTGGATGGTTTTACTGCAGAGCTACTCATTGGTGCTTCTTGAAAAACAAAATTCATGCTCTGGTGTCAAAGATGGAAAGCTGAAGGATATCAGCTTCATTGTAAAGTCTGGTAGACCTTTTCACTACCTCACAGGAAGTGTCATGTATACACGAAAACTGTGAAGTGCTCAAGTTCTGTGACAGTGGAGTGGAGATTCTGCATAACCAAAAATATATGATCCAAAGAGACTTAATTACACAATAAAAATTGTTTTTATAAATAATATTTGAATATTATTCTATTTACTTTTATTATGGCAGGAACACCGTGAAACCCTGAAGTTCAGTCTGGTAGAGAGAAACCTACTTTAAAGTTTTGTCTTAGAGAAAGAAAGCCTCTAAAGCCTATTTTAGTTTAAAATATAATGGAAAGTTTGATTTTCTTGATTAGTACTTTGAGGTACATGTTTAGCTAGCTGTGTGGAGAATTAGCTGTGCAAGTCCCATTACCGCTAATGCTACTACTAATTCCCTGCGCATCATACTGAATATTTACGTCTTCGTTTAGTATTTAGATAAGCCATTAAAATATTGGTTTTTCACTGTTGCACTAATCTGTCATATAAAAAAGAAAAAAATCATAAACCTATGGAAAAGACAATTTTTGGTTGAAGATGTTTAATGCTATTTAAAAAATAGCATTATTAGAATTTCGATTAAACCCTAAATTGTGACTAAAATGGCTTCATTTCTCACCTCGGAAATAGTAGATTGGATTAATGTTCTGTAGGGCGCCGTGAATGTAGATCACTTGCTTGATGCGTGAAAGCTCTGGATGTCAGAGAAGCTTAAGAGGGGCATTGGCTTAATGCTTGGGTGGTACAGAGAGCGAGTTATTTTAGCAGTTTTACATCTGGTGCCAAATATTGTCCACATGATGGATTTCGATCATTTATGAATGGTTCTCTTCCATATCAGCTACAGGCAGGTAAATCACTGGGCAAAACCTTTAGTTGGGAAGTAGCTGTGTTTGGCAACTGCGCACATTGATAGCACCGTTTCACTACCGCCACCGGATCTCGTTTTCAGTCTGTCTGACTGCTTCACACTAAGGGTCATCTCTGAGCTGGACAGCAGTCTCAAAGTGGATAGGACGGAGATAACGAGGACAAAACAGCTCTTATAAGCCTCAGGCTCAAAAAAAAAAAAAAAAAAAGAAGCAACATTTCTATGGATAGAAATGCGGATAAATGCTGTGGATAGCAGCGCAAAGCCTGCTATCTGCTTTCTTTTACAAGCAGTTGCTTTGGTCTCTTAGTTTTTTTCTAAGTTGGGATTCTTAATGTAGGTGGGATTTTCTTAGTAGGAAGTAGAATGCAAATGGGGAATCTACAAGTTCTTTTGCTTCTAGTATAAGAAAATCTGGAGTTAAGTCCAGGACAAACTTTATGTGGAGGGTGGCTAGATGTGCAGGCTGACAAGAAGCAGAGCAGAAGCGATGCAGTGCCTGGATGAGAGCAAAATACACCTGAACAGCTGGGGAAAAAGGACTAAAGTGAAGATAGGAGTGAGTCCACATTAAATTTGTTTATCTGGGAAGTCTAGCAGACATGTGGGAGGAAAATAGTTCAAAAACCAAGACAGAGTGAACATTAAAATTTTACAGCGCTGTGTTTTTAGTCTAATGCTGTGTGGGTTAAACTTCTGGTTTTGGGGATGTGACTCAGGACTTTGTCACATTAGAGTTTGGCCCTCCTGAAGACAACTCTCAGCACCTGAGTAAATCAGATGAAAGTTTGCCTGGAATTTAAGTGTGTCCTATGTTTCTCAGGACTATTTCAAAGCTGATGACTCAAGAAACTTCCTGGGATCAGTTGAACCTCAGTCTTATTGTTCAGGTTAATAGACTCACAGAAGAGCTTAATGTTCATATTTTATGTCATGGTTTGATGTGGGGGGGGAGGTTCTGGTGGCAGGAGCTGCCCATCAGATCGGACTCCCATCCCCCTCGGGGCTTGAGCCAATCGGCGCCTCTGCGAATTGCCCTATTTACGTCGGGACAAAGGAACCGGAAAGGTGTGTGCCTTTGCCCAGGAGCAAGGAGAAGGGAGGAGGGTGCTTCCCCCACTCCCCGGTGCCCGGCCGGGCGGCCGGGCAGCGGCCCGTGCCGGGCCAGTTCCACCCACTGAGGATGGCAGCAGCGGAGCCGCTTGGGGAACTCGGGGAGAGCCCTGCTCCCGGGGTGCCCACTGAGCTGAGTTCACCCAGAAAGGACTGAGATCTGAGAGAAACGGCCATGCAGACACCAGGTCAGTTAAGATGGAACGGGACAACGTGTGCCGCAGCTGAGTTCCCCTTGGCAGACAGTGGTGAGATGGCAAGCGACCCCCTTGCAGCAAGGCGGTCCTCGGGGGAGCAGAGACCCACTCGCAGCCTGTGGAAAACCCACATCGGAGAAGAGATGCCTGAGCCATAGTACAGTACGCATCTAGAGTCCGTGGGACAACCCCCGTTGATGGGGAGGTGTTTTGTTTAAAGGAGATGCCTGAGCCTGAGACTATTGTGAATTATGTGCACAGGTCGAGGCGCATTTGCGCATTTACGCATTTAAAGTCTGTATGACGACCCACACCTGAACGAGTGGCAACAACTCCCTAAGAATCCGAGACTGTGGTAAAGTCCGCAACTGGAGCAATCCGATGGGATAAGGATTGCATCCTGCGGGTAGGACTCACACTGGAGAAGTTTGTGGATTTTTCCCCGTGAGTAGGGGATCCACTGGAGCAAGGGACAATGGTGTAAGGACTCCTTCTCCTTTAAGAGAAGCGGCAGTAACAACTTGGAATGAACTGACCTGCACTGCCCCATTCCCTGCCCCCCTGTGCTGCTGGGGGGAGGAGGTAGAGCCGGGAAGAAAAGGCAAAGAGGGGAGTGGTGTTGTTTTTAAGATTTGGCCTTGTTTTCTTGTTATCCTCTCAAGTAACCATTTTTGTTTGCTTTTGTCTTTTTAGGTAGCTGTTAATAAACTGTTTTGCTTTAAGGAAACTGAGTCTCTTTTGCCCGGGACCGTGGTTGGTGCTCCTCTGTTCTTGTCTCGACTCTCAACTCTTTTATTATATTTTTCTCCTCTCCACTTTACTGGAGTGAGAGACTGGCTGCGTGGAGTTTAGTTGCCGGATCGGCCTAACTCACGACATTTTATAAACAAGATTCCTCTAGACTATTTTAGGCTTCAGTTACTCTGGAAGACTTATGCTACACATAGATCCGCTGCTTCAGGAGCATTTTCAAAATATTTTTCAGGAGAACAAGTTAGTCCTTCCTGAACTCCCTCACTGCAGCCCTCTGCCCTCTATGACTTCCCTTCCAGGTGATAGGAATGCAAATACTGAGCACAAAGAGCTGTCCCACCAATTGACACTGATCATCTAATACCCATTTCCAACAGCAGAAGCTCCCTAAAAATGTTGAGTTTTAGTGAAAAGGCTTTGGGCAGATACAAGTGGAGGAGCAATAAAGTGCTTCCTTTCCGCAAAGAAGGAGCATTAAGTGGGATCATAGTTTGGCTCTCCATCCTTTGGATAAGGAAGGAGGCTTTCAGGGAGTGGTAGAATGAGCTTGCTGATGAGGATACTGGGATCTGCCTTCTTCCAGCCCACACATTTGTTTCTTGTTATTAATAGTCTTGTTCTTTGCGTTGCCACCCTCAGACTGCCCTGCCACTAGTCTCTTGCCTCTGTCCTTCCTGTCTCTCCCCCAGCTTTGTTCCCCTATGTATGACTCATCCCAAAAGCTCTTTATCTTTTCCACTGTACAAATACCCTGGATCTATACAGCACTCCAGCAGACCTAGAAGTCCTTCAGCAGTGCTAAAAGCACTATAATAATATGTAGCAATGGTATCAATGGTTTAAGGAGAGGAAGAGATGTCAAAGATATAGTTTCACTGCCACCCTTAGCTGAAGCAAAAGACTATCAGACACCACTGGTGATCACCACACCAATGAAACATGTAAGACATCAAAGCTCTTCACTTTAACAAAAATGTTGACATGTTTTGAATGAAATGCAGAAACATGTTGCATATCTGAGTCTATCATCCCTTTTTTTTTTTTCCCAGTCAGTGCCCTGGATCTTTCCATGAATTGCAAGGCAATGGCACTTATTGCTCCCTCTGTATGATCAGTTCCAGGTGGGAGATATGTTCTTCCTCTCTCTTCCATGAGGCTGCCCTAGACTTTCTGGTCCATTCAAAACCACGTCTATCTGGGACACCTTAGGTTCTCAGCATCATGCCTGTTACCTCACTGGACTCTTTTTAGAAGACAAGACTGCCTGTAGCTTTTTGAGACTCACTGTTTGGTATTTTTTCTTCACAGGGTCCAGTCTTCAGCAGTTTTGTTCTATATGCTCAGTTGTTGTTGAAGCAACTTCCAAAGACTGAGTAATAGACTCTGTACTACAACAGATAGTAACATTTCAGAAGAAAATTGTGTGCAAAGTTAAGATTTTGTTGTCAAATGTCAGATTTTCCTTAGATTTACATAATTGTAGAAAAGTATGTTTTAATTTTTTTATTGTTTTGGATGTTATATAAAGAAGTTGGAAGAAATAGAGTGTCAAGCTATATAAAGATGTTTGTATTTTTACCAATTTATTCTATCATTTCATCAGCAAAATGCATGAGGAGTGCAGACATGATTTAAAACTCATGCTTTATTAATGTAAATTTCTCAGATAATGTTCGTGTTTTATCAAAGTAAGTCAGAATTTGCCGTTGATTTCAGTGTCACCAGGATTTGACTGATTTAAGATTTAAAAAAATGGCATAGAGTTGTACTTCAGAGTTTAAATTCTTTTTTTTTGCTCTACACTGGAGGCTGGTACTGTAGTTTTTGCAGTGTTTCTTCCCTAGAGTGATATCCAGTCTCTCTGCAGCCCTTCCGTAGACATTTTCTGCTAAGGCAAAGTGTTGTTCGTCACTATGTGCATGTGGATACAAGCTGAATCACCAAATCAGGACTCTAAAAAACAAGAGAGAGAGAAAAAGAAGAGTGATCACTCTGTACAAGGCAATTAACACTGGGATCTTTACAAAAGGGGGAAGTGGTAATTCTTGAGAAATGGGTTGGACATACACGGACACAAGCAGATTTGCTGCTATATATTACAAGTAGTGCCAATTGAATGCACCTGAAAGGTTTTTGTAGTTCTTCACTGCCTGCTGCTTCATTGAATCATTTGCAGTGATGAGGAGTGACAGTAAAGGTATGTACAGCAGAACCGATGTGATAATCTGCATATATTTATTGCACAGCAACTATGAATACACCAGAGGTTATCCACCATCTACTGTTACACCTCTGTCTTACGAAAGAAGATGGAAGCAGAGTTTGAATAAAGAGAACGGTGGGATTTAATTGATTTCCTGCCAATGTGCAAATATCAGTATTGACACTATTTAGCAAAATTACAATATATTGTCCAACATCCACATTTGGCAGAGATGGCTTGTGAATCCTCAGATAGTGTGCTGATTTTATATATATATATATACATATATATAAAATTAGAATAGGTACAATATTTTTTTTTTCCTGACCTAGACATTATCACTGTGATCTGTGACCCAGCTCCATTTCAGCTACACTGAAGGGTATCAGAGACAGGGCAGTTGTTGGAAACATTGACTGAAGGGTGACTTGTGTGCATAAAAAGAAGGGGAATTTGGTCACCTAATACTGAAATTGCCCTGACATGCTTTGTGTGCAGAATTTTTACCACAAACTTCCGGGCTGCAAGCGTAAATAGCACAGCCTAAATAGCACAGCCCAAATGTTCAGCTTAGAGGGGGAGTTTTAATGGCAAACTGAGTGCCGAAGGAGAGGGAGAACTATAGGCCAAAACACCGCCAGCCAGCCAGAAGCAAGAGACTGGGGGCAATGGGAGCAGCAAGGAGAAGAAGAAAGGAGCAAAACCAAATTTCACCTATGTAAAAATGGATATGAAACAGTTTTCAAAAAGAGCAGATGCTGGAAAAGGAGAGGGCAGGCGAGGGCTGTGGCAGGGCTGTGGCAGAGGGTGCAGGTGGCCCTGGTGCAGCAGGACGAGTGAAGGCAGCTTTACAGCGGGGTCTCGGGGCTGAGCTGCTTGAGTTCTGGTGCCAGAGCAAGGTTCACGTCCAGCCTTTGCTTCAGTGGAGGTGTTGATAGGGCCTTTGCCTTTCCTCAGTTGTCCTGAAACTTGGATAAGGTTTTCTTCTTTAAAACTTCTACTCTTCTATTGACATCACTCAGTGGGTTCAGAAGTTCTCAGTGGGGTCTGAGGGACAGGAGCATAGCATAACATAAGCTTCATTTGCCTAGAAAACTAGGATAGAGGGAATATTAAATAATGTTATAGATGTTCATGGCACAGGTGGCTCAGGTAGAACAATTTGAAGGAAAAAAGATATTCTTTGCTTTAAACCAGATGGATTCCTGAGGTAAAAAAGCACATTTTCATGTAATTAAGGACTATATCATAACACTTACACAGGAAGGTGAGGGAGAAGCTTCTTCAGGCATAGAAGATTCTTCTTGGCTCTTTTATTTCCTAACTTCTAAATGCTTGACTAGAGCTACATAACTTTTTAAACAAGTTTTTGTGTATGTGCATGAAATACATGTATCAAGTACAGCAACTGTTCAAGTGTGAATTTATTTTTAAATAGAGTTGACTCCTTGTATTAGTATAGGCGCTTTGGAAGTAGAAACATTTCTATATTATCACCATCTATCTTTTGAGAAAGAGATGGATATTTTTACCTTGGCGATTCTGGTAGCAAGGTGGTGGCAGTTTTACAATAATCTGAATATATTTAAGGTGTGTAGTACATTTTTGTACCTAATGAATAACTGTGTGCCTGAGTGGGTGGATGGAAAATAAGAAGCTCACGGATTAGATAGAGAAGGCGAAACACATTACGTTTATGCACGTAACATATCTACTAATATTCTAATACATTTGATAAAGTCACTGTTAAAAGCTATTTTTAATGCATGTGATGGCAATCAGTTTTTCTTTGAAAACTGTGATTCCGAGGGGGGAAAAGAAGGTCCCTACGTTTTAGAAACCAATACAAGTGTTTCATCGAATTAAACCAGAAATCACATTATTTTCCAGTCACACTTCTCCCATGGTCCCCGTGGTGCTGTAGGCAGAGATGAAACAGACATTGGCACAGGCTGAAAGGACTGCTGGCTGAGCGGGTGCTAGCTAACGGGGCGACACATGATTTCTTCTGCACCGAGCGGCATCCAACACCTTTTATCTGTAGCTGCCCCACGTGGCTACTGAAGGCAAGCTACCAAATGCTTTGCTTGCACACAAAACTAGTAATAGGTCATTAATAGCAAAATGATGGCTAGGAACACGGAGGCAAATTAAGAAGTGTGTTATTAAGAGCATACTGTGGAAATGGTTCAAGAACCTACATCAGAAAGCCTGGGGCACAAAACAAGGAGGACCTCCAGTCTCTTCTTTGGTGTAGAGAGACCTGCAGAAATGGCTGAATTTACAGAGAAGTGGGTGAAGCGAGAGTCTTCTGCCCTGTTTCTATGCAAAAGGATGGCCAGTCCAAGGGCGTCCGGCAGTCCTGCCGGCCAATGTGCCTGGGAGCTCTCAGCTGGAGGCAGGCAGCTCTGTCAGGACGGTCACCACAGGTGGCTGCTGTCAGTGTTGCACAGTAACCAGCAACTATAACTAAGCAGCAGCTAACCGGCTTAAATTTGGGGAAGGAGATGCTCCATAGGTCCTAAAAAGTCATCTTTTGGCAGGTCTGGAGAGCTTTGCTTCTTTCCAGCAGTCACATTTGTGACCTGGCGCGATGAAACTTTCTATGTTCTTTAGTCCTTCCTTGGGTAAAGATGGCAAAAATGGTTCCTTTATCTGTAAGGAACATTATCTGTTGAGATATGTGGGGAAGATAAACTAAGTATCCCTTGGGAATTCCCTATGATGGCTATTGTGTCATTATTTTCTTTAGCCCTTCCTCCCTATGGACAGCAAAAAAAGGATCCTTCATTTGTAAGGAACGTTTCATGTTGATACAAGTTACCTGAGAGAAAAAGAAACATCCCTTGGAAATCACATACAACAATCAGTTTGGCATTGATTTAGTTGCTTTACATTTCTGTTTTGCTGGATAATTATGATATAAAATATGGAGCAAGATACCTGTAAATCACCTCTGAAGGAGCTCTGTGGCCTCAGAGCTGATAGTCTTTCCTGACCATGTGCTATGCCTTTCAGAGCAATTTTGTTCAGCCTATGTATTGGCTTCCTCTGCATGTCTTACAAATGCTAAAATCATCTAATTCAGCATTAATTGATTGCTGCATATCAATACAGAAAACGGTGAGTTGCAGCATTCTCATCCTTTGTGCAAAAAAAAGTGCAACATTTTTAATGAAAAAGGAAAAAGAAAGCATGACAATAAATTCAAGCGGCTGCTTGTTTAAATAGCTTCTAAATTAAACATTTGCATTTTGTGAGTAAATCTACATTCCGATGTCTGATGATGTCTGGAGCAAATCTTTACACACCTTGGGTATCTTCATGCTTGGGAGATAGGTCCAGTTATAAGGGTAAATCTGCCACCTTGCACACGTTTGGCTCTCAGTACTCTCTTCTCAACACACGACTGCATCTTAAATTCTGTGCTCAATATTTCGTGCTTCTGGAATGAGTGAATCCTGGGAAGGAGACAGAGCAGGGAGAAGACAGATATGTTATTTCTTGGCTTTCAGGTCCCATGTGAGCAATTAATTACAAAGCAACCTTAATAAAGAATGCCAATATCCACATATAGTCCCCTTTACCAAAATAAACTTTCTTCAGAATGGACGTAGACTTTTAAAATTAAGAAATAGTTTCTACATATTGAAATATTATTTTTAAATGCATTGTCATAGGATAGTAGAACAAAGTGTGAGACATGGGAAAGGAGAGAGAATTATAGTATAAACCAAGGCTGATACCTGGGAAAAAGATGCATGTGACAGAAGCTGACAGCTCTACTGAAGACTTTCCCATTTTTCTGTTGGTTTGGAGGATGCTCTCTCTCATGGAATGGTTGCCTTGGCCACAGCAAGTGGGGAGCTGCTGCCCAAGCTCAGCACTCTCATAATCTATGCAAAATAGCTAAATCCCAGTCTCAGAGGGGACTGGCAATTTTTAAGCAGAGCTAGATTTAGCATTTTCAAGTCTTTGGATCATTTCCCTTTATCTCAGACAGAGCCATGGTCATGCCATTGTGCAGAAAACATTACTTAAGGTTTAGGGACAGACTGGTAAACTGATGTTTGTAGATGGATCTCAACTGATTTATTTTAAATTTTGAGAGGTGCTTGTGAGAAGGAGAAAGAAGATCTTTAGATCATCCTTGCTTCTGCTGACTGATACCCAGCTGCTACAATTTTTGAATCCTGGTGGGTAGTTTATTTAGATTTTCAAGGTTGCCTATGAAAAAAAATTAGAGCCAGAAACTTGATTTTAAAATGTCACACCTCCAAAACTGATCATGTTTAGGACGCCTGTTGCTGAAAAGGTAGCACTTGAAATAAATTGCAAGTGCAATGCATATCAGGATAAACCTCAGAATTTTCCCAGATATCCTGAAAAGTCTGGGAAAAGAGATGGGTGCGTGGGGCCCTGCTTAGGCATCTGTTTGCCATATGTTTTCGCTGAGGAAATGAAATAAAATGTTAGAAAATCTGCAAGAGGTAAAATGTAGGAGGCACTGAACTAAAAATAGCAAGGCTTACATCAAGACTGGGCAGCTGGGTCTTCATGGGCTCAAAATGGAGTATAGTTGATGCAATTTTTACCAAGTGCTTCTGAAGCATGGTGATACTGGTCCTCCCAGAAGCCATATCTGGTCCATAGATCTCCACCAGCTCTAGAATATGGAGGAAGTGTAGATTGCCCACAGGCAGATACAGGATTCACTAGAAACATCAACAAGTTAAACATTACATATGTATGAGGTGCACATACCAGACATGAAGGGAAACACATCATGACACTGGGTGCAGATTATCATGAGATAACCCTAGGAAACAAAAATGTCCATATGTTCTAGTTGATACAGACCACTGGCAGTGAAATAAAGATACAAGCTGCATGCTCAACTAGGAAGAGAACCACTGGAAAGGCAAAGTAACACAAGGGAGAAGTTGCTGAAGAGAGGCTTGCATGGAAATTACGGGAACACGGGAAAAGGAAACTTGGAGCAACAAGTGGGAAACATTGCAGAAATGAGAACATAAATACACACAGTAAACTGCATAACTGTATATAAAAGCTGTACACAAAGCTTATTAAACCCATTAAAAACTGATATACATATGTCCTTCAGAAAACGAACAATCCATAATATTTTATTATTACTGAGGCTTTTGATGCTATTGCTCACCTCTGGATCTTAAGCTGGTGAAACTGGAGTAGCTCTCAAAACTAATGGAGACAGGAGTTTGCACCAGAAGGTGGATCGGGTCTTGTCTGTTTGCATGGCACCTTTATCAAGATGGTGTGTGAAGAGATGCCTCTGCTGGTGCCTGAAAATAGGGTAACTGGTTGGGTTGGCAATACAGTATTAGCATGGATGTTACTAGGACTGGATGAACCATTCATTGCAAATGGATTATAGGATAATTTTAGCTTTTTTGTTGTTTTTCACAAATCATTCATAAAGTGATCTTGATTCCTCATGATAGACTGATTTTCAAAGTCCTCACCTGAAGATTTAGAAGGAAAGTATTGTCTATGCCTGTGAGTTACTAATTTTGACTATTTTGTATTTGTGACGTACAATTGGTCTCTTCAATTGCATTGCAGTTTTTCTGCTCCACGGTTGATTATTGGAGTTTGGACACAGGATTATAGCATGATTACTAATGATTAGTGAACAGAACATACTCTTAAATATGCATAAATAGTCATGTTTGTGTTTGAGAATTCAGCTGAAGACAGACATTCCCAACTCATTTACACCAATAAGAATGAGAGATAAGGAATAAAAAGGAGCATAAAGGAAGGAGCATATAGGAGCATATAAGGAATAAAGAAGTTCGCAAAGAAAGATATGTTCAGAATTTGAATACCATTTCATAAACTTTATTTTTGCACCATTTATCATGTTCTAAATTTTGGATTGTCATCGATGCATTTAGGAGCTCAGGAGTGTCCTTCCTAGACTGGAATTATATTTGCAGGTTGATCTACGAAGTTGTCGTGAAAATATAGATCCTTCTCATTCTGAGCCAGAAAAAACCCTCTCAGGCAACTCAGGCTGACCTTATGCATAAGAATCATGAATATTCATCTCTAAACTCAGCCCTGCAGCCTCAGACGTGCTGGAGCATTTCCAACTGCCAGGACAAAGTCGTTAGGTTCTACCAAGGCTTGTATTCCTTGCCATCATTGGGAAGTAATTAGCTACACTAGTTTCAGCTTAATTTATCGTTATCCATATGTGCTTCTCTGAGTCCCTGCTCTGAAGTGAGTTTTCAGTATCATAAGACTATATTTCTTACTCCTCAGTGTATGTCCTCACATCTCTCTATGATTTTTTTAATATGCTCTTGTAATCAGGCAATTCAGCTCACGCTCTACAAATTATCTGTGCTCCTTGTTTACCATCCCACTTGTTTCTGTATCCTGTGCAAATTTAATCAGTGGATACTCTGTAGCATTGACAAAATCATTCACTAATAGACTAATAGGAAGCAATTCCCAAGTTACATCCTTTTAGTTCTATATAATGGAATGTTCAACATTCGTGGTCAAATGATTTGAAGACACAGGCCTATGAATATACTGTATGAACACAGTTATCTTTGTGAACCAGAGCAATAACTGTGAACAAAAAGAAAAATGAAGAAGATAAAATAAGGAAGGCTTGCTTTAGAAGACCTACATTCCATGAAATCATATTGATTATTATTAATTGCACCTTAAGCATACAATTCTATGGTGGTGGGCTCCTAAATGAAACTTCTCGTTATGCGTCCGGGTTCAGCATCTGACTAACAGATCTGTATTTTCCTGGTTCATCTCTCTACTCTCTTTTAATATTTGGAATACGTTGGCAATTCAAAGATCTTCGAGATTTTTTCTGTTTTCTGTTTTCTGCTTGTTTCCCTCTAGGCTGCTTGATTTGTATGTATGTAATTGCACCTGACTCTGCATCATATTTTTCTTCATTCTGGACGCCAGATTTTCTGTTCTGTCTACAACATTTTATTGGACAGATTTGTCTTCCTGCATCCTTCTGAAATCAGAAGACAGTGATGAACACATAGTTTTTTCTGAGCCTTTGTTTGAAATTATAATACCTGTTTCTACCAATGGACCAATATTCAGTGCAGAATTTTTTTTGCTCTTGTGTGTTTCTTTTATGTTCCTTCTAAATATTTTGCCCATGGATCTTTTCTTACCTAGCTATTTTCAGCAGAGCGCATTTTTTTTAAATTTGCAGTTTACTGCTATTATCCTTTTTTGCATTCTTTATATTTTGATTGCTAATGTTTCACTAGCATTTCTGCATCTTCTATATTTCACAAATTCTTTCTTCCCCAGTATGAATTCTTTTCTACTGGCAAATTTGTGGCACTTTTTTTTTTTTTTATACAGACTAGAATGTTCTTGAACAATTTCCAGTTCCTATTAATATTTCCCACATTAAATTCATGTTCTTATCTTGTTAAAGCAACGGGGTTTTTTAAGCTTGGACAAATTGTCCCTTTCTGTTTCTAATCAGTATCACACTCAATGTGCATGAAGAAAATGTGAGAGGGTCGTGATTACTAGTAGCCAAATACAGCAGGTGTTTACCATCTGAATGAGGTGCATGTGTTGCATAACTGTACGCATGTGAGGTGCATAACTATTGTGTCTACACTGGTTGCAAGATGCCCTGTGTTTAAAAAATATTATTTATTGTTTCTAGAAATGCTACTAAAATTATGTGACATCCTCTATAACAGTGGTCTCCAAAGTGGAGTGCATGCACCCCAGGGGGTCTGCAAGACCATCCATAGGGGTGCAGGAAGAAAATATAGAACTTCATTAGTACAGGTATATAGTTTACAAACAAATAAATATACATATATTGGGAGTGCATGCACAAAAATGTTTTACTGATAGGGATGCACGATAAAAAGTTTGAAGACCACTGCTCCATGAGATGCCCGCTAAGTACAGTCTTAAAGGCAAGATCAATCCACACAGCCTGTTTCTAGTTTGTCCTGGCCACTGCCAGGATTCTGGGCTGGATGGACCCTCGCTTGGAACTAGCACAGGAGTCCTTATGTAGTCTTAATCCATAAAATTAAAACCTTCTGTGACTGTGAACTGTCTGCAGCTTTCTAACAATGTATTGGGTTTGATATTTTTTCCCCTCCCTCTTCTATGCTTACTGAATTACGGTCTTTTAAATGGTCCAGTAATATTAATTGATTTTCTAATAATGAGTATTGAAAACAAAATCTCTTATATGATGTTTTCTTTTTTTGCCACCTACTCTGATCGTAATCACGATACAGACCGTTACAGTAACATCCTTTGCTTTATATATATTATACCATGCAAGTTTGCAAGACTGGTTTGGGTTCCACTGCCAGGATGATGACAGGTCTTCACAGCTGAGGGGGGGACAGGGAGCTGCAATTTGAGATTCGAAGCAATAGTCTGCTTCCAAAAGTTTCTATGTTCTAGAAATTTCTAGGTTTAAAAACAATATTGGACTAACAGCTAGGGCAGCCTCATGTGTCTCTCTTTAAGTGCAGAACACAGTAATTTTTGGAGGATTTCTTTTTAGACCATCTTAACATGCATCCTAGCCCTGTGAACCTGATGGGCTTTGCAGTCCTGGATGAGTTTGATCGAAGCTGACATCTGTGGGCTTCTGTGAGGGCTGTGGGAAGAACATACTAAATATGTCAGGTTAGAGACTCCCCAAGCAATTTGTCAATTGTTAATCTGAAAGCATCATTTTGGAAAAGTATGCTGACTCATGGCATAAGAGAGGAAATATTTATTTTTTAAAGCAATAGGCTGGTATGGTGGGATCTGGACTAACTTCTTAACTTTTCCAAAGTTCCCATGTGACAGAGCAAATCTCTAAATGCCTCTCTCCATAAAAGTTCTATCGATACAGCAACTATAACTCTTTTTTCCTCTGTCTTGCTTCATTAATTGTAAACACCTTTGGAGCAGGAGGTGTCTGGAGGTGTCTCCAATTATGTGTGTGAAGAGGACTTGGCACAATAAGTCCCTTATTTCAGCTGAGAGTTCTGCAGGCTGCTCCCGTGCAAATAGTATCTGGCAGCAAGGTTCAAAAGAATACACATGGCTCTTCTTGCTTCTACTTGGCATTACAGGTATGCAGCAGATCTAAAGATTAGGCCAAAGTATCCTGGCAGTAAATGGGAAAATAAGTACATATTGATAGCATCACAGACCAGTAAGCAAAGGGCAGGAATCACAGAACCACAGAATGGTTTGGATTGGAAGAGACCCTCAAAGACCATCTAGTCCAACCACCCTGCTGTGAGCAGGGATATCTTTTGCTAGATCAAGTTGCTCAAAGCCTCATCCAACCTGGCCTTGAACACTGTCAGGGATGGGGCATCCACAGCTTGTCTGGGCAACCTGTTCCGGTGCCTCACCACCCTCATCGTAAAGAATTTCTCACGCCCAGTCTAAACCTACTCTCTTTCAGCTGAAAACCATTGCTCCTTGCCCTGTCACTACAGGCCTTAGTAAAAAGTGTCTCTGTCTCTCTTCTGAGCTTCCTGTAAGTGATGAAAGGCCGCAATAAGGTCTCCTCAGAGCCTTCTCTTCGCTAGGCTAAACACTCCCAACTCTCTCAGCCTGTCATGATAGGAGAGGTGTTCCAATCCTCTGATCGTTTTTGTGGCCCTCCACTGGACCTGCTCCAACAGGTCCATGTCCTTCTTACACCGGGGACCCCAGAACTGGATGCAGTACTCCAGGTGGGGTCTCACATGAGACCGCAGCTGGGAAAACCAGGTTAGTTTCACCCTAGATGAGTTCCTTGCCCTGTTTCTCCTCCCATCCACATGACCTCTGCCACTAGCCCAAGGAATGGAAGGCATCGCAGAGGCAAGAAACAGGCGGGCATGGCGCGACAGCTGCTGACAGAAGTTCCTGCCTTGTGCCAGCTAATCACGTCTGCGAAGCTGCAGCCTAAATGAAATGGCAGCCCAGACCAAACTAGGCCTCATGTTTTACTCGAGCTATAAGAATAACGTACTACAGAAAACGCACCAAATAGTGTTTTCCACCATATTTATTAGATTTCCATGACTGTTTCTGCCCCTGAGAGGCCAGGAGCACAATTCTGCAGACTTTTTGTGTTGTGTTAACAACTCCATCTCGTGGGAAGAGAGGCTGCTTTGGAGGCATGGAGTAAAACAAGCCTTTTTACAAAATTCTGATGTTTGGTAAGATAATTTGAAGATTTCAGTTAAGTTCATGACATCTATTCTTTTTTAGTTTCTCAGGTTCAGCCACTCTTGATAACTTACCTTGTAAAGTTCTTCACCGAAAGCTATCACTTAAGTCTAAACTGGATGTAATTCTGTGTCTGAACGTGCCACGGATCCTGATTCTTTTTCCAAAAGACTGAACTGTTTCAGCTTGCCCAGTCGATGGAAAAACTTTCCATTGCACTTCCCTCAAGAAATCAGTTTAAAACAGAGCATCGGTACTTCTGTAAAATTTGAACCCAGAGCCCTCCAGCTTTGGCATTTTATTTTCATGACTTAAATTTGTTCCCCGACTCCTTAATTTCAAAGGGGCAACAATCCACCAGGCTTTCCTTTAGAAATCAGATGAAAAGCAGATGTCTGTGCTGAATATTACACAGTTCTGTACAGCAGGCAGAAACTTCATGTAATAAAATCACTCAGTGTGGAAATTCTTGACTGTGGCCCAGTTCACAAAGCTTGCAAAGAGCCCTGCCATGAGTCTGATTACGCCTTTTGAAATAAAGGGTAGGGGGAACAATGCAAAGTCATGAAAATAAAGTCCCAAAGGCTGGAGGGCTCTGAGTTCAAATTTCTCACAAGCATTGGGACTAGGTTTGAAAACTGATCCTTGGAGCGAACTGCAGTGGGAAATGTCGTCAGAAACTGGGCAACCTGGCACAGTTCAGTCTTTCCTCAAAAAAAAAGAGAGGCAAGATGTACAACTAGGAATCGACAGGTTTTTTCAATAAAGGTTTTCTTTAGATGTTCGTGTTAGCTTATCTCAGCATTTGTTGGAATACAGGGATCCTTCCAATGGTTCACTTTTGAGTTGAATGTCTAATCTAAATACTTTGTTTGCTTTCTTAACACATTATGTTGTTTATTTTGATAAGCTCTCCTCAAGTATAGTAATTCTTCTCTGGTTTCAATTAAAATCTCCTAAAAAGATTCAGAAAATTACCATCCAGACAAACTCTCAATTTCTTCCTTGCCATGTAGGGAAAGAAGATGGTGGCCAGATTCAGAATTTATTATTCAGATACCAGACTTCTGTTAATAATGTTCAAAATCCTTTCTAAATTAGAAACAAACAGTATGACTTCACCTGTAACCAAAAAAGGAGGCTCCAGGTGTTTCCATTATTTTTTCCTTCTAGTCATTTATAGTGGCTTAGAGTACAAATATACTCTAAGCAGTCTGATTTATCATCTTTCTTTCCAAATTAGGGCAATACTGACATGTTTTCTCTACTTGGTTTTATTTGGACATCTTTGTTTTTGGGAGGGTGGTTTGACAACTGCCTGGGACTCATTCTCAAGTGAGCTACAGAATGGGAATCTTACTTTGCTCGGTAGGCACATCTCTTTCTTACCCAAAGCATGCCCAATGAAGTAAAGCCTCTCCTCTTGCTGGTGATGCCATCATAAATTTGCCTTCTTTCTTTGTTAACAAATGAATGTATCTTGCTTTTAGAGAGGCTCCAAGGTTCACTACCAACATGGGTTTTGACAAGGCTTCTGAGTAACTTAGGATACTAACTCAATTGGATAATCATAATACATGATTAGTACAGAATCATGGAATCATAGAATGGTTTGGGTTGGAAGGGACATTTAACGGCCATCTAGTCCAACCGCTCTGCCATGGGCAGGGACACCTTCCACTAGATCAGGTTGCTCAAAGCACCATTCAGCCTGGCCATGAACACTTCCAGTGATGAGTCCTCCACAGCTTCTCTGGGCAACCTGTTCCACTGCCATTACAGTAAAGAATTTCTTCCTAATGTCTAATCTAAATTTACCCTCTTGCAGTTTAAAACCATTACACCTCATCCTATCACTACACTTCTTGATAAAGAGTCCATCCACATCTTTCCTGTAGGCCCTCTTAAAGTAATGAAAGGCCACAATAAGGTATCCTCAGAGCCATCTCTCCTCTAGGCTAAACACCCCCAACTCTCTCAGCCTTTCCTGATAGGGGAAGCGCTCCAGTTGTCTGATAATCTTCATGGCCCTCCTCTGTATCTGCTCAAGCAGGTCCATGTCTTTCTTATGCTGGCTGTCCCAGAGCTGAACACAGTACTCCAGGTGGGATCTCATGAGAGTGGAGTAGAGGGGAAGGATCACCTCCCTCGACCTGCTGGCCACACTTCTTTTGATGCAGCCCTGGATACGGTTGGCTTTCTGGGCTGTGAGAGCACATTGCTGGCTCATATTCAGTTTTTCATCCACCAATACCACCGAGTCCTTCTCTACAGGGCTGCTCTCAATTGACTCATCTCCCAGTCTGTATCCATGTTTGGGATTGCCCTGATCTAGGTGCAAGACCTTGCACTCGGCCTTGTTGAATTTCATGAGATTCACAAGGGCCCATCTCCTCATATTATTACATAGCAAGTTAAATGCCTATAAATATTCTTGATATGCTTGAATTAACATATTTTACTTGATCTTTGGATGTTCACAGAACTTAAGCTTCTGTGAACAGAAGGCATGTACTCCACCTTGAGCAAGACTTGACATCTACCTTTAAAAGCAGATTACCTGGGAAGATGAGCTCAGCCTCCGTACCTTTCCTTACTACTTTTGCACATGCTGGCATAAAAACCAGCTGGTTGTACTGAAACTTGGATTAATTTGAAGTGTAAGAAATGGAGCTTGACACAAATGCAGGTAGGGAGACTGCAGTTACTTCTTAACTGGATGTGTTCAGAGGTGTGAGAAAGATGGCTGTAAATCAGAGAAAGTGTTAACTGAATCCTGAGGACATGGGGGAAAAACCTGTATACATGCTGAAGAAGTCGATTGTTAAAGTAAAGTATAATGAGAAATGGATAAAAGAGGGAAAATTATATGGGACCATACTGAAAACATTCCAAGTTGCCAGCCCTAATTAGTGTTTGTGAAATCCCTGACTGTTGCCATGGCAATAAATGTGATACTACAAATGCAGCATTCTGACTTCTTCACAGGATCAAGACAAGTTGGAAAGAAGCAAATCTCTGTGTAAACATCAATATCGTCAATTAATTAGGAAACACAGCAAGATAAATAGTAAGACCCCATGAAAGGTAAATTCATTTCTGTTTTCTGTCTGCTACGTTTGAAAGTTTCCCCAGTCTCAAGCCACCTCTGTAAATCACCTTTGCTCCTACAGTAGTGCTTAATCACAGACCACAGTGGATGTTATTGTGGAGGGAGTTTTTTAATACATCGCTTAGCAGGTTAAAGACTTTGGGTTATTTGAGATATTTCAGCTACTTAAGCACATTTCTTTCTTTAAATGTTACTGAGCTTGTTTATTTGTTTATTTGAGATAAAATTCCACCTAAACAAGCCCAGAGTTCGCTGTTCTTTTATGGCAAACATGATAAACAATCTAAAATGGAGCAGGTAATCTTGAGTGCCAGCATGCAGCACGTACAGGACTACCAGGTGATCAGGCCAAGTCAGCATGGGTTTATGAAAGGCAGATCCTGCTTGACTAACCTGATCTCCCTATATGACAAGGTGACCCACTTAGTGGGTGAGCGAAAAGGCTGTGGGTGCTGTTTATCTGAACTTTAGTAAAGCCTTTGGCACCATTACCCAAAGCATTCTCCTGGGAAAACTGGCTGCTCATGGCTTGGATGAGTGTACGCTTCGCTGTAAAAAGCTGGCTGGATGGCTGGGCCTGAAGAATTGTGGTGAATGGAGTCAAATCCAGCTGATGGCTGGTCAAAGGTGGTGTTCCCCAGGGCTCAGTATTGGGCCCAGTTCTGTTTAATACCTTTATCAATGATCTGGATGAGGGAATCGAGTGCACCCTCAGAAAGTTTCCAGACGACACCAGGGTGGGTGAGAGTGTTGATCTGCTTGAGGGTAGGAAGGCTCTACAAAAGGAGCTGGACAGGCTGGTTCGATGGACCAAAGCCAATTACATGAAGGTCAGTAAGGCTAGGTACTGGGACCTGCACTTGGGTCACAACAACCCTGTGCAACACTACAGGCTTGGAGAAGGGTGGCTGGAAAGCTGCCCTGCAGAAAAGGACCTGGGGGTGTTGGTCCATAGTCAGCTGAATATGAGTCAGCAGTGGGCCCAGGTGGCCAAGAAGGCCGACATCATCCAGGCTTGTATCAGAAATAGTGTGGCCAGCAGGACTAGGGAAACGATCGACCCCCTCTGCTCGGCACTGGTGAGGCCACATCTCGAATACTGTGTTCAGTTTTGGGACCCTCACTACAAGAAAGACTTTAAGATGCTGGAGTGTGTCCAAAGAAGGGCAACGAAGCTGGTGAAGGATCTGGAGCACAAGTCTCATGAGGAGAAGCTGAGGAAGCTGGAGTTGTTTAGTCTGGAGAAAAGGAGGCTGATTGGATGCCTCATTGCTTTCTACAACTGCTTGAAAGGAGGTTATAGTAAGGTGGGAGTCAGTGTCTTCTCTCAGATAACAAGTGATAGAACAAGAGAAAAAGGCCTCAAGATGCACCAGGTTTAGATTGGATATTAGGAAAAAATTCTTCACTGAAAGGATTGTCATGCACTGGAATAGGCTGCCTGAGGAAGTGGTGGAGTCACCATCCCTAGAGGTATTTAGAAATTGTGCAGATGTGGCACTTAGGGACATGTTTTAGTGGAACTTGGCAATGTTAGGTTTACGGTTGGGCTCGAGGATCTTAAAGATCTATTCCAACCTAAATATTTCTATGATTCTGTAAAAATATTAAACAATGGGGAAAAAGAGTGGGTTTTCCTCATGGTCTTGTCTCTTGCATGACTTCAGAATCTTGCACTTGACATTAAAGTAGTTCCATTATACATACATAAGTATCTTGAGATATACATAATATCTAATTACAGCTGGAATCTCACCTTTCTCTTTAAAGAAAATTCTTGCTTTTGTGAGTTTAGGTCAGAATCTTGATCTCGTCCAACTTTCACAACCATGCCACAACTTCAAATATTCAAACATCTCCTGTAACCAAACGCAGCCAGAATATTCCATATTATGAGTATAAAAGTGTCTAATGTTAAAAAAGAAAACAGAAGAAAAATTGCTAAAAGTGTTTCCATCTAGTGAACAAGTTTCTTTTTCTTTTATTCAACAAATCACTGTATTGGTAATTCTCACAAACATGAGTCTGGAATACAGTTCTCAAATATGTCATCTGATGCTAAGAATTTGATTAATTGACTCCCTGTTTATTCAATGACTGTATTAATAATTTGGCAGGTTTTAGATATAATCTTTTTTATCCATTAGTAATTATTGCTAAATCCATATCTTGCAATATTCCTTAATCCATATCTTGCAATATTCCTAATGGTCAGTTTCATTAATTTTTAAAGAACAGCTAAATATCTCTTTTCTAAATACTGTCTAGTTTGTATCACAGCTTAGTTCCAAACCTGTGATTGACTAGGATTTTGAATAGTCTCATGGATGACTTATATATGCGGAGTAAACAAGATCAGTTTGAATACATGGGTTATTCTGAATTTTTCAGTGCTTTTATTGTGTTTGCATAAAATTTGATACAGTGGCAGCACAAATTGCCCAGGGAAAGTAAAAGAAAAACAAACAAAATAAGAGCATTCACTGGGCACTAGCTCAGTAAACGAAAGTTTTTATTCCCAACTCTGTGACTGAAATGGTATATGCCCTTGGGCATGGCACTCTGCTCCTTTTTTCCTGCGTTGCTCCTCTGTCTTTTCTCTATTTGGACTGGAGTTTCTCCTGGGTAGGTACTGGAGGTGCTAATTAGGGTAGCTAGCGAAAAGGGGTCCTGATCTCTGTTGTGGCCTCTAGGTGTTGCTGTAATACAAATAATTAATCAAAAGACATGTTTCATAGCATCCACAGATGGAGTTGCCAATTTCTGTCAGAGCCATGCTTAATTTTATAAAATTAAATATCTCTCTCCTCTTTCTGCAACATAACTGAAATTTTAGTTTTGTATAATGGGACAAATGAACCTGAATGTGAAAAGTAAAGGTAGGAAAGCTGTAGAAAGAGATTTGACTCACCTCTAGTTAAAGTTGTTGATTTTGGGGTGCCTTTGTGCCATACTCCTGTCCAAGGATAGTGTCTACTAGAGGAACCTGCTATCATGTTCCAGTCTCAGCCCAAACTTCCACTGCTAGAGTCAATCATCGGGCATCCCATCTCTTTTCAAGGACTCTGCCACCGGTGTGGTTTAGGAGTGTACACATGTAAGGTGTGCACACATAAGGACACAAGCGCAGGGGATCTAGATCAGGACACGGTTCTGTTCTCATGTCTAAGGACACAACTTACAGCCCCTGAAGTAATTACAAATTGAGATACTTGTGAGCTTAGTGAGGATAAGGTTTTTCTTGCAGGGTGAAAATTCAGGCCCTGGTGCAGGTTGGTCACAAGATCTGTATGTTTTCCCTAACGGGACTATTATGCAAAACTCATTGCCATTGTCTTCAAGGATTTTAAGATTTTCAGTTTAATTGTAAAAATAAGGCACAGGAAAAAAGCAACAAATAATTTGGAAGAGTTTGAGCAACCTTATGTTTTGTCAGATTTCCAAAGAAGCAGTTGCCAATCCTGCAGCCCGCCACAGCACACCATTTGATGTAACCTCCAGCCGAGCAGTTCCTGCAGAAGAACAGCTCTCGCGGAGGTGTGCTGGAGCCATCGGTACTTATGGCGATACCCGGAATAGTGGCAGATGCCTCTCAAAACTGCGTTTGTAGAAATTGCATTTGTAGCCAAATAGTTCTGGCTGGCAAGGGATAAGCGATCCCTCCTGCAAAGCGAAGGCACGGTGAGGAAAGGAACTGGACGCATGTTTAAAGAAAATGCTGCAGGTGCCTGTTGGAGCGATGTCTTACTGGGGTTTACTGACACAAAGGGGCAGAAGATGGGATCAGAGCTCTGTCCTCTTGCTGGCCAGCCATATGCGCTATGGGACCACGAGCACTATAGCTGTCCCCTCCCTCCCTCGAGGCCATCATCATCTATGAGTTAACTACAATCACTTCCTGGCATGGAGGAGAAGTACAGTGAGGGACAGGTAGCCTCTCTGCTCTGGTCGGTATGTTGTTCAACCTCTGGGACAACCACGGTCCAGCTCTCAATATCTAATCGAGATTGCGGAGTCAGATGCTGCAGGTCTTATTGTATTTATATAAAAGCTGTTTTAATCAAAAGACTAGCCATTAAATTGCCAGTGTTCTTAAGCATGCTTCACCAATTTTTCCACTTTTAAGACTCAAGTAGACAATTTTTTTTAATGTTTTATAAATGATAAAAAATTCACATCAGATTTTAACAGAATTAAGCATACTTATTCAACACACATGGGGCCTCTGAAAAAAATGTTATTCAATTTAATAATTTTAATTTACATTGTATATGTACAAGAGCATTTCTTTCAACCCACAGGTTAACACCACCAAAAAAAAAAAAAAGAAAAGAAAAAGAAAAAAAGTACTGCGGTTAGCGGAGTGAAGAAACTCTTGAAACACTGTTGTCTGAAATAAAAGCAAGGCACTCTCCCTTAACACCTGATATATTCCTGAATTCTGCCTAGAAAAAGGCATGTTCACACTGAGAGAGCTCTAAGAAAAGTAGTAGATTTATTCTGCGTTAACTCTTTCTTTTACCACTGTGACCTGTCACTGGTTGTACTCTAGGATGAATGAATCTGTGTATTGAAGTTGACGTGAAGGACAATTCCACAGATGATGGGATTTGGGAGAGTATCACAGTTAAGACTATCTATGGAAGACTGGAGGACACCGGCTACATGAAATCTCACACGGGGCTCTGGACCTGCTACCTCCCACTCACATCTCACTTAATAAATAAACCTTGCTCAACAAAAAAGCAATTTTACTGTACTATGCTGATTCGCCTGAAAAGTCTTGGTAGGGGCCTGCTCGCAAGGAGTGCCTGCAAGCCCTTGTCTGGCTGGTGCTCAGCACCTGGCAGCACCCTAGAAAAAAGTCATTTCTCAAGGAACCTTGTGTCTTTCACAAGGAGACGAAGGTAAACACACTTTTGGATTTCCTGTTTGTATGTTTTCGTATGCGCACATGTGTGTGAGTTTATATATATATACGTGTATATATATATATTTAGTATATACAAAAGCAAATTCAGTCAAAATATATTTGTCTTGCTGGTCAGGCTTGTTACAGCAACCTACAAGAAACATTAGCTTCTCTGATATTTAATTACGCTATTATGTTTGCACATAAGCTTAAAAGTCAATACAAAAAGCAATACTTTTCCAAATATTATCTGCAGGTAAACCGGAAATATTAACTATAGTGATTAGAAGTCTGTTTCCCTATTGACACTACTATAAATCTTGATATAAGAATAATTTTTTCATAAAAGCACATCCAAACATAGTAAGTGATAAAATACCAGATTACTATTTGAAAACCATACAGTGACTCAATATCTGGGTTATCCTTTGCAGCAATTAGGCAATTCATTTGGCATCTGTTTGATTGTATAATTTAATTTCCATATAAACAGCATAGTTTAAAAAAAGACAAAAGCTAGAATGTTTAAAGCTAACAAAAGATACAGTGACATCAGGTTGACATTCAAAAATTTCCTTAGCAAAATGACCAACAAAATTCTGACTTAATACAGTGCATATAAAGTTTTTTAGAACTAAACTTTTTAAATATTATTTGAATTTAGCAAAACATGAGCAAGATTTTAATATCAAAGTGCTAAACAGTACTGCCTTAGAAGTCACTGCAAATAAACTGTAAAATAACTCTGCTTGTGATTTGACAGATATTTTATATACAAATGGTTAATAAAAAGACACGCGCGCACGCACACACGCACACAAATATAGGTATATACATATATATATATACACATTATATATATGTATATAGTTTTCCAACTGGTGTGTCTGAGTCAGTGTGAACACCCCATTTAGTTATCATGTGTAACAGGGCTCCCATGAGCTGGCAGTCATTGCAATAAATACAGGCAAAGCCATTACAATATACCATGCATACAAACATTTATACAAATAAAGACACTATGCAACAAATTATTTCATATTAATATGGCATCAACAGTATAAACATACAAAAAGGAGTACGAACACGGAATGTTTAAACGCAGCCCACTATAGCCTTCCTAGCACTTACATTCATACTATTTTACAAGACTTGCTTGTTCTTGAAAACCATCTTCTGCCTGTTTACTAACTAGTCGCCTATGTTAAAAGTCTAACACTGAACTGTCCCTGATGCTGACCCTGTACGCTCCAGTCACTACTTACTCGGATTTCCTTAGCTAAGGAACAACTGAGCCACAATTGCTCCCGTGTCTTCCACACACATCTGTCAATAAGTCGCGCTACATGGAATCAAGTTTGGAAAACTCTGTCAGGTAAGTTAGTGCATGTAATTTTCTCACTTGATTACTTCCGTTTTGTTTTCATAGTAAAATAAATTAGTTAATAAACGAGACTTAGTAAGACAGCACTTTAAAAAATTGCACTTGAACATGGGAGCTAACAGCCATTGTCATTTTGCTATATTTGATTTGTATGAAATGTTCAATTGAATGTACTTTGCTAAAAAAGTGAAATTTTGTTTAGATTGTGCTGATGTATGTGCCCTTGATGCAGGAAGTATGCTAAAGGTATTCTCACAAAACACATACTACCCTGGCAAACAACTATTTGCTGTTCTTGTTTTCAAACACAGCTTCTACAATTTTACTCCTCATGCACCATGAGGCGTTAAATAACAGATTTAAAACAGTCATGGTTAACCTTTTACTGCTGCTGGGATAGCATTGTCCAAAAGTGCCATATTAGCCATTTAAAAAACCCAAATCACACAAAAGAAAACAAAGAACACAACCCCAAACCAGTAAGCCAGTAAGTCGCAGGCCTCAGGTTGTAAGGACAAAGCGCCAGAAAAGACCTCATTTTAGACTCGGAGCTGCTTTTCTGTTAAGTGAGGGCAGAAACGTTAGCTGTAAGTCACGATCCGTTTGCCTGCTCTGGTGGGCATTTGCCTCTCAGGAGGGTGCTTTCACTCAGAAGGGTAAGGTGTCCAGAAACAGCCTGTCGATGATGGAAGGGGCTGGCACCAAATCTTCCAGTTTCAGGTAAAAGATGCGCTGCAGTCCCAGTGTGCAGAGAGAACGCAAGTCAGCCAGAACACCCAGTACCTTCGGCTCTGCAGACTCCAGTGGTTGTCCTTTGTTTTGGCAACTGAAAGTTAAGTGATCTTTCAAACTGCTTGTGATCTTGTTGCATAGCTCTTCCACTTTCTTTGGTTCTTTTAATCCATGTCGTTCTGCAAAGTGAGAGAAAAAAAAAACAAAACAAAACACCATCAGCATCCCTCCCTACCCCAAGTTGAGAGAGTTCGTTTTCTTCTGTGTAACCAAAATCCACGCTCCGGTACTCAAAGGAAAAATGCTTTGAAAGGGTAAGATTTCTCAGAACGGTTGGGGTTATGCAATGTCAGTTAACCTTTCTGCCACACAAAATAAGAGATGGCAGGTGCCCTTTTCTCTTTAGCTGCTAAAACAGGGGGCAGAGATACTCAATTATGATGGAAATTCTAGTATGAGGAGTCCAAGCATCCTGCGTATCTCGCATAATTTTCATGACATGAGACAGAATTAATTGGGTGATTTTCCAGCAAAACTATCACAGGAGGTGTTTTGGAGATTTCCGTGCTTCCCCACCAGTTGTGAATGCTCAATAACTATGGCAACCATTATTTATTCAGTGAATTCAAGTGGTGATCGATACCCTTAGCCAGCTCCATCAGCGCTGGGCCTAGAATTCCACCAGGAATTTGCACACACTCTTATAAGAAACTAAAGGCACCTTACCACCCTTTGTTATTTTCATCAGCTGCTGCTTTTTAGTTTATTCATCTTTAAAAGGTCTAAGATAAAAGAAGGCTGGAAGTTAACTATTTGCTTTGAGTGAGCAATGCCTCAAGTGAGAGGCAGCTGTGTTATCCATCACCAAAACCTCAGCATTCCTAAAAAGAAGGAGAGCTGCGGTTTGTCCCCCTTCAAATAGCCTTTTAAAATGCTACAACCACGTTAAACACATCCACGGTTCCTTAAGCATAAACAGAATGAATCAGATTTGTGATTCATTAAAAGCAGACTCTTCACTGGTACACAGGGAAAGATATTTTTGTGCTGTTTGCTATCAAGATTTAGTGGATAAATTCATATAACATTTAAGAACAAATAATTTTGTGATGTTTTGATTTGCCATTGGCTTTGAAATTCACAGGAAAGTAAGAACTTGCTTAACAGCAAAATCATAATCATTTACAGATGAAATAGAATAATACCGGATAGGGCAGTTTAAGAAAGTGCAGGTTCATTTAGACATATAAAAACAGTGACAGCAGTGGACGAGGAGTGACTAATTGTGGCAGTTCTCGTGTTTGATGCATCTGAAGTTGTCTGCCTTCCCTGGCCCTCTCCCTTATCCCTGGCAGCCACGTGCCATATTGTGCCTATCGCCCCCAAATCTTTTCCTCTGTTCCAGGAGGAGCAGGCAATAGGTACTTTCTCTGTCCATCCCCTAACGATCAGTGAAAAGAGTACAGTTTTCTTTACTTCCAGAAGCAGGTGTAATATCTGCACAAGGCGCAGTAGAGCCTTGCCCAGGTATGTGTATATAAAGGCCTCGCTCCCTCCCCTTACCACCTGTTTTGGCTAGATGTTCTTGACAAACCAATAAAACAGATGGGATTCAATGAAGGCAGTCAGAAATGTAAAGGTCTGATTTTCCACTGATGTTCACTCTTTTTACACTTTTTTCAACTTTATTTACTTAGGCAGAGCTAGCTCCTGAAGAATACTGGCTTGAGATCAGAATCAGAGATGTGCAGACATGTACATCTCTGGCCAGAAGCTACTGTGCTCTATCATTTAAGTACCATCAATCTGCCCTGTTGCTTCAGAGCAACACTCATCCAAGCAGTAACATCTGCTTCAGACATCTCTTTCACCTTGCAGGAATTAAAAAACCCTACGTATTCTAAGTGCCTTGTTTACATTAACACACGGAGTCAATGAATATTTAAAGCCTTTCCAGTAAATGGTGTATAGTGTAATTATGTAAGCCTTAACTATACAGGTCACTGAGAGTAAATACCTAGGCAGATTCTGCCATTAAAAATCTTGGCGGATAAATATTTTATACAGATTTGAAAAGCTGTAGGGTTTTTTTTTTACCACTAGCCTACTGAGAGAATCTGCAGGACATTAAATTAATATTGCAGTCTTTGAAGAGTTCCCATCTTTTAATCCGTTTTGAGGTTGTTTCCTGGCTGTGTAAGTGAAGATATCTTTATAGATCTAGGGAGTAGAAATACTAGAATGGATTCGAAACCTGACTACGAATTAGTGGAGCACATTTTTAAACCAATGCCTCAGTAGGTGTGTACCTTGCTGCAGAGTATGGAAAATTATCTCTAGCTCTGGAACACACAGCAATGTTGTTAACATTTCCAGCCAGAACTAAACAGTCTTTGTTTCACACTGACAAGTTCAGAAGGTTTCATGAACAAATCGTGTCTTTGGTGGCTAGCCGTGAAACATACTGATGCAAAACACAAAACGTGCAAAGATTATAATATTGTTAGTCTTACTTTAAATAACAAAATCATGGAAATTCAGAATTAAGAGATACTCCATCCTTAAGCCGCTCTCTGGTGCTACAATATCAAAGCACTCTCCAATAACGCTGGTTGTCCTCTCCTGCATGAATTGCCATGCAATGGCCTTTGCTACTTAAAAATCTCTACAAAGGCAATTCCTCATGACTGGAACTGCCTCAGGGGTTTTCAGCCTCGAATCCCTGAGGCATCCCTTGTGGGCCCACAGAAAGTCAAAGCTATCTATGTGGAGAAGTCCTTCCGCTAGTAAAGGGCACTGCGTGCACTGGCACTGCCACTGGCATCTTCAGTGTTCGTATCTGACTAGGTTCTGGGGACCATACTAGTGGAACAAAAGCTCCTATCTTCGGTAGACTTGAGGAGTCTTGGGTCTAATTCACTTCAAGATTTAAATTTAATAGTCAGGGCTCAAATAGCAGAAATTATATTTTCTTGCCTTTTCCACACAGCCAGTCTCATTTGGGCAAAGAAAACCCATGGTCTTTCTTACTCAACCTAAAGGGATCAGCACGAGGCACCTGTGGTAAGTGTGTGCACTGGCGCTGAAGCTGATGGTCTCTAGTCATTTGCCATCTTCCACAGGATGTTCTTATCCACATGGGAATGATAAGGCCAAGATTTATCCCAAGAAGGACAGCTAGTCAAAACCAATAGATTTTCTCTAACTGATTGAGGAGGTGTGTAAATATTATTGTATTCAGACTTTCTTATCATGACAATTAAAAAGGCATGGGATAAAGTGAATATAGGATTTCTCAGCCTTGTGTTTTAGGATGCCATTGATTTTTTGCAAGAAAAATGGTGATTTATGGCAAAGATGCTCTCCATAAGCCTGTCAAAATGATTCATCGGAAGTCTTGCCTCTAAAGCTCTGCAAACTTAGCAGCTCATCCTGGCAAACTGAATGCAGCAAGTTTTTTACACCTTTCTCCTTTTCCCAGGAATCTCAATGCAATTCTGTGCTATAATTACAATGATCAGCAAAAACTTCACAGGAAGAAAGTAAAAGAGCAGGAAACCCTGTCACCAGCTGTGCTAGTCCTTCTGCCCCTAATCTTTGACCTGGGGTAGATCACGCCAGGGCTAGGCAGGCTCAGCGCTACCTCTTTCAGAAACACCTCTCAGAGAGCACAGGTATTCCAAAGACCTTGATCATCTCAAAGACCTTTGAGCTCTGTGTCAGCGTGGGGCAGTTTTATCCTTAAATCATTCTGAGTGTCAGTTCAATCAGAAATGCAACAGACTTACGCCGCAGACTTAAAATAGGCCTCTTGATTGTCTCGGTTTCCATATAGTTATTCGATTTTCTCTTCCCCCTTCACAATCCTCTTCCCCTTCTATAACTCAAATAAACGCGAGGCTCAGTTGCCCACAGCTTTCTGCTTGTCTCGTGCAGGCTCTGTTACATGGCAAGGTCGCAGCTCGGCAGATCCGAGAGTCTCCTTTCCTGTTGCAGTCTGGCCCAGATCCATTCTGCCTCTTAGGCACTTCACAGGGGTGCCCGAGCTAGGAGCGCAGACTTCTCAAGCTCCTCCTAACATCAGCAGAAGGATGGGCGTTTTTAGAAGACAATCATAACTTTAGGAGGGTGAATCATCTTCTGGAGGTGCCCCATATTCTCCATCAGCTGTGCAAAGTACCTAAAGTTGGATGAGCTGAATGACCACACGGGACATCAGAGTTTGCTCCCTCCTTTAAGAAAACCACAACGTAACACAGCGACTGCTGGTTGCTGTAGGAGGAAAGAGTTCTTGCCTCAGCAAAAGGGTGGGAGGGGAGAAGGAGGAGTGAGTACTTCACTTTGATGCTGACAGTGTTTCCCTCGTCAAAGAGGCGAGGGGAAGGCAGACAATGCAATCTGGAGGGTTTTTTTTTTATAACTGGCTCTCCTACACTCCTCCAGTCTGCCACCTGCTCATATGTAGACCCAGCACACGAAGCACCCACTCTGGAGGATCCTGGCAACAGGACTAAAGGATATCTGCTGCTGAAGAGTAGGTAAGCCTCCCTTCCGCAGGGAAGTTGGACAAATTCATGTTCAGAAGGGAAGTGCAGTAGCCAGACCCTTTTTAGACAGACCAGACTCCTTACTATTTCTTGGTATGACTGATGGTGCTAAAAATTGTGTTTGTAAACTGGAACAGAAAGTTCAACAGCAGGAAGACAAACACAAACTCATAATTAATTGAAACCTCACAGTATTCTTCAATGTTCTGGTGCCAGCCTAACAAAGCATTAAGAGTGTGAATAAGCCCAATATATACAGCGGCTCTGGGCTGGTCTGTAACACATTTAAAATAAAACATATGCCGAAAGAGCTTGGCTGAATGAGGGCTAGAATGCTCTGTACTCGGCAGCATCCCACTGAGAGTGTCAAGTGGGCAAAACAATAATATTTTGATGCGGATAGAGAAAGGAAGAGGCAGAGAGGAAAAGAGAATCAACAAGAGAGAGAGGAAAAAAAATGTGCGCTAGCAGTTTTAGAGCGTGCAGAAATTTGAGGCTAAATTAGAGCGCGCCCTTGGGATGATCTGCGTTGGAGTCTCAATCTTTATATTTTGACACTGTTAGAAAAACTGTAAAGCAGAGCATTATGAATGGTCATTTGGGAAGTTAAGGAAGCGTTTCCAAGAACAGGCTGAGCTAATATCTGGTCTATTCTGCAAGGCTTCATCATCAACACTATCCAGTCCAGCATGGAGTGATTGTGCAGCAACTCTTGTGATTGATGCAACATACTAAACTGATAGATATCATCCATGCGGAACTAAGGAACAGAACTTGTCCCAAGACGACCAGCATATTCTTTCCATGTTGGCACTATTCTTTAGCTCATTAGATCCTACATCCCAAGAGAATAAGTGATCCAAAGAGAAAGAACAGGACAGAACTTATTTCTTGCTTTCATGGGGATGTGGGGTGAGTGTCACGTGGTATCTCCTAACTACTTTCTTCTGGCTGATGCTCAGAGCGCCGCTGATGTGCTCTGGAGGAAGTTGTGTCCTGTCCTTCTTAACCAAACGAAGGAAGTAAAAAAAGAGAAGAGAGACAGAGAGAGGAAGATCCTAAAGGAGTACCTTAAAGAAAAAAGATGTGCTTTGGCATTGCAGAGTTTTAAGTTAACTGTTTGCAAGCCATCCACAATAAACTAGATGTCATTTATTTCATTCTGGGTGCTCTTTCAAGCTGATGTCCTATGTGAAAGGACTTAAAAATTCAGCAGCAATCCAACATGATGCCCTTCCTTCTAGGCAACATACTGCAAATTCCCAGGAAACATAAACAGAAAAAGCACATATAGATTGACTTCCTAATGAATTATACAATGAAAAACATTACAAAATCTTTTCCTGTTTATTTTATGTTGTATATACTTTTAATTTTACTCAAAGCAAGCAATGAATTAGTATATAATTATATATGGAGACAGGACATGGAGCTTTGCATCTCCAAACAGGTCAGCAGGGTTAGTTGAAGGGCCCTGGAACTACTGGGGCTGTTACTGGGGAGCCAATTTGATATGGCAAAATGAGAGAACAGCCTTCAGTATCTTGGGACACTGGGAACAGCGGAATGTCTTCTAGCCTCCAACACTAATTTTTACATTTATTTCCTCTTCCCTCATTAGGCGAGAGATGTTAGTTTTCCCTGTCACTCTTGCACAACAGAGAGAGAACATGTGAAAAAGAGTAGCGACTTCTCTTCTCTCCTTCAGCAATACTGCCAATGACTAGTACACAAGAGGGTTTGTTTTCTAAGTGTACATCTTTCTTTGGCCTATGGAGAACACTCATGAAATCAAGAACAAACAGGTCATTATTCCCAGTAGTGTTTTTCTTTACCTGGAGAGATGACTCTCGAATTTGGTGCTACCTAAGATGCTGTACAGTATGAAAATAAGCTATGACTATTATACAACACTGGGTTGTTGTGGGTTTTTTTTTTTTTTGGTTGAACCATCAAGTCATGAAAAGTTGACTAGTGTGAAATAAGAACTAGAACAATTTGTGTAATAATGAAGAAAATTTTGCACAACTCAGAATTTTGATTTTGGAGTGTTGCTTATTGTAAAAGCAAACAACTAGATTCACAAAACAGAGCTTTGCTGCTCCTTCCTATGTTGCATGCCAATGACATGCATATCCATCTGGGACATGGGAGATTCATGGTCAGATTCCTTTCCTGTTGGAATGAGACCAGAGATTGGGCCTTGGGTGTCCCTCTGAGCACCTGCTTGTCCCCAGATCATCATACACAACAGCCATTCTGCAGCCCATGAAATATGTCAAATGGCCTCAACACAAAAGACAGTGATATTCAATAGTCGGATATCCTATATTCCTGGAAAAGGTCACTCTCTCTTGCTCTGACTCACAAAAAGGGCTTGAACCAGGGTTTGCTAACTCTCCATTGCCTCCAACAGTCCATTACAGGAGAGAAGAATACCTTATCCAGAGATAAAGAATGGCACCTAAAACACCCACCTAAATCTAAGCCAAGCCTCAAAACAATGCTTAAAAATGTTCAACAAAATTTCCAAGATTTATCTTTATTATTTTTACCCTTTTTGTTGGACTAGCTGAAAAAGAGCACACAGCTTGTCATACTCAAACTGTAGGGAGAAGACAAGAAGCCATTTCTCAGGGGATACAATACCAAAGGCAAATCTCAAAGCTTTCCTGAATATAAAATTTCAATATACTATCACCGAGAAAGTCTCAAATGAACCCTGCCCACCAGAATTTTGTGCTGTAGTGCTCTCTTAGCCATCATTACCTGATGCTTTCTTAGCCGTAACTACTTGATTTCCTCTTTCATTTTTTTTCAACAGTGTTCATCATTATACAATACTATCCATTTTCAGGTGGCCAAGTTTCTGGCCAAGCTCCTAAGTCAGCTAGCTGCCCTTGGAGATCTGAAACCTGTGAATACAAATCACGACACACAGGAACTTTGGTCTAATTTAGATTGCATGAAAGTATACTCTGTCCTTAACAGCAAATCAGCAGAGACATACTGGCTTCATGACATAAAAGAATAATCAGAAACTACATTAATTTTAAGCACCATCTCATACAGGTGAGAAAATCAAGAAAAGCTTGACAAATACAGAAAACCTTAAAGCTTTTATGGACAGAAATGCTCTCCTTTTAAAGGCAACAGTTTAGAAACTTTGGGAAGACCAGCACAATACAGTCAATTCCTGAAAGGGCTGTTATCAAGGAAAAGTTGAAATGTGGGGTCTTATCAACTAAAAACTATTTCTATTAAACGTCTTAGAGTGACCTGAGCCAGGCACTGGACAACTTGGACTCTTTATGTAAGGGCAAGCAAACAGTGTCTAACTGAACAAAGAATCATCATGTTAAAACAGGGCACGGGTTTGTAAGGAGAAAAACTTTTCTCACTATACAGTAGCTTTTTCTGTATTTGCTTAGACAGCTTGCTGGAGATCCTGTTCATCGACCTGCATCCTCTCAGTCTCCAGGAAGATAATCAAGAACAAGCTATCTGTGTCTATCTAAGAAAGGCATATCTAATATACAGTAAATAATCTAAATCAATGACATGTACTATACATAGGTAAGCATATATGCCTGCATGTAAATATATACGGAGAGAAACAGCTCCTGTCCTTGATTTCTAGATATGTAAATGCGTACACATACATGTACACATTGTACACATATATAGGTATGTATATATACACACATATACATATTTATAACACATATATGTAAGTATGCATAAACACATCAGTGGATGTTTATATATAGGAGAAAAAAAATAAGTTGGGAATGTCCTTTCTCACTTTAACATATCACTCATTTTGAAAATTTTTTCATACAGAACAAAGCGACTCTGATGAGTTATTCTGGACTTAGGCATTTTATCAAAGAAACTAGAATCTGGAGCTTAATTTACCTTTTCCAACTACAGAAAAAATGAAGAGAAATTAATTAAAAACCTGAAAATACTTTACTTAAGAAGCAGAGAGTCAATGACAGAACATATACACACTAGCCCTTCATCCAATTGTAGGAAGGAGGAGTACCATGCAAACTCTGAAGCCAAAGTCTTGGCCCCATATATGTCAGCAAGAATTGATCCATTTATAGTTTTTATATTTGCCATTGAGTGTTTTGTCTCAGCATCATCTGTCCCCTGCATCGTCTCATCCTAGGCAAAATGAAGACTGCAGCTGATATTGTTGAGGCCACCGCCTGCAAACTGGCAGACGCCTGAAATTCAGGAGGAAATCAATATCCATGTCGCTGGAGCTTATAGCATCCCTGGGAAGATCCAGCTCAGGGCACACTGAAGCCCTGTCTCACACTGACGACACAGTTGCACCTTTATGCTACCAGCTTTCCTGAAATGAGTGGGAGGCTCTCAGTAGAGATGACTGCTTCTCTGACTTCTGCTGTATGGTTGTCAGGCACCCTTACTCCCAACCCTTCCTGCTTCCACCAGCCATGCCTCTTAATTGCAAGAAGCTCAAGGTATTCAGTGTGTACTTTAAGGAGCTTTGTAGTTTCAGGAATGAGAAAATTACACTTTATAAGGTTATGCTCCCCTGTTTTGCACTTACCGGCCAGATTTGGCAGATTCTGACATTAGTTTTCTGCTGTTTGCCCCAGCAGGCAAAAGGGGAGATACGGTCACATACACACCCAAAAGCTTTTGTACAACTGCAGAAGGGGACTTTGTTCTTACTCTTCTCCAATCTTCTCTCTCAAAAAAGCAGTACATGGAACACGTACAGCAGCTTGGCTACCAAAAGCAGCCAGCCTGCCCTCATGAAGCACTCTTTCTGGTCTAGCTGTGTTGCATGAAAGGTGAGCTATACTAACTGCACGGCTTCTAGCTCTCAAGCTACCCTGATATTACTCTTCCTGTACAGAAGATGTAGCTCTGGTCATTTCATTAGGCTTTTCTGGGAATGCAGCGAGTATTTTGAAGGTTTCTGTAGGAGCTACACAATTTGCTTGAAAGCAGCTTGCTTTTTAGAGATCATTCCAAGAAAACAATAAACCGATGAAGAAATAGAGAGTTAGATTACATTTTAACAGCGATATCTGATGGCCTAATGTTAGTCCACCATTTCCATACGGTCATTTCAGTGCTTAAAAATCATACTCCTTTTACCCTGAATACAGCTAAGTTAACTGAAATTGCTTGACTCTACATTAAAGCAAAGCACTAGAGACTGAAGCTTTCCATTAATAAAGGAGTACTTACCTGTAATCATAGTTAGAGCTGATAAACTTGCTAAGGCTGGGATATCAAGGTTAAGGCTCTTTAAGTTTAAGGAAAAGTCTTTAATAGAGTCGAGCCACTCCCCAAATCCACGAAGGCACTGAAGTCTATGAAGCACAAGTCCATTGCAGAATACAAACTTATCCTCAGCAGTATCAGACCTTAAATAAAAATCATGGAAAAAATTATAAATGCATCTTCTACTTTACAGCAAAATGCATAACCAGTATTGAAGTGTCTGTCATTTAAAATCCAAGGCATATTATCCTGAGACATATGTGGGCATTCACGTTTGACAATATGCCTCTCCCTTGGGGCCAAAGTACAACAAACAAGCTTCTATGATTGCTTACTTTGTAGAGTTATAAGCCTGGGGTTAGCTGTAGCATGTGGTGTAGACTGTCTAATTAGTTAAGATTTTGGTCCTGCCCAAAGGCATAAACAGAGAAGACATTTTACATTAAATACTGTATGTTTGAACCAAAGGAATACTGAGTGAGTGCATTTTGAAATACAAAACTAATAAAAATTGGAGAAAGAAGAGATTCTGCAACTCTCAGCATTTACTTAGTCTCATCTGCATTTTTGATATTGTAAAAATTAATAAGGAAAAAACAATGGAAAATACATGCAATGATGCACCACAATACACATAACATCGTAAACTCTTTCATGTGCATATCTGTGTGTAAGAGAGATATTACAGCCAAGCTCTCTTCTCTTTCCCCTTCCCATTGCCAATGTCCCTGTTAAAAACCACATGCAAAGATAATTTTCAACCTAAAAAAACAAGGACATAATTCAAACCACAAGTTTGGAATTTCCCCAGTCCCTGAAAATAGTTTTGGTAAAGTGTCTTAACTAGTGCTAGACTGACAAATAGCGTCTCGCTCTATCAAATGACTTGGTATTAAGAAGAAAAACACTGTGAACAAGATTTTAAATCTTCATCCTTTTCAAAGCCAAAGATGTGCACGCACAAAAGAAAGGGGAAAAAGTAAAAGCTTTCATACCGAAGGTGCTTTTCTATAGTTTATGCTGATGAGTATGAAGCAAACTTGCTCAAATAGTACCTGAAGATCAATTTTTACTACTATGGAAGAAGAGGACAGGGTGTATCAAATAAAAAGAAGCACACTGCCCTCTTTTTAAGTCACTTTCTTATTTTTTCTGCAATGTAAAACAAATTAAATACCATAGCCCGTGGATTCAGACACGGCAGATGTTTTGGGGGGTTTTTAGTACAATTGACAATGTTCAAAGATATCGCCATATTTACTTCTTAAAAATATTTAGATGGATGAGTTTTCACATCAGCTTAGGAGGAAATGAAATAAATAGTTACCTGATGGAGAGTCTTAGTACAAACAGCTCCAAAAAAGCTGATTCTATGAGTAATGTCTGATCTTCTTTTGGGAGGTCAGTAAATCCTGGGATTTTTTCTGCCCAGCCTCTAGATATGTCAATGGAGGCAGTCAGAAGATTATAGAACTGTTGTACATGTTCTGCATCTGTGCCTGCAGCAGCCTGATCCGCGGAACAGTACTAAAATGAAAGCCACAGAAAGCAACATTATATGCATGTAAAGGCATTCCGTGAAACATACGGCGTTACCTGTCCAACCACATTTCCTTCTGTGGCAAAGTCGGTATTATTATCGAAGGTGCTATAAGTTGGTCTACATCTATCTACCTATTTGGCTACCTACAGGCATTTTGCTATTCAGATGTACATTGTAAAAATACTTCCAAACGTATAGAAAGAATTTTAAATTTATAAATAAAATAGAATACTTATCACATTTTGCAAGTACCTATATGCCATTAGTAAACAGAAACAGAAACCCGGTGGGTAGGATAATTTCCATCACACTAGAAGAGGAATACTATTTAACTCACTACAATTAAACACTTTTCTCATTGATGAATTTGTCTCAGTATGTCCAAAATGAAGATTTCTTCCAAAACCTCTCAAACTGCATTTTATCTGGCAGCGATAGAGACATGTAAGATAAATCATCTTTTATCTGACACATGCAGCATCGCTTCATTTGAATACAGAATCGGTTCAAAGTAAAACAGCTGCCCCGTATCACCTCTTATCCTTCAAACGGAAGCATTTAAGGTTCAGGAGAACCTATTATCCTGCTGATGCAGCCATAACTCTTCCAGACAACCATTCGACAGCCTCAGCTTGCTCAGCTTCCCTGTGACCCTCTGACAGCTCCCTCCCCGGTATCTCCTGCTTCTGCACCAGCAGATCCCTGTCACTCCCATGACACTACTCTCTCTCTCTCTCGGCAGAAAATAAAACAAGAGCTTTCATGGCTTAGTTCGATTCTGCTGGTTTTCTAAGCAGGAACTGAACGATTTGGGTTTTATTTTAACAACATCCTCCCCATCAGGCATCTTATGGGTTTCTGGGAGAGACTTCATACCAACTCTCTCTCTGGGACTCAGCCAAGGAAAGGTTGGGGTGGTCTCCATGGCTGAAAGAAGCGTACAGTGCACGCCCTTTGGAAACAACTTTCCACACCCAGTTAGGGCTTGAGTCCATCAGCCTAAAGGTCTCCCTAGCAACTCCCCAAGCAAGAGTGGAAGCAGAAAGACCCACATCTCTTTCCTGATCAGTAACAGTGGGCTGGCAGCCTGGGAGGACCTTCTTACAGGCGTGCCACTTGGGCTGAAGATATGACCCAAGTTGTTTACTGCAACCCAGAAGTCACCTCTGTGCAGGAAAGAGAGAGGGGGAGCTGCAAGCAGAACTTCTCCGGTAGGTGTCCTGTTCTCTGCCTGTCCTAGTTGGGGCTGGTTGCTGTTGGTAGGTAAGGGATGAAGGACACAGTGTCAGAGTCACCAATTGACTGGAGAACCATAGCAATCCTAGAGACCTCTGACCATATCTGGGATACTGCTGCTAGTCCTGAATGACTCTGTTCTGCTTACCCAATACTAATTACACGAGTTTCTCATGGTAAGCTCCAGCTCACATCCCCAGTCAGCTAGCGAAACACGTGCGATCCCTTTTATAAAGTTCATGTGGAGACAAATTAATTTTGCCCCAACTGCTCCGAAGAATCCTGTAACAGTGAAGCAGGTAGAGGCTACAATACAGAGAGGCTGAGGAGCAGCAGTAGAAAAATCCGTATCCTGCATCATTTATGTGTTCAGTCCTCTGTCTGAATGGAACAGTTGAGGATGCTCAAGCAGCATGAACTAACTACTCCTGGCACTGGACTGCAGCAAGATGTGCCGGGGTGGTTAGTGGGTAGAAAAAGATCATACGCTTGTCCAGAGACCTTACATGTTCTGGAGCCTCTTAAAATGAAGCTGTGGAGCAAGCCAAGATAGTGTGCATGTGAGGAGATGGGTTTTTCCCATTCATGGCCTTCAGTTCCTGAAGACTCTGAGAGACATGCTTTGCTGCCCAGGGGCTGAGCTGTGACCCCTTCTTTCTACATGGGGAAACGAACAGGCTGATGGAAACTCCTGCCTCACCATAGGTACTGTTAAGGCAAGACACATTCTTGATCCTTTGAGCAGTGAAGAGGAAGGAAAAGAAAAGGAAAAGAAAAAAGATACCACCCTAAGTTCATTCCAAATATAATTCATCTCAAGTCAGCATAATTATGCCAGGTATTAATTTGTTCCTAATGTTTATAAAATATTCCTTTGGTAAAAGTATGGCAGAGTTTTAACATTTTCTAATGAAGCTGAATGCTGCATTATGTCACATAACTGTGAATGCTACAGTATGGTATGCCCCACGTATTTAATTAAATTAAATGCATCTAAAAAATTATAACTTGTATTTGTTGATATAGTTTAGCCCATGAGAGCAATTTTAGAAGAAAAGTAAAAAATTATATGGAATTGTGTAATTTTTAGCTGCTGTAACACATCGCTGCTTGCTACAAAGAGTTAGCACTTACAAGGAATAGCTAAAATAAAATATTATTTACTTGTAACAGACTTATGAGTATATAAGTAACAATAAACAATATGTATGGTTCTGTTTTATGCACCAAAACCTGTCGTTTTTTCCATGATTATTTCATTGAGAAGAGGTGATATCTGACCTAACTGCTGACCAAGACAGCTGGTAAGCCTGCCTTTGGTCGGGAGGCCACGGTACCGAAGGGCTCAGATCTGCATTTCTTAACCTGCCCTGTGCAAACCGGAGGCACGCTGGGAGAAAGCCAGAAGGCAAAGGCACTGCCTTACTCCCCTCCTCAGAGCTCCTTTGGGAATTAAATGAAACCCGACTGTTACTCAAGGCGGGGTGTAGACGCGTAGCAAGCAGCATTATTAACTTGTATGGCACATGTAAAGAGATTTGGAAAGCCTGATGTTGGGGAGCCTGAAAACATGACCTCGCTCTACCCTTTGCCTGCTTCCGTCAGACCTTCCTCAACTGCTACAGCTGCAAAAGCCCAACAACACCTTCTCCGCACACCGGAGAACCTATGCTTGCTTTTCCAAAAGCCCCAATATTTGCTTAATTTTGTGGCTGGGGAAGGGAGGGAATTATTACCTAAATGCTGCACTTTCCCTCCAAAAAGGCAACATTTCTATTTAAGTTGATGGCTATTCTGCATGAATAAGGACAGCAAGATATAGGGTCTGTTTCTCATCTCACTTCATAATTAGAAGTGTAAACTCATGGAATTGTACCAGTAAAACAGGTGTGAGACTGGACTGCAGCCCTTGGCCTTTAAAGAGTTCATAAACCAAATTCTCTTCCTAGCAATTGCTTTTTTGAAACCAAGTACCTAAATATACCATTGCTATGGACTGGTAAGTTAAAACCAGTGCTGAAATGAAAAGAAGCCATGTTCTGAACAGAACCGGTTCCAATCTGTTTTGGTTTAAAACTCATAGCTTATGTAATTTATTTTTGGTTTGTCTTTTTTAGGTTTTTTTTGTGTGTGTAGGTTTTTGTGGAGGGAAAGGGTACACGTTGCTCTCTGAGATTCTTACCAGTATTTTTAAGACGGTCAAGACTTTACGGCTCGTAAACATGAAGACCATGCTAAACATTAAGGTCGTGTCTGCAGAAGCGTTAGGACTGACTCCAAAGCCAGGTTTCCGGATCTACCCATTTGTGGTGCACGGCAGGGTCACTGCCTAACCAACGTGCCGTTAAGTCAGTCTTTAGAGGTACAGGATTATTCTTCAAAGGCATTTTTTGGCATTGCAGTGTGTTTTTTGCATAGTTATTTAGTCAATCCCAGTTTTTACACAGCATTTGTTTCTGATCCCCCCTAACTTTTCAAAATAAGTACAAGGTTTATGAAAAACATAAGATTCTATTAATTTCTTTCAGCATTTTTGTCTTTTCCGTATGGCTCAGCATAACAGACTATTATATATTTTATTGTAAAGAAAAACTTGGGTATTAGTATGTCCTAACAGACAATCATTCTTAATCTTTTAGCTACCAAGACCAAATTAATTTACTGTCAATCATATGCTTCCTATAACGTTCAACAGAATTGTTCAACAATTAGATCTACAGGCTGTTTTCATTAAAAGAGAAACAACTACTGCAGGACAAGGAAAAAAAAATCACATAAAAATACACGGTTTTCATTCAGTTCTTTGTAAATGCAAAACAACTTTGTATCTACAAATAAATAAATACATAAGGTTAGATACTGCTTTCATGGCTTGGGCTATTACACTCCTGTAATTCTGCGGAACCCGGCAGATTTCTGTCAGAGAGCACAGCTCATCACACACCTCGGTATTTGCAGAATGACCCCCTGAGACATTCTGGGGGTTAAGTTAAAATACGTGTAAATACAACTAATGCATTCTCCCTCCAAAAGGCTGTCAGATACTGCACAGTTAGCTTCTTAATAATAATCTGGAAAAATTTATGATTCTATATTTACAGATTAGCTTGAAAAAAAGATGTTACAGTATGCTTAAAATTGCTAAACTATATATGTATGCATATTCTAAAATTGAATAACGTAATTTTTATATAATTACAATCAAATATGTTTTAGTGTTAACTATTACTTAGCAACAAGTGATAAATGGCCAGTGTAGATGTTGTCTGAGTACAGCTGTATTTTTTACAGGCTCCGATTTCATCATATTTCACTAAGGGGAAGGAATTTGATCTTGTTTTTCCTTAGCTGTATTTTCTTTCTTTTCCTATATTAACATGCCTAAAAAACGTATTTAACAAGCCATTTCAATGCTGTATTTTAAGAACTATATAACAGTTTTTTGAGCTTTCAAAATACTCCATGAATATTTAAATAGTGAATATGATACTTTAAAGAACAAGGTTACAAAAATATATAATCTCTGGTAAAGCTTTGCTGAGACAATATTTTAGAATTTTTATATTAAAAGGTTTGGTTTACAAATGTGAATTTTACTGACGAAATATGCATGCTGGGATATCTAAAGCCAGACCCTGGTTCCATTTAAACAATGGCAAAAATGCCTATTGATTTCAACAGAAATGGCCCTATCCATCCAGTGCTATTTTGCGCAACCCTTATACCTGAATATTAGGGAAGTGCTATTAGATTTTAGCCTTCAGAACCTGGAAATTAACATACTGCACATATGTGTACTACTCCTGAGTTTGGCAGATTAATTGATCGTATTGCAATTGCTAGTGTTTTGGCAAAGCCTTTTGCAGGAAGAACGCTCTATTTATCCACGCCTTTTTTTCTTTCACTCCACCCTGGCCTATACTGCAGACAACTTTGTGTTTGAGACCCTCACTCACCATGAATAGTTACTAATTTCTACTGCACCTCCTTTTCCCTCATCATCCACCTACCATGAAAATACATGGCTGGCTGGACAAATTTCTAGCCTCATCCAAATTTCTCATTTATTGTCATTTTAGCAAACCAGCTGGTAAGTAGAACTGCAGTTCGCGAACCATTTCTACAGGGAAAACAAAGAGGCAAATGAAAGTGAGACATACTCTTGAATAGTCAAGCTCCCTGGGCGTGGAGTCGGTTAAAGCTCGTACAAGGGCGTTCATCATGCTGATGGGAGGAGAAGGCGGGGAGGGCTGAGAGGGTTCTTGCTGTAAGGGGCTCTTTGGTTTGGAAGGCAGACGACCTCTTCTCCCTTTCAGGCTGTCAGTACGGACAACTAGGTGGAAAAAAAACGGGGAATCGGTTGTGAAGATACCAGCAAACGACGGATCGGAACAAACACCTGCTCTTCTTATGGTGGCCAGCTTGGCAAAAATAAGAGCATTCTCCAGTTTCAGCACGTGCTCTTGATGCCTTTGATTGCAAAGGAACCAAATGAAACCAAATTTGTGTCAGACCTGTGATCGTAAGCAGCAATGTAGCTGCTTACTTAGAGCCCAGCTGTGTTCCTAGCATTCATGCTTTGTTTGCAGCACGTCTATGTGCCCGTGCCTGTGTGCCCACGTGCGCGCGCGCGCACACACACACAGACAGTCTACTGCTGAAAGAAAACTGTACGTGAAACACAAATTCTAATGTTCCTACCACTGGTGCACCTTTTAAATGGCAGAGGCATTCCCTCAAAGTAACTTTAGATTTCTTGAAGCATTTGAAAAAATATAGTCACGCTATATAGATTATATTATCCATGTTAGTATTTGCAATGGGACTACTCACACAGTATTACTCACATACTTAAATATTTGCAGAATTGGGACTAATGAGTTGATCCTGTTTCCATTTAAATTAATTGCAAATTTACAACCAGCTTAGGGGAATGAGACAAGATCCTATGTCAAAACACACACAATCCGGTGCAGCCCCAGGTGAGATACCAGGGGGAAGCCAAGAGCATTATCGAGCAACATTCAAAGTTAATAAAGGAGACATTTCGGCCAGTGTCAAATTATCCTCTTATGACCTTGCTGTTCTTGAACTCTGGGCTCTAAAGTCTAAATATGATAATACAGGTGAAAAAAAGAAAATCAATACATTATTACACAAATGAACATCTTTTGGGGTAAGTTCTGAATCCCATCACTGTAAAATTAATTGTAAAGGCACACATGTCTGTACACACACACAGAGATTCATTAAACGTAATATTTCAGTGTCTGGGATAATAATAGCAATAGTCCTTACCTTCTTTAACCATGCCGACACTGAGACACTTCTGAAACCGGCAGTATTGGCATCTGTTACGACGTCTCTTGTCCACTGGACAGTTTTTATTTGCCAGACAAACATATTTTGCATTTTTCTGAACTGTTCTCTGCGAAAATGCAACACAAAAATAGTAAACTGATGGTTTCTTGAACAACTTAGAACCTGACAAAATGTGTTTTAATTACAACATGAAAAGCGACAGTGCAATTCATATAATTAGATAAAATTAATTTCCTAACACACTAGCCTGAAGGAAAAACAATTTTATTAGTGTTAGCTGCTGACAATGAAAATCATCTAGGATTGTTCTGAAGCAAGTCTCTGGAGACAGGCAACTTTGAATGATAAAATCATATCTGAAATTACCAGGTCATCGCATCTACCTTTGGGGATTAGATTATCTCCGCTTTTAATATCCCTTTGGGAACAATTTTCTACTTGGTTCATTCCCTTGATTATTGCTGACCTTATTAAAATAAAATCAAAATGATCTGCGATGTACTTCTCTTGCTATCGCTATTGTTAGTCAAATACCACAATAACTGGTTTGGTTAGCCATTAAAATCATCAGGGAGAAAAATAAAAATATCAGAAACTCCTACAAAATATGTTTAGTTAAATATTCTGGGAAAGCTAACCTGATCTGGGAAAAAATAAAAAGACAGAATTATAGTGTAGTTATATACATTTAATTAACTCTAAAATGATCTTAGAAGTATGCAATAGATTTAAAATTTGTAAAAACCTGGTAAGCCTTGGCAGAATGTAACCAATATTGATGCAAAAATATATTATGAGTTTCCATACTTAAAATCAAAGACACACCAATAAATAACTCAGCACAAGAAAAAGACATTAATAGGAAAGACATCAGAACAGGAATAAATTTATCAGCTCAACATTCAATATTAAATCTTTCACTGCAATGAAATTAATGGAAAAATGGTATTTCATAATGTGTGTTCCTTTTCCAATAACAGCCTCAATGTACTAAATATAAGAGACACAGCAAATATTGTTCATTGTGCTTTGGAGCTGAAAACTGTTTAATTTTGCAGAATAAGCTCTAGATACTGCTCCCAGTCAAGGATATACTATTGATTTCCACAGGGGCAGGATCGGGCTCATAAGAGCTGCTATTTCCAGGTTATTTGTGTTTCCTTTTCTAATTATATTTAAATAACAAACAAGTTTTAAAGGAGATGTGTGTTTTACCATGTTGTTAAAGGATTATTATTAAGTAACATTAGCAGCTCTGTGTACAATTAAAAAAATGTTTTAAGCCCTCCCCCCAACTATTTTTGGACTATTTTTGTTCCCATCGTATCTTTTACCAGAACAGGGGCATGACTGTTTGCAGGAAGGAAAACACTAAATCAATCCCAAATGTATCAAATCTTAAACCCACTGCCCAGAACCATCCCACCAAAGGTCTATCCCAAATTCTTCACTTAAACAAGCTAATTCTGGAAATAATACTGGAATCTGAGCTAAATCTGTTGAAAGGAAATTACAAAGCGCCCAAATCTAAGGACAAAAAGAGAGTATTCGAATTTTAAAAATACAAGCACAAAGTTTCCACCAAGAAACAGCTGTGTACAAGTTTTTCGTGCTGCTATTCAGCTGCAAAGCCTCCTCCGTTACAGAGCAGGCACCAGCACCCTGTGCAGTGCTTAGTCACTGCTCTGCAAGCAGCTTTCCACCAGTGGGGACTCACTGGGCTCCTGAACTGAAGAGTAACAAGCAGGCACCATTTGAATAAAACCGTAAGTGCTTGGGTTTGTCCCATGCATGAAACCAGTCTTCTCCTGGCGCTGACCCCCCCAGCCCACCTCACCTCAACCACCCCAGGACAACAAATGGCACCACTGCCATCAACTGAAATACCAAGTGGATTTTATGATTTCAGGGATTTTTTTTCTCACTTAAACTGAGGTTTAATTGGAACGAGCGACTGAGTAAAACCCAGGTTGGATGTATCCCAGGTGAGTTTTGCTACAGAATAAACGCAGTTTATAGCTTGGAGAGGGGTGGCCCCTCTCCGTTGAGGGATGCTGGCAGACCAGGTTTGACTGGATCACTGTCACGGCCCTTTCTCAGCCGAGACCGGCTGATCCTTATATCCTACAAGGTGCTTGCTTTGGCCTTCCCCAAAAACTTTGGGCGGGTGTCCATCGCGCGCTGCTGGGGGGCTCTGAGCTCTAACACAAAGACTCCCGAGTGCCCGAGTGAGGACCAGCAGCGCACTGGGGCAGGCGGGGAGGGAGGGGAGGCTAGGGGAAGCGGGGAAGGGAGCAAACCGCAGAGCTCTCACCTTGAAAAAGCCCTTGCAGCCCTCGCACGTCCGTACCCCGTAGTGCTGGCAGGCGGCATTGTCCCCGCAGACGGCGCAGGTGCCTTCCCCGGACGAGGAGCTCCTGCTGGGTGGGGATGGGAGGCCGCCGCTGCCGCCGCCGCCGCTGCTCTCGCCCATCAGGCTGGAGGTGGCTGCGTTGAGGCCGAGCGGTGAGAAGGCAAGGGTGGCTGGTCTTTTGGCCAGGTGAAGCCCGTAGGAATGGCCCTCCATGGACGTCTGGCTGGCGGCGGATCTGTCGGAGCCCAGGGGCAGGCTGAGGGAGGCAGGGTCGTAGCACATGTGGGTGGCTGCTGCCGGCGTGTGGGGGGGTGAGTGCTTGAAGTGGAAGAGGGGGAAGCGTGGAGGCACGGTCTTCATGGGGGGAGCGTCCATGAGGTGGCCAGGCGGCAGGCAGGTCTGGGTGGGCTGCAGCGGGGGCTCGTCCCACAGGCTCTGGTGAGAGGGGAAGCCAGGTGTGGTGGGCGTGGAGGGCGGAGATTGCTTGAAGTACATGGAAGTGCTGGGCATCCCCTCGTCCGTGGAGGGCGGCAGTGAGGGCTGGTACGGGGAGAGGCGGGTATCTTCCATCTTTATGAGGGGCCTCTGGCCAGAGGAGGCAGATTGCATTTGGTAGAGGCAAGAAGGCTTGAGCTCGTAGCTGCCAGAGTAACCCTCCATAAAGGTGCTGAAGCTGGGAAGGGAGGTGGTGGCAGTGGCAGTGATTTCGGTACTGCTCAGGTCCATGGTCAGCTTGGTATAGTCAGGGTTCATGATCTCCGAGCTGTACTCCGAGCCATACGCGTAGGTCTGAGCTGCATAATTTGAACCGGGTGGTGAAGGACTATACTGCGCTTGCACACAGGGCATATCTGCAAGGGCAAAGGGGAACGTTAACAACAAGCCCGGTGGGCCGAGGCCATGGCCCAGGTCCTCAAGAACTTCTTTCCCAGAAGCTTTCCCACATTTCACGGAGCTCAGTTAGACACCCGACTCCCTTTCTTGCCTGGACAGGGGACGTATAAATTAGCCTCGAGTCTTTGCCTTTCAACAAGAAATATGCATCGGGGATCGCCTAAGCGTTAGGTATTAGGGAGCTGCTCTCATCTAGTCGCAGGAGCAACTCAAATTTATACCAGTGTCAGTGAGAGAAGAATCCATCTCAAGCTGCCCTACATCTGCTGCTTAATATACATAGGTGTCAATGAGAATTAGATAAGCAGAATGAAAACAGTTTATGGCTCTAAATCTATCTCTGTATGCGTGCAACCGTGCCATAAAATTTTCATGAAGGGTAAATGAGATTATCAAATGCATAATATTAAAAATTATATTCATTTTGAAAGAAACAGCATCTGCAGTGTATGTCAGAGGAACGACTCAAATGACAGTGTTTGCTACTTAGGACTTGCAAACATCAGTTTTGCTTACTCAACTCTGCGACTTTGAAGCATATTTCTGGTCAGCTAATAACTTAAGGTTGCTGTCTAACTAGTAGTTTTAAGGCTTATCTGTGGTAGAACGTTCTCCTAAAAAAGTGGGTGGTACAACACATCCTCACATTTGCAAAAATGTAAGGGAAAAAGTACGTGGTATTTCTGTTTCTGTTTTTATGGGAAAGCAAGGTTGAGGCTGCAAATATAATTGTTTTTATCCATTAGTCATAAAAGTTAATGTGGTTCACCAATAGATGGGATGGTTGAAACAACACAGTGCCTGCCTATATAGATTTCATTTTTTTTTTCTTTCACATTTCCTACTAGTCTGCTGTTTCATTTGCTGCTCTCGGGAAATAATGGACCCAATTCTGCAATCCACTTGAGGTTTGCCTGACTAAACACTGTGAGATTCTAGCCCAATATTTGCAACCCAAACTAAAAGTGCGTGGTGTATTTCAGTTCCACAGCAGAGGAACAAAATGCATCAATTAATATGTATTCTCTTGTAAAGAGAGAAGAAAAATAAATATAGAGAAAATGCATATCAAAACTAAGTGCAGTTCATCTCTTCTTAATCATGGTAATTTATATTCCAAAAGCACTTGAGAAACAATTCATACTTAAAAAAAAGCTGTCTTGAAAATAATGGGGTTTTCCTTAGTATTTTAAGAACTCCCTTTACTTACAGTTTTAAAATATTCACTTGAGCCTGGCATGCAGGGCTCCAAATAATTTGTGTTAGATCAACTTTTAATTCTTTCCTGCCTGCTTTGCAGATAAACATATTTAAACTAAGCACCAGATTTCAATTATCATACTGTCACAAACCATTCAGATCTTTCTTCTTCTCAAGAAAACATTAAAATCTAAGCAAAAAAAAAATGCTGTTTCCTGAAATTAAGACCTTCCTGCTTGTAAATCCAAATACTTAAAGAAGGAAGCAGGACAACCCTTTTGCAAGCCTTGCCTCCCAATGTTTTTATGTATTTTTCTGCTGTTCTCTTTTTTCCTATCAATTTCTGTCCATGCCATTCCATGCACACTCATTTCATGGCAAGTCCTATTACTATCATGTGTTAGTTTAAGGTCTGTGTGTTAAAGGTAGCGATCAGCGCTTAATCAATCAAATAAAAAGGGAAAGAAATTCCTTCCACGCACCTGCACTGAGAACTGGCTGAGGAGCACAACAGTGCGAGTGGACAGATAACGTCACAAGTGGACGTGTTGATACACAGCCCTATGAAGGAAAAAGGCTTTTTTGCTAGCTCAGAAAATGAGCAGGAGTTCAGGCAAAAAGATCATTATGCTTTTTTTCTGCCTTTTTTTTTTTTTTCTGATCATTACAGGATTATGTCAGTGAATTCTGTGCAAAATGGAGTAAGAAAACAGAAGTCTAAAACAAGTCCGACCTGAGGACAGTAAAAAATATCTGTAACCTAAAGGTCTGGTCTGCTCTGCCCGACTCCTCCTACCTCGCCCTTTGCCAGCGCACTCGACTGACTAATTCTAACCTCTACTTTTCCACTTAGGGCACCAATATTAATTACCCTGCAAAGTAAATAACCTGGGATTTTTTTCTTCTTTACCCATTAAAAAAAAAAAGCCCCACAGGAGGCGCATTGAAGAGCAACCTGTCATCAAAGCCCAAATGAATGGGTAAAAAATCAGGGCAGGGATATTCAGAGCTATTACCTTACTATTATGCTGTCTTTGCGAGAGCTTGACACAAGGGATGCCCAGTTTAACGTCAAGCAAGCTGTGCTCCTCAGAGGGACACTAACATCCCACCCATTTCCCCCTTAAAAGCTGGCAGGGTTTTGGGTGGGTGCTCGCAAGCCCTTGTGCCCAGACGCGGCAGCGCTAAAAGTCCTGTAAAAGGCGGGCGCTGCCCAAATCTATTTTCAGATTTAAAACACCCCGCGGCCCCGGTACGGGACGCCGGGGACCGATGATGCCAAAGGCATTTGGGAAGGAGATGGGCCGCGGCAGGAGCTCTGGCACCCCCCACTCCTTCTCCCTCTCCCGGGAGGAGAAGCCGGGCCGTCCGGCCCCGGCGAGCGGGATCTTACCTGGCGGGTATCTTGCGCGCTGAATGGTGGGGCTGGAGGTGCGGACGGCGGCGGGCGGCGGCGGCGGCGGGGTGGGTGCCGGCTGGGACCTCTCTGCGGAGGCGGAGGCGGAGGCGGGTGCGGGGCCGGGCCTCGGCGGGGGGCGCTCTTCCGACCCGGGCTCTGTCCGCCGGCGGCGGGAGGAGAAGGCAGAGTCAAGGGGCGGCGGTGCCCGGCGAGGCAGAGAGGCGCTTCCCCCGCCTCCCCCCCGCCCCGGGACGGCGGGGACACCTTCCCCCACGCTCGCACGGCAAACCCCCGCCTCGTCCCGCGGGTGGGAAAGGGGAGCTGGACGAGGGGCGCGCTTCTGCCGGTTCGCGCTCCCCCATCCACACAAAAGGCAGAAAGCACCGGGCTGGGACAACGGAGCCGCCGGCTTGTTCTCCGAGCAAGGAGCCTGCGGAAGGCGAGAGGAGAGCGCCGGGCGGGGTGACTACAACAAGCGGAGCAGCATCCCCACGCGTCCCCACTTCCCCGCGGGAACTTTATTCTTTGGGGGGCGGAAGGCGGCCGGCAGCAGGCTGGAAATTGCTGTGCGAGGTAGCGGCCGGACTTGAGGGGTATCCTCCTAGCCCGGCTGGCCTGCGGCGTCTCCGGGCTCCGCTCCCCGCGCGGCTCTGCCCCGCGGGACGCCCCGAGGCCACCATCGCGGGCGCGAGGGAGGGAGCGCGGCCCTGTCGCGTCCTCCCGTCCCGGGGGAGCGCTCTGCCCCGGCCCGCCCGGCTCTGCCAGCACGGCCGGGGGCTCCGCGGCAGCGCGGGGGATGCGCGGCGGCGCCGGCCCCTGCCCACGGGAGCTGCTCCCCGGCGGCTCTTTCGCCCGCTCCTTGGTTTGGTTTTTGGCGTTGGGGTTTTTTTTCTGCCTTCCCCGCGCCCCTCGCCTTTGAACCCCCCTCCTCCCCGCCCCAGCTCCGGGTATGTGAGGTGACTTAGCTCAACCCTTTCTCTCCCGCGGGTTTTGTTCCCTCCCGAGCTCCTGCGAGGCGGCTTCCCGCTCGGCGCGGAGCGCCCTAGGGCTCCTCTCCCCCCCCCCCCGCCCCGAGCCGCCGGTTACCTAGAGACACTCGCTGCGCTTTTAACCATGCAACACCCCTCCGGACTGCAACCGCCCGAGCCAGGAGCGCAGAGCCGTAAGGGCTGTAAATTAGGAGGAAATAACTACCCTTGTCAAAGCTCTTTTCTTCCTCCGTGCACTTTACATTCAGCCCCGAGTGACACCCCTCCCCACCCTGTAATACGAGGAGGAAACCGTGAAATACTCCATTGTGATTGTGACTTCTTCAGGCGAGTTTCGAAACCTTCATTTACCCGGGAGGGACCGCGGAGGGGGAAGCTCCATTGAATTAAAAAGTTTCGAGCTCGATTTCCACCGCCGGTTAGCTCGCGATTTTTTTCGGGGGGGATCGCCCCGAGCCGCACAGTCACTCCAGCAAATATCCACGAGCTCGCGTGAGATTCACCTCCGAAGAAACCGTCTGGTCTGGTTTAGTCCATTGTTTTTTACCGGGGTCTGACTCCAGCATACAACGGTCTCCACGGAGGAGAGAAAAATAGGGCGAAGAATGTAATCGAGTGAAGCGGCTTGGATAAAAGTTAGCAATTCATTCCCAAACTTTTTTTTTTTTTTCCTGGAGAAAAAAAAAAATCCGATCCCAACACACCAACCCCCCTACAGAAAACAGCGTTTTGCGCCCTTTCCCTGGGAAATATCCTCGCACGGAATCCATCGCCTCCAAAAATTGCAAGTTAAAGAAGAGCGTTAGTAACTAGCCGCGCGAAGGTGAGCCGCATCTCCGGACGGGACGGAGTATCGCGATAATGCCGTCCCGATAACCGTCCCCCGACATAATCTCACAGCCCAGCGCCCGCGCTTCCTCGCTTCTTTCCAAGACTGAAACTTCTTTCGCAGCTATTAAGGCAAGAAGGCAAAAGCGAGAGGCGCGGCGGGGGCAGGGAGCGGGGCAGCGGCGGCGCAGCCCAGCCTCCCCGCACCGCACCGCCCGTGCCGGGGCACCGCAGCCCCTCGTTACCATTTCTGACCTCCGAAGGGAAAAGTGCACGTTTCCGAGGAGCAGATGCCGGGCAGACGTGCCGAGCAAAGATCCCGTCTCATTTCAATACAATCTGTCACATTCCAGCAATTACCTCTCGGGGCGAGCTCTTTGGGGCTGCCGAGGGGGGCTGCTCTCTCCCCAAGTGCGATTAGATCAACCTGCCCCGCCGCCCCTATTAGACAGTTCCAACTTGTGCAAACAAAAGCACCTATTTCCCAAGCGCGCTTAAAAGAAGGAGACAAATTACTGCCATTCATCACCGGCGCTGTAAACTCCCCGCCGCCGCCGCCGCCGCCGGCAGCATCATTTCCATGACAACAACTAGCAGAAATACCTTAGTACCACCGGCTCCGGCTCCCGCTCCTCTCAACCACAGCCCTCCCGTTTGCGAGGGGCGGCGGTGCCCGGGTTGCTGAGCCGGCAGGGAGGCTCGGAAGCCGAGCGGCAAAGGAGCATCCACGGGGAGGGGGGGAGAGAAAGGGAGAGGGAAAAGTTTCAGCGAGAGCCCGGCGCGGCAGTGCGTCGGCTCAGCCGTTTCGCCCGCCGCCGGCATCTCCCGAGCATCTACCCCGGCGGCGCAACTTTCCCGGAGTGGGGACACGTCGCCTTGTCCCTCTCCCTCGGCCGCTCCCGCTCATTCGTATACGTACTCGGTTGCTGTGGAGGTTCCGTCTTTACATCTAGTTTGTAGGTGCCCGCTTCCTTAAAGGCGCATGTAGGCGCTGTCCAGCGGCAGGACCCGAGACACAAAACCCCAGAGACTCCCGGCGGCTGCAGGTCCGGAGGGTGCGTTATCCCGAGGCATGGAAAAGGATTGCAAAAGCCCGAGGAGCCAGGAGCCCGTCCCCGGGCGGAGGGAGGGAGGGAGCGGCCGGGCGGGCGAGGGATGCCGAGCCGCTGCCGCCGCCGCCGCCGCCGCGATGTGCCTTTGTGTGTGTGCGGCGGGAGCCGGGCCGGGACCTGCGCCCGCGTTCCCGGTGCGGGTGCGAGTGCGAGTGCCCCGGGGTGCGCGTGTGCCTGTGCGGAGAGAGGGGACGGAGGCGCCTCTCTGCGCTGCTCTCCCGCTCCCTCTCTCTGAACGTCATTTATGTGAGAGGAGCCCTAGCGGCCTCTCCATAGAGCGGCTGGAATGCGAAACGTCAATAGTGACGCCATGGGAGCCTGACGCTACTGACCCCCCCTCCCCGCCCCAGTGTGTGCGCCGCGCTCCCGCCGCACCGCACCGCGCCGAGTCGAGCCGTGCCGTGCCGTGCCGAGCGGTACCGAGCCCAGCCGCGCAGCGCGGGTGAGGCGGCCGCTCCGCGCCGCCGGCAGCGGGACAGGGTGGCCGGCCGGCCGGCCGCCTCGGGGGGGCTGGCTGCCGGCGACAGCCTGGCGAGTCGCTCCCAAGGCAGATTGGTTTTTTTTTATTTATTATTATTATTATTATTATTATTATTATTATTATTATTATTATTATTATTATTATTATTATTATTATTATTATTATTATTATTGAGAGTGAGCGTGTTGTGTTGTTTTGCAAACGCAGCAACTCTTGTCTGGAGTGGTTCAAGGGGAAAAGAGCTTTGGTTGGTTAATTAGTGCCACTTTCAGGAGGAATTACTAAAGGGTTCTTTTTTTTACTTTTTTATCCTCTTTTTCCTTTTTTCTTTTTCTACTTTTTTATCCTCTTTTTCCTTTTTTCTTTTTCATTTTTCTCTTTTTTCTTTTCTTTTATCCTTTTTTACTCTTTTTCTTTTTTTTTTTTCTTTTTCCTTTTTTTTTCCCTCTCTTTTTCTCTCTTTTGAAACTTTCCAGTGCGCAGGAGCAAAGAGCAGGTTGCGGAAGGCGCCGCTCTGAGCGGGCGCTCGGGCAAGCGGCCGTGAGAAAGTTGGAGCTCCCGCCTCTGTGTGTCTGGCTGTGTCCGTGTGTCTGCCTGGGGCACCCAACCTGCGGCGGCCGAGTCCCCCGCCGCCTCCGCTGGCAGCAGCCGCCCGGTGCTGTGTTTACTTCCGCGGCGGGGAGCCGGGCCGTTTGCTGCTGTCACTGCGGCCGTTATGTGCTTGTGCTTGGTACGGACGGGCTCTGCGACACGAGTTTAACCGACGGGGGCCGGGGACGAGCGCGGCGCCCCGCTTCGCGCACGCCCGCCGCCCCGAGGAGGACGGACCGGCGGAGGCGGCACTTTCGCTCTGCCCGCTCGTCGCCCGCCGCCTCTCGCTCCACCGGCCCGGCGCCCGCACCGCCGCAGAGCGCGCTCCCGCCTCGGGCAGCGGGGAGGGGAGGCCGGCGCCGGCGTGAGCCTCGGCGGACGCCGCGGATCGGCGGCGCGGCGCGGGGCGGAGGTCACGTACGGGCCCGGGATCCCCTTCCCGAGGCGGCGGGGCCGGCGATGCGCGCCGTCCCCCCCGCAGGCGCCGGGGCCTCCCTCCCGGGCCGGAGCCGCTGCCAGGCCCCCGCTCCCCCCGCGGGGGAACCCGCCGCCGGCCGGGCTCCCCGCGCGGCGACACTTCCCCTCCGGACGCAGCCAGCCCCCGGCGGGGCCAATCAGCGCCTTCACGTCACCGCGCAACGCCATCCTCGTGCCGCCGCGGCCAATCCACGCACAGGACGCGGCGGGCCCCGTTCCGAGGGGCGGGGAGCAGCGGGCTGACGCACGGCAGCCGCGTCATTGACGCAAGCGGCGTTGCTAAATTTAGCCTCCGGGCCCCGTGCAGGGCGATCGGGATCGCGCGGGGGAGGGGGCGGAGCCGGAGCCCATTGAGAGGCAGCGGCGGCGGCGGCGGCAGGGCCGGGCGGGCGGGCGCGGGTGCGCGCGCGCGGGGCTATTTTTGGGCCCCCCGGTTGTGATCCGGCCAAACCAAATATAGACGCGGGCGGGTATTTATAGTGCCGGCGAGTCCCATTGTCGTGGGGCCGCGCCCCCGCCCCCGCCCGGCTTCCTCTGCGCAGGGGGTGGAGTGCGGGGCCGCGGGGACCGCCCGCCCGCGGGGACCCCGGCACGCACACGCAGCCCCGCCGCACCCCGTGCACCCCTTCCCCCCCTTCCCCCCCCCCCCCCCCCCCGGCTGCCCCCCGCCGCTCTCCGGAGGGAGGATGCCTCAGCCGGCCGCTGGAGCGAGTTGCCGGACCCGGCTCTACTTCCCCCTCAAAAGCGGCGCCTGGCTGCGCTCGGTGGCCAGGCTACCCCGCTGTGTATCCCGCGTGTCCGGCCCGCTGGGTCGGGGCGATTCCCTCGCTGCAGCGTGCGCTGCTTTCCCATCCCATCCCACCCCACCCCTGTCCTCCTCCGGCGAACCACTTGACGTTCCCGAGTGGCGGCCAAAAGCCCGCTGCAGGGGGCGGCGGAGGGGCCGGAGCCAGGATTCCCCCGCCCCACTGGTGAGGGACACGCGTGGAAGCGCGGGGTGTTTCCGCGACGGGGATGCCCCGCTCGGCCGCGGCGGGGATACCCCCTGCCTGACGCAACGGAGCTGAGCAGGGGCGGCGGCGAGCGCGCATAGCGCGGCGGTGACCTCATGGCAGAAGCGGCGGCTGGTTGGGAGTCCTCCCCCCGCCCCCCCCCCCAAACCAACCCCCCTCTGCCCCCCCCCAGCCTGTTGAGTAAGCGCCGGGAGAAGTGAAAATGCCATGACGGGCCGGTGCGCTCATCCCCGGTGCTGACACGCCGCGAGAAGGGAGATTCCCTTTGATGCCGCTGCCGGCGTGGGCGGCTGAGGGCAGGGGAGGAGAGAGGGTGGCACTTTCCGCCCGCCGCTCACCCTGGGCACCGGCCCTGATAAAAATACTCCGCTTTCCATGCTGTCATTTCTCCTTTGCATCTCGGCCTCTGCTGGGAAAGGGGCTCCGCGGAGCTGGCCCCCTCGCCCCCCTCCGGGCGGGCTACCCCCGGGCTATAAAGTCCCACCGTCATCCCGAAACTCGCAGCTCCGCACGGAGAGTGTTGTGCAAGCAGAAAATGTCGGTAGCGGGAGGACAGTCCTAGAAACCATGTTGCCCCCCCTCCTTCCCCCCTCCCCCCCTCCGTGTACTCCGTGTAACTTCGCAGCTTCCTCGAGCTGTTCCTGTCTCCCACGACGTGAAAATATCGTCATGCAAGAAGGCTAAAAAAAAAAAAACCCTCAACAAAACCCACCCCAAACCCAAAACCGGCCGCAAGAGTGTTTTGAAAGCCTTTAAAATAATCTTCGGGGCGCTATTTAAAGAACTGCTACACAGGAAACGGAATATTTGGAGAAAATAGTCAGAAAGTGGCGTTGAGCGCACTACGCGCTTCGGGGAGATGCGGGTGCTGGGCAGGGAGCCGGGCAGGGAGCCGGACGCTCCCTCGCTGCCCAGCTGAAGGCAGTAGTTTCCTCCGGGGAGAGCACGGCCTGCTATTTTGCAGTTATTTATGAAACGAGAGCTCACTCGCTATATGCTGTGTGTTTCTGAAGCAGTGAAAAGGAAAAGGAAGTCCTTCGCGCAAGGAGCTCCCAACCTAAGGATAAACACCGGGGCGGAGGGAGAGATAAGGGGACAGGAACAACACGAGGCAAATTGTCTGACTGGTGTGTACACGTCAGCTTGGTTCGCTGGAGGTGGTGGTGCAGGAGTGAGGGCCAGAAGGATGGCATTGCCGGGGGCTTATTGGATAACTCAGGGTACTTAAACCAGGCACTGGAGGCCGTGTAAGGAGGGGAGGAAGCCTGTGGGAGTGTGGGGGAGGCCTTGGGAGAAATAAAGCTCCAAGAGGTGGGAAAGGTTGTCAAGGGACGTTTGCTGGGTGATGCCAGAGCTGGGGAGACTGAAGGTTATGTGGGGACGCTGGGAGCAAATGATGTGGAGAGGCTGAGGGGTTTACTTCCAGTGCCCACCCTTGAGTTTGCATTTATGGTCAAAGAACTTGATGATAAATGCTTATCAGAATTTGCAGTTGACTTCTCTGAGACCAGAGCTTGTACAGTCTAGGCCAGTCTTTAGGCTGCAAATTTCCAGGACTAAGGCAATGAAAATGTCACTGTTTTTAGGCTTTTACTGCAGAATTTAAATACCCAAGTTAAACCACTCAATCCAGAAATCCTCACCAGCTGCCATCTCTCTGGAGGCACCTAAATTCCGTAGTGCCATAGAGGTGCTTTTTGGAAGGTTACCTAGTCCAACCTCCTACTCAAAGAGATCCCCCTGCATTACCTCCAAATTTCTCTATCTTCCTCCAGGATGTAGAAACCAACTGTTTCTCCGCCTAAATGCCGCCTCCTAGGAAAACCCCAAAAGAGGAGTCGGTGCACCCAAATTACACAATAGCTTGGTAGTTTAGCACTTGCACAGAAAATACGACATCCAGATTCACATAGTTTTTCTGGGGCAGGGGGGCGAGGGTGGGGATGGGGAGAGTCAACCTGCATTCCCCACCTCCCAGGAGATGGCTGTAATCCCTCCATCACTCTGGGTGGCATCTCACCCACCCATCTCACCCACTCGTTTGAAGTGGTGAAACCGCTTTCAGGCTTGTGTGCAGGCACCGTAGTCTAGTGCTTCAGGCTGTCTGCTGGAATGGAGGAGAGCTGCCTATCCATTCCTGCTCCAAGGATGGCTTGTGTATTTTATGTTAAACACCTATAGCGTAAAAATACTGCCATGGCCTTACATGAACTTTCTTTCTTGTCTGATTAATTCCTTCCTATTGAGCACGGTTCTGTAGCAAAAGCTCCCTTTCCCTTCCATATCTTCCTAGACATCCGACAACTTGGTGATGAAGCCATTCTCTCAGATAACGGTCGTTGTGGATTTGAGTCTCTCTAAGCAGAGAAAGGAGCTGAATCCCAGATCCTATGTTTTCTAGGAAGTGCTGTAATTGACAAAGCTACAGAGTCAACAGAAGGTAGCACCCATCTTCTTCCAGCTCTGTCTTTGTAAAAGCTTGTAGGTGAGCATCTTCAAGATAGGGTTCTGATACCCTGTGACTTCCTGCAGTCTTAAGCTACGTATCCTTCCTCCAGAGGGGTGAGATTTGGGGTGTGGCCCTATCAACTTGTTGCAGGTAGTCTGTTCTGTGCCCTTTTCTCTCCCTGCAAGCATGCAAAGAGCTAACTGATTAATTTGGATTTCTGAATTTCTTTCTGGGGATGGGGCGCTGAAGAAAACACTGCAGTTTTTAATTTGGTCACCCAAAGCCTTGTTGGATTTAGGTCTGAGTCAGAGTCCTATCCTTCAGAGGTATTCTGCTGTTCAGAAAAGAAATGTAACAGGTTCTGGTGCTGATTGAGGTGACTAAAGTCTTGAAAACAGGATGTGATCCTGATCAAAATGACACCCAGCTGAGACTGGAACAGCAGTTCTGCCTCAGCTGCCTTACACGGTTAGGCCAGCAAGTTTCTGTATATGAAGCAGCATGCTAGAGTAGGTAGTGAGGACACCCAATTTATCACCGCTGTGCTTCCAAACTAACTCGTCCCACCACCTTTGCTTCTTCCACTGGGAAAGAAAGGTGCCCTTGTCATACAGAGGTCCTGATGGGGAACAGGAGAAGAAGGAAGGCCTAGCTTAGCCTTTGGTGTGGTGTTTAGCAGGGTACCTCCCGCCAAAACAGAGTCCTAGACTTGACTATATGAAGTCCCAGTTGAATCTAGCTTGCCGTCATACTTTTACAGTCAAAAGTTTATATTTTCTTTTCCCAACTAGTTAAAGAAATGGTCGGGTGGTTTATGCTCAGACTTTCCGAATTACTATCGTTGGATTGAGGCCATGCATTGGAAATTTTTGCCCCAAAGGAAGAAATTTTGAGAAAGATTCAAATGATTCAAACCCAGTCTTTTATGAATGTTAGAAATATGCGCAGTATGCTTTGTTCACAATAGCTCTGTTTTCCCAGACAGAAGCTCCACCAACTGGTGGAATTGCCCTGGAATTCTGCAATACCACAGATGGGGAGGCTTGAATATTCCTGGACTGACTCAGCCTGTTCACTTTGCCTGGCTTGTGAGACAATAGGCTATTCTTTCTTGCTCGTGGAGATCCAAAATTAAAAGTAAAGGAGGTCTTAACAAAGCATACTAACGGAAGGAACGACTGCCTTTCAGACAAACCCACAGACTGAACTGTGATCATATTAAGCCGAGGGGCTGTTGAGAGTATAATTCCTACTGCCCACGTAAGAGCTGATTAGGAATGGGAGAAGCCAGGACCAGACAAGGTTCAGACATGCAAGCATAGCAGATTATTAAATAAGGAGATGAAGAAGCATTCAGAGGGATCTTAAATTAAGTACATTAATTATGTAATAATGAAGCAGCTTTAAACAGGATTTATCACGGATACGCGAGGACTACATTTCACATTGGCCTTGATTCTTTCAGAAAGACAATCTTCTTTGATTGTGTTCACTTAAATGAGAAAGGGGGAAAAAAAAAGCTCGAGCCCATCTTCTCCTAGTATCCTGGGCAAAGATCTTGAAGAGCGTAATGTTTAGTACAGAGAGCTGAATTTTAATGAAGGATCAGGGCCATGGGGCTGGTTTATAAACCCCAAAAGTTAATATTTTTCCCCTCTACCTTATAATTAATAAAATCATAGCAATTATCGTTATTATTTTGTAAGTTCTTTTCCCATGGCTTCCTTCTGAGCCCTTCACTTCTAAATTCAATTCTTGACTGAATTGTCAATCTCTACACTTAAGAAGGAGTCTCTTTACTTACCACATGGAGTACTACACAAATGCAACTGTATCATGGTAAAGAAAATAATAATTTATACCAGATAATAATTTAGGGTTGTTCAGTAGGCACTGCTGTTCTGGCAGACTAATACTTTCTGTTCATGTTGACAAAAGATAGCTCCTCAAAAGCATCGACTTGTTATTTATTTACTTTTCCTGACATCTTTCTATGAGCAGAACCTTTGAAATTCCACCAGTTCTCATTACCTCGTCTTTCCGGTGACCCTGTTTGTTTTACTCCCGATGATCCCTAAGCCTATATTACCAGGCATTGTGTTTCATTTACTGTCCCTCTCATGCATTACTCCCTCTCTGATTACTCCCTCTCTGACTGCATTTTCTCTCCTTCCTACTGTTTCGCTGCCTGTTTCTCTCCCTTTTCACTACTGTGCTGTCTGAACCACCCCATTTCCAAGAGCCATCGGGCAGCAGTTCCTCAGTTGGGGTAGGGCGAGGGGTTCGAGGAGAGGGTAGTGGGAGAGTCCAGCTACCAAGGCAACTGACTGTCCAGGTTTTGCTTTTTGCTTCCTCTCTGTCCTGGCTTGTGCCTTTGCACAACTCTATTTACCTCTGTACGCTTCATTTCCTCATCTGTAAAATTACAACAGGGGATTAAGGAAATAAAGGCACAGAAAGGAAAACTAAACACTATTATTGTTTATGTCTTACTAATATAGAAGGCCTCAGACACCTAAATGGCATGGGTCCTGATAGGATGCACCCGCGGGTGCTGAGGGAGCTGGCGGATGTCATTGCCAGGCCACTCGCCATCATCTTTGCTAAATCGTGGGGAACGGGAGAGGTGCCTGAGGACTGGAGGAAAGCAAATGTCACTTCGGTCTTCAAAAAGGGCAAGAAGGAAGACCCAGGTAACTATAGACGGGTTATATAGTTATAACAGCCTCACCTCCATCCCTGGAAAGATAATGGAACAACTTATCCTTGGTGCTGTCTCTAGGCATATCAAGGATAAGAGGGTCATTAGGGGCAGTCAACATGGCTTCACTAAGGGGAAGTTGTGCTTGACAAACCCGATAGCCTTTTATGAGGACATCACCCAGTGGGTGGATGATGGTAGAGCAGTGGATGTGGTCTGTCTTGACTTCAGTAAAGCATTTGACACAGTCTCCCACGGCATCCTCACAGCTAAACTGAGGAAGTGTGGTCTGGATGATCAGATAGTGAGGTGGATTGGGAACTGCCTGAAGGATAGAAGCCAGAGAGTAGTGGTCAGTGGGACAGAGTCCAGTTGGAGGCCTGTATGCAGTAGAGTCCCTCAAGGGTCGATACTGGGATCAGTATCGTTCAACATATTCATCAATGACTTGGATGAGGGAATAGAGTGCACAGTCAGCAAGTTTGCTGATGACACTAAACTGGGAGGAGTGGCTGACACACCTGAAGGCTGTGCTGCCATTCAGAGAGACCTGGACAGGCTGGAGAGTTGGGCGGGGAGAAATTTAATGAAATACAACAAGGGTAAGTGTAGCGTCTTGCATCTGGGTAAGAACAACCCCATGTACCAGTACAAGTTGGGGGCTGAACTGTTGGGACAGCACAGAGGAAAGGGACCTGGGGGTCCTGGTGGACAGCAGGATGACCATGAGCCAGCAATGTGCCCTTGTGGCCAAGAAGGCCAATGGCATCCTGGGGTGTATTAGAAGGGGTGTGGTTAGTAGGTCGAGAGAGGTTCTCCTCCCCCTCTACTCTGTCCTGGTGAGGCCGCATCTGGAATATTGTGTCCAGTTCTGAGCCCCTCAGTTCAAGAAGGACAGGGAACTTCTTGAGAGAGTCCAGCGTAGGGCCACAAAGATGATTAAGGGTGTGGAACATCTCCCTTATGAGGAAAGGCTGAGGGAGCTGGGTCTCTTTAGCTTGGACAAGAGGAGACTGAGGGGGGACCTCATTAATGTTTATAAATATGGAAAGGGTGACTGTCATGAGGATGGTGCCAGGCTCTTCTCAGTGGCATCCAAGGATAGGACAAGGGGAAATGGATATAAGCTGGAACATAGGAGGTTCCGCTTAAACATGAGGAAGAACTTCTTCCCAGTAAGGGTAACAGAACACTGGAACAGGCTGCCCAGAGAGGTTGTGGAGTCTCCTTCTCTGGAGATGTTCAAAACCCACCTGGACGCGTATGGCACTAATCATTCTTACCCAGCTGGACTGAGTTGAAGATAATGAACTAATTAACCACTCAACTCAAGGTACCTATCCTGCCTACAAGAGGCAGGCCATTTCCTCCTGGCTGGGGAGGATGCAACAGTGTCCTTGGTGCTGCAGCCCAGGCTGGTGAGCAACAACTGGTGACCCCGATGTGATATGTCCTTGAGACCCTGGGAAGCCCCGACTCCCTTGCCGAGCCGAGAGCCCGAGCCTAAGGAGCCCAAGCCAAAAGAGCCGGAGCTGGGAGCTCGAGCGAGAGTCCTTCGGAGAAGAAGGTAAAGCTGCAAGCCCCGATGTGGTATTTGTGGGAGGGAAGCGTGCTGGAGTTGGATGAATGGGCTGGGTCTCTGCTCACCCATAAAGCCTTTGTGAAAACAAAAAATACTAAAACAAAAAGGGGGAATTATGGCACTAATCATTCTTACCCAGCTGGACTGAGTTGAAGATAATGAACTAATTAACCACTCAACTCAAGGTACCTATCCTGCCTACAAGAGGCAGGCCATTTTCTCCTGACTGTGGAGGATGCAACAGCGTCCTTGGTGCCGCAGCCCAGGCTGGTGAGCAACAGACGCGTTCTTGTATGATCTGATCTAGGTGGTCCTGCTCAGGCAGGGGGATTGGACTGGATGATCCTTTGAGGTCCCTTCCAATTCCTAACATTCTGTGATTCTGTGAATTCATTTTTTTTACCTACATAAAGAAATGAATAATTTACCCGAAAAGATCTGGGCTATTTCTTTCAAGCTTATCACATCTTAAAGATCAGAAGTGGGCTCTAGTATCACGTCACAGGTTAAGAGAGGTTAAGCATCAGCTTTCTTCAATTATGACTAAAACTTCTGGCATCTCTGAATCAGCTGAGATACACTGTGCAAGTAAGCTGATGAAATCAGTTCCTTTCCCCCCTCCTGCACTGTATATGAAAGACCAGACCATGGTGTATGCACTCTAGGCCTGAACTTACGGCACTAGCTCCAGGAGTAAGATGATGAGCTCACAGTCTAGTCTTCAGGGGTTGCGAAAATCATCTTGAAATACAAACTTAGGTGAAACTGGCAACTCATGACTGCCTGAGCCCATAGCAAGCTGGAAATGTCCTACCTGGAGCTGTGTTACACGTGCTAGTCTGTGCAGCCCTCTGGAGATGGCAGGAGTGAGCGGTGCCAAAACAAACTTACAAACAAAAGGAGCAAAGTGCGCTGAGCGCAGGTGTGCTGCTGTTGGACCAGCTTAGGGAAGCTGGGCTGTTCCTCCTCTACCAAAGAGGAGGAGCCTGCTGCCATTTCTGCAGGAGAAGCTGTGAGAAAGGCAAGAGAGGATGCTGTTGCCTCACGCTCTTCAGGAAAGCATTCAAACTTTGAAATGTGTCTCGGAAAGTCGATCTTGAAAGTTAAACCTACAAAGAAGCTGAATTCCTGACTTTGTTCCCTCCCGCTTCAAGGAGGCAAGGAACTTGGCAGTCTCACCTTATTATAATTGTACGCTACGCAAAAACGTGCAGATGGAGCGCTATATGAGACAGTCATGTGGTTTGAATAGCAAAAATTTGAAACATCAAGAAGTGAAAGTCAAAACCATCCAAATACAGCTTTACAAAACAACCATCGCTGCTTCTGGGGCACCTAGAGCAGAGATCCAAAATTACAGAAAGGCTGCGTGTCTCAGTGATGGCGAGGAGGGGGAGAATGACAGACAAGAGAGATTCCATGCCTCGTCTTCTGCTTGCTTAAGTTATTCTCCCTTGGGGGTTTGAGCTTCGCGAAGGCAAACAGGAAGCACCGCAGTGGAACTGAAAATCAGTGATGCTGCTCGCTGCTGCAGCAGAAGGTGCATGTGTTTTTCTACTGAAAGGAGCTCCCCATTTTCAAAGTAGCAAAGCCTTAAGAGATTCTCTCTAATTCCTGTGACTCTGAAGGAAAAGACCAGCAAATGTCTTTGCAAAGACTATTTAAAGTTGGCATCGTTCCGCATAGTTTTGGCCAATCTTGATACTCTGCCTTACAGGAAGGGAATGGAGAATCGTGCAGCAAGAGAATTAAATGTTTGAACAATCTCCCATTTTTTGCTAGGATACGTTTTGCATTTTTGTAAGAAAGTTGTTGGGTATGATGAGGCAAAAGCTTTTTCACGTTGCAGTTAAATTTAGCAATAGAAACTAATGCATAATTAGAATTTCCGGGCAATTTAATGAACAAATTTCATTCCTATTTTCTCTTTCCTTCACCAAAGCTTTCATGTGCTGAGTGCTAGAATAACTCTGGTGTTTTCACCCTACTGAAATTCCCCACTGATCATTCTGCGCATTTGTGGTTCCATGCAAGGGGGAAAAAAGCTTCCTGCCATCTGTTCTGCATTAGATATCTTTTCCTTTTATATTTCCTTGCTTTATTGGTTTTGTTGTTATGAAATAGGAACTTAAACTTGCAGTATTTGTACCCTGAAGTGTTTAGGCAATTCCCTTTATTTTCCGTGCTGCTCTTCTTAAATGAAGACAAAGAAATAGCACCCCGTTTTCAGTAGATACGTAACACCCCCGAGTTTCACCTTTTTGTCATTCATTGTACCTTTTCCTAGCACGCTATTTTCTTCCTAATGACTAGAACCACAAACAATATCCTAAACAGGCTTTTATTAAAACTTATGTCATTTTACGATTGCTTCCTTAATTCTAGCTGTTCAATTGGCTTTTTAATTGCTTCTCTGTATTACAAACATTTCTAGAGGGCTCCACGTTACCTGCAGATTTTGTGTCACATCAGCATACTCCATTAAATTCCATTAATTTTTCATTTGTGGCGATAAGCACGCGAGGAATGCGCTGGCTTTTAGATTTTTTTTTTTTAAAACTTCACCGGCTGAGCCTCTGCAGCTTCCCCAACCACCGAGGGAAAGCCACTCGCTCCTCTTTACCGCGTCACGCATGGCTAGCTGTGAAATCCAGGCAGGATTAAGGAACTGGTTATTCCCAAACACGGAGCCGCCGAACGCCAGGTGCGACTGTTTGCTTTAAACCCTTTCCCCCCGAGTTTAGCGGAGGCCTTCTCAAAATTAACTCTTTTTATTTCGCCGTTTCTCCGGGGCTTGTCCGTGACCCAGGACTTTACCCGCGGGTGACTTTACACGCCCCGCCCCCCCCCCCCCCCCCCCAGTGTCCCGTTCCATTCCCAACCCCCCCGGCGGCAGCGCGGGGCGCGGGCAGGTGACAGCGAGCGCGGCACGCGCGCCCGGTCCCGTGACGCCGCTGGCGGGCTTGGAACGCGTCCCGCCGCGCGCCTGCCCTGCTGAGCGCCGCGTGACGGCGCCGGCGGCGCCAACAGGTGTCCCCGTGCGGTGCCGGGACCGCCGGCCGGGGCACCCCCCGCCTCAGCCCGGTGACCCAAGCCGGCCTCTGGCCCGGCTCCCGGGCGGGGAAGGCTGCGCTGGGTCCCCGGGGACAGACAAGCCGGTGCCGGGCGGCGGGGTCGCTCGAACGTGCATCACCGCACGGCGGCCGGCCGGCACAACACGTCGGTCGTTTCCTGCGTTTTACTTTGTCCTCGGAGCGGGGGAAAACTCCGAGACGCCTCTTGGCAACTTTCGGGAGAGGGGAAGGAGGCGAAACTTAACGCTGCGTTAAGCAGCGGTCGCCGAGGCGGCCCCGGCTCGGGGGCACCCGGGCGCCGCCGTTAGTTACGCCGCCGTCTCGGCACCGTTTTCACAGCGGACCCGCTGACTTCGCGCTGCTGCCGCGCGCGGCGCGCGCCGCGGCGGAAACTCGCTCCCCCCACGCGTGGGGCCGCCGCGGCGGGGGGGGGGGAAGAAGCGTTTCTGAAGCTGCCGTGGGGCCGCCAGGCCCGCTGCTCGGCCCACGCACCCTGCGGGAGGAGCGGGCCCGGCCGGAGCTCTGAGCACCGAGCAGCACCGTCGGGCCCGGGCGGCGACTCCGCTTCCCGGAAGCCCGGGGCTGGGTCTTACGCTTTTATTTTTCCGCGGGGTTTTTCCCGGGCACGGGGGGAGGGAGGGGGAATCCCCCGCTGGGCGCCCCAGCCGCCGCTGCCCCGCCGCGGAAGGACGCCAGCGGCCGGCCCGGGCCCCCTGCAGCCCCGCCCCCGCCACGCGCTGCCGCCGCCGCTCAGGCCGCGCGCCGCCCGGGTTCCCCGGCTCTCTGCGGGGACGGGGCCGAAGCCGGCCCGTCACCTGACGTCGCCTACGCCGCGCGCGCGGCCCCGCCCCCCTCCAGCGCGTGCGGATGGCAAACAAACGGCCGGAGCGCCGCCCGCCTCCTTTTTTTTCTTCTTTTTTTTTTTTTTTCCCCTCTCCGCCTTCTCCAGCTATAAATAGCTCGCGCCGTGCGTGTGTCACGTTCCCATTACGTACGCCTTACGCTGACGCACGGGGGCGGTGCGCTCCGTGACGTCAGCACGTATCCGGCCAATCTATAAATAAACTTCCGGCGGCGGGCGCCAGGGGCGGGCGGGTGAGGGCCGCGGCGGTGCTGCTGCCGCTTCTGCTGCTCCCCGGGGAGCGGCCGGCCCCGTTGCCGTGGCGACCGCAGCCTGGTTTCCTCGAGCGGCTACGGGGCGGCACCGGGAGGGGCGGGCCCGGAGCTGCCCGCGCTTCGCTTCGCTGGGAGCCCGCCGAGCCCGCGGCCTGGGCGGAGAGGAGCGCCCGGGGGGCTGCGGGCAGGCCGCGGCTGGAGGGGGCTGGGAGCGGCGGGCCGGGCCAGCCCTGTAGTGGCGGCGCGGCCGCGCCGCGCTGTGTCGCGACTTTCATGGAGCTGCTGCCCCTTCATCTGGCTGAAGTGATAGTGCGGCACGGCCTGCCCGTGCTCGTCTTAATTACACGCTTCCAGTTGCTTCCCTGCTGCCGAGGCAGTAGGTTTGTTGAGGCGGGCCAGGGTGAGGGCACACTGCTGTGGAAGGGCGTGTCCGCAGTGGTGCGTGAGGTTCCTCTGGGCTGGGAAGGCGGGAGCAGCCTCCGGTGGTCGTATCTTGGCGCCGCTGAGTGAGGGGAGCTGCGTGCCAAAGGGCATCTCTCCTCTTAGGAGGGGTGAGCTGCGTTCGAACAGCAGGTGGTACAGCCTTTCCCCTCCTCCTCTCACCCAGCAAGCCCTGCGCTGAGGCGGTTTGCAACCGTGTGTTTTGAATCACTCCTTGTCTTCTAAGTGTTGGCTGTGAGTTAGTAATTCAGAGGTTGTTCTGCAGTCGGCCCAAGTCCACATGCAGTAGAGGTGAAGCGCCTAGCAGAAGTAACTTCAGTGAGCCTGCTGTACTCCTGCTAATCTGAGATCCAGATCCCAGATAGTTTCAGAGAGTCCATACATATTTTAGCTGATTGTTAGAAATACAGGTAATGTATTGCTTGTTACACAAAGGGTGCCTCATAGGCTTAGCTGCAGCAATCTCCTAGGAGGTAGGCAATACTTTTCTGGATCTCGTTAGACTGAGGAGAGGAGTGAACATAGCACTCTCACAGTCTGGGCAAGTGCTCTAAGCGCTTGTCTGCTGTGTAAAAGTGGCTGTGATGACTGGTCTTGATGTTGTCAGTATGTATTGGGCCCCTCAGGGCTAGGGGTGTAGCAAGATAATTCATTTTGCAAGCAGCTGTGCTGGCTAAAGATGCAACTCTCCCCCAGTGATTTGCTGCCTTTCCTCTGCCAGAGTTACCGCCCCCACAGCTCTTGAGTTAATGTTGGATAAGTGAGCAGCTGGGTGAGCTGTACTAATTTTGCCTGAAGCACTCTAGGGAGGATTCGTAGGATCTCTCTTGCTGGCAGAGGTTTGGACTTGGTTATCTGTGGCACGTGGATGATGACAGCATTATATGGCAATAATGCATTCACCTAATGCATTGATGTTTGAAAGAAGATAGCTGCCTGTTGCTTTAGGCTTTGGGATAACTTTCTTGTGAGTACATGGTGTCTCTGGGATTCAGGTTGGTAGACGAATGCTCGGGTCAGTCTAGATGGTAATATCTCCGGGTCTGTTCGCGGCAGTGCTAGATGCCTGGGTAGCCTATTGGTGACAGAGTTATGTGTGGCCAGCGTGTTTGGCTTGTGTGTCTGGGCATCCCATCCTAATCGTATAGGGCTAGGTTCAAATATAGGCCTGCTCGACTATGGAAAAACAACTCTGAAAAAAGAAGTCCAGTTCTAGTACTTAAACTGTTGCTAAATAGCACGATAACTAAATTCTTACCTGGTTTTGATTGTAAGCTTTCTGGGCAGGGGACCATCACAGTTATTGGCTGTCTCATGCCTCTTATTGCTTGCACCTAGGTGTGTGGGTGTTGTTTTTTTCTTAAGAGTCTTGGTAAAGCAGTAACAAAGTAAGTGTAAATAGCAAATTTACTTAATATAACTCTTAAGGTGCTTGAGCTTTCAGGAAATTCAGCCGTCTTAATTGTTTTCTCATGCATGACATTTTTGTTCTTCATTTTGTAGATCAACATCTGAAACTGTTTTGGTTTGCTTAAATTATGAAGTTCTGGATGTTACACTTTTCTTGTCTTTTATATCAATGGAATTTAAAAAATAGCTTCTCCCATCAAGAGAATGATCCATTTCAGTGACTCAGGATTTCCGCTGAGTTCTGTGTGTTTGGGGAGTTTTGTATGTATTTTGTAGCCCTGCTGGGTAGACAAATTCATTTCTGTCTTCCGTGGATAACGTGAAACTTTTACAACTAGCAGTGGGTTGATTATAGTGATACTTATCATTTCTAATCTCTAGTCAGCTTTCTAGGGCTTTTTTGACATAGTAATTTCTTAGAGATGTTGGAGGATTTCTTAATCTTGCAGTTTCTTTTGGAGGTGTGCCCTTCTCTGATGTACGTGATCAGTTGGAACATTGTACAGAGCCTGCGTCGGCCTTCTGGGAGTTCAGATTTGATGCTAATATCAGCTTTTGTTCTCAAGGAAAATGGTTTGCTGCTTCAGTAATTTCATTATTGGAGAGAAACTTGGTGGTTCTGCAGTTGCTTTATCTGTAAGGTTTGTAGTTTGCTGGAGAATTTTCCTGGACAGCATGGGTGGCTGCATAGGTGAGCTGAAACTAGGAGCAGCTTGGTTATCTGTGACAGATTTCCTCTGATGTTTTCTGCTGTTGCAAGAGGATAGATTAGTTGCAACATCATCAGTGGGGCAGCTGGTGCCTTTGCTTCTACCTAGTTATCCCCAAAGCATGAATTCCTAGCCGTTGGCAGCTGTCTAGAGGCAGGTGAAAAGGATGAAAGGATCTAGTTATGAACAAGCCCTCGTACTTACCTACCTCTCTGAAAGTGATGGGGTCAAGTCACAGCACTGTCTGTCGAGGAAAAGTTGACTTAGTATTTCCACCCTGTGATATTTCAGAGAACTTTGAGGAGAGCTATTATACAGTGCCACTGGTGGACAAAATGAGATATTTAGATGTACTTGTACAAAAACACTGTTAGCAAGCTTCCATTAAACTGCTATTGAGCTTTTTTGTTAATAAGCCCTGTGCCATTTGATGCCTAAAGGTGTTCTGCAGGGTTCACGTGTCTTACTAGTTGACCATTTAAAGTTTTTTGATGGCTGAAGCACTTATGTGTGCAGTGAACATTAGAGTTGGGACATTCAACAGTGGTCTGAGGAGAGCTGGCTTTAGCACTGCGTCACAGTGCTGGGTCCCAAGGCCTTGAATTAAGGAGGATGAAAAAGGTGGGAAGTTAGAGGTAATCTTGGTGGGACTCAACCTAAACAACAAAAAAATAAATTAGAGACTCTTTCAGTTCATGATCATGGGCAGTAGTTCTACCAGGGTAGTGACTTGTTGGAATAGAAGACAATTTAAAACAGAACAAAGATAGAGCTTAGGGGAAAGCAGAGTAAGATAACTATGACACAGAACCATAATGGCTTTTTAGGGTACAGTAATGAAGCAAAAAAACCTAACTGCCTTTGCAGTTGTCTCCCCAGGCTCAGATACTTCATAATTCTCACGGCTGGGAGTAAATGTCCTCTACAGTGATGCTGTCTGTGATCAGGCTAATCGATCGTGTTTCTGTCATTGCAAATGGTAAACAGTAAAAATATTTTTGCAGCCACACTTTATCACAAGACAATCTGATATTAACGTGACAGTATTGTACATTCTTTCAGTACTTTACAAAAAAATTGTACTTTTTTTGCAGTGTCTTCTTTTGTTTGAAAAGTTTGCTCTCTAACTTCAGGTACAATGGGATACTTTTGTCAGTGAAGCCAGTCCAGTCTGTTTTACAGAATTCAATGTGTCAGATATATTTTTTTAATAAGAAAAATAAAAGAATGCTATTACTTCTGTGATTGACTAGGAGCAAATTTGCTAATGTTTATCTTAAGCAAATTTTTCTTGTTTCTTTTCCAGAAATGTTTCGTTTGTTGAAGTGAAGAAAACTAAGTTAGAAGAGCATATTTGGATGGAATATTACAGCACACATGATTGTATTAACATCCAGTTTGGTATTTGAATTACTAAGAAGTGTAGTTTGGTGCAGTTCTTGAATATGATTGTAACAATCCTGCGTGCTAAGGTTCCATGTTTTAAAGAAGCTTTAATTGGCATTGTTTTCTTTGTTCTTCTTTTAATGAGAAGCAAAAATGGGCTAACTTCATGGTTTGAGTGGGACATCGTAAGCAGAAGAGCACAAGATAATGTGGTTTGTTAATGTCAGCCTTCAGCTTACGTCTGTGGTCACACTTTAAAATGTCCTTCTTGGTTTCTCTGCCTTCTGTTCTTCTTTTCACTCTAATCTCTCTTCTGCCTTGTACCTCTTGAGTTTCCAGTCTCTGTTTTGGGTCTCCTTCCGTTCACAATAGGCCAGTTCTGGACTTTCTCACTTCACATTTCTCTAATTGACTAGTTTTGTTAGTTTATTTATTAAAAATAAGGAGTGTTTTCATGTTAGCTTTCTAGGGTTTTAATAAAACTTAAATTTACTTTTTTTTCCCCCCGAGCTGGTCTCCTTGTGGAACAAGTGCTAATGAAACCTGTTAATATCTAAAGCATGCAGCTTTTTCTTTTGCTACATTCAGCCTTTTTCTGAACATTGTTGGACATTTGGTTTTCGTTATGCACTCTTCTGCTATTGACTTTGTCATTCAGAACTTAACTTCAGTCATGAATAGAAACTAGAAGGGATTTTTGCTCTGGGATCTGGCGTGTAGCGGAGACAGAGCTACTTATGTACAAGGAGATTTGTGCATGCCTTTCCTTATGATGGTCTTTTCTACTAGTGAGTAGATCTTCCCTCCCCCACTTAATTGGTCTGCAACTTTCTCACTCTTCCATGGCAAAGCCAAGACTCTTGCACTGGGAAGGAGACATAAGCCTCAGACATTATCTGTTTCTTCTCTGAGAAAAAGAATCAGTCTGCCTTTAATTTTATTTAGGCCTCTAGAGCCATAGAGCAGAAGGTAGTCAGGGTGGACTGGTGACTGCTTTCTATTTCCCATTCCCCCAAAGTCAATGGAAGTATTTGGAGAAAGACTAATCTCCTCTGTTTAGCTCATAGAGATGTAAGGAGAGGCAATGTGGTCTGTCTTTGTGGGAGGGGCACTGGTTACTATTACATTAGCCCTTGTAACCCCGTGTGTCCAAGTGATTTGATATTGTATGTATTCTCAGTAATTTATTTACAGAAATGTACTTGGATAAGTTTATTGCTTTCTTTCAATTAATTTGATACTTAAAAAGAGCATGATGCACTTAATTAACACTGTTTGTGCTGCAAAGGTAATGAAAGGTAGAAATATCCAGTGCAGCCATCTGCAGTATGTTTTAATTTTGTTTGAATCTCCTCAGTCAATGATGAGGAAAAGCTAGAAAATGGGTGACTGAGGATTTAAGTGATTGTTCTTGGCTGTGATCATTTGGTCATTGGGCCAATTATTGGTGGGGGTGGTTGGGCAGGGGAAGTGGGACTGAACAAGAAAGGAATTTGGAAATCATTGTTGATAGAACTTGGTAGGACTAGTAAAACAGGAAGAATGGAAGGTAAGAAGTTAATATTTGGTAAGATATCTTACAGGTATTAAAGACTGAAGTAATTGCATGGCAGGCACTTTTTTTGAAGAACCTGAAGAAAGTATGGGAAATGTCATACTGAAGTTCTGCAACTCAAAAATAAAGACTTTGATTTAGAGCTTGTTTTTGCAAAATTCGACAGTGTGGACAAAACCTGTCTGTGTTAATCTCTAAGTGATGCCTGAGTTCCCCTTGTGAAAAAAATGAGTTTGTACATCCTGGTATAATGAATGTATAGATGTAAAGATGTGAGCTTGTGTGTACACTTTCACGTGAACTGTAAATGTTTTCCTTTTTGAAAACTGTCCTAATTGTTTCTTCAAACTGAAAACTTATGTTAAGTATTAAGCTAAAATAAATTCTTGGCTGAACAGTGTGTGGGATTCAGTAGATTCATGGATGCGTAATTGTACAGATTTATTTATATTTAAATGGTTTCCTGAATTCAGATTGTGCCTCTCGCTTTTATAAATACTGAACCACTCCTTCCCCCCATAATTTCACAATAACTTTAGAAGCTGCGAATCCTCGTGCTCTTGTTGGCTACTGACTTTTAGTAGCCAGTCATATGGTATAGATTTGCAAAACTGACGCAAAACGGAGCAATTAATCTCCTACATAATACAGTCTGCTGAAAGCGTATCACCCTGGAGCTCTGCTCATTGCACTGTAACCCTGCTGAGTACCAAGACAAGTTCAAGGTTTTGGTTTTGGTCTTAGACTTTACAATGCATGATGGCGGTGGCCCAAGCTGCCTGAGGGAACACCTTCTGCAGTCACGGCCTGCTCCTGACAGCTGCATTCCACTGGAACAATGGCATTGTTGGCGAAATGGAGAATGAATGGGAGAGACAAACTGCTTCTGCAGCTAGCCCACAACTGAGGGATTCGTTCCTGGAACACATCACAATGACTATAAACCTCCCTGTCCTCAGAATTAAGCGTAAAATTCACTTGCTTCAATCTTGACTTTCCACAATGACTGGGGGAGGCGGGGGAAAATCCCTAGGACATAGACAGGGATGATCTCAGTTTCTTTTTAAAAAGCCCAAATAACAATGTATATAAAAGTGTGGAAAAACTAGTGTAAATTTTGTGCACTATTTCTGTGCAGTTTTTGATAGTCTTCCTCATGACTCCTATCCTCAAAAATGTCACTCTGCTGACATTAGCAGTAGTAGTAGAATAGGTAGTAAAATGCTACCTACGCTTGTTTTTTGAGAGAGGAAAAAACCTCGATGGAAGAGGAGACAATAGAAAGCCAAGCAGAAAAGCAACATAGAAGAATGTTTCTAAAAATTTTAGCTTCGTTGTTTCTACTTCCCTGTTTCCTCTGCGTATCTATTCTTAATATGCTTTTTATTTACAGGTGTGTTATTGATTGTTGAAATGCAACAGTAAAATTTATTAACTCTTGCAGGAGTGTTGCAACTGTTTTTGGAACAGGAACCTGATCTGTTGGAGCTTGTATTTGAACGAGAGTAAGGAGATCAAAACAGCAGGGAGAAAATACCCACTACAATTTTTTTCCAGAAAAGCATTGGACAATGTTGATGGCCCATCTGCCTGTTGTAGTCCTTTTGTTGGATAGTTGAACTTTTGGTCTGAGCCTAAAGAAACTGTAAATCTGTTCTGAAACAGCTAACAAGTGGCTTAGTCTTCAAAAAAAGAAGTCTGTGGAACCATGGGTGTCATTAGAGGGTGACTAGAAACTGAGTGTCTGCAGTGCCAAAGGAAGCTGGTGGGTGTCAGGTTCAGAACAAGAGGAGGTGGTTCTTTGCACAGTGTGTCGCTCAGCTCTGAAATTCCTCACCCGAGGATATGACATTACTAGAAGCTTGCCTGGGTCCGAGGAGACAGCAGCATGGAAAAGCAAGCCATCGAGAGTTAGTGGCGATAGAGACACAGCGTGTAAACTCAGGAGAGATTGAGAGTGGAAAGTGTTCCAGGGATGTGTTCCGACGCTGTTGCTTAAGCATCTTTTTTTAGTCAATATTGCACAGAATGCTTGGTTAGGGGGATCGCTGATCTGACACGGTGCAGCTGTCTCTGTGTTTTTATGTTTAAAAGCAGTCTGAGGAGAATGGAGGGAATAGCAGAGCTCACAGAGAAATCAGAACCAAAGCTGGCTGTAAAGCAGTGCAGAAGATCTTGTAATTCTGCGTGACTGAGTGAGAAAATGGCAGATGAAATTTGGAATTGATAAATGCAAAATAATGCACATGGGGGAAAATGACTAATTATACATACACAGTGATGTGCTCTAAATTACCTATTATCACTCAGGAAGGATCCTGGACTCATTGTGAACAGTTCTGTGAAAATGTCAGCTTGATACTCAATGGAGGTCAAAAAGGCAAGCAGAGTAATGTTAGGAAGGGGTAGAAAGAGAAAAAAGGAGAAAGAAAAAAAAAAGAGAACCAACCATCAGGCTGTTATATGAATCCATGGAGACCTTGAAAACTGCATGCATTTTGGGCCACCTTATCGAAAGGAAGATGGAGTAGAATTCAGAAAAAAAATGAGCAAAGGAACATGGATCACTGGAATAGTTTTCGTATAAGGACAGAAAGGTTTTTCACTTTAAATAAGAGATTTCAGGGGAGAGGGAATGTGGTAGCTCTCTGCAGAGGCAAGAATGGTGGAGGGGAGGATGCGAGCAAATAACAATTCCTTTCTCAGCAATAAACCATAAAGGAAAATGAAGTCTTCAGGATGCAAGCTTAAAAACAAGCAAGTGGAGGTGCTTTTAAAGGAAAAAACCCCAATCAGATAGTTACACTGTGGTGCTCGTTGCTGTAGGTGGTTTGAATAAATAGGCTAAAGCAGCGATTGACAAATTAGTGGGACAGGGATCCACCAAGGATTTCTAAACACAAAGCTGGTGATGCTGCTTCTGATTCAGAAAGACCTTAAACTGCCAAAGGGGGATGGTGCTACACTTTTCCGGAAGTAGTCAGCATGGTCCACTGTCAGGAGTGGGATAGTAGAAGTCCGTGAAATTACAGCCTGACATGGGGAGCATGCCTTATGTTCTCAGCCATGATGTTGGGAGTAGTTGCTGTGATGCTCTGCAGTGTGGCTTGTAGTGGATGAAACACCGTGTTCACAGGACGTGGTGTGTGCATATGACAGTTGAGGAAAGGAAGGCTATGTTCCTGAATATAAGAAGGTGAAAATAGTTGAAATTCAATGTAAAAAACCATAAAGAAAACCTTGGCCTGGTCTATTGCCTGTCACACGTTGATTTGATAGTTGATTATAATATCAAAATGCTTATAAGCTTTCGGTAGGCTAGGGGAAGACGATTTGCGGAGTGGTCTGAGGGTGCGTAGCCTCAGGTGTGCCTTAGTAATGTCAAAGAATGTTCTTCAGTTTCTGATTCCTGACTGTAAAGCTGCTTTTTTTCCCCTGAGTTTGTCACAATGATGTATTTTTCAGCCAGGTACCAGTTTCTTCAGGACATTTAGAGACATGGGAGATGGTGCTGTCTGAATTTGAGGTAGCAAAGATCAGGAGTTGGGTATTGCCAGTGTTTCGATGATACTGTAGTCAAAGTCCTCTCAAGTAGTTCTCCCAGTCACTTTACAGAAAGCCACTTCTGTCTGTGGAAGAGCAGCTGGTCTTAACAGCTGTGAGAGTGGGTCCTGGGGTGGAGAGTACTTATTTTCATCCCTGAAGCCTTTAAAAAGCAAGACAGGAATGAAGAATTTGTTTTTACTGAACTTTCTGTATTTGTTAACTTTATGGACTCAGGGAAAAACATAACAACTAAGTCTTGTGAATACATACACATACAGGATGTCAGATGCATTTACTGGACCACAATCTAATACTAAAAAGAGCAAATGAAACTTATAATGTTATTGTTTATTACCTTTTCAAGATCAAATCACTCACACTGGAAGTGAAAGAAAACTCTACTCTTTCCAATGTTTGTGTTTTGTGGTGATTTTTTTTTTTTTGTAAATAACACTGTACAAAGCAAGTGAGGTAATGCTGAGATACGTGTTTTCTAGTGCTAGTCTGCTCAGCATCTGATAGAAAATATCGACAAGTCCCCATGGAAAGTATCACCTGAAGCAGGCTGAAGGCAATAATAGAGATTCTGTGGTTAAAACTTCTGCCTGCGACAAAGTTCTGAGAATCGGTGTTCCAACTCCCACTTTCAAAAAAAGCACAATAATTAGGTAACTAGGGGAATAGTCCGTACAAGGAACAAAGATGCTCCATGCAAGTACACCACTTTTTACAATTAATGAACACTGCTAAGTGTTTTTTAACTCTTAAAAATACAAAAAAAATAATCTAGTATATGTATGTTGGTTTGAGTAATTTCTTCAAGTTACTATATGGAATTTATTTTTGTTGTACAAAATAGTGTTACTCATCTCCTGTAGCTCGATCTTTACTGAGGTCCTTAAGTGTTCATTTTACAGTTAGACAAGTGATTTTCCGCCTTTCAGTTTGAAGGCCCAGAAAAATGTGCAGTGGTGGAAGGAATACCTGTTAGAGAAAATTTAAGCCTGTGAGAGTTGTCTTTGTAGTTTTGTGGTCCCTGAGACAATCAATGCTTTGAGTGTCTCCAGAATTTGAAACAACTTACTTAGACTCTTTAAATTATATATATAAAGTAAATAAATAAAAACTCCAAACCCATTCTCTGCATGGAAGCTAACAATTTATCCTAAGTATGTTGCTGGCTTTGCCAATAGCTTGCTCTGCATATTTATTTGTGCATTGACTAGAATTTTTCTTTCAAGATACTGGCTAGCACATATTAGATCAAATTTAATTATGCTGCACCAATAGAATCCATTTAAGTCTTCCTTCCTGCAATTCTAAGGAAGTCATGAGCTGGTAAGAAAGCTGATGTTCTGTTCAAATATTACTCCGTGAATCACAAATTCTTCATTATTAAAACAGATGAACTATCTCTGTCTTTTTTTTTCTTTTTCTTTTTCTTTTTTTTTTTTTTTTTTTTCTTTTTGGTCTTTTAAGAATTTAGTCAATTCTTTTCTACTGATAGCTTTTACTGGTTTGGTTGGTAGGGAGATCAGACGTACTGGTCTTTGGCTCCTTCAAGCCATTACAAATTTTTCATGTTTAGTATCTCACATTTCCAGAAGCTGAAATGGATTGAAATGATAAGTTACATGATAGACATGATAGTTTTGTGATTTGGGGAAAAGTTCCTTTGCATACTTGGATTTGTCCTGACCCATTATAATACAGGACTCAGTTGACTCCAGGTTTCTGTCCTAGCATTCAAATTCTACTGGTCTTATAAATGGTTTCATCCTTGATAACAATGACTTCTGACAGTAGCTGTATTACATTGCAGTTAAAATAGTGTAAAAAACCCACATCCCAAACCAACAAACAAATTCAAAAGGTAGGGAGCTTGTAAGAAAAGACTCAGGTCCCTTTTCTTAGAGCTCATTCTGGTAAGTCAGCTTGTTGAGGAAGGAGAATCATAGAATGCTTATTAATCTCATGGCATTGTGTACTTGTCTGTAGAATTAATTTCTTTAATAAAAATTACCTTTGCCGATCCTTCACATGCAGCTCAAGCACTCTGTTTTTTTGACAATCTGGAACATAAAGGACTATGCAGTTGCCAAGTCCTTTCTACAGGGGTAAAGGATCAAAGATGCAACATGTGCATTAGGCATCTGTGTTTCTGACACTTTCTCTCTCTTTGGTCTGCTTGCTCCTTCACATTTTTTTCCAATTCTGAGTGGGAATCAAGAGGGCAGGAAGGTGGAGGGGGAATGTGCTTAGCAGAATTGGTTTTCCCTGATCCTCTCCTAAACAAGACCTCTGGAAGACGAACCTTCTGTTTCAGGACTCTGATGCGTCAATAGTGTGATGTCCTGCATGTGCGTTTGGAGGATACTCATTTAGCTTTGTGGTTTCTGCAGGGAGCTTTTGTATGGAAACAACTTGCCCAGTGAAGTAGTATTTCTCACCGTGCGTAAAACTAAACTGGGCCAAATAGAGAAATTTTGCCAGCTAGGTGGAGCTCCCCCACTAAGTTTATTCTTGTCTTGATTTTATACAGCCTTAGTCACTATCCCTGAATCTGTAAGTTCATTTAATAGATGGCCAGTGTACAAAGAAAACAAAAAACAAAATGTAGGAGAAGGTTTCTCCTCCATGGACTTTGCCACAGGTGGAGGTGAGCACGCAGTAAGCCCGGGTTATGCGAATCCGTGCTGTTGTTGAGGCTGTATCTGTCCGTGGTGTTTTCATTCAGTGCAAACCTGGAAGTGCTGGCAACACTTTAAGTAGTTTTCTTCTTGGATAATAGAATTTAAAAAAAAACTCGTGATGACTCAGAGATAGCTCATGGGTTGCTGTAAGATACACTTACCACTTAGCTGTAATAAACACCTGTTCATAGCAAAACTTAATTCTTCTGCCTTCCCTCTAAGAGTGATTCTCTAAGCCTGGCATCCTTTGTTTCCATACTTGCTGGGTCTCTAGAGAGCACTGTATCAAGTGATTTCTGTCTATGTGTGACAAGGATGAGCCTTCCCACTGCAGCCAGAGATGAGATTCATCATGCATTTTTATGCTGTCTCCACAGTAAAGAATCTGCAGGACATTTTAGGCATTGATGCAACCACATCATTTTTCTATTAGGCCTTTAGTGATGCTGAAGACACTTAAAGGCTTTAGTAGTTTGCAGTAAATATATGAAGTGAAGCTTAGCACATGGTTTTCTTGATAGTTCAGGAAGAAATAGAGAATCTAGATTGCTGTCTTACAGAGAATTCATATTTTGGAAAAACACGATTGCTTTATTGTGGCTGTGAGGAGACCCTAATGTGTATCCTCATCAGTGTTCAAAATAATGGGTCTGATTTGGCTAAAAGCACGCATGCGGTCAGTTACTGTTGCTCAGCTGGTGAACAGTAATTCATTATGCTACAGTAATGTGTTTATTGTTTGCTGTGATACCCCTATGCTGGAGTGAAAAGTTATGGTTCTGGATTTGAAATGTAATAAAATAGAGCTAGTAAGAAGCTAATTTCTTTTTCCACTGAGCTACTTTTCGAAGTAAAAGTGAACTTTTTAAGGACCATAGTGAAGTATAATTAAGTAAAACTTTTTTGAAAAAAAAAAAGGAAATGGTGAACACATAACTCTATGGCAATAGTCAAAGACATTTGTTTGAAATAAAGTCTCTCAAAAATAAATGTATGTATGTTTCTATTGTACTATGACACTAGCCTGTAGACTTCTCTATGATCATGTATGGAATATATTCAACCACTAGCAATCATTGTTTCAATTCACCAAATAACCAATTAAAAGGAGAAAATCGGTGCCATGTTGTAGCACTAATAATAGCAGTAGAGGAGTTTCAGTTTAAGGCAAGTCTTTTTTTTTTTTTTTTTTTCCCTGAGGGTATGCATACATTAGTCTAATGAGAAAACATCTTTAATTCCACCCTTAACAGTGTGGGAAAAGTTTAAAGAGTTTGAAGAATCCTTTTAGTTCAGATATTGAATGAAGGCAATATTTGAGATACCTGCTGACTGATTTCTCAAAGATGGTGCTCTTGGGAGTGGCAACCTTACATCAGTTAATGTCTCATGTTTTAATAACTAATGGTGGCACATATACAGGTGTTATCATGACTTACGTGGAATGTGGAAGATGAAACACCCGAAGGAGATGGGAGGAATTTGGAAGAATTGTCAGAAAGTCATTTTCACATGCCTGACTGGAGTGGTAACTACATTTATGATGTTGTGGAAAGAAGGATATTTTGATGCAATGCTAATTTAATTTTAAAAATACAGAATTGTTTTATCATGAAACCAAATCTATTTTTATATGTGCTGTTCCAATAACATCGGAAAATTGTTGACCCTAAACCTATGTTAAAGCTTAGTAGCCTGTGTATTTATTTACAATTGTAATTCCGTTCCCTTATTAGCTGTGGATTTTTTTGGCATAGTGTATAGAGTGACTATATTAAGTATTTTGCGCATTCCTGTGACACTGTAGACCTAAGCTGTGCAATGATGACTTTTTCTTGTTTCTTATGAGCACATCTGAGTTTTGGAGGAAGATAAGGCTTTGGGGCCTCAGTCTCAAGGAACAGATTCAATCTTCTCTACAATCCTAAGTGCACCTTTCCCACTGATGATTTTGAGCTAAGGAGTGACCTGAGATTTGTTGAGTACCATTGACTATTGGTTCGAGGCAAATGTTTGAAACATGACCTGCATCAATGACTCAGTACCTATGCCAGTACTATAGAAAAAGTCTCAGTTACAATGGTAACTGATGGCATTCATCATCAGAATTACCACTTAAAATAAAAAAATATTTGACTTCTTCCCCAGCAGAGCTGTGCAAGAAGATCTTCGTGTTCTGGACATAGGCACCAGAATATGTCAATACAAGTGTTCTACTTTTTCATAGAATCATGAAATCACAGAACCATAGAGTGGTTTGAATTGGAAGGGACCTTTAAAGACCACCTAGTTCAACCTCCTTGCCATGGGAGACCTCTTTCACTACACCGGGTTGCCCAAAGCCCTGACCTTGAACGCTTCCAGGGATGGGCATCCACAGCTTCTCTGGACAACTTGTTCCTGTGCCTCACCACCCTCATCGTAAAAAATTTCTTCCTTATGTTCAGTCTGAATCTACCTTGTTTCAGTTCAAAGGCATTGCCCCTTGACCTGTCGCTACAGGCCTTGGTAAAAACCATCTCTTTTAACTCAAAGTATTAGGCTTACAATGTAGTGCCTCGTTATACTCTAGAATACTTTAAAAAGGTGTGCCTGAGATTTGCCATCAGTAGTAATGAGTGCCATGATATTATGTGACTAGGGAGAGAATCATTAGGTTAAAAACACAATGACAAAGATATGAAGTTGGTATATCAGAGCAACTTTTTTTTTTATGTGTCACTGAATGAGCTTCTCTACTTCTGAAGCCAACACTTTAGTGTTAGCTAGTGATTTTGTGTCTGTGTAGACACACAGCAGATAATTTAAATAACATTACATGAGCTAGTAATGTTTCAAACCAAATAATGAGGCCATACGTTTGACTGGAGAAGGAACTTGTGACTAAATAATCTTAAGGGAACCTTTTAAACCAAAGATGATGTTAGTTTTGCCTTCAGGTTCATTACTGATGCAACTGACTGATCTCTTATCTGTTTGCATATGATACTGCTTTCATACTGGGGTATTACAATGTAGCAGAATAATGGACCAAAATATTCAAGCTTTCACTGATGCCCTTTGTTTTTTTTTCAAACCATTACCACAGAATGTGAGGGTATATTTCAATCCTTGTAAGAAGACAGAATAACTGCATTCCCTTGTTGGAGTCAGGAGCCGTATTTCCATGAGTGATGCAAATAGTGATTTATATGTATTCGTTAATTACAGATAATTATTAATGGCCGGGGACTCCCCATCCTTGAGGCACTATGTAGGTATGAGGTTATCAGTCAGTATCTTCAGACCTAAATAGTTTTGCCCTGGAGTGAATGCCTTGCAGGTTGAGAACGGCTAAACACTGGATCCTGACAATCATTGTTTTCTTCTGAGTCATAGTCGATTCCAGCTGTGGTGACAGCTGCTGACTTCGCAAATAGCTGGAATGGTTGGAAATGTTAAAATATCATCTCTTCATTACTGATCTTGCTGCTGAAGAGTATCACCCTGGTAAATCTTGTAATGGAAGTAACTATGCTTACTTGATCCACTAAGGCCCAGCTAGAAAGTTTGATCACAAGAGCTGATAACCTAGCAGACTGGATCCATGTGAAAGAGGGAGGGCTCATACAGTCTTTCGTTAGCAAGGCTCTGCAAGTGGTAACCTGCAACTAATAGGTTATGAGGAGCAACCAGGAGTGGTTGCAACTTCATCCTGCACAACTAGATCTGAAAGAGGATACATGTATGCAGAAAAGCTTGTTCTTACTCAGAGTGCTACTGCTTCAATTTGTATTGGTATGGGAAAAAGAATACAACTTCCCCTTCTCTAAACGCAATTATTACTAGTACAATTTTTGTATTTTAGCTACAAGCTGTGCCAGTATAATGAATATTAATATCCAGATTAGTATCTCTGTGCTAGGAGGTCTATATTGACCTGGCAGTTTTGCTAAAAATGTCACACTCTTTATTGAAATTGTTATGTGACTAGACAAGAACAAGCATAAAAAAGTTATATAGGTAAGCGTTTATGTGGTTTCTCAGTAATGTTGCTCTAGATAGGTAAGTAATTTCAAACGCCAAGCCAGAATATCTTCTTTTTTTTTGCATATTATAGACTGCTCATAATAAATGTAGTAGAATAAAGAGGCCAGATATTTGTTTTTACCTTTGTTGCAGAGTACAGATATTTAAAAGGTGTCTTAATCCTTGACTTAATCCCGTGTCTTAATGTTGACTGTGTATTGGTTTTGTTTCTGGCCTACAATTTGCAAAGAGGCTCAGAAAAGGAAGTGAAAATTATTTTACAACTTGAACTAGTTTTGATATCTAGCAGACTTCTTGTAACATCTGTACAGGAGCCTGTGGGGAACATGAGTAGTCTGAAAGAAAAGTTTCATGCCTGCTTAAATCCTACTGCAGTTTTACTTGTTTAGTGTCAGCAAATGGAGTGGTGTAGCATCTGAAGACTCATGACTAGGAGAACGGTGTCCTTCAGAATGACTGTAGTTTACAGACATTTTTTCTTATTTCTGTATAATATTTGATTCATTAGTACATATATTTTTTGCTTTTCAGAGTACATTGCAAAACATGAGATAGATATATAGATAGATAGATATATAGCACATAACACTTGCTGAAAAGATTATACCTTGTTGGGTGTAGAAGAGTATTTCAGAAGCATTTCGGTATAAAGAAACTATTTTGAATCACAAAGAAAAAAAAATAATCTTACTTCAAAGGAAATTTGCTTGTGAAATGTATTAGCACAATGAAGACTATTGCTGTCTTTGTATCACATATTTAACTCTTCAGCCATAAATGGAAAGTTATAAAGGTAGCAAACAATAAAATGAAGAAGAAACTACTTCTTGTATTTGTCAGGTGAGGAAAAAGTACAAATACTATGATGATGAGATTAATATGCTGAGGGGTGGATAGGGTTTATATCATCATGTCCTGTGCAAGTTGAAGGGGGGTTTTAGGGAATGAGGAACTACCAGCAGGTGTAGTTTTTCATTTGTGAGGATGAGTCTGGTAAGTGAAGAAAAATACATATGTGGCATAGCTTCTCTGATATTAACGGTGCTGTGCTTGCTTACACCTGCAGATCGTCCTCCTGCACTTTTGGTTACAATGGTGGCATCAGCTGGATAAAATGTATTATGTACATGTTTTTCCACAGTCTTTACGACACTAATTGCGACTGCTTCTGCTTCTTTGCTGTCTACTATTTGCACTGATGAGTGTTACTAATGTAACTAATACTCCCCAAAGCAGTATTTATGGGACTATTATGCTGTGCTAGGGAAAGAGGCTGTTCTAAGGATGTTCAGGACCTCTGATGAAACCATTTTCAACAATAACACATTCTTTGAAAGTATTGACATTCACAGAATATTGGGCCAGTACTTCATGTTGGTTTTACTCCTTGCTGACAGTCTTCCTTCCTGTGTCCGCAAAGAAATGTCATTCATCCTGGGGAGTACAGGAGAAGGTAGAAAGGTGAAAACAGTAGCACCAAGAAGGATAGGAAACTGAAACTCTGTTAAGAAAAACAAAGACTTTTTGATGTTTGAAAACACGATCAATGATTTAGCTTCTCAATACATTATTTGTCCCCAGCTTTCTCAAATTAATAAGTTTCTAATGTGTCTCATCATATTTTCTGAGTACTAGGGCAAAATTTCTAATGAGTGAGGAAGTGTAGTAGACAATAAGTCTAATCTAGGTTATGATGGTAGTTCTCAGAGAAGCAGCAAAACTAATTCTAATACTAACTCCAAGAGCAACTTTGCTTTGTGTTTTTTTTCTGAGCAGGAGATACCTGGAGACACATTCAAGGTCAGATTTAAGTGTTGTATTGACCAAGGAGACTTTAGAAGGTGGCACGTTCCAGGAGAGAGTTTTACATAGTTAGATTTCCGAAAGACGTTAATGACATGTATTGTAGAATTGGTAAAATCATGAGACAGACATCAAACGTGCATCCAAATTTGACCCTAGCTGTTGCACAATAAATATAATCTATAGCATCTCCATCTCAAAAAATAGCCAAAATGTATATGAAAAGAGTTGTAGATTTCACATGTCCTGTCATTCACCTCGCACAGCATTTGTAATTCCATAATCACATTTTTTCATTCAATGAATGAATCAAATATGTAAAAAGTCCCCATATTGGATGCAGTACAAGAAATGGGTAGCCTCTACAGCGTGATGTGGTAGGGAGAAAAACAACCTTTATGGGAATAGGTTTTGGGCTCGTCTGTACGTGAAGGCTAGGTTGAGAGCAGGGGTTAGAATAATACCATCTCTGAGATGTACCCTCAAATTTGAGCCCTAGCTGCTGAATGGCACTACGTTTCTTTGACTTACCTGTGTTGCAGCTACTGGCTGATCTAAATTTGTAGAAGTGCTTCTTCCATCTTAAAACCACAATGAATGGATCTTAGAAAAGCATCTTTTCTCTTTTGGCACTTTGAAGGAATAGCCATGATTAAGAGCAGTTTCTTAGGTCTGTAATGCTCCAGGCATTGCGGAAACCACAGTGTGGTTTTGAGCATACGACATCCCGGTCACTTCCTCCATGAGGGATCAGGCTGGTAAGAGAGAGTAGGACAGACGTCTGTAGCAACATTAGCCTGTGTGAGATCCTCTTGGTTAAAGGACAGTCTTCTAGTCAGGCGTGCTGCATAGTCAGCAGCTGGGAACACCGCCACTTTCATTTCAAGTGGCCTCGTGTAAATGACAGGAGACTTGTAGGTGTCAAAATCCGTCGTTCCCTTCCTTAACCACAGAAATCTTGCGCAAGATGCAATCAGGCAATCTAGATGCAATAAAACTAAGTAGGGAAAATGTTGGGCAATACCTGCTGACATCATTATTGCTAGACATAGACCATATGTGACTGAAGTATGTAAACTTTACTGAGCTGTGGTGTGCTGTGAAGGTTAAGGTTAGTCATGCTGGAACCCTAGCAAAAGGTCTCTTGAAGGAGGTCCACCTCTGTGGTGTTAGATACACAAAGGAAGTGAAAAGGCAGAAGTTTTCTCTAGGTGGGGATGTCCACATCAGCAGGATGCTCATCAAGCTCAGCATTGGTGCAGCTCTGGAACCTGCTGCACTTCAGAATAGCCAGAGCCTCAAAGGAGAAGGGGAACCCTGGTGAGGGTGCATGCATGCTGTAGCTTTAAATCTGTAAAGGGGCGCCTGGCAGAAGGGGGATGAAAAACTCTGCCAGGAGTAGAGGCATGAGGGGAAAAGCAGTTTAAGGTAGTAGTTCCCAAAGTTTCTGACTGATGGGTGCCTGTTAGCCTCATTTTTTCTCTGGTACCATCACTGAGCTGTTTTGTCAAACCTTTAAAAGAGACACTGTTGAAAACAGTGTTTTAATAGACTTTTGCAGGCCAGCCTTAGAGCGTTTAGCCTGGCCCGGTGGACCTTACTTTGGGAGTGCCTTCTTAAGGGGAATTCTGGTCTACTTATTGTAATAAAGTTCTCAATTCATTGTCAGAAGACTGAAACTCTTTTGGGGATTCTGTACTATTGTCATTTGACATGGTGGCTGTCGGGCACTGTGGATGGTTTAGAGGCATATTGGGGGGTATTGGCCTATCACAGATTCCCTGGGAGCTGCTGTGTGCCATGGGGGGCCTTGGAGTCTATTCTCTCTTGCAGAAGGGGCATGCTCTGCCACCCCCAAGGAACAATAATGTTCAGACAAAGAACATTTTTTCCAGATCTCTTTTGCAAACATGGAGCTGAGTGTAGAACCCTTTCTGAGCCAAGAGGGAGCTGCAGAATTTTGTGTATCTACTTTACCGTGAAGCCAGGATGAATATTGGGCAGAGGCTTCTTTGGAAGGTGATATTTTGGAACTATCTGAGTGCAGATGGTTCTTGCTACTCTAAAACCAGAAAAAGAGCTTCTGAACCCTAGACAGAAGGTTTTCCATCCTTGTTGTTAAAAACAGCTCCACTGAATTATGGAGACAAGCATAGTAAAAGCCAAAGCACTTAGAAAAGCAGAACGGAGTGCTCTGAAGCTGTAGGAGGAAGTCTGATTCCTGAGTAAATAAACTACTTTTGATGGAATTCCAGGATAGCTATTCTACTGCATCACTGAGATCAGTTGTGGGGCTACACCAGGTGTGGAATGTGTGGAGCAAAGCCACAGACATATTCTCTCAAGCAGTGTCTTTTTAGGGGATCGTCAAATGAGGTAGAATGAGCAGACGTACCAGCTCACTGCTACCAAAAAGATGAGATCCTCTACACTTCTCTCTTTCTTTTCCCATCGTATACCTTGTGTTTTCTCTGACACTTATATCTCTCCAGGAACTGATTTAATTCACTTAAATGGCAGACAATTTATGCCATTTATGTTGTGTGTAGTTTGCTGAAATTTCAGTCGATCAAATCAGGTCATAGAAGAGACTGATGCTACAGCCAAAAATGTGACAGCGGATTACGTGACTTTGAGCACATGAGGAGAAAGATAGGAGCTGGGGCATAGAAAGAGGAAAGCAGGAGAAGAAGAAAGGAGAAGACAGACCTCATACTTTCAGCTGCAGGGAACTGTTTGTTGGGTTTATCTTCCCATCAAACTTATGCTGTGGCTTTATGCCACTTAAAACAATTTTTCCAACTGAAATTGAAGAGTTTTCCATACTAATTTTTGTAATTGCCTTTTTTTACTTTTTTTTTTCTTTCATGAGGAACTAATAATTAAACTGCATATTTAGCTCTTCACGTGCCTGAATTTTTCTCAACTTTGCTAAATTTCATGACCTAGATGTTGGTCTTCTCCTGTTTCATGAGGTATGTTCCATGTCTTCTGTAATTAGTTTTTTTTTTTCACATGAATGATTTAATCTCTAATAAAATCTTCAAGTAAAGAAAAAATAGGTAAGTAGAAGTCAAATAGCAACAAAATACTGAGTATCAGCCTTATGAGACTCAGATTTAAAATGTGGAATAAACTTGACTGCTTTACTGCATGCAGTTGTTCTTGTGGACATTCAGATTAGAGAGAGAAGAGATGGGCTGTAAATACAATGGTCTTTAGAAGCAACGACTAATAGAGAAAGACAGGTCAAATATCAACCAACAATTTTAGCCTCAGTCTGATGAGGATTATACACAAACAGCTAAATATAGGCGCATTCTCCTAAATTCAGACAAATTAATTAAGGCCGGAGAGAATTTTTGTGGTTCAGAGTCCACTAGGAAAAGCGAGGTCATATAATTTAATGTCTGATTTCTTGTTCTGAGTGAATAATTTGACTTGAATGACTGATAGCTTTAACACTCTGTTGACCAGAACAAAAACCTGTACCTTTCACCCAAGACTGCAGGCTTTTCTTCACCACTGAAGATCCTTCTCTTAGTAATAGAACCTTGGGAAAACCTAGTTTTTAAATTTTGGAGCATTAGACTTCCTATGTATTCTGTTCTTTTAAAAATTGTATTCCTCAGGTGATAACAAAATCCACCAACAGGTAGACCCCTTTTAATGGTACTGGCATTAGCAACACAGGGATCCTGCACTTAGACTTTAGAACATCTGTCGGGGAGTGGTTCTTTCTATGTTGACACTGAGTAAGGAGACAGAGATTGAAAAAAATCTTTAAGAATCACATATCTTTGCAGCCGGCTCAGACCTTTGGCCACGTATCCTCGCCGCTGGCCCTGGGTAGCCTTTTACACACAACTTTGATGCAGCTGTTTCGGGGATCCTTTCTCCCTACATGCCGACTCGTAACTGTTCTTGCTCTTTGGATGGGACTAGACTCTGTGTTTTTTGTCTTATTTTTTTTTTTACTTACGATTAACGATAAATGAAAATTTTCAGTGGACGCTGAAATGGCTGGCAGTCAGAAGGGACTAGGGGCAGGGAAGGGGCTAGAGCACTGTGACTTGGAGGCAGTGCAGGTGTGACCTGCAGAGTCAAAGACCCTGGTACCAGGGGACAGAGGGGCAAAGATAGGGTCACGCAAAACAGTAACTGGAGAGGAGGAATGGGAAATGCTGTTATGAGGTGCATGTAGAAAATGAGGAGCATGAGGAAAAGGGGGGGATTGGGAATGTGGCGTGTTGCAGCAGTTATTCTGCTTTAATCTGTCATTGTGGTGTGACAGGGAATGAACGGGATCCACATTTCTGCCGTTTCTTACACATTCTTGTCATATTGGCTGGTTTGCAAGCATACATCAGAGCATTCATTTAAATTTTTTTTTATTTATATCTGAAATCTGCTCTAGCAGAATTTGTAGGTCCTTCAGTGTAGACATTTTCTTCCTTTGTCTTTGTAAAAGCAAAGATCAACCCACAACCTTTCATATTTCTTAACTAATTTTGTATTGAGATGTTTATTACGTCTTTCTTGCCTGGGGAAAAATCCCATTTGTCTCGAGCACACAGTAGTTTCTTCTGTTTCCTGTGAAAAGCTCTTCTTCTCAGTAGGCTGTGCTTCAAAGATATTTGCTCTAAAATGCAGGCTCAACAAAAGCCATGCAGTTTGCTCTATCCTATCTGCTTTAAGCAATGGCATAGTAAGAGCTTCTCCTAAGCCAAACAAACAATACATTCTGAAAGCTGAGTATCTTCCTAAAGGTGTTAATGGAGAAGTGTAAATGAAACGAAATCAAGTTGATGATATATTTTAGCCTACTTTTTAAACTTATTTTAAACTTCAGCTTCAAGTAAGTAGAAGGGTTGGAAAGGGAGGGTGAGGAAAAGGATCTCTCGCTCTCTCTTTCCAGCTTGTTTACTCTGTCCATGTGCCAGCACAGTGTGGGTATTCAGTTTCACTCTTTTCATAAGAGTTTTATACAGACATGCACCATTTTTTTTATTTCTATGATTATTGCATATGTTAGTAAGGGACATGGAACCTGTTAAAATTAAAGTAGAGGATCCATACTGTAAAGCCACAGAAAATATCTCAGGGAATTTAGGGACAAATGTGGGATTTGCCCCATTTCAAACCATGTTTAGATCGGTTAGATTCCAGTCTGACTTGATGTAGTCCCTTTGAATAGATGGCTGCAACAGCCTGCACATCTATGGACTGCTCTAAGGGTGACTCCAGGGCATGATAAACTACTTTTGGCTGATACTAGGAGTAGCTTAGGAGTAGCTTTACAACTTTTAACTCCAGCAGCATCCCCCCCTCCCCCTCACCCATCATGTATGCTGGGTAACATATGATGGGGAAACAGAGTAATGATTCTCTAGATATCTGATCAGTCACAGGAAATAGCTGGCACACAGTCCTTGCTAATCTTTAATCTGAGATAGGTTGCATGGGAGAATTTTCATACTTCTTCTCTCCATGGTTATAATCTGGCGTTGAGTTTTTTTTACTCTAGATGACATCTGATAAGGGATTAAGGACATGATAAGAAGTTGTTTTATATGAAATTTAAGAGGCCATTAACATTCCATTGAATTGTAAAATTGTCAAGCTAAAAACAGCTCTCCTGGTGTTCTGCACAGATGCAATAGCAAATCACTGAGTCACAGGAAATGATTCAGTCAACATTTCTAAACTTTCAATGTGTGTTTTATGGAAGAAACTTGATGTAAATGTTTAGACAGTTATGGTTTTGGAGATAAATATTGCAATTTTATGGAGTTTGGGGTTTGACGTACCAGAATTGTGGTGCATAGTTGTCAATTTACTGAACATTTAAAGCTGTTCGATTATTGTATTCAGTTCCACTGTGGGATGTATTTTCTTTGGCTAATGAAATGTGGTGTCATATTTGGGCATAACAGTTTACACATCAGAAAATCAAAGGAAAATTAATTTTTTAATGACCCAGGATTCCCTCTCCACTGCTGCAGGAGAACTTGCATAGATCTCCACACAGTTCTCCTTAGTTTTTTGTCTCCTCATCCTGTAAATACAGCGCTTCAGTGATACGACCTCTCCTGACAGGTTATCCTCTGCCCTGAAAGATCTCACTGAGATGAACTGCTTTAAAAAGTTAAGTTAAAATGTTTTGTTGCTCCTCCTTTTGATTTCATTAATTGCAACAGACAGAGTACTGACAATGCAAAAGTAACTTTTTCTTATATCTGTTGCTTGTGGATAAAGTATTTAATGTACTTTAAAATATTTTATTTTAGTAGGATTTTCTTAAATGTTTTGCTTGATAAGAATTTGAATGGACCCGCAGTGTGCTATGGCTTGAAGGACATGAAATCGGTATTACGGTTACTGTACAAAAATCTTATACCTAGGTATGGTTTTGTGAATCTGAAGTAACATTAATAAAGCCAATGTAGATTCTCTGGATTTACACTGATTTAACTGAGACCAATTCAGGCCTAAATATTAATATTCACTATTAAAACATAAGCAGTAAGGCAGGAACTTAGAGTTCTTATTACTTCTTGACATTAAATATCCCATGGTCGGACTTTTAAAAAAGACTTGCTAGCACTAGCATGATAGACAAATTCTATCTTCAGTCGTATGATTTCCATGTGCCTAACTTGTCCTCACAGGAAAATAATCCCCAGAGACGGCTTCTGTGGATGAGCAAGTGCCTGCTAGTGTGTGTGAACTGATATTCGGACTTAAGACGGTGGAAGAACCACAGGGTGTCTGATGTTTCTGGCTGGAACAGGTGAGGACAGGCACGTCAGAACCAGTCATGTCTTTGTGGTTCTGCATTTCCACCTAGAGGTGGGCTAAGCTAGTCCGAAATGGAAAAAGAGACCCCTTTGAATGGTGCTGAACGACCAAGATGAATCGTGTTTGGTTCTGTCCCAGCGATGTGTGCGGGGCGCAGACTCCCAGGCGCTGGCAGGGGCTTTTGGGCAGCCTCTGGGAGGAGTGGCCAAGGCTGTCCCGCGCCGCACACAGCCCGTTCCAGCAGCTCCAGCGGACACACAGCAGGGCACCGCTGAGCCCCCAGCCAAGGTGGTGGCACCTCAGGGAAAGCCTTTGTAGGAAAGGGCGAAACGCTGCCTGGCAGCGAGGGGTGAGGAAAAAAAGTGTGAAGAACAGCCCTGTGAGCCCTGAGGCAGGAGCAGCAGGAGGGGAAGAGGTGCTCCAGGTACCCCTGCAGAGACTCCCTTTCAGCCCCTGGAGAAGACCATGGTGATGCAGGTTGTCCTCCAGCAGCCCATGGAGAACCTCAGTGGAGCAGATGATAGCCATGCTGCAGCCCATGGAGGTCTCCACGCTGCAGCAGTCTTTCCTGAAGGAGCTGCAGCCCAGGCGAAAAGCTCAAGCTGGAGCAGTTCATGAAGGACTGCAGCCCATGAAGAGGACCCAGGCTGGAGCAGGGAACAGCATGAGGATGAAGGAACAGCAGAAAGGAGCTGTTATGGATTGACCTCAGCCTCAATTCCCCACCCCCTGCACCCCTCAAGGAGGAGGAGGTAGAGGAGTCAGGGATGAAGGATTGAAGGTGAGCCTGGGAGCTCCTGGAAGGAGTGAGGCGAAGGAGTTTTTACTTTAGTCTTTGTTTATCAACATCCTATTCGATTCTTAATTGGCAATAAATTAAATTAACTTTCCCCAAGTTGAGTCTGTTCTGCCTGTGGCCGTAATTGGTGAGTGATCTCCCTGTCCTCATCTCGACCCCTGAGCTTTCTCATTTTATTTTCTCCCCTTATCCTGCTGAGGAAGAGGAGTAAGAGAGCAGCTGGGTGGGCAGCTGGCAGCCGGCCGAGGTCAATCCACCACAAATGCATTGTTTTGTATGTGAGGACTATGAATGTTCTAATTCAACCAAATACCTGCTATGTAATTCTTGATGATGAGGTCTTTGATGTCAGATTCTTTTTGAGGGAGACGTAAAGAGAAGGAGGGAAGGGAAGCTGATCTAATGTTGGATAGATACTCAAATGGCAAACCAGGCACAAGTAACTAAAAATTGTCTTGAAAGGTTTGTAATGACAATGTTTCTTGATTTATTAATTTTTAATCTCCAAGGTGAATTTTTTAAGTACAGGGCAATAAACAGTTAAAAAAATCACAACGCCACTGACATGCAGCAAAAAAATCAAAGCTTTAAAAATGAAAATAAGTTTCCTTTGTTCAACAGCCTGTAATAGCTAGCTTTGAAACTTCAATCCTGAAGCTTTTGCATTTCCTTTTAAAAAGTTTAGACTAAGTATTAATGTGGCCACTTGGGATTGCGCACAGTCTCCTTGAAAGGACGGAGAAAAGTATCCTTCTAGGGCTTATACTATGTATTCTGTTTTGTAACGTATAACATCTTTTTTTTTTAAATTGCAGTATTCTCTGTGAAATTTCACAGGCAGCAGTTAGCCAGAAATAAATTATTTTTACAACAAAACAAAAAATTCCTTAAGATTCACTGATATACACAATTAGTTGAATCTTAATGAAGCTACTATTAATTAACTTGTCAAACTTGCATTCTTCACTTACCTATAAACCCTTTTCAACATACCTATTTCCAACTAATGTTCACTTTTCCTGCAGAGTACTTATTACTATTAATATCAAATTGACCTAAAGTTAATAATTTAAGGATTGTCATAGCTAAGGTTTAATATTGAAATTGCTGAAAATGTATACACATAGAAAGTACTGTGACTTGCAGTTTATCAGACTAGCTCAAAGATAAAAAGTTTGTTTTTTTCGTATACAGCTTCTGTAAATTCTTATGGGTCTGTCAAAGCCAAAGTAATCACAGCAGCAAATGTAAAAATATATATGGCAAGTGGAAGACAGTGAAAAAGAAATTCTGCAAGAAAAACAGAACAGACTTCTTTATCGCTCTTTTTAATCTAATCAGATTTTAAATGTATCCTGAATTATGTGTTCCACCTCTTTAAGCTAAATTGTAGTAAAATGAGTCTGCCAGAGTAGAGCAAAACAAAAAGGAGAAAAATGTTAAGCTCCTGTTTCAGAGCCATTCATGGAATTATCCATCGTAATGGCAAATGCCAAAAGGGTTTGGGAAGGAGGGACCTCACAGAGGAGCACAGGCTGGGGATAGTGTGAGCAGCTCTGTGGAAGGGACCTGGAGGGCTCATGTACATGAGTTTGGGCAGGATCCAGCAATGTGTCCTGGCAGCAAGAGAGGCCCACTGCATCCTGGGCTGTAGCAACAGGAATGTAGTCAGTAGTGGAGGGAAGTGATTATTTCTGTTTACTCAGCACGTGTTAGACCACATTTGGATACTGTGTTCAGTTTTGAGTCCTTGAAAAACAGAAAGACAGTGGTAAACTAACACGGAGGCAATAAGTAGAAGTTGAAACAGGAGAGGTTCACACTGGGTGGGAGGAGAAACCTTTTCGCCATGAGGAGACTCAAATACTGGAACAGGTTATCCAGAGGAGGTCATGTGCTCTCCATCCTTGGAGGATTTTGAGGCCAGATTGAATGAAGCCCTGAGTAACCTCAAGGCTCATCCTACCTTAAGCAGGACGCTGGACTAGGTAACCTCTTGAGATCCCCTCTGGCTTGAATTATCCTGTGATTCCATGTGATTTTATTCTTATTATTGTTATTTTCTTTTCTGTAAGAGGTTGAAAGACTGTTGTAAAAGGCGTCCTTTCCAGAGTTTACATTTAGTCTCATTTCAGTCTTGAGTACTTTTCACTGTGCTAAATGTGATTTGATATACATGAAACAAATTGTGTCTGACACACAAGACTTCAAAGTTTTTGATTCTGTGATCTCAAGACGTTTAGATAATTACATATTTTTCTGCAAATAAAAATACTCCCCTGCTCATTCTGGCAAATATTCATTCATCTCTCCTGTTTTAATTGGGAATTAAATGAATGGAGCATGACTTCTTTAGCAAATAAATACTTATTTAGAAATTAAGGGTATAATTTGAAAATAAAAGGTAATTTCTGAGTTGAGCAGATTACTTGTATTCAACCACTATTCATTATCTATTTTCACTTTATGTCTTGGCTGTTTAAAAGGATTTAAGAATATATTCCTAAGCTTGACGTTAGATGCAGTAATTACATTTTCTGGTTGGAAAGTTAAGTTCTTGAACAGACCTTACAATAGGCTCAAGTGAGCTAAAAATAAACTCCAGGCAGTTCATATTAACTGGGTAATAACAAGCAACAGAAAAAAGCAGTATCCAGCTATGATGAAAACAGGAAGTTCATTACACAAGCTGCCCTTTCCAGATAGGTATGAATTCTTAAAGGCTTAACTAAAATAATAATCCCTCAAAGTTTTTAATAAAAGCAGAGAGTTGCCCATTGTTCATAGCTCAGCAGAGACAAAAAACATGCACCCCAGTACATTGTGAAAGATCTGCTGTGTTCTGGGAAACAACACTATTTCCATTTAGTTATTGGTAACCCTGATTTTAATTTTAAGTCACTATGGATTTGATCCTGCAAAGGGCTGAGCATCTGAGCCCTATCCAGCAAAGCTACATAATACTGTTAAGCCTGGGAACATGGTGAGATTGAAATGCAGAAGTTGCCCCTGATTGACTGGGGTCAGAACTGAGTGCTGAGCTCTTGTCTTTGACTCTAAAGCTATCTGTGCTCCAGCATCTCCCAGGAAACCACATTCCCCCTCTGAAGCAGTAGTGTCCTCTCCACCTTCTCCTGGCGGGCGGAGGTGGCAATAGGGTCCTTTCCTTAGAAGTGACTAGATCTAGCACTCCTAGAGGGGTTTTGCTAGAGACAGGCTACTCGTTTTATTTCTGTGGTAAGAGGCAGGTAAAAGAAATAGCTCCTCTGCAGCCTACCCAAGGTATCTAGAGAAGATCTGCATTTTCTCAGCCTCTTTTTCTGCTTGTGAGGTGGTGACGAGTAGTTGTGGGCACAACCAAATACTTGTCTTATGCAGCTTCCTGTTGTGTTTGCTAAGCATTGATCTGAGTACAGAAGTAGGGTGTTTTGGATGCAGGACCGTCTTGTTTGCATTTTGAGGGGTTAACACTTTCTCTGATGTGTTAACGGGACAAATTACAGTAGCGTTAAGCATGCCGTGTTTCAGAAGTGCCATGTTCGAGGGACCCAGCCTGACTGCAGTGATAGAAGGCGGTGTCACCTGCTCGAGAAGGGACCTGCCTCAGCCTGGCTATGTCCTTTCTTCTGTCCTGTAGCGCTGGCTAATCCCTGCTGCCCTTTCACCGCTCTTTTCCTTGCACCACTGGGATGCCTCCGCAGGGAAGTACTCACCCAGCTTCCAGGAGACCACTCTTCCACAATGTGTCTCTGCTTCTGAGACCTGTAATAGGTATTCGTGTGTATACAGTAAACACAATGCAACACAGCTCTCTCTCAACTCTGTGTTTTCAGCATTCGCTTGCATGACAAAAGAAATGTCAGGGTGTATTTCTCTTGCCACATGAAATCATGTTAGACTTTTATGTTTGCTCTGATTTGGGCACTTTTTATCTAATGCTCCTCATCCAATAACATAACCTCTAAAATTAGGATGCTTGAAAGTCAGAATTGACCATTTCCACCCAGCAGGATAGAACGCAGCCGTGTTATTAAATAATGACAACGTTGATTGACTGTTGACAAATTCTTCATAGAAGCTAAACACATTAGACAGTCTATGCAGATAATACTGGTATTAAACCCAGACCCAAGGACGAACTGTTGTCATTGTGCTCTTATCACACAATTTTGGTTCTCAAACTGTAAAAAGCTGACAGTTTGTGTATTAGTTAAATGAATGTATAGTCTGCAAAGGCTCCTTACTGTATTTCAGAAATATATAACCATAATGATTCTTGTGATATACGACAGGAGAAAGCTTCTTTGTAAAATTAAGATAAAGTTTCCTGTGGAATCTCCTCAGGTTTAAAAATTGGAAGTCACGTCATTCCCTGCTTTATTTGTCTATGTGTAGCTCATGGATTACAATAAGTACTTCCACTTTTAACCATGTCTTGCTCCCATGTATTTCTTTTTGCTGCTACTCTCACTATGCTAAGTCCAACTTGGATTGCTGTGCCTGATGCAAACTCCTGGAAAGATGCAATTCTCTCAAGCTTGAAGCATAACATGGAAAGCCTCCAAATGAGGGGAAGGAGAAGAAGATGATGACATCTATGCAAAATTATCAGTGACCTGTTGATCTGACATCTTTTTGGTGTGTATCGCTCTATTTACATTAGAAACATTTAGTTTCAACATTTCATCAAGGAAAAATTCATGATAGTGATGTGGAAAAGAGGATTTCTGGGTTTTGCTATGGGAGAGAAAAAAAGAGGAAAACTAGGAAAACGTGTGTCATAGTTTAGCCCATCCAGCAGCTAAGCTACCACACAGTCGCAATCGCTCCCCCATGCCTCCCCCTCCCTCCGGGAGAGCGAGAAATGTTAACAAAAGGCTCGAGGATCAAGATAAGGACAGGGAGAGATCACCCACCAACCATGGCCCCAGGCAAAATGAACAAGGCTTGAGGACAAATCAATTTAATTCGTTAACAGTTCATTCAGAGAGGATAGCAAGAAACAAAAACAGATCCTAAAAACACCTTCTCCACCCTTCCCTTCTTCCTGGCCCTACCTCCTCCCCACCAGTGGCACAGGGCGGATGGGGAATGGGGGTTGCAGGTCAGTTCACCACATGCTGTTTCTGCTCTTTCTTCCTCAGGGGGAGGACTCCTCACGCTCTTTCCCTGCTCCAACATGGGGCCCCTCCTCACGGGAGACAGTCCTCCAAGAACTCTGACGTGAGTCCTCCCACAGGTTGCAATCCTTACCCATTAGATTGCTCTAGCATGGACTTTTCTCATGTAGTCATGGCTTCTTAGGGTGCAGCCACCTGCTCTGACATGGAGTCCCTTCCCACAGACTGCAGATGCATCTCTGCTCCACTGTCAATCTCCAGCAATGTGGAGTCCTTTCCAACACAGACAGTCCTCTACGAACTCCTTTGGGTGCAGGCATCTCTGCTGCGGCATGGGGTCCTCTCCTATGGGCTGCAGGTGGATCTCTGCTCCATCGTTGCTCTCATAGGCTACAGGGGGGCCACCAGCTGTCTCACCAGGGGCTGCAGGGGAACCTCAGCTCCAGCACACCTCCTCCTCCTGGTCCTTCTTCACCGACCTTGGTGTCTGCATAGCCTTCTCTCTCAGATCTTGATCCTCTCTCCACTGCAGCCATGCCAGGCCCGACAAACCTCGGCAATCCTAGCAGGATGAGCTCTGCCCAGTGGGCACCCCAGGAGTGGGAGCTCTCCAAGCCACACTGCTGTGGCCATCTCTAGTTGAGCAGCGATGGCCCAGCATGGGCAGCTGCCCACCCAAGAGGCTGGGGGGTCCGTTCCCCCGCTCCCTTCTCTCTTCACTGCAGATCCTGCATAGTGTGGGCTCCTTCGTCCCCTTTCTAAATAGAGCATTCTCAGAGGCACTGATTGACTCTGCTCTGGCCAGAGAGGACAGGGGTCCAATCTGACCAGAGACCAGTCTGACCGGTTTTGGAGCCAGGAATACTTCTCACAGCTCCTTACAGGGGCTATCCCTGCAGCCCCTCTCTTGCTACCAAAACTCCGCCATATATAAACCCAGCACAACGTGAAGGGATGAGAAAGTGTGTGTTTCACTGGGGATGGTATGGACACACAGATAGTAAAATTGAATGACTGATGTGTCGCAGAGGTGAAGGAGGAGGAGACAAAGGTGACTGGCAATCGATGGTGACACAGTTCAGTGGCAGATCTGAATGTCTGGCCCAGATCTTACTGCTCCCATCTGCGGTAAGAGAAAGAGGCTGCTAGATTTCTTGCCCTGGGATTTCTTTTTCATTTTTTGTCTTCTTTGCTTGCAGTCTATTAAGTCATTTTTTCTTAACAGATGATTCTCAGGAATCTCTTTTATTTCATTAGGTTATCAAAACCTGTGGTAACACTGAGTAGCAATGCTGGTGATGTTGCTTTGAGTTCTTTGCATTTTTATATCATTCAGATTACCCTGTGTGCTATTTAGGTCAGAGCGCGTGGGGATGCAGCTACTGGATGTTTCTTTGAAGGATGTTTTTTTTAAGTCTTGAGGATGTTGGGATGTGAGTGGCAAAGGAACTTTTCTAGATCTCTTTATCTTCTTCTTGCCTTCTTGCGAAGGACTCCCATTTCAACTTGTGGTTGGATTTTGAAAACATGAAGAGTTCTGTGCTCCATCTGCCTTCAAAAACCATAATTCAGCTGCAGACTGAAGTCTTGACACTAAGATGGAACAATTTCAGTGGTTTTGACAGATAAACATGGAGAAATGCCAAATAAGATCATTGTGGGGTGGGATCCTGATCCTGTCTCTGAAGGGCTACTTCGTTGTCTCCTGCTGACTGAGAATACTGAGCAGGGAGAGGCAAAGAGGCCTTTCTGACTGCAGATGCTTTTGCCTTATGGAGTGTCTGCGTGATACAGTGCTGCAGTGGATGACAGCATAAGGGACCAAAAAACCCCTCAGACACTGCTGGTAGGGAATGGGCAACAACGGAAAGGTAAGCGCCTAAAGAGAGGCATAGGACAAGGAAAGAGCACATCTGGAAGGAGAAGAGCTTAAAATAAAGTTGTAATTGCAAATGACAGCATTAATTAGAATTTTAACATGTTAGGGTAAAGGTGAGGGAATAGTTATTTTTCAAGGAGAATAGTTATTTTTCAAAATAAATTTTGGGAGGACTGAAACAATTACTTAATTTCTCTGTAGACTTTTCTATATACTTTACATACACTCCTCAATATACTTTACAAAAAAAAAATAAAAATCTTCAAACAATGCAATCTGAAATGCCAACAAGAGAATGAAATTTTCAATAAAATGAGGATTTCCTGAAAAAAAATTAACAGGATTGGAATTTTTTTTCCAAAACTGCTGACAAAAAAAAACTTGTAGAAACCTCTTCTCATTATATTCCCTAGTTTTGCCTACTGCACTGCAAGATCATTCCCAAATTAATGTAGATTCTAGTGTTTATCTAATCTACTATTATGCCAATTAATTCAGTTTCAGAGACCGATTAAAGTTTTCCCTTCTATTGAACCTCAGTGTTCATCACGTAATTTTTCCTTGATATTTGGGTAATAATCTCTTGTATCTCCCTAAATGATTCTGCTAATGAACCAGTGTAGAGTTTTGCACATTTTAAATATTTGTTGTAGATGTAATCATAATTTAGCTGTCATTTAGCCAGCACTATACATGTATTTCTCTTTTCATCTTTTCTTTTAGTTTAGTCTCCCCTAATTATTTTCGTAGCATTTCTTTGAACTTAATCCAATTTGTCTATGTTTTTCTGGTAATTATGTGCTGATAGCAGAAAAGCATTTGGACAAATTCCACCTCTTATGTGAAGAACCATCTCCTTTTATTTCTTTGAGCCTGTCTCCTACTAGCCTTTGTTAATAGCCCCTACTTCTTGTGTTTGAGAAAACGGTAAGCACTTGATTTCTAGCCACCTTCCCACATGTAGCGTGACAATTTCGCATTCTGTAACTGTTTTATGGTTCATTTCTTTTGACTTCCACAATAATTTTTGTATGGGAAAGAAATTAGATTTGTTCTGCTAGTGGTTTCTGGAGCAGTATGCTTTCCTTTCTTCAGCAATAGAACTGTCTCTGGTTTTCTCAGTACTTATGCTGTTTATTTAGTTACAAATTCTTTACCTGTTTAGCTATTTCTAATACTCACCCCTCATCTATGAGTATGCACACAGCTAATCTGTTAAAATAATATTAGTGTGGAAAAGTGAAGACCTCGAAGGAAAAACAGAGTTACGGTTGCTCAAGCAATATTAATTTTGAGACCTGCTTCACTTATATGAAGTATCTTTAATTTATGATTATACCCTTTTTTCTTTTACGTAGGATTCTGTCTCACTACATGCAAGGATGTATGACACTGAGTGACAAAAATCTTCCACATCTCCTCCCTATACTTTAGCTGTAGCATCCTTATTTTACAGGCAAGGAAAATACATGAGAAGGAACTTTTTATGAAATGACATAACAAACTTTTGCTGACATTAGGACAATGTCTGTCAGCGTGGAGACTGAGCACTGTTTTGGTCTTCAGAGCTGGCCATGAACATGCCTGGGAGTGCACACTTGGCAGTGACCTTGCTACAGAACTGAGTGATCAGATCATGCCCCTACAAGTTAGTACCTCAAGCAAGACATACTAAAAATTTGGACTGCAAAATATTTCTTTCTTGGGGTCATGGAGGGAAATCTGGAGATTTCTGTGAAATTTGTGAGTCAGGAATGGAAGTGAGTTTCCCTGACTGAATTTCTGCTTCCTAAACTGTACATTTGCTCTCACCTTGGAGTCCCCCTGCCAGCCTGCTGTACTGCTTGATGTCTTGTAGAAATTGAGGCAGCGACAGAATCAAGTATATTAAGTGCCCTGGTCTGTGTGTAGGTACCATTCATTCTCTGAGCTGTCAGGCAAGGAGGATATCAGAAAAAAACAGGATGTTAATGTATAACTCAAACCAAATTGTTTTTCTTGTGTTTGAGGGTTGATTGGGCAGTCTTAATTCTGGACTTGGCAAGCTTTGAGTGCTAGATCCTAAAAATTATTCTTTAAATGTTAGTTTAGGGAAAGAAGGATGGAAAGAAGTGAAATTCATCACTTCGTTAGATGATAGAAGTTGGGCTTCTTCTCTTTGCTTTTGTGTGTAATTCTTACACCCTTGGTATGTTGAATTGGTTTCTGCCAATTCATTTAATGAAAAGAAGGTTAATTGTTTCAGTATCTATCCGCTATGGTTTGGAGGCCAAGCAGGGGAAGATGATGTGACGCATAACACACTGATCAACTCTGTGATATAAACTACTCTGTCTGTACAAATCCACAGTAATTTTTCCTGTGTTGATTTTACGTGTTATCCTGAGGTTGTCTACAAAACCAGCAACTGGTCTCTGTTGGAAAGGAGCCTGTAAGGGTGGCTTGAGGTGAGGCTATCTGGTGTCGTGCATGATGTGCAGATCTCTCTGGTATGAGTGTATGTAGCTGTCATGATGGACTGGCAGTGTGTAACTGATTTCTTTATGTTCTTTCTTTCTTAATACATCTAAGTAATGCTATGCTCTCAATCTGCTTAATACATCTTTGCCACTTAAAAAAAAATCTTTCCTCTTCTTATCAAGAAGAACATTTATTGCAGATAGGACAATGCTATGATGTGAGATGCATTTTGTTATTCTTTCCCCCGCCAGACCTTTAATTTCTTATTCTGCTGTTCTGTGGCAACTATATGCTCAGTCTGTGCATGACTTTGTGGGTGCTTACACATCAGTTTTACATCACTGCTCCCGCTTGCCCATAAACCAGTGCCTGCTAAGTGCTTCGTGTCCTCTTGTTTTCCTTCTCTGAGTGCCTGTAGAGCTGTGTCCAAACTGCTGGAAAGAGCTGTGCAGCAAGAGGGACAGGGAAAGGCAAAACTAGGCAGTAGGTGTGTACCAGCCAGTGCAACGATCAAGGTCCTTGTTGAGATAAATTGTATAGTTTTTTTTTTCAGTATTTTTTTCAAAAGTAGCAGACACCATAGTAGCAGAATCTACAAATTTGTAAAGAAAGCCTAGTTCAGTTCCGGTTACAGAGTGCTTCCGTCAAGTAGTTGGAATTTCCTTCATCTCACAGTGGATTACTGTATAATAGCCCATATTTTATCGAATGTGAGACAAGAACCTTAAAGCTTTGCTTTAAGATGATAAGCTTTTCTCTCAAGGAAAAATTGTAAATGTTCCAGGCAAAGTGACAAAAATTAACAGGTGATTTGAAGTCATTCAGAAATCAGATGTTGAGGACTGGTCTATCACAGAGTAGCTGGACAAAGAAACAAAACCTGTAACCTCTATAGACTATCATAAGTGTTCTGTGTTACCATTTAGTAAGTGAAAGTGAAATAATTTAAGGAAGTCTCTGATAAAGATTATTCCTTCCAGATTGTAGCCATAGAAGGATGCCAGGAAAACTGAGGAAACTTTGTATTTGATGAAGTTTGTAAAAACAAACAAACAAAAAAGACCCTTTCTCTATTTTGTGAATTTTTCATTAACAAGTATTTGTGAATACTGAGGATTTCTGTAAACTGTTTTTAGCAAAGTAGATTTTGGCCATACTAAGTAGTCCCACTAATGCATTTATTTAATTTTTCATTGCTCATGGTTCTGCTATGACAAAAGAACTTGACCTTTGGCATCCAGTAATATTTTTGCTTTGATCCTGTAACCAAATGATGCTAGCCACAGAATTATTTTAATTTTGTTGTGATTACACTTGGGATGCTTACTATTCATTTTGGTTTTGGCACTCACAGCATCAAAACTTTACCCAAATAACCAATAATGTGTTTGCAATAATATCAAGAAATATTTGGCAATTTTTTCACTGCATGATTCAGGAAGGTGTTTGACATTGACCTGATTGCATCTGGAAATAATTGTGAGTTTATGAAACGAGGAGTGGAATTATAAACTAAACAGCTAGTCATCTCTGATTGGATTATAGCAATCATAATATGAGGTTTTAACTGGAAATCAATACATAACAGATAAGTGTTGACTAGTAGGCCAAATAATTCCTACCAAAGAGGCTAAGAGGGTAACTAGGCAAGACTTTATGCTTTGAACTTTACATTTCAGCTTAATTCTGTTTAATGTTAGTGTATATAACTGGGTTTTACAGCATCCTTGAAGTCATTCAGCTGGCTGTGAAATAAAAGAAAAAAAGGTTAGTTGATGTGTGTTGCTCTATTTGAGACCACTGCTATACTGAGTGTTCAAGCAGTGATTGCAAAGGGAGAGAAAAAGTTATATAGAACCTTGAGTTTTATATAAGCAGGAATTTTTAAAATAGATTTTTGGTCTTTGTCTTGCTAAATGAAGAAACGAGAGATTATTCCATAACATAGGTATCCTGGACGTACAGGTGAGTCTAATAGGTAGGTAAGCAAATAATACCTTGATTAAAAGAATACTTTGATGCTACTTGACTGAGGCCACAATCTAGGAAAAAAATTCTGAAATAGTGTAACTTGTCTGTAATGATCTGTAATGGATAATATTATTGACATGTAAAAGTTAGCAAAGTCTGGGACAGTCAGTTAAAGGCATTTGATAAGGAGCAATGATAATTAACACAGGAGTTTTAGCCTGGTTAGGTTGGATTTAAAGTCTCAAATCCTTGTTTCATCTTAGGACTAGTTTACACATCTTTGCCAATTTTAAGAACCAGATAATAATATCCATTTTTTATAACTTACAGATAGAGTGAATATGGCATAAAAGAATATTTGCTGAAAAGATTGATAATATCAACATAGAAGTAACTAAGTGATGGTTTTAGTGTCATTGGTATGGTGGTAGATGATGGTATTATTGTTGTTGGTATTATTATTATTATAATCATCATCATCATAATCTCAGATTTTCACAAGATCTCCAGCCAAACTTGCTGAAGCTGGGTTTATGTTCTAGTACTTTCTGCCAGTTCCTAGTGATTAAGCATAGTAGGACAGATACATACATTAAATTTCAGTGGCATTTTCCCATGGATAAGTATACTTGAAGTTTTATTTCACATAGGAGAATCCTAAATCTGCCAAGAAACAAGAGTCATTAGATAATTTTGTTTCCTGTTGAATTCTATGATAACCTGAGAATTCTATGATAACCTGAGAAGAAATTGCCTGGGTTGTGGTTTTTTCACATCATTAAAACTCAGAAACAGAGTGGCATGTCCACAAATAAATATAAGGCTTCAACATAAAAAAAACCCTACCTGAAAAATCTGAAAAATAATTTGCCAGAGATAAAGTATCAGATGGTAAAAATACTGCTTTGATTTTGCTGCGCTAGTCCAGGTCCTTTTCAGATGCAAGAAGCAGAGTTCAATTTTAAGAGAATAGTTCCAACCCTGAAACTAAACAGAGTCTATGAATTATTGGTTAGTTGAAGATAACATATGCAATAAACCTTTATGTCTGGCCAGATGTATTTAAAATCAATTACAAGTAGCTGTTATTAAAAAGTTTTCAGGGTGAATGGGCCTTTCTTGTTTGCTTTTTAGAGGAAAATACTACCATACTAGCTAGTAAAACACTTATCATGATTACTACTGATTGCCCTAACCTCTCCATTTTACTTGGCAGAAAGCAGCATGGAGCATTGCTACTCTTTCCCTTGCTCCTGAGCCTCCACGAGAATGTCTAGCCAAGGTGGCTAGATGACATTTTGGCATAGAAAACATAATATTTTCTCCTGCCAAATCCAGATAGTTCATATATGCAAGTGGAATGTTGCTCTCACTTGTTTTTGGGATATCGTTCTCAGCCTCCTATCAGCCACATACATTAGGAAAATGGGAAAAATCTTGAAGTGTTATTCTTAACAGAGGCAGACATTTATTTGTGTCACCCCCTGGCATATTGATATTCTGGCTTGCATTATGAATGACAGTACTTTACTATGACATTTAACTTGACGCTCAAAAATTGCAGCTTATGGTTTCTTATAGAGGAATTCTGAACAAGTTAAAATCTATTGTAACTTCTCTCCAAGCATTCATTCTGTGCAGGAAGGATGGATAAACAAGTTTCACTAGTAATCTCAGAGTCACATAATATCTGAATTACAGTGAATTCTAACAAAAAATAGTTCTAAGTATTTTTGATTCATACTGCCATTCTTTGTTATAAGTAAGTACTTTTGATGTATACTTACAGCCACTCCTGTCTTGCCTTTTTCTTAGCTCAAAAACTTACCTTTGAAGGTGGATAAGATACAATTCTTGGAGACTGACTCCTAGAACTGCAAATCACTTTTTGGTGCATTTTCAAATTTGTTTTTGCCAGCCTTTGTGAAAGCTAAAATTCTGTCAGTAAAACTACTGGACATGATTTAAATTGCCAGCACTGAATCTCACACAGTTGTATGGTGAAGGGGTACATGCTTTGCTCGAAAAGAGTAGTCTTTAGAAGAAGTTTCCTATTTAAACATTTACTCAAATACTTATAGTTTTGAGTATTGTAATTTCCATATGACAGAAGCACATTCGTTATGTTAAAATATTATAATAGGTGCAAAATCAATCCACCTTCGCTAGAAGTTTTCACATGACTTCCTGGTTCTTGCCCTTCTTTTGTTCATCTGCAGTAAAAAATTCTGAAGAACAGAAATTGATGGCCGTCTTGGTGGACTTTTGTTTTCTTCAGAATCTCCTAGAGGATGTTGCAGATGTCAAATGTGGGAATTGCGGTAATGGAACTGGTAAAGGAGATGATTTACGGATCAAAGACATTGCTGGGCATTGTCAGCAAGTGGCCTGTCACTTATGTAGGACCTATTTTTTAATGACTGTTTTGAGTTCTCAAATGAGACTTGGCCACAAAATACTTTGGGGATGGACTTCTACAAAACAGTGAATATCCTTCTCCATTTCTCCATTTCCTCTTTAAATCTTTTAGAATTGTTTTGTTTCCTCCTTCATGTTTTATGAGGCTGATGAATGCAGTATTCAGCTATTCTGACATCCAAACATTTCAAACTGTATCTTTGTGCTCAAGAAGTCTTATTTTTCAGTGAAGTGTATTTGTTCTTTTATTAATACCTTTTTAAATATCGTCCTACCATTCAAATTCAAGTTGATGAATATTCAGAAAATACTTGCACTGAAACACTTCAATTTTTATCCCATCCTGGTGCAAGAATCCTTGCATTAAGAAAATTTCTTTTCTTTTAACCCTCCTCCAGTCTGCTGGAAGTCAATAGGCTGATGATGCAGCAACTGCTTTTCTTGCTGCCAGACTGAGAAAAGGTCTATCTACAAAAGCATTCTACTGCCTACAGTTACTTACATGTGCTCTCATCTCTCTTTCTCCATGAGCTGAAAGAGACTTCTTCAGAAAAGAAATGCATGTTGACCACTTACTAGTCTCTAAAAATGCTTGATTTCAAGATTTTTTGGAAAAGACCTGTGCTATGGCATTGTCTGTCCATCTGCCTGTTCTACACTGATCTCTTTTGAATTCTTTGATCAAATTTGATCAAATCTGAGTTACCTGGAAGAGTTTTAGTTTACTTTATGTTCCTTCAAGTCACATGAAAAATTAGGGGCTGCATGGAAGAAAGGGACTCAAATTAGTGTGCTTCTGAGGAAAGGGCAAGCAGAAAGCAAACACTATATATTTTACTAGGCAGCAGTGGGCTAAGTCTAACTTTGAACTATCCACATGCATGTGCTTTCTTGCCTGGTCGGGGTGGCATGATGAGAAAAGATGGTGTTGAGTAGGTTTATGGGATGAAGGGAACTATCTTTCATTAGTTCTACTACTCACAGAAAAGCTTGTTTGACTGGCATTGCTATAGCTACCTTAGTTCAAAAAGAGAAGATTTTGAAAACCAGTATCACATGCTTTATTAAACTCAAGTCCTAGGTAAGGCTATGTATAATCATTTTAATTTCTGAGACTTCACAAGTAATCCTACTTAAATACACAGAGAAGATTTATCATAAGATGTTAGTGCCATTTTTCTTGATTGTCACTTACTGAGGCTTCAACGTACTTACTTCAAAGTGCTTAAAAGCCAAATGTGCTGGTTTTTTTTTTTCTTGCCACAGCATCCAGTAACCTAATAAAAGGCAGATTATACTGATTACTGTGAAGCACAAAGGATAACAAAAATATAAGTTTTTTTACATGTCTACCCCATGGGATTATGAGTTATTCCAGGACTACAGGCAATGTAGACAGTTTTGTATTACAGGTACAGAACATTCATGTTTTTAAAAAATAGTATTTTGCTTCAGTATGACAAAGGGCATGCCAGAAAGAAAGCCTTCAAACTTGAAGCCACAGGGACTCATGCTCATTTGGCATTTCTGCTAGAGGAATCTTTCTAAAGACGGTCACTGGTGAAGCACTGTCCTGCATGGCCTTTGGTAGACATCCATAAGGATGCTGCACAGAAGAGTCTTTTGCCTTCTGAACATAATGCTGTCTTGCAGGCAATCTGCAGCTGGCCACTCCAGTTGTGCCTGGTGTACCAGCAGGCTGCCTTGTGCCACTCTAAGGCCCTGGGCATTCTTGGTTGCATGTCTGGTGTTCCCCTTGCAGTTCCTCTGTAGGAACAGAAACTTCTCAAGGCACTCTTCAAAAGTCAATGTAGACTTGTTCTTTGTTGTGCCAGCACACTTTAGGTCACTACTGAAGCTGTGAATTTCACTGTTTGACAAAGTTTCAGTGGCATATAATTTTCATTTAGGTGAGAGCCTTTTAGGTAGCCCATGGAGGGCTCTGAAAGAAAGAGCAGAGTAATTTCATTCCTATGTAACCTGACAGAGTCAGGCTAATGGGTGTTGGGTGACTGGTGTGGCTGAGAGAGTTGGACTGATGCACTTCAAACTTGTTGAAGCAATTTTAGGCACCATTTAAAAATGGCAAAGCTGTCTTACAATAGCCAAGCCTGGAAGCTATGCTTACAGGAAAGAACCATGGCTATGTCATGATATGTAAAAATGGTAATTTTAATGGCATCTCTATTTGTGGCTAAAAACTATTGAGATCATCTTGGAGCCAAACCACCAGTACAGGTATCTCAGCCTTCAAGATTTTTATTCCCAGCTTCACAAATTTTGTTAGAATTTAGTTGCATCTTGGCAGTGTGCTGGAACAGGTGGGCTCTAGGACTAATTTGTGCCACACTGAGAAGATGCATGTAACTGGCTTTCCTCAACACCTACTGGATGTTGAATCTGCTGTATATTCTGAATTCTGCCAGGACTTTCAGACAGTTGTTCAGTGAAGATGAGAGGGAGAGTGGACCTCCAAGGCCATGAATAGAAATGACTGAGACATTGCCGCAGCGGAACAATGTGGAACCAGACCAGAGTTCATGTTTGACTACTGTTCTGTTCCAGTTTGTGACTAGAGCAGGCTGGTAAGACAGTACTGAAAATTTACTGGTTCTGGCATAAAATCCTTATCCCTAGCCTATCAGACAGTAGGATGAGAAAATAACATTTGGGTTACAAGCTACATTTTAACTCCAGCTTAGACACAATAAAGGAAGCTAATTATCCAATTAAAATTAACCTAGCACTAAAGTTGGTTCTCAGTGAGTTTAACAGTAACATATTATTCTCTGCTACAGGGAGTGGCAAATGTACCGGAACACACTGGGTTATATCAGAGTATGGCTTGTACACTACTATCCACTTTACGCAAACTTTGAAGCTCTTGTCTATGAAGCTGCCAGAACCTGGTTGTGAGACTGTAAGACACTAGCTGCATTTGTGGGGAGAAATCCTCTCTGTCAAGTATTAACTGGAGCCTCTCTAGCAAGCAGTAAGCCAGGGTTTTGGCAACCCCTCATTCAGAGGGACCTGATCCTCTAGTTCAAGTTAGGGGGTCCTCTGAATTCAATCAGAATGAACATTGGTGAGTTTTGAAGTTCTGAATATTGAAGTGGTTCTGACAGAAATCAATAGGTGGGCCAAAACTATCATTTTATATAGTTGTTGGCCAAGTGACTTTAAGCCTTAAACAGAGACACTCATCAGTGATACTTCCTTCTGACCCCAGAGAAAAGCATCCTTTCCTGAGCATCCCACATATAGCAAGCCATTTCTGGGGAGTAAGAACTCAGTTGATATCTGCTGAACTGTGAGATGATTTGATTAGATGGTCTAGGTTTCATTTACATGTAAAGTTTGAGACAGCTGCTGTCCCACTTTGAAAACTGTTACTAAATTTTAAAATGAGAGGAAATGTGACATCAATATTTGTGCTTGCTGAGGACTGCCCAGGCTGCTTTGCAACCTGTAGTACTGGGATGATGAAACCATAGGTCAGATGTGAATCTGAAAATGTTTCCCTGTTGTCAGGACTCATTGGAGATAATTTTGAGTAATGACTCTCTGTGAAGGAGGAAAGGAGTGGCCAGGGCGTGTTGGCATAACGGAGCTGATAGGTCACTAAATTGGCTAGTGGGTATGTCAGCTGCTTGTGGTGCTTAGCAAACTCTTATGTACCAGCAACGGAGTAGTCATGGAGTAGACCAGCTAGATGTTGTCATTGAGTACAAAAGCATGAGCAGGAGCTCTGCTCTGGGCAAAGTTGGAGTGACTAGAAGAGCCTTGGGAAACTGCTTCTCCCTTTGGAACAATAGATCAACTATCTGCTGAAATTATCTAAGAAGTATAATGTGGATGGCCATCTCCAGTGGAGTAGGGTTAATAGCAGTTACTTCAGTGGCCACTTACACCCGTGGGAAGGGGAATGAGTCAGGACATGTGCTAGAATACCCTAAGAAAGGGAGGAGGCTAGCTGATGGTAGTTTTGATTACTGTAACTCAGGTCTCCCAAATTCAGCCTTGGTTATGTCATCACCCGCAAAGCCACTGAAGTCCTGCTTGCTTATAAACCTTTTGAGTGATCTGCTGCATGTGAGTGTGGATGTTTTCTCAGTTTTGGGCATAAATTCTGCTTCATACAGCATAATATAATTCCCTAGGCTTTTGGGTGGGACCTCAAGATAGTATTTGAGAATTTTACTAGAAAGGTCTAGGACCTGTACAGATCTTTTAAAAGCAATCAGTATGGGACAGAAAGGTTACCTAGTGACTGAAATTATAGGATATATTCCACCCTGTAGTGTTCTGATTTCAGTAGCACAGCTGCACCATTTTGCACCCTTAAATTCTTTCTTTCTTCTCAGCAAGCATTAGAAAGCACCTGTTCTCTCAGTAGTGCTGGAGCTATGGAAATACTTATGGGGTCTTAAGATACCAGAAGTGAAGCATTAATTTAAGAAAATCATCACAACTGAAAATAGTGTAAGAATTGCATCAGACTAGACTGATATTTTTATTATGTAAGGATAATTCTCAATATATGTTTGGATTACTGCAATGGCTTACATCCATAGTCTTCAAAATACTTCACTATTTGTTATGATTTTGAATACCTCTCTGAGATTTTTTTTTTTTTAATCCATTCTGTTATGGACCTCTTACATCTGAATAGTTCTGGAAAAATAAAAAGACTCCTCCACTCTCAATGGGAGGAATGTCTGGATGATGAAGACATCATGCAGTCCAGCCTGTTTTTCCAAAGAAAATGATGCATAGGTAAGTTAAGTAATTGCTGATGCAGGTATCTGTGGCAAAATTTGGAATGAAACTCAGGTATGAGTCCTGGTTCTCACAATCATTGCTAGGCATTATACACAGTGCGTTTACAGTTCATTGTACGATACTATGAAATGTGACAGATGAAATTTGATGGTGTTTAACCTTGACTGGAATAAACACAATAAAAGACTATAGGTGGTATCACCCATAACTGGCATTCTTGGATACGTTTCATCCTAAGGACTCTCTTTCCAAGAGGCCGTTAGGCTGTAACAATCGGCTCCTTGGGTCCAAATCTTCAATTTAGGAGATATTTGAAAACAAATATAGACCTTTTTCAGTCTTTATAGAAGCCTCACAGTGTGGGCAAGGTACAGAATCCAGTCACATCTTTGGTTACCTATGTAAATAAGGGCATAAACTTATGATATAGCTTATCTGAAGATGTTACATACTTGATCTTTAACATCCTGGTGAAGCCATGATCAGTTTTCTGGAGCACATCTGCAGAACTGTGTGGGTTTGTGAACTAACCAGTGCTGTATGGTAGATATTATAGTCTATCAATCATCAGTGTATTCTGCTGCAATGCTTCTCCTTTGCTGTGTGACCTCACATGACCACTAACTCTCCAGCATGTGACAAGTCCCACATGGATGGTCCACAAGATACCAGAAGTGGTTCATCGCTCCAGAGAGGTTTGGGAACATTGATTTATCCCATAGATAGAAGAGGATTGTCGAAGTTTTCCACTGCTTTTCTCTACTGTTAGTTGCTGACGATGTTTGTGGAAGAATAGGATCACTGTCTTTTCTGTGCAATCAAATGCTTCTGCAGCTGGAGACGAGGCTAAAGGGAGGAGAAGGATGAAACAACACTCCTCTTGCTTTTTTTTTTTTTCTGTTAGCAATGTATTTCTTTTTAGTCTCAGTGCATTTTTCAACTTTATAAAGAAAGCTGGGATTGGATCTGTGGAAAATCTTCCTTTGTCTGCAAAATTAAGATTGCATCTCTGCTCAGAAGAATGCAAAACTTGAAGATTTAGTTATATCTTGTGGTATTACCTTCTGTTTTTTGGTACTTCTTTTCCCCCAGTGATGCTGAGAAATTTATATTAAACTTAGGGAAATAATAAATGTTCTGTAATATATTTAAAGGACTAGATACATTAGTCCTAATTATGTAGTAACATGCTTCCTTCTTTCTAATCAACATGTTCATATCGCCTTGTCTTGTCATTGGCCTGAGGTGGCATGGAGTGAATAGTATGATGTCAACCATGGAAAATCAAAATGTAGTCACTGGTAGGCATTTGGAAGTCTTCAGAACCAGGTGACATACACAAGGGTACTGGTAACAAGGTAAGTAGCCTAGAACTGGAGAAGATTCTCTCTTGCAAAGATTTCATAGAATCATACAAATGATTTAGATCATAGAATCATAGAAATCATAGAAATTTCCTCTCATACTTTCTGTACTGTGCCAGGGGCAGTCAGCAGTATAGATTTTGCCTGTCTCAGCGGACAGGAGGGAATGAAAGGGTCTGGACATGAGGATGTTTGTTGCTGATTGTCTTGAGCTGTTGCTCTGAAACTGACTGGCTGACAGGAGCCACAGCCTGATAACGTAAGACACAGCTTTCACAGAGTCACAAAATGATGTTGAAAGGAGCCTCTGGAGATGTTCTGGTTCAACCACTCTGCTCAAGGCAGAGTCACGTAGAGCAGGTTGCTCAGGACCGTGTCCAGTCAGGTTTTGAACGTTTCCAAGGACTGAGACTCCTCAGCTGGCCTGGGCAACCTGTTCCAGTGTTCTATCACCTTTACAGTAAAAAAGGTTTTTCTTGCGTTTAACCTGAATTTCCAGAATTTCAGTCTGTTCCCATTTCAGTCTGTTCCCATTGCTTCTTGTCCTTTCACTGGACATCACTGATAAGAGTTTGACTCTGTCTTATTTATTGCCTCCCATATGATATTTATACACTTTGGTAAGACATGCCCCCTACCCCTAGCCTTTTCTTCTCCAGGCAAAACCAATCCCTGCTCTCCCAGCCTGTCGTCTTATGTCAAACACTCCAAACCCTCCAAACCCTGAATCATTTTCATGGCCCTTTGTTGGACTCACTCCAGTATCTCCATGCCTGTCTTACACAGCACTCCAGATGTGGTCTCATCACAGTTGAACCCTATGGAATAATTGCCTTCATCAACCTGCTGGAGATGCTCTTCCTAGTGCACCAGAGTGCTGCTGGCTGCCTGTCCTGCAGGAGTGACTCGCTGGCTCATTTTCCACTGGTCAACCAGGACCTCCAGGTCTGTTTTTGCAAAGCTTCTTTCTAGACAGTCAGCCCACAGCATGTACTGATAGGTACAGGACTTTGCATTTCATTTTGTTGTATTTCCTAGCATTTCTGTTGGGCCATTTCTCCAGCCTGTTGAGGTCCCTCTGAATGGCAGCATACTCACTGGACTTATCACCCATTCCTACCAGTTTTATATCAGCAGCAAACATGCTGAGGGTGCACTCTGTCCCATCACCTAAGTCACTAATGAAGATGCTAAACAGTATTGGACCCAGTATCAACCTGTGGAATACACTGCTGGTGACTGGTATCCAGCTGGACTTTGTGCATATCAGCAAATGACAACCCTTTGAGCCCAATACTTCAACCAGTTTTCAGACCACCTCACTCTTCGTTTATCTAGTCCTACTTCATCAGCGTGTCTATGAAGATGTTGTGGGAGACAGTGTCAAAATCCTTGCGCCAGGCAAGATAAACAACATCCACTACTCTTCCCTCACACCAAGCCAGTTGTCTTACCACAGAAGGCTATCAGGTTGGTCAGGCATAAGTTCCCCTTCCTAAATCTGTGCTGGCTTCTCCCAGTCACCTTCTTGTTATTCATATGTTTGGAAATGGTTTCCAGGAGGGTTTGCTCCATCACCTTCCCAGGGATTGAAACCGTAGTTCCCTGGATTTTCCTTCGTGCTCTTCTTGAAGACGGTAGTGACATTTTCTTTCTCAAAGTTCTGAGGAACCTTACACGACCCTTGTGACCTTTCAAAGATTATTGAGAGGACCTTGCAACGACATTGACGAGCTTCCTTGTGGATGCATCCCATCAGGACCCATGGATTTGTGTATGTCCAATTGTTTTAAATGTTTCGTAACTTTATCCTCCTTGATGGGGAAGAAATCTTCATTGCTCTAGGCTTTTGCACTGGCATCAACGGCCTGGGATTCCTCAGGGCAAATCCTCCCAGTAAAAAACAAGGCAAATAAAGCATTGAATATCTTGGGCTTTTCATTTGTCATGAAATGCCCTGCCCCATTCAGCAGCAGGCCCACATTTTCCCTTCCTTTTGGTGCTCATATATTTGTAGAAGCTTGTCTCATTGCCTTTCATGTTCCTCACCAGATTCAGATCCAGATGGCCTTCAGCCTTCTTTCTCCCATCTCTTCATGCTCAAACATGGGTTGCCTTACTCTGCTTCTACCTCTTGTATGCTTCATTTTTGTATTTTAGTTAGAGCTCCTTGTTCCTCCATACAAGCCTTCTGCCTCTTTTGTTTGATTTCCTGCTCACTGGGATGGACCATTCTTGAACTTGGAGGAGGTGATCCTTGAAAATCAGCCACCTCTACCAGACCTCTCTTCTCACCCATCGGTATTCTTCCAAGCAGATCCTTGAACGGGCCAAAGTCTGCTCTCCTGCAGTCCAGGGTTGTGATCCTGCCTTTTTTTTTTTTTTTCCCCTCCTCAGCATCCTGAACTCCACCATCTCACAGTCACTGCAGCCAAGGCTGTCCCTGATCTTCACATGCCTGACCAGTTCTTACTTGTTTGTAAATATAAGGCCCAGCAGAGACCTTATTGTCTCCTGTGCTGGGTTTATGTGGTGGGGTTTGGTAGCAGGGGAGAGACTGTAGGGATAGCCCCTGTAAGGAGCTGTGAGAAGGTTCCCTGGCTCCAAAACCACCTGGAGCAGTCTCTGGCCAGGTTGGATCCCCTCCCCTCTGGCCAGAGCGGAGGCAATCAATGCCTATGAGAATGCTCTGTTTAAGAAGGAGACAAAGGAACCCAAGCTATGTGGGATGTGCAGTGAAGAGAGGGAGGAGGCGGGGGGCTGGCCTCCCCTGGCCTTCCAGGCAGGCGACTGCCTGTGTTGAGCCACTTCCACTCAACTGGAGATGGTTGTGGTGGCGCAGCTTGGGGAATTCCAAAGCACCCTGCTCCAGGGGCATCCACTGGGCAAAGTTCATCCTGCTGGGACCACTAAGGTTTGTCAGGCTGATTGGGCCTGGCATGACTGCAGTGGAGAGAGGACTGAGATCTGAAACAAAACACCAAGATCAGTGAAGATGGAGCAGGAGGTATGCTGGAGCTGAGATTCCCATGCAGCCCCTGGTGAGATGGCAGACAGCCTCCCTGCAGCCCATGGAGATTAACAGTGGAGCAGAGATCCATCCACAGCCTGTAGGAGAAGACTCCACACTGGAGCAGAGATGTCTGCACCTAAAGGAACTCTTAGAGGACTGTCTCTGTGGGAAGGACCCCTCACCATACTGGAGACTGACAGTGAAGCAGAGACACATCTGCAGTCTGTAAGAAGAGAATCCACACCAGAGCGAGTGGCTGCTCCCAAAGAAGCCATGACTCTAGGAAAAGCCTGTGCTGGAGCAATCTGATAGGTAAGGATTGCATCCTGTGGGAAGAACACTTGTTGGAGAAGTCTGTGGACTATTTTCCTATGAGGAGGGGCCCCACGTTAGAGCAGGGGAAGAATGTAAGGAGTCCTCTCCCTTTAAGGAAGGAATGGCAGAAACAAGGTGTGATGCACTGAACTGCAACCCCCATTCCCTGTCCCCCTACACCACTGGGGGAAGAGGTAGGGACAGGAAGAAGGGAGGGATGAGGGAAGGCGCTTTTGAGATCTGGTTTTGTTTTTGTTATCCTCTCTGAAGTAACTGTTAACTAATTAAATTGATTTGTCCCCAAACTGAGTCTGTTTTGCCCAGGGCCATGGTCGGTGGGTGATCCCTCCCTGTTCTTGTCTTGACCCTCAGGCCTTTGGTTACATTTTTCTTCTCTCCACCTAACCAAGGGGAGCAGTGAGTGAGCGGCTGTGTGGTGGCTGAGCTGCCGCCTGGGCTGAACCATGATATCTCTTCATTCACCTGTGTCAGGAATTTATCATTAATGCACTCCAGAAACCTCCTGAGTTGCTTGTGCACTGCTGTATTGCCCTTTCAGCAAGTATCAGGGTAGGTAAAGTGCCCTCATTTACCTATAATGTTCTAGTAGCAGAAATTTGGTAAAATACCAGAATGTGGGAGTATATATTATTAAGTACATTGCAGTTAGTCATTCTCCCGTTCCTGTCTTGCACACCTGGGTATGAACAGTTAAAAGGCAGGCGTAGACCTCTATGTGACATGTTTACATGTGCTCCATGTAGATGATTATTTTAAGTGATGTGCATTTGTATTTTCAAAAGCCTCTTACCAGACGCCCTAAGGGTCTACAGGACTGCTCTCTTGTTTCTGAAGAATGATGCGCTCCTGGAAAAGTACCAGTTAGGTAGAGAGACAGAGTCAAACCTTGTAAGACACTTGTGCTGGCCACGTTCCTCTTATTTAGTGAAAAGAGAGCTGTTATCCATTTACAATTGCTGAAAACCTGAGAATATATCACTTGTATAACAGAACTAATGTAGAGTCTCCAGGGGACAGGGAAATCTCTGCCATCAGATGTTACTCTTTACCTTTATCTGTAAAAAGTTCACAGGGTCCTAAGGATGAAATCCTTATTATGGTGTTGAAATATTCTCAGATGATTCGATTTAAGTGGAAGCAGAGTGAAATCAATGCTGAATACTTCTCATAGTCCTACTCTGAATATTCAGGTGTGTATTTGCAATGTGAAGTTACCACTCCTCTGTAGCAGAATCTCATTTCTTTTAAAAAATGCCTTGATGTTGAGCTCTTCTTGAGTTTTCTGCCCCATGTATTCAAACAGCTGCTTCAAAGACATTATACTGTTGGTTAAACAGTCCCTAATCCATATAGGTCGTTGGCAGCTCTGCTTAGGTCTGTTTTGTTTGTGTATTTCCTAGAACATAGAGGTTTGAAAGGCTTTGTATAGGCTGTTTTGTTCACTATCTTGGTGATGGGTCTGTAACAGGATGTGTTGATTAGAAGAAAGATTAGTTCTAAGCTTGAAAGCCATCAATTTTATACTTGTGAGATACAAGTAGAAGCTAGGCTGAAGCTCAGTGCTGGATGGTGCTTTATTTTTACTCTGCTGCTATGGTGTTTCACTCCGTTGTAAAAAGAGAGTGATAGAGTCAATCAGAGACCTCTGGAGGAAGAGGCAAATCACTCCTTGAGATCATCTGAACATGTAGAAAGAGAAAAAAGCTTTGATACATGCTGGTCAGGCAGAGGAGGAACGTCTGAGACTGGAAGCCAGCTGAGGAGTTGGGGGATGGCTAAGGAGAGCAGGGAGCAAACACACAACTAGGCCTGAGTGATTTCTCCGGATTGGGAGGGCACTGCATAGAGTTGAGCTGCGACCTCAAGACAATAAGCTGTTAGGTTGCCAGAAAGCCTAAAAGAAAGGATGTGCTTCAGGAGGATAAAATAAGCAGAGGACCTTCCATTGCAAACTGTTTTAAAATTTGATTTCTGTCTTACCTCATCACTTTATTTATCTCTATTATAAAAAGTTAACTCTTCTCATTTGTATTTTAATAGAATCTGGCTATTCACTTGAAAAGTCCTTTCATTTCTTAGAAGCAAGGGAAGTTCATTTTACAAGCTTTAAGCAAATCTGCCTCACAGTTCTTATCCAATTCGAAGTTCAGTCCTTGGCTTACCTGAAAAAGTGATTTTCAGATTTTTCAGAAACTGCTACTAACTTTGCATTTTTCTAACCAAATGTAGACTGCATCACCACCATGCAGGCTTAATTTTGAAGCTTAATAATGGAATATAAAATCTGGCATTTTTTTTTGTCTTGTATGAGATGTGTGGACTGGATGTCGACCAGATGTCAAACTTTCTGAAAACAGTTCCCCTACTGGGGAAGATGACCAGCCTTTCCATGTTTTTAAGGAGATTCCTTATTTCATTAGTCTGTCACATGAATCAAACATTTGCAGAGTGATGCTAAAACATATACTGTTGATTAAACCTTGTTTTCAGTGTGGAACTCATCCTGAAGAAGTATTGGTACTATCCAGAGCCATTCATATATGACAAAAGATTTAAAATGTGCTTTCTTCCAAGGTTTATCCACAACTGAAGTAATACTTCTTGGTAAAAGGACAATTTTATGTACCTGCTAGTAATAATTCCTCTTTCAGCTGGGAAAACAATTAAATCATTAGATTGGAAAGGGCATATATTTTCTCTCTGGCCATCATCTCAAATTGTGAAAGTATCAATGTTTCTGATATTCTGATTATCAACTCTGAAAGGGAAACAAGCCTCTGTCTCTCCCTTAATTAAAAAAGAAGAAATGAAGCTGCATTAGGAATATTTGCAAATGGGAAAAGTACAGTGCATTCAAATGATTTGGCTTTTGAAAACATAGACTCATTTATACTGATAAAGTTAACACTGACTTTCCAGAAACACTAGTAGGTTCCTGGCTCTCTTATTCTCTAACACAGCAAAGTACGCTGAATATAACTAATTACTCAGTTTTAAAAAAATGTGCAGTCATGTTTATAGTCACTTTTCTTCAATTGCCAAAAGAGTTCCAGAGTTACAGGAAATATTTCATTTTATCAGCCTTGAATATTTGGAACTACTGAAGCATATCTCCACAAAAATACTATCTCTGCTGTTAACTTAAGATAACTGTGTTATCTTAACTGTGCGGTTGAAGAGATCTTGAAAAGTTTCCTCAGTATTAGAAGTTAGTTTTCTACATTAGGTGAAGATTGCCTAATTGCAATTTGTAATTTCTTTAAGGACGATGAGGATGGGAGTGATGCTTTCAATGACTAAATAACTACTTAAAAAGTTTTTTTAATAACACACTTAAAAATCATAATGACCTGATCTTCTGTATGCTGGAGTTAATGATGTAATGCTTTCTGTGAAAGGTAAGCTAGGAAAAAGATTTGATAACTAATTCATGCATCACAGTCTGATTCTTAAAAACACTTCACATCAAAGCAGGAAAAGCACCAAGAATTTCATTCACCTTTCAGATACCTTAATTTGTATTAAAGCCACAACAAACAAAGCTAAATTTAAACTGAGCAGCTTGCTTTCTCTGGAAAAAGTGTTGGCCTCTCAGGAAATCACAGATGTTGGTAAAAGGCTGAACTTCCAAGTCCAGATGTGGAATCTTTGCCAGAGGAATTTTGTGGAAGGCAAGGGTGTCAATAGTACACCTGCTGCACGAGCCTTGTGTGAGGAAATGGTACATAGCTCTATCCTTAAACTCTTGTTCTCTGTGTTTCTCTAAATTCATTAACTTTAGTATGCCCTCTGCTAACTTGAGTGCATGATCTTAAGAATATTTTTCTTTTGAAAACAAATGGTATGGAAATTGGTTAAATATCGTTTCTGTTAAACCTAAGCTACAAGTTAATGTTAATTTTAGTTGAACGTGTGAAAAAACATACAAATTGATTTAAAAAAACACCTTGAGAAATGAAATATTTAAAAAGGTATTCATTATTGGTTTTATCTCAATAAATTGAATATGATAGTATAACAGCAAGGGCAACAGGAATGCTGAATGAGAGAAAATTGGATGAGAAATACTATTTCCCTTTTCTATTATGTTTTCACCCATGAAAGATGATGAGCCAACTTCCGAGGCAATTAAAAGCTGCGTTGTCAAGAATATGGCATCCCATATGGATTTCTGGTAACTGTACTGCTAGTCCACCCTTTAATCACAACAAAACTGATCTTTTTAAGCTGCACCTAATAAATAGGTGTCCATATTAAGTGACAGTAGTTTCAACTTGCACAGCTTTCAGCCCGGAAGCTTGTTATATTACATTTTTGCTCTTTATAAAGGTTCTACTCATAAACATATTGCATTTATTTGTTCAGGTCTTGTCTTCTTTATATCGACAAGTAATAATATGCAGTGGCTACATTTGGGTGGGCGAGGAGAACAACTGAGTGTATCTAGATCCTTCAATAAACTTTATAGGTTATATTTTCTAATTGATTGTTCTTTGGTTTATTTTTGGGGGTGTTTTTTTTTTTTTCATAATCAGCTTTTAGAGCTGTGGTACTCAAATCCAACTTCTTTATTCCAATTAAGGCCTAGTCAGTGCTGTCTAGACTGCAGTAATGATGTTGGTTATTTTCCTGTAATAACCCTATTGATACGCCCCAAAATAGCACTGGCTCTTTTTTTCAAATAGCTGATGTTGCCTGATTGTGCAAATAATGGACTATCGTCCATTACATGTCGTCTGTTTTTTGCTGTAAAGGGAAACTGTGCATTAAAGATAAAAATCATCTTGAAAGGAAAGGGAAGGTTTTAGGCTGACAGACCTTCTTCAGCCCTATTTGGGGAAACTGTCATTCAAGCTCTGCATATCAGGATTGTGTTGCTTTAGGGTATTACGTCTGCTGTCCCTCATGGCAAAAGGGTGAAAGCGAGAGCTGGGGTCTAACGAATTGCAGGCTAAGGGCAAATTCACCTTCCCGTGAAAACTGTGGTTTAATACCTTTTCAATTAATTGGATGTTAGCCTCAACCTTACTGTATTATTTGCTATTACATTTAACAAAAAGCCATCTTTGTTAGCTGAAGCACCAAAAAGACCTACTTCTGGGCACAAAGGATTATGTATGTCTGCCACAAGTTGGACTGGTGTGATATAAGATGGTAAAATTGCTCTGTCTGGCACTTGAAGGCCTCTGGAGGCAGTCACCGGTTATTTGGCACAGCAAGAAAAATTTGTGCAGTAGCCCCTCCATGGCGTCAACTTAGCTCAACACATTCATACTTCTTTTCTTCAGTTTGGAAATCTCCAACTCACTCTTTAACCTTAACGTTAGTCTTAACAAAAGGGCAGGAAAGTGCAATTTCACAAAGCTGCCACAGGCTCAAGGTATATATTTTGAGCTTGAGTCTAATTTTGTACAGACTCATGTGTCTGTGGCTTAGTTGGAAGCTGTATCAGAACGGGGTGCTCTAGCTGCTTTCTTGCTTTATATGTGTGGAGAGACTTCCTTTACCTCTTTACCAGCAGATTTCTGGTATCTCTGGAGGTGTCACAGTGTTGTTGAAACTGTATGATTTGTTGTTTTGTTCTTTTTCTTGAGATCATGCCAGGTTCTTGCAGATAAGTACTATATGAACATCCCCAAAGTTTTCATCAAATATTAGCAGCGATGATGGTGGTACGGGTGGGTTTTGCTCTGCTGTTTTGTACTGTAATAAAGAAGCCTGGTAGAAGGATCTCTGTGCTAGAGGCTTAGATGAATACTTGGCCTTATACCAGCTGCTGCGATCAGAGGGATGCCATCCAGACAGATTCCTGTCCTGTAGGAAGAACAGTCTCTGAATTTCCCCAAAGAATGATGTGACTCTGCGCTATCTATAATGACGGCCATTGTGCTAACTGCACAAAATCCTTCACAGGTGCATCTCTGGCTGGGAGAGAGACTTGTCTTTTGTTTATTTGTTGTTGTTGTTTTTTTTTCCTATTAATATTCATGAGCTAATAAAGCAATAGGCCGCAGTATACATGCATTTTGAATTGCAGTACTTGTTACAGACAGGGAATTCACACAAAATCATATGAGAGGAAGAAAGGCACATGACAAGCTTTTAATGTATGCTTCCCACACAACAGAAAACCACAAATATGTGCAATTGATGAGCCGCTAAATTCAGTGCTCTGTTAGTGACCATACTAGCTTCACACAAGGTGCTTTGCTTGAACCCCACTCAAGAACTTGTGCTGTAACTTCTGCTAGGAGACTGTATTTGTTTCAGACCTTCCAGGGTGTTTGGGACAGCAATCCTACAAACAAGGAGACACCAGGCAAAGGGAAAGGGGCTATCACGGGAGGCTGCACATATGCACATTGGCCATGTGTCTTAAGTTGGCCTCTGCTTGCTAATCAGTTCATCAGGCAGGGAGATAGGAGACGAGTACTCTCATCCTCACTCTGCCAATAATCTACTAGTGTTTCCCAGCAAATCACTTTATCTTTCTGTGTTTTAGTTTCCCTGTTGCTTCAAACAAGGGATAATGCTATCCTGGGGAAAAGTTTCACCTAGAAGAGCCAGGAAGCTCATCATAACAATAAGGTTTGTGCTTGTGAGTTACTAAGTACCATGAGTTTGTTACAGAAAAAAAAAAAAGTTGCTTGCTTCTCATTCATCCATTTCCTTTCTGCTGGGCCTTTCTGCAGTGGTTGATCATGGATTCTAACTATTCAGTTTTAAAGCAAAGCAGGGCTGCGTGGCTTCCATTAAGGTGCATTCAGTCAGAGACAGAAGTGGATAGAAACAATGCACAATGAAATCATATTTCTAAAAGTATTTTGTAGGATCATTTTTTGCTATCAAGGAACCAGAAAAAATAGAAGACAATACTATTTAAGTCTATTCTTATTGATGGGACTTGTGCAAATTTAAGATTCTATTATTTTTTGTAAAACTGGTACTAGTCCAAGGAGAGAAATGAGGTTTATCTGTCTTGGCAAGAAGCTCGCAAGATTTGAGGGGAGAAGTGTGAGGGAGAAAAGAAATTCTGAAGTATACAACCAAGCAAAAAGTAAACAAATAATAAAGAACAGAAAGAAGAGAATGAAAACTCAAGGCTCATTTTTGCATAAGATATTCTATAACATAGATTATTCTATAATAATATCGCCAACAAATTGGTGATAGCATAATGCCAACATTAATAATCCATATCTATGTATTAAAGTATATGAAATTAAGTCATATAGATGTGTTCCTTCTACCTGTGTCCATACTGAATTTAACCTACAACAGTAGGATATGTATCATGGCTAGTCCTGAGTACAACAACTATGAAAGCTGCAGGCAGATGACTATCACTGACTAGGTCCTGGCCTGAACTTAGGCTAACGGAAGAGAAATTACAGGGCATCAAATCAGAAATTCCTGAATATAATACAATAAAGTAAGAAGCTGGCAAAAGCTGCAGCTAGTACCATCAGGAATGGCAGAATCATCTGGATTAGAGTATCAAGGTATTTATGTAACAACACTGGGACCTGTGGGAAAAACAGTAAACAGAGGTGCTTGGTGTTTGTTTGGGAGAGAATGAGGATGGTGAAACAGAAGAGAGTGAGAAGGGGGAAAGGGAATGTAAGGGGTAGCAAGCTGTGATTAGTGCTGTCTGGGGATACCTGTTGGGCAGTCTTGTGCTTTATCACTGTAGAGTAAATTGGAACAATAAACCAAACTTCTTGTTCTGACCACAGCACATGCATCAAACCTGCTTCCCAAGTGAGGAGGACCAGGGGAGCAGCATGCTTTCCTTAGCCAGACCAGAGAGGGATCAGGCATCCTGGTATTCACTGTGGCCATGCCTGTCCCAGGCCTGAGGGCAGTGGCATCCTCCTAATGACTTCCCATCAGATCAAAAGGTGACATTGGAAACCTTTTGCAATCAAACCTAGAAGCTTTTGAGTCTGCTTCTTCATGGCATTGGTAGAATGAACTTCAGAAACTATACAAAGTGTTGGGAAGGATCTCTGATTGCTATCTGTTCCTCAGTTCAGCTAAACATAACTCCCGTAAAACTAAGAAAGTTCATTAATGTGGCATCTCTGGAAAGCACTGGCTTGTCAAAAGAACCCTGGAAATACTTCGGGTGTCTGATAGACGTGAGACTTGCAATATGATTTTATAACTATTTTTCACTCAACTACATAAAGGAAAAGAAAAATATGAGTAGAAGAATCAGATTTGCATTGCTAGACTGAATCTGTTGCTTTTTTCTTTAACCAATCTTAAGAGAGATCTCAGAAGCCATAGCAAGAATGGTTAGAGTGGACACATAAAACCTTTCATATGTAATCTTCAACCCAGCTAAGTTTAACTGTCCCTGTGCTGTCCTGCCTACAAACTGCAAGGTGCAGTTTGAGAGCCAGTGGTACCAGCGAGCAGAGCTGGTCTGGTGGGGTACAAGTAATAGAGATGCAGCTCTTCAGCCTGGGAGACTCTTGATTATTACCCACAACTTTAAGAGATTTCCTCTCATGCATTGTTATGGTTTTTACTATGTGAATAACTGTGTCTTTTGGATGGAGAAGTGTCTGTAACAGTAGTCACTGTCTAAGCATACATTTGATACCTCTGGATGCCCTAAGCACCTGCCCAAATGGTATTTTGGAATAGTAGGGCCTTTTCTTTTTTAATCTCATGGCAAACTCTGTGTATTCTGTATAGCTATCAGCTGAACATTAACTTGCCCTTTCAAAACATACCTGCTAACAAGGCATTCTTCACCTGTCTGGAAATGACAGAAAAGAGAGGGTGCAGCTGGGTGGGACTCCTGTTTGTCACATGGCAACATTCTGTCCTGGTAGACCCAGCCAACCTTTTGGAAGGAAAGCTGGAGACTGCAGTGGCAGTGAGACAAAGTGAGGCAGAAACTTCCATTAGGATCTTAAAGAGTCAATATTTCCAGAGATATCTCTGCTCTGGCTTACTCAAAACTAGACAGCATAACAGGATTTTAGTGTTTGAGATGATTCACTTGAAAATTACCGTTTCTCCTGTGTGGATGGAGTAGAACGATTTTTTCCCCTCCAAATGACCTAGTTTGCAGTTGCCAGGCAGTCCTGTCTGCACTCACCTGTGGGCCCTACTTGTGATGCAGGCTGAGAGGTTCATAAGTGCTATTTACAACGAGGTATTTACAACCTTGTTGGCCAACAGAAATGTTTTCAAGACTTGGAAGGTAGCCCCAGACTACTTGTCCACACCTATATTGGATATGCTAGCTGGTATGCCTAGATGCACACAAAATTATAAATTTTCACCATCCAACATTACACCACTTCTGGTAAAAATTTCTTGAAATTGAATTTGGTCAGATGCTTAGTGTGACTTTTGATTTGCGTTCAATTTTAACAATGTTCATACTTTTCCCTCTCTGAAATATTTTAAAATCAATTATAGAACTTATTACAATTTCATTAAGTTAAAAAAAAATTGACAGTTGTGGGGAGGAATTCTCTCTCCTCCTGTCTTATTCTGTCATTGTTGTGACAGATTGTAATGGCTTGTAGGATGGTGGGAGGCAACTCTGAGGAGCAGTGAACTCAAGAATATTGTACTTATCCTCTATGAGCTCTCAAATGATGTCCCAGCAGACTGATGCAAGACTGCTTCTCGAGACCAAACATTTTCTCTTTTGAAGATCAGGATATGCATAAGGCTCCATAGTGATTTCGTGCAGGACTAGGTTTTGTAGGGGGAGTAGAGAGAGCTACAAGCCGGTTTACACATTGTCATCTGAGAGGAATCCACTGGTCAAGAGATGAGAGCCGTGCCAGAGAGTATCTGGTGCTGCAGGCTTGGCCTTTGGGGGCTAGCTCTGGTGGATTTAACTGTGGAGGTCTGAAGAGATGTCTGGTCCTTGCCTCTGTCATTTGCCAATGGTTATTGCCTCTGCTGCAAAGGTAGCAAAGGAGGATTCACATCAGTTCCTTGGCTGCCCCAGGCCACTATCCAGTATTTCAGTATAAAACCTGCCCTCTGCAGCAGTTTATACAAACGAGCTAGATAATGAACAGGCAGACCTACGTCTGCTTCTGCTGCCTGTGCTATCCAGGTAGTAATCTCTGGCCACGAAGCACAGAAAAGAGGTGTACAACAAGCTACAGTGATATTTTCAACTTTGCTAAACAAATCTTCCAGAATTTGCCACTTGTCTCGCAGGAGGTAGAATCAAGGGACAGCCTGGTAGTGAGGGGTGGCCAGCTGAAGACCACCACTGTCTTCTTCTGTACCACTGGCACTCTTCAGAGTATGATTTTCTGAAGATAGAAGGAAAGTGTTCTTAAAAATCCCTACCCCACTGACCTGCATATTCTGAGACACTTGTGCCTGAATTTAGTTGATATTATGAAGTTGTTTTTTAGCTCTAGCTATGCGTGCTGTTGTATCATAAATACTTTTTTGCCCATGTGCATCTGTTGTTAGTAGGTGAGACTCTCTCACATCTCTTCAGATCAAGGGCATTAGTTAGGTCCTAAATTGCAATGTTTAGTGACTGAAATAGAAAATATTTGAAACAAGGATTGTCTGAAGCTTAGAACAAACCATTCTGACTGTGTTGTCTTTGAACAGAATGTATGTTGTATGTATGAGTTGAAAGAAAATTATCAGAGAAAGTAAAGAACTCACATATAAGCAGGGAAACACAGAAAGTCCTCAGGAAGAGACAAGATTGGAAACAGGTAAGCTGCTCTAATGGGGAGGTGGGTTAGAAAAAATAGGGTGGTATGGGAGTACCCTATGTTTCAGGAGAAGGGTGTGATCTTATCAGGAATTCCCTGTATAGGTCCAAAAGATCTGAACTGATCTCAAAGGAAGACTCCGATAGGATGATGAAAAGGAGGAAGGCCTTACTTTTGTATAGATCAAGTATTTATTGTAGCATGTAGTAAGTAGTGGTGGAGTCTTAATGAACTTTGTCCATAAGTCTGACTTTTGTTTTTGGTTTACTTAGCTCTGCCAAGTACTTGTAGAGAGGTAAATGGTATACCAGAGAGTTTGCACTGCCAGGGTTAAGTTCCAGGAGATAATATATTTCAATCCTGAGAGACCAATCTTAAATCCTGTAGGGACAAAAATTGTTTCCATCTTTTGGATACTCAAGAAAGGATCTAGAACTTGAAAACTAGAGACGTCAGGTGAGTGAGTGTGCTGATCCTTCGCAGACCCCTGGTGTCAGGTTGGAGGAAGGTCATTGACCGGATCTCTGGCACTTTCCTATTTGGCTATGCACAGCTCTGTAGCAATAAAGTCTTGCTTTGTTCAGTGTCTTCCTTTGAAAATGTAAGGTAGTCCCATTTCCACCAGCTTGTTATTATTGTATGTCAGTTGGCACAGTTTTTTTAGCGTGCTGCAGCATCTGTTAAAATATCTATTTGATGTTAGGCACTGCATGTTTTTTCCTTATGGCTTTCTTTCCCGCCTCTCACTTATTGTGGCAAGGGGACAGGGCTGTTTCCAAGGTATCTGCCTTATCAGCATCTCGGTATGTCTACATTAACAGACCTGTGATCCAAAATAAAAGTCATAGGTAGAGAAATGAGGTATGGATGGGGAAGCCTTGAAAGGCTACTGATGAAATGTCAAAGCATGGTCATGTATTGCATGCACGTGTTCCTTACATTGCATAATTCCATGTGCTGTTGTGCTAATTGAAAGTAGAAAGGGCATCACAGTGCCTGCTTCTTATTTATCCAAATACCCCCTGACTTGGAGGTTAAACTGTGAACCATAGTGCCGCAGCCAGTAAGATCTGCTCTGTGCATGTGTGTGTGCATGTGCGTGTGCGTGTGTGTGTGTGTGTGTAAAGTACTGGGAAAACCTGTAAGAGTCCTCTACTAGCCATACAGGGAAGGTAAGGACAGCTTGAACTGTGGTTTCACTGTCACAGAGCATTCAGAAGAACCTGAGGCAGGAAGTGATTGTACTGTAAATTTGTCATCCCTTTCTGACAACACCCAGAGGTCTTAAGTACTGCTCCTGTTGGTATCTGGAAGTAGGTCCACTTACCCCTGATGTCTGAACCACAGTTTTCCAGGAACTTTCCAGACTCTGAGGTGGCTTCTTAGGACTCCAGTGTAGTTACATTTCCCAGAAACAGTAGAGACCCTTCTCTGAGTGGATTAGCTTGTATGGAGTACTCGTGGTCACAGAAGCATTGAACTGTAAGGAGATGGCAGGTTTGGTGCAAAAGCAGCAGGCTGGTGAGTGCTGAGCACAGAGGAGCTTGCTTAGGGCTGCAGGTCTGCCTTCAGTTGTGTAAGGAATAAAGTTAATTGTTGCCTGGCTTCAGCTAAATGCATGACCACATGAGCAATAGCGTGGTTAATCACAAAACCACTAGAAACAACTTGACATGAGATGGAAGTACTTCATCTGAATTTATTTTAAAGGGATCAGTGACTGAAGCAGTGAGGATATGACATGCCGTCAGTACAGAATAAACCTTCCTGTCTCTCTCCTTCCTAAGCAGGTTTGTTCTCAACCAGTGGAACAAAAGTGCATCTTTTGAAAGGCACAACCTGCCTCGAAAATTTAAGTCAACCCCGCAGTAGAGAAATGGAGGCCATCACAGGTACTTCATCGCAGAACTCCACTTCATGTCTGAGGTCTGGGTGAGATTTTCAAATCTATCTGAATGAGTTACTGTGTGGTGGCTGGAACTCCGAAGTAATCGAAAAACCTATCTGTTACCTCCAAAATGGATAGTTGTTTCTGTGGGTTTTCAAAGTATCCTTACTTTCAGTATTGCTACCACTGACTCTATCACATTTCAGTCAACTGAGTTGCCAATTTTAGCCTATGAGAAAAGGAATTGCCTTGGGATAGGTGAAGTAACTGGTCTGAATTGTTTGTCTTTTAACAGTCTATATACTCTTCAAGAAATTGACAGGTTAGCTGTACATGTTTGATGGAAGTGCTAGTATTTTATCTGAACTGACTGTTTTTCAGGAAAGGAAAAGAAAGGAGAGGAGAGGTAACAGCTAGGAGATGAGAGGAAAAGAAAAAAGAAAAGAAAAGAAAAGAAAAGAAAAGAAAAGAAAAGAAAAGAAAAGAAAAGAAAAGAAAAGAAAAAGAAAAGAAAAGAAAAGAAAAGAAAAGAAAAGAAAAGAAAAGAAAAGAAAAGAAAAGAAAAGAAAAGAAAAAGAAAAAAGAAAAGAAAAGAAAAGAAAGAAAGGAAAAGAAAAGAAAAGAAAAGAAAAGAAAAGAAAAGAAAAGAAAAGAAAAGAAAAGAAAAGAAAAGAAAAGAAAAGAAAAGAAAAGAAAAGAAAAAGAAAAGAAAAGAAAAGAAAAGAAAAGAAAAGAAAAGAAAAAAGAAAAAAGAAAAGAAAAGAAAAGAAGCAAGGTGAGTCTTCACAAATCTCTAAGAAGCTATCGTTTTCCTTCCATTATTCTCTTAGAAGAACTGCCCTTGAGTGACTAAGTTAAATAACACAAGCAAAAGTTGATGATTCATGCTGCTTTTCCTGATAGTTTCTAATGTTCAAAAGCCAGTATCACAGCTGCAGCTTTGAATAAATGCGTGGGGAAAGGAATAAAATTATAGTAGGTATGTTAGCGTAATGTTCCCAATGTGCAGCCTGTGTATGTGATTACCTAATATTCCTTACCAGCTGTTTCTTAACATTAGTCATAGTGATCTAAAACAACCACCCTCTCTTCATTTATCTCAGTAAACATTGTTCTTTTTTGAAGAGGTAAGCTGTTTAGGAACAAAAGTTGTTCCCTCCTCCCCTTCAGCTCTTTCGTATGCGTGTCGTAATCATCTTGAATTGGAAACAGCTATAGCTGACTGTGTAGGTAATAAACAGTGAAGAAATATTTAAATATGGTAATAGCTATATTTGAGTATCATTATGAATATGTTTCCTAGTAGCGTCTGGAAAATGCAAGGCTCTGTTCTCACGCCAGTACAAAACAAAGATAAAAGGAGGAAATGTTTTCATTTTCTTGTTTAACACTACGCTTCTGTCTCTCCAAATGGAATCAAAGTATCCTCTGCAATTCAATGTTTGTCTCTTAATTTAAAGCTGCTTATACTGTGCAAACATTTTGGTTTTATTTCAAACACACCTTGTCATCATTCATTACCTGTTCATACTAGCATCTTCATAAGTGTCTGTCCCACTTACGGATGGTGAGCTGTGCTCTATTCCAGCTTAGTTCTCATGAAACTCGGTGGGACACATGTTCCCGAATTCACTAGGACACATTCAGTGGAGCAAAATGCTACTCAGAGTGAGAAGAATCTGCTCGAGGTATGTCTGAAGACAAAAAGCAGGAGTGCTTGTGAGACTGAGAAGAGGCAGCAAGTGGATTTCCTCACCCTGTGGCTTCAAGTATCTTCCCTAGGCACAGTGGTGACCTTCCTTCGCTGGACAAGCTGCAAACCAAACCTTCCTGTAGCTGAAACCACAAGACTCATTCTGTGCTCCAGAAGAAGGCCAGAGTCAAGACATGAAATGATATTTAGGGTCATAAGCTGATCATAAGCAACCTGGTCTGGACCATGTGATCTCTAAGAGGGCTTCTTTGTTTTTGTGTTACATCTGTGTGTAAGCAAGAGTGTAATTTTGCGCTGCACTTAAAAGAGATCGTTTCTCAGTGCTTAGTCTAAGGAAAGATCAGATTAGTCCGTACTCTAGTAGTGGAAGCTGAAATTTCCTACCTGGTCTTGAGCACAGAACAGATTGACAAGAATGCTTTCTTGTCAGCTGTCAGCAACAAGAAAGATTTGTGCTCCTCTGCAAAAATAAAACGTTCATGAAACAGAAATCAATTGATAAGTATTTGCATAAGTTTATGAATAAGTATTTAGAAAATGCTATTTAAATCCCTGAACAAGAAACTCAAAGGACTTACTATTGTGGAGAAATAATCAAACTGGGCATATATAGAGGGAAAAAAATACTTTATTTGCAAGTTTGAAGGCTAGTAAATGGTAGTAAAACTCAGATATCAAGGAGAAATGTAGAGAGAGCCTCAGCTGGAGTTTGATTAAAGACCAGTGGGGAGGTCTCATTAATATGTAGAGTGCAGTGTATGTACCTCTTTGTCAACATATAGCTGGTGCAAAGTCAAGTTTGATTTCTGCATCAAAACCTGCATGTTTTCTTTTGTCTTTCTATTAGCCTACTCAAACTCTGTTGTCTTCTCTTTTTGTCAGCACCGTGTTCCTGATCTAACTGATGGGCAACAGAGAAGAGAAAACTTCTGATCTCAGGCTGTGTTGTTTTTTTCTTTTCAAAAGAACAATCAACAACTTAAAGAAATTCAAGTGATTTTTTCAGTACTTGCTACTACATAGCTGAACAGCCAAACCTCTTCTAGAAAACAATCTTGAAAATGCAGTCCTAGAAAATGAAGTGTGCTGTTTGTAGACAGTACAGAAACCTTCAAAACTGGAGCACATTGATCAGCCCAACACGTTGTGCTCTTAAAGTTATTTAATACATGTAGAATACCAGCATGAAGTATGTACAGTCAATGTTTCTCTTTGTACTTCTGTTTAGATGTCTGCTGCAGCACAAGAAAGAGATGTATCAGCTGAAGCATATGTTAGGATACCCGACAGACTAAAATTCAAGGCACAGTACTCAAATACTGAATTCAGGTCTTTCGTATAGGTAACCAGCTGTTATTTAACAAAAAGATACTGCATAATTATTCATAGTGAAAATATTTACAGTGAGCACATAAGCAATGAAAGCATGCATTCTGGAATACTTTAAAAACAATTGTGTAAAAGCAATTTACTTCTGAGGAAGTTTAATTCAGTGTACTGCTATACTAGCTAACACTCCTGCTGTTGCCCATACATTATGTTCATGAAAAGTAACAGCTGTAACATCTGTTATCATCACAGCATATTTTCAGCACAGCATTAACACATATTTACACCGTATATGCAGTCTTTCTCTTCTCCTCACCTCTTCTTCTGAGATACCTATCCCTCCTTTGATGTAAACATGCTGTGTTTATATAACCTGAACCTCCAGAAGTTGAAAGGCATTCACAACCTGTCCGGATCTATTGCCAAATCTTTCTTGACTGGGAACATGCACAAGACTCTGGTTGGGAAATCCTCAGCAGTTGGAGCATTCAGGGCTCTTGAAAATGAATACTTTCTTCTTCTTAGTTAATCTGATTCAACAAGGATGTTCCCTGTAGACAAAATGTTAATATTTCTGTGATGTCACCAAAGACAGTAACCTATCTTCTGGATTTCTGCAAAGCACATTTCCTTCTTCTTAAACCAGTCGAATCAAGCAAGGGGTTTAAAAGCTTGAATCTCTCTCAATTCTTTCTTTTTGCTATTTTTTTTTCTTTCTGTATTTACCAGGAAGGAACAATAATAATCCAGTTAATAGTTAACTGATACATTCAAATTTCATGGACCTCTTTTGCAGTCCTCCACATTTATGAATCTACTATGGAATTTACGTTTTATTTTAGTAGGACCTTGTCTAGCAGAAAAATGATGACATAGCTTATTGTTTATCATCCAGCTATTACAGATGGGCAGAATGAACTCTGATGACATATCTTTGGTCTCTTTTTTTACTTTTTGTCATTCAGCTTGTGGGTGTTTGGTTATCACTCAAAGCCTGACTGAGCCTGATTCACCAACCATTTGAGCTCTAGCTTATCAGTAACATCAACCTCTGTGCAATACATAGAGTTACACCTGCACATCCAGCTAGCTAAGTCCTGTGTTACACACACCCTCCTTCCCTAGTCAAACATAGCAAGAATTCATGATTAACGCTAGCATAACACAGAGTTTTAAGACTGTTCCAAAAAAAAAAGCCCCAGCATTCAATGATCTGTGATTAATTGCTGATGTTTTAGGTGATTGCTTCCCTCCAAACAGTGTATTTCCATAAATTCTGGTTACCTCCTAGAGTCTAGCTCTTGACAGTCATTGGCAATCTTGGCAGTCATTGACAGTCATCTAATATTGCTGTCTGTGTTGACCCTATCTGGGCAAAACAACCAACTTATAAACCCATATGTTTCTCCTCTGTGAGATCTGAGGAGGGTGTAACTGACATATCTGTACTGTGTGAGTGTTTGAAATTACTATCATGTTCAAAATAGCTTTTGGGTCACCACTGCTATTTGGGATCTCTCTTGTTACAAATAGGCACAGTATCTTTTTCATGAAATAATAGTAATATTCAGAACCTCACATTAAAATAAGTCTTGTTTTTATATTAATCTGCCCTATTAATATCTGCAAATCCTCCTTGATGTCAATAGCAATTTAGTGGATGAGAGAATAACAGGCTATTGATGATATACCTTGATGTATATGTCACTGCAATCTACTTCTTTATTACTAGTTGGTGGCTTATTATTAAACAATATTGTGTCAGGTATGGTGCATTTAGAGAAAGCTGTAAGATAAAAACATTCTAGTAATCATATTTCAGTGAAATAATAGAATAAGAGCATAGAGTTTGCAGCTCCTCTCCTGTACGATCTGGAAATTTACTGTTCTCACCATCCTGTCCTTAGACTTTTCACTATGGTCTCATCTGCAGCAGCAGTTTCTGAAAATCTCAGTTTACATTTCATCTAATCCTGTTCTCTGGTAAATAAAGACAGGAGACTTTGTATACTTATAGATCAAGATAAAAGTTTTTGTTTGCACATGTTGCAGTGCCCTTCTGTGGATGGCCCAGAGTCATGACCATACACCAATATGGTTAGAAAATCATGCTCGTTTATTACAAACAACACACAGGTTATATAGCGGAATGTCGCGTGACATGACTGCATACTACAATTGGCTTGCTTAGCGTAAACACACTCTCGTGGGCTATAGTGATAGGGCAGCGCTAGCAGAACACAGGTAATAAGCTCATCCCTTTAGTCTCCTCATTGCGGTCATTGGAGAGGCATCCAGGAGGTGTGCGTCTTGGCAGGCAATCAATATATGTTTCCTTTTAAGGCCGTTAAGCTAACTTGAAGGACAAAAGTAATCTAGTTGGTAACCTTGTGCTCTGGGGCCCAAACAGGGATTGTCCATACCCGAAAGAATATTATTGCCATTCTCGGAGAGGAACTCCTCCACATGCACACATTGCCATGTAGATTTCCTGAACTAATCTCGCTGCTATAAGAGCAAAAGTCCTTTCCTGAAGAATTCAGTAAAGTTTTCCTTGTTTTCAGAACACATGAGGACTAAGGGGAGAGGAGGCAGTCATGGTTCAAGCAACATTTCAACCTGGCAATAAGTATCAACAGACATTAGAACTGATTGCTCTGAGTGATTTTAGCAAGTGCCACGATTGTGGTGCTGGACACGTTAATTCCATGTAATGGAAGTAATATACCTGGCAGGAAAGGCAATACAGCTAAACTGAGACCTTTGATAACATGCCCTCTCATTCAGATAAAGAAGATGTAAAAGACTTCCTGGAAACAATGAATTAGGTGGGGAAACACGCTTGTGCCTCCTGTGCCACAGCTGGAAAGTGAAACCATAGTACTACTGAGCGAAGACAGTCAAAATGAAACAGAGTAAAGCTGTTCACTGTCTGGGAAGTGTGGTATGTAGGGTCAGGCCAGAGCACATGCACAATTGCTTCCCTTTCATGTGCCCCAGTGCACATGTGGACATCTTAGCTAGGTTTCTGCAGTGTCTTGGTAAACTAGTTCTAACTCAACGTGAGCCCTTCTGTCTGCATTTAAGTTGCAATTTAATAGCATGAATTATTGTTTCATCTTCTAAAGGATTTTTTAGCATTTTATGGAATGACTACCATACAGAAAATAAAATATTAACAGTGTTCATACAGTAGTTGGGAGCAACATTCCTTTAACTCAAGAAGGTGAAGGATGAAATTCTGTGTCCAGTGTTAGGCAAAGAGATCAGAGCACATGGGATCTTTTGGCCTGAAAAACCTATGAATTACTTCAATCAAGGTAACACCTGGCACACTATAAAGACAAATCTCAAAACCAGATATTGAATTTTTTTATATTTGTTTAACAGCATACAGGAATAAAGAAATGAGTACAAGGACGACAAAAGTAATGACTCCTGGAAAGTAGAACATATAAGAAAAAGAGACAATAAAAAGTTATGAGAACATATTAATCACACACAGTCTCACCATCTGTTGACTCCATATATATACCCCATCCTACTGCTCCATATGGTACTTGAAGATAAATACATATAATGATGGATAACAAGTGAAAAATAGCACACAAAAGGTCTAATGTACACATAGTAAATAATCATATGGCATAACGACCCCATTTTGGTGTATCTGGTATAACCTCCCAGAATACACAAGCAAGGAAAGGAACTGATCAGAAATTGAGCAAATGTGGTATTAAACAGATCTAGTGACTTCAGTCACTGAAAATTCAAAAAACTTCATCTGTGGAAGGAGCCTTAACAGAATAAGCAATCTAGGAACATTAAACCCTGAAAATAATAGGACATCATACAACCACAGAGCTCTGTCCAATTGCTGTCACTCCTCTTCCATCACTCTCTCACTCTCTTCCATGCACATGCAAATATCAGTGACTTTCTTCTATCACAGATCCTATTTTGCTTTGTCTATGGATGTCTTCAGTGAAGGAGTTTCACATTTAAGGAACTAGAAATCATTGAAGATACTCTTCTGCGGACTGTGGAGAAGAGGACAGATGTGGAGAGTCTGTGCTTCCTCTTTTTTTGCTGATTGTTCCCTGTGTGAGGTAGAACATCGCTCAGATAAGAACCAGGTCTTCTTGCATCAGAGAAAAAGGCTGGACTGTATGACAAGTGGAAGTAATATTAGTCAGAAGACGGATGGTGCTCCAGAGGGGTTGGTAACTCTCCTCATTTTTTACTTTCCTTCTCTTGCTTCTCTTCCTTCTCTTGCTTGCCAAGTTCTGGGTAGGAAAGAAGTTGAATTCTGTGCAACATGAAGGTTAGTCATGCATCTAAGTGCTACGTTTTGTTTGCAATCCCTACCAGAAGAGCAGGGTTTTTTCCAATTGTGAACTCTGGGCACCGAACAGGGCCATTTTCAGCTCTTCATTCCAGTTAGAGTGGTTGGTTTGACAAACATCCCGTGGTCATTTTCAAATGTTCTTTTTGTGTCCTCTAGTCCCATCACAGCTTGTTTGGCCAAATATATAATTCTGCAGTCTTTCATAATTTATTGTATGTTTCATTAATGGATGGGTAGGCTGCTTAACATTGTCTACATTTCCCTCTCAAAAATGTAGAACAAAGGATGGAATTTGTCTTGCTACAAGTGGTAGCAGTTCCTGTATGAATTTTCAGATGAGAATCACCTGGCATGTTAAGAAACTGGACTGTGCAGTACAGATGCACCCAACATCTGACAGCAGCTATCAACTCCCAGTTCACAACAGACTTTCTGATATGTAAGGCAGGTATGCAAATCCTACTGGTATAGAGGGACTTCCTCTCATTTGCACCCTCTTCTCCCACCCTGTGTTTGTGGACTTCCATGTCATGCAGAAGAGATGAGCCTCTGGCCATTGGTTACTGCGGTTTCCATGGCAGCTACAAAGATAACTTTGGAAAGCAATTGACTCTTTGATCTTTATTTCTTAATGAGTTGTGCTCAATGTAGAAGTATTTCCTATATCTCTGCTCATATAGCAACAGAAATGTTTCCCTTTGCTTTTTTTTATGGGAATGTTTTCAACCCAGCAAGGAAGTTATGCCCCTACATGAAGGAAAATCCCTGCAAACTGCTGATCTACTGGCTGTGCTGTAGGGCTTCTGGCTTGGTGTTGCTGCGAGTGGAAGTCAGCATGTCACGGGAGTGAGCATTCTCCATCCACTTTCCTGTTCCTATGAGAATGACAGACTTGACGTGGACCAAGACTCTTTTTCTGGAATGTGGAAGAAGCAGAGTCCTGCTCTAGTGCCCAACCTGCCTCTGTGTGTAGCTCCACTATTAAGAGCAAGTGACATTTCTACTCTAACACGAGAGAAGGGAGGGGATTAAACCTGGTCTGGTTGCTAAGTACTTTTATGATTAAAAGCATGTAGCTCTTGTCAGACTCTGTTTACTATTCTTAGTTGTGTTTTGTTTTCTTGCAGCTATGTGGTCCTGACGGATACTTATGGTTGCAGAAGCCCTGTTTATCACTCCTGTTGTCAGAGCAGTGATATGTGTTCTGTCAGGTAAAATTTAGGGGCACGTGTCTCTCTGTGGCAGAACAGGATTTCATGAGGGAGTTTTTATGATCATTTTCTATTTTTTTTAACCACATATAATAGATGAGAGATAGAATCATAGAATCATAGAATGGTTAGGGCTGGAAGGGACCTTCAAAGGTCATCTAGTCCAACCCCCCTGCAAGGAACAGGGATATCTCCAACTAGATCAGGTTGCTCAGGGCCTTGTCCAACCTGGCCTTGAACGTCTCCAGGGATGGAGCATCCACCACCTCTCTGGGCAACCTGTTCCAGTGTTCTACCACTCTCATACTAAAAAATTTCTTCCTAATATCCAACCTGAACCTACCTCCCTCTATTTTAAAACCATTACCCCTTGTCCTATCATAACTGGCCCTCCTGAACAGCCTCTCCCCATCTTTCCTGTAGGCCCCCTTGAGGTACTGGAAGACCGCTATAAGGTCACCCCGGAGCCTCCTCTTCTCCAGGCTGAACAGCCCCAACTCTTTCAGCCTGTCCTCATAGGAAAGGTGCTCCAGCCCTCTTATCATCTTCGTGGCCCTCCTCTGGACCCTCTCCAACTGGTCCATGACCTCTCCACTGGTCTTATGTTGGGGACTCCAGAACTGGACGCAGTACTCCAAGTGAGGTCTCACGAGGGCAGAGTAGAGGGGGAGAATCACCTCCCTCGACCTGCTGGCCACGCTCCTCTTGATGCAGCCCAGGACGCGGTTGGCCTTCTGGGCCGCAAGAGCACATTGCCAGCTCATATTGAGCTTCTCGTCCACCAGTACTCCCAAGTCCTTCTCCTCAGGGCTGCTCTCGATCCAATCACCACCCAGTCTGTATTTATGCCTGGGATTGCCACGACCCAGATGTAGGACCTTGCATTTGGCCTGGTTAAACTTCATGAGGTTGGTACGGGAGATCTGATAAGAGCCTTAATTTCTCTCTGGAAATGTGACCTTTCTGAAAGTTCAGCTTTTAAATCTTTTTTCCTTAATTTCTAGTCATCTGTCCACCTTCTGGTTTTGACCAGAAGTGAAACTATTTGCCTTGCCATGAGAAATGCTTTTCTAGGGTATTTCTGATCCACTGAAGCAGGGAAGTGCTAGAAATCTTTGCGAGAAATCATATTTTCATGGAATTTGGAGCTGTGTTTGGAGTGGTGTTTCCTCAGCAGCACGTGATACTGGGAAGAAAAAGAGAGGTTGTTGAGCGGTGTAACATTGCATCTGTCTTCTGCTGAGTTGTTTAAGTAATCTAGAAGGGTGCAGGGAGTGCAAATAGCATGTTAGAAGAGAAATCGGTGCAGTAAAGGTTATAAGTAGTCAGTGACAAATCATAACATCTTACTATGTCATCCCTCCCACTTGGATAGGGAATCATAGAATAGAATCATAGAATCATAGAATGGTTTGGGTTGGAAGGAACCTTAAAGATCATCTAGTTCCAACCCCCCTGCCATGGGCAGGGAGAGGATAGTTTATTGACTAGAATGCTTTAATTTATTTTCCATACTTAATGGTGCCCCGTATTAGTTTATGTTGACAGGGCCTTCTGATGTTGGAAGCCAAAGGCAAACTCTAACCTTATTCCCAATCTAATATAGACAACATGAGGCTCTTTTTTTTTTTTTTTTTTTTTTTGTCTCATAGGGTAAGCCTACATACTAAGCTGCAGAGGGGAGAAGGTTCGAAGATGAACTGAGCCAGCTCAAAAATCAAGACTATCTAACTTACTGTAATCACTGCATCACAAAAGACTGATTTCTCCCCTGCAGCAGTGACAGACTATGAAGGCAAGAGGTGAAAATTTTCTGTGCATGTAATATGTTTGGCTCGTACAGCTGGTACCCATCTTTTCTGGAGGAGGCTATAGGGCTGGGCCTGGTTGAATCCATCTGAAATGGAGTTTTGTCCTTACTGCTTCCATGGACTCCAAATGTGTAGGTAATTTTTTTTTTTTTTGACCACAGCAGACTAGGTTTTTACTGGTTTGGTTTTAACTCTAACCTATATGTGTATCGGGAAAACCATGCTGTCGGGATCATTCCTGGATGAGTGCTTGGCTGCCTGTGGCAGCTTGCCATTCCCAGAAAACCAAATTCTCTGTCTTTGCCTCAGGCTAGATCTGGCTAGGTAGGTATATTTCTGTTTGGTATGTTAGCTGTACAGTCTGAGATAGTCTCGTTTTCTCACTGGCCTGATTTTCAGAGGTATCAAGCACCCACAAATCTAAAAACTCAAAGGACGTCTGGGTACTCTGGAAATCCTGCCACGATGGATACGTTCAATTCAGCAAGAGGAGCACTTGCAGGTGGTTTATTCTGTCCTTAGCTGCTTTTCCCGCCGCATGTTTTACTTCTGGCTCTTTGTGGTTAAATTATATTAACAACTTTGTCAGCGGTTTGACTGGGAAGCTCTTGCTCATGCATCCTACAGATTAGTCCAGATTCTATACCTTCTCCTTTGTTTATTTACCTATACTTTAAAGCAAATAGCTGGTTCTGGAAAAAAGCATAAACATGTGCTGTTAGTGAGCATAGCATCACTATAAAGCAGTAGACAAAGGTGATAGTATTTTAGAAAATCTTCATGATTGTTTTAAATATACCAGGAGCTTTGTGGCCTTTATTTGTAATTTTCAGATACTCAGATTTGATAAAGTTACACCAGTTTACGTTCTCTCTGTATGTAGTCTGCAGTACAGCATCAGTTACCCAAACCAGGCACAAGTGAATTAATCTGTTTCTGAGAGAAACTCCACAAAGAGTAGTTGTTTTTTCTCTCCTCTTAGAATTCACCCTCTAATAGAGTTTGCCACCTCATTAGGTCTTAAAACCATGGCTGTGATTTTTTTGATCTATGAACTGGATACTGCTGTTTGGCAAAATCGCTATGAATATAATGCAGCCAGAGGAAGAGGCTACTGAGTTTTAACTGTAGCCTGGTGTTTCTGAAGTTCAGTTTCAGGTAAGGTGGTAGATGATGACAGACTGTGGAACAACTTAGAGATCATGGAAAAATTCTGTAACATCATTTCATTAGGTAATTAGAACATTTAGGTGACTCAGGTTTTTTTGTCATCGACCTTACTGTTTGGAAATATCGGGAGCTTTTTCAAGCTGATTAAGATGTTCCTTGAATTACTCATACATACATTGCTTTCTTCAAGATCTGTTTCTAAAACTGCAACAGCTGTTTGGCTTATGCTGAAACCTACTTTTCTACAACAAATAAAGAAAGGGCTGTGACTAAAATATTAAGAAGTAAAGGCAACTTGTCTCTCTAAAGAGAAACTTTGTATACCCACATGTTCTTGGATCACCACAAGAAAAATGACTGATGCACAAATCAGAGTTCACATTTGTTGGTCCAGCAGTTTTCTATCTGTTTCCCCACTAAACTCAGACTGTTTTCAGATGGAACGAAGTGTATTTTTTTTTCAGTTTGATGCTGTGGAGGCTTTTCTTATGACACAGAGAATAGTGAGAGAGGCTGAAGGATGAACATTTTGATGGATTTGAGAACTGCCTTATGGCAAAATAACTCTGATCATGAGCAGTCATCTCTAATACGTACTGGTATTTTATTTTGTATCCCTTTGGAAGCAGTTTATTGTTAGCTTTTTTCCCCCTTTTTCCTTTCTCTTTGTTTCTCTTCTTGGATTACATGAGGGCTGTTTTCTTCTGTTACTGGAAGAAGCCCGAAGTGATTTGAAGCGTTTTTCTCCCTCTAATGTTCTATCCTGGACCTGAAAAATGCCAGTTTCTATGACGCCGTCTTTTGTTTTTGACAAATGGTATTTGTTGACTTTTGAGGGAAGGGGGAAGTGTCAACAAATTTTCAGACAACTTTCATTGTGATTTAATCTGAATATCTGTGTAGGAGAACAACAAGTAGTCAAGTACTGTCTCATTGCTCAACACTAGCCATCCTAAGCTTGAACAAAATGTGCTGCTGTGGGGAGTGATAGGTATTTTAACTACTCTGCAAAACTACTTTTAGCAAAACTAAACTGATGCAAAGTGTGTTTGTGGTTGGAAAGGTCAAGTGTCCACTGAGTTAACTGGATTTCTGTGAAGTCAGTGCCTGGAAGACCTGCACTGGATCAGTGTAGTTAACACCTCTCCTGTACATTGTGGTGTAAGATTGCATCCTTAAAACACTTGACACTTCAACTTCGCTTGTACTGAACAGGGTAAGAGTCCTTGAGTATACCAAGGAATTACTCCTATAGCAAGGACAGTGGAATAAGAGTCCAGAGTAATTTCTAAAAATGCACTAAGTTTGTTTCAACTCTCATCCATAGCAAAGTCATTGAGAAGGAACAGAATACAAATGTGATGGATGCATAGGAAATATATGAAGCTGGTGCATGCAAAGGCAGATCCACCTGACCCTCTGTCCCCTGGCAAGGTTAATTAACGTGCAGTTGCACAGTTTTGTTCTAAACGGAAGAACAGCTGGTGCTCAGAGATGGGGGTGAGTGAAAAGAGTGTTACTTGGAAATAAGATCATGCAAAGGCTTGGAAGACAGCTATTGTGTGGCTACACCTTCAAAGGAACCCTCTCATTCTGTTCAAACAATAAAGGAGAAAGAAGGCCCAGGTCCGTTCATGCGAAACCGTGAATAGTTTCCTGGCTTTAGGGAACATGAAGCTTATGCTTCATGAGACTGTCATCTACTTGTCTGAGAAAGCACAGTGGAAATACCCTGGAGTGAAAAGTCACATGGGAGACGATCAAAGCAACCTGAAAAATGTAACTGAATGGCACTAGAGAGGCAAGGGGGAGTGATGATAAAAAATGCCCGCTACCTAAAGGCCCTGACACGGGCAGGGTCAGGGAGAAGGAGATCAGCTGGGACAAAGAAAAGGCACTCTCAAGAAACCATTTGCCACCTTGTGCTGTGGCTATTCCAAAAGGTGCCGATCTAGAGTAACGCTCACACAGCCTAAAGAAAATAAGGTAGACCTTTTCCCTGTGATATTTTTATTTTACTTTGCATTATTTTTTCCTCTTCATGATTGAATAAAGCTGGCTGGCAACATACATGCCTTTTAGACTTTGGGATTTTAGGAGAGATCAGACAGAGATGACACACTTTTCATCGATAAGATCAGTAATACAGAAAGAGTGTGTACCTGGCATCTACTCTGCCCATAATGTGCCATCACAAGGCGTAGACTATGGATTGTTCTCCTACACCGTGAGCTGCTCTCAGGCCTAGGCTGTGCAAAATTAGTTCATCTAAATACATATTCTTATCACCTCTCCTTCAAGTTCACAGCCCATTCTTTCCCCAACCAATAACCTGCCTGAATGTCAGGTTAAATCTAAATTTTCTAGAAAAGAATCTACTTATGACAGTAGTAGGCATGGTGTGTAGCATGATGGCCTAGTGCTCCTGTTGGACTTCTAGATTCCAAATTAGTAATATTAACAAAAGCAGTAAGTAAACATCCCGTGATTACAAGTGAAAATTTTTCAAATGGATCTAGAGTGACGCTTATTAGCCAAAACCTTTGAATGACAGAAGAAGCTGGCATCACTTCCTGATTCCTTTTCAGTTAGGAAATGTCTGTGGTCAGAGCATTTTCATCTATCGTGAACCCAAGACTCTAGATTAAGAGAAGTGGCTAAAATGGATTTTTATAAATTCAGTCCAAATGCCACTATTTTGAGGAAGTGAATTTCTGCTGTAAGACGCACTCTTCTGAACTTGCTGCTTGCTATCCAGGTTTCATGATTTAAATGATTTACTGTTTGTTGCCTCTTGAGAGATGAGAAATTTCATTCTTGCGGTGAAAACTCCTGGGGAGACGCATTCATTTGTAGAGTACTTCAGTTCAGATGAACTATATGAGTGTGTGCATAGTAATACCATTGACAGAGTTCCTTGGCTTATTTTTTCAATGTATATTTGTGTGCTTTTTTTCCTTAATTTTATTTTTATTTTTGGGGCATAGCGTCTGGGGATTATAATCTTGATTGGGACTTCCAGTTCAAAAAGGAAGCAGTAATTCTTTCCTTTGTTTGACTGGGGTTTATCAGAGCAGTGCTTATTTAACCTTGTGGGCGTTGTCGTGTGATACCACTTTTGGGACTGACAGGCTTAGAAGATTTCCTTCTCTACCACCTATGACGTAGCTGTGCAAGTGAAAAAGGGAACTGGGTTTACTTCAGGGAACAACTTGCTTGTACTCTGATAAGATTTGATGTCTTTCACCTCTAAGCTTACCCAGAGTTCCCAGAGATTAAACAGTGAGAATAAACTGAGTTCAGATTAGCTGAGCCAAATGAGGTTTTTAGTCTTGCTGTTTTAAAAGCAATGCTGAACACTTTAGGGTTTGTTTGCTTGTTTTGCCAGTCTTCTAGTAATCAGGGAAACTTTTGATACAAAGTGAAAATGTATCAGGGCTGGAACCAGTGCATGGGTGAGCACTCACAGGTGTCTTTTGAACAATTTAAGTGAGGAAACATGGCAGGCTCCCATCAGGCCAACAGCAACCTTGTGCTGGCGTGGGATGTGCTCAGATGAGTGCCCTGCTGTAGGAGGAAGCAGAACAGCACTTGCTGCTGACATGGCATTGGCCGGGTTGGCCTGAGATTTAGCTGCTTATCCAGGCCAGCTTCAGCCCATAACAGAATACAACTGAGACCTCAGGGCGTTCAGTTTCCACCTCTGATTAATCATACAGCCCCCCTTCCCATGGCTTTTCCCTGACTTGGTCACCTAATGATTTTGGTGTGAAACTCAGGAGGTTGAGAATATTAACCATCCTGGAGTCCTGCCGTTTCTCATTCGTCCCAGAGCCAGCAGTTCATAGCTAGGAGCCATGCCCTGTCTAGGTGTTTGTTGCACAACACTGCAACTCGTGGTGGTGCTGCTTGTATAAAGTTGTGTGTGTGCTCTGTGCTCAGCGTAGGCATGTTCACATCCTCTATATGAATCTCCGCAGGGCTTCTACTTTGCCAATGCTTTAATTTGGTTTTTTGCTGAGATTTTGGTTATGCAGTCATTCAATGTGCTGACCCCCTTTCTCCATCCCTTTTCCTTCTTCAGTAGCTTCCTAGACAACCAAAAGGTTGAGGTCTTAAATCAATGTGTTTCCTATAGAAGCCAGGAAACTGTATAAAACAGAACAAGCTTACCTGTGCCCTTACTGAGGGGCTGACTTTTGTGAGCTTGTTTCCTTCTGGACATCAGAAGGTCAAAGAGAGGAATGTTATAAAAGCCTCAACCATGAGAAAAGTTTCATCTGAATCTCATGCCTAATTTGATGCCAAAATCAGGCAAACATAAATCTGCAGAAAATGTGAGTCTTTACTACTTCTGAGTCAATGGAATGGCATCATAGCCTAATGCTCTCTCAAGACCCAGTCTCATCTGAAGACCTTCCCTTTACTATCTCCAGCCTGTCCTCTTCTCTCAGTCCAGATGCATAGTGAGGAATTCCATTTCCAGCCTTCCAGATCAAAAAGTAGAAACAAATAAAGAAAAATCCACAAGAGAATCGAAAAAAGAAGCTTGCTATTTCGTCTTCACCTTGGCTGCTGCCTAGTACAGTCTTCTAGATGAACACCTTGGGTTTCTGGAGAAAGCCTTATGCTAGCATCAGTGCTGCTGGTGCTCTTCATGTCTCTGCTGTGGAACATTTATGTATGTGAGAGGTGGAAATGCTCTGAGATAAGGGTGCCTTGGACTGCACAGCATCCTTGGAGCATAGATCATATCTATTCTTTAAAAGATCTGGCATGGTTTTTGGAGTTATGTGGAAAATGCACAGAGAGGTGTTTAATTATCATTCTGCACCTCTATGCAGTGTGGAGAAGAAGCATTAAATCTCAGCTAAGGGACAGTAACGAACTTAATTTTGAGACTGTATGTGACAGTCAGAAGATTTCCTCTCCAGGCAGATCAAGAGCACATATCAACTGTTCTGTGTGATATGCCAGACCCATATATAGGTGTGTATAGAAAGACATTCTTGTCTCTTTGCTTCAAAAGGGCTGCAGGTTAAGCCCAAATTTCTCTTAACAGAAATGATACATTGTGTAATTTATCACCTTGGAAAGTTCTCTGAAATGTCTGCTATGAACCCAAGCTATCTCTCATTTCAGCAAAGTTTCAGTGTGGGAACCTTATAGGAAAGTAAGAGTCTGGGAGTTACTGGCACTCTGCTGAGAAAAACAAGTCGCCAAAGGATTCATGGTGAACTGCTTGAATTCTTGGTAGTTGGGATCATGTCCATCATTTGCAGTTTGTGTTAGTGGATTTCCAGAAAGGAGTACTACACACACAATGGTGTCTCCATATTCCATAAGCAGTTTGAAAACCTAGAGCTCTCTGAGTGTTTCACATTTACACACAAAAATTGCAAAACTTATTGCGGCTCAGTTTAGGATCGAAAGTGATGGCACATCACACTCTCTTCTGTGCAAGGACAGGGTTACAATTTTCTCTGATTTGTGACATAAATAGCAAGCGGCTTTGGAATGTGCATCTTGAATAGATCAGCTTGGGAGTAGAGATGGTTGCTCTTTCTGTCACATTTTCTCAGCTTCTGCAAGTTTCCTACAGTAGAGGAGGCAGAGCTTCTGCTGAGGCAAGCACTGCTAAATCCACTAATGAATGGAAAGTGATGTCTGACCATGTGATACAAGAACAGCACTTTCCATGTTTGCCTGATTATCGAAGAACTGGAATCAGCATTGACGAAGATAACGTGATGTCACTCTTTAATCTGGCAAGCCTGCAAAACCACTTCCTCCTTGTGTAGGCCGGAGGTCTCATGATTGCCATTTCACTCTAAAGCATTCATTGAAAATGATGTCAGACAGTAGAGCTTTGACTCTCTCCTTTTTTTTTAAAATGAATGAATGCTATTGTGAAACTCCTTGCAGCTATATTAGGAAATACACTGGTTGTTCAACAGAATATACTGATTATCAAACAAACAAACAAAAAGATTAACTTCATCACAGAATTTAGATTTTTTTTTTGAGCTTCAAATTTGATTTTGTTTAATAAAGATTAATAGGCTAGCTGTGAAGTTAAAATTGATGATCTGAAACCCCCAGAGTCTGAGCATTACCAGGACTGAAAGAAGCTGGTCATCTTAAAGACGGGGAGGTAAGTATATTACACCATGAGGGTCCTGTCCGTAGCTTTATCTTAATATGGTTTTAATAGATTCCCTGAAATAGATCACTTACATTTCCTGAGATTTCTAAATGACTAGGAAAATCTTGCAGGAGGCTACTCCTGTCAGAGTTTGTACTGCTGTGACTTGTGTAGTAGGGTAGAGGCTTTTGCAAGGAGTAGTCTGCAAATTGTTGATAGTCAGGGGTCAGCTATGGATGGCAGTGAGGTCTCTAAGTCCTTTTGCATCGCACGGTGCCACAGCTGTTGTTGAAGCAATGCACACTGCTGCTGCAGGCTGGGGGTTGTCCCAGTAAAGATGCATTGTGAGTGTGTTCATATGCATTTCACTCGTAGTGGAATACACGCATAATAGGAGCTAGCAGAAGGTCTTCTAACTAACCCTCTCATACTGTTCTCCTTCTCTAGTCCTACTGTCTCCTGCCTGTGAAGGCTATGTACTCTTTAGGCAGGATGGCAGCTTCTTCCAGTAGCTCTACTATAACATATAGAAAGTGAAACTGTGATTTTTTGGGGGGAGGCCTTTGGAACCTTACATGCTGCAGATAATAATCACTGTTTCCTTATTAAAACAGCTTAGTTTGCTAATTAGGGCTGAATGTGTAACACAAACCAATTAAGGTAAATCCTGAAGTTTTGTTTGGAAAATGGAAAAAAAGGATGGAAAAAAGTCCAAGCTATTTTTCTCAGCATGTGTTTGAACTAGATTCTTAAAATACTGATAAAAGAGCTGAGCAAACATTGGGTGCTGTTAGAACCAAAAGATGAGCTGAAGGATCTCATAGTATTAGATCATCTACTTCATTAATTTTTTTTGTTCATGGATTTTGATGAATGTTGCTTTCAAATTGTGATTTTCACTTTTCAGAAACTTTTGGAACATCATGTACAAAATCAAAAAATGTAGTCGTTCTTCAAAGGAAGCTGAAAAATATATGTCTGTAGATGTCTGTTTTTTTAGGACATTGTCATTTTGGAGAAACAAGTGTGATAGCTATTTTTTGTTGTTGAAGGAGGCAAAGGAAAGAAGAAGAAGAAATGTATATCCTGGTTAATATAACTTCTTATTTCTTTCTGTTTGCTTTTCCTTAGATTGCTGAACGAAAAAGAATCAATTATTGGCATAGCCCTGTTTAATACAGACTTCTGTGAAAGCAGGTGGTAAGAGCTTCTATTACCTGTATGTATATGGCAGCTGTTCCAGAATAGGACAAACCTTCTTAAAAATATTCTTTATTATATGTGACATGAAACACAAGCATGCCTGCACACAGACTAGGACAAAATGTGACACTGAGTCTGATGGCAAGGTATGCTGGATGCAAATGCCAAAGCCTGAGGGCACAGCTGAGCCTTGTGCAATCACATTGTATGTGCTGCTCTTACTCTGCCCAGGCTTGAGACTGGATGAAGAGTGACTTGGAGGGACAGACTGGTTAGAAGAGTGAACGGTGATGAAGTGTTCTCCTGAGAGCTCAGGGAGAAAAAGAAAACATGGACACATCTAGAAGGTAAGGATTTGTAGCAGTGGTTGATTCAAAGCTTCACCCTATGTCCTGTGTTCAGAAAGACTGCCTATCAATTTAATCAAATCTTCAAAGTCACTGTTTGGCTTCTGTAACATCAGGATGAACCTGAGGTTTGTTTTTTATAAAGGAAACTCTGGACTCTAAGAAGTTTGTAAATTCTGTTATTCAAATTACGGGCCAACACCTATCAGGTATCTCACTTTGAATCATTTTCCTGTCTCTAGTGTCATCAGTGGCATAGCTGAAAATGCCAACAGAAACGACTTTTGAACCTCAGCACAAGCCATTACTTGGCAATTCATCTTGGTGAGTTAAGCAAGATCTGCGATACTGAACACCCTTCAGCATGTTCCTGGGTTACTTCTGATCATGCCATTGAGAAAAGCTTATTCTTTCACTAAGCTGGTGCTAAAACCACAACAGCAGAATGTATATTCAGGACATTTCAGGATATAGGTATCAGCGTCCAGGAGGAGCAGTGTACTACAGTGTGCCTGGGTGGCGCAAAGAAACAGTAGTGGCCCGGACACCCTTTTACTAAATAAAGAATATAAAGGCCTTCTTGGCTTCATATATAGTCTGGAGTTGTAAGAAAGAAGAATGGCTTGAGAGGTAGGATAGCTATAATACGATGCCTTTAAAGATGTAAAAGCATTAAGCAAAGGTAATTTGGTAAATGAGCATCTTTTTTCAAGTTTCTCTTGATGACATAGCTTTCTTCTGCCATTCATATCTTGTTCAGTCTGTGACAAAGTGCCTTTTCTAAGGTGCCTGTGTACCCTGCAGACTCCTAAAATTGAGGATTAATGTGTGATTATACTTCTTTTTCTTCCGAAATAGTTGAACAATCTCTTACTTTTACTTTAAAAAAAATCACTTTACTTCTGTGATTCTTACTGAGTGGTTGCTTGTTCCAGGAAACTTCTAGCTCTGGACACACAAACCAGGCAAAACTTTCATTCCATAAAATGTAAGTGAGATGCCCATATATGACTGACCAAATGCATTTCGCAAAGATCATATAAATCAATCTTTATGAGCACAAAGGGAAGTCTATCTTCCTGGCTCTTTGAAAGAGCTGAAGAATCAATCTGGACTATACAGGAACTCTAAAATCAGCACGTGAAGGAGCTTTAGGTTCAGCTGCCAGGCCTTGAACTTTCTTTTCTCTCCCCTCTCCCTGAAACGAGGATAGCACCACTGACTGGGCCATTGAAAGCGAAACTACAAGATGCAGCTTGTGAGGTGGCCCTCCAACATGCTTTAGCTGCAAATTTAACAGTTGCAACTACCTAGTGATCAAAATGGATCTATAAATCATTTTCTGCCTCCTCTTATTCCTTGTATGTACTGTCCTTCACTATCATGGGATGCATCACAGTATGTTCTGAGCATATTTAAAATTACCATTTTTGATCTCTTTTCGTATGTTAAAATCAGATCACTAGTGTGCTGCAGTTAAAAATTTTGTGTCACTCTGGTGCTTTAGAGGAAGGAGGCTAAGAATGTGGATGGTTTGGGACATCCTCTTCTAGCAGATGTCTGGATAACTCATTAAGGCTAATTTTAAATGTTGGTGGCATGTCCTGTCAGATTTGCCTAGATTGCCTTTATTTTTATCCCTGCATTCAAGGCCAGTTGCAAAGTCTATGCCCTGCTCTAGTCTCCTCGTAGGTGTTAAAAGTTCATATCACTGTGCTCTGCAGCAGTTGTTTAACTGCAAAGCACTCTAATAGTGGTCTTCAGAGTCCAAGATAATACCAAAGCTCAGAGAAGAGGTCAGCTGACCAGCTTGTATATGACAATATTGTGGTAGACAGAGCTATGTTGATTTTTACAAGGGAACAGAATATCTAGCAGCACTGGAAGAGCAGATGTTTTAATTCTTGACCTTTCCATTGAGTCCATTTGTTGTGCTCCTCTTCTTTCAGAGAAATCTGAAAGTTATCTGCCACACAACAGATCTGAGTTTTGATCTCTTGTTGAGAAAATCATTACGAAATGCTGCTTCCTTCTGTATTGATTTTATCTCTGTTCTAGGTTTTTCTTAGGGCTTTTATAGGATAATTGTCTCGCAAATATTAATGGAATAATCTTGACAATTTCCTGTGAGAAGACTTCATCAGATTTTTACGTATCTGCCACAGAAATCTGATTCTTTGAGTCATTGAAGTTATTCTGAATTCTTTCATTGATTGGGAGAGTAGAGGTGTTTTGTTTTTTTTTTTCTTTTATGTTTAGCATATGTCCTGATGCAGAGATTTCTACATTGCAGCAGGAATCAGAATGCAGAGACATATAGTGAATTGTTCATTGTGACACAGGAAGCCAGCAGAAGCACATAATTTGAAGCCAGATCTCTATTCTGCCCTATGACCTTTTTTTCCTGGCTTTTTAATACCTCATGTCTGAAGGCCAAGTGTCAGGATTTTAGAAAATGGAAAGCTGTCATAATTTGTTACTATGGAACACATTTGATGAGCTGACTGACCAGTGTTTCCTTCTGTCCAGAAATGGTCATCATCTTATACTGTCATCTGTCAGATGTCATTTCTAGTAGGTTAACTTGCAAGACAGGGAAAGTGAGCTACAAGGCTTTCCTAAGGAGAAATGAGCTAAGAGGCTGCATAGCACCACTCTTCTGGACACTGCCTGTTTTTAAATTGCAGTGGGGAGTGAAGTCTGTCCTGTCTAGCATCTGTCACTGGCTGGGTGTGGATCTGTATTCTGTAAGAGAGATGTTGAGTGCAAGAGCTGTGTCTCCCTAGGAAGTATTGGGGGACACTGCCATCTACTGTCTCCCTTACCTGAAATAATAGTTTGGTTATCAACTTTATAGAAAAGATGAGTTTCTTGACCTGCTACTACTACCTTTTTCTATTTTTAAATAACCGTTTTCAGTTTCTTGAGTTTCCTACTTGCACATCTCTCATATGTGGGGGGATTCTGACTGAGGTACAGTAGAGAGAACATGATGCTGGGCTTCAGACAGGGTAGCTTCTGTTTCCAACTCCACCACTTGACATATTGGAGAACCTTGGGCAAGTTCCTCTACCCCAATTTCCAACCTGCTAAAGGAGGAGAATGGTACTGATCTGCCTCATAAACTGCCTCAGTGTTTTAGCAGCAGGTCACTGTCATTAGCTAAGACCTCCTTGGAATTAAACCTTGCAAGAAAGGTCAAGGACAATAGAAAGGACTTCTTCAAATACACTGCAGATAAAACTAACACTAGAGGAAATGTAGGCCCACTGGTGCGTGAGGAGGGTGCCCTGGTGACAGAGGATCATAAGAAGGCAGAGTTACTGAATGCCTTCTTTGCCTCAGTCTATACTGCTGGAGGCTACTCTGATGAGCCCCGGAATCCTGAGGCTCCTGAGGAAGTCAGGATAGAGGAGAAGTCTACCCTGGTTGATGAGGACTTAGTTAGGGACCAGTTAAGCAACCTGGCCATCCATAAATCCATGGGTCCTGATGGGATGCACCTGCGAGTGCTGAGGGAGCTGGTGGATGTCATTACCAGGCCACTCGCCATCATCTTTGCTAAATTGTGGGGAATGGGAGAGGTGCCTGAGGACTGGAGGAAAGCAAATGTCACTCCAGTCTTCAAAAAGGGCAAGAAGGAAGACCCAGGTAACTATAGACGGGTCAGCCTCACCTCCATCCCTGGAAAGATAATGGAACAGCTTATCCTTGGTGCTGTCTCTAGGCATATCAAGGATAAGAGGGTCATTAGGGGCAGTCAACATGGCTTCACTAAGGGGAAGTCGTGCTTGACAAACCTGATAGCCTTTTATGAGGACATTACCCAGTGGGTGGATGATGGTAGAGCCGTGGATGTGGTCTGTCTTGACCTCAGTAAAGCATTTGACACAGTCTCCCATGGCATCCTCACAGCTAAACTGAGGAAGTGTGGTCTGGATGATCGGGTAGTGAGGTGGATTGGGAACTGCCTGAAGGATAGAAGCCAGAGAGTAGTGGTCAATGGGACAGAGTCCAGTTGGAGCCCTGTATCCAGCGGAGTCCCTCAAGGGTCAGTACTGGGACCTGTATTGTTCAACATATTCATCAATGACTTGGATGAGGGAATAGAGTGCACGGTCAGCAAGTTTGCTGATGACACTAAACTGGGAGGAGTGGCTGACACACCAGAAGGCTGTGCTGCCATTCAGAGAGACCTGGACAGGCTGGAGAGTTGGGTGGGGAGAAATTTAATGAAATACAACAAGGGCAAGTGTAGAGTCTTGCATCTGGGTAAGAACAACCCCATGTACCAGTACAAGTTGGAGGCTGAACTGTTGGGACAGCACAGAGGAAAGGGACCTGGGGGTCCTGGTGGACAGCAGGATGACCATGAGCCAGCAATGTGCCCTTGTGGCCAAGAAGGCCAATGGCATCCTGGGGTGTATTAGAAGAGGTGTAGTTAGTAGGTCAAGAGAGGTTCTCCTCCCCCTCTACTCTGTCCTGGTGAGGCCGCATCTGGAATATTGTGTCCAGTTCTGGGCCCCTCAGTTCAAGAAGGACAAGGAACTGCTTGAGAGAGTCCAGCATCCAGCGCAGGGCCACAAAGATGATTAAGGGTGTGGAGCATCTCCCTTCTGAGGAAAGGCTGAGGGAGCTGGGTCTCTTTAGCTTGGACAAGAGGAGACTGAGGGGGGACCTCATTAATGTTTATAAATATGGAAAGGGTGACTGTCGTGAGGATGAAGCCAGGCTCTTCTCAGTGGCGTCCAATGATAGGACAAGGGGAAATGGATATAAGCTGGAACATAGAAGGTTCTGCTTAAACATGAGGAAGAACTTCTTCCCAGTAAGGGTAACAGAACACTGGAACAGGCTGTCCAGAGAGGTTGTGGAGTCTCCTTCTCTGGAGATGTTCAAAACCCGCCTGGACGCGTTCTTGTGTGATCTAATCTAGGTGGTCCTGCTCAGGCAGGGGGATTGGACTAGATGATCCTTTGAGGTCCCTTCCAATCCCTAACATTCTGTGATTCTGTGATTCTGTGATTATTACTGTGTTGAATAGCTACAGCTTTGGAATAGTCCAAAGGAGAGGTAACTCTGCACTGGGAAATCCATGTACAGGTGTGAGAGACATCATTGCCACAATATTTTCTTTTTGAGAAAATCATTCAGTGTTTTGTGGTCTGTTTCTTTCCCTCTGGTGATGAGGACTGTACTATGACATGTTATCACACTTCTTTCTTCTTCCTTTATCCCTGCACTGGCCTCTGTACAGAGGTGGGCTCTTGTCCTTGGCCAGGTCATGGACAGAATCACCATCCTCTCTGGTGGGAGCAGTGCATGTACAGCAGCTGTGGGGAGCATGTGGTTTCACATTCGTGATGTCAAAATGTGTTTGTAAGACAGCACAGGCATCTCAATGGCCTTAGCTTACTCATACTGCTCAGCACAAAACCAATACAAAGAACTCTGGGTTTGGTTCTAATTATCCACTCATAATTAATTCATAATTATCAACAACAATCAACACTGCTGTCCTACTTGTTTAATGTCTTCAATATTGAAGGCTCTGAACAAAATTTTTTATGTGTGAGACAGCTATAACTCAGCAACGTACTCATCTTGTGGAATTGATTGTTTTGAGTAGGAAAGCCAGGCATTCATTTCAGGGAATAAATAAAATTGTATCTTGTTGTAAAGCATTTATTAATTTTTGTGAGTCTAACTTCTGGATAACAGTTATCACTGGGCAGTAAATCACTTAGATTGAGGCCCAAACACCAAAGGCCAGCACAGCTGAGAATAAGCATTCCAAGATATTCCTTTCTATTCTGGCAAAAGCTGGATGTGTTGCTCCTCGCAGCTGATCATGCTAGGTTTGCATACCTCAATGCTTCTAGGCAGTCAGTGCTGCAAGGGTGCTTTGAGCAAATGCCGTTGTCCCATGGATGGGAATTAGGTTTTATGCCTCATCTGTAGCAAATAATACATACAGGCCACAAGGTCACAGAACCATAGAGTCAGTGAGGTTGGGAGGGACTTCTTGAGATCATCTTGTCCCACCCCTGTGCTCAAGTGGGCTAGCTGGAACAAATTGCCCAGGACTAAGTCCAGTTGGAGCTTGAATATCTCATAAATGGAGACTCTACAGCCTTTCTAGGCAACCCTTGCCAGTGCTCAGTTACTCTCACAGAAAAAAAAGGTTTCCTGGTGTTCAGATGGAATTTTATGTGTTTCAATTTGTGCCCATTGCCTCTTGTCTTGTCCCTGGGCAATACTGAGAACAAACTGACTCCCTCTTCATTTATTTATACATTATAAGATGTATTTATACATTTGATAAGATCTTCCCTGAGACTTCTCTAAGCTAAACAATCCCAGCTATCTCAGCTTTTCCTTCAGTCTCATAATCATCTTTGCTACCTTTTTCTGGACTTTCTACAGTTAAGTCCGTATCTCTTTTGTACTGGGAAGCCCAGAACTGGATGCAGTAGTCCAGACATCACCAGTGCTGAGCAGAGAGGAAGGCTCACCTTCCTTGACCTGCTGACAATGTTGTTCCTAATGCAGAGAATTCTGCCATACAGCCCTGGGAGAGATCCCTCCAGCTGACAGTGACCAGTAATTGTGCTTGACGGCCATTATCCTGGACATGCATGTGTGAACTTCTTGTGTTTGGAAAAGACAACCATGCAATCTCTTACTTCAGCCATTCTGGTACAACTCCTCTCTGGCTATCACTTTGACAAGGAACTGGCATTTCAAAGACTAAGATTTCTTAGACCTTTAAGATAAAATGATCATTTTTTGCATTTCTCACTTTTTTCCATCTCTCTAACCCATTTGGGTGCTTAGAGGTTACATTTGTGTCTTCGGATGTGTTATGGAGGAAGCAAACAAGCAATGAGATTTGCAAAGGTTTCTAAATCCAATTATTTTGCAGTGTAGTAAGCATAAATGATTTATAGAAAAAATAATAATGTTCTGCATATATTTCTCAGCTTCCTCATCAGTTTATAGTATTTTAACGAGTCCTCCAGGGCAACAAGGATCCTCTTTTCACATTTCAGGGCTTCTCCTAAAACTACAGCATCTCACTCTCTCTCTTCCCCCCTGCTTCTCTCCTTCTCTCTCCCTCCTCTCCTTTGTCTTCTGTAGGCGGTTTCTTCTTTTGACCACGTCTAGCCTACAGATCAGTCCCATATGCTCCTTATGTTTCTCTTGCTTGCTCTTTCCTTAGTTTCTAATGCCGTAATTTTTACTGTGGTCTTTCTGGGAACTAAAAAGTTTGAGGAAGTAAAAAGACCAAAATCCCTGAGAGTTAAGTCATCCTGTCTTTCTGCCTATGCTAGTGAATGGTTGTCTCCTCTAAAGGGAGACTTGTACGTATAACTCTCCCATCTCCTTAACACAAATCGTGAGAATCACAGTAAAAGACCATCATAAGACTTGAGAGGACAAACAGTCCACAAAACTCAGATTGGATTTTGCAATTCATACAGCTGTCTTCTAACCACTAGCACCAGTTCCTGAAACACCAAGATTTACTGTCTGTCTTCACAAAACTACTATTGTGACCTCCACTTCATCTCTAGTGCAATATAATACATCAGAAAAAAGTTTATGCAGAAGCTAATAACTGATGATCAGACACATGAAGCCAAATGTGGTCTTCAAACTCAGTGAAATTATTATGGATGGTCGTCACCTGTAAAGAGTGGAATAGGGGAAAAAGGGACAGATTTTTAACTATGACATATTAACACCGGGCCATGGATATCAACAAAATAATTTTCAACTTCTGTCAGTAAACATTGCTTTTCTGTTTGCTGTGTCTTTAAAGAGAGTGGCAAATGAAAACAAAACACAGAGTAGATGTACCTGTACCAGAGAAGAAACCTTTTTTTTTTTCTCTTAAGCCTGCAGACTTTATAATAAATAAAATGGCAGGCTACATTTATTGTTGGGTAGTACCACATCTGGGATCAGAAGTGGATGAGTGATGTGATTCAGAATTAAGTTACTGAACTGGACAGCTGTAATAGCTGCTTGAGGGTCTTCCTTTATCTTGTGGAGTTATCCGTACAGCCAAGGAAGAAATGTCCCTCATCTCTTAAACCTACTGCTGTAAACCAGATCTGACTCCCTGGAAGTTTCGCTGTTTTGGTGATATAGATCTCCAAGCATTGGCCAGATACTAACAGCTACTGAGAATATGTTACAGGATCCAGACCATTTTGAGTTGGCTGTTTTTCAGGCAGATTAAGTCTGTTACGACTCTTTACAAAAGAACTACGGAGTATTACAAAACTCAACTGTGCTATCAACTGTGTTGCCAACTGGAAAACACTTGATACCATTCATAACAAATCCTGTGATATTTCCATCACTGTGCAAAATTATTCAAATAAGTACTCCTCTCATCCCTTGAAGTGGTTTGAGCCATGTACCGCTGTGATGTAGGAAGTTATTTAACCAATGAGCTGGTTATATCCTTAGGCACTGAAGCCTGAATGAACAGAGGGCAAAATAATCTGTATTGAATCCATACAATCCACCCAAGTAAAAGGCCTCAGCTGTGGAGCACGACATATTCTGATCTTGAGGACTTGGGCATGGCAAAGTCAGGAGAGGATGTATTTGATTCAGAGAGTGTAGTATCACTCAGCACCAAGTGGGAGCGTGAGGTATCACTCACTAAGGTATGAAAAAAGGATTGTGCATAATGCAATTTGGACAATTATCTCCACGGCAAAAGAGGGAGAGCCCATAAAGAGTAAGCCAGTCAGCATGCAAAAAAAATTGTAAATAAAGCCCGAGGCATGATGGAGACTCGATGTAGAGGACAATACTGCTCCTCACAGCAGTTAGCACAGATGAGCTTAACAAGTCAGTATCTACGAAGAAAGCCCTAATTGTCTTAATTAAAAAAAAAAAAAACCACCTTAATTTTAAATAATCAAAGAAGTACTTGAAGCAGTCTCAGCATTGCTCAACAGCCTGTATAACTGTCATATGAAGTGCACGGCCAAACATTAGCAGTTTCTACATAGCCTTACTCATGGTTGCCCATGCAAATGGTCTTCAATTTGCTTTTAATGGAGGATGTCCCATTGTTCAGCTTAATATAGATAAATCTCCTCCCTTTCCATCTTACTAGTAAGTTGATCCTTTGATTTGAAAAGTGCAGCTACTGCAAGACAGAAGATTGTTTTCACTGTAAAGTTTGCAGGATTCACAGATCATGCTGGCTACCAAGAGTTGTCACTTTTTGTCCCCTGAGTGTGAATCCTCTTCCCAAATTGCCTGTTACTGATGATTCAGGACAAAGAAATATGGAATATTAATGCTTTTCTAGAAAATATAAAACCTGAGTAGCTGCAGTGTAACTACAATCACCTGTGTGTCAACAGTGATACTTGTTTTCATTCTGTGCTAGAACTGTTAACTTATAACTGGATCGAGTAACCCTTTATGACAGTGATTTGCTCAGCAGATAAATATCCAGTATGCTGACACTTTTATTAGGTAACAAGTAGTCGTTCAGAAATACTTACTGCTCCCTACTTAGCCAAAGGCTCTGTAACTGCTTCTGCTAAGGATCGTGTTGTTGTTTTAATACAAGGCAACAGAGGACTCTCAAGGTTAGTCTTGGGATAGCCATAATAACAACAACCATGTATTTTAAGTGCAGTCTCTGAGCTGTTTATTGCCTGCTTTTCCATAAAATGAAAGTACTATAGCTAAGAAAGCAATGTGTCCTCGAATTTAAAAAGCTTTCTGTAGACACCAGCTTTGCTGTTTCCTACCATAACTGGGTTCTTCTGGTTGAAGGTAAAGCTTAGTGTCTGTGACTTCAGCTCAGCTGTGAACAGCAGTAGACTATCATTGCATTTTCCTTTTGCTTTGCCTTCAGATACAAGCAGCGTGCTCCTCACATTGACACAGATCATAGAGTCTCTGTCAGAACTGATAAGCTCAGCATCCAAGCTCCTCCTGAGCCATGCGGAATGACATACAAGCCTGTTGGTCCTGTTGCCTGATCTCTAAAAGTAGCTGCACCGGTGTCCCTCTTCCACAGCCAGTCTCTTATTACAAACATGCTCAATCACAGGAAAGCCGACTCTTTCTGGAGCACAGGAGACAGCATTTCCCTTGACAGGTGTTTTCTCTAAACATATTTTTGGTTTTATGACTGTTCTCTACCAAACTCTGAAACATGGTGGAGTTTATCTGGTATTCTGAGCTGGATTTCAGAGAAGGATGAGTAGGGATGTGACTGTATTCTGCTTTGTACTGGGGACAAAAAGAAAGAGAAGTGTGTAGGCTACTTTGTCCTCCTTGCAGCTTTTCTTCATTTAGTTATAACCATTCCGATGGCACTCGATTGGCCACAAGAAGGACTGGGTTTATATTTGAGGAAATACTAAAGAAATACCAGCTTGATCTTCAGTCCCCATCCCATTGACCAAAAAAAATCCCTGAGAAAATGAAATGAAACTTTCTGGTTTTCGGTGAGCTTATTTCCCCTTGACATGCATGATTCAATTGACTTAACAAACAACAATTTATCAAAGAGAAAAGGAAATAAACAGGAGGGTAGATTGATAGGGTAGCATGCAGTGTCAAACTACTTTTTTCTTGAAGTTTACCCTCTCTACTAGGACTTCATTTTCAGTTTTGGTTGGATAGGTGCCAGATGCACAATTTTCTCTTGGATAAGTTGGCCCAGTTGAAGCTATCAGTGATCTTTCAGTCAGAGCTGCTCTTGTCCTGCGCTAGCTACTCCTCATTTCTCTTCTCCTTGCTCTGGTACTTCTCTAAGTCAGCCATTGCAGTTTTGCTAACAGTTTCTGTTTTTCAGTTCTTCGATAAGAGCATAGCAGCAGCACATGGAGCTATGCTCAGACCTCTCATGTACACGGGACAGGCACTCCTACCTCTCAGTTTAGAAGAGGATTAAGTAGATTCTCCTACCATCTCTTCCCTCCCTCTTACCCTGCAAACACAACTACTGGCTTTGCGGCCAGAATCTGCAAGCTGTTTACACAAATTAGGGTAACCACTGGCTCCAGGCATATTTAGGCATAATTCACTGCCCCAGATACCTATTTTCCAATCTGTAAACTTGTCTTAGGTTCATAATATTTCTCTCACTTTCCCTTTTGTTTTAAACAGAAAAGCCTCCCAAACAAGGTAAAACAACATGTTTAAATTACACATTTCAGTTGCCCACTGACTTTTTTGCCTCTCCTACACTCTAGATGTGATCTCAGTATTATAGCATGAGATGGAGGGGAATGACAGAGAGGAACAGCTGAGAACAAAGTGATGTCTTAACTCCTCTTTGTGGTCTTTCCTATGCCTAGATCAATAAATGGGAAAATACTGGACTCATAAAAATTATGAAGACATGGGGCCAAATCCTGGTCTTCTTACATGAAGGGTTGTGGATTATGAAGCCTAAAGGTGGAGAGCAGATAGGTCCTTCTCCTGAAAGCTCTTAGAAGGCTAGGGAATTACTATTTTGCCTTTGATATACCTGGTTTCCTAACCAATGGCTGATATCATCATTGGACTATCTTCTCTTAAACTTGGCATGTCGTGAACAATACAGCTACTACAGAGTCAACTCTAGGAGAAATTGCCTCTTACTCTCTGTACATAGACTATGTGTGTCACATCCCTGAACATGTGTTCAAACTGATAAAATTCTCTATAAAGCAGCCTCTTCCAAAAAATTAGTCTGCAAATATCTTTGAAATTCTTCCTTTAGGATGATGCTACCTTATGATATCAGGCACGCGAGAGCTCTCACAGAAGCCAGGTTTGCAAAATAATTCTTCGAAGTTCCTTCAAAGTGTCAAAGACTGAAGTAATTCGCTCAGATCTGCAGCAGGAGGGGTAAACTAGCATAGCTCAACAGAAAGCCCACCCTAACGCTGTTTATGCTTCAACCCTTTCCAAAGACTTACAAATATTGTTTATGTGCTTTACTGTCCCTCAGAGAATAGCTAGGTAATTAGCACAGCTCACTGTTATTCAGGAGCTGGAATTAAGCACGATTTATTAACACCGCAACATTGTCTCCTGCTGGCCACTGGTAGTAACAGAGTCAATTCTTTGTCTTGTCAGCTACCCCCAGATCCCACCTCATTCCTCTGCATTTCAGGAACATGTTTGGAGTGTATTCCCTTGAATTCACAATGAAAATGAAATATTCCCCAAGGAATACCTTCTCTTCTTCACATATACATGGTGCATTAATGATGTATCAATGAAAAGGAGGTAAATGGTTTTTGTTGTTGCTATTTTGAGCGGGTTTGGCTCTTCATTTAAACCATATATCCTTTTGCTTTCTTCTTGAAATAGAAGACAGAAAGGAAATAAGATTTATTTTTGGCCCACTTCTTCAAATATGATAATTGGTGGCTGGGAACAAACTCCCTGGGGAGCCTTGAGTTTGAGCATCTGCTCCTCACAATCTTTTCACAGAGACAGCCAGAGAGCATCCTTGGTTAGTGCTGTCCACCAGAAGACGTGTACACATCTCCAAACACATGTGGTCTGGAACTAAGATATCTGCTTGGTTCTTTCAAAAGAAAACTAATAGTTTCAAAATGTCCCAAACATTATGTTTTAAATACTGTATCAGGCCTGATGGAGAGTTGGGGTAACTGCATGCTACAACTTATATTTCATATACTTAAGTAAGGAATGTATTGTCATTACTTACCTAGCTTGAAATTACTCTTAACTCATCATATTAAGGTAAATGCAAATAAAAACTTTTATTTGCGACTTCTAGAATAGATGATGTAATTACAAACATTAGTGGCTCTTGCTTGAGACCTCAGAGATCAAAAAATAACCTCAGGATGATAAAAGGCATAGGATGTTTAAATCCTATTGCTTTTTTCTAGGCATACTTGAACAGTGATTAAAAAAACCCATAAATCTGCAATACTTCCATGGGTTTCTTCATATCTTAGGCAAAACTGAAAAAATTTAAATAAGAGAATATGGCACTCTCAAGCATCTTTTTGGCATTGCATTTGTTCTCTGTTTCTTTCATTTATCAGGACAGGCATTGTGCAGAGCTGGGAGATCCATGCATTGGTCTCAGAGTGACAGATCATATTTTATCTTTGAATGGATGCTGAAATTGCCCAATTGTTTCAGAGAGAACATAAATGTAGGGGTAGAATAAAAGGACCCAGAGGGCCAAATTCTGCACAGACTAACACCTGCTTGCCTTAGGGATTTAAATTGAGACAGAATTTCTTTCTTGAGCTAAATTAATCTCTCTTATGTGCAAGAAACTTTCACTTAGGCAATTTTGAGTTATGCAGATCTAGCAAAACAAAATATGGCTTTTTGAGAAGAAATGCCAAGTTTTATTTCATTTGAAACCCCACTGACTTCATTTGTGCTACACACAAGTAAAGGAAGGCATTTTTAAACCCAGAAACTTATTGGTGCATGTGTTATGATTTGGAAGACGTACACACTGTCACTAGTTCTTCCAAACGAAAATTTTCTCAACCACTTCACCAGAAAGTAATTCAATGGGTTATGGCTATAAATGGCTCAGCTTTAAAATCTTCCCTGCTGTTACAAAGAATAAAAGCAAATGAGGAAGCTGTATCTAGACCAGAAGTGATGGTTGACTTGAGTTTTGCTTGGAAAAATGGAAAGGATGAATTTACTTTCCTAGTTCACAGAGTTCTCTGAACTAAAATATTTGAATGGGTCCTAGTGTGTCACTTCTCAGCCATCCTTTTGAACTAAACTAAGTTGAGGGAGCAATTGCAAACAAAGACTGCAATGAAATGCCAAACTTGAGAGATTTTTTAAAAACTGATTGGTGTTCAGGAGCTGTGAAGTCTAGTCTCTAATAATTTAACGTTGGTCCTACGCACCCTGGGCTTTTGCACGATAATTGGCCTCCCCCATTAGTCCATTAGAAGCTGCTCTCATCCTAAAAGCTATCAAAAAATTTGTACTGAGGCACTGAAACTAACTAGTCCTCTGCTCTTTCTAAAGGCTGACTGAACTGCCGGATACTTGAGTAACTCAGGCATTCACATAAAGTACTGATAACAAACATGCACATCTGCTGCTAGGTATAGTCTTGTGGAATTCAGTGGGCTTGATTAAAGAGTTTTTAACCATATTTGGGCAGCTATCAAAGGTCCGGAAGGGGAAGATGACTTTATAAGTAGTTGAAATGAAGCTGGGGATAAGACTGTCTTCTGGAGACAGTCAATAAGGTAAAATGGTTGTGAGAGAGACAGAGACCTTTGTTCATGTAAGTCTTAGTCCCCAACCTTGTTCTATTATAGAAACTATGAGCAGATGTTGAGTTCAGTACATTCTTTTGGCAGTCAGTGATTGGTGTCCTGTAACTGCTTTGGATAAATACAGTAGCTCCAGCAAGCCCTGCCCAGTTTCATGTGCCTGTGACTTTTTCTGAAGCAGAAGTACCATGAAGCATCATGCTATAGGAGAAATATGGTCAGTCCAGTCTCACAGCGGGCAATCTTTTTGATCCTGGGTGCTGAACTGCTGCATGTATCACATCAGACTGCAATTTACCCCACAAATATGACTGTCTTCTTGCCCAAATCAGCACTAACAAAAAAGGAGGGAGAGGATGTGACCTTTGCAGTCTTGATTGCAACATACCTTCTAAAAAGGACAAGTATACACATAGTTAAACTACACTTTCACTCTTCCAAATTCTAAACTTTGCCCAACGACTTAGTCATTGCTTGAGAGGCCAGTAAGGCTGCTAGGCAGCATGTGAATGTCAGGTAAATTGGCAAGCTCTCCAACAGAAAAGGCAACATTCACAATGCTCATGGTAACGTGACCATATCGAATCATCCAGTTCATTGTTTGAGATACTTAAATTAGTTTTAGAATTTGCACTGAAAGAGAATTAAGCCCGGAGAACTCAATGGAAGAGAAGTTGCTGTGCTGTAGTTTTTCCTTTGCAGATCAGTTCTAAGAAAATAAAGCCTCCTAGTCAAACAACATTGCTAAAATTATTTTCTATTTTGAGCATGTGTTTAAGCTAATCCTTTTGTTCCATTCAGAGCTCATCCGGTGATGCAGTGCTCCCTTTTTTAGTTCTCAGAATTGTTGCCCATAGCTAATCTATGCTCGTATCTAAGCCTTTAGAGTTTATACCCCTTTACATGGACATCTCCAATTTCAACTGACTGAACTGGACTTTGTGAACGTCTAAATGAATGCAACGAACAAGGTGCTGATGGCAAGGCATCTTGTAGGACATGCTGCTAGCAGGAGAGCATGAAGCGTTCACAGAGAGTATGCAAGGTCATCTCTGTTTTAATTTATGCTATAGCCCCCCCAGGGGTTCTGACCTCTGTGTTAGAACAGACAAACTCTCTCAGATCCTTCTAAGTCTTCCTTATACCCCTTAAAACAACATTTTGCTACTTTCACGGCAGATAACTAGCATCATCTCCAAATTACTCTGATCTGGTCTTGATTGCGATACCTAAAACATAAAAAAGGCATTTAAGAGAAAAAAAAAAGTACTTTTTTTTTTTTTTATTTGGGGCTAGATTCTTCTCTTATATGACTACACCACCTACTCTCATCCCATCTATTATGTAAGATCAGGGCTTAAAATTATCTCTCCAAGAGATACTTTCATTTCTGAACTGCTCCATACAACCCCATTGTTCCAACCTGTGTGGCCTTAGCTCCTGGCTACATCCTACAGTATTTCACCATTTATCTCTCTTACTACACTGCTGTCTGAAAATGAAAGATGGAACAACTCTTGGGTTATGTTTTCTTTACTGTTCTCCCCAGGTGTTGATTTGCTTCCTATCCAGCCCATGTGGCAGCTCACAGCATCACAATCTCAGCTTTGAGGAATTCACACAGTAACCGTATGTTTCCAAGAAGCAAAATATCTGTGTTTTGGGATCACTGAAAGGATCAGTAGTGACGAAAACTGTGTTTTCTTGCCCTTATGATTTTGCTGTATGAGGATAACACCAAAGGAATCTGTAAAAGTGCATATAATGCTGCACCAGTTATCAGCGATCTCATGTATTACAAATTCTCTACAACTTTTGGGATTTCCTGGTTAATTTTTAAGTCATCCAGAGCTATTTTCAAAGTGCAGAAACCTGTCCCTTTATCAGTCCCTGTAAATCTTGAAGACTTTTATATTTCTCTGATTTCCAGTTTTTTTTTTTTTTTTTAATACATCATTGCAGTGCTTTTTTAGCACTATGAAACATCCAACCCTTGCCAGCCCAGGCTAGAGAGTTGGCCCTTACTCGGGATCTGCCGCAGGTAGGGAGATACACTCTGTTTTAGCAGTACTTCCAATTTCAAACCTCTTACGTCAGAGACTACGTGCAACTCAGATAACTGAATGCACAATCCTAGTCCATGGGCAATCTGTTTTGGGCTGGGACAGGTGATGGGAGCAGCGTTAGCTATTCCCATGGGTGCTCTTTTGTTAGCAATAGGCATGCTGACATTCTTCTTTTTCTGTGGGGTCTTCTTATGTTATCCTGAAATTCTCTAAAGCCACTGTAGTCCTTCCTGGGTGAGCTTTCGAAGAATTTTTATGGGAAAGCTTATCTTTGTCATTACATCTCTTGCCAGTTGAGATCCACCTCAGTATTTTCTCTCGCTGGTCCTGTCAACAGTCTATATACAGCTAACAGCTGAAATTGTACTACAGCAGGAAAACAAAAGCCAGCAATATGCACAAAGGACTACCTTCTTGTCATCTGAGGCTGTCTAATATAGACACTGCCACCAAGACTGTGCTTGTTTGAGATCAGATCAGAGACGAAGACCATCTGTTTGTATCCTAGCTTAAGGAAGACCAGAATGATGTTTAAACTATAGCCTTCAGAACATATCTGTGTCATCTCTGTTAGCACAAATGACTGATACAGACAATAACAGTAGCCTTAGAAAAGTGTAAAGCTAGCTATGGATAAGCCCTTTGGAAATTAATCCAGTTCTCACGGTAAGCATAGGAGAAAAAAGGTGTCAATCTAGGTTTTCCTGTCTAAAGGTTTTGGTATTAATACTAATGCGTTTTACCAAGGGATGCCCTAGGGAACATAGTACTCAAACTGTTAAAAGCTATACCTTATGCTACATGCAGCACTTCATCTGTCATTATGATACATCCATTTCTGCTACTAAAATTGTTCAAAATAAGCAAACAAAAAAATTGAGTCTACACATCTGTAATGTCATGAAAGATACAGAGAAAATGCAGCACTGAAGGTTCAGCTGAAGTTGAATCATTGATATCTGTTTAAATTAATGCAGAAAAGATATTTTTTCTTTAATGCATAGTGACTAAATGTATTCAGATAATAGCTGCGTGATTAAAAAGCTTAAAACCAGATATATTCAAAATCCCATGCTTCACGAATATATAAACTTGGTAACTTTTAAAAACTCCTTAAGAAATTTTAATAGTAATAATGTTCAGTAGGAACACTTGTAGAAACAGAAATGATAGTTAAATGCCTGAAAAGGATCTTCACGTCATATCCTGAAATAAGTCCACTATCTTAAAACTGGTATCTATTTGTATGCACGTAATTAGATGTCTATGCATGGACATAAGAGAATAGGTACATTTATTTTATTTTGTGGTTCAATATGTAAAGGATGCATTGAGAAGTGATCCTTTTCTTTCCTTCAGATAGGGTTTAGACTGAAGTTGCATCTAATTTATTGCTAATTACTGTGAGTTATTATTTAACATTCACTGACATTACTGATCTGTCCGCTGTATCTACTTTGGCTGATGCTATCAGCTGCCATTGCTTTTACTGCTGCAGTACATACTATAAAGATCATAGAATCGTAGAATCATAGAATCATCATAGAATCATAGAATCATGGAATGGTTAGGGTTGGAAGGGACCTCAAAGAACATCTAGTTCCAACCCCCCTGCCATGGGCAGGGACACCCTCCACTACACCAGGTTGCCCAAAGCCTCATCCAACCTGGCCTTGAACACTGCCAGGGATGGGTCATCCACAACTTCTCTGGGCAACCTGTTCCAGTGCCTCGCCACCCTCAATGTAAAAAATTTCTGACTTATATCTAATCGAAATCTGCCCTCTTTCAGTTTAAATCCATTGCCCCTTGTCCTATCACTACACGCCCTTGTAAAAAGCCCCTCTCCAGCTTTCCTGTAGGCCCCCTTTAGGTACTGGAAAGCTGCTATAAGATCACCCTGGAGCCTTCTCTTCTCCAGGCTGAACAGCCCCAACTCTCTCAGCCTGCCTTCATAGCAGAGGTGTTCCAGCCCTCGGATCATCTTCGTGGCCCTCCTCTGGACTCGTTCCAGTAGCTCCATGACCTTCTTGCGTTGGGGACTCCAGAGCTGAACACAGTATTCCAGGTGGGGTCTCACGAGAGCTGAGTAGAGGGGCAGAATCACTTCCTTCGACCTGCTGGCCACACTTCTTTTGATACAGCCCAGGATACAATTTGCTTTCTGGGCTGCCAGTGCACATTGCCGGCTCATGTTGAGCTTCTCATCCACCAGCACTCCCAAGTCCTTTTCCTCAGGGCTGCTCTCAATCCATTCTCCACCCAGGCTGTACTTGTGCTTGGGATTGCCCCGACGCACGTGCAGGACCTTGCACTTGGCCTTGTTGAACTTCATGAGGTTCTCACAGGCCCACCTCTCCAGCCTGTCAAGGTCCCTCTGGATGGCATCCCTTCCCTCCAGTGTGTCCACAACACCACACAACTTGGTGTCATCTGCAAACTTGCTGAGGGTGCACTCAATCCCGCTGTCCATGTCACCGATAAAGATGTTAAATTGCACTGGCCCCAGTACTGACCCCTGAGGAACACCACTCGTCACTGGCCTCCACTTGGACATTGAACCGTTGACCACAACTCTTTGAGTGCAACCATCCAGCCAATTCTTTATCCACTGAGTGGTCCATCCATCAAAACCATGTCTTTCCAGTTTAGAGACAAGGATGTCGTGTGGGACAGTGTCAAATGCTTTGGATAAGTCCAGGTAGATGATGTCAGTTGCTCTTCCCCTATCCATCAATGCTGTAACCTCATCATAGAAGGCCACCAAATTAGTCAGGCAGGATTTGCCCTTAGTGAAGCCATGTTGGCTGTCACCAATCACCTCCTTATTTTCTATGTGCCTTAGCATAGTTGCCAGGAGGATCTGCTCCATGATCTTGCCAGGCACAGAGGTGAGATTGACAGGCCTGAAGTTCCCTGGGTCTTCTTTTTTTCCCTTTTTTAAAGATGGGGGCTATGTTTCCCCTTTTCCAGTCATTGGGAACTTCACCAGATTGCCACGACTTCTGAAATATGATGGATAGTGGCTTAGCAACTTCATCTGCCAGTTCCCTCGGGACCCGCGGATGCACCTCATCTGGTCCCATAGACTTGTCCACCTTGAGGTTCTTTAGATGGTCTAGGACCTGATCTTCTCCTACAGTGGGCAGTTCTTCATTCTCCCAGTCCCTGCCTTTGCCTTCCGTGACTTGGGCTGTGCCGCTGGAGCTCTTGCCAGTGAAGACTGAGGCAAAGAAGTCATTGAGAACCTCAGCCTTCTCCATATCCCGGGTAGCCAGGTCCCCCGTTTCCTTATCGTCTTTCATTCTTCAAAAAATAGCTCTGTTTTAGATCTTTAAGAGGTAGAAAATTCTTTTGCAACAGTTACTGACATCTATTTCAGCATATACATAATATCTAGCCTCACAGAATTTCTTCCTTTACTAGTGAAGACACTGTTTAAAAATATAGATAAATTTGATGAGAACACAGTAACTTAGATTTCCCTGCCATGGAGTAAAAGTTCTGTAGAAATTAAAGATGAGAATAATTTGTATTTTTCTCCCCAGGAAAGATTCCCTCTGGTTTTGAATTGGACAACAAAGTCAAATTAGACTCTTAGAAATAATAATGTTCAGTGCACATATTGACAAACCAGAGAATCGTATTATGCAAAAGCAGTGCTTGGAGAACTCAAGGAGATGCTAACATGGGATCATAAAAATTTGAAAATGTGTGAAATGATCCCTCACCATGCTGGGTTTTTGTTGTTGTTGTTTTTGTATTTTTTTCTCCAGAAAAAGTAGACTCCTCCATTTGCATACCCTTTTTGCCTGGTATGATCTGGAGGCAGAAAAAACATACTTGGCAGCAGGATATGTATTCGCGTGTCTTCTTCCCTCCTCCCTTCCTCCTCAACATGGCACATGAATTTTTGATCTCTTTCCTCTGTACTGCCCATCACTGGTGATTTTACAATAATGATGATGACATGAGCGGATGCAGTTTGCTCTTCTCATCTTTATCTGTTTCAGTCACCTGCCCCTTAGAATATATGTTAACTAACCATTTATTTTTGAGGTATATTAATTCTTTTGTAGAGTCAAATATATAGTCTTTTTTCTATTCTGGAAGAAGTTGTCCATGTATAATGGAAATTTTTTCTCCTAAATATTTTTGCTAAGGTTACAACATAGACCCTGATGCAATTGTTCTGAGTATTTCATGGGAAAAATAAGTAACTGAATGCTACAGAATCCCAGATGAAAGAAGAGGAACGAAATTTGAAATTCAGAACTGATAAAACAATAATCACTGTCTTGTTTCAGTGAGATTATGGATACTGAAAAAAACAAAGCAAACAAGATGAAAGGAAAAAAAAATCAATACAAAAAGCCGAACCCCAACAACGAGTCCCATTGTTATGCAATCAATGGGAAGACTCCAACTGACTTCAGTGGAAGGGAATGAAACATCACTTCAGTGAACTTTTAAGATTTAAATAGTTTAGAGAGCTCCCTTCCTTCAGCTAAAGACTCTTGGCTTCTGAGCCCATCTCTGGATAAGCCAAGTGGCCTTGCAGGCCCAGGGGTGGCTGCTCTCTGGCCTTGCTCAGGTTTTGCATGAGGTGTTTCAGAAACATGTTACTGGGACACACATGGAAAAATTTTCCAACAGCTGAAAGCTGAGGAAAAGAAAACTGTGTTTTCGCAGAAACTTAGCATCTGAGGAAACAACCGTGTATGGTTCCTGTTGGCAGGGTGTGATGCTCTGTCCCTGAAGCCAATGGATCTTTTGTCATTTTCTTTAGGGTGTGCAGAACCAAAGAGATGGTCTACAAGTTGGAGTCTGGTCCTTGTCCTGATCCACTGGTTTGTAAGAGTTATATGATGATCAATGGGGAATTCCTCTGGGGGAGGGACAGTGCAGCACTGCTTATTTGTGTTCTCGATCGACACCTTCTTTACTGTCCCTCTTTGCTCTATTTCTTGCGGGCTGTGACGCAGTCTCCCTGTGGTTGGTGTCCACACTGTCTTCCACAAAGCTGGCCTGGTGCTCAGCCCACTGTGAGCTTGCCTACAAGCCCGCGGGTGCAGTGAGAGCATGGAGAGCTCAGCGGGATGATGTGACACTGTCTTGGTTTTGGCTGGGACAGAGTTAATTCTTCTTTTTAGCAGCCAGAAGAGCTCCGTGTTTTGGTTTTAGTCTGAGACTCCTTATGAGGAGAATGTTGATAGCACACTGATGTTTATAGTTGATACTGAGACCTCAAGGACTTTTCAACTTGCTGTGTTCTTGCCAGTGTGCAGGAGCACAACAGGATAGTGTGAGTGGGGAGCATGGCCGGGGCAGAGGGTCCACAACTCCTCTTATATTTGAACTTAGACTCAGGATTAAGGGCCGAATTAGCCAATGGAATATTCCATATCATGCAGCGTCATGTGCAGTATATAGATGAGAGTTGGCTGGAAAGAAGGGCCTTTGCTCTTCGGGGTATTCTCACTCTCAGACTCTGGGAGTGCTATCTTTCTCTCTCTCTCTCCTTTCGGGGCTCTCGCCTGTAAGGATTGCAGTGTCGGGACTTATCTGTTTCGAGATTGTTAGTCTGGGATGGGACAGACCTTGGTCACTGGGTGGTGAGCAATTACACTGTGCATCACTTGTCTGTATAGATTATAATTATACCTATGTATATATATTCATATATTATTATTAGTAGTATTAAATTGTTCTTGTCTCTACCCATGGGTCTCTTTCCCTTTTCCCCTTTAATTCTCTTCCCCATCCCCTGAGGGTGGGGGAGGGTGAGCGGGCGGCTGTGTGGCTCTTCGTTGCTGGCCAGGCTAAGCCATGACCAGCACCAGGCTGACAAACTGCAGCCAGGAGGGCTGGCTGGCACCCAGCGGCGTGATGGTGCTGTGGTCGGGCGATACCTCTCCAGGGTCTGCTCTTTCACAGCGATGTGCCACAGCTTCACTAGTTCTCCTGTACAAGCATTTTCCCCTCTTTCTCATTTGTTACCGTTCTCAGTAAAAAGGACTATGAAAAGGCCTACTGATGGTATCTTTTAACAGAATAGATGAACCAGGTGAAACTGGTCATATTTAATCAATGCATTTTAATGTTAAGTTCCTCTTTTGGATTAGAAAAAGAAGTTATTTGTAACTTTTGTATAAAATCCATATTTTTTTTTATCTCAGTCAGAGAAGAGTATTTTGTCCTTACTCAGGATTTCTGGAGTTTTGACAATATCCAGTGCAATTTGAACTCTTATTTGGAAGAGTAAGGCAATATAAACATACAGATATGAAAAAGCAAATAGATGTGGTTCATCTTGTCCTGCAGAAAACGGTACAGCCAAACCATCACAGTGGCACAGTGCGAGTGACTGAGTCCAGCAGCCCCTCTTTGAATTCAGTGACATCTGCTTAGGAAGAGGTTTCAAATACTTTTTCCTCTTAGTTTGTTTAGGTTTTTTTTTTTTGTCAGATGACGAAGATCTCAGCCACACGCTCAGCTTTCTCTTGGTGCTGGCGATTTCACTGCCTATTTCAGGCTCTAGCATGATAACGTCACTTCTGCATGGTTCCAGGAGAGCTGAAGTAAACACTCCCATGCAGTGCTCTGAAAGCCCACATACAGTGGCTCATGCTCATTCTGCCAACAGAGCTGTTTCATCCCAGACACTATATTGTCTGCATAAATAAACTGTAACAGGAATTCATACACCAGCCATTCGTCAGAGATTTTATTTCTATTTTTGCAGCTTGCAGTAATTATTTCCTCATAGGGAAGCTGATTCCGCTTATATGGACTTTTCTTAAGATGGAGCATCTTTTCTGTACTTTTCTTATGCTTGTTATAAAGAAAGATTATTCATCTCTAAATTTATAGCACCTAGACATATTCCCACTTACAGCACCCAGACAGACAGTTATTCACTTATCTCTTCTCAACACTGATTTAAAAAAAAAACACTAATATTTTCTTTTTGAAAACGACCAGAGTCTGTCTTTTCCATCATACTTAGCAACGTCTTTTTGATCTTACGACATTGCAAATTCATGTTTTCCTTGTCAAAATTCAGGTGCCTATTTGGACTTGCTTGCTCTCTTGTGTAAATGCTACTATTGCCATGTTTGTGACCACAGTCTAATAAACTCCCATGAAATAAAACAGGAATTTAATTAGTCAAATTAATAGATATGAAGCTTATAACATGAAGATATAGAAATGCTTATGTCTTTAATTAATAGAATCTCATAAATCTCACGTGATAAAACTTTTTTCTGGGCTTTGCTTTCAAACTTCATGAGATTGATCAGTGCTGATAATTTCTTGAAGCTAAATTGTCATCCATTGACGAGCTGATGCTGCAGATCTTTCAGGTTTTTCCTGTGTGTGGAAAATGAAAACTTTGAGTTGAAGAAGGTACATGCCGAGGTCTCATTTTCTGTGCATTACGACCTTCTAGCTCACTGTTCTGGTGGAAGGTGTAAAAGATTGCTGGTAATACACATGGAAGTGAAAAGGCTCACTACAGTAGGAGAAAGTAAGTGAAGGCAAGTTCTCGTTGCATTAGGTCTGACCAGGTGTCAATCTGTCCTCTGATTTGTCTGCTTTGCACAGAGGAGCTCAACATGTAATACTCACAACCATGCTTGTGTCTATCATCAGAGAAAAAGTCGGGATGCTCAGCTCTGCTGTCCCATGTTTGTAACTGTCATCAGAGAAAAAGCTGTGGTTGTGGTCCTCAGTTCTGCTGTCCATGGATGCCACTGAGCCTCCTTTGGACTCCTGACATGTGACCAGCCCAGAGTTAGTTTCAGATTGCTCCAAGCTATGGCATGAACCTTTCTGTCAGACTACTGGCTTGGAGTTTGGCAATGCAAAGGTAGGAACAGGGACATCACTGAGGAGGGACAATGACCTCAGTGAGAAGGAACAGCAATCTCCCTGAGGATGGACAGTCCAAACAAAGTAGGGCAGCTTGGTGACCATGGCAGGGTCTGTCAACAGTCCAGTAATCACTGGGCAGAAGCAGGGTAACAGCTCAGGTCTAATGTTAGTCTAGAACCGGTCAGCAGGTCAGGGTCAGGAAGGGCAGCTAAGGACAGGCTACCCAAGGACATAGCTTGGGCTGCAGCAAAGATCTGTGGGTACATGGAGCCCCCCAACCATGTCAGGAGGGCCAGTGGATACCAGTCAGGGCCAGTAAGGGCTGCTGGTGTGCCCAAGGCTCCGGCAGCTGTGTGCGGTGCTCAGGCGGGGACACGAGCTTGAGTCCTTGACTGCAAAAGAGCAGCTTGTGAGGCTGAAAAAGGAAAGTAGATCTCTAGTTTGTGATCTCAGATACTGTTGACTGACATTCAGTTTTTCAGTAATTTGATCTTGAGTCCTTGATATTAAGCCGATGAGTGAGCGAGGGGAAAACAAAGCTTTCTCAAATCAGACACCCTTGCCTTGCTCAGCTCTACCAGGCCACTGGTAGTGATCTGACCAGAAGGTTCTGCCTTCTGGTCAGCAAAACCTTCTCTCCCAGGAGCCTGGTGCTGCCTTCACAGGCTAGTGCTGTCATCCATGTCTTTGTCAGACCCCTGGCTACCAGAACCATCTTGCTATCTGAGCCTTGACTTTCATCTTCTTCCTGCAATGACCAATCTATTGAAATGCATTTGGAAATTGAGGTGGAGGGACAGAAAAAGGAGAAAAAAAAAAGATGAAATGAGAAATATAAAATGGGGAGGAAAGAAAATGATCAAGGAAACTAGGATCTCAGTTTCCTTCTGCTAGACACTAACGAAAAGCTTTTAAAGTGTTAGACCACATATTTTCAGATGTGCCTGGGATCACTGTCTGCTGAAGCTGCTGATCACCTACTTTTTAGCTGTGAGGTTGACTCTTACATTGAATGCCTGCTCTGCCAAATTCAATCGTCAAGGCAAAATACTTCACCTGCTGTAGTTAAATCTCATGATTTTTTAAGCCTGTCTCCTGATTTTTGGAGCCTGACTCATGGTTTCTGTGGAAAACTTCGGCTTGGCAAATGCTGAAAGCAGTGGGAGTATTTGCAGCTTGAAGGCACTGTTCAGCGAGAGGAAGGGTGGAGGAATCTGCCCCTCAGCAATTAGTAGAATCGCTTTCTACGAAAGGACGTGTCATTTGGTAGGTTATTTTAGCATGCTGTACAGATGCAGATTATTTTTTAGAATTTTTAATTGGTGATACCATAGCAACTTTATACAATGAAAAACAGTCCAGGCCAGATTGTGCCTGACAACTACCCGCCTGTTTGGGGGTGGCATAAGGCTGTACCGACCCAGGAGGACTTTGAGAGGCTCTCAATGCTCTGAGTCTTGGTGTGGAAGACTGTCAGATAGGGGAGATGGGTTCCTCACCCCACAGTTAGAGGGGACAGGTCCACTGCCTAGTCTCCCTACAGGCCTTCCTGCGTAGCTTTGAGGTTGGTCAAGATGTTGCATCTAAAACCCTGAGATGCCAGAAGACAGTTTAATTTCCATGGTTCTGAGAGATTTTTACCCTCTGTGAATCAGAGATGGGAAAGTGTCTGAAGAAGAAGTGCAGGAAAGAAATACATGTAACAGATTGCTTTGTTTCTAGGCCTACTAATGCTGCCACACTCAATGTTTTCTTTCAGTGATCAGTGAGAAGTAGACTTTTCCTCTGTGCATCCGTCTTAAACATTGTCTGCCCTTTTGGGGATAAAATTCTAGATGGGATATGTTCAGTGCTGTCCCCCGCTTCACTTGGTATCAGTCTGACAGTGAGGGGCAGAGGAGAGTGTCACATCACTATTGTGACATGGATCCTTTGGTGTTCTTTCCTTAGCCAGAGGACTGTTTTCATACCTGAACATCACCTCAAGTGCAGGCAGAACTCAAGCAAGATAAAGAGGCCATATTCAACTCCGTGTAGAATTGTGCTTTCATGCATGCAATCTTCTCCTTTCTGTCATTTCTAAGACATGTATAGGTAGGTGTGTGTGTATGTATATGACTGTGAGACATTTAGAAATGAAAATGGACTGTGCTTGACTGGGTGAGTAGGCTAGGGACCAGCATGAAAAGGCTAAATGTATGAAGTGGACAGACCGGATGTAAGTGTGAGGCAGTATGTGGAAGTGAAGAACCTTGGTAAAAAGATGGAGAATAAATGAATCATGAAAGCATTGTGGTTCCCAGTCCACCTAAGGAAGATGGAGAGCAGACAATGACTTTCACTGAGAAACAGTGATGGGAAAAATTACACTTGGGGAGGCAGGGGGCTTTCAGAGGGAAGCAAGATGTGATCCTTATGCTGTGATAGGTAATTAGGATAAGAGAGGATCAAATAAGTGCCGTGTACGTAGTGTTTATTGTGGACACATATTAGAGCAAAGACTGTCTCTTAGTGAATTTAAAGTCTACCTGGAGACAAAATTCGACACAGGATTAAATTGCACTAAACCTGTGGAGAACGGTTACTCCTGGGAAGGAAGATAGTAATGAGAGAGAGATATATTTTACAAACTGCGGAAGCTTGAATGGAAAGAACCTAGACAGACCAGATAGTGGAGATATGAGGAAAGTACTTGACAAACACAGATTTCTTCCTTTTCATATGGAAGAAAAAGGAGAGGCATGGAAAGAAGGTCACTTACTTACTTTGATAATATCAGACTTCCTTCTGCAAGACCTCCGGCAACTCTGTGTTGTACACAAACAGGTGTATGAGAAAGGAGCTTAAAATAAGATCAAGTCCAACACTTGGTAGCTGTCTGCTTCATTCCCAATGTAGATTCATAAAAGACCTAGCACAGAAGATCACTGTGCTAAATACTCATGCTCAAACATTTTCCCACCCTTGTGGGTAGCCCTGTGTCCCTGGCCATTCCCTAGAGATGTGCACAAATTGGCTTCAAAAATACAGCAGAATAGGAATGTTGCTGAGTATCCCTTTATTCAAACCACTTCCCATGGGATTTTCAATGGAAGAAAGCAATCTGACTGTGGGAAATTAAACATTCTTGAAGATATGAGCAGAATTTATCATGAGCTAATGCTATCGGAGTTGAAAAACACCTGAAAACATCCCCAGGAGACTTTTAATAACAAATTTTTAGTGGATTTTTTCTTTGAAGGTGGAAGAATATATTGTGTCTGAATGTAAGTATGTTATTATTCATCTATAAGAATTTTGCATTAATTATAAATTTAAAGAAATCTACCAAAGAATAATTGGATATATTTTTGTTAGTTTCTGCTGCCTGGGAAAATGAAGTTCTGCATTTTGAATAATGGTCTATGAATCATGGAAGTGTTTCTTTTTTAATTAGGAAGATATTAAATACTGATCCTCATTCTGCCAGTGTGGTCTATGAGTACATCACTGCTGGAATGCTACATTTTAAAAGTATGGTGGTGGTCACCTATTTTTCAGAAGACATTCATAATCATGCTGAATTTTTCTCTCAACCTTAAATAGCTTATAATGAGAAGCTAAATAGGAAATAAACACCATGAAGCCAAAGCTTATGTATTTACTTCTGTATAATGCTGTGCTCTCCAAATCCTTTCTCTGCTTTATTAAACCATTGATAACTGTTCCCCTTTCCAAGTAATCTTAGTTTGGTTGAAATCTTTATATCAGTTGATGATAAAAGATAATCAGAATGTTACCGTTTTTTCAAGAACAGTATCACTTCATCTTTTATAAATACTAATTAAACAACTCAGGCTTACGTCAGTGCCAAGATTCATGTCAGCAGTTAGTGCAACTTGTTATTGTAAGATTCGTTCTGACACATTCCTTCCAGCACAGCAAGCAGTGGGATCCTGTGCAGCACTGGGAAGAAGTCATCTCTCTAGAGACTGCCGGTAGGTATCCAATAGGAAGGAAGGCTGCTTTCTTTAACAAGATTAAAAACTCTCTGCTGACATACTCCCTAACTGAATCATCTCGAACTGTAAGTCTCACCACGCAGAAGGAACGAACATATCACTCATCACCCAGTCTTCTCCCGTTACGACACTGTTAGGCCATTTGTATTAGAACATCTATCCATCGCGCCTGATGCGTGGCTGTGGGGCTGGCTTAAGGAGCCTTCTCTAGTCTGGTCAGGGATCAGTCACAACTGTAATGATTGGCAATGATTTCTTGACTACAAGAACATCGAATGAAGTTTGGTCCTTTGAGCGATTACTGGCAGTGAAAGAGATGTAAGGGAGAGAAATGACCTTATTCTGTTCTGCTGGCATGTACGCTGCTGATTCAGGGGCATTCACTGGGCTCTGCTTAAAGGGGTGCCAGTAGTGGTGTCAGTGTCGAAATATCTAAACGTTAGCATTTGGGTTAGCTGAGATATCATTACTTCAGTGCCCGATAGAAAACTAAGTAGAAAAGATGAGCTGAAAAGCTAAAAATACACTTTAAAATAAGTGCACATAGTTTCAGCAAATACAACGAGAATTTGGGAAGTAATGCCGCCTCATGCACCTTGCAGAACTCATTGCATAGTCTTTGTCTGATACGGAAATGTTATGCCAACCTGCAAACACTGGTGTCTTCAGAGCTGCGTAAAATGTTGAATCTCTTTAGTAGAGCTCATCCTCAGAAGAACTGCTTTAGTTGTTCAGATTTGCAGGGGTTCTGTTACAATGCCTTTTGGGTATCATTCCATTTTACTCTGAATGCTTGTGAAGTTGTAGAGTATGGTGACAGGGAGATCCGGATAGACAGTGTGCCAACGCAATGCAGAGACTGCTTGCCCAGCAGTGCACTGTGAACCAGTGTTCGCTTGTGTTTTACAACATGTGAAGGCCCAGGTTTTTCAGAACGGTGCAAGCATTTGTGAGTCCAGTTGGCAGATGCAGTGGCCATGAGTGTGTGTGCAACTGTAATAAAATGTAAGGGATGGAATACATACCTAGTGGCCTGTGTGCCTAAAGTTATTCATTGAGTAGTGAACTCACTCAAAATTGGATTTTAATCGTATTGCAGTTCTGAAAACTAGTCTGGCCTGAAAACTGGGATCCTCATGAGAACTGAGGCATACACTAGCATTGCTGTTTATGCTACCTATTTTTCTCTCTTTTTAATTTAATTTTTCCTAATGAGGTATCACATTTATTTTAAAAAAGGCATTGCATACCCACAATCAGAAAGTTACTAAATAAGTAAACTTTCCTTATCCTCCTGTTCGCTGCACTGACTTGAAATGAGTATGTGAAGCTTTGCTCTCTGTTTCAGTAGCTAATGCCGAGTTTGGACCTCAGCGTTCATCTGAAGAAAATCATTATGACACAAAGTGGTCTGGCTGATCCAGGAGTTGCTTCAGATTATACCATGCCAGAAAGTGCATTTAGACCCTGTAATCTGTAATCAAGTGGTACTTGGAATCAAGTGTATCATTCAGATACTGCCTTTGGTCGTGTGTCCAAACACATGCTGGAAAACAAGCAGTTAAGTTCAAATGCCAAGATACGTGTCTTCCTGGTGATGTATGTGTGGTGCTCTTCTGAGGATGCTAGTGCGTGGAAAAGAGGTATAAACAAGAGAGATGACAGAACAATTTTTAATTTCTGTCTTCATCATATACTGAACATCAAGTGGGAGACCAAAGCATCTTTACAGAAAGCAAAGCTGTGAAGTGTGATGGTAGTTTTTGGCTTTGTCGCATGTGCTGCATAAATGACAGATTAGTCCAAGCAGTATCTTATTTGAAGAACCTAAGTCTGCACAACTGCTAGTAGTCTGAGGAAGATTTGAGCTCATAGATAGGTGAAAGCCTTGGTGTCGTGGTTTTAGGCTGATCCAGCAACTAAAACTCACACAGTCTCTCCTTCTCCAATAAAGTAGAGAGGAGAGGGAAAAAAAAAACCAAAAGGACTGAGGGTTGAGGCAAGAACAGAGGGAGCACCCACCAACCATGGTCCTGGGCAAAACAGGCAGCGCTTTTCTCAAAGCAAAACAGTTTATTAATGATTACTTAGAAGGACAAAGGGAAATAAAAACCGATTACTTGAGAGGACAGAAAGAAACAAAACCAGATCTTAAAACCGACACCTTCTCCCCCCCCACCTTCCTTTTCCTCCCGGCTCTACCTCCTCCCCCCAGCAGCACAGGGGGCAGGGACTGGGGGAGTGCAGGTCAGTTCATTCCGTGCTGTTACTGCTGCTTCTTTCTTAAAGGAGAAGGAGTCCTTACACCCTTTTCCCCTGCTCCAATGGATCCCCTACCCACGAGGAAAAAATCCACAAACTTCTCCAACGTGAGTCCAGCCCACTGGAAACAATCCTTCCCCACAGATTGCTCCGGTGTGGGCTATACCACAGTCTCGGGTACTTAGGGAGCTGCAGCCACTCGCTCCGGCGTGGGTCGTCACGAAGACTCCAGATGCCTTTCTGCCTTGCCGTGCCCCCAACACGACCATCCTCAGGCTCAGGCATCTTCTCCCCACGGGCTGCGAGTGGGTCGCTGCTCCACCGAGGCCGTCCTGGTTGCAGGGGGGCAGCCTGCTATCTCACCATCAGCCGCAGGGGAACCTCGGCTCCAGCACACCTCCTCCCGCTCCATCCTCACTGACCTGCTGTCGATGCAGCTGTTTCTCTCAGATCTCAGTCCTCTCCAGGTGAACTCAGCCCAGTGGGCACCCTGGGAGTGGGGTGCCCCCGAGTTCCCCAGCTGGCTCCGCCGCCGCCATCCTCCGTGGGCAGCGCCGGCCCGACGCAGGCAGCCGCCCGGCCGGGAGCCAGGGAGCGGGGGCAGTGCCCTCCTCCCTTCTCTGGTCGATCCTGGGCGAAGCACCTTTTCCGGTCCCTTTGTCCCGACTTAAATAGGGCAATTCGCAGAGGCGCCCTATTGGCTCAACCCCGAGGGGGATGGCAGTCTGATCCGGTGGCCAGAACTAAGCCTAACCCGGATCCAAAACCGGGGAGGTCGCAGGGAGCAAAATCCCTCTCCTGCCACCAGAACCACCCCCCCCTCCACATCAAACCATGACATTCCACCCCTCGCCTCTGCGAATTCCATATTTAGGCACAACCTTAGTTACAGAAAGAGAACACAGAGTTACAGAAAAAGAACACAGTATCAACAACTACATCGAAGAAGAAGAACAACACACATTTTACAAACAATCCACCCCTTGTCCCTTCACCAGTCACAACAATCAAAGTTTCCCAAGGTCCTTCTGTTTTTCAGCACTGTGAAGTCCATGTTTTGCCCGTTACCTCTCCCAGTCACTATTCTTATCTCAAATTCCTCGAGCCCCACGTTGGGCGCCAAAAGGACTGTCGTGGTTTTAGGCTGATCCAGCAACTAAAACTCACACAGTCTCTCCTTCTCCAATAAAGTAGAGAGGAGAGGGAAAAAAAAAACCAAAAGGACTGAGGGTTGAGGCAAGAACAGAGGGAGCACCCACCAACCATGGTCCTGGGCAAAACAGGCAGCGCTTTTCTCAAAGCAAAACAGTTTATTAATGATTACTTAGAAGGACAAAGGGAAATAAAAACCGATTACTTGAGAGGACAGAAAGAAACAAAACCAGATCTTAAAACCGACACCTTCTCCCCCCCCACCTTCCTTTTCCTCCCGGCTCTACCTCCTCCCCCCAGCAGCACAGGGGGCAGGGACTGGGGGAGTGCAGGTCAGTTCATTCCGTGCTGTTACTGCTGCTTCTTTCTTAAAGGAGAAGGAGTCCTTACACCCTTTTCCCCTGCTCCAATGGATCCCCTACCCACGAGGAAAAAATCCACAAACTTCTCCAACGTGAGTCCAGCCCACTGGAAACAATCCTTCCCCACAGATTGCTCCGGTGTGGGCTATACCACAGTCTCGGGTACTTAGGGAGCTGCAGCCACTCGCTCCGGCGTGGGTCGTCACGAAGACTCCAGATGCCTTTCTGCCTTGCCGTGCCCCCAACACGACCATCCTCAGGCTCAGGCATCTTCTCCCCACGGGCTGCGAGTGGGTCGCTGCTCCACCGAGGCCGTCCTGGTTGCAGGGGGGCAGCCTGCTATCTCACCATCAGCCGCAGGGGAACCTCGGCTCCAGCACACCTCCTCCCGCTCCATCCTCACTGACCTGCTGTCGATGCAGCTGTTTCTCTCAGATCTCAGTCCTCTCCAGGTGAACTCAGCCCAGTGGGCACCCTGGGAGTGGGGTGCCCCCGAGTTCCCCAGCTGGCTCCGCCGCCGCCATCCTCCGTGGGCAGCGCCGGCCCGACGCAGGCAGCCGCCCGGCCGGGAGCCAGGGAGCGGGGGCAGTGCCCTCCTCCCTTCTCTGGTCGATCCTGGGCGAAGCACCTTTTCCGGTCCCTTTGTCCCGACTTAAATAGGGCAATTCGCAGAGGCGCCCTATTGGCTCAACCCCGAGGGGGATGGCAGTCTGATCCGGTGGCCAGAACTAAGCCTAACCCGGATCCAAAACCGGGGAGGTCGCAGGGAGCAAAATCCCTCTCCTGCCACCAGAACCACCCCCCCCTCCACATCAAACCATGACACTTGGTTTTCTAAACAGCCCAGACTGCAAGGTGCTTCTTGGCAACAGCTCATGAAGTAAGCAGAGATACAGTGGTCCTGGCTGAGTGCATCAATCATCATCTTTGCCATTATCCATCTGAAATGGAGGGCTGTGTGGTATTCTTTGCCTGTTTTAAATCTGTAAATGTAGAAGAAAGCTATATCACAAACAAGTCCTGTTTTTTTTTTCTTTTTTTTTTTTTTCTGAAAAATGCTGAATTCCTACTCTAAAGAGAACTTTCCATTATTAAATAGAGTAGAAGAGTAGAAATGCACTTCTTTCTGAACTTCAGGAGGACCACAGCTATACAATATGACTTTTTTTAGGAAAGGTCTTAAATATTATCATGAAGGGCACCTGAATAATATTTTTTTAAGGTAGAGAGAAATAATTTTAGTCTATACCCATTTGATAGTAAGACTCAAGTCAAGAACTCATACTGCATTTACACATACAGTGCTGCAACTGGAGACAAAGGCAATTGGGGACACTTTTAAACACTAAGAATTCATCAGAGATTTAAAATTTATTTGTTTCTTTGATTTATTTACTCTGAGGTGGGCATATGGTAGATTAGACAGCACATCTTTACGTGCAGAATAATATCTCAGGGATATGGGAGGGAGGGTGGTAAGGAATGTTCTTATTTCAAAGGAAAAGGGCATTAAAAAGAGAAATTAGTCTCATTAATATATAGGAAAGAGGTGGGAAAATTAATGATGACTCAGAAATTGCTGAGATGAAGTTTGAATTTTCTTCCTTCAGGCATTTTTGAGTTGTGAATGTATAAACATTTTGTGTAGAACATATGGAAGAAATGAAGCTTTTATTTGCACTTACATAACTCAAAAACTGTTGAGTTTATAGGAAAGGAAAGCAAAAGGGAAAAAAGAAAAAGGAGAAAGGAAAAAGGAAAGGAAAAAAGCGAATTTGACTGAGACCAAGCATGAAACATTTACATTCAAAAGAAATACATCTTTTTTGTTTTGTTTTGGTAGACTGTTTTAGAAGGAGTTGTGGGTAACCGAGAAGGGGAATCTGAATGTGAAGCAGAACACCACCTTCACAGATAACCAACTACACACAGATAGAAGATATTTGGTGCATGTGAGTTCCTTAATTTAAACTTAAGAAGTATGATTTACTCTGTCCTTGTGCTTCAATTAACTGCAATTTCAAATGCATAATGTACGTATACTATAATGCCGGGGTGGTAATGCCAGAGTGCTTTTTAAAGTGTATACCACTGTTTAGTCCGTTCACTATATTGGTATATGACAGGTATTCAGGCTGTTGAGTGTTATTGAAAGCTGACAAAATATCTGGACTTCCACCAGAAAGAAATAATTAATTCTTTCCCCAGAGCAGAGACTGTTGTTAACCATTCCAGAACAGTAACTGTTAAAGCGTTCAGTCTCAGAGATACTCTAATGAAGACAGAAAGTTTATATAGGCTTGGCTAGTCCCCATGGTAACAGCCTTTCTACTGGGTTACCATAGGAATCGTCAAAGCTTTTGTAAGCCTCCCTTAATAGAGCATATACGCTTTCCAGGCAGACTGGAATATCTGCTAGAGGATACACCTCCTGTTGTTAAATATAAATATAAACAGATTTTGTTTTGGAGTGGTACTCATCTCTGTTTAACTAGCTATGCTACTCTTTACGTTAGAGTTATATTAAACATTGGAGTCACCTGTGATATAGGAAAACGTGTGAGAGCTGAATGGTTTTACGAACAAGACAATCTGTATACGTTTGTACCTAACCTGTGGGGAACTGCAAGCAGAAATATTAGCCCAAACATTGCGGTACATTGCCCTTTCACCTTTCCGTGGACCTTGCAGAGCTTTAGTCAGTCTGAAGCTTTGCTGGATAAAAGTTATGTAACAGGAAACAAACAAGCAAGAAATGGAGCCAAAGGAAACAGAAACCCCAGCTGAAAGAAACAAGCAGAGAGCAAGCCAGTGAGTGACTTCAGCTCTGTAAGTCTTTCAAGACTGTTGTTGTTTTGAACTCCTGAATAATCTTCCTTGAAACTATTACCTGGGCACAGTAGTAGTAGTAGTAGTTTCTTGGATAACTAGTCAGGAATTGCAGTTTCACATCCTTGATCCTGAGGCTTTTTAAGAGGAGGGAAGTACAGTGGAGAACTGCAAGTTGTGAAGGAACCATGCACCTACTTGTTGGTCTTGTCACCACGGGCTTCATTTTATTCAAAAGACCTTGACAAATGAAAAATTTCAATATAATTTTGTTTCTGTTTAAGCTCCCAGGATTAACACAGTGTTCTCCATACAGAGGAATGACAATAATAAGACAACTCGTTAAGGAAATCTAGCCAACATCTTCAGGGCTTGTTATTTTTCCAAACAAATGCTAGCTACAAGGCTTTCTACTGTAAAGCTGACAGCATCATAATGCTTTTATATTCTACTTTCCAGTTGGCTAAATTTCACTATACAGTTTGGGCTTATAAATCAGTGGAGCTGAATTGAAGGAAATGGTCTTACAGGATGACACTAGCAGAGAATTTGGCCCTTGTGTTCCAGTTACCAAGCTACTAGCTTCTACACATGTCAAGATCTCTATGAAAAGCAGTGGGAGTACTCACATGCTTTTGGTTATGTGTTTCCTTGTCTTACCAGAGAAAGGATTCTGACTGGAGAAAACAAAGGTTTTAGAGTTACCTGAAAATGCATCTGTTTTACAATGGATAACTGGAACCGCAGATGTGAAAATGGCTATGTATTGTGGTAAGTTTACACAGAGGGCATGACAAGACATGCATCATACATTACTCCTTTCCAGAGCTGGTAAAGAGGAAATATATTTTTCCAGGAAAATATTTGAATGAAGCCAGAAATGTCATTGATTTAACTATTAACAGAGGTGCCACTATTGAGGACATTTTTGGACACTTTAGTCCAAAGATGATCTCTCTAGTTATCCGAAAGCAGGCAGTGAAAATCTGAGGATAGCGGTCATCCAGAAGCGATCTGTGATATAGAGATCTATTTACAGGGAAAGTGGATGAGAAAAAAGAGAGGATTTGTAGAAGAATTAATACGGCATTCTTCTGTGCATTGATAAGTTAAAGGCTGCTTTAACTGTCCTCTGCCAGTTATGAGTTCCTCTTACACAGAAGTTGATCTCATATTTTTAGTTCCATTGTAGGAGCTGACAGAAGTCATGATACCTGGAACAGCAAAAGAGATAGGATTATGCAGGGTATGACAGTATGAGTGCTCTCCAGTGTGCTCTCCCACTAAAAATGTAGAATGCTTACTATTTTTGGAGGTCTGACTTCCCTAGCCATGCATTATCTTGGCAGAGTAGATAGTTACAGGACTACCTGAAATGAAGGTCTAAAAATAAAGCCGTGACTAATTCATTGTATGGTTCAACTAGTTATGTGTCCACCAAATGGAACAATGCAGCTTTAATTTCAGGTGTTTTGTTCTTTGACCATGAGAACAAAGAGGATGATGTGGCCCAGATAACATTCCTTAGCTCACTATTATTATACAGCCTCTAAAAAGCCTTGTAAAAATGGCTCTACCTGTAGGCTTTCTGTAAGAGCGCACTCAGTATGTAAACTGCCTGTATGTATTTGCCCGCTCTTAGCCACCGAAAAGTCCTTACTGGCTTCACGTTGCAAGAACTGTCACTTAAGCTTTTTGAAGGTGAGAAATCCACCTGGTTTGTGACTCATGTTTCGTATTCTTGTGCAAAACATGGCACAAGAACAATTTGCCTGGCCTGCAGGGCATGCACCACATCTGCTCCATTACTGAAGGTGCTAAAATGGTTTGGGGTAGGATGAACATATTTGGTGATTTTATGACAACAGGAGCTCATTCTGACAGATGCACTGTCATTCTCAGTGGGCAAGAAATTGGGTATAACGTTTCTGTTCTGGTGTCTGCCTCTGTCTGCCCTTGGTCGCACTTGTATCCCCACTCCTTTGTTTCCTACCAGTCTTGTGTTTCCTGTTTTGTCCTGCAGAGGCAGGGGTCTGGATCAGACATTACAAAAGGTTGGAACATGCTTTCCTTTCCTCGCAAATATAAGTATACATATGCAGCATATTGCATCATCTTCGTCTTTCCCATCTGGAGGCCCACTTCTTCCTCTGATCGTTCTCAGGCACATGTAAACACTCTTACTTACATAGATGTGTTTGCTGTAAAACCAGACCAGTGGGGCCACCTATCCTAGGCACCAGAAGCAAAGCGAAGACAAGTGTACTAGAGTCTTTTTGGCTCCTGTTGCTGCCTGTTCTGCTTCAGCATGGAGCATGGAGTGCTGTCATGGCTGGATACAGGCTGTCTAGGAAGCCCGTCAGGAAGAAGTAGGTGATGCCTTCTTCAGACAACAGGAAGAAGCCTCATGTTCACAGGCCCTGGTGCTCACAGGGGAACTTCAACCACCACAATATCTGCTGGAGGGACAACAATGAAGGGCACAAATGATCCAGGAGGTTTCTGAAATGCATTCATGACAGCTTTCTATCACAGATGACTGAGGAGATGGCAAGGGGAGACACTCCACTATATCTCATACAAAAAGGAAAGAACTCTTTGAGGATGTAAAGCTCAGGGGCAGCTTCTTCTCAGTGGTTCTCAGTGAAAGGACAAGACGCAGTGGGCACAAACTGTAATATGAGAAACACTATTTAAACACAAGAAAACTTTTGGATTTTTTTCCTGTGAGTGTGGTCAAACACTGGAACAGGTTGCTGAGGAAGGTTGTAGAGTCTCCATCTTTGGAGATATACAAAGCCTGACCGGACACAACTGTGAGCAATCTGCTGTAATTGACTCTGCTTTGAGCAGGAGGGGTACATTAGATGATCTGAAGAGGTCCCTTCCAGCCTGAACTGTTCTGTGACTCTAATTTTCTAACGGAAGAGAGGCAGTAGAAAGACTCAGATGAGGATAAAGGAGAAAAGGAAAAATGGGGATTGTATTGGATCCTGCGCCACAGTAGAAGGAAGCATATATTGATTTGAAAGTAAAAACAGAAAGGCAGCAAAATGGGAAAAAGCGAAAATGTCGTAGCCTGCAGCCCACACTTTCTAAGCAATGAGACATTAGCTAGCAGCTATTTTCCAAAGGGAAATGTTGCATGCCTGGGTTGTAAGGAGGTAATGAGCAGGTGCCAGCCCAGGGACAGTACTGTTTTGCTGTCTATGTCATGTGCTGTCCTCAGTAGATTATTCTTACCTGTTCATCACATGGTTCATAAAATGCCATATCAGCTGTATGGACTGGGAGGACTTGATGTTTCTTCCCTACTCTTCACGCCTCTCTCTTGCTTTGGAACCACTGTGAACTTACGGCCCTGTGCTGCCACCTCCTCTCCTCATCGTGACCCGACAGGATTGTCTAGCTGACCCCAGCATCTGCTGGATTGCAGTGGCACTAAGCAGCCACGTGTGGCACAGCACTAGGGGAGCTCACTCCCTTTGCTTCTGTGCCTGCTCACACCTCTTTGGACTAGTATCAGAGTGTATTTTTGCCGTCTTGAAGACTGTGTATTCTACTGATGTTGGATGGATGTGTCAGGCTTGAGCTGGTTTAATATTCATGGATACTTTTTAACTTGAGGGAAAATGTGTCTTAAACAAAGAAAAACAAAAACCAGCTGAACATGATTATATCCCTGTTTGGAAAAGCCTGGGCAACCATCCCTAGGGTAACGAGGAAAAGAGGTCACTGAAGAAATATTGCAATCTACAGAATGAATGGGAGGAGGGTTGAGGTATCCGAAGCATAGGAGTTGTTGACACGGAAAACTGAAGACTTTTGAAAAGAAAGAGAAATTGTGTCAAGGAATTTGTGTCTGCAGTGTCACAGGTACCTTTCTGGAAAAGCTAACGCACTGCCACAGGAAAGGGCTCAGGGGGACACCAGCAGCTGCAACTTGCGTGCCTAGGGGAAGTGATTAGCATTAGATGCAGTTAAAGAAACTACATAGTGTTTTTCTTGGTGGAAATGAAACGTTAATGCCAAGAATCAAGTAGAAAGGCAGAGAAGTAGCTTGTTTGTAGGTTTGAAGACTCAAAAGATTTAATACAGGGAGAACAAGGGGAAGACTCTAAGCATTGAGACGGCAGCACAGAACTGTGAGTTGAAGGGAAGAGAGGTTTAAGGCCTTTTTAGTTCATTCAGTTTTGTTTGTCTAAGCTATTCCAGCGGCTGAAGAGCCTGTAGAGCAGCCTTGAGTGCAAATAAGTCTTTTTTGATTTTTGTGGAAGTGTTCATGTGAATACACTCACTCATGCACTTGATTGGGATGCATGCTTGAAATCATCATTCCTTCATTCAGTTAATTCCTATTTCTTAAAGTATTAAGAAATTACATGTAGAAAATACCAAGACAGTAAAAAGGATGTATGTGGTATGTGAGAAAGGGCAGTTAAGCAGTAGGCCATGCTCTCGTGTAAAGAGGCAGAGTACTTTGGGTGCCAAAGGAGCTGTTGAGTGGAACTGTGCCAGCAGAGACAGTGGAGGATTTACCCTGTACATACAAAGATGATGATTCTTTCTGCCCCCAGTTAGCCTATTAACAGCTTTCAACATCACAGCAGACATGAGGAAGAAATAATGTCAAAAGATCCCAGAAATGTTGAGTTGAAAGCAAGGAAGTGAATGTTTATGAGAAACATTTATGAAAATATTAACTTTTGGCAATGTAGGCATCCCTTTCAAGCTGAATGGGAGGGGTGGGGTTTAAAATAATAAGGAATCCCTTAAAAATTCATGCCTAGATATAGCCTAATGGGAACAACAGAGTACTGAAAAATATTCCTGAGAGTATTAGTTGTTGTGGCTGTGTTTCACATATGTAGGGTAAAATGAAAAGATATTTAGTAAGAATGATAAAGAAAACTCCATCTGAAAACTGAACCCTCCCAAATTTGTCAGCAATTATTTATTTTATTATTAGCTGGTCAAATAATGAAGCCCTAGTGAAACATTTTTTTCTCTATGCTAGAAGTATTGACTGAGCAAGGAAAATTAAAATCAGAAATAATGACTTAAGGAAAAGAATCCTCAGTCCCTGTCTGTAGCCGGGACTATGTATGTATGGACTGTACATATTTATTGTGTATGATGGTTGGAAAATTTGTTTTCCAGAGGGTGAAAATATTACTAAATGTTGTAGAAGATTCTGACATGGTGATTTCCACCTCAGTCTTTTTCTTCCCCGTTCCAAGTTTATAAACATTGCTTTTCTTCATTTTTCTATCCTACTACTGATATGTAGCAGTGGAACTGGAGAGTGAAGGTTTGAGACACAATGTTGGACAAAACGCGCACTATAGGTTATTCATTGTAAAGACAATATGAACAAATTGAAACTATTTTAGCTCTCATACTTCAGAAAACAGAAAAAAAAGGCCATGCTCTTTTGAAGGACTTTGTAACTTTTCATATACATATGTATATAATTTTCCAGATGCATGCTTTTTTACCCTCAACAGAATTGCCACGTCTGACTCCATGAGCCTGAGGATAGGCAGCAAAAACCCCACTGTCGTGGTTTTTGGACTGAGGGTAGAGACAAGAACCGTGAGGGAGCACCCACCAACCATGGTCCCGGGCAAAACATGACTCAGGCTTTCTTCATAAAACAAAACAATTTATTAACAGTTACTTAACAAGAGACACAAGGGAACGAAACTGGTTACTTGAGAGGAGAAAGAGAAAACAAGGCCAGATCTTAAAACAACAACCTCCCCACCCCCTATTTCCTTTCGTTCCTGGCTCTACCTCCCCCCTCCTCGGCGGCGCAGGGGACAGGGAATGGGGGAGTGAAGGTCAGTTCATCCCATGCTGTTACTGCCACTCTTTTCTTAAAGGAGGAGGAGCCCTTACACCATTTTTCCCTTGCTTCGGTGGATCCCCTACTCATGAGGAAAAAAATCCCCAAACTTTTCCTGCCCACAGGATTGCAATCCTTCCCCATGGATTGCACCAGTTCGGGCTTTACCAGTCGCAGCCTCTTAGGGAGCTGCTGCCACTCGCGTCGGCGTGGGTCGTCCCACGGACTCCAGATGCCTCCATGACCTCGTCGTGCATTCCATGCCCATTATTAACAGTACCTCGTCGTGCATCCCCTGCTCCATGACCTCTCCTGGGCTCAGGCATCTCTTCCCCGACCTGGGTTTCTCCATGGGCCACGAGTGGGTCTCTGCTCCGCCGAGTACACCCTGGCTGCAGGGGGGCCGCCTTTCCCTTGCACCGATTTGCAAGGGAAAACTTCAGCTCCAGTGCACCTCCTTCTGCTCCATCTTGACTGACCTGGTCGTTGTGGTTGTTTTCTCTTAGATCTTAATCCCCTCTGGGGGAGCTCGGCCCAACGGGCACCCCACGAGCGGGGCGCTTCCCGAGTCCCCCATGCGGCTCCCCCGGCGCCATCTTCAGCATGTGGCTCCGGCGCGGGCGTGGGCCCGAGTGGCCGCCCGGCCGGGAGCTGGGAGCGAGGGCAGCACCCTCCTCCCCTCTCCTCGTTCCTGGGCCAAAAGACCGCACCTTTATCTCAACTTAAATAGGGCAATTCGCAGAGGCACCGATTTGGCTCAACCCCCCGAAGGGGATGGGACTCAGATCTGGTGGCACAGGGAGCAAATCCCCTCTCCTGCCACCAGAACAGGCTACACCTTGTAGCAATCACTTTGTGTTGTATCTTGTTACATGTTGTAAAAGACTTTCTGTAAATTCTTATTTTTCTAACGTATTTAAGTCAAGCTTTTAAGTTCAGTGTTTTAGAGTTCTTGTGCATTCACATATATCTAATTATCTTTATCTTGACACTTCATAACCTGTAGTATTCATGTTTTGTTTGACTTTGCTCTGCTGAACCTCATTCGTGCACACACTCCCCCATACCCTTGCTGCAAAGGAATCTGTCGAGATCCCCACCAGCTAGAAAGCATTTAAAGCTGCTACTTTTCAGGTGTAATAGATGGTTTCACTATATGCTGTAGTCCTTGAGCATTTGGAATGACTCGCCTAGAACTAAGTTAAAAGAATGGGAAATCAGAGATAACTTTGGTGTTTAAAATCAATTAATTCCAAGTTTTGTGAGTGAAAATTATGCTTATGCGCTTTGAGATGAAAATTATTACCTTCTACCTCCTGAGCAAAAATCAATAAAATTAATTTTAATTGGTGATTTTGCTACCATCTAGGCAGAAGAATGTGAGCAAATGGAGGAAAACCATCTAAAACTGAATTTTTCTAAACTAGACTGATACACCGATCACGCTGTCACCAACCATTGTTAAATATAAACATTCACTTCTTCAGTTTTCAGTCTACCAGCATTAAAGAAGCACACTAAAAAGCCATGTGCACTTCAGCATCTGGTAGCCTGTGTTTTTATGTTTCAGAATAATACTCCTGGCATGCAATCATAGTAAAGCTACATCTCATATAACTGGTAGACATTTTGTGTCTTTACTGGTCTTGGATATGCAACATTGCACCCAATCTTATTATTTAGCACTAAAATATTATGGGCTTAGTCTCCTTTATATTTTTGTTCTTTTCTAAAATCCTGATTGTGTAAAAGAACCTTGGAAGTGGCTGCAGATTTGACAGGGCCTTTCGTAGACATGGTAGTCTTGATGAGTTCATAAAGACTTATAGTGCCCAATATGTGAATGATGCAAAACAGAAGACAGTGATTCATTGACTGTTATTTCCTACATTTCCCTCTGCTCATGCAATGTGGCTGTGAAACATTGTCATATTGACAATAATTGTGTTTTGCTCTTATTTTGCAGTCATCTTCCACATGTGTAAATGGAGAAGCAGGTGCAAAATTCCTGTGTTTTCAAACTTCGGTCCGTTCTACATATGAAATTGTAAAATATAATAGGATCACAAAGGAAGTAGGAAAATGTGATGAAGGTAAGAGTAAACATGCAGACAAGAAAAAGTGTGTGCTTATGTCTTTTACAATATTACACATTACATATGCACGCACACTTTTTGTCAACAAGCCCAGTCCTTTTGAGGTGAAGAGGACTTTAGGCATGGATAGTTGTAGAAATAGAAATGACTAGAGCATCATGCCCTCAAATGCAGACTTGGCATAGCACCATGAAATAACTTCATGAATGCTGTTCGTAATAGCTTGTTGCAATTAGAGATTGGATTTAACTACGATGAATGACATGACCAGATGACAGCAGGGGAAAATGAAAGCTGTTTTGTCAATACTCTTGTTTTCTATCGTGCTACTTGTCATTATAAAGTCAATATTAAGTCAGAAGTTTCCACCTAATAAGAGACAAGATTGTATGCCTATTACCTGTGCACTCTCTGAATCCTGTATTTCAGATACAACGATGTGTTCATTGTATTCAGAATATTTATGTGTAGTGGTCACCACTGTATATTCAGTTCTTCCTGTCATATCTGTTGAGATCTGTGGATCTCTAGAGGCTCTTCTGCTTGAATAAACCGATGTACTTCATGCAAGATTATACATATCTGAGCCAAAACAACACATGTTTTTCTTTAGTTTCCTGTTTGGGTTCAGTCATGACTAAAGTTTTCTCCTTGTGCCAGTTACAGTTCACTATGTATAAATGGTGTATACTGTGTATATATATCTTCAGTCCTACAGCTTCTGTGGGACTTTCCTTTCTGACATGGTCGTATAAATATGGTCTAAAATTTACTAGTAACAAAGCATTTAAGACTTCAGACAAGCATGAAATGAATCTGATAACCAAGAACCTTTATCATTCAGTTTTCAACGGTGTGCTGTGTCTAGGGGTAAGGGCAGAGGTCTTTACAGCAAGTCATCCTAAAAAGGGAGGTGAAGAGAAAACCAGAAATTTTCTGGCTTTATAAATACCCTGATGAATTGGATAATAAAGCAGTACTTCCTCATCTATTTTTAAAACTTTATTAATCTAAAATGATTAAAATAAAAATAATATAATAAGTTTCAAAAGTAGAACACGTTTCAAATACGAATGTGAATACAAAAATCAATAGCAACAAATTGTGTAAATCATGGTAAAACATATGTGATGCTTTAACGTGGTTAACTGAAGCCTTGTGTGCATCAGCAAGCTTTCACAGTTGATTCATGTCACTGGTAGCACACTTTGAGACTGTTTTTGAATAATTTTAAAGATACTGGTTTAAAACCACCCCATTAACTCCATTATTTTTTTCCTCACAGGTTAGTTTTATTAGATGATGAATATTCAAAACCTTCCATGTAATCACAGAATAATATTAATTAACCTATTAAACGACTAGATGCTACTTTTAGGTATGGTCTGGAGCAAAAAAAATGAATAAAAATGTCTCAGGAGAAGCACAGGGAGAAACTATCCATCTGGGAACAGTTCCTCTGCTTTTCCTCCTTATTCTACCTTTGTGACAGGAATATAGTAATGTGATCCCACCTTAAAAAGGTCAGCCTTCTCAATAAACATCATGTCCGCTCAACAGGATGTGTGCATGCATGGTAGGTTGCCTGGGACAGCACAATAATTCCATACACTTGTCAGTGGAGGGGGCTCAGAAATTTTGAGCAGAATGTTTCTCAGTGAGAAAATGCCAATTAATTCAGTTGTAAATGTTCTGTAGGAATGTGTCAGGATTGACTATACTTTGTTTGTTTTACTTTCAATCAAAACAAAGCTTTTTGATAACTTTTTTTATAATCTTGTCATGACAGAATATTTGAATGTTTCATCTTGGAACAACATTTCATTCAGGATTGTGTTTGATATTATAAATTAGGCAACAACAAAAACAACAAAAAGTCAGAATTAAAACTTTTCATATAAGTTGAATTTAAGTGAACTAAAAAAATGTCCTAGGGGAAACATTTGCTTTGCTTCGATTTAGAAGAAATGTTAAAATGTCAAAGTTTTTTTCCAGGAAACAAAAAAATCTGCTTTCTACAAAGTATCTGACAAAAGTTCATCCCTCATAATTTGAAAATGAAGTTTTACAGTTTTCAAAACAAATTAAACATATAGTTAAACAAATGAAAATTTCTTAAAAATAATATTCTGCAGTTATCTTCATTTCGAAAGATTCAAAAAATACTTAGATCTTTTATTTATTAAGTTACTGAAAAAAGTTTTCCAAATGTCTAAACCAATATTTGAGTCCTGTCACTGGGCACTACTGAGAACAATCTAGCTCTTCTTCAATCCCTCTCATCAAGTATCTACACATGTTGATGAGATCCTCCCTGAGCCTTCTCTTCTTCAGGCAGAAGTCTCAGCTCTCCTCGTATGAGATGCTTCAGTCCCTTAATCGTCTCCATAGCCCTTCACTGGACTTGCTCCAGCAAGTCCATCTCCCTCTTGTACTGTGGAACCCAGAGCTGGACAAAGTATTTTGGATATGGTTTCATCAGTGTTGAGTAAATAGAAAAAGTCACTTTGTTCAGCCTGCTGGCAGCATTTTTCCTGAGGCAGCCTTAAATGCTGTTGGTTGCTTTTGCTGCAAGGGTGTATTTTTGGCTTGCATTCAACTTGTTGTCCATCAGGACCCCAAAGTCTTTCTCTACAGAGCTGCTTTCCAGAAAGTCAGCCCCCAGCGTGTACTGGTGCATGGTGTTATTCCTCCCCATGGGCAGGACTTTGCATTTCCCTTTGTCAAACTTCGTCAGATTCCTTTCTACCCAGTTCCCCATCTTGTTGAAGTCACTTCTCCCAATTTTGCATCATCTCTGAACTTGCTGAGGGCTCACTTTGCCCCATCGTCTAGGTCCTTAATGAAGAGGTTAACAATATTGGCCCCAGTATTGACTCCTGGGGTACAGCACTAGTGACTTGCCTCCAAGTGGAGTTTATGCCACTGATCACAACCCTTTGGGCTTGGCTGTTCAGCCACTTTCAATCCATGTCACTGTTTGCTTAACTAACCCATACTATGTCAGCTTGTCTATGAGGTTGTTAAAGACCTCTGTCAAAGACCTTAATAAAGTTGAGGTAAACATCATATATTACTCTTCCCACTCTTCCCCTCATCTGGCAAGGTAGTAATTTCATTGTAAGAGGCTATCTAGTTGCTTAAGCACGGCTTTCACTCGGTAAATCCATGTTGACTAGTTCTGATTACCTTCTTGTCCTTCATATGTTTGGAAATGTTTTCTGAGATTAGTTGCTCCATCACTCTCACAAGGACCAATGTGAGGTTGACCGGCCTGTAGTTCCTTGGATATTCTCTCTTGTCCTTCTTGAAATTACATCTGGTTTCTTTGAAGACAGGAGTGATGACTGCTTTCTTTCATGTTTTCTTTACTTCCACATAATCCCTTTTGCCATGAACAGACATTTAGTATTGCCATATTCATTCATTCTCTTGCCAGATGCACAAGCAATGCTCTGGATGTCCTTGACATACATACAGTTGTTGTTGTGTGCTCCTGCTCAAAGCAGTAGGGAGGCTAAGAAACAGAACACTCAGATAGGACCCTGGAAGAGCATTTTTCTTCATCCTGCTTCTCTTTTTGAGGTACATCTAGAGCTTATTTCACTTCTATTACAGACAAGAGAAGGAGACCCAGAGATGCAGGCCTTCTTTTGTTCTCCTTTAAACATCAAAGAGAGTTTCCTTACTTTGGCAGCAAGGTGAATTACAAGTCTGGAAGCATTTTCTTGCCACTTCTGTTCAATGCTACTTCTCTGGCTGGGATTGCCAGGAGACTGAGCATCTTAGAAACAGTTTGATTGAGGGAATCAGGTGTGAGAAAGTTTGCATATGTGAGCTACTAAAATAAACTGCTTCAAACATCTTACTGTTTTCCAGATCAAAAAGTATTCTGGACCTGCAGATCTTCATAACCCAGCCTATAATTGACCTGGATCATCTTCCTGGTTGGGCTTTAAGAACTACATTAATAAATCTGACTTTCGCTAGATCCTATAGTGTAACTGTTCTGTTAGGAGTTCAGTGACATATGTAGCCCCAAAACAACAAGGGTATTTTATTTTGATAGAGACAAGTAATAGAGAGTTTGTTCATTTAGTACTTTAACCCACATGTTGTCTCTGAACCAATGCTAGCAATTCAGCTGAGGCAGAAGTCTTTGTAAATGATAGGAAAAACCATGAACCACCTTGAAGCTGTAGAAAACTCATGCTCGTGTGGAAATTTCTAAACATACAGAACCAGAACACCAAAGAAATATCTAGATAGAACTGTAGAGATAAAAGAAGGACGTCAAAGCCAGAAATGTGTCCAGAAACAGTGAGACATAATTTGATGGTAATTTTTATTTAAATGTTTATGGGAAGATTAAGAAAGAAGAAAATAAGACGAAAATAGAATTGTTTTCTTCTAGAGACCACCAGGCTAGATCAGAATAACGAAATATCCAGGATCAACTCATCTGTTACTCAAAACCACATACTTCTTTTACCCATGGGGAAATTTTAAATATGCTGACATCTGCTGGGTAACAAACATTTAAACTTGTTTCATTAAAGTGCAGTTCTTCTCTTTAAAGAGAATATGTGAGAATGACTTCTAGGACCTCCATGTCTGTTGTCTCTCAAAGATCACTCTATTAGATTGTTTCTGCTTTCTAGTTAAAAGATGCTTCTTTAACATTGGTCCACACACTTAACCTCATTTCCTCAAGGTAGTCTGAGTTTTCTGCTTATTAGGCATTGCCATGAGACATTTCTGCCCATGATACCTCTGCAGCCTGAACTGTAGACAATTCTACGTAATCAGAAAGCAGAAAACATAGCTGTTGGTGAGGCAGAAGGAGAAAGAGAAGCAATTTCTCACTTGGTCTTGCTATTTTTGATCCTCTGGGACTCACTTTCTCTGTACCCTTAACAACTCTGATCAAACATGAGCAATAGAGGGGACATGGCTGAAGCAACCCCTTTGCCTGTTGTCTTGGAAAGAAGCTGATTTCTTGTCTCCTAGAACTCACAGCCTGAGCCTAATAGTATGAAAAGCTGTCATGAGCAATGGTTTTGCAGAAAGCAGTTACACAGTCTGAGGAAGGGAGATGGTGGATGATGAAGAAATCTTAATTCTAAACTACAGACCTGAATTAGATCTGAAGAAGGTGCTCAGGAATGAACCATGAAAAAACCTCAATGTTGATATATGATGAGGGAAATGAATTAAAATCATAGGGCCTTACTCCTGATTCTACTGTGCATTCTGCTCATTAATGTAATCAGCCGGTTGGGCGCTCTGTCTAGTATAGGTAGAAGGTTGAAAAATGCAGGTAGGAAATCACAAAAGGAGGGTGCAGCATGGAGAAACTCACAACAAAACTGGAGCAAATCTGTTAACTTGGAGGGAACAGAGAGGGAGAGAGAAAGAAAACATCTAAAACAGAGTAGTCCTGTTTTAGGGTTCAGCAAGGTCACTTTCTAGAAGTACATGTCATTCTAGTAAGCATGCAGTGCTACTAGTGTATGTAAAATTAAGAAGTGAAAAAGTGCTAGAATCTATCCTCAAATCTGTTTTGGAAGAAGTAACTGTAGTGTCCAGGTAAATCACTTCCTTCTCTAGTTGATAGACTGGTACACTCAGCTGCAACAACATACCTGTATCTGACTTCTTGTCCTCTTAAAGTGTGGTTTCTGTAGCCCTGTTCCCAGTCTGCTGTCCATCGTTTGCTGCAGAAATTGGAAGATATGCAAGAAATGACCTAGGTGACTGTGGAAGGGTGGAAAACAAAGGTTCCTCTAAGAGGGTTGGATGCTCTTCAGATAATTGAATTCTATTTGTTGTAGACATGTGAGAATTTCCTAAATCAAATGTTTTATACATGATCACTTAAAAGTTGTTCTGTTACCACTTTACACTCTTGTCTGTGGATGGGATGGAATCAACAGGATCCTAATGTTGGATACATAAACCGTGTATATATATATAACCAAGTGCTCTTAAAAATACAGGTACAAGGCATCTCAAAATGAGCATCCACATTTACTGAATGTTTTTGGTTTTAATTGCACTTTGTTTCTGCTGTCCCACTGTAAACTGGGGATAGTCAACCCTGCCTCTTCACAGAAAAGCTGCAAAGATAAATTAGTTGACATTTCAAACATTAACTTTCACTCAGAAGCTACAGTGAGGAATACTATTGGTAAGCTTACAGGAAATTAATTTCAAAATGTTTTCAATTTCATCATTGACTGGCTGACTGAATACCCACTGGTTGACATTCGAACTGAGATAGAAATCCTGAAGCAAAGCTGGTACAAAATTAATTAATTCCACAGGATGGTTGGAAACATATCCCGTGCCACACGCCATCACCTGGAACACCATTCTGGGCCTTGAAAAGCAAGTCTTGTGGCAGCATAGCATCCCAGAAAGAACTGAGTCAGACAGTGGGACTAATTCCTGAAACCCATAGATACTTGGGCCAAAGAGCATGGCACTGAGCAAGTATACCACATCCTCTATCATGCGCCAGCTTCTGGGAAGATCGAACAAAACAATGGACTGCTAAAAGCTACACTGAGAGCAATGGGTTGTGGAACTTTCAAACATTGGGATACGCATTTAGCAAAAGCCACCTGGTTAGTCAACACTAGAGGATCTGCGAATTGAGCAGGTCCTGCCCAATCAGAACATTTACGTACTGTAGAGGGGTATAAAGTCCCTGCAGTGCACATTAGGAATAGGCTGGGGAAGGCAGTCTGGGTTATTCCTGCTGCAGGTAAAGGTAAACCCATTCGTGGGGTTTTTTTTGCTCACAGACCTGAGAGGACTTGGTGGGTGATGCAAAAGGATGGAGAAGTCCGATGTGTATCTCAAGGGGTTTTGATGTTGGGTGAAAATAGCCGATGAATTGAATCGTATGATCATAGAATCATAGAATCTAGATTATATTAACATAGATGTTAAATAATCCTGCCACTGCATATCATCATTACTATGGTTGCTATATATTATTTTAATGGCGTTACGTGAAGAATCATCAAGGTGAACGAAGAATGAACTCTGATGGAACCAGAACTGATTCCAACAACTGATGCTCAGCAACTTCCTCAAGATTGACATCTTCAACCTGCAGACTGTGGACATGGACCACTCTGGATACATAAGTCACAAGATCTGGATACACCATACAACAGAGACTACACATCATCCTCCTGCTGTATCCCATGTCACCTGCTCTACTGACTGAGTAAATTCTGGATCATCTCTCCTGCCTTGAAAGACTCTCGTGACAGATGGAGCCCGAAGTTATGGACTAGATGAACCCAACAGACATTTTGGAGGGATGGCCCATAGACTAAGAAAATGATATCTGTGCGCATATATCAAAAGACAGGAGAAACAGTGGGACCTGAGAATAACATGAATAGTATGGAATAAGGGATGGATACTGTCCTGGTTTCAGCTGGGATAAAGTTAATTTTCTTCTTAGCAGCTAGAATAGCACTGTGTTTTGGATTTAGTATGAGAAGAATGTTGGTAATATACCGATGTTTTAGTTGTTGCTAAGAAATCAAAGACTTTTCAACTTCCCATGCTTTGCCAGTGTGCAGGTGCACAACAAGCTGGAAAGAATTTTAAAATAGAGGGAGGTAGATTCAGGTTGGATATTAGGAAAAAATTTTTTACCATGAGAGTTGTAGAACACTGGAACAGGTTGCCCAGAGAGGTGGTGGATGCTCCATCCCTGGAGACGTTCAAGGCCAGGTTGGATGAGGCCCTGAGCAACCTGATCTAGTTGGAGATATCCCTGTTCCTTGCAGGGGGGTTGGACTAGATGACCTTTGAAGGTCCCTTCCAGCCCTAACCATTCTATGATTCTATGATTCTAAAGAAGCATAGCTGGAGCAAGAGACCCACAATCCCTGGCTTAGGGTATGGGTTTAGGCCCAAATTGGCCAATGGAATATTCCGCATCATGCAATGTCATTCTCAATATATAGATGAGGATTGGTCGGGAAGCTTGCCCGCTTTTCTGGGATTGTGGTTATGGGATTTCTCTCCTCTGGGATTGGTCAGCGGGTGGTGAGCAATTGCATTGTGCATCACTCATTTGTATATTCCATCATCATTTCTATTAATATTCTTTTCTTTATTACTTTTAATTTAATTTTATTTTATTTCAATTGTTAAATTGTTCTTATCTCAATGCACCAGTCTCTTTCCCTTTACCCCTTCGATTCTCTCCTCCATCCACTGGGGGTGGGGGAGGGCAAGCGAGCGACCACATGGCGTTTGGTTGCCAGCTGTGTTAAACCACGACATTCTTTTATTCGGTGTTATATGAAAGCACAATGGAAGTTGGTTAAAGTTATGCAGCAATTTTAATTCTGACATTACTTAACTTCTAAAAATTTTACTTCGCAAATTTATTATTCTCTTAATGAAGATTTCTGGTGTTTTATAGCACAACATAAACATTTTCATAAAGCTTTATATGCAGGAATTTATATTGTATTATGTGTAGTAACTGGCTCTTTTTCCTTACTTCAGTTCAGTCATTAACAATGACAACTAATACTGTCATGTTCTTTAGGTCACGTCTTGAAATGCCACGTGGCCATTTCCCTCCTAGAAAAATGTGTTTATTGTGGAACACCATCAACTTCTGCAATGCACATGTAAAACACCCTTGGCTTAAAGTTTTGCCAATGTGTATGCAAAATGTTGTTTCCATAAACTTTAGCATGAATAGAAGTTTGTAAGCAATTTTCTTGTAAGAAAAAGTATAAAACAATTTACAATATAAAGATCTAATATGTTAAAGCAAACAAAAAGAAAAGAGAGCTGAAATGATTTAATGAAAAAAAACTTTACCTTCAGTTTTCTTTTGCTCGCCTGACATACAGAATTGTATATTCCACAGAGAAATAATTCTACCTACGTCTTGTACCACCTTTTTCATGAAGTACAAGTGACTCCAGTTCAACAGGGTGCTTGGGGCACAGTAAATTTTAATAAGCAAGGAAACAAGTTGACTTCAATGAGATCACTCATGGATGTAAAATAAAGTATGTGCCTAAACACTGTGCTCTAGCTCATTTAGCTAACATGTGCTTTGTTAACATACAAAATTTCAGTTAAGTATAAGGTAGAACAGCTATTGTACATGTGCATTCTGATAAGAAGAGGTAAAAGTGCAAAATCTCATATGTAAAGTACAGCATATAGGAAGATAATTAAATTAATATTCTATTTGTAACAAATCCCATGCCTCAGGGGTGGACCTTTGCATCTGAAAAGAAGTAAGAGTGACACACTGAGCTAAAGCTGAATCTGTTTTTCAAGAACAACGTTGTTTCCCTTTCCATCCGTTCTCGAGAGTTTGATTTCAGTCTCCAGGAATACACTAGACTTCAAATCCAATAAGGTAGTTTTTTCAATGTTGCCTTTTTTTGTATCATTGCCTTATAGACTGAAAAACAGATGCAGAAGTTAGGAAGGCTCATTTTTTTTTCCCAGAAAAACGCTATCATGGCATAAAAATTCATACAGGTTTCATTTGCACACCAGGTGAAAGTTCCAGCACGCAGAAAACGAAATTGAAGTTTTCCGTGCTGCCGTTACATTGCCAGGGGCACAAAGATAGCTCTGTTACACCTGTGTGTCTTGTGTTGCTTCTGGCATACTCCTTGCTGTAAAGCCCAGAAACTCCCCTTCAGTGCTGTTTTATCGAGATACGCTTTAGCTTGGCTCTTTTTCTATGCTCCACCAACCAGCTTCCCTTTCAGGATTTTCTTTGAAATTTGATATTTTATTTTTTTTTAATCAATAACACTAAAGGCAACAAATTGTTGAACTCTGGCAAATTTTAGACCTTATTAAAAATACATCCCATTCAATATCAGCATTTTTCTAAAGCATTTTCTTTTATGGAAGGTGTACCTGTGGTGGATTTCCACATTTTTTCCAACGTCCCAACACTGCAGCTTCTGACATATCACCAACGCTTTGATCCTCTGTTACAACTCTCTTCAGCTGTAAGGTTTTTAGCTGTAATTTTTTTTACTGACTCTTCTGCTGTTTTGAGATGTGATGTATTACATTAGTTTTACTGAGAATTTTTTAAAAAGTGTTTTTATTTGTGGTGTGGGTTTGTTTAGCAGCTCTTGAAACTGCTCACTCATTGCTTGCGTTATTTCTTATCTAATTGAGAAATCTTTCCTTGCTCATCCGAGGCTGGCCCTAAACTTGCTTGCTGAGAGCTTATTAAACGAATAACGTTCTGCTGTTTCTCTATCAGTAACCAATTCAATATGCTTGTAAGTACTATATACATTCTTCCTTTTGTCCCTTTTCATGTTATTTTTCACTGCTCTCTATCTTTTGTTATATACAGAATTTTCACTTATTCTTGTCTTTCTGGAGGTATTTTGAGGAAAGCGTTGGTTTTTTTTTTTGTCTTGTTTTCTTTCTTAATTCTGCTTGTTCTTAATTTTCCAGATCTCTGTCTTGCGTTAAAACCAGATACTACTGTGACAGGTTTTGTGTTGCTGCCACATGAAGAAAAGTTCATAATATAGAAACAGTATCTTGTGGTGGACCTAAATTTTCGCCCCTAAACACTGTTCTTGAGCCAACTTGAACTTGCCACTCATAATATGTCTTGCCTGTTAACCTTCTACTGGCCTTCAAAGATTTTTTCCTGAGTTAGATATCTGTTATTGTTAGAGCCTGTAGGGCTGAAAAACAGGCAAGTGAGTGGACACACAAGCAACCATGAATTCAGAATCTGCAATAACATGAGAAATATGTGACTGGATGTCCAAATTCTGGTCATCCAGTAACATAAGCTTGGCATGTAATTGTATCATTGCAGATACGGTTTTACATCTGAATCCAAATTTACAAAGTGTGTTTTCATTTTTAATACTTTCTAAGGGCTATGATTTAAAGATATTGCTGCTTCACTACTTAATCCTGTCAGTTGTTTTCTTGGAGGATTGATAGTTTCTTGTCATGTATTTAATTGCTGTTTGATTTTTAACTTCTCTTCCAACCACTTTATGACGTCCTCTTTCTTTTGTTAATTGCTTTGTAATAAGAAGTATGTAGAAGAAAATGTAAAGGTCATTATGTAGTTGGAAAAAGATTCTTGACACATCTTGGTCCTTTTTATGACCACTGGACCATTGCCATTTACTTCGAGGATGGTGTGAATGAAGTAACACATAGAGTAACGATCCTTTCTCATCATTGCAGCATGACTACGCCTTCAAGTAAGAAGACTAGTGTCTGATAGATGTATTTTCTTATTTTCTCAAACAGCTACAGTCAAAAAAACAGGCTCTAAATGTATGCATTTCACTGCACTGCATGTTCTACAAATTCTGGTGGTTGTGAGCTAAAAGTGAGCTTTTATTGTTTGGCTGGCTCCCAGTAAATTCCCATTTATTTAAGCTCATGGGTTGATAGTTTTGGTGATGATGAGCAGCAAAGATACCCGAGGGCAGCTGAGGCCTGGGAGGAAAAAATATTCTTGTAGATATCCCAGGTTGAGATCAGTCAAAGCCTAGGAGAGATTCATAAAAGCCTTGGTTTTCAAAACAGACATCAGCTTTCAGAAAGAGTTTGGTATGTATTGCCTTGCGCTACCAAACATGCCAGTATCTTGGGGGAATCTAATCCTTTAAGTGCAGAGTAAAAGTTGGTAGTTGGCTGTATACCCTGCTGATTAATGTTCTTTAAATTTTATTCCCTAATAAATATTTTGGAGTTGATTCTCATGTTTAAAATTATTATATTGGGACATAAGAAGGGACATGATATTCAGAGGCTGTGAACATCCATAATCTCCAGAAATTCAGTAGGGCCACAGAATTTTTGTGAGTATAGTCTGGAGCAAAATGTGAGAAGTTCTACTTGTGTGTAAAATTCTAAGAGTATGACCACAGAACTGTCTAAAAATATTTCTTTGGGTTTTTTTTCCAAGTAATTAATGATTTCTTTTTTTTTTTTTTTAATTGGTGTGAGTGTAGAAAATGTTTAGTAGTTTTTTCTACAGCCAAAGTAAACTAAATGGGACATCACTCATTTGCTACTTATGACACTTCATAGGCCACTTTAAACTTGAACTTTCCTTCAGAGGTATTCAATTTCTCTTTTTTTAGGTTAACAGTTATATATTTTTTAGGCTTTCCGAGCTATTCTTGCTAGCTTCTGTAAATATTCAATTCTAATATTACAACTTATTATTTTAAGTAATGATTTGCAGCACATCTAGCAAAGTATTATTCATGGTTTTGGAATAATGACTGGCTTAAGAGTAATTCAGAGGACATAAATAAAAATGGTAAATTAATATACTTCTGCTTTTCAAAGAAGTCAAGTGTCCTGCTTATTTTCTGCTACAGGAAGTTATCATTCATAGATATCGTAAGTTTGTTTTGCAGTTCATTTTATTATCAAAAAATAAACAAGCAAAATATATTAAGAATGATTTTATGCATGTTATGTCTTAGGAAAACATGTAGTTTATAGCACTTTTTAACGAATATTAGAAAATCTTTTGTGCCATCTTTGGAGGAGCTAAATCTTTCATCTGGAATTTAATTGTTCAAACAAACAAACAAATGAAAAAGCTTTATTTTGGAGGAGTTAAAGTGTTATTCTATAATACAGTTGTAAAAATATACTCTCAAACAATCACTGCAGAAAGATATAATTATGCTTACAGAGTCATTAGAGACGAATGAGCAAAGAGTGGACAGAATGTGTTGCCTGATAAATTTAGCTCTGCCACTGTTGGCTGCTTGTTTGTGAGCTGCTTTGGTCTTCCTTGAATCTATTTGTTACTCTAAATTAGGCTCCAGTCATGGTGGCAGCTCTTGTGTGTTCCCATGGCCCAAGGAGCTGTGACAAACATGTTCTGCTGCAAGCAGAGCCTCCTGAGCAGGGCAGGCTAGAGGGGATAGGTCAGAGTCAGGATCTGGTCTTCTAGCTTGACCAGTGGGAAAAGGCTGAACACTCTTCTCCTTTTGATATAAAGCCAAATAAATATCACAGATCAACAATAGTACAGATAAATTACCCAGGTACAGAAAATGGACTAAGAGCTGTGGAACATCTGGATCTCATCAAAGGCAGAAATCCCAGCCAAATGTGGTAGAATAATTATCTCGAAAGCACATCTTAATCTTAGCAGAATGCAAAAGAAATGGAACCTTTGAGTATGAAAATTTGCTGGTGCAGTTACAGTCTTTGAAACCAGCTGTGAGCCAACTAGATATCAGCATGCATGCCCTCACTGAAGAAACAGTAAATCAAGTCTAGCTAGAACTCAAAGGAATCTATACCAGCTCCCAATGTTGACATTAAAATGATCCTTACACTAAGATATTAAAGTAGGAAAAGAAGGAACTATACCTGTGACACTGTGAAGTGGGATCAGATTAATCAGCTTTGCAGTTCTAAAGACTGTCTCATTGTACTCATGATGGCATTTTCAAGAATATATTAATATTCAGAAACGGAGTTCTTATCTACTAGATCAATCATAGACTGACTTAAGACAACAGACCAATATTTAGACAAAGGGAAGCTACTTGTGATTCAGGCCACTATTGTGCAAGAGAGAAAAATGCGCCTTTAAAGAAATGAAAACAAAAGGCGAGACACAGCTAAAGCAGAGCACCCAAAGAATAGGTGAGAACCATGCAATGATGTTGGTCACCAACAGCTGGCTTTAGAAAACCGTTGGTTGAAGTATTCAGAGAGCGATGATACTGTACCTCTGTTATAAGGCACACAGTCATATTAAGAATGGATGGACTGTTTTGATGAATATCACAGTGGTGAAGTGGATAAAGACAGAGATTCAGAGACTTTTTCTAGGCAGCTGAACCTCTTGTGAAAGCATTATTTTTTTAAAGAACAAAGGAAGCAACCAGAGCATAAAGGAACCACAAAAATTCTGATAAACTATTAAAACATAGGAAGGTGAAAATTAAATCAAAGATCTACAGATTTATTTCTTATGTCAGGAATTTTGAAAAAAAAATCAAAGTAAATGCAAAGTGGTAATCAAATCCCTAGTCTTTCAGATGGACAAAATAAAAGACTGCTGCACAAATTTCTAACCTCATAAGATCCTATCTAGCTTTGACAGTTTTATATGTGTCTAACTAACACAGAGGGTTTAGTAAGAGAATATGAAGGAATTACAGAAAAATAGGTTTGTTATGGCTCAAATATTTTCAGTTTGTCAGCTGCTTGAGGAAAGATGGGAATTTAATAAGAATGTATGATTTTACAAGAAGATATGTGATGATATAGCTCAAGACAGTACTGTGGCCACAGTGAAAAATTTGAATTCTCAGGAAAAGTATTAAACTTTGTCTTTGCAGAGTATAATGAGAGAATGAAATCTCTCAGTTATCAATGAAATTTGATCTGAAGTAACACTACTCTCTCCTCACAACTACCTGAAAAGAGGTTGTAGCGAGGTGGATGTTGGTCTCTTCTCCCAAGTAACAAGCAATAAGACAAGAGGAAATGGCCTCAACTTGTGCCAGGGGAGGTTTAGATAGGATATTAGGAAAACTTTCTTCACTGAAAGGGCTATCAAGCATTGGAACAGGCTGCCCGAAGTGGTTGAATCGCCATCCCTGCAGGTATTTAAAAAATGTGTAGTTGTGATGCTTAGGGACATGGTTTCATGATGAATGTGGCAGTGCTAGGTTAACAGTTGGACTCGATCTTTAGGATCTTCTCCAACCTAAATGATTCTATGATTCTATTCTATGATAAGGTAGGAAGTAATTTTTACAATGGAAATGGAAAAAGTGCCATGATGATTGCAAAATTCTTTCGGTGGTATAGATGGCCTTTACTGACTTTTAATTTGTGCTGATATAGGCTGATGATCAATCTACCATCAAATAGACAGAAAACATGATATAAAAGAATGGTTGAAAACTGTGCTTGAAGTGGTAAGAACCCCCAAATATATGTGAAACTATGAGAAGATACTGAGCAAGCTTGCTTAGTAATAATCCCATATCATCAATGAATCGGATTGCGTAATATTTGGAAACATTTCTTGCTAATAATGCATTGCAGATGATTGAACTTAAGATGTGCTGCAGGAGCATGTTGGTTTCTCTAATGGGTATATTTAGCCACCAACAACCACTGAGGAGAAGCAGTGTTGTGCGTCTGTATCTTGGTCTATGGACTTTTCAATGTGGATGTATGATGAGCATATCCAGTAAGGATGAGGAACTCCTGGTGTTGAGACAGGGCAGACAATGAAGATTAATAACTGTAGAAGTAGTGATCCCTGCACGTTTCAATGGGCTGAAGTGCTGTGGTGTTAGAATAAAGCCTAATTGAACATCTCTTGGTAAGCTCTTTCCACAGTTTTTGAAGGTGTGGCTGACCATGATAAGAAGGAATGACATGGAGTGAATTAAGTCTGAGAAGTCTCATGTAAAATAGCAGCAACAGGAACAATAGAACTGTGGTAAGTTGTTAGAGCAGTCCAGTATCTCTAGCACCTTTCCTGCTCTAGTGTCAGCCCTGATTATTATTCTTCATAGTCATGTGATATGAAGAATTTAATAACATTTCCATTCCTATATGTAGGCCCAGATTCAAAGTTAATGGAAGAAGATGGCAGTGATCATATCTTGTTAAGGAAAAATCTGGGAACCAAGCTTCCAATGTGAATTACTGCAATAATGACTACTACCTGCACACTAAAAATGCTCTTCAGTTTTTGCTGAATTTGTTATTTTGCAAAGCGATTCCTACAGCACACTTGTCATGAATAGATGCGAAAAATAGACTCAAAAAAAGCCACACAAGCTAAGTGAATGGAGTTTTCTGTCTTGAATACTTGCACTATTGTACCTCTGTTGCTCTAATTTATTTATTATTTAATTTCCTTTCTCATTCTGGGCCTTGAGCTTCACTTAGTATGGAGTTCAGAACTTCTTAATAAATCAGATTACTTTGTGAATGGTTGGCATCTAGGGAATGTGCACTATATTTTTACATAAAGCCTCTTTTGAAATGACTGTGGTTGTTGCATATGTAACAATAGTCAGTGTTTAAATGTGATTTTTTTTTGATTGGACCATTGTGCACAAACAGAAAAAAGATCTATTAAATTATGTTTCTGTGAATTACTTTTTAAAAATTACAAAATATCCAATGGATTTGTACCAACTCCAGATGCCTATCTGAGCCAAGCAAACCCTCTGATTTCTGAATTACAGGAAACTGGTTAACTGACTGTACACTCACAGTGCTTTTTGTGATATGGGCCTACAGATTAATCTGAGGGAGGAGAGTCTGGAAAAAAAGGACTCTTATGGCTTGGAATAAGGGATGATAAGTGGCCAAGAGTGTTTGCTGTAGGCTGCAAGGATATCTACCTGTCAAGGACAGTGGAAGGTGGATCCAGTTCTGCTTAGAATTAAACTACATGAAAGCAACCGAAGCCAATGAGTTTGTACATTAAACAAAGAAGTGTGGTCCATATGAAAGAGTCCTTCATACCCTCTCTGCTTTACCTGGTTTAATGCAGTAACAAGCAATATATGTATTTATATTTTTAAAAGAGCTGTTTTTCAGGCAAGTATTTCTTGCTTTGCTTTGATATCAAAAGATAACACCCAAAATTAATAATCCATTTATTTTTCACTGAAAAGACAAAAATTGTTAAATTCTTAAAGATACATTTAACTGGTAATGTATACTGTTATATATACGATGTATATACTATCACATTTAAATTATATTTTGAATCTATATTTTCCCTGGTGATATATTTTTATACACATGGTATTAGTACACTTGTGTGAGCATTTTCTTAAAGATTCTTAAAATGCTATTCCCTATGGTTAACCCCCATATCATGGATAAAATAAGCAATGCATCATTTACCAGACATTTTGAGTACCTGGAATTAGTGAGATTTGGAATGCAACTTATTATTTGAACACTGCTGGCTAGTGCTAGGCCTGCTATTGTTTCCTCAGTAAAAAAATAAGAAAAGAAATTCTATTTTGTTCCACTCTTTATAGCACACCAATTTCCGTAGTATTTGAAGTCCTATAAAGCCATCCATTAGATAAATGGGAGGGAGGAATAAGAAAGCTATGTTTATAAATTCAAGGTTCAGGGTAGACCTTAGATCATCTTTTCACAGACAAAAATGGGACCTATAATTCAATGGAATTACATCAGAATAATTACGATCAGAAAATGACCTTTCAGGACACATCCTGCTCACTCTTTCTCTGACCTTTTGTACAGCTCTGTAGCAAAACTGGGGCAGGGAGCTGCTCCTGATGGGTTACACAGAGATCCTCATGACACGAAGGATATGTGGGTGCTGTTAAACTGATGTATCAGTTCTGTCTCTGTATTTCTACCCAAGGGATGTCTGAGCTTGTCTGGAATCAATAGCAAGTGCCGGGTAGCATGATAGGAATTGCTTTAAGAGAAAAAAACCTATAAAATAACAAATAAATTATGAGTATAACCTAGTCGTGTAAAATCCTCCCAGACACATGTGGAACCGGGAGGTTTGTATAACTTTCTGTAACCTCTGGCTGGAAATGGAACAGCTTCTTCCATAGGAGGCAAAATACGTCCCTTTCTGAAATAAGGGATGAGCATTATCATACAAATTTTCTTTTTTGGTCTATGGCCTGATACGGCTTTCAATGTTTGCCTAATGTTTCAGGCACCAGTGCTACTTCAGCTTGGCCCTTTTGGGGGAAAGAGAGGAAAAGGAAATAAAAGAATGATATCATTTCTCCAAAAGCTGAATTATGTATGGTTGCTTCAAAAGCCTCTGCTGACTTGAGAATCAGTTAATTCAGCTCTTCATTGACTACTTTCTGAGGAAACAGAAACAGGGCTTTCACTAGAAGAATTTAGGTGACAGTTAAGGGTGACAGGTAGAACGGCAGTTTCATGAACACTCTGGTTCTGCAGTGAAATAGCCATGGAAGCTGGTGGTCTACTTGATGGAAAAGGGATTGGTTTTCTGAGTGTGCATAGCAAAAGCAAACCGCACCCTTTTCACAGAATCTAGGTCTCATTTTGACAATAACAGTAATGAAAAAGGCCACGAAAGAGCAGAGTTATAGAGAAAAAGCTACAGTAACATAGTGATTTTTCAGCAATGACCATACTGATGCCACTACTTGAAGAGAAGTTTTTGAAGCTCAAAAGGTACATCAGAACACTTCATTGGCCAAAATGGGGGACACTGGCTATCCTATCCAGCATAGCAATGGATGTGAGTTACTGCTTCTTCTTGTTCCTGAGGAGGTAACATATCTGGGTAGACTGTGGGTCTTCACTCCCCTCTGGTCACTGGTCTTTACAAGACAGTGTCCACTTAAGCACAGTGAAAGACATGTAGCTACAGTGACTTGAAAGTGCTATTTGTCACCAAATACTTGTTTACTGTGTCTGAATCTTGCAGCTTTGCAAAGTTCCATGTAGTTGAGTCTAGGTTATTCCTAGCACTGGCATATCATGAGATTCGATAAGACTTAGTCACTTTGAAATTATATCATCAGTCTCATGAAGAGTATGGTCAGACTTTCTTTGATTTCAAACAGCTGTAATCTTGCCATAAATATTTACATGGACGGTTTGAAGCAAATCTCATGAGCTTTCAGACGCTGATGAATCTTTTCTACGAGAGTAACACAAACTAAGAGATGTCTAGTGCTGCCAAGCGGAGTTGAGTGAAACATTTTTGATTGTGTTCTTTGTACACTGAATAAATAAAAACATTTGTGAATACAAGTTGTTTTAACTGAAAAATTATCAACTTGATGCTTTTGAAACAGAAATTTTAATTTTGTATTCAAAAAACTCAATGTCAGAAGTTAGTTACATTTAATAGTGAAATGGGTGCAAAATCAAAAAATAAATTTCATCCAGGCTTAACAGTTTCATTTGATCTGAAACGGAACACCCTTTGCTCTTTTATGTCACTGTGGAAAAGAAATAGCCAATGGCCAATGGCCAGCCGACGTTAATTGTTTATGCTGCCCTAGCTGTAATTGCTTTTCAGTTCTGTGACAATGCAGAACAATTTGCATGTTTGATGTTCCTTTTCTCATGGTCCATTTTCACCTAAAATACAAATATTGTCCATGGCCTCAAACTGTGCTTTTCTTTTTAATTATTATTATGAAAAAGATGCTGAATTACAAGTACTAAAGCTTGGAAATGTGAGGAAAATATTTTGGTTAACAGCAACTTAAATAAGAGAAAGAACTTTCTCTCCCCTTTTTCTAGAGAGCACTTAGGGAATTGTGTTTAGAAATGCTGTGCTAAAAGTTTTCGCTCTTTTAATTGCACACTGCCCACTCCTGCTCCTTTTAGTTCCTGGAGCTTCCAGTTGAGATCTGGGTCTCATTCCTGCAAATGCTAACCACACATAATCAGGGACAATCCTGTTTCCAGAGACTTTCAAGGCTAATGAAGCAAGACAGGAAAAATAAGCGTTAGTGTTCCAGCTTTTTCCACCTGGCCACGAAGGTATTGAGTGATTAGGATACTTGCGCAGTGTCAGAAAAGTTTGTTGCAGTAACAGGAACTGAACATACATCTTCATTTCCCCAGGCTCCTGCTTTAAATAGAGACCCTCTTTCCTCCTGTGAAACCTTATTATTTCTGAAATGCTGTACACAAGATTCAGAATGTTCAAACCTGAATATCTGAAGATATGTTTTTCAAATTTGTTGTATTTTGCCCAACTTAAAAACCAAAAAATGCCTGCTAGTATTCTGTTTTTAAAGGCCATTAAATAATCTGGGACTAGATGTTAGGCCACGCTTTCAAAAACCATTGCCAGCAAAAATACCTTCCTTACGCAAACAAATCAATATTTGTGTGTCCTAGCTGGACATTTACATGAACAAATATGAGTTTTGCCTGGGCAAACAGTGATACATGAAGACTCCCCTGGCATGTCTCAGGATAGAGCTCTAACTAAACATGTTTTCTAGCAATACGTAAACTACCCATTTTGAAAATGTAGTCTTCTATAATTTCAGAAGAATGGTATTTTTTATATTAGTAAAATCTGGAGAAATAATAAACTAATGGTACAGAGGAGAAATGTTTGATTCTACATTTTTTACTAACTTTTCAAGTTTAATAAAGCTTCCTCTGAGAAAGTTATTATTTGCTCCTTTTGCAGTGTACTCTGCATTTTTGCCATAATTTGTACATGCGAGTTCTCCTACACAAATCGTTAATTCAGTGACTATTTAACTTCTCAGTTTTGAATGAAATGCTTTGACTGGAAACTCAGTGCAATAAATCAACAACTTTTGAGGGGGCAGGGAAGAGAGAAGAATCCTGTGATTTAAATTTGGCATAGAAGGACTGTTTGTGTTCTTTTCCTTATGATTTGTCTTGAGTTGTCCTTGTTGGCTGTAGCTGCCCACCACCATCAGATGGAAGATCCTGACTTGAGAACTGGAGACTGTCCAAAATCTATGGAAGTTAAATAAATCAAAATAAATATCCTCTCACCTGCACTGCAATTCTTCTATTCAGGCTGGGAGGTCTTGAAGGAGTCTATCTCCTTCATCCCTTTTAGTGCCTTGGAATTCAATCCAGAAAAAGAAGTAAGTGCCTAAATTTAAAACCTCAATCCAAAAAGCACTGTTTACTTGCTACCAACTCAAAGAAGTGTCTAAACTCTACAGTATGACTTATTTTTGTCTTCAGACATTCTTTAAGTATCTGAAAAATGTGTCTCTCTGCTCCCCACAGACCATCTTATGAAATCCTTTTTCAGCCGCTTCCTTCAGAAGAGGGCATGAGAGATAGAGGGCTGATCTACCCTACTAACTAGATCATTTCTATAGAGTTAAAAATCGGGATTGACTTCTTTGACATATTCCTTTCCTTTGCATATTCAGTTAAACCAAACCTCCCATTGCTCCCAGACAATACAGGAGGAGAAGCCTCACCTCTTTGATTTGCTATTGCAGATAGTACTGGAGATCTTTTCCAACTTTTAGCCAGCTGCAGAGGTGTGTCACCAAGTTCACTGAAAATGTGTTTATACTGATACTGCAGTCCCTGTGGTGTTGCACAGTACCCCTGCTCTCACGTTCAGCCTGAGTTTCAGGTACTACAAGTTCCCTCTGTGGAAGCTGTTGGCAGGGACATACAACGTAGTCTCCTGTTTCTTGTGGCCCATCAGAGCAAGACCAGATGTGGTAAAACAATGCCAGACTGGTCAACTTTTGGGAATCTTCTTGAAGCAAACCACACCAGAAGTTTGTTTCCAAGAATATTAAATAGTATATGCTAGCCTTACTTTGAGAATACTCTTGCATGTAAGTAATGTAGATGGGGGTTCATACACTACTGAAGTCACTGCTTTAGGGGCAGCCAGCGATGGAGTTTTAGCCTCTTTAATCAAAGGGTTAAAATCAGCCCTGCGCAAAGGTCTCGCTTTAAGACATCACAATAATTTAACCTTTGCTGAGAGAATCTGTGCCTCAAAATCAATGGTGAATAGTTAATCCCTTTACTTTCACCACAGTTAAAAGTAAAAGAAAGTTTGTACTGTTTAGTAATAAGGTTGTAAAAAATAAAACAAATACATCAGTTAATTGTGCTACTTGAAATATAGGCAATACAACTTCAGGAATTCTCTTTTTAGACATCTGAACTTCAGACTAATACTAGTTACGTCACAATTGTTCTGTCATACTCAGGCTTCATGACATCAGACGCTGTGTGTATTGGTTGGAGCACTTGACGTGTAGAACATGTCCTCTTTAGATGTGTCTTATGGTGTGGAACTTATAGTGTGGAACTCAAAATGAGTCATAAGCAACTTAGACTTTTCTTCCAGAATGCCCCTTGGATGTGAACTGGGGGGCAATTCTATAATTTCTGCTCTCAGAGCATGCCTTAGAAAATAGACAAGAACTCGTCACAAATCCTAATAGCCAAGTTTGAGTCGTCAAGCATAGCTTGATCCTCCAAAGTTAAACTTCTCAGAAGCTATGACAAGAGCTACTGCTTCCAGCTGAACAAAATCAGATATTAAAAAGTATTCTAAATTACCTGTTCCTCCTGCCTCCTTGACTTAGGGGAAATTCGATGGCCCATAATTATGCTCAATCGATCCCAGATAATCAGCAAAGAAAATGGAGAAACTGTTTCTACACCAAACTCAAAGAACAGGTAAATCACACATGTAGCTCTGGCTTGGACCATTTGCCCGTTGACATGAGGCCTTAATTTCTTTCAGCTTTCTAAAGAATGGTTAGACGGTCTACTGCTCAGCTTCAGTTGTTTTAATCAGGCATAATATAAGGATATTCCTAAAGGTTATCTAGTGAAGATAACCTTCTTTAGCTCCTGCTGTAGTCAGTGGTGAAAGGCAGGGCCCAAGTTTGACTGGAGTTTAAACCTGAATTTGATTAATCTATAAAGGACAATATGGTTAGATTCCTGCTGTAAATCACTTTCTAGAGGACCCATCTTTCAGTGCTGAATACGGAGGGAAGAGAGAGATTAGCTATTGTGAACGCTTCCGCTGTTTTAATAATGATTTATCATCAAAAATTATACCTGTTAAATATTAACAATTACATGCCAGCCTGAGTAACATTTGTTCTTAGAACTACTTAGAAGCTAACTGCAATTCATTAATAACCCCAGGAAACAGAAATGAAAGTGTACTGAACAGATACTGCCCCATTAACAGTTTGGGGATATCCGGTTGCTTGTCATATCTATTTTCTCTTCTGTCTGATGTAGCTCACTGGCAAAACACAAAAGGCTGGCACAAATCTGCTGAAGTATTTGGGTATCTTACTTCTCCTCAGGTAAGAGGAAAGTGGTTGTTCACAAGCATTTGCCTATATAATCTTTAAAATCAGATCGTTTCATAAAAATCTGGGTTTGATGTTTGTCACAGCAGGGTGAAGATAGTTGTAACTTGGGAGTTGAAAAATAAAAAGATCAACCTGTCTGAGTTTTCTTTATAATTCTCTATGTGTTAAAGTGCCTGAATGAGTAAAAGTAAAAATGTTAAAGTGCCTGAACGAGTAAAATGTTAAAGTGCCTGAATGAGTAAAAGGAGAGTAAAAAATGGAGAAGGCACATTGAAAACAGTCTGAAAAGTCAGAAAGCAGAACAAAAAGTGATTCATACTTTCTCATTCATTCATCTTCAAACAGGAAAGCTTTCAGAAGTTTCAATTCAAAGAACCCTAGAAGCTACTAGCTAGGTAGAAACCATGCTATGATATGTGAATGCATACTTACCCAGCATTAATGCATGGGGAATTAGGAGATGCAATACACCTGTTAATATTGATAAGGACAGAGAGTTGTAAGGTGGTGGGTTGTTTGGTTTTTTTTTTTCATTTACTGCTTACAGAGAGGTAACACCAATTTACACTGTTCAAAGAAAATGTAATTATAGGAATGCTATAAACCTATAGCTGTTGTCTTATCTTCATTCTCATCTGGTCAACCACTTCACACAGAGAGGGAAATCCTCATAGGAGCCCTCAATTTTCCTTCAAACACCCTCCCTTTCACTGTTTAATGGAATGTCTTCCATTCTGTGTAGCAGGAGAGCTCCCTGGGTTGGTGATTTCCAGACCACAGCTGGGAAATCGACGGTGTGAACAAGCAGTAATTTACAGTACATATGGAACTTATTTATCAAAAGTGTCATCTTTTCCCAAAGTTGCAATCCTTCTACTGCACGTCAGAGGGGCTTGTGGCTTGTGAGAGAAGTGAACCTTGAGGAAAAATTGAGGTACTCACGTATAGACATATCTATCATAATTCTGTGTCACCTTAAATGTAGCTTCTGAATAAGAGACCATTTAAAATTGAGTTCATGCTCATCTGAAGCTGGTATTTGAAAACCTGAACTTTTCTGCACAAAAATTACCCTTTTTTTTAACCAGACTTTGCATTTTTCATATTGACAATATGCTTTATTGTAGACATTCTCCATACACTACTCCCTAACTGTAAGCATTTCATCCTGCTTCTCTGAGTTTACACATGGATGTGGTGTTTATAATCACTGTAGCAAACAAAGTGCAGTATCACAGGTTTCAGCAGGAAGGGGAGCCAGGAGCCAAGTAAATACAGACAGAGACAGTGTCCTCCCCAAGAATGCCATCCTGCAGCACCTGGACATGGAAGCAGAGTAGCTTTCATGATGATAACAACTTTAGTCAAGAGTCCAGACTGCCAGATAAGCCCACAGCAACATGGTGGGTCTGAGGTCAAGCAAGCTGGTCAGGTCAGCAACAGGTCAGCAAGTTGGTGGTAAGATTAGCCTGTGCTCAACATGTGGTCTGCTGGCCAGCACTGGTTTGGGAGGCATGAAAAGGCAATCCCAAAAGGATTGCTGGATCCTGATCGTTCTTAGCGCCTGGGGAAGAAATCTGTTACTTTTTTTTTTCCAATATTAATTATAGTTTGCATGTTTGCAATTGTAATGTAACATAGATTTGGTAAACAGTAACATTAGAAGGAATTAATCTGCTCTAATTTAGGGATCTAAAAATTACATGGCTAAATCAGACACTTCAAGAAGCTGAAGTGTGTCTTTTAAGTCGCAATGAGAAATTTTGGCATTTTGGTGATGTGCGTCGCTCAATTTAACAAGATATACTAATGCTGATTTTAGATTTTGAACTCAGGATTTTTGTCTTACAAGTGCTCATATTTTGTCTATTAGAACCTGCAGTGCTCTTGGTTCATCTGAATTCATTCTCTATAGGACCCACTACCAAAACTATCTGCTAGTGCATGGAGGAAAAAAATATATTTATTATGTACAAAGAAGTTGGCATTATTTGTATAAAAGTTCACTCACGACTCCTGCTAAAAAATGCTTGCATTCCATGTTATTTCTCATGAAAACTCTTAAGTGTTCACAAAAGAAACTCCCATTTAAACAGAAAGCAACTGAGTTTTAAAAACAATCTCTTCTTGCACTTTTTTTCCTTAAACGTGAACACAGTTTATAAATCTGTGCTGTCACATTAGAACTCGAATTTGTATGCTAGATATCACTAAATGCCATTTCACCTGCATTTTTGTAGTTAATAGCTCTGCTTCAGACATGAAAGGCATTTTGTGCATCAATTCTTCACACATTTTATGGCCCCGCACAGCCCCTCAAATAGATTATCATAGGTAATGGCCAACCAAAATAAATGACATCGGATCTTCTGAAAGCTCTATATTTATGTCTCTCATCAAAACTGGCAATCTTCTGGTACGTTGTCTCCCTTCATCTCTTGCTAATGTACCATCTTTTGTCAATGTAGCTTTTGGTACCGTGTTTTCATACCTGGCCTTTCATAAATATTTTGCACCTCATTCACACAAAGTAAAGTTAATTGAGCAGGATTTGCTTTGTCTGTTAAAAGACGGAAGTTTGGAGTTCAGATAGGGATACCTTGTTCAAGTGAGTGATAAAAGCACAACAGATATCTTATCTATGGTGAATACAGGCTATTTTAACCCATTAAAGATAATGTCATGTAAATGCTTGCTTATCAGTAGGTGTACGTAGTCACAACATGCAGCACAGGAATTTAAGTTGTGGTTATGAGTTTTTTTTATCTATGCTAACCTGCAAAGTTAATTTAATTTTTACAAAAGTGCTATGCTATGCTCCAGTCTGGGCCTTCTCCGTGTGTCTGTTGTGTCTACGCTGGGCCAAAATGCTCAGAAGACTTCCAGAGAAACTCTTGCATACAGCAGAAAGTTGGCACAGGAAAGATGTTAAAAGTTTTCCATTTCCAGTAGGTCAAAGGAAAGGCTACTAATAAAAGAAAACTCTGATGTTTCCAGATATGAAATTCAGGTGAATGTTAATGAACAGGCTTCTTCCCAGTGATGTGACAGAGAGCTAGATCATGGACAGATACTGCATAGGAGTGTGTGAGGGGGGCTGAGACTGGCAGGAGCATTTCCTGAGAATTAGAAGTCTACCTAAAAAAAAATCTTTCCCTGTCCCTTTCAGAGAAGGCTTGAATCAGAAGGTCAGGCTGTACAAAGGGGAACTCTGGACTGCCTCCAGGATGAACCCAATCTGAAGGATTAGTAGAGTGGGGAAGAAAATGAGTCAGGAAAGCACACATAGGACTATTTTTTGGGGGTAGTATAGATTCTATGCCTCTTCTGTTGTCTAAAATAGCAAGTGACAATTTAACTTTGAAGAGTTTCTGTCATTTCCTTCAAGTCATGAAACATTCCCCCAAAATGTGTAGCCTGGGAAAAGACAAGATTTAGGAAGGGTGTTGGGGGTTCTTGGACACAAAAGCTTACATTTCCTTTAGGAGAAATGATGCCAGCAATCATCAGGCTAATTTTTTAGAATTTTTTTAATTCTCCAGTTTGTTGACATCCAGCATATTTGTAGACCTTTCCTCTTTAGTGTCATTGGCTAAAGATGCTAAAGTAAGCATCTTCTCTGTTTCTTCATATAAACTGTTAATGAAAATATGAAACAGCATTAAATCCAGAACAGCCTTTCATGGATCTCCATTCATTATAGACTTCAGGCTGATAGTGACCCATCATTAACTACTCTGTGTGCAAACATTTTCAGCCACTTTTTTTGTTTCCTCTACAGTAAATTCACCTAGTCTCTGGCTATGTCCACATTCATGATCTGATTTAGAGAAGCAATGTATCTTTGGCCTGTTTATGTGTGTTGGTTTAGTTTTATGGAGATTTTGGAGTGTGTGACCTAGACTACTTTGACATGAAACTAAAGCCAAATTCTGGGTCCGTGTATGTACTGAAAGCTCTCCAAATCCCTCCAGAGACTGGTGAGGTGCAAACTAGTGATTGGTTCTTTAGATATCTTTGAACACAGACCACTATTTGTGCCTGCTCTTGTTGTGCCCAATTATTTGCTACGTAGGCACGTTTTTCAAACTTGCTTATGAAACCATCATATAGGACAACTTTAATAGTCCTATTAAAGTCAAAGCCACTTTGGCTTGATTCTGGTTCCACAACTGTGTTGCAGAGGCTTAAATCCATTGCTTCAATGTTTTCTTTAATGTATGTTTAGCTTGAGCTGAACACATTCCCAGATACTGGGTCCAGTCCTCCTCTAGTGTAAAATGAGTAGAGCCCCATTCCTGCTTTATTCTCTGACTCTTTGACTTTCTAAGAGCTGTACATTTGCTTAGTAGTATTCACTAAAAGATTAAAAGCCTAAAAATTTTTGATGCATTTATCACACTCTCTGCTTTTGGGTCTAATTCTCCTCCTAAGCTTTTTGTCAATCTGAAATAACATATGACAGTAATGGCAGTGCCTTTGGTGAACGCCACAGGAGAACCAGGCCACGTGTATATTTGTTATTTATATACCCAGAAGTTCCTGCTCCTGATAGCGATTGCAGGAGTGTCAACACTGGTAGTGACTATAGCAACAGAACGGCTTGGCAGACAGTTATCATCCCTTGCCATCACTTGTGTAAACCAAGAAGCTCTCCCAAAATATGCCCAAGCCTCTTTGTTTCTTGTCAGTTGCACGATATGAAGGCATGCCCTTCAGCTCAGTCTCACGCTTGCAGTGACTAAGGTAAAGAGAAGGTCCATCAGGTGGTTTGTGTCCCAAGTGCTGTGACAAGAGGACTCTGTTCGCTCCCAGATCTGTCTGTCATTTCTCATGGTAGCCACAGCAATAAAGCACATGACAGAGTTATTTAGTAAGGACTGTAGTCATCTTGGGGAGTGAAGGAGAGCCTGTGAGGCTGCAGACTTCCCTGCAGCAGCTAATGAGCTGTCTGTGGTGCCTTTCAGAAGAATAACTTTGGCACAAGGAACAGCTCAGCCTGTTGAAACCAGTCTTCCTAAATTTCTTCAAGAGGGAATTGCTGATTTAACCACTTGACCAGCCTCTGCATCAGATCATTGATTCATATGATGAAGGTGAAGCGACAAGCAATAAAAAGCTGGTTTTGTACTGTTTCTGATGAGTTGTGTGGGCTAGTCAAAAGGGAACAAATACTTCTGTCATGGTTTAACCCTGGCTGGCAACTGAGCACCATCCGGCCTCTTGCTCACTACCCCCCTCAATGGCATGAGGGAGATAATCAGAGGGTAAAAGTAAGAAAACTCTTGGGTTGAGGTAAAGAGTTCAACAGGTAAAGCAAAAGCCATGTATGCAAGCAAAAAAAAGCAAGGAATTCATTCACTCCTTCCCATGGGCAGGCAGGTTCAGCCATCTCCAGGAAAGCAGGGCTCCATCATGTGTAACTGTTACTTGGGAAAACAAATGCTGTAACTCCAAACATCTTCCCCTTCTGTCTTCTTCCCCAATTTATATGCTGAGCATGAAGTCATATGGTGTGGAATATCCCTTTGGTCTGTTGGGGTCAGCTGTCCTAGCTGTGTCCCTCCCAACTTCTTGTGCACCTCCAGCCTACTCGCTGGTGGGATGGCATGATGAGCAGAAAAGGCCTTGACACTGTGCAAGCACTGTTCAGCGATAACAAAAACATCCCTGTGTTATCAATGCTGTTTCCAGCACAAATCCAACACATAGCCCTGTACTAGCTACTACGAAGAAAATTAACTCTACCCCAGCCAAAACCAGCACAACTTCTGAGAAGGCTTTGAATGAATATGAGTGGATCTCTGGTTATCATCCAATTGTGAAACAAGTCATCTCCTTCGTAACATTTTAATTTTTTCAATTGCTCCTTGTTGCTTGTGGTTCTGGTTCCCAGGACTTGGTGACGATAAATCTTCATGTGAAAGCAATGACTTCTGTTTCAATTTATGTAAGGTGTGTTAAGATATGGCAAAAAAATCTCAGAGTAGACCAGTTTGCAAGAGACTTCTTAATGCAATCGGGACTGAATATTTGCTGTCCAGCTGCAATCCAAATCCCATTGAATCAGACTAATTTCCATGTATCAGCCTGCAAGGTTCTTTATGATTTAATCTGTAGGCAGCTATAGGCTGGCTGGTCCATAATTTCTTAAAACCAAATCTCTAGATCAGCGTTTTAAATCTCTCCAGAAACGTCAATTTTTAACATAGAAGAATCTTCATGTAAAAGATCTTGTTATTCCTAGCTTTGTCTGCAATTTCTTATGTGTTCGCACTGTTGCAGCATGAAGTCATTTGTCCTGATTGCTTAGTGTCGTGGTTTTAGGCTGATCCAGCAACTAAAACTCACACAGTCTCTCCTTCTCCAGTAAAGTAGAGAGGAGAGAAAAAAAAAACAACAAAGGGACTGAGGGTTGAGACAAGAACAGAGGGAGCATCCGCCAACCATGGTCCTGGGCAAAACAGACAGGGCTTTCTCAAAGCAAAACAGTTTATTAATGATTACTTAGAAAGACAAAGGGAAACAAAAACCGATTACTCGAGAGGACAGAAAGAAACAAAACCAGATCTTAAAACCGACACCTTCCCCCCCCCTTTGCTTTTCCTCCCGGCTCTACCTCCTCCCCCCAGCAGCACAGGGGGCAGGGACTGGGGGAGTGCAGGTCAGTTCATTCCGTGCTGTTACTGCTGCTTCTCTCTCAAAGGAGGAGGAGTCCTTACACCCTTTTCCCCTGCTCCAATGGATCCTCTACCCACGAGGAAAAATCCACAAACTTCTCCAGCGTGAGTCCAGCCCACTGGAAACAATCCTTCCCCACAGATTGCTCCGGTGTGGGCTTTACCACAGTCTCGGGTACTTAGGGAGCTGTAGCCACTCGCTCCGGCATGGGTCGTCACGAAGACTCCAGATGCCTCTCTGCCTTGTCGTGCACCCCAACACGACCATCCTCAGGCTCAGGCATCTTCTCCCCACGGGCTGCGAGTGGGTCTCTGCTCCACCGAGGCCGTCCTGGTTGCAGGGGGGCCGCCTGCTATCTCACCATCAGCCGCAGGGGAAACTCGGCTCCGGCACACCTCCTTCCGCTCCATCCTCACTGACCTGCTGTCGATGCGGCTGTTTCTCTCAGATCTCAGTCCTCTACAGGTGAACTCAGCCCAGTGGGCACCCCGAGTTCCCCAGCTGGCTCCGCCGCCGCCATTCTCAGTGGGCGGCGCCAGCCTGACGCAGGCAGCTGCCCGGCTGGGAGCCAGGGAGCGGGGGCAGTGCCCTCCTCCCTTCTCTGCTTGATCCTGGGCAAAGCACCTTTTCCGGTTCCTTTGTCCTGACTTAAATAGGGCAATTCGCAGAGGCGCCCTATTGGCTCAACCCCGAGGGGGATGGCAGTCTGATCCGGTGGCCAGAACTAAGCCTAACCCGGTTCCAAAACCGGGGAGGTCACAGGGACCAAAACCCCTCTCCTGCCACCAGAACCACCCCCCCCCTCCACATCAAACCATGACACTTAGTCAGCCTCCAATACAAAATAACAAGTTTTGATATAAAAAACTTGCCTATAGCTGGTGTCTTGCTATTGCTTTCACTTCAGCAGTAAGGACTGCGGCACACCTTTATGCATTTCATTTCCTGTAAAACATGATTGACTGGTAAACATTGGGTTCTTGCCATCATTTGAGTGGTTTAACTAAAGAATTTAATTTTAACCAAAAGATTTGTGACCTTTTGTATACCAATTAAATACGTTAAGGCATCATATCAAGTTACCATGCACTATCCCGTATTTTTATTGTCAGAATCATTCAGTATATTATATGAGAAAGATAAGAGAAAGTACTTCATCAAACCTATCAAGACTTGTGGTTGACTGAGGAAGCTGTGACTATTCTCCTCAAGCTACAGCTCTCTCATGAAACACCCAGGCAAAATCTGCTGCTTGAAATTTGATGGGAACCCCGGTCTGCTCCATCTGGAGTTCAAAGTGTAATACTGACCCATGGGTAGTCATGACTAATAGCTCTTCTTACAGCAGTGGGTGATAAGTTCTACATGAAGCTACTGACAGTTGAGTCACACGTATCCTGTTGCTGGTTCAGGGCAATTTGGTGCTCCTGAGCAATGCTGCTTCTCCTAGGTATCATAATTAGCTGTGTTTAGGTACAAAGAGACATGGATACAGAGCTGAAAGGCTTTGCACCTGAGTGCTATATATTCTTTTATCTATCCATGGATGTTCAAATATACTGGAAAATCTGGACTAGCAGGCTGTATTGTCTACGAGCATTGGTAAAACAAAATGAAACAAACAAAACCAAACAAAAAACTAGCACTGAGCTAAGAATGGTGGAACATTGCCCATTCTCCATCTCCAACTGAAATTTAAAAATGACCTCAGATGAAGCAGCATTCATTCCTTCTTGGCTCTTGACACTGGGGCTAGTCAATGATTTTTTTGTGCAAGAAATTGTCCCCTGTAGTAAAGTTCTTATCTTCAGTTCTCTCATCTCCACAACAATCAGAAATTTAACTCAGCTTCAATATGTAATTCTTGCTGTCCTGGGGAAAGTAACCTCACAGATAATCAAGGATGTCTTTTCCATTATTAAAATCTGTCCTCACAACAATGACAAAAAGAAAAAATAAAAAAGAAAAAGAGAAAGCATAGAGAAGAGTATAGCCTAAATGCTGTCTGTGATGAAGTACTTCAAGTAACATACTATGCAGAGTCAGGTCTGCAATGGTCACAGCAAATCTTGGAGACAATGAGACAGTGAGTGAAATCAGCCTGCCCTGCCTTATGTTTATGAAAATTAAACATCCATGTTGGTGTTGGATCTGGTGTCTGTACAGTTGATGGAGAGAAAAAAAACACCCTTGGAAAGTGAGTCATCTAATCCTAGGATAGATTGTGCGTAAGATAGGTCAAATGAACCATCATTTGGAGAGGCTTGTTTCTCTTCATTGACTGCAAAACAGCCCCAGGTGACTGACTTTAGAGACATTGTACATGATATTAAGTTGTCTGAAGTCAGGTGACATGAAGTCTAATAGTCTAAGTTGTAGCCGAAATAATTGGGTTAGTATGTGAAAGTTTCACAGCCTGATAGAGAGGCTACTATCTCTTCTGAGTCCTGTCAGTAACAAAGCAAACAGAAGTGAGTTGATCTCTAACCTAGTGTAAAGCAGCAAGAGCCCATTGGCAAGATTGCAGTGGCCCAAGGTTTTGCTCCTCAAGGTGAAGATGACCATCTGTCTGCTACGCTTTACATTTTACTACCTGTAATCAGGTTGCTTTCACCTCACTTTGTTATCCGTGCTGACTTCACAGGCAGCAGAAAGTAATGAGCACCATTAGCTGGGGATTCGTTTGACCTATCATAAAAATCTGCTTAAGGCAGAGATAAGTAACTCCATAGTTTGTGTTAATTAGACTGACTAAATGCCCATTGACTCTAAGAACATTTAATGGTGATTAGCTCCTGTATAAATATCCACATCACACCAACCATGAGGTAAATGGTATTCCTGATACATGGAATAGCGGATTCCGCTGTAATTTATTAAGGTCCCAGAGGAAACTTATAGAATCCAAAGATTTATATAAAATAGCTGCTCAATATTTTGATGCTCCTATTTCTGACTTGATTTACTTCTCGTATAGCTGCCATTACTACTCTTCATTGAAGTTACATGGAAGATATGCGAAGGTATCAGGGTATACGGAACAGAACAGGGCACATCACTTCTCCCAGGAAAACAGACCTCAGTTCTGGTTGCCCAAGGCTGTGTTCTTCTTAGGCATCGGTGGTGCATCACTTGCAGAAAGCACTCAGCATGCCTGAAAACAAACTATTTCAACTTAGGTGTCATCTGTGCATTTTGAATGCACTTATCTCAGGCTTTAGTCATGAAGAAAGGGTGGTTGTGATACTGGGCTTTGTGTTGGAACATAAAGTGAAGAAAACACTCCATTTTTACTAACCCAGAAAAGAGAAAAAGGATTCACTCCTCTGCCTCCTAACTGCTACTCAGATTTTAGAGGAAGAAAAGGCTAGCACATTTTTTGGCACGGAAACACTTCCAGATTGTGTCTTATTTCTTTGAACTATGCAGGCTAAGATAATGATATGAAGATAATTATATTTCATGCTTCGAACTGTAGTTGATAGGAGAGAAATATCCTTCTGTGTGGAGCTTTTGCATCATGTTTAAAACATCTGTTAATAGCTGAAGCCAGAAAGACCTATGCATGTATTTAAAGAATACATTTAGAGAATGGAGAATGCAATCAGCATTAAAAAACCAACCTTTTTTCCCCTTATATTAGCTAATCTGATATTTTAGTTGCATCAACAGTGAAGTCGCCGGTGACATATCCCATGCTGATCATCAGTGTACCAGAAAGATAATTTACCAGCACTTCAAAACATGCAGTTTCCAGAAAAAAATAACAGTGAGATTATCTTTTGTCAAAAAAAACCCATCAGTAGTCTCCCAAAAGTCCTTATCAAATGAAAAAAACAAAAGAACTTCAAGAAAAACGGAGAAAGCTTCTTTAGAAACAACCTCACCAAAAAGGAAAGAAAATGCAATGGTTTAGACTGCTGCTCTGATCATTTGGCTCTGTGTGTGGAAAAGGGGTTAGGATTAGCAATCGAGAGACTGTTTCTTGATGGCTGCTAAGCTCTGTCACTGAGGGAGACCATGGTAGGGCTGTCTATAGCTAGGCAATGCCTCTCTACAACCCCTCAGGAAGCTGAGTAATGATCTAGTGGAGGCTACTTCAAAATTAGTTATTAGACAGATGGTTTCAAAGGGCCTGAATTGCCCCACTTTTAGGTTTTGTACAATTTAAAACCACATTGCGTGAACATAGGATGTGTAATTGAAAAAAATATGAATAAGGAAACTTTTTGAAACTTCGAAAGAAGACTTCTTCCAAGGGCCTTTGTTGCTGAGAATGAAGCTGGAGCAAGAGCTCTCCAATATTGCAACAGTGGGCAGTAAGACTTGGTTCATGTTTGGCCTTCTGTTGGGAGATGAAGCAGTAGCATTTCTCTGTGACAGCTGGCAGGACAAGACTAGCACAATGCCTAGTGAAATAAATGAAAGCTATCTGCTGAAAATGAAGAGAGGTGGTGGATGGAGATCTATTGTGTGGCACTCGAAACATCTGAGACATGACTCCTTCCTCTTTGTCTTGTTTCACCTATAACGCTCTTGGTGCAGATGCTTTCATGAGAAGGAACTGAAAACCTTATGCTACCAAGTGAATTCCTCTGGAAGAAGGAGGAATTCTTTTGTTGCCTTCCTTCACCCTCCAGGATAGATTTTGTAGAATTCTGGAGATTTTCTTTTTCTTCTTGTCCATTAAACTTATAGAATGATTGGATAACTTATTATCTTTTTCTTTCCTGTCACTGAATAATTTTAATACTTTCCATTTGAATCACTGTAAGGTCTAGAAGCTGGTAAATAAATAAATAAATAAATATAATCTGGGGGTTAGTTCCAAATTTTTGGTTTATAAAAAAGAGATGGAATATCAAGCTCACCAGACACTGCTAAGGATAACTCTTTCACACTATTAGGGTAAGAAAGCGCTGCAGAACATAGAGCTATGCCATTTGGAAAGGAGCTGGGGCAGCATCTGACAGGATATCTGACAAAGCAGTTTGCTTGTACGTCTCTTGCTGTACACAACACAAAGCTGAGCACTGGCAGAAACTCTTTGAGTGAAAGGGTGTTATTAGGTCTCCCTTTCCTCTTTGACTTGCAACATGACTGTAGCTGACTGATTAGCAAAATTGCTGATCATCACTTTTAGTCTTGAAACTGTGGGGCTGTGTTTTTGGTTTTGTTTTGCTTTGCTGTTAGAGAACGGGATAATAATTCATGATGAAACCATATAGGCTACAATAAAAAATCCACAAACCAAAAACCTTTGCTAAGCAGTTGGTATTCAGTTCTCCGACAGGCGGAATTTAGAATAAAAGGTTAGTAACATTTTGGCAGTGTTTTCCTCAGGCTTTCTCTTGTATTTCTGCCAAATATCTCACAAGGCGCAGATTTGATTAAAATGGCAATGCTCTCTGCTACTTGAATGTAATTAGAGCCATTCATTACAGCTTTAGTTGACAGTTTGGCAACCTGTACATTTTTCTGAATATGGACAGCATTCCATGGAAACAGTTCAAGGGAAGAGTGCAAGAAGAGGATCCTCTCTTGAACTGCAGCAAATGGAAGGCTGTCTACGCTTAGAGAAGTTTACAGGTTTCCAAACTGCCAATTGAAGCTGCAAGGAAGAGCTCTAATTAGAGAAACGTAGCAGAGCACTGCAATTTTTTGTCAGTCAGCTCCTGCAAGCTCCTGCTATGCCGTTATCACATAGCCTGTAGAACCATTAAGTATTTCCATTGCAAGTCACTCTGTTTTGCTGCTATTAACCCTGGTCTTAGAACACTGTTGGATGGAAAATAAATCAAGAAAATGTGTTTGCCTATGTAAACCTATTCTGCAAGCCAGCCTTTTGTGGAATTTAGGAGAAGATTTTTAATCTGCTTGAATTTTCCACCCTTTCCAGTATATGTCAAATAAAACACGGCTCAAATAAAGTCAGAGCAGACCTGGGCTTCTTTCAGGTTCCTAATGAATTATATCTTTCAATTCACAATATTAAGTCAACTATTTTACTTTTCATTTTGCATTCTTCTGTGCCGTGCCCAGGAACTGCTAATATATAGCAAGAAATGTCATTTTAAGCATCCTCCAAATAATCTGAGGACACAAATCCTGTTGGTTCCAATGAAGCTTTTCTTGTGATTGAAGTAAGAAAGGCTTAGTCGAAAATCTGATGAGAACAACTTTCTGTTCTCCCTGTGGCTGATCACTGTTAAAAGGGAAAAAGAAGAGTGCAGATTAATGGATGGGACAATCTGCAGCTCAGTTTTGCCTTGCTTGTTGCTGGGCTACTTCAGTATGTGAACCAGGAGATGATAGTCTCATTGCCCTTTTGGTTTCATGGCAAACTGAATACTGAGGCTTTGCAGGAGAGTGGGTGCATCTGGATGAAATATGGGTTCAAAGTTAGGGGATAGTCTTGAGGTCATTTGTTTGTTTACAGAATTGCACACAAAGTCCAGTTCCTCTCAACAGCAATAGGAACAGGCAGACCATGAGCTTTTGCCAAAGTCTCCCACTAGACAGTTGAGCTATGTACCAGAGAAACATCTTTCTCTTTCTGCCTCAATTCCTTTATCCTCTGACATTTAACTGCTTTCCTCATTCCCAGCCTTGTTAGATGTCCCAGTTCCTAAGTCTGAAATCTCAGAAAACCTCTTAACTCTGGGTGGAGCCATGGCTTTGGGCCAGCCGGTTAGAAATACTTTTCTTCTTCTTTGCAGTAGTGTAAGTTGCAGAGCAGTCACAACTCAGGACACAGAAGGAACCAGGAAGCTGTCATATTCCTGATCCTGAGTGACTGCTGAGCCGCTCCCCTCTCCTCCCAAGTCAGTTGAACATCCCTGAGTGAGCTCAATGGCACTACTTTTACAATACCTATGATGACCCTTTGGGTAATTTCCTGCTATGATTGTGCTGTTTGTCTTCTCTTAAGCCTTGTGTATTTTTGTAACACGTTAAATTCATTAGGTAGATACGAAAGCAAGAAAAACTAAGTCAAACAGCATCCTTGCTGTCAGTGCAGGTATTCTGGTAGGGTATGCTTATATTGCTAACAGCTGATGTCACACAGAGCTGTTGTAATCTTCTGGCTGATGTTACTGGAATAGTACTAATTTTACTGTGTTTGGGTAAATTCACACCTTAAAGTAAAACAGCTACATTGGTAAAAAACCAGCAGACACTTATTGCCTCTAACGGTGTCCAGCAGACATACTTCTTAAATCCAGTCTACCATAATGGAGCCTGAGGCCATGGCAGGATTCCCAAGACAACCAGTGCCAAACATACGTGAAGTCAGAGCAGCAAATTAGCAGACTATCACAAATGTTTAACTGTTTATGTAGTATTCTTCCTATCAGGATGTTTCAGCTCATCATTGCAAATCCATTTTATTCCTTCCCATTCTTCTTGGAACCCCTCTCTGCGTGATCATCGTTCTTTCCCACACAGTATGGAAAGAACAGCTTTCATATGATGTAGTTTGTCTTGGCAGAGGGCCTCACAGGCGATACCTGCTCAAGCGATTCTAACTCATAAATTGGGATTTTACTCGCAGCCCAACTGTATTTAGTGCCCACCTCTGTACAAATGCGTCACGGTTGTGTTACATTCTCCCATGAGTTAGTCTGTTTTAAAGTCTTGCTTCTCATGGGAGTGCAGTAAATACATTACAGTTCTGAAAGTTTTCCTGTGCCTCAGAAACATTTTTATGCACTTCTGTCTCAAATTTTCTCTAAAATGCATATGCACTTAGATGTAAGAAGCCACTCAAGTCACCTTAAGAAGCATCCTCAACTCCGTGTGTTCTTTTACCAAGACACAAGCATTAATATCTGTGTTGAATATGAAAGGGACTTTGAAACATAGATAGGTTAAGGGACCCAATTTGACTCTGAGACTACGTCAAAGTCTATCGAAAGCAAAGTAATATATTCTGGGGAGAGCTCTGCGGTTAGATCTGTTTCTAGCAGTTTGCTCCCTTCTCTATACTGCAGTCTGAGTGACTGAAAAGAGATGGTCACAAATGTCCTTCAAAGGAATTCCCTACCTGGCTAGGATGCTCACCACTGTTTTTTTTTCTCCTGATGCACCGGAACGTCTGTGGCCAAAAGTGGCTTACAAGACTCCAGGTTTTTCACTTCAACACATTTCTCTCTCTCTTTTCTTCAGAGGCTACTATAATGCATGACTGATGTTACAGTCACATTACAAGGTCAGTCCCTAGCATTAGGACAGATGCTTACTGCACTTCATTTCTTCTGTAGGAGCTACGGATTTCAAGGGCATTTCTATAGACTAGCCACACAAAAAGTGTTTATATCTTTCTAAGATCTAAAGTGATAATTGACAACTTATATTTTGACTTGTCCAGATCTTATTCAAATTCTAGAAGTCCCGATTTCAAGATAATTTTTTGATATGTGGACGCATTTTGATACACTGCCTTCATTTGAAGTGGATCAGATTATTTAGTTACATAACCTCTCATTTCTTAGTATTTTACGTAAGTCTACTTAAACAAAATATTATCGATAAAGTCAGTGTCCTTATGTATTAAAAAATCCAATACTGAAATGATATTGATATGAAACTGAAATAACTGACCAGAATGAAACACATCTGAATTTCACTGGAATGTACTTTATAGTTCTTAGATAAATTCTTACATCTCAGACAGGGTGAAATTTTTGTCTTGGTAGACTTAAATTCATGATGTTTAATGAAACAAATTCCTTGTTTCCTGCTTTTGCACATTACCACTATTTGACAGACCAGGTACCCATCTTTATGATTTATTGACAGTCCTTCCAGTCTCATGAATCAATGTTAATACCATTCTGTGGTGTGTTGACCTTGGCTGGTTGCCCACCCAGCCTCTCTCTCACTCTGCCTCCTCATCGAGGCAGGAGAGAAAATAAGATGAAAAAGCTCATGAATCGGGATAGAGACAGGACGCTCATTTGCCAATTACCATCACGGACAAAATAGACTTGACTTGGGGAAACTGGCCAACAAAATTTGGACTGGATGGTCTAAAACAAAGACAAAAATTAAAATATCACCTTTTCCCCACCACCACTCCCTTTTCCAAAGCTCCTTCATTCCTGAGTATTCTACCTCCCTTTGCCCTGAGCTGCGCAGGGGGATAAGGAAAGGGGGTTACGGTCAGTTCATAACAGCTCCTCTCTGCTGCTCCTTCCTCCTCATGCTGTTCCCTTGCTCCAGCTGGGTCCCTCCCACAGGATGCAGTTCCTTCAGGATAAATCTGCTCCAGCATGGGGTGTCCAAGGGATGCAGTTCCTTCAGGAATCATCTACCTGCTCCAGCATGGTGTTCTCCACGGGCTGCAGTGTGGACAGTGTGGACTGCTCTGCCATGGTCTCTCCAGGGGCTGCAGGAGAATCTTGACTTGTACGCCTGGGCCACCTCCTCCCCCTCCTTCTGCTCTGACCTTGCTCCTCGCAGGGCTGTTTCTCACACTTTATTTTCCTCACTACTCACTTCTTCCACAGTGTTTTGTCCTTTCTTAAACAATTTTTCCCAGAGGGACCACCACTGTGGCTGCGGGGCTCAGCGGTGCCCTGCTGTGTGTCTGCTGGAGCCGCTGGAACGGGCTGTGTGCGGCGCGGGGCAGCCCCGGATGCTCCTCACAAGGGCAGCCGCCGCAGCCCCCTGCCAGCGCCTGGGTGCCTGTGCCCCGTGCACGTTTCTAGACCACTAAAATGAGCCATAAACCAGAATGGAATTACCTTTTCTGTAACATATATAAGGCAGAAGTTATGGTATTACTTTCATGATGGTTGGCCTCCCTTCTCCTCATTCCTAGTTGTTTTCAGCCCTACTGCCATCAAATTCTGCCTCAGAAGTTCTCTCGCTGTCTGTGCTTTTAATCTCCTTTCACCAATCTTGATATGAGAACAGAAATTCAGCTGGGTATCGCAAGCTGGAGTACCTTTGATCTATCTGGGGTGGCCCCATGCGTGTATGGTATGCCAGGTACAATACCTCTCGGAGTTCAGCCTCCTGCCTTTGCGCTTAAGCCCAGTGAAGAGAGTGATGGCTGGATCCTGTTTATACATCAACAGCTTTTACCAGGGACAATACTTTTTTATTTTTTCCTCAGCTAGGTTCTGCAGAACACAACCGGCACGCTTATCTTGACTGTTCAGGGTCCCCTCTATCATCACCTCCCCTGTTGTAACTGAGGCTGCAGTATTAAATCGGACCCCTCAGGGTACTTTTTTCTTCAAGCTCCTGTGGACTACGAAGGTGCGAAATTTGTAAATACCCTTCTCTGCCCAGATTCTTTGGTTGGCCTGTCAGGTTGTCAGAGTATGTCGCTTCCAGTGATCCGCAGAGAGAAAGGATACTGGGATGACCTGGTTGCTATTCTGGGCCTCCCTAGCACCTTGCTGCAGGTCAGAGTGCTTTCCTGGTTATCACCAGCCAGCAGAAGGCACTTGCAACTTTATCCTATGTTATCTACCTGAACCAGCCCCGGACGTGATCCACTCTGCTGCTTTTTGGATACTCTGGAAGTTGTGTTGGGCAGTGAACGTGCATGATAAAAGTGCCTTGGGGCCCTGCTTTGGGATTTGCTGCATTTCTTGATCAGGAATGTATCGGAGATATCCATATAAAATCATAGCTCGCTAATCTCAGATCAGGTTAGGGTTACATGAGGTATACATTTAAACCTGCCATGTACACAACTCACAATAGTTTATAAAAGACATAGGGAAGAAAACTCTGGCTTAATACATTAAAAATTACATTGTAAATGTTGCTTTTTCTCCCTCTTTTTTCCCCTCGCCCATTGAACTTGCCCTTCCCACCAAAAGGGTTATCCCGTTCAGTCCTTCATATATTCTAACTCAGTGGAGCATGATATCTTTTAGAGCAAGTTTCTTGAAGACATTCTCTATAAATTCTTTCTTTCACCCAAAACCCATTCCAGATTTTGTCCTGGCCATTCTTCTTAGTTAAATTAAACATTATTTCTCTTCCTTGGGATCTGCAAATCACTCTCTGGTAAGCGAAGGGTGATCTTCTGCACAACTCTGCTGAATGAGAAATAAAATTCATTCCCATCCTCTGACTTTGTGGATTTTTAGGCATGTTTCCATGCAAAGCGTTGCTATACAGACTTCACATATTATAGAAGTATACTTCTATATATGCTGGATACAAATGTGTAAGGGAGTTAAGTGCAGGTGGATAATTTCTGGTTCGTTGTTGAAACCAGACACCATGGCACTTGACTCCAGCAGCAATTTGACCCTCACCCTTAGCCTTTCTCACTTCAGCTCCCTGTAACACAGCTGTCAGTCTCAGCTGCCTCTCTCCTCTCAGCCCTGTGACTGAGGCTGTGCCTACACTCCGGATGCCATGAGCCAGCTCCGAACCCACTGCATGGTGTTAGCACGCTGCCAGTTTCCCAGAAAGGAGCTGAGCCTATCAAACAGCAGACTGCTGCAATTGCTCAGGTAGCTCTTGCTCTCAAATTGCCCACTCTCCTCCTTTGAATTTGAAGGATATCTAGGTGAGAGGTTTGTGCATGGCCATCCACACTGCAGACAGAGTTCTAGTGCTGCGTGTATAAAACATGAGAATTATAGTGGTTTGTAGCCTAACAGGGAAAATGTGAAGATGAATACCATGTTATTATAACCAGACTATTGGCTAGACAGCACTTTTGAGCTTTATCTGCTTGATATTCTATTCTGTAAATCCTCTCTTCAGTTCGTATTTGCTCAATTAGTTTCAAGCTTTGCAGATTCTAATTCCTTAAAGACCTTCCTTCCTCTGCTCCTCCAGTAAGATGGCTGGTCAGAGCGAGGTACAAATAATTTCTTTGTATGCATTGATTTGTATGATGGTATGGATGCATTTGAATCATAGAATCATGGAATCATAGAATCAGATTGAGTTCATAACAGAACTACCTTTAAACAAAGTATGGCAGCTACAGCAGCAAAGCCACTGTTTGGACTGTACCTCAGCACAGCTACCCAGTACGCCAGGTAGGTTTCCAACTGTGCTGAAGTTCCCAGCACTGAGCAGGATACTTCTGTGGGTACTAATACCTTCAGCAGTCCAAGCTGAACAATGCCTTACCGAGCGTGCCTGGATGAATTCTGGCACAGAAGCAGAGATTTGAAGCCATATCCCTGCACGTGCTCTGGGTGAGTGAGCGTTTGTTGCAGAACCTTGGTGACGCTGCATATTAGGTAATTACGGATATCTGCCTCTGTTTTGGCAATGCTGAGAGCTCACCACTTGCGTGGTTTTGGCAGTGCTGGAACCTTTTATCTTGTGCTGCTATGTACTTCCGGAGGCTGGAATCCAGACACCTCTCCGAAAAGAGAAGCAGGTTTCCTGTGGATCATTTCTGATGTCCCGGCTTTGTGAGAGGGCTTTTACCTGAATGGCTGGGTGAGCGGCAGCACGTGCTGTGGCAGTGGCAGGACCACGTGAGGCACTGGTCGCCCTGCCAATACACACATGCTGACTGGCCAGCTGGCTGCCGTCCCTAGTCATGCACGGTGGCTGGATCCCTTTGGCAGTACCAGCTCGGTTCCACTTTCCTTTACCCAAACACAAAACTTGTAGGAATGTTTTATCTTTGACATCTTCCCCCGTATGCCAAGTGTGAATAAAATTACTCCATTGTTTCAAAAGAGAGGGGGAAAGAGAAATGTATGAGTGGACAGACTGTGTGGTCATCTAAAGCTCATTTCCTTAGAAACTCAAGGAAAACTCAAAATACTGGAAAACAGCAAAAACCCTCTGGAATGTTACAAAGGGGTATATAATATAAAGGGTAAAATATGTCCTGCTGCAGTAGGCCCATGAACCTAAAACTGGAATACATGTAGACAGTGGATATGATTTTGGTGGCTGGAAGCCATAAGATGGCCATCTCAAGCCCAATTTCCTTCCTCTTGTAGAGTTTTGTGAGCTAGGGTTTAATGTTTTCCTCAGAGAGAAAAATTAAATATTTCCTTGAAGAGTATTTATAAAACTAAAGAAGTCTACATGCTTGTGACATCAAACCACAAATGTAGTGCTATATTGCCCTGTGGGCATGGAAATTTCAAGCTCTTTAGTACAATATTATAATAATTTTAAAATGCATTTCTTGCAAACAGTGTAATTTCTGGAGACACTTTAGTCGTACATTGGCTTACAGATTGTTATCACAGTTGTGGAAAGAAAAGAGGAAAATATTTCTATTTCCAAACACCAAAATCAGACTGACAGGTCTACACTCTCTCTGAGGGATCAGTGATGACTTCTGTTTTCCTTCGACTGTATAACTGCTTTCCAACTCTTATGCAAAAGCATTAGTCTTTGCTAGAAACAAAGCACATCTATTCATAAAAATCCCTTTGAGGATTTACCTCAGTAAGTTTTCAAGAAACAGTTTTTAAATGCTTTCACTAAAGCAGGATATATGAAAAAGAAATATTTGACTTGGAAAAATAGCAACGACTTTTAGTCAGATATCCCAGTGTATCTGACTAGCCTTGCTGTCACATTTGGGTTATGAGGGTGTTGTCAGCATAATTGTTGGTCTGTTCCACGTATTTCAAGAAAACTGGGTTGTAATAAATGGGGACAACTTGTGACAATATAACATTTAGCTAACCGAAGCCATTTCTGATTGTTTGCGTTAGAAGGTGGTGATTGGATTCCCCAGTTCATGTCTTTGCATCTTGAAAGCTCTGGCTTTATTATGCTGAAGTGACTCCCCACAGACTGATGTCTTGAATATCCACAACAAAGTTAATTTCATAGCCTTCCCTGGCACCTTGTTTCTCCATTTGCATCTCATTTTATTCTGCCTTCACAGTTATGAAATATTTCCCTAATTTTTAATTTGCATTTTTTCATGTTAATAATTTCACAATAATACTTATTACTTCCTGGTCTTCCCAATTATTTAAAAAAAAAAAGGCAAGACTGGAGCTGTTGTAGTAACATAGTAGTATTTTTAACATGCCCTTTTTATTAATACTACTCAACATAGTGTTCGGCTTTTCTCTGACACTCTCAGTAACTTGAATACAATGCATTAACAGCTTTAATCTTCCTCTGATATGAGTTCTGGTGTCTTCGTAACAGTGATTTTGATTAAGTCTGGACAATTTACATAACTTTTCTCCATCTGAATCAAGCCATATTTATCTCTTTAAAACCCTGGACCGCTATGCAAAAGATCAGTAGTGAGTTTTAACTGTCTCTTTTGGCCCATGAACAGACTTCAGATACAAAGTTTCTGATGCTTAGCTCAGAAATATAACATATTTTAAATGTCTCAGTGCTTGAAAAGTCTTAAGAAAGTGCAAGCTATGAATGCCTGGCTCTGCTAACCTAAAGAGGGCTGACTACACTGCTACGATGTGGTAGAAATATAATCAAAGATAGGAGAAACTGTTGGGATAGTGGGAAGGAACTGGTAGCTGTTGCAAGGAAGAAAAACACATGCAAGACAGAAAAACAAACCTGAGCTGGAACTAGCAGCTAGAGAAGTCATTTTGCTGGAGCTGTGGCTGAAGACTGAAACATTATATACTCATAAGGCTCTTTGATAGCAGTACATGATTTCATAGTAACCTGCAGAAGATGACTGGATAAAAACAACTTCTAGCCTGAGTAATTTACTCATGCTAATGAAGATAGAAATAGGATTTTGCATCTAACTCTTACAGGGTTTTCATGTATGTTGTCTAAAATGGATTTTTATTTTATCACCGATGATAAGAATTTACCCAGTTCATAACTAAGATGGAATAAAACTACCTAATCCAGGTATGAAATGCTATTCTTTGAAAATGTTTCCTCCCCTGCTTCCAATCTGATCTGTAGCACAAATTTCCTGCATGACATTGGTTAGCATGAAATGGATTGCGCAGTATATCTTCTGATTTGGGCTTCTGCTAGACTAAAACCATCCACTTCAAGGACTGTCCATTTCATGTCAGTGAAAGAGATCTCATTATTTGTTTTAAAGTTCTGAATTGGGACAGGTATTTTAGTCAAACTCAAAATTTATTCTGGTTTCTGAGAGACAGACTCTTAAATGCTTATGTTCAGCTCCTTATCCTGGTAGGATACCTCAGTAAGACTGCGCTAGGTTACAATTATCCGTCAAAAAGACTGCTAAGGGATTTCCTTGAGGATATTTAAAGTTTCTTGAAAACCCTTCCATTACAGATAGTATCTTATCCATTCTTGCCCAGTTCTGCTATTACAGAACCGGCAGCTGATTTTCTGTGTCTTACGGAACTGCTATACCTTTGCTTCATCTTCACACATCCTTACCCCTTCCTACTGCTTGCTAAAACAAGTTATATACTTCATGTTGTTATGAAAGTGCTCCTGCTCAAACTGTATGTTCACATTGATGATCTTCTGATAAGATACTGTACAACTTTACAGTGTCATACACTAGCCACAGCAGCATGCAGGAGCTCACATGATAGTCATTTAATATCCATGACTCACAGTCCACAGGACTAGGATTCCAGCCAGCTGGGATTTGTTCTAAGTGGCGTGAAATGACAAACAGTGCATGAGATACAGCTCGGATACCAAACATGGTGGCCAAGCATTTAAAAAAACATGGCTCCTTGCCCTCTCCAGTAAAAAAAATTAAAAATCATGCAATAGGTTCACCCAACGACTAATGAATATAATTTTTCAAAAACTAAAAAATTAAGTGCCAAAATAGAGAACATGGTATCTTGGCCTTTCTAGGTGGTCTCTGCACCCTCCCTGGTCTCTGATTGTTTTCTTTTCTTACCTTTGCTTTGTTTAATTTTTCAGTTTGAGTTTTATGGTGGAAACCGATAACTGCTCTAACTGTGCTTGCTCTTTCTGCCTGATTTTTGTATTTAAAACTGCAACTTATTTTCCGTGGCTTGATATTCAGCTGGGATGTTGTACAGTTGCGAAGCGCAAGAGGGATTAGATGTTACTCTGTGATTCACCCAGTCCCCGAGGAGAGCTATATAAAGATCATCCCCTTCTCCTTGGCCCCAGGGAAGCTAGGGGGCAGATTATGAGCTAGCGGAAAAGATGAAGGCATAAAGGCAAAACCTCACCCTCTGCAAAGAGGTTCCAGGAGCACTGGAGCATCCCCCCTGCTCTCGCATTGTACAGAACTGGGGAAAAGCATATACCACTGCTTGGCTACTATTAGTAGAGCCATTAAGGGGCAGTTTAAGGAAAACCAAAACCACTAAAAGTTCTCTTTCCCACATTGTGACTGGTCCTTTCACAGAAATTGATCAAAGTTTCGTTTTCCAAGGAGAAGACGATGATGTGGAAAGGCAGGACTCCGCTGTTTACAGATGCCTTTTCTCTATAGCCTGGGAATCCTGAAATATGATTGCCTTGTAAGGGCAGGTTATTTTCAACCACTCCCTTCATTTATGTTCCTGTTAAACCCATGGCTTAAGTGGGGCTTCTGTGCTGGAGAGATTTGCACTGGCTGGCTGCCCAGGGATGGATTGCAGCAAGAGTAGACTCTGACAGAAATAGGTGGTTAACATGTGTGTAGACCTCTAAGTCTTGAAATGAGAATATCACTGCTAGAGGTCAAGGTTTACGCTTGCCAGTATTTCCCTCATTTACTGAAGTCAGTTGACTTCTGTCAGTGCTGATCATTTTTGTAACAGTCTCACAACGGTGGGGATTTTCTCATTTCAGTCCTTACAGAAATAACGCAACTTGGGATACTTTCACCTCTGAGACGTCATTAAGAAGTCCAAACTGTGTTTTCATGCTAAAATCTCTTCTAGATTACTTGTTTACAAGTGAGAAGTATTTTTAAATCATTTCTATAAAATATTTAATTGCATTTTTATGTGTTTTATCTGAGGCTTTAATATTTTAAGACAATTTTTTTTTTTTGTCCAGAAACTTTTGTCTTTCCTAATTTCTCAGAAGCAAAGTTCTGAATTCTAGAAAAGAAAATCAAGACAATTGGGATTTTTTCTAAACCAATGTGCAGCAGTTTTAGACTGCTTTTCAAAACATTAAGAATTATAGATTTAAAACCAAGTCTCATATCTGGTACTTATTTTGGTTTTCCGTGTTTTTTAAGGAAGAATCAAGACGTGATTTGGAAAATTTGAAGAAAGATGGAACCTGAAAGCTGACAGCTATAACAACACCTGCCTCAGCTTTCTGTGTTCTGAGTGGCACATTTAGTTATATTTATCCTTCTATTTTTGCATCACCATTTTGTCCCACATCTTGTCACATGGAGCAGGGTTTTGCTGCTTCAAAGTCTTTGTCAACTGTAAAGTCACTGCTAGATGTAGCTTATTTAAGATGAAAAGCCGTTCCAAAATAGAGGTTTGACCTTTTTACAACAGAAGTGGTGTTTTGTGGTTTTTTTGTTGTTGGTTTTTTTTTTTTTCAATTTTGAATTAAGAATTTTGCTGTAGCACTACCTGGTATTACCGTTGGATTTACAAAGGCTTCACTGCCTTAACTTTTGTTTTTAATGCTCATTACGTTCAGATGTGTTTTGGTTTTAAAATACATGTTGCTATTCATGTTACTGAAAGCAAGCTCAAAGTGCCCTGTACAAGAAAGTAACAAGGTTTGTGATGATTCTCAGTTCCTTGGAGAATTATTTTAGCCTTAGATGGCACTTTGAGAACACTCTGTCCTTGCACAAGTAAGCTTTCCTTAGTTATAAGGAGCTAGTTAATATAAGGCAAGATTGAAATCAATAATAAAGGTTGTAATGACATCGCTGGGTCAAGGATTTTACCATAGGATAACAAAACACGTAAATGAACAGAAATGAACAATGTACTGCACTATATCCCTCAGACTGTGAAGGGAAATCACTTTTGGTATGAATGTTGGATCTCAACAAAACTTCTTCTGAAGTGAGAGCTGTAGCATGCATGAAGATAAATCCACAGCATGCTACTCACTGGAGTTTTTGGGTTGGTTTGCACTTTGTTGGCAATAGCATGCAAAGAATGTAAAGGTGAATCTGTAAATATTTGTTCTGTATTAGTAGATGACATTGCTGAGATGTGTTTAAAAATTTGTCTGACTGGCCTCAATTTCTTTACTGTCTGAGAGTTTAACCTATATTTATTACAGATTACTGAACACTGAATCAGTAGATCTCTAGAGCAACATTTCAGTCACCTTTTGACAATAGCTATTCCTTTCTGGCAGTTTCAGTTAAGTATTGAGCTACTCAGGCACCATCTTAGATCACCTAGGCTCTAGAGCCTACTGATGCTTTCTGGTACAGATATGGGATTAAATGGATAGAATTATAGTTTTCAATAAAATATTGGATTACAAAGAACCTAACACACCAAGATATTTTGCAGAAATATTATCTATTCTGAACTTCCTTAATGTTATAGAATATAGGGGGAAAAAAGTAAAAAAAAAAAAGGAAAAAATGAGGAGATGTTCAGGTTTGGAAAAATTAATTTTTTGCTACCTTGCTCTATGCTTTATGTTTCCAAAAGAAAACGGATTGGCAGTGGCACTGTGTTGATTGGAAAAAAAAATTGGTATCTGAGCCCTATCCTGCATTTTTCAGGGCTGGCAATGCTTCTTTACTCAGCCTCCTGCCACCTTCTACAGGCCTCTAGATAAAAGGCCTGAATCAAAGCACTTTGCTCATCTAATTCACAACACGGCATCTCTCTCTGTGGATTAACTACTAGCCCACTGTTCCTTCTTTCTGCTGCTCTGCAAAATTTCTTTTATCGTATCTCTTGCTGTAAGAGGAATACATGCAATTGTATAGGTCTAGGTGATGTGCATTTGAATATGCTTAACTTAATAGTTTAGATGTGCTGATTTTTGTTGCCATCATCTTTCTAGACTGGTTCTCTGATAGGAAGTCATGATTAGAAGATCATGTCTAAGTGGACATATTATTTTCCAGTATTGGTGAAGATAGGATCAGAAGATGCTCTGAGTAGGTATTTTGGAGAGTATCAATAAAACCACAGTCAAGTTGAAGGATTTGTTTCACGTAGCAAAATGTCAAAAGAGTCTAAAAGGCCCTTAAATGGGAAGCATTGTATAGAAAACCACCTTCTCATTTGCTGATGACTGACTTGTTTCTCCTGTAGAAGAATGTCCCGTTGCGACTTGCTATCTTTTGTGGCTTCTGCTTAGTGGATAGAGTGAAAAAAAAAAAAAAAAGGACAATTTATGGATCTGTTGTCTGTAAGAATCAAATTGTGGAGTTCAGTGTCTCACTCCACTTGGACCTTGAAGATCTTCAAGAATCATTCAAGGGGAAAGAAAGGAAAAGTCTGGGAGCGCAGAAGCCATGAAACATTACAGTTTTGCACTTCAACTGGTATAAAGGATCAGACTAATTTTCGTAATTGAATTTGCCAGGGAGGGAAAAGAAGCAAGAAATACCCAGCTTCAAAGACCTAGGCTGAGGCTGGGTGTGAGCTCATTTCACAGCAAAACTCTTAACAGCAGAGAAAACTGTGTGCCCATGTGTAAGGGGAACGCTGGCAACAGCGCTGTCAGTGATGGCACTACAGTTACTGAACATTTGGGAGGTGGGGGATGGCACAAGGTGGGGACACAAATAGCTTCAGCAGAACTTTTCTGAGAGAAGAGAAAGTGATCAGCAGAGAACTCCCCTATTCTCCCTCGGTCACCCATGGTGATTTATGAGCCTCTCTGCAGCTCTGTCCTGGTCTTTCCAGTGAAAGAATCCAGCTAGCTTTCTCATAATGGGAGAAGTAATTAAAAAGGAGATCAACTTCAGAGGAACATAAAACACATACCAAAAGTCTGTCTCTTTAATGATATCCCCTACACGCTTTACTGGTGGGGATTCTGCTAATCTAATACCTGTTAATTTTCTTTCTAATTAGGGCTATAGCTCACCAGAGGCTGTTTTACATTTAATATAGATATGGTTAAGGGGCCTAATCCTCAGTCAGGGAAAGAATCTGGAGCAATGGAAAGAGATTTTAGAAGAAGAGAGTGGAAGATATGGTACACAACACACCGGAAGTTCAAAAGACCACCTCTGAAAAGGAACTGTATATGTATACATATTGCCTTTTTTGAGGTCCCCTGTTCCACTTTAAAAGTAATACTGAAATTTCTCAATGAATTAAGTTTTGATCAATCAAGTTGTTGTTGAGCCTGTGGATTTTACAACTATTTTTCATTACTTTATAAGACAGGTGTCCTGTAGAATTCCTGTCTGGGTTGCTGGATTCCTGGTAAAGCAGGGATTACACAACTCAGTTTCAGGGGACATCCAAGAGACATATTGTCAAACTGTGGGTTCCCAAGTATATGCAGTCTGAGGTTTCCCAAAGCTGTAAGTCTGAAACCTCTTGGAGGTAGGAGGCTCTGAAAGCTGCAACGCTCTCCATCACAGAACTAAGATTTAGATTTTAGAACTCCTGGAGTAGGCTGCCAGGATCTGCAGCTGGAGCATTTTCTGTGTGATGAAATCGTCACGAAACTGTGATAGAAAGTGGCCTGCAAACATAGATTTTGTGTTGGAACAAGATTGGTACATATTCAGTGGTGACCGTACCAAGATTATTTTGAAAACCAAAATTCTGGTCACCCCAGAATGCACCGATATGGCTTAATGTGTCTTACAAAAATTTCTTGCTTAGAAGGTATCCTCTAGTTTTGGCTTCACTTCATGTAGCCAGTCAGAATCCTTGTCTGCAATTCTTTATGAGCAAGAACTTTCAGTTAGGTTGAAGAGTAATGTGAACTAGAGTTTTAGGAATCATGGCTGTACTATGGAATACATTCCATCTAGAACATCCCCAACTTGTATTGAAGGAGAATAGATTATTGTCTTGTTTAGAAATAAGTTCCCACAATTTTTCAGAGACACACCAAAATTGCCTTCTGAAGAAAACTATCAGGGCATTCAGTCTTCATCCTGCTATTTGCAGAGAATGTTCTTTACTATGCAATGTTGATAGATTGATCCATCTGAAATCAGTATATGGTACCTTCACAATTGTTCTATTCCTTAAAAGGTCACACTGGGCTGGTTTGCAAAGCATGAGGAACAGACTTCAGGGATTCACTTGAAGAACTTGCACTTGAAGAAAATTTGCAAGTATTAACGCACTGGGGTTGGCTTCTTCAAGGATCTGGATATGAAGCTACAATGAGAGGATGCCTGGAAAGTCTTTGAATTCTAAAGGATCTTATGGCCATCTACAATGCTTGCAGTAATGCAGGGCACCAGCCAGGAGGAAATAAGGTTATATGTTTGCTTTCTGAACTTCTAGTTATTCTTAGTAATGAGCTCTTCTGTCATTGTAATTCTGTTCACTTCTGACAGTTTGTGTCTCACAAACTCTCATACTACATTTTAACCCTTCAGTTTTTAATTTGGTGCCTTTCTTTTTTCAACTATGCATGCCCTTACAAACTGCCAGAGATCGCACAAGCTAAATCAAACCAAAAGAAAACATCTGGAGTGTCAAAATGTGGCTGAATGGGTGATGGAGAAGTCTCAGCTGGAGTGTTACATACTGTTTTGGGCACCATACTTCAGAAAAGATGTGGGCCAAATGGAGGTATTCTGCAGAGGTTAAAAGGACTGCCTGGAGACTGTGATCAGCAAGGAAAAAAAAAAAAAGAGAGTAGAATTAGGTTTGCTTAGCCTGAGAAAGAGAACTCCAAAGGAAAACAGGAGAAATATTCCTAAGGTATGCAAGTGGTTGCTGCAGGAAGGAATGGTTCATTCTCAGAGCATTCACAAAGCATAGGACAATAGATAATGGGTCTAAACTGCAGTAAAGGTGATTCGTGGACAAACCAAGGGAAAAAATGTAAGAGGGTACTCCAGTACTGAATTATATTGCCTAGGAAATCTGTCAAATCACTATCATTAAGGGAGACATTTGTTGTTGTTTTAGGCAAGTATCTCTCAGGTATGGCTGGACGTGGGTTAAAAGGAGGAACTAGGTTTATTTTTGAGAGCGTTTCCAGCCATGTTTTCTACAATATGATTCACAACAAATGGGGAAGGAGAGGACTATTACAGTTTGTAGGTGAAGCATGAAGAAATACCCAATTATTATGATCATTCACATGATTATTTTATTGTTTAAATACTACATATGAAAAATAAAGGGATTACTTGTATATTCTCTAATCCATAAAGACTTCAAAGAATAGTTGGCTGCTCTTCTGTTTTGTCAAATGTAATGAAGTGATATCCCTGTTGTTATCTCTCTCCTTGCACTGTTATTGAAAGAGCAATAGAATAAATACGTAATTTTCACTCGGTGGTAGTTTTAGGCATTAAAGCTCAGGTATTGTTCTCAACCCTGCAATGGACTCTTTGATCTTGCACGAGACTCAACACCTTTGTAATACTCCCTTTTATAAATGTCGTTATTCTTTTGCCTTACAGACACGACATAAGTTAGTCCATTTCTGCAGACAGTTTGATCTATGTATTTGAAGAAAATATTAGTATCTTATTTATTATTATTTTTATATATCCCTTCAAAAAAAACACCCTACTTTTCTGTTTTTACAGAGCTTTTAAAACCTGTCTGTGAAAATGACTTAAAGAGAGATTATCATGTGATTGATATTTTTTCCTTTTAGCTTGCTTTTCTGAGGAATGAGACTCATGCTGTCTTGCTTTCTTTTTCATAGAATCATAGAATGGGTTGGGTTGGAAGAGACTTCAAAGGTCATCTAGTTCCACCTCCTCCCCTGCCAGGGTCAGGAACACCTTTTGCTAGATCAGGCTGCTCAAAGCCTCATCCAACCTGGCCTTGAACACTTCCAGGGATGGAGCATCCACAACATCTCTGGGCAGTCTTACCACCCTCAGAGTAAAGAATTTCTTCCTTATATCTAATCTAAATCTACCTTCTTTCAGTTTAAAGCCATTACCCCTTGTCCTGTCAATACATGCCCTTGCAAAAAGTCCCTCTCCAGCTTTCTTGTAGGCCCCCTTTAGGTACTGGGAGACTGGTAGATGGTCTCCCCAGAGCCTTCTCTTCTGCAGGCTGAATAACCCCAACTCTCTCAGCCTGTCTTCATAGGAGAGGTGCTCCATCCCTCTGATCAGCTTTGTGTCCCTCCTCTGGACTCACTCCAACAGGACCATGTCCTTCTTATGTTGGGGGCTCCAGAGTTGAACTCAGTATTCCAGGTGGGGTTTCATGAGAGCAGAGTAGAGGGGCAGCGTAGAGGGGCAGAATCATTTCCCTCTAGCTGCTGGCCACACTTCTTTGGATGCAGCCCAGGATACGGTTGGCTTTCTGGGCTGCAAGCACACATTGCCAGCTCATATTGAGCTTCTCCTCAACCAACACCCCTAAGTCCTTCTTCTCAGGGCTGCTCTCAATCCGTTCTCTGCCCAGCCTGTATTTGTGCTTGGGATTGCCCCAAACCATGTGCAGGACCTTGCACTTGGCCTTGTTGAACTTCATGAGGTTCTCACAGGCTCACCTCTCCAGCCTGTCAAGGTCCCTCTGGATGACATCCCTTCCCTCCAGCGTGTTGACCACACCACACAGCTTGGTGTCATCGGCGCTTTATGTCCTCTCTCCTTTTCTTTGAGTGTGCATGTGTCTTTTGTATGTATTGGCCAGTTTCAGTGAGATCTGATAGAGGGCCAGAGATCTTGAACATACTCTCTTCCTAGATGCTTCATGAAATTAGGCACAGAGTAAAAAAGGGTGATAATCCTCATGGAGGAAAGTAGCTGCTTATGTTATCCATTAGAGATGCTCTTGGAAAAGAGTTGCTACGAATGCCCAGCCACAGAAAATGCTTCGTTCATCATCTATGGCTGCACACAACAGGGGATCTACTCTGCAGCAAAGCTTTTGTTCCTCTATAAGCTCTCATTCTCTGATCGTTAATAATGGGGTTAAGAATTTCAGAAGCCAATTATCACAAGCCCAAAAGTCATTCAAAATAAGGCTGCATTAGTTATGTGCTCACTCAGCTACTTGTTTTCTTGTAGACAAATTCAATAAAAAAAGTCAAGATCAGAATCATAAGGGTGAATTTGAAAACAACAAAAGCTGAGAAATCCAAAGGTAAGGCTCTGTGTCCTTGCGTATAAGCCACACATTATGAAAACACTCTATTAATTTAGTATTTTGTGCTAAATTTTACAATGATTTTTTAAAAATCCTTTGCAACCCAAAGCATTTAATATTCCTCCTAGCCCCCTCTTAAAAATTTGTTTGTTGCTGGCTTTTCTGGATGTGAGGAAAGCAAATGTCACATTGGCTAGCTGCCTCTTCTCTTGGGCATGGTCACTGCAGATTGGCTCTAGCCATTATTTGTTTGTTTTTCAAATGTTCTGGGGCAAAATGATGGGACAGGAAATGTCTGAGCCTGTCTGACACTCCTGCAGCATTGGCCCTGCTGGAACAGCTGGGGCTTATTATTTTGCTGGGTATTCCTTGGCTCAGGCCAAAGTTTCTTGGCATTTTTTCACCTCTCTGTTGTACAGCTTCTAGAGAAACTGCATCAGAGTCCTGAATGCATTAGTGAGCCTTTATTGCTCTGACCAACCTCACCTGGAGCCTCCACCCATACCTTCTTCTCAAGGGTACCATTGCAGCTCATTCCCTGCCCGAGTTATGTTGTAAGTGTGCCTGTCTCTAGCTCCAGCTGTGCTGCAGTCATGCCTGGCCATGTGCCCTGTTGACCTGGCTGGACCCTGACCTGTGGAATTTGCTTCTACCTTGACACTGGACCTGCCTTGTCGCTATGGACTTGCCTGGTGATCATGAGAATGTGTATGACTCTGATCAGCAATGTCAGACCTGATCTGACCCTGACTTGCTGATTTGCATGTCTGGCTTGACTTTGAACCTACCTTGTCACCACAAACTGCTTGGGAAGACAGGAGGCCTCACATCTCAGAGGTGCAAGGCTACAGTTGTCTTAAAAGGGTAGAGGTGCTTTCACTATCTGACCTTCCTTCTGTCCTTTCTGTGAGGAAGATTAGCCAGATGGAGCAAAGCATCGTAATTTTATCAGCCTGCGTACACGAAAGAAAATTTGCCCTTGTCTCTCGTTCTTGCACATCCGAAAAGTCCAGGCTAAAATCAAGCACTTACATGCATGCATTAGTATTTACATGTGTGGTATGGGCACAGTCATGGGAGGGGTGCCACTATGGCATGGCTTGCCCTTGCTAACCCCTTCCCCAAGGTATGCAAATATCCTTCTGATAGGAGATAGTGGGACTTAGATTCCTTGAATTTCAACTACAGGTGGAGGAAGGGAGAGAGGGAATGACAGCTGGGTATTGTTGCTGTCTGCTTCCTGTGCACAGCACACATTTCTGCATGAATTTCCAGCAGCAGTCACTGATGACCGCATCAGCAGTAACATCCCTTGATGCTTGCAGTCCCTCTTAAGGAGGCCAGGGACTGGAGCACTGCACGGAAACAGGGCTGAAAGCAGAAGGAGATAGTGATGACAGATGCGTAGAGAGCAGAAGAGCTGCTTTCTGCGTGGAGAAGTTCCATCCAGCCCAGCATCTTTCCTCTGATAGGAGCCAGCAACAGGTGCCTGCAGAAGATAGTGGAGCTGATATTGTTTCTGGAGTGAATCCTCCCTTGTTACATTCTTCCTCCATATCTCCGGGTTAGAGAGTTCTTGGTCAGGAGTCCGAATTGTTCTATCTGAAGACTCCCAATGTACATGACCTTCATGCGTATGTTCATTGTCTTTCAGAGAAGTTTGTTAGGCCTACCCAGCAGTGAGGGACAATGAGATGCCTAATTTAAATGTGTATTGTGCAAATCTGCCCTTCTATTTTTTTCTTTTGAGCAAGGACTTCCCTTCTAGAGATCTACCTAGGCCTGCCAGGGCATGTTGAGAAAAATATGGCTATATTATACCTCCAGTGAAACACCCCTCACCATCTGAAGCCCCTTCTTTTCTGTGAGTTTCAGTTGTTAGAGTTTGGGTTGTCTGTTTTGCTGTGCTTTGTGTTATTCCATGGGATAATAAGGTAGAAATTTTTCAGCTGATATTTGTTGTTTTAGTTGAGGAAGATTTCTTTTACTGGATGGAAAAGAAACAACACATTACTTTGTGCCCTGGTTTATATGTTCTTGGAAGAAGTAGTCTTTCGTGGCTGATGGGGGGTTACTCAACTGCACTTCTGAATTGTCAACTGCATCTTGTACATCTATATGCAGTAGACAAAAGCCCAGCTTCCTTGTTTTACTTTGCTGTCAACTTCCCAATCTAGGAACTCTAATTCTTATGGTTTTCCCATCCAAATACCACGGAAGGTTGTCTGATTAGCCATGCTTCTGTAAAAAAAAAAAACAGATCCAGACCAATTGCTCTTCTTTTGAGCTAGCAGGAGCTAGCTACTAGAAAGCTACTAGATGTATCGTTAGATGGGCTGATTAGGTTATTTGGCTATATGAATGAATTTATATTTATTATTTTTATTATTTTTACTTATTATCTTTATTTAATGTATTATTTCTGAGGGTTTTCAACAACAACCGCCATTATCTTGAACTTGTACTCTCCATCTCTTTCAGTAAAATCCTACCAGACAACAGTGGGGAGAGTAGGAATTTCCTGAGGTGTATTTCTGCTGCAGAGATGCTGCAATGACAAAGTCATGGGAATTGCCTGCATGAAAATTAAGCCCTTTGTGGGTTCAGATAAGCAGGACGGTGGTTCTCTGGAATTCATGTGTTGTTTTAGGATGACATAACAAGTGCTCCCATCATTCTCAGAGTGTCACTAAAGCACCATGGACTTTGCTTATATGTGACTTACTCTCTCATTTTTTTTCCTGACAATTTCCAAGCTAATTGTTTAACTGGTGAATAATTTGGTTGTAAACCTTTCTGGCAAAAACAGAATTAATGAAGATCCGAGGTATGTTTCTGACAAATAAAATCTACCTCAGGCTTGAAGTTTGTTTCAAAGTCTTGAAAGTAAATATTTTTTAAAATAACAGAAAAATAAGGAAAACAGTTGAGAAAATAAGTTTTCTTTTTTGGTAACGGTAGAGATGGTTTTTAATTTATTTTTTTTTTCCTTTGCATAGCAGTCTACATCAACCTCGGAAAATGGTTGAACTGGGGATATTTCCTGTCAATTAAAAGATGTTTTTGAGTTGAATTAAATCAGCACTTAGAATTCCACCTTAAATTCTCCAAAGATGGCACTTGCTTAAGGTTCTGAAGATGGGAATATGATCTGCTAAAAATCAGACAAGTGAGCAGAAACAAACTATGACTTCTGCCCCAGGGGTAATGGAGACGGAGATGAATCCTGACAAGCACACACATGACAAGATCTAGGCAGAGCAAGAACGGGTGACTCACAAATTGTAGTGGCACGTTCTCTCCAAGGGCCTCAGTGTGCAGTAATGCCTGAAAGATCTCAACCAGGATCACATGATGCATACAGTGGTTGGCTGACTGTTGAGCCATATAATAAAACCCCAACAAATTAAGTATAAATCAGCCTCTGGTGAGCTATAGCCCTAATTAGAAAGAAAATTAACAGGTATTAGATTAGCAGAATCCCCACCAGTAAAGCGTGTAGGGGATATCATTAAAGAGACAGACTTTTGGTATGTGTTTGATGTTCCTGTGAAGTTGATCCCCTTTTTAATTACTTCTCCCATTATGAGAAAGCTAGCTGGATTCTTTCACTGGAAAGACCAGGACAGAGCTGCAGAGAGGCTCATAAATCACCATGGGTGACCGAGGGAGAATAGGGGAGTTCTCTGCTGATCACTTTCTCTTCTCTCAGAACAGTTCTGCTGAAGCTATTTGTGTCCCCACCTTGTGCCATCCCCCACCTCCCAAATGTTCAGTAACTGTAGTGCCATCACTGACAGCGCTGTTGCCAGCGTTCCCCTTACACATGGGCACACAGTTTTCCCTGCTGTTAAGAGTTTTGCTGTGAAATGAGCTCACACTCAGCCTCAGCCCAGGTCTTTGAAGCTGGGTATTTCTTGCTTCTTTTCCCTCCCTGGCAAATTCAATTATGAAAATCAGTCTGATCCTTTATACTAGTTGAAGTGCAAAACTGTAATATTTCTTGGCTTCTGCGCTCCCAAGCTGCTTTCACCTGATTTTCCTTTCTTTTCAGCTATTCCTGTTTGTCCACTCTGATCCTTCCTTTCTCTCCATTGTCTCTTGTTCTTGCTTTTCTTTCTGCTGCCTCTGCATCTTTTTTTCCCTCCTCTTCTCATATCCTTCTCAGTTTGTCTCACTTAAGCCATTCTGCCCAGATTGCAGATCTCCATTCCTTCTTCCTCATCCTGCCAAAGTAGAGCACCATCCCTGCGCACCATCTGAATAAAAGTAATCCCAGACACAGATATTACATGCAAATCTCCATGCAACCTCAGATATTGCAAATACTCAGAGCTGAACAAACAGCAGTGGCAGTGGGGGCAATCGGAGTTTTCTGAGTTCATCAGTGACCTCCTTCTAGCCCATCATCCTGAGATTCTGAGTCCATGAAACAGGCAGAAGAACTATATCCTTTAAGTCCAGAGCAGACTCTGTAGCAAGCTGTCTCTCATCCTATGTGCCACATCTGTAAGCATACTGTTGGTCTGTGTTTCTGCCAGCTCTATTAGGTAAAATAAAGGCCAGCAAATTCCAGATCTAAAAGTAGGAGGATTCTTTTCTCCTATATGCTTACTGCAAGTCAGCTGTGCCTGTACAATACAGATCACCAGTCCCAAATGTAGTGGGCTGTTCTTGCCCATGTTCCTGCCCGGAACAGCAAACTTTTGGTGAAAGATGGACCTTATTTGATTAAAAAGCCTCCGAGAATAGTCCTTCTGCCAGAGCAGTCCCATTGGGGGAACAGATTGTCCAGGCAGTAGTATTCAGAAAGGAGGCAGTTTTTACAATGTGTTTACAAATGTCCTTTGAGAAAATCAGGTGTGAGTTTCAGTTAACCGTCTGAACACCCAGAAACAGTAGTTGGCTCCCAGGTTTTCAAATAAGTGCTGTTCATAGAAAGTGTTTTAAAAAGTGTTATTTCAGGATGCATTTATGCATCTCAGCCCGAGTAGTCCCATTCTGACAAGTGCTCCCATTCATGGTCTAAACATACTCCTTACTTTCTCCTAGGTGTGCTTTGTGCTGATGGCTGTTGTCTATTTCCTTCCTGTTAGATGTGACTACATTTCATGAGTGATGGAGAGGATTCCAGCTGAAAAGACGGATAGATTTTGGCAAATCTGTTGTCCTTTTAAAGCCACGACCCTACAAGGCACACATGGTATGAGTTGGCCGACAGTATTCTGGCAGACTCTGTAGACAGCTATTGAAGTCAACTTTTGGCAAAGATTTAGCTAGCTGGGTTGTTACCACACGTTTTTTATAGCGACTGTGGTTTACTTTGACATGGAAGGAGTGACATAGCACACTGATTTTAAAAAAGCGTAGGTTGTTATCACTTCAATACTAAGAGTATAGACATTAAAGGGTGGCAAATGTGTTACTGCAGCTTAATGAGTTACTGTTTGTCATTGCAGATCAGCTGAGGAGTGATAGCTAGTTAATCTCTGATAACCTGATTGCTTGTAATCTTCTTTTTAGAAGATTACAAAATTAGCTTGTCAATGATCAGCTTTAAGCATATCTGGATGTGGATCAGCCATCCTAAAGTATAAGGTGGAAGCCACATACCTCTAAAATACCTGTCTTTTTCCCTAGCCCAATCTCATTTACTTTTTCAAACTTGTGCAATGATGACTGCATTTATGTGTTTGCTGCCCTATTTGTTAACTATGTCTCAGCCAGGAAATGCATTAGAGGATTCCTTATTCTGCATATATATATACGCTTATATGAGGGCTCCAAGACATAATCTTCAGACAGAAGGCAAGGCTGCATTTGTATTTTACTGAATTAAAATGCTAGATTGTGTCATAAATGTGAAAACTAATTTGCTGTCATCAGATATGATAGTTTCTGTTTACGTCTTTGTTCCCTCTTCCCCAGAGTGCACATGCACATGTGCACACACACATACACACACACTGTTTGTCACAATTCAGTACAGCTGGTAATTTTCAGTTCACCAGAAGCTCAGAATAGCAGAGAAATTGTTCAGTCAGGCTTGATGTGGAGAACAAGTGTTTGCACACACTCCTCGCTCTCTTTCTGGGATAAAACTATCAAAAGAGGTTTGATAAAAAGGAATGTCAAAGAGAAGAGAGTCAACACATTTGCCAGTTCTTTTTAATATACTTATTGCTGATATACAGGTGCAGGTTTGCCATGGTTTAGTTGAGAAGTGAAGCAGAAGTCTAGGTGCAGTATTACTTTTACTGGAAAGGTGGACAGGATCAAAGCAGTTAGCATTTCACTATCAGGAATCTTCTGCTGAGTGTGTCTTATCAATAGAAAAGGCTTGATATGTCTTTTCTGAGAAATAACTTATTTATCTCTTATCTGTTTCCTACCCTAAAAGACTGGACAACTTAACATCTCTTATAGCCCTCTGAAGAGGCAGAGACAAACATGATCAGAAAAGAGTTTGTTAGCTCAAGAAATACAGCAAAACCTGATAAACACGAACCCTTCCACCTACCAGACTATGTTCCACAGAACAAAGACTTTTGAGTCCATCACTTCATTACATTTCATCCACCAAGACCAGATAAAAGTCTTTCTGGGGCTGTGTATTCTGTGTGAGAAAAACACACTGAATACAGTCTATACTAAGAGTCACCAGTAGATTCAGTTGTACTAAGAAAGTAAGTCAGAGTTATGCAGACACTCAAAACCAAATGCTCCAATTTCCTTTCTTTCTTTCTCTCAGGGCCAAAATAGTTCCTCAGATATATATATTCATCTCCACTAAAGATAATGGGAACTATGCAAGTCTCAAGGAAACTACACAGAAACCAACTGTTGTTTTCTAAAGTAAAATGCAGTTTTCTACAGAGCAAAATATGCCTCTCTTTAGAAATGCAAGCTCCAGATATAAATTCCTCTTGACATTATACCAATGTTTCTAAAGATTCCCTCTCTCTACTATATTAACTGAGCAAGGAGACCGACCGATTTATTAACTGGTCTTTTATGACTTGGAAGAAAAATCATCCATTTTGGCTATAACATTAACATTGAGATTTAAAACTGAAACGTATCTTGCCTTTGTGAAACAACTCTGAAAATTCATTTTCAGTTACATATTACATCTACATCTAGAAGCAGCAGATAGTTCACTAAAATCCATCTCTGGCACTGGCAATATCACAGAAAGAAGGCCTAAATGTAACATGAAATATGAAAGTATTTAACACATTACAAATATAGATAAGTATATTTTTAATATAGATACATTGAAGATGCATGGCAACCAGTTAAGTTCCTTTGAAAATACCAAACCAATTGTTTAACTGCTGCATGGAGCAGGTATCCTAGTGAGTTGCTCACAATGTATGAGCTTTTGTTTATGTTATGCAGTGAAGACAGACCAAATCTGCAACCTTCTCAAGTTTGTATACAATATGATCAAATTAATTCACATACGATATTGAATAATCAGCTCTACTGTATTCAGTTGCTAACAATTTTAGACATCAAGGTTTTTTCCTGGTGGTGCTAGTATTCACGGTCAGGGAGGGGACGATGAAATTTAATGGGATTAGAAACGAGTAACAACATGGGGGAAGTCCAGCCACGTGACTCCCTCATGTTCCCCTTACATGCTCTTTTGTGGTTTTGTTGTGATACATCCTTCTGGTGCCTTCACTTACCAGGCTGTATAATTTGATACATCCTGTTCTTATACTTGACTATAATAGACAGTGGAAAGTCAAAAACCTAATAGTACCTCTCACATCTTGAAGGCAGGCAGACTACTTACACAGAGCTTCAAGCTGGAATTTCCTTTACGCTTTGGACAATGCAAAAACATACCATACAAACTATGCAATATTTTGACTGCAGGAATGACTTCTTGATTACCCTGCTTTCACTGTAACTTGCGTGAATCCTCAGATCTTCCAAAACCTTTCTAGATATTCCACCAGGAGGTAATTGACATTGTTTCTCTGTGTTGTACACACTGGCCAATTCAAGCAGAAGACAATTTTGGCTGAGCAAACTATGCAGCATGATGTATATTGCATTAAGTATCATCATTCCAGCTGAATGTGGTTGGTCTAAACTAACGCAGTCTGCACTGAAGATAGCAAGGTTGGTTCAAGTATGCATTTGCACAAAACTCGTTCCTGTTCTATTATTTGAGAATCAATCACAAACATTCAGCTGCAACATAAAAATGAATGTTGTTCATGATATGCTGAACTATTTGTTTGCTGCAGATTGCTATCTGATGGGTAGTTGATGTGAACACATGGGAGCTACTCGGGATACGTTTGCTCTGACCGTTGGAGAATCATTTGGAGCCTACATTTTTATATGACTGTTTTACAAATAATTTAAACCAAGATAAAGATTTTAATGGAGGATAGTATTAAATAATGAATTAAAAAGACTCAGGAAATGAGAAATTATCCTGTTTGTGAACAAATACCTTCATCCACCTAAGAAATTAAGTGTGAACTGCTTGAGTGCCACTTAGCAGCCATTGGAATAATAGTTGGGCGCAAATGGTCCTGTAAAGGACCCTCTGGACTATGGCAAATATAGTTTGTTTCTGAATGGAGTAACAGCCTCCCAACACCTGCACAGACATGCATTACTGCCGTTTTATTTTCATCCTAATACTGTCAATGGGTAAACAAAATCATCAAGGGGCAGTCATAACAGTGAACCATTGGGAGCTGTCTTGAGTAGTTCCAGTGCATTCATCTGGACAAAAATGTGAGTGCAGTGTTAGTCCATTTTCCAGATACAGATTGGAAAATAACAATAGGAGCAAAGATTGATCAGTTATTAGAACAATATGGATGTCTGGGCTGGGTCTGCTCAAATGATACACGCAGAAATAGCGTAACCTCATATTCTCACGAAGGATAATCTGCAAAGTGGTGACTCTAGAAGAGACTCGCATGTAAACAGCTGAATGTGAACTTCTGTGGTCTCTGACTAAGTGTGCTTGAGCATTCACTGTAAAAAGCAGGGCTGTCAAGTAGCAATAGAAGGTGGTACTGCCTTCAGGAAACTGCCACAAAAATCCTATCCCGTCTCTACACAGCAAACAGTCTGTCATTAGGAAAGAGTTCAGAAGAGACTTACAAGTTTGTAAAACCTATGTAAGTGTGACTGATGCAATATGCTATTTAGCTGCTATAAAAACAAACAAACAAACAAACACTTAAAAGAAGACTCATTTATGGCACATGAGATCTTGAACACTAGAGAAAATGACAGAAATGAGACTTCTGGAAAGTAAGTGTAGATAAATCAGGGTAGAAATGATCTGCCTACTTCTTGGTGTGGTCAGATGACCCCTGGAAACTACTTACCTAGACATGAACCTTGCTCCTGTCACTTGAAATCTGTAAGCCAATACTGGATATCTTATAAAAGTTATATTCCATCTCAGTCAGAAATTAATGCATTTACAAGTGTATTCAGCTCTTGGACCAAATAGGTCAGCAATAAAGTAAGCTCAAAGCCACAGTTACAGAAGAGGAAAGTATTTCAAATAACTTACTTGAAAAGCACTTAAGTGAAAATATTAGTCATGGACCAGATCAAACAGATTTATACAATGCTATATGAATATTGGCTAAAATAAATATATAAGCAGAATAATATTGTGAATTTAACAAAAAGGAAGTTCTCAATACTAAATTTCTGAGCATTTTATTGCAATAAGAGACAATAATTAGGGGCTTGCCTGTAACAGGAGAATCTCTACTAAGTTTCTGTGAGGAAGCAGGAGTCTCATAGCACTTGTGGATGAGTTACAGCGCATCTCTGACATAAGCATCATTTGATAAACATTATGCTTTCTAATCACTTTCTAATTAAGCTGCATTATTACAAATACAATGCACAGCTGTGCTTTATTTGTCATATTCTTCTGTGGACTTATTGGCTCCAACCTGTAGCCTAATTTTCATACTATGGGGCTGACTGAAAAAGTTCATCTTGTCACTTCTGCCTGATGAGGTGAAAACTGCATTGCTTCTACAGTCTATTACCAAAGCTCATCTTCTTTGATATTTCCTTCCTTCGTTTCCCTTTCCCTTTCCCTTTCCATTTCCCTTTCCCTCTTTCCCTTTCCCTTTCCCTTTCCCTTTCCCTTTCCCTTTCCCTTTCCCTTTCCCTTTCCCTTTCCCTTTCCCTTTCCCTTTCCCTCTTTTCTTTCCTTGCCTCCTTCCCTTCCTGTTTTCCTCCCTTACTGCCTTCTCTCATTCCTCTCTTCCTCTCTTCCCTTCCATCCTCTCTTCTTCCTTCTCTCCTTTTGTTTCCTTGTCCCTTTCCTCCCTTTCCTTCTCCCTTTCCTCCATTTCCTCCCTCCCTTCCTTTCTTTTTCTTTCCTTTCTTCCCTCCTTCTCTCTCTTCTCTCCCTGCCTTGATCTTCCTTCCTCGTTGTCTTCCTCTTTCCCCCCTCCCCCATCCCCCAAGGACTTCTGCCGTTAGCAGAAATCAAAGCAAGAGGATAGTTATCTCTACTTTTTTGTATTCCTATGAAAAAAATATATAACCAAAAGCAAAAGATAGAGTTGTTATATAGTTTAATTTTGTAAGAAAGCCAGAAGAGAAAAGATATGCTGAAAGCACAGTCATGTTCACTGTGTTTTGGAAGTAAAAATTACTGATACTCAAATTACGGGAAAGCAGGTAGGGGGTTGAGATCTGGGAGGTCGGAAAACTACATTCGAACCTAGACACCCCAGCTAGCCAACGTGTTTCTATAGCTGATGCAAACAAGGCTGACTCCTCCTTCCACTTCAAATGACCTGGTCAATTGGAAGCAACCTTTGGTACAAGCCTTTGAATTAATTCACATCTCTGGACCACTATGTCTTTTCAGTGGCTTAAACCATGTGTATAGAGTTCCCCAGTGTTTGAAAGGTGGTCTGGTGTAGAACTGGCACAGTCTGATGTAGTGGTCTTTCAGCAGCCTACATACCATTGCAAATCTTCAACTTCACTCTTGCAGCAGATGGTTGGTATACCTGCTGTCCTCCCTCCCACCAGCATGATATTACAGACTCCAACTTTCCTTAAGAAAAGTGTTTCCCTGCAAAGGCAGAATCTTTATCAGTTACCAGTAACAGGACCATGACTAGTTTTCATAGCTTCTATGCCACAGAGAGAAGAAGAAGAAGGGGGAACTGAGCCATGGAGTTCAGAGAGGTAATTTAGTGTACCAGGATAAATATATACTTCCTCAGGCACTCAGATGTATTAATATATTATTATGGCATGTAAGCTACCAATACAGTGAATAAACTTTTGGCAATGGGAGCTTCTATACCTTCCATCTGGCCTCCTGACTCCATTGCTGCTGAAGTAAACCCTGTATGTACAGTGAGCCAGTATAAAAATGACTTAACTGCTGTTTCATGTGTCTCATGACTAAGGAATAAAAGGTGAAAGGGTTTTTTGACAAAACCAAACAGTGACAGCTTCTGGACAAAATATTGTATTTGGCTATCTTACATCTCTTTGAATGACAATCATATTTGTTGATGTTTTGTTCAGCTTCTCACCTAAGTACAATGCATTCATATCATTACTTCTAATTGCATTCGTAAAACTAATTGACATCTTTACTGTTTTACACTGCTTGCTTGTTTTATTAGTACAAAAAGAAATGTACTGAAATGGACTTCAGCATTATGAAGGCACAGTGGTTAACAGCAAGAGGTTTGGATATCATAAAAAAACTCCCAAAACCCGAATGGGTATTATATCTATAAGTGAGGTAAATGAAGTTAATAAAATTCTACTGACTTCATTATTAATATCGCAAGACTTCACTACAAAAACTCCTCCAAAGACTTTGAAGATTTAGTAAAATTTTCTGTGTTCAGGTTTCTAAAGAGCAATGGCATGTATGATCAGTTTCTGCACCTTCCATTAAAAAAAAAGGAAGAAAAAAAAAAGAGATAATATCGTTTTATTCATTACTCTTGGTTACTACTGTAGTATTTATGTTTTTATGTAACTAGTGTTACATCACACGTGTGACAATTATTGTAATATTTCCGTTGTACGTTTCTAAAGAGATTAAGACATTTAAAATGTCTATTTACTACCAGTGTAATGTTTTATCACCCCCTTATTTGGTTATAAAGCAAATACAGAAACGAAGAGATGAATCTCCATATTCTCACGCTGTACAAGCAACATTAATTAATTCAACATGACAAGCTTTGTGAAGTATCTGGGTAAGTCAATCTAGTATCATTTTGTTCATGAAGCCCAAAATATAGACTGACAAAGCACAAGTATGAAATGCATTTCAATCAGTTTAATCAAATAGAGTCAACATAAAGAAAAGGGGCATTGTCAAGATGTGTCAGTGAACATTTGACCTGCCTTGCAGTTAATATTGTTTTGTACAGATTTCTCTTGGGGGGATACCCTCTCTGATCTGCATTTCAATTCTAAAAAATGAAAAAATTTTTTGATCTGGTGAGTGACAATCTATAGTAGGAATGGATATAAAAAGACATCACTTGCAAATCATTATCCAGATAGAATTTGAACATGTGAAATCAGATCCATTAAGGAAATTAGACCATGCGGTGTGACTTTTGCCTGGATTGCAGAAAACTCTGCTTTCTCTGAATGAGATTTTGGCTGATCCTTTTATAGATGCCAAGGATGGGATTACAGAGCACTAATCAGAAATCTGCTGGAGATCTCAGCTTATTCTCTTCTCTAAGGCACAACGAGATTTGGGCAGGAAAAAAATGTGAGGGCACAATGAAACTGTAGCAGAGCCAAGTGGCCACAGAGTTTGGCAAACTGTGCTTTTTTAAGAGAAGTGGAGGGGGTTTGCTGCAAACGTCTTCAGTGAGACTTCAAGAGGGATTCCTGGTAAGTTAATTTGGGATTTTTGCCAGGAGTTCCCAAAGCTACATTAGTTCTCTGCATCCCAAGTCTCCTTCTGTTATTTTCCAAGATCCCAATGATAAGCAAAGCAGAACGCAGGTCTATACCAATTTCTGAAAATCTCTCCCCAGGACTCTTTTCCCAGTGCTTGATCTAATGCTGTGATTTCTAATCACATTGAATATGCAGGATAACATTAATGGTCAAGTCATGGTGCGAAATAATTCTGTTTTGCCTTTAAATCTGCTCCTCTATTACGCTATCTGAAAGCTACAAATTGGGCAGGATTTAAATTCCATGTCTGTGAATATACACATGCATGTACACCAGAAATCAGAAAAATAGCTGTTAACTTCTTTTCCCAAGTGAAGATGAAAAACATGACCGAGATTTGGAGAACAGTTTCAAAAGCCTATTTTCCACAACAGTATTTATTTTAAGGTCTTGTTTCATCTCCTAGACCCTCAGCTTTTGCTACGTAAAAAATCATCGCTGTCTCGCTGCTGTAGTGACCTCAGACACACGAACTGAGTTTGCCAAGATATGAAGAGATCTGCGAGGAGAATCCTTAACAAACGCCTGAGCAAGCTGCTCTATCCACCTCGGTGAAGTGTTGAATGTTACACCCAGGAATGAAGACTGAATAGTCAGTGTTAAGTTTCATGCCTCTCCAGGGAGACGAAAAGAGGAAAACCACAAATTTTCTGGATCTCAGCCCCACTGATGGTTGCCATTTGTGTCCCTTCTCCTAGTTCCTCGTGCCTTCCCCTCCCCAAACCCAGATGCAGTCATACTCAGAGCTCAGCAGAGCCCACGGGCACACTGAGAGCCTGCCCAGAGGATAGTCAAGATTAGAATCACAGTGGACCAAGTCATACATGCACACTCTGATCTGAGCAGGGTCCATTTTAACGACTCATCCGCAGGGCATGTTTTTCAGGCAGTGCTCCGAAGATCATGACTGCACGTTTTCCCAACCTGTTGATGGGTGAACCACAAGAAGTTCACAAATCTAGAGAGCTCTCCATACAGTTCAGTGTTTCTCCTGGATCTCTTGGAACTGCAATACTATGTTGAAGTATTGCAAGATCTCTTATGTGATTTTTGAATGCTTCCGTCTTCAAACTTTGCTGGAATGAGTATGGTGCTACATAGAAAGAATGATTAATTGCAGTTCAACGAATCACAGGAAAAGTTAGTGCCTGGTTCCAGCTCTGCAACTGCACCTGTATCAGTCTTATTTATCTGAACTGGTTTACCCTTTGTTTTTACAGTCAACAGACTAGAATAACCAGAATAGTCAGAAGTGTCTTATTTTGACATATACAGCATTTTCACCTCAGTATTTAATTTAAACCTTTCCGTTCCTCATGAATATATGCTGCTTGGTCCTTGACTGAGACATTTAAAAACGTGAGAGTGGAGGATTTTGCTGCTACAGACTCAGACCTTCTGAAGAGCCTAATCAAAACCAGATTTTTCTTCTTTAATTGGAAAAGAAATGAGTGTTTTGCACTATACACTAGCTAGCTAGCACTATCATAAGCAACCTCCTATTAATCACGTACCATTTTTTGCAGCTGTGTATAGTAGCTGACCTGCCTAGATACACTATAACTGAAGCAATTAAGGATCTTTTGTATTTTTTATGTAATTACCACTTCTGAGCCAGGTTGCTAAATACTTGGGACATTTGCGGGTATAATTTCAAGGTCATTTTATTTTCGTTCATCTCATTTCCTAGGAAACTATTTGCAGACTTGCCTAAAGCATCCCAGATACTGTACATTAAAGTACGGTAAATTAATTTAATCCTACCTTCTTCCACTCAGTAGGTGCATGTCCATTTTTCCAATGTATAATACATAGTATATTTTTAAATTGTAAACTATTCCTGTTTTTAATGATGCAAACAATGGAGAGACCAAGTAAGCTAAGGAGCTAACACATTTATCTCTACATTCTACCATCTGTTTGAAACTGCTGATGTAATTCCAGTTTTAAATTACATTAGATCCTGCCTTCTGGACCCCTTTCCCTATTTCCTTTTTTTTTTTTTTAATGCTTTAGAGAAAGCAGTGCCTTTAGGTTGTTGACTACTTAATAAGAAACTGTGTCTTTGACTGTTTTCAATCTGGACTTAAAAGTAGGTTTCCTGGACAAAGAGATATATCGGAAGTAATAGCTTTATTTCCAAAAGACAAAACTTATTCTCTATGTACAATTTTATGAGCTCTGTTTTCAGCAATAATGTTAGCCACCAGCAGATTTGTTTATACTGAAGAAATGGCTGAGATTAAGGGTTGTGTTCTTGCATACTCTATTGTCTAATGATGAAATTTCCAGTTTTATCTCTGAATTTATGCTTCAGAATTAGTTTAATTTCTTCTGTGTAACCTCTCCCCTTTATTTTACTGGCTTAATTAACAACCTTATATTTATTTTTCTCAGTGCTTCTTTTGCCTTTGAGTCCACAGGGGTAAAGCTTCATTCTCTTTTTTTCTGGTGTTTTGTAGCTGGAATCACTTATTTGTCTGGATCTGATACTAATGTTGATCTTTTTTTGATTTGTTTAAAGGGATCTTGGTCAGGCTCTGTCTTCAGCAAATCTATCAAACACATAGCCTGATTTTGCAGTCACATTAAAGTGTTGAAATCATGATTCTGATTTAAAAACATTTTCATCACAGAAATTAAACAAAGGCCTTCTGGTTTACTTTTAAATTTTTTAATTTAATTTTATTTTATTTTGGTTACATTCATTATGTAAGCACAGAATAGTCAGAAGTATAAGGACTTTGGAAGAAAGATGGAGTCCTGTGCTGAAAAGTTCATGGACTTCTCATTTGTATTGATTTTAAAAAGAGAGAACACATAGTTATAAATTAAGAAAAATGCATTTCAAGTTACATTTTACTCATCATGGTACAGAAATTTTTCATGAGCATATTTCCAAAAGTCATGATAATATTTTTAAAAATTGTGCAGAATTTAAGGTGAATGTAACAACTTACCCATTTAGAAATTCTGAACCATATCAGGCAAAAGTCTGAAGAAAATGTGGAAATAGATTGGTTTGATTTTTAATTAAAAGTAATTTAATGGTAATATTTGCCTAAACTTTATTTGAAAAATTCTTTAAAAGTAAAATGGAAACACATAAAATGAAAGCTTTTTTGTTTGCTTTGGTAAGAAAACAGTCATTGGGTTCATTTGGAATTTAAAAAGATGATTTTATCTTTCACAGTCTGACTTAAAATACAGAAAATTTGTTATTAATGAAATTTAATTAAATATAGAAATTGTAATGGTTGAAGCAGCTTCCAGAATGGTAGCAATTTTGATAGATCAGTCACTGATCCATGCAAGTTTCTGGGGAAGATCCAAGTTTCAAAGTTAACCTTCCTAAATCAATCCTACCATTATAAATATATAAGTAATCAGTCACTGTGCCTATAACTATCATCATGCTTAATCACAACTAAAGTCTGGTGATTAAAATGTGACAGACTTCATGTAGGCTTTCTACATTTCCTCTCCAGCCACTAAAATCAATGGCTAAACTAAAGCGGTGCCCAACCATTGGGAATGTGGATGACTCTTTGTTATTTGTTTATGTCTAGCCTGGCCACCACCGGTGGTGAAAATCTGAAGCAGGGAGGTGTGATATTCCCTCTACACTCCAGCTATGCTAACCCTGGCTGGATGGATATGGAAAAAGTCAGCAGCTTCCCATTGAACTGTCAAAGACTAAGCCAAGCAGTACAATGCTCAACCCTGACCTCTATTTTCAAAGGTTGATACAGAACCACGTAAGCCATTTATTCCATATGAGACTATATTCTATGCCAAAATGTCAGTTAAACCTTGTTATGGGAGATCATACAGCTTCTCATGGACACAGACAATGATGCAGAGCAGAGAAAGGAGTGTTGATTTTCTGCTTACAAAAGTACCATTAACTTATGGAGTCTGAGCAGTGTTTCTCAAACAAAGAATTTATGACTCCACCCCAGCCTACAAGGAAAAAATAATTAAAATCACATTATTTCTTCAAATACTCAGATTCCAAATGTTTGGTAACCAGCTGCCTGTTGTGCTAATGCTCTTACTTCTGCATAGAATTTGTATTCTAGACCTACATTAAATTAGTATACAAAATGAATGGAGTGAATTATTTGTTAGAAGAACTTTTTGTTGTGAAAATGTAATGAATATTTCATGATTCAAATCCAAAGCAACTATAAATTTAAAATATCAAGTTTTGCTGTGATGCATAAAAACTATTCATCATAACTGTTAAATACAAACCATATTCACTCCTGGTAAGAACCATAAATATGACAAGAAGTCCCGGAAAGTTGTAGTTATGGTTAAGAAGGAGTCTATGTAATGAATACACTAAAATTCCTCCCAAATGTTTTGAATAATGCTGTCTTTCCTGAGGATAGATTGCATTTCATCAGCATCAATATTTGCAAATCAGTCAGGGTCACCAAAACTCAAATATTGTCATTGCATCCCTATGGCAATGTAATATTGAAGTATATTTAGAATTTGATTTAAAAAAAAAAAAAAGTCAAAGACTATGTCTTACCAAGTCCCATGCCAGTTTATTTGTAAGAATCTCCAAACATTTTCTCCAGTGCACGCAACAGGCCTTTCAACACAGTCCCTGGTCTTAAAGAGACACTTTCAAAATGACAGATCTCTTGGTATCCAAAGGAACCTTCTGTAAATTGAAATGTTACACTAATACCAGGGACTGTATTTCCCCTGGAGCAAAATATATATTATTGTTCTTGAGATCTATGCTGCTGAAAATATCTGATACTTCCTAAGCACAGTAGCGCATGAGTTCATGTGACAGCAAGACTGCTTTTTAAACTGATTGAATACATTTTATTTCATTGGTTAATTTATTTAGTGATGCTGAGATCTTAAGTTTTCCTCCAGTTCTTTTCTCACTATTGATTTATAGAACTGAGAAAGGAGATCTCTGAAGCAACTCTTGATGCTTGTTTGAGGTCTTCTAAGATACACGGATTTCAAGAGAAACTCAGTCCAGGTGAGTTGCCCCATAATTAATCTCATCAGGAAAGTCTGTGCACAAATTGAATTAAATTACATAAATAATAGAAGTCGCTATCACTGATCCACTGTGATGCTGGGGCCCATCCCATCTGCAAGAGAAGCTCTGTGAGGGGAATGGATGGCAGTATGCTACAGGCTCTGCAGAACAGTGCCACACTCTGGGTTGTTTAACAGAAAAGGCTCTGACTGTGGCATTCTTCTGTTGTAAGGAGGGGGGTTGCCTGATCTGACCATATAGTGTAAAATTTTGGACAAAGAGTGGAAATACTGTGATTACTGTAGTGGTTCAGAGGTATAATAGAAGCGAGGCTTATAGGGAGAAATAGTTTTTCACGTAGCCAGGATCCCAGCCTAAAACATCAATTAAAAACCTTAAAAATAAATCAGCAGAGACTATGATGCATGAGCATGAAACACTGTTCATATTACTGAATGAATATACTAATTTTCAAAATGCATATGCCTGAATATTTACTTTATATGCTTTCAAAGACACTCTGTCTATACAGCTTGAATCCAGCCTTAATACAATTTGCAATGAGCTAGCTAATGAGCTTCTGGTTTTGAACAACTTGACTCCATTTTCAAAAGATTAGACCCTCTGAGAATCACATTATTCTTATTTCCATAATGTATTTGAATCTAGCTACTGTAAGGTTGAAAAGTACTGCAGAACAGTCAGATTCAGAGATTATTTAATCAGTAATAAAATATCATTGTAGGCAGCATAGCAGTACTTCCTAAATCCCTCGCTGCATGTTTGGCTTATTTCATTAGACTCTGTGCTGGCCCTTCTCCAACGATGCAGAACTAATGCTATTCGCAATTATCGGATTTTGTTAAGCACAGAGAATTCGACAGGTATAGTGTTAATGACTGAAGAATAGCTAAGCAAGACTCTAATCTACTGCTCATTGTTTAAAAAAAAGTTAGAGCCCAGCCCGACCATACTTCGTTATAATATGACTCAGATCAGCAGAATAAATAGCTCTGCACCTTTTCTCCCTGTGCGGTAAACGTAATGCTTTGCTTGCTGTTTCGCAAATGATGGGCTTTTTACTGGAAAATCCTTTGCTGAGAAATAAGTAAGTTGTAAACTGATTTCTAACAAGTAGGGGTATGATATCTCCCTGTCATAGTCATATTCCTGCCTGTTGGAAAAATAGTCTGTTGACAGGAAAAAGAGAACATAACCTGTTCTAACCATCACTAGAAAGATCAGTGCCTCTTAATTAGCCCTCAGCAATCATAAGTTATCATGGTGTGTATCGTACCGTATTGATAAAGCTGTGAGGGGAAGAGACTGCAGCTGATAACTAGCTCTGAGTTCAGAATTACAGCATGTTTGGTGAAGCTTTGGAATGCTGACACTTTCCAAGAGCAACTGAGACGTGGGTCCCCTGGCTGAAAGAAAGAGGTGAGTTTGAATGTAACTGAATCTTGGCAAAGGATTTAAATGTTGCATTTGCAATTGTATTATTTATTGTAAATGTATATATTATATATTGCATATTATAAAATTGTAAATAAATATATTGGTAATTCAAACACTTTCCTAAAGAAAAAGAACTGAAAACTTTCTATTCTAAAGAATATAGAGCTAGTAGATGAATTCAAAATATTTTGGGAAGACAAAAACTCCCACAGGGCATTTTTTTGTTGCCAGGGATCTCTTAACTGAACATTCAATACTATTATTGATCAATCAAATCTAAAATTTTTTTACACTTCAAATTGCATCATCATCATCATTAATTCTGATAGTGACAGCAGTTTGGCTTTCTGTTGAAGCTACCTGGTAATAAAAACAGCGGAAAAAACAACGTATGTATCCTGAAAATGTCCTTTTCCTGTATTTGCAGTCCATCAGTACAAATTGCCTTGCTCTTCTTCTACTATCTGAATAACAGGAGCTGCAGAGGACAGTACCAAAAGTGAGCATTTTGGTTAATTTTCCCCTTCAGTGTCTTGGTCTCCATGCTGTCATATTAACAGAGAGCATTTTAACAGAAAACAGAAAAGTGGTCGGAGGAACCCTCAAGGTAGGACAGAGGTATAGTCATCAAGAGCTGTCACTCTTGGCTAAGAAAAAAAAGTCCTATCTTCTCACATTTCCATCTGCAGCAGGCTTTGGGTAGCTGAAATTGTTCTGCGTGGCTGCCAAAATGCCTGGCATGACAATGCGCGTTATCAGAACCCTGGGTGCACCGAGAGGAGACCGGCTCTTCCAGAGCCCCCAGCACACCACTGCCCCTGGGGCCTCCAGCCCTGCTGGAGCTCCCGTCCCACAGTGCCCAGGCAGGGTGAGCATGGCAGACCCAGGGCTGGTGCCCGGTGCCCAGACCACTGGAGGAGCTGGCTTGAGGTCATGCGGGGAACACAAGACAGAAAGCCAGGGTCCCATCTGGTGCTGGTTGCCAGCAGGGCAGGGCCGAGGTCGGGCCAGGATCAGTCTGTGGGTTCGAGTCTCAATCAACAAGGTCCATCGTCAGGCATAGGCATGGCTGTGGCAGACTGGGAAAGGGACGCTCCAGCCTCTGGCATTGGTTACTCTTCTTTTGCCACTCCTGGGATCTGGGTTGTCATTGAGGGGCCAAACAAAGTACAAATGAGAGCCTGTAGGACTGGATCCTGCACCACAAAGGCAATGGATGACGTTTTGATTCGCGTGCATAACACCAACAAGTTGGGGGGGACCTTCTCTGAAAACAGCCTGGGGGTTCTCATGATGTGTGAGCTGAACACGAGCCAGTTTTAGCAAGGGCAGCTGGAAAAGTCCTGGGCTGCATTAATAACAGTGTAGCTGGTAAACTGAGGGAAGTGATTATCCCCACTTCCTCAGCACACTGTTAGACCATGTCCACAATATTGCATCCAGTTTTGGGATCCCCAGTACAGGAAAGACATGGATTAACTGGAACTAGTTCAGCAGAGGACCACCAAGGTGGCAGGGGGCTGGAATGCTTGCTCTGTGAGGCTAAGGGAACCAAGGGTTGCTCAGAGGAAGAGAGGGCTTCAGGAGCACCTGACAGCAGTCTTTCAGAACCGAGAATGTTACTGAGGAGGTGGATCTAGGCTCTTCAGAGTGGTGCATGGTAAAAGGACAAGAAGCAATGGGCATAAATTGGAATAAGAGGTGCTCAAAATGAATATAGGGACAAATGTTTTCACCACAAAGATAGTCAAGCATTGCAACAGGTGTCCAGACAGGTTGTTCAGTTATTTTAGAGGTTTTTGCCACCAGATTGGATAAAGCACAGAGCCACCCAGTCTGACCTCATGACTGACTTGTTTTTGAGCCGGAGATCCCTACCAACCTGAATTATCCTCTGCTTCAGGGTATCATTTACTCTCTTCCGCACAGTGGGTCCACTGCGACAGGGAGAACTAGAGAGTCTTCTGTGGCTGGTGATTCTAGCATAAGGGTTGCAGAGTTGAATCTTTTGGAAGGCTGTTTCTATTTTATGAGTTTGGTCTTGGGTGACCTGTTTTTCCAATGACAAAATGAACAGGTCAGGTGTTCCCCTTTGGAGAGGGGACATGGTCTTGACTTGGGAATAACTGAGCTTTGCTCTAGGGAGAGAGAGCTATGGATGCATTCAGAGTCTCCAGCACAATGGGAACTGGTAAGAAGAAAAATAAACAGACCTGTAGACATCAGAAGCAAAGGAAATAATAAAAAAAAATCCTACTGGGTCAGGAGAGACAGCATAGTGTTTGCTGTAATTCTGGGTGTCAAGAAGCTTGTCTGAAACCCGCTTTAGACGCAAAGACTTTTCTGCAAGGGCTGCTTATTTCCAGTCTGTCTTATCTGGTGACTTTGAATTCTTTGAAACAGAAATTTTAATTGTTAGAGTTCATATTCTAAAATAGTCGACTTTTCAGGTTTTTTCATGCTAAAAGAAGGAAAAATCTCCAGGTGCACCTTAAAACTCTGAAACTCACAAAGCTCGTTAGGATGAAGAAGGGAATGACCCTGGGCATCTCACATACTGAGGGCATCAGTCATTAGATTCTGCAGTAAGACAGCCTATCATTGGCATTGTTTCTGTTTTGTAAAGGTAATCACTTAGATACCTGAGTCTGGAAGAGCTTTTAGGGCCAAAACCTGTAAGAGTGCTTTTCTGAAAAAGGAAGATTTATAATATACATCTTTCAGTTGAATTACTTGTCAGTTGGTCTAGGAGAATACTTGTCTTCCTGTTGCCCTCAAATATTGATTGTAGATTTGTTCCTAAATTGTCTTTGCTCTCCCTGGGCACTACTCAGGAAGCCGATTCAAGGCTACGGACTCTGTGGAAAAGAGGAGAGCAATTACAGAGCTGGCCATTAAAATTTTTACCTGTTGCTTTTTGGGTCTGGAAGGATGAGGTTGAGGACCTCGTCACACTTCCTTTAAATTCCCCAGATGTTAGAAGGAGAAGGGACATGTTTTGAGAACGGACTGAAGTGTCTGAAGAGTATGTAATTCTTAGGGTTTTCTTTCAAGCTTAATGTAAAGAATGTTTCTTTAACTTGCCTTAAGTTTTAAAGAAGTATTTTTATTCCACAGTGAATCTCATGACGTATTTTTAAATCCAGATTGTCTTTAGAGAAATAGTGTTTTAAGTAGTCCTCTTTTTGAGGACTATTAATGTCAGGGAGCAACCAGAGCAAGGCTGCACCACAAGGGAAAACAAGATAGAAGCCAAAGGTGATGACAGTTGCCTTTACTGACTAGGGTGCAGTCCCACAGCACTTGGTCTGGGCGAGCGGAGTGCTGATAACAGGTCCATGGAAGATCCCAGATAAAGAAAAACCATGAACCAGGTCTATTCAGGAGACACAACCAGAAACAAAGTGGCAGCATGGTCTAGGGTCTACCAGGAGCAAGAGCCGGCTGCGCCTGAGCACAGTTACAGCACAGCTCAAGGAAAGAATAAAGAACAAGGCTAGATGGATGGAGCTCCTTGTCCTGCGGGCAGAGGATGTGGGAGGAGGTCCCAGGCCAGGTTGGACAGGGCCATTAAGGCCTATTGGTGCACTCAGAGCCCTGACAGATAAGCTGTTCTAAATATTAGAAAAAATTCTATTATTTCTTATGAATGATTGCTATTTGACAACGACTATAATACTATATGGTTGTAGCTTAGCCCAGACAGCAGCCGAGTTACCACATGGCTGCTCACTCACTCCTCCTGCCTGATGGGATGGAAAGGAGGAAGAATGTAACAAAAAGCATGAGTGTCGAGATAAGAACATGGAGGGATCACCCACTGACCATGGCCCTAGGGCAAAACGGACTTGGCTTGGGGACAAATCAATTTAATTCCTGATCAATTACTTCGGAGAGGATAATGAGAAACAAAGCCAAATCTTAAAAGCACCTTCCTCCCACCCCTCCCTTCTTCCCGGCTCTGCTTCCTCTGCTCAGTGGAGCAGAGGGGATAGGGAATGGGGGTTGCAGGTCAGTTCGTCGTTCGTCACAAGTTGTTTCTGTTGCTCCTTCTTCCTCTAAGGGGAGGACTCCTCACATTCTTCCCCTCCTCCAGCATGGGATCCCTTCTCATGGGAAACAGTCCTCCATGAACTTCTCCAACATGAGAGAAGTTCTCCAACATGCTCTGGCATGGGCTCCTCACAGGCTGTGGGTGGATCTCTGCTTCACCGTTAATCTCCATGGGCTGCAGGGGACCGCCTGCCATCTCACCACTGGCTTCAAGGGAATCTCAGCTCTGGCACACCTCCTCCCGCTCCATCTTCACTGTCCTTGTTGTCTGCACAGCCATTTCTCTCAGATCTCAGTCTCTCTCTCAGGTCTCTCTCTGCTGCAGCCAAGAGGGAAGACTCCAATGAACCTCGGCGGTCTCAGCAGGATGAACTCTGTTCAGCGGGCGCCTGGGAGCGAGGCGCTTCAGAGCTCTCCAAGCCACAGTGGTCATCTCCAGTCAAGTGGTGGTGGTCTAGTGTGGGCAGCCTCCCACACAAGAGGCTGGGAGGGCCAGCTCCCCATCTTCCCTCTCTCTTCACTGCAGGTCCAATCTGGCTCAGGTCCCTCTTTTCCCTTCTTAAATAGGGCATTTGCAGAAGCACTAATTGGCTCAGCCCTGGCCAGAGACTGGTCTGACCAGTTTTGGAGCCAGGGAAACTTCTCACAGCTTCTTATAGAGGCTATCTCCGCAGCCTCTCCCCTGCTACCAAAACATAAATCCCGCCACATAAACCCAGCACATGTATATATCTTCACTTTAATAAATTAAAATACCTAAGTATTAAGAAGTTATAAAAACAGTTGGTTTGAGGTATTTTACTTTCTAGATTGTTTTAAATGTTGCATATAAAGTTGAATCATTTCCCTAAATGGGCATTAAACAAAGTGTGAATTTTAATATTATTCTAAAATCCTATATCTGAGGTAGAGAGTAAGAAGCTTCAAGCAAGAGGGATGAAATCTGTATTGGAAATTCAGACAAGACCACTGCAACTCTTTGGGATCCCAAGCTATTTTTTTGACCATTAACAGCAAAGGCAACAAGAAACTGATGGTCTTGTGGGAATGGTAATTAGGAATACAAACTGGTATCAGAATAATGCTTTTGCCTCCTTTTCTCTTTCTCTTCCTTGTGTCTCTCCAGTGAAAGAAAATTTTGGAATTGATAGAGTTGGGCTATTGTTTTTGGTTAGATAGATAGTAATAACAGAAGATACAAAACAGTTTAACACAAAGTCTCCACTGCTGTAAGAATAATTTGACAGTCTCTTTCTTGGCAAATTAGATATTAAAACATAAATATCATTACCTACTTATCAGTACTTGGAACACTTCTGCTTACAGCGAAAGAGCAAGAAATGTAATCCAGCTTTTGTGGATATTTAATAATTTTTTTTTAAAGTTTCAGATGGTAAGATCAGACCTTTGTTACTCCAGTAGCAACCAAACTCACACTGGACTTGACATCTAAGTTTTAGTTTGAGTTACACTATTAACATAAACATTTTAACATACACATTTAACATAAAAAGAACTTCAGACCATCCCTGACCAAACATAACATGCACATTTTTGTAGGATGAGAGCCACTCTCTACAAATATAATGCCAAATAAGAAGCATTAAGCTGGAAGAATTACCAAAGAAGCTTAAGCTGGAAAAGTCCTATTGAATTTTCAAGCCATTAATGCCCAAGTAATTTTTCTTTGTGAAAGCAGCAGAACCTGACAAAGAATCAGTCACGCACTGGAAGTTCTCAGATGCGTTAGATCCTGTAACAAGGTGGAATCATGGTGATATATGCCATCTGCTGGGACCCCCCACACTAGCACATTCTCAGGTAATGCTTGGTGGCCACAGAATCTGCCTGATTACCTTAAATCAAAGGTAACTGTTGGCAAGCTGTAGCAATAAATGCCAACTGGCAAAACTGGTTTGAGCAGGCCACTTGCAAAGCCTCATAGACAGCTGATGGTTAAAAGACTGAGGCATGGAAACTACTGCATTTCTCTGCAGGCTCAAGACATCTTTTGTCACACAGCTTTTCACATTTTTAACCAGATTAGTATTAGAAACGTCATGTTCTTGCTTTCTAAAATGTTAAGATAGGTTTTCCTAATATCACACAAATAACACAGTCATGGTTTCTCAGCCTTCAGATGTATGATTGAAATTGTTGAATAATCAAAATATTTCAGTGAAAATGTTATTCAGATTAATGTTTGTGTTGTTTTGTTTTCACTAGCAATTCACTGAATGAAGTATTCATAAATTTTACAGAAATATTAAAGAATATTTATGGAAATATCTCATAGAAATTCAATAAAGTAATTCTACCCTGAAAAAATTATTTGGCAATGTATGTTAAATCAGGTATCACAGAAAAACATATTATTTCATCCATGCATCCAGAATAGGCAAATTTTTATTATCAAAAATAGCATACACACACTATACATACCAAGAGTTATTTCCAGAAATGATCTGTAGAAGTCAGTGCCTTTGAAAAAAATGTTAATTTTTCTGAGATATCTAAGGTATTGCCTGCACTTTTTAATTATGGTACTTAACCACTTACAGAGACCATTTTAAATTGTACGTGCTATGAATGATTTGTCTATATTCTTTTCCAAGTTACTGCTGCTTAAAAAAAGACATACCTAAAACATAGTTTTCATTAGTTGAATTCAAACTCTATAAATGCACTTTGTCTGATTTTCTGAAACAGTTTTCATTCTGCATGATGGTGCTGTAGTTGCAGTTTTTGATATAAAGTTCTCATGAAACAGCATCAATTGTTTTGCTGATATACCTCAATTTTTACTGCATTCCTGCTCACTGAATGTTTTCTGTTTCTCTCCATCAGATCAGCCAATTATGCTTTTAGGAGGTTTATTCTTTACAAATCTAGTAATACTTATTACAAATGATTCCACTGCTGATTTGAGGACTTGAAAACGATTTTCTAGGAGGCTGCTGTAACCTGTGTCCAGCTGTCTACATCTTCCTGGGAGCCTATTTGCATAGATGGGGTTAGATGAAGTTCAGAAACCCACTAGGAAGGTCTCTTCATGAACTCTGATCCTAAAAGCAATTCTTTCCAACATAGGAAATATTTTTTCTATAAAAGCTGTTTTATTATTTTACTTTTGGCAGTGGCTATTCTGGCTTGTACCAAAAGCATTAGTCTTCTTTGTGCAACATAGATCATCAACTGAGAGGAATTTATGGTAGCCTGATGAGAAAATTTTCTGTCAGTGTTGTCTTACTCAAAAGGCAAAGCAACTGGAGAGATAGATTGTGTTAAGACCTCTTGTTAAGTTCTAACTTAGCACTGTCTCCATGACACCTTTAGTTGAAGCAAACATTTAGGTCATACTACTCAAACAAAAGTGAGCGAAGGCAGAATGTAGCAGTGCAGTAAAAACATCAGCGTTGTAACTCAGTGTTTGACTTCCTGTAAAAACTTGTAGATACCTTATTATAAATTCTGTACTTGGCAAAGCTGAGACAGCTTGCATTTGAAGTCATTGCTGCTCCATCTACAAAATAATTGAATCAAATAGAAAGAAGGAGATCATTAAATATGCAAGATTTTGCCAGAGTGAAAACTGGATTTACATTTTACATTGATCCTCTTAAAGTATTTCGGAGAATGCCTGCTACTTCACACTAGAGTACCGGTATTCCATGTAGAGCAGCAGCTATATACACTGGGTTTGCAGGCAAGCTTATTTTCCAGTTGTTTGTGGAAAATATTTCTGCTGCCTCTAAACCCCCTAGTGTTTTTCCAGTCATCTTATTGCCAGGGCTAACCCAAATACGTACTATCTACTACTTCAACTTATGTTTAGCTGAGCCATTAAACATACTATTACGTTGTACTACTGCAAACTTCATAGACTGAAAGATTCAAGATTAAACGATAGGTCTAGAAGCCTGAGAAAATTCCTGTAGACATATTGAAAACACTTATTTTCAACAGTCAACTAAGTATCAAGGCTACTTAATGATCAAATCAAGATCTGCAGACACCACAGCCTGCACACTCTTTCTTAGAAGATTTTAATCTTTGTCCTTGTCCTTCAGTGGAGTTTCTTTCCAGAGCATCTTGGCTTAATAAACGCCTTTCAAGAAGGCTTTAGTACAAGTGAGAGAGTACTTGTGTAGCAATCTTGAGTTCTTATCAACTGTATAGTGATCAGGTGAAGAAATAATTGATTTCAATCAGCAACACCTGTTTTTATAATTGCTCGAGTGATTATAATTCAATAATAAAAAGCCATTTTAACTATCTTTACTCAGATATTAACCTCTGATATACAGCATAAGAGTGAAAATGCAATTGGTTAAATTCCCTTAAGAAAAGAATTGATATCATACATTCATCCTATTTTGGACTGGTTTCTTTCTTATTTTCCCTTGCTATTTTACTTTTTTCAGAATAGAGTACGTTTACACATTCTCTATTGAAAGACCTCCATTTCTACCCATTTTCTATGTTGACAAATATGCCCCATCTCTCTAAAGGTTCAATGCCTGTCTTTTTTCCTCAGTTATCTTTTTATGATTTGCCGTTTTCATAATGGCATTAGGTTGTTGACACATAATTCAACTTGTGGTTTCCTATAATACCTAGACTCATTTCCACAAAACTGCTGCTTAGCCAGTTATTCTCCCTCCGTTTTTGTGCACTTTCTTTTTCCTACCCAAGTATAAATATTTGCATTTATTCTGATTGAACTGCACCCAGTCTTTTTTCTAGGCATTCCTCCATTTTGTCAAGATCATTTCTATTCTAAACATGTATTTTTCCAGTCTTGCAGTCATTCCCATCTTTGTGTTGCGTGCTTGTTAAGTCTGCAGGCTCTCCAGTCCATTTTCCAGGTCTATAATAAAAATATTGAATACTAAGCCATCCAAGAGATGTTACTGCAGCTCTCTTCTCAGCACACCTTGTCATTCTACCTACTAAATTAATATTACCTACTAAGATACTGCATTTACTTATTTTTCTTTTTTTTTTTAAATGAGATTTTTGTTCTGAAAACAGAAGTAAAGTCTATAATTTTCCCCCAACCTTCTTCCTTCACAAATTAAACCAGAAGTTTGTCTTTTTCGAATCTTCTGGCATCTTCCTCTCTTCTGTGAGTTCTGAAAAATAATAACAAATATCCTTGTGGCAAATGTCTGATCCAGAGTATTCCATGGTGAATCTCTTTTGGCATAGCTGATCTGAAAACAACCAAACATATTCTGTAACCTACTCTAGTAAACTGTTTTAGTCTTTGTCTCTGATCTGTTAGTCATTGACTTGCAGTTGTGAAGAGTGAAGAAAAAAAAAGAAGAAATTAAACATGCTGATGTTCTCAGTCTCATTTGTCCATGTCATTAACTGCTCTTCAACAACGAGACCAAAACATTTCTCATCATCTCCTTAGCACTGATATAGTTACAGAAAGTATAATCAGACATTACTCATATGTCTCATTAGGTATCTCGCATAGGCATTTCTAATATTATCTGCATGTACTTAAACAATTTTTTATGGTTGTTCTTACTAACCCAACCTGGTTTCTACCTTCTGTATGCTTTTATTTTCCTATCTAGAATATGAATCTCTACAACTTCTGTTCTCAACATGATGAAGTATAACATCACCCATCTTGGCCACCCAGTACTGGAAGGTAGTGACAACATTTTTTCCTTCCTTTTGTTTTGTTACAAGAGACGTAGTTGTTCTTATAATTTATCCAACCAGCATCCAAGATTAGTGTTTTATAATCCTACTGGAAAAATAACTTCTAAGTCAGCTTTGCTTTGATGTCAATCACGAGCAAGAGGAGCACAGCTGCCTGGGGACCTTGATGTCAATTGTATCTCCGTGGTGCCACCTTCCGACAGGCTGAACGCAGCCACGTCAGTGTTCCCGATGGCATCACATGACAGACAGCTCTAAAGGCAAGGTATCACTGCAAGGAAAGAGGATCTTATGCTGTGGCATTGGCCCTATGAGAACACGTCTGCCTGAGACTAGAGAGATGTGGGTGGGACAATCAAAAAGGGAAAATTCAGGAGTGTGATCTGACATATATCTTGGTTTTTGCATTGCATGAGTACAGTTCCTTTCAGTCTACTGGGCACTAAGACTCAAACATTGTGCAAATGCTGGTTGTCAGATTTATGTTGAATGATCAGTAATGAAAGAACTACTGGAAATGTAAATATTTTTAAATATTTTAAAATCTATTTGACAGGCAAAAGCTTGAAAATATCAGTATTTGTGCAACTCTGTCCATATCAGTTCAGGGTTAATTTGCAATACGTGACAGCAGGACTAACAGACATTTTCAGTGGAGGGAGAATTGGTGAAGCTGATACTGAAGGCTTTCCCAATGACTTGCCACAGTTCCCGAGCAGCTCATACAGAGATGAGAGCAAACACAAGACATTCTGTCATCAGCATGAAATGTATGTCTTGCATTCTTGATTTAATTTCTCGGTTGTGATTTTTCTTTCCAATTCCCTCTGGTTCTTATTTAACCTCATATATAAGACAGTAGGAGAATGTAGACCTGGATTGAATGCTACATGCTGACTCAAATCCTTTCAATACTTCAGTCCTATGAAGGGAAATACCAGGAATGCCTGCTGATACAGGAGTAAACTAGGAGAATCTATTGATTTTTTTTTACACATTGAAGTGCTTCTGTATGTACCTGATTAAAGAAGACTCGGAAATAGGTACGTATTCATTAATGGGCTGTGTTGCTTATTGTTGTCTCAAATCTTAAAAGCAGTATCACTGAAGATGTATAAGGAAAATATAACACATCTCAGTTTATCTTAATCTCGAATTGTCTTCAAAGTTTTAGAGTTACTGGAGTAACTTTAGTAAAAGCATTAGAGTATTAGACCTCTAATAGTTCTAAATGTTCTGCTGAGAAGTTTAAAAATAAATTCAAGCAGAACAATCAATGGATATGTCTATAAGATGGTGGAGGGAAAAGAATCTGATGGAGGAGCTACTCTTTTGAGAAACTGTTCCTCTTCATCCCGTGGTTCTCTTAAGTCTTCTGAAATGACGTGAAGACCCCATACAAAACTGAATGAATTAAAGAAAATTCCTGTCATTGTAAGTTTTAAAAGATAATATTTCTTTGACTTTTCTGTTATAAGGATTAGTTGCAAATGGTTTGCTACGAGAGGTTGACACCTGATACTCAAAATGTGAATTGTTTTGTTCAGCCCTGACATTTCAAATAATTGCGTATTGTTGCCTATTCTATGGGCATAATGCTTACAAGGCAGAAGGCTTGAAGAAACCAGGGCGCTTGGACTCTCTGTCCAAGAAAATAGTGCTGCAGGGAGAGTAGCCTAGCAGTAAGCAGCCTTGGCAAATTTTAGAAAATTAAAACTATTCAAAAGGCTTTTTTTTTGTTTGTTTGTATGCCTAGTTTTAAAATGATATTCTCAGTGGAGATATCTGAAACATTGCCTATTTGCATCAACATGAGGCAAAATTTCCGTCATATTATTTAAAAAGAGTTGAATCTGACTGAACAGCAAAGGTATTCCTTGGTACATGACTTGATCAAATGTTTCTTTTTTGTGGCTTTGGCTATGGCTGTACTCTGTCTTCCCCTCTTTAGAGACCCTGTCTTTCCAAAGGGGCAGCTACCATTTTGGGAACATTGCAACACATTTTTATGGAACATATAAACAAGATGTTTTCTATCTTAAGGAACTTATTTTTTGTTTTCTCTAGGTCAGTTGCTACCCTTGGTCAATACCAGATTACTGAAAATACATGATCATGGTGCATGGCAAAATATTACAGAACAGGTCTACTTACACAAGGTTTCCTCACTGGCTTACAGAAAATCTGTATAGAAAGAGAAAATGGCTTATTATGAAGCTATCTAGAGATGATTTCACAGATCCCAAAAATATACTTTCTACGATATGGTGTTGTTTTTTATTCATGGGAGGCTCAGGGTATTTGACCAAAATATTTTTGTAGGCTTCTCTTAAAGAACAAATAAGAAAAATCAACTCAGAAATGTGGATGTATCTGTTCAGAAACTTGCTGAGTTTTCCAGGTCACAGAAGACCATTTCCTGTCAGTACAAGAAGAGAGCTAAACCACTGATTTGTTTATGGGTGAATAAAAATCCTGTGGCTTTAGAGTGCTTTGTGTGTGGGGAGGGGGAGAACAGGGGAAGGCAGGGAGTTGTTGGGCTTTTTTTCCCTGTAAAATAAAATCATGTTATTTATGTGCTTGTTTCACCAGCAAGTGACTTCAATTAATACACTTTCAGGTTTTGGAATAAAATCTTTCTTTAACAAGCCTTACCTGACCAGGATAATAAAGCCTGGATTGAATATAAGTGGGGGTCAGTTCCAAAAGCAAACATATATCTATTCTTTAACCAGGTCTACTCTTCATTTGCTGAGGCCTGAGCTGGCTCTTCTACTTCCCCAAGTAGGGAAAATATCAAATTTTGAGCTCCACATGCAGATTATGGGACAATTGTGACCTTCGGGATTTGTAGAGGGCTGGTAGGAAAGTCATGACTACAACTCTGTGCTTCCTAGTTTTAGGAAGCTTCCTGGTTTTCTGTCTCTTGAAAGAGGAAGAGTAGCAATCAGCTGGCTGTATGGGTACACCTGGAACCATTCCTTTTGCCATTACCTCATATAGCATCCCGATTTAGTTGTGTTTAAGTACTACGTTTTGGAAGGACTAAACCTACTTGACCTTGTGCTCACCAACAGGGAGGGACTGGTGGGCGATGTGAAACTTAAGGACAGCCTTGGCTGCAGTGACCATGACACGGTGGAGTTCAAGATCCATGGGGCAGCAAGGAAACCATTCAGCAAGCTCTGTACCCTAGACTTCAGGAAGGTGGACTTCGGCCTCTTCAAGGACCTGATGGGCAAAGTGCCGTGGGAGGCAGCCCTGGAGGGACGAGGGGCCCAGGAAAGTTGGTCCACATTCAAGGAGCACCTCCTCCAAGCTCAGCAGAGGTGCATCCCGACGAAGAACAAGTCAGGCAAAAAGACCAGGAGGCCTGCGTGGATGAGCAAGGAGCTCCTGGGCCAACTGAAAATGAAGAGGTTAGCCTACAGAGGGTGGAAGCGGAGACAGATAGCCTGGGAGGAATACAGAGAAGCTGTACGAGTGACCAGGGATCAGGTGAGGAAGGCTAAAGCCCTGAAGGAATTGAATTTGGCAAGGGATATAAAAAGCAATAAGAAATGCTTCTATAGGTATGTAGGGGACAAAAGGAAGTCCAAAGAGAATGTAGGCCCCCTCCGGAAGGATACTGGTGCACTGGTTACCCGGGACATAGAGAAGGCTGAGGTACTCAATGAATTTTTTGCCTCAGTCTTCACTGATAAAGCCTCTTGTCTTACCACCCAAGCTGTGGAAAGAACTAGCAGGGACTGTGAGGATGAACCACCGCCCACTGTACTTGAAGAGCAGGTTCGGGAACATCTGAGGAACTTGAAGGTGCACAAGTCCGTGGGACCTGATGAGATCCATCCGCGGGTCCTGAAGGAACTGGCGGATGAAGTTGCCAAGCCACTGGCCATTGTATTTGAGAAGTCGTGGCGGTCTGGTGAGGTCCCCGATGACTGGAAGAGAGGGAACATAACCCCCATTTTTAAAAAGGGGAACAAGGAGGACCCAGGCAACTACAGGCCGGTCAGCCTCACCTCTGTGCCTGGCAAGGTCATGGAGCAGATTCTCCTGGGAACCATGCTAAGGCACATGGAGAGCAAGGAGGTGGTGGGTGACAGCCAACATGGCTTCACCAAAGGCAGATCGTGCCTGACCAACTTGGTGGCCTTTTACGATGGGGTGACAGCATCGGTGGACAAGGGTCGACCAACGGATGTCATCTACCTGGACTTGTGCAAAGCTTTTGACACTGTCCCGCACGACATTCTTCTCTCTAAACTAGAGAGGCATGGGTTTGATGGATGGACCACTCGGTGGATAAGGAATTGGCTCAATGGCCGCACTCAGAGAGTAGTGGTCAACGGCTCGATGTCCAAGTGGAGACCGGTCACGAGTGGCGTCCCTCAGGGGTCCGTGTTGGGCCCGGCCCTCTTCAACATCTTTGTCGGTGACGTGGACAGTGGCATGGAGTGCACCCTCAGCAAGTTCGCTGATGACACCAAGCTGTGTGGTGCCGTCGACACGCTGGAAGGGAGGGATGCCATCCAGAGGGACCTCGACAGGCTGGAGAGGTGGGCCCGTGTCAACCTCATGAAGTTTAACCAGGCCAAGTGCAAGGTCCTACATCTGGGTCGTGGCAATCCCAGGCACAAATACAGACTGGGCGGAGAATGGATCGAGAGCAGCCCTGAGGAGAAGGACTTGGGAGTACTGATGGACGAGAAGCTCAGCATGAGCCGGCAATGTGCTCTTGCGGCCCAGAAGGCCAACCGCGTCCTGGGCTGCATCAAGAGGAGCGTGGCCAGCAGGTCGAGGGAGGTGATTCTCCCCCTCTACTCTGCCCTCGTGAGACCTCACTTGGAGTATTGCGTCCAGTTCTGGAGTCCCCAACATAAGAAGGACATGGACCAGTTGGAGAGGGTCCAGAGGAGGGCCACGAAGATGATAAGAGGGCTGGAGCACCTTTCCTATGAGGACAGGCTGAAAGAGTTGGGGCTGTTCAGCCTGGAGAAGAGGAGGCTCCGGGGTGACCTTATAGCGGTCTTCCAGTACCTCAAGGGGGCCTACAAGAAAGATGGGGAGAGGCTGTTCAGGAGGGCCAGTTGTGATAGGACAAGGGGTAATGGTTTTAAAATAGAGGGAGGTAGATTCAGGTTGGATATTAGGAAAAAATTTTTTACCATGAGAGTTGTAGAACACTGGAACAGGTTGCCCAGAGAGGTGGTGGATGCTCCATCCCTGGAGACTTTCAAGGCCAGGCTGGATGAGGCCCTGAGCAACCTGATCTAGTTGGAGATATCCCTGTTCCTTGCAGGGGGATTGGACTAGATGACCTTTGAAGGTCCCTTCCAGCCCTAACGATTCTATGATTCTATGATAATATGTCCCTATATACACCAAAGTAAAATATACTGGTCTTAAATAGGACATTGGTATAGCAATTGTAATCTGAAACAAGACATCAGCCTGAGTGAGTTCGCAAGGTTTTGTGTGTGGGTTTAAAAGAAAGAAAAGTGCCGGGATCCGGGAACGATTAATGGAAGTTAATCCAGAAATGCTGCCACGCAACATTCCAAATAAGAAGAGAGGACTGATACAGCCTGTGCAGTTTGTATGCAAATTGATCTTGCAGAGGGAGAGAGATTGTTTTTGACAACTTGATTCTAGCAACGCTGCAAGGCACCTAGAACGGTCCTGCTTTCTATTTTCTCCAGTTCCTCATATTCCTTGAGGTGTTGATAATGAAAGACTCCTGGCCAGACTAAATGTAGCTCATGTTGACAGCGACAGCAAATACACATGGTAGCTTTCATATTTCTCTGTGAAATCTTTTGTCATTTTTCATCCTTTTTCCATAGGGCAAGCTGTGAAATAACATATAATTTCTGTCACCTGTGTTGAGATTTCAGCAGTAGAATTACAAAAGATGTGCAGGTCTCTAGAAAAAAACATTCAGAGAATGGTGTTTGAATGATCTTTGGACTCTCTTTAAGCTTCAAAGGAACTGCAACACTTTCTCCCTAACCTCAGTAATTGCTGCTTAAAAAAAAAAAAAAAAAAAAAAAAGCAGATTTTAAAAAGAAATCATGCAATCTAGAAACATACTTTCCATCTGTGTATTGCGGCTGAAATCCAAAACAGGCCAGCTGGTCATAGCACAGCTCACATATTCACAGTATCTGTCCTCTGAATAAGTCATTTCATCATAAACAGTAGAAAGCAAAAAGCTGAGCCTTAACTTCTCTGACTTTTTTCCCTGTATTTGACACTCAAAGGACTGGCAGGTACTAAAAGATTCCTCTCTGATGTTAAATTTGATATTGTCATTGCATTTTATTTGCTGCTCAAATATGTCTTTTTAAAACTGTGTGATCCAGGATGTGGAGTGGAATGTTTGTTGTGGCAAATGCCTCTCTTCATTGGAGCGGTTTGGTCTGGCAGTGTTCCCAGTTTGCTGTAGATTTAGCAAGTAAGTTGTGCACAATCCCTTGATTTTTGTTCTTGCTTTTTGTGGCACTGTCTCTGTATCTTGAGAGCTCCTGGATTTTTAGAGTAGTGTCTTTCAGCATCCACATTTTATATCTAATCAACAGGGACTGATCCCAGCAGACTAGAAATTCCTCCTTAAGTAATGGGAAATCTCTCTGTTCTTCCCCTCCACATTATTGATTTTGCTTTGAGGAGCAGACACTGCGCAGAGGCTGCGACCTTCCCCACTCCTTCTCTGGGCTGGAATGTTTTGAACCAGTGATTGTCACTCTGTGCTGAAACCTTTTAGATAAAAAATAGAGATGATGTGTCAGGTAAGGGAAGAGAGATGAAAGGTAAAACCTGTTGTAATAGCATCCAGGGATCCTGAAGGGGAAAGTTGGTCATCGTAGTCTTTTGAGGTGATCTAAACCAGTTGTGATCAGATACAATGACAAGCTCTGTCTGAAACATAACCATGACGGAAATATGAACGTGACTGAGGAAACTTCTGCAGTTATGAAAGGTACTCAGTCTGTCAGTGTGGGGGCACCAGACCATGTGAAACTGGAAGCGGGTTCTGGCACTGCTTAAGCTCTTCCCATCTTCTTCATCTGTAGTTTCGGGAGCCCTCCCCATCTGTCTTGGTGGCCCTCCATGGAACTTGCTGCACTTTGTCAAAATCTTCCTTGCACTGGGGAGAATCATGTTAAATGTTCCTAAAAACTAGAACAAATGGCAGTTAAACTTCTGGTTTGGTGCTTTACTATTTTATCTGGTTTTACTATTTTATTTGTTTTTACATTCTTGAAGTATGAATCTCAACAAACTGTGTTTAAAGTGCTTTGTCTACTTAATGACCAGACTTTTGAGTAACTCAATGACGGAAAGCATGTGACTATAGTCTATGTCTTCAGCAAATGGATATTAGGTTCAGAGTGGGAACCTATGCAAAAGAACGGCTACTTTCAGAAAAGTAACCAAACCCCTTGCTGCTTGTACAGTGCGGTTTCCATGCACAGTCAGTCGTGCACACCTATATTGTACCTCCCTGGCTAGGTATCTACAAGCACAGCCTTACTCTGGGTGCTCAGAAGAATACTACTATGCTTTGTAATTGCAGCTGTGTATTAATATAATGCCTTCTCTTCATTAACAATTGTATGGCCTTTTCTATACTCTTTAAAGGACACCAACTTGTTCCATTTCCTTTTTTTCCTCCCTTTAATAACAAAATGCCTCCTTTGGTAATTAGTTACAATGGTGCATTTACTTGATACAGATTTACTAGCACTACAGAATCATTTAGATCTCTGGAGATCTCTAGTCCAGCCCTCAACTTGGAGCAGGATCATCTCCAAAGCTACAGCAGGTTGTTTAGGGCCTTGTCCAGTGAGTATTTAAACATCTTCAAAGATCGAGGTTCTACATCCTGTCTGGGCTACAGGATCCAGTGTTTGACCTCTCTCATCATGCAGACTTTTTCCTTAGATCTAGTTGGAATTTCCCTTGTTGCAACTGGTGTCCATTGCCTTTTCCTCTATTACTATGCATCTCCAAACAGAGTCTGTCTTCTCTATAACAACCCATTATTTATTTATGCTGCAGTTGTTTACAGAGCTATATGAATGACTGGTGAAGACAGACAGGCACTCTGAATAGCTGTCAAGTCAAAGTAGTTAAAATCAGAATCTGCTGGGCAGAGGCTTCTGCAGACCAGGAAAGATGTACAGCTGATCTGAGTAGCTGGATGAAGCATTAGTGATCTTAACTGAGAATATAAAAAGAAAGGTGATATAGGTGCCAAAACGCCTCTTTATGGCTCTGCTTGCTCACAAGCAGATTAGAGAAAATTTCCCCTTATGCCAGTCATGTGAGAATTGCCCCAGTTGTGCCACATAATAGTTTTTCCGAAAGGTAGTAGATGGTAGCTTGGAAAAACTTGGTCCTTAAGGAGCCCTGTAGGTCCTTACTGGGAGGCTAAAAGGATTCTTCCTCTTGTGTTTTTTTGGGGTGGGTTTTTCTCAGTGAAAATTATCACAGTTGTTCAATCCTGTGAGCTATGCCTGTCCACTGCATTCATTCTCAATCCATGGTGGACATACTGGAGTGCATCCTGCTCACTCCATCTGCACAGGTAAGCCCTGTGTTAGTTCTGATACAAAAACTAAAGAAGAGTACGAGTCTCTCCTTGCTGGGATTTTGTGATATAAAGTTTCGCACAGGGTTGGTACTGATGTGGCACAATTGATCCCTGAGATAAGATTTGAGGAATGCAAGTAGAATAGAGGTCTCTACACCTTCTCCCAGATCTCCAGACTCTCTCTGTGGCCTGGGTCACATTGTGTGTTCATTCCTCTCTTACCTTCATGGCAAGATATGTGCTACATGCACCTCTTAAGTTAGTACCAGGATGAACAGCTCTTCACTGCTTTTGAAGTCCTGATGAGATCAGGTGGACTATTGAAGCAGAGCTGGCAATCTTTTCATATTTACTTGGACAGTATTATATACAATAGGTTCTGCTTCCTATCCCAGAAATTGTTTGTTCAGATCTGGTTGTGTTTGAGTAGCTCAGGCACAAACAATTGCTGCCATTCAAGCAGGATTAGGTGTGGTTTATATCTTTCCAGATTTGTTTATTTATGTTGTGGTTCCATCCTTAGATATGCCTGATTGTTGAAGTCTGTGCCTGATTCTTTACCTGCTCATATACTTAGCTTTACTCATTTAAGTAATACTGCTGAAGTTTGAGTCTATTAGAGTGAGGTCTGCCTCTGTATTAACTTACTGTAATGAAAATGTAAAATAACCAGAGCAAACCCCTATTCTAACTACGTATATAATCAAATATGCCCTCAAGTAATTGGATCCGTAGGATAGAAAGCAAAACATTTCAAACGGTACTGGTTTGCAATCATTATCCTTTAAGCATATAAATCCACCAGACAGCTTAGAAGTGCAATTTCTGCCACCAGCTATGTTGAAAATGCACTTGCATACTTAGTACTAAACTATGGCATCAAGCAACAAGCTATGCTCTAGGGATAGTGTAGAGCCCCTATCACTCCTGTGCCAGTTCTGGGAGTTGTCATGTCTTAGGGAGGCACAGTGCCTCCAGAGCTGCTCTTGCATCACTATTAATTAGGGCGCAGTTCGCGCTCCTTTCTGCATCTTGTCAGCTTCAGTGGCTGGTGTGCAAGATGAGATAGTCTCGTCCCCTTAGTGTATGCCATGAGAACTGCTACGGTGGGTCAGATCGAAGGTCCAGTCAGCTCAACACGCGTTTTCTGACAGTGGCCTGCAGCAGATGTTTAGAGAAAGAGAAGCAGAACAAGGCAATTACAGAGAGATACTTTCCAGAGCTTTGCTGGGAAACCAGGAATGTGGAGGCTTTCCTGAGCCAGATATCGTCTCTACGCTTTAGCATATGACAGCTGTACAGGCTGCCAGTGAACTTGTTTTAATTTCCCTTTGAATTATTTTTACTCTTCTTGCCACCCCAATATCCGATGGCAATACATCCCATAATGATTCTCTGATGTGTGAAAATGTGATTTCTTCTGCTATCTGTAAACCTACCACCTGCTAACTTCACTGGATATTTTCCTTCCTTGGGTGCCCTCCCATTCTTGCACTATGAGAAAAAAATACTCAACCCCATTGGGCAGCAGCATCCTCAGTTGGAAACAGTCTCTTCCTGTCCACTGCTGCACAAGCGCTACAAGTGGGGAAAAAGGTATTTTGTGCCCAGGTTTTGCACAAATGCATGATAAAGGAAGGGATGCAATCTGGCAGCCATCCTCAAAGATTACCTTGTATTTAGGAGTGGAGGAGGCTCAGCTGCATAGCTACTTGCCACAGAAGACAGCAAGGATTGGGGCAGAGATCCCTTTCTGTACCAGGAACAGCAAACACCTTTTAGGGAAAGCAAAGCGTGTTTCTAACAGACTAGTTCTAAAAAAGATTGTGGAGGCCGTTTTTTTCCCCTTAAAAAATATCCATTCAAGTTAATTGAAACATCTGTGTAAAATTCACTACATTGTTTTTTTTCCAAAAAGAAATGGCAGTTCCCTTCAAAGCTTTTAAATTATACTTAGATTTTTCTTTAGAGGAATGTTTGGTTTCATTTCAAAATTAAGTTTACTGGAGTTTTATTTTAAAGAAAACAAAGAAAATGAAAAATGCAGTCAATGCAAAAAAGCCTGCCTTCCCTTCCATTGCGAGCTGCTTCTGATAAAAAATGCTCCTCATCAAAATAACGAGTCCCCTCCACCTTCTCTAATATGAAGGATTAGACCTGTTAGAAAAGTGCTAGAGATTTTATCTTTAAAATGGTCTTTGGCCGTCTGTGTGTGCTACACAGCCCAGACTTGGTGACTGATAATTATGAACAAAATTACACTTTACTGTATTTGCATACGTTGAATTAGATTCCTGGTAGCTAATTGCAAGAGAACCAGAGAAGGATACCTACAGAACTGCATTTCATTCTTTGCTCCCTTCTATGTTTTATTTGGTCAGAGTTTTCCACAAAGAAATCAGGATTTTTAACCTATAAATGCTAACAGTTGTAAACTGAATGACAAGCAGAATTTAAAATATTAACTTGCACATTTTTTGAATATCTCAGCTACAGAAAATTTCCTATTGGTCCAGTTGACCTCAAAAGCAAAGTAGTTTTCTTTATTACTCTTAGAGGAGACCAAAACGTGAGCTGATACTGAAAGAGTGACTGAACAATCCCTATCTCCCCCCAATATGAAAAAAGATACTAGAAAAACTAATGTCTTCAAAGGCCTTATTTGACATTTCTCCCTGTTATTTTTTTATTTAATTCCAGGACAGGCATAGTGAAGTAAAATAGATGTTAGTACTGCTAGCAGACTAATGGAGACTTTACGGGTGCAGGAAATAGATTCTGAGATTCAATGACTGCATATTCTTGATAATGATCTTGATAGCAATCGATCAGTATTTATTTTAGGAAATGTCTGAAATATATGTAATAGCAATAAACTGCAAAGAAGTGTTCTCCTGTAAGTCAGTGTGGTTGCCAAAAGACTACCGCTACATAAATGAAAATCTGCTAGTTGTTTAGTGTTGCCAAATGTTTAACTGGCCTCTGAAACTTGGCATACACAATGAAAATCAGTTACCAAATGGATAAAACAATAGCAATTATTCAGGGAATATGATCTTGTTCTCTTAAGTTGTGTGCTGAGATGGAGTGCTGTGCTGCCTTTATCTCATGCTGGATGAGCTGGGTGAGCCGTGAAATGCCCATTACAGAAAAGAAACTCTGAGAGGTGTGGAGAGCTGGGCAGCTTGCAACAGCAGATGCAGCTTGGCTCGATGGCTCTAGGCTTGGTGAAGGAGCATACAGCAGAAGGTGTAGCAGCAGTAACAGCACCATACTTTTCACGATGAGACGCCTTTGTATGCTAGTCTACAACTCTCAGCTGAAGGGTAGGGTGTGATTGGGAGAAATTTCTAGGGATACTTGTGTCCATCATGTCACGGTCTTTGAAGGTATCAGTCTTTGACATCTGAAGGATGGTAGATTCTGAACTCAGGTGCTTTGGTTGACTACTTGGAGTTCAATAGGCTAATTTTGGGTCAGAGAGATGAGACTGGGTCTACATGTTGGCTCTTTGGCACCAGCTAATCCCACCTGGCCTTAGATGACCAGAGTGAGATTCCCTTTGGGCTGTCCCAGCATTTTAGCTCATAGTCCATTTAATTTTAAATAAATAAATTGCAATAGCAATGCCTGTTTCTTTCCACTGGCTAAAAGGAGAACCTAGATGACTGGTTCAGGTGTATGCATCTGCAATGTAAAAAGTTAGGTGCAAGTTAGGTGAGAACAGAGATCCATTTACAATCTCTATGGATTGTGACCATTATGAACTTCTGAATACATGCTCACACCATTCTGGCTGTGTGTCAAAGATTTGGCATGACGTTGCTCTAAGGGGAAAAATATTCATGCTTGGTTTCTTTGGTCCAGCTGTGGAAAGCTCAGTGCGCGAACAAAGCCTGGCAGGAGAAAAAGGAAAGTTAGGCTTACAGCAATACTTCCACTTGGCTACATTTGACCTTCAAGGTCACTCTTTCCCTATACCTACATATAATATAGGTATTGCATGTAATACCTATATTATGTTCCTAATAAAATTATTACAACTCCAAGGTCCATTCCACAGAAATGGAACAGAAGCAGACATGATGGCAAGCAACTCCAGTCTCCCTTGTTTGCACAGGTTTTGTTCTCAAAGGTCAGAAAAGAAATGTGAGGCTTGAGGGCCTTGCTACGACTCATTTCCTACGTCACCCACTGTGACCTTTCTATGCAGGATTACCCCATAATGTGCTGAAGAGCCACAGAGTCATGATAGTTTTCTGATAAGTGACCACTGGAGTGACCACTGAATTTGCAATTTCCAGCTTGCTATCCAAATGTGTAGTTAAAATCTATTTATAAAATCCCTTCTTAACTTCAGCGCAGCCTTTTGTATAACCTTCTACAGGATGAAGTAATCTTCTCAAGCTGTTGACACACTTTAAAGAAGAAAAACATACTATTGCTTCCCATGCCAAAAAACGTTCGTTATCATCCTTGAAGTATGAATGAAATCACCTAATCTTCCAATCATTAAGCTGCTCCCTACTTTTCTAATCACCGATTTTAATGCAATTTAAAACAGATACCATGCATCTGATAACACGTTTGCATGGGACACAGAGAACTGTGTTTCAATTGGACCTTGCTGCTGAGGGTACGATGATGTTCGTTAGTACGTAGCAGTGTTCAGCTGAGAGACATTTCATGCTGATCTCAAGCAGCGACTTCCTCAAGAACACTGGAATTCCAAGTGGATGATTTTAAATGCGATTTATCTGCTCACAGTGTATGTACAAAACTATCCCAAAGGTCCTTCCAAACTGCCCTGTAGCTATGCCCCAAAATATATTTCACGCACCATGTGTAATTCAAATACACCCGAAAGGACTCGGAGACCAAGAAGTGAGTTCTGATTGAAATAATTCCTCAGGGGAATGTTTGTTGCTAAGAAGTGGCTGAATACCACAGAGATTAATAATCCCAGTATGAAATATTTTTCCATGCTCTTTCATTCCGCTCATTTATTTAGAACGTATGCCAGGGAGCATTAATGTTTAAAAAAGCCTCCGCCTACATCCATGTACAATGTTCTAATAAGAAGGGCCCAAGCTTACAGGAAGTGTAGTCTTGTGACTCTGTGGTTAGGTACATTTACACCACTAAGCTTCTTCCCTTCTTTCTTCCCCCAGGTGTCCTCTCTACCAAGAGGGCAAGCTTTTTCCCAAATCCCCTTAACAGAAGTAAGATGGACCTTACAACACGTTAGCTTTTATTCTTGACTTCATAGTCTGGGAAGAGGGAGAAGGAGTTTTCTGTGGTATAATTTACCTGGATTATTTTACACAGCTGCATTAGGATGAGATGAGTCCACCCTATAAATGTCTTTCTAGCTTTAAAGTTTAGGTGACTGGCACCGGTATGGATGTATGAAGCTAGGAAGGGTGAATCCTGATGTGTTGTTGAGATGGTTCGTGACTGCTCGTTTCGGGGAGTGGGAGACTGCATGTCTACTGTGTTCCTGTGGTTTTTCTCTACTAATGCAAAGTGATAGTACTTGGATACACGGACAGTATCTTGTGTTCTGGGTGTCTCAGCTGACACTGGTAGTGAAAGACACTGTGTTTCAAGAGCTGGTCTTACTTAGAGACCAGTTCGGTGTCCCTCTTCCAGCACCCCCTGCCCCTTCCTGGGCTCAGTGAAAGGCAAACAGGACTGCAGTTCTGCTTGCGCGTTGAGAAAGAGAAAACACGTCGTAGACTGTACCAATCCTGTAACAAAATAAAGCGAACTTTTCCGGCTCATTGCCATCTCTATTGCTCCTTTGAGTATACATAACTACAGCAAAAGCAACTGTATAATTTGACCCTTCTTGAAAATGAAAGGAAGGAAAAACTGCTATGTGGTTTCACTGAAACATGAAGATTACAAATAAAACGAGACACTTTGTACAACTGTGCAGAGAAAGAAGCTCTTAAAATTACAATGATGATCCCTGAGTCAGATCCAGTACTTGGGAGATTGTTTTAATTAGGACTGACATATATTTGTTTCTAGATGTTTCAGCAAGTAGGGAAGAAGGGAGATCTTGGCAGAAAGTGTATGTATCAGGAGGCACCTGATGCTATTGAGCCTGAAGCAAACCTCCCCCAAACTCTTCAGGATGTCATTGAAACACACAGATGTAATTATTTGAAGTTCCTTAAGGAATTGATGTCTCAGTAATTAGACAACTCATTACATCAAGAAATAAGGAAATAAGATTGACAGAGATAAAAATGAACACACTGATAATTTAGCAATATGTGAACAAACAGCATTGTAAGGACTGGCTGTCTGAAAAGAGAAGCACCTAGGAGAGAATCAGCAGACCCAGGCTCACTTTCGTCAGCCCATCTCCAAGTTACAGATACAATAAAGAAAAAGAGGTTAAAATAGGAAACACTGTCACTGTCTAGCCTAGCCTTTTGCTCAGCAGCTTGTTCCCCAGGCCTCCATCCTCTCCAGCCTCTTGTCAGACATTGTTCAATGGTATCTCATCCCAAATGAAGAGTGACATGTGTGAGACACCTAGAACCAGCTTTGTCATGTCCTTCTAGCCAAGTCAGCAGTCTTTCCTATTGTCGTGGTTTAGCCCGAGGAGGTAACTAAGCAACACTCGGCCACCTGCTCTGGCATGGGGTCCTCATGGGCTGCAGGTGGGTCTCTGCTCCACCATTAATCTCCATGGTGTGCAGGGGACTACCTGTCATCTCACCATGGGCTGCAGGGGAATCCCAGCCCCAGCACATCTCCTTCTGCTCCATCTTCACTGACCTGGTGTTTGTGTGGCCATTTCTCTCAGATCTCAGTCCTCTCTCTGCTGCAGCTGTGCCGGACCCAACCAGCCTGACGACCCTCAGCAGTCCCGGCAGGATGAGCTCTGCCCAGCGGGCACCCCGGGAGCGGGGCTCTTCCGAGCTCTCCAAGCCGCGCCACCGTGGCCATCTTCAGTTGAGTGGCAGTGTCTCAGCATGGAGAGAGACACTCCACCCCCACCTCCCCACTCTCTTCTCTTCACTGCACATCCCACATAGTGTGGGTGCCTTTGTCCCGTTCTTAAATATGGCATTCACAGAGGCACTGACTGGCTCAGCCCTGGCCAGAGGCAGGTCCAATCAGGCCAGGGCAGGTCTGACTTGGAGCCAGGGAAGCTTCCAGCAGCTCCTTACAGGGGCTATCCCTGCAGCCCCTCCCTGGCTACCAAAACCCCACCACGCAAACCCAGCACACCTGTGATTTCAGGTAACTTTGAACCAGGGGTTCAAGTCTCTTACACTGACACTTTGCCTCAAATGAACATGCCCATCAAATGTGCTTATCGCGCTGTGGACCTGACTCCCCAACTCTTCTGTTACTTTTTTGAGCTCTGTGTATGTTGCTTGCTGGAACTTCTAATGCACCGTTTCAGACTTTCCATCCAAAAATCGCTCTGGTTAATATTCTATTATTCTTTCTAACATCTGCTATAAGTCAATTATTAAGCAAACATTTTCCTCAGGGAAACCTTGGTGGTAATAACATAAGAAGTGGAGAGGTATTGTTTACATGTCAGTAAATATTTTGAGAGTTATGGTGAAACTAAACTTTAAGACACAGCATTCTAATTATAGCAGGAAACTTTAACCATGTACACAGTGCTTAACTATTGTCTTTACAGATGACGTGGTGCTGAACAAAAGTTTTGAACAACAAAAATAAACCACCAGCACGTGTTACCTCTTTGCGGTTTCTCTGCCTATTAAGAGAAGAAACTGTCTGAGTAAAATAATTTCGATGTTCCTCTCAGGACTATGTCTTTGCCTGCTTTCTTGAGCCTTCTACTAACTGTGAAATTTATTTGAATTATCTTCAGATTGACTTTTATAATCCAATCCTCAGCTACCTTTCAAGTTTCCTATTGCATGGCAATACTTTTCATCTCTGCACTTTCTGATCATAGATCTTCACTTTTTCTATCCTTTGCCTGTGAAGAGTTGTCGCCACTTTTGCTTAGGACTCTTGGGTCACTCTTCAGCTCTGCAGGGACAGAAGATGCTAACAGAGCCTGGATAGTTCAGAGGCTTAGGGTGCAGAAAGGTCTTATGACTAGTCATTAACCTGGAGCCAAATTTACTCGGTCAAAAGTGACCAGAAGTAATTCCTGAAATCTTCTTGGCAGCCATATATAAACAGAAGCTAAAGCTAGCAAAGTTGCCTTTGGTTATGGTTTGTGGGGGGGTTGTTTGGTGGTGGTTTGGTTTTGTGATTTTTTCTTTCTTAATAGAGCATGTCCTGTGAAAGATTTCTTGGACATTTTTCAACAAACCACTTTGCCCCCAAGCACCTTAACTGGAGGGAGCGGTGAGAATCTGTCATACTGATGTTCTTCCTACTTCTGTCTTTTGCTTTTCCCCACACGAGTCAGGTTCCAGTTTTTGGCAGTAAAAATGCAAAAATAAAAAACCAGCTCTAAGTACAGAGATGGATACCTGTTTGGGAAATAAGAATAATCTCAAAGGACAGTAGTGACTGTCTGTCCTGAGTGGCAGCTGAACATGACTCATCTCAAGGTGGGATGAGGTGCTGCCCTATTCTTCCGTCCACCTTCCCAGTGTTGCACCACTACTCCTCTGCCTGACAGGGGTGGCACTGGCAGGGACACATCCCAGAGGTGTCAGAGGCAGCAAACGCTCCATTATCCCCAGGTTCTGAACACTATCTCTTTGGAAAAAGAAACGCTGATGACCAGCTGGGTGAAGACCCGTTGCCATTCAGCAGCTGTGGTTTCTGAGTGGAATTTCGGGCTGAACGGGCCCCCGTGCTTGGACCTGAGCTCTCCCTCCGAGGTGCGTTGGGGAGGGAACATGAGGGAGTTTGCACAGCTGCTGCTGCTCCTGCAAAGGCCTGACTCAGGAGCCAGAAAACTGGTCAATTAGAGGCTTGTCATTGACTCCAATAGGCTGCAAATGAGCTCCGGAGTGAATAAAGAGTTTCAGTTCCTGGAGCTGCTCATCTGGCACCTTTCACCAGAAAGGGGCCAATTTTACAGTTTTAAGTAAATAAAGTTTAAAGTAAACAAAGCTGTTTTTCACCAAAACTCTGGATTCTTCATATGTGAAGAAGTGGAAGCTGCTGTTGCCTCAGAGGAAAACTGACAGCTAAAAACAGCAAAAGAGGCTTGTGAAGGAAGAAAGCCGTTTGACACCTTGCAACTCCCCTAAATCAGGCAAGGCAGCCTCCTGCAGAAATACCTGTGCTAACTCCAAAGCTGAGACGCGTTAGAGTCCTGTCAGCATGGCATTTGCTTACAGCCCGTGCCTAATGTAGTTATGCTGCTTCTAGGACACAAGCTAGTATCTGTACAGTACCGTACTGTGCTGGCATGATCAGCTGTTGCTCCGTGATGCCCTACGGATACTTAACATCATGTCTTAGTGCATGCTAGCACACATACCTGTCCCAATTTGATGCCACACTTTAAAATTTAAATTGTGTAAAATCCATAGACAGGCATGAGATTGACTGGAGAATTTAGCAAATAGACATTTGAGCAGCTAAACTGATAAGGTTTTTTTCCTTTTTTTTTTTTTGTACTGAAGTGAAACGGTCCACTAATTTCACTTAATCAGCCTAAATTTACCCTTTGGGTTACAGTTGCACCAAATATACAGCCTAGTTTGAAGAGCCACGTTGCTGCACTTGTACTGTGCGGAGTAGAAAGACTGATATCTGGATTTCTTTGGGACATTTCTCACATTCCCGTTGTGATTCTGTCATAAGAAAGGTGCAAAAGGGAGCTGTAATTAACCGTTTGGAAGTCTGTGATGTTTTCGCAAGGAGACAATAATTTCCTCTTGTTCATGTTACAGTATGCTAAGTATTTAGTAAATAGTCTGGAAGGAGGCTCTTTTGAAGATTTTCGTTACTTAACACCTACTGTTTTATGAACTATTCCTAAACTGTTGTAATAGAGCAAGCTAAAGGGATTTCAGATATACTGACTTTCTTTTTTTCCATTCCCTTCCCCTCGCCTCATTCATTCTCCTTTTTCTGGCCAGAAAACCTCAAACCCCAGAATTCCTCCAAAAACACAACTCTGGTAATAATCAGAATGCTGAATTTCTGACAAATGCCATCTGCTGATTTCTTTTTTTTTTCTCCCCCAAAAGACAAGATTTTGGATACGGCTAGTAAGTACTTTAGCTTCTTCTACTTTGTGATACCAAAATAATCACCATGGCAACTCTTTAAGGGCAGTCTTCCAAGCAGATTTATTGTGAATGCAAGAACTCAACAGCACTCTCTAGCAAGAAACAAAACGGCATCTCTTGCAGGTTATTTTGCTACAATGCATGAGTGATGACTAATAGACATAGGCATGTCTGCCTGAACTTTTTCAGTTATCCTTAATAGTTTAACTTGCTGTATTTATAGATGGTGGAGGATGCAAGGGGGGGGAGGGAGGAAAAGCAATCAGTATTAAGCTTACACAGCTTATGTTGTAATTGCCTCTCCTGAATACATTTCGGGCGGCCCCTGATGGCTGTAAGACAAGAATAGCAGAGAAACAGCAGAAATACTAGAACAATGATGCACTAGACTGGAAGGAGGTTGAATTTCTTTTGAGATAACTAATGAAGCTTTCGCCAGATCGGTTTTCTCTTTTCCTTTCTTTCTTATTTCTTCTTTCTTAGCAAAACAATGAAAGTAAAGGCGATTGCCAAAATTATTATTTGTCACACTAGAAATGAGGGGGGAGAAAAAAAAGAAGAAGAAAGGTCTTTTGCACAGTTGTGAGGAAGACAGACCAGGACAAATGCAAAATTATTAATCCCAAACAGTCATGCTGGTATTTTCCAGGTAGCTCCTTTTTGGCTCAGGTGTTGGTTGGAATTAGCAGATGTAATTTGTACATAAACCAGAATTTTGGAAACCATCCAGCATTGCTGTGTTATGTAGTTGTGTAAGAGGTTATATATGGTTCTTGCTTTGCATTTGGCGAATGGTTCTCACTTAAACATTCATTTAGCATGATTACTTAAGTGAACCATATAAGGCTATTCCTTGGAGCTGCAAAATTAGCTTGTTACAGTGATGCACTATGCCAAAAGCTAATTTAGGCTCTACTTAGGAATTTATAGCATTTATTTACCATGCCATTTGAATAAGGCAACTTTGCTGACAACTCTTAGCTGGCCACAACTTTTATATCATGCTGCATCTCATCTAACACTCCCAAACATTTATTCTTCTGTTAGGCACTGTCACCCCATTCTTCTCAATGCAAAGTAAGAAGATAAGAAACCCCGTACAGAGACAGAAGCATGCTAAACCCTGTGAAAATTATGCTTTTCTGTGTGAATGAGAGGAGGACTCGGAGTTTTGAGGAGTTTTGCTTTAACTGAATTGAGCATTGAAAGAAATAAGAAGGATCTTTGCCATCCTCACCTCTGATTTGGGAAGTTCAGAGACACAAAACAGGGACTCTTTCTCTCCCTTTTGTCAATTCAACTAAAAGAGAATGTTAAAAATATTGAAGGATCCCCTGCCTGCAGTGCCACGCTTGGAGCTGACGTTCTGAGGTTGTTTCTTCATGTATACCTATATTCCACAGCAAGTATTCTTCCTCAAGCATAAAACATCCCACAGGTTTTGTTTGTGGGCTTTGCCACCCTCAACTACATTGCAAATTGTTTATGAAGTGAAACACGAGGTAAAGCAGACCCACTGATTCAGTGAAGCAAGTTCTGCAATCGCCGGAAACTTGTGAGATTTCCTTGAAAGTAGGGAGTGCATAGGGGCAGGGGAAAGCATTGATGTTGTTTTCTTTTCAGTCAGCTCCAAAGTTGGCTCACTGGCTTATGTTCAGTGCATGAAAATCCAGGAAAGCTCCTTCCAGCCAGGTCACTGTACTCCTTATTTGTCTCGGAGTGACTGAGATCAAAATCTGTCCTGTCGTCTCTTTTTACGTCTCATTTTCTGTGCAACCAGCCTTTGTGCAGAAAGCTCCCTGGGTTGCTCTTCGGTGCTAGTTTCAGCTTTCTCCTCGATCCCAGCTCTTTTTCTCTTTAGCACCGTTACAATTTGAAAGCGCTCCTTCCCTTGTCCGTTTTTTTAAACAACAAGAAAAATAATGAGGGGAAAAAGTTAATTTATGTCTCATTGTAGATACTAATTGCAGAATGCGTCGTCTTTCTTTTCTCCCTTTTCTCCCCTTCGCTGACGCACATGCTCTATAATAAGCTCTGTTACTTGGAGCCTGTAAGCCTCTATAGTAAGCTGAAACTGCTACTATATTTACTCACTTTCCACATTTAGATAAAGGCTATTTTTAACCAGAGTTCTATTTGCGGGGGCTGCCAACGTCACTTAATGTTCACATGCATCTTGGGCATCATATGCTTGTTATTTTTATTTACTGTGCCTGTGCCAGGTCTGCTTTTTTATGGGAAGAAAGAATGAGAATGCTTCTTCAGGCCAGTTCTTGAAAGCTCTTTTGTACAACAGCAGATACACAGATAAGCAAAGAAAAAGCAACTCAGCGGTAGATTTGGCAAACCTGTTTTTTAACGACTGTCATCTTTTGTCTCCTGGTCTAGTCGCAAAGCTGTGTTCTTAGTCCCACTGCATTTGTTAAAGGTGAAGCTGTTTCAGAGGTATGTTAATTGTTATGGTGTCTCCTGGAAGAACCGTGAGTTCTTGTGCTGTGATGAGGGATACAGGGATGGATCAGGAAATTATTATCATTCCAGTACTGCTACCAGGTAGTTAAAACGGACAATGTGTAAATAATCAGTGCTTCTCTGATCCTGCTTGTTAATAGGTGCATGCTTTGAAGCTTGAATGCAACAGATGCTATTTTCAGATAATTAGTTCAGATTTTCAGTGTGAGAGTCCCCTGAAAATGATGGAAAATACAGTGCTGCAGCCATAAATCAAGTGTGTAAGTTCAAGCCTGTACATACCATTTTCTGTACGGGTTTCCCTGCGTTGCTCTAGTGACCTCAACCTGACCTAAGGGAATTGCCCTTTACAGAGGTTAGAAACACTTTGTTCAGCATGCTGACTCAGGATGCCAGATTAATTTGATATTGCCACCATCATATGCCCAGGATTTTGAGATACCCACATGCTTTTGCAGGGAATAGGTTATTCTCTACACACAGAGCAACATCTTTATTTGCACCAAGGAATGAGTTCCCAGAAAGGAGTGAAGTTAGGGAACAATAATTTAATGCTTTGCAGTCAGCATGCTTAACTGGAAAGTTTTAGCAGGAAGCTAAGTTAAGGAAGAGAGCTGAAATGGAACCTCCTAGAAGTGGGTTTTGTTTAAGTTTGGAGTGTTTTGGAATGCTTACAGAGTTTTTTTTAAATCTCTCTCTGTACTTCCTACTCTTAACGCTAATTCCCTTTTCAGACTGATTTCATCAACACGAGAAAGACTGAATAAGCTTCACAAAAATCAAAATTTCTATATGCTGATCACAACAGAATCAAATCTTTTACATTTTCCTGTTACTAATTTTTCCTGCACTATTTCTTTCCCCACTACAGTGAATGTCTTAATTTTCTTAAAAAAAGACTTCTGGTCGTCTGTAAAGCGAGGTCTGGGTTTTAAAATCAAATCTGCTGTTTTCACACATGTGCTTCCAAAGCTGGGCAGTGAAATCTCCACTAAGCCATGGACAGGTGTTGAGAGAGGCAGTGAGAACTACACATGCTTAATGCTCTATAGGTTAATCCATTTAGTTAGGTGACTAAACATGAATGAATCTACATACCTGTCTTTAGACGCTTTTATTTGAAAACATGTCATCCTGATGATATTACACTCTGTGCGATTCTTTCCATGTGAAATCATGTTTCTACTACCAGCTGATGCATATTTTTTTTTGAGATTTAGAAACTACAAACTGAAACTAAAAGCTAAGGAAAGGGAAGCATGTCCAAAAAAACCCAAACCTATAACTGTGTACCTTTGATTATAAACTGCCTTGTAAAACACTTGTCCTTTCCAGTCCCCCTCAGTTCCTGCTAGGCCTTAGATTTACCATTAGAGAATAAAATGCATTCAGGAGCGAAGGGTCACCCCAGGCTAGCAGTAGTACCTGTGTGACTCTTGCTGTGGGCATGGTTCATGCTGGTGGGGCACAGTAGCAAAGCTAACTACTGGTGTTACTTATTGAGCTGAGGAATTGCAATTTAATTTTTTTGTTATAACTTTGGCTTCTTTGATAGGAGCATAACTGCAAACACTCTGTCCCGTGTGTAACGTCTCCGATATCCATTGCCATGTGACAGCTAAAATTGTACAAGAAAGAACATATACAAACATCCTTTTGGAGGCAGAATCCATCTTCCCTTTGTCATGCCACAAGCATGTGATATGCACATGGCTCACCAATGACACACAGCCAATAACTGTGCATATCAGCAGTAGAGGTAAGCTCATCTATATTTTCAAGGTAAATCTGTCAGTAACCTTATACTGATAAAGAACGTGTATATCAAAACCATGGCTCATTAACAGAGCCATTTTTGTTTGCTGTCACAAGTTACGACTCGCAATAACTGGGCTTCAGCTGCACTGACATAGTTTTCAGCCATCTCCTACAAAGGTGCTTTTCCCTACGTTTTTACTGCAGTGTCCAGGAATGTTTTTGCAGCGTATGCAAAGATACAATATGTTTATACATATATGGATGGGTCTTTTCCTGTTAGTTCTCCACAGGGGAAGGGTGGGTGCGATGGAATCTGTAGGGTTCCAAAAGCGTTGGTAACATCCTCGCGCTACTCGGCCTGATACAATTTTCTATCTCTTTCCAGCAAACAGCAGCAAACTTTGTAATTTATAGTAATACTAGACTTACTCTGTGGCTACAAATGGCAGGCAGGCTACTAGAAGATAATATAGACTCCTAAGAGAGGCTATGCAGCTTGCTGCCAATCTATCTGATTTTACAGTATCAAATATTTGCACTGGACTGTGGCAGGAGGAGACTTACCGAAGGCAAAAAGAACCTTTTTCACCTGAAGAGCTACTGTGGAGGGGAGGAAAAGGGTTAAGTATTACAAAAGCTCAAGCTGACAGTCGGCCCTCGTGCTCTGCTGCTTCGCAGAGGTTTCCCTTTGATGGAAAGTATTTCAGTGACACAAGACACTAGCAGCTGAGGTAACGTGCTTCTGCTGCAGAAACCTTGTGCTTGCCAGAGAAAGTCACTGAGTGAGGCGGTTCTGGGAATAGCGGTGGCTTTTCCTTCTGTCCCTCCGTGTGCGTTGCTTGTGCACGAGAGCGTGCTGCAGGAGTGGTGAAGGGGATTGCACTGGGAGACGCACCAGATCAGGACAAACCGGCATTATTTACCCGCTGCTGTGGTGAAGAGCCTTTCTGAGGCATGATGAGCAGTCCCAGGCATTGCTATGTTATTCATTACAGAGAGCAGCACCAGGACAATGCTTACGGATCACTGCAATCAAACTTGAGCCTTCAGAGTAGATGTTGTACTGCCTTTCTCCTCTTCCCATCGATTCTAGAATGCACTAAATCTATATATGAGTATATTGTGGCTTAATGCGTGAGTTGTCAAGAGACGATACTCAAAACCTGTAGCACCAGTTCCATTTCATGTGACTGATCAAACTTGTCACCTTGTCAACAACATCCTTTATTGTAAAAAGAGCCTTTCGTGTTAACTCTTAATATGAAATGATTTCTGCAATAGTTTGTACTGTTCGAAACATTCATTATGGCTGACCAGGGCACACTGAGGCCCAGAGCCCCGAAACTGAGCTGTAGACCCGAAAGCAGGCAGATGTTAACTGTCTTTTGCAAGTTGTAAGCCTACGCTTTTTAAGCAGTATAAGGCAGTACAGGAATATGCACGTACACAATTCACCCTTGGTGCTCCGGTATATCTGGACGCAAAGAGGCTCTGAGGTGGTGTGTTTAAGATGTAAGACTTTTTTTTTCCTGTATATAATATCTTATTAACCAAAAAGAAATCAGCAAATTAACTTCTTTTGAGCCAAAAAGAGGAGATGAAATTATTGTAGATACATCAACAGACTGGAATTTTTTGGTAGATACACCTATATTCACCAAAATTCCCGGAATTTTTGAAAGTAGTAGAAGCAGTTTTTCTTTTTCTATTTAATTGCAGTGTTTGGTGGCTTTGAGGAAGCACTACAGTCCAGGCATGTGAATTCAGAAGCCTTTTCACTCAGAGAGAAGCAGCAGTGCTTTTTCAGTTGTTGCTGCACCATATTACCTGTGGCAACACTTGCAGGAGACACAACAGGGGAGTGCAGGAGCACCATACTGTGCTTCAAAGGTCTTAGAGATGGGTTTTATGTAGAGATGGCCTTATTTAAAATAGATCCAGGTTTCACATATCACAGAAATGAAAGCGTTTTGGAACCGAGGTTAGCATGTTCTAAAGAAAGAGACTATTTGTACTGTTTGGATTTGGACCTAGTTTGGAATATGCATGAATATTTGGATCTAGGCTTACAGGCAGGGTAAGACACCATGAGCTACCTGGAAGGAAGTTGTGAATCAGGCCCTTCGTTTCCAGGCATTTCCAGGCACCGCTTTTCTTCAGAGAGCAAGCGAGCAAGTTGGCATTCAGCCCTCAGTCTTCATTCAAACCAAATTCCAGTTGCAATATTGCCAACTCCAAGTGTTAAAAATCAGGATATTAAAAAAAAAAAAAATAAATAAATGTTGTGTATTTTTGTTTGCCGTCTGGTGTTTGAGACTTAATATGGGTTATGTTTTCAGGCTTTTCTCTGCAACCAGAAGAGATAGGAACTCTAGGGGTGAGAGGTTGAGGGCAGAATGAGAATCTCACAAAGCATTTGACTCCAAAAGTAGCACTTGAATTGAAATCCCAAATACTAGGAGATCCACACCATAAAACCCCATGAGTCAGAACACATTATCATATAGGCTTGTGGGAATTTTGTTGAATAAGAATTGTGTAAGGACTTCAGGAATAATTTTGCTATATTCCATGTTACTGAACATGCTCTCAATAAGAGTTAAAGAAACTCATTTTCAATAATTAGAAGCTTCACAAAGACCTTCCATTCTCTAAGCTGGCTTTTGCAGAGACCTGTCAGCAAATATACTAGATTTCAGTGTCCCTGAGATATGAGATTCTCTGAATGCCCCATGTCTGTCCCCTGGAATAGGCTATATCATAGGAACAAGCAAGGATAAATGAGGACATTTGTTATAGCCTGTGAATCCATCCAGCCCAAATCTCCTGATACATAAACAATACCAGATCCAAACATCTTGTCACATCTGCTTCATACACCAAACAGCTGGGTGCACAGATGCTTTGGTCTACTAGAGCATCTTAGGCTGAGTGCATTCTTCTGTATGCTTAGTTATTTGTTTTAATTGGTTTCGACGATTTGACTTAAATCGCTTCTGATGTTGGTGGAATACAGGTACATTTGTGGCTGATTGTGACAGCTGCCACAAGCTCATGAGAGGTTACATTAGTAACCTAAAACTTCTGGGAAAGAGACCACCATGAGCAGGCCCTGAACTTAAGGACGCTGACTTCAGAAGCAGGAGCGTTGGTCTCTGAGCTAGAAAAGACACACACACAGCTTCTGGGAAAGGAAGTGAAAGTTCAATAGTTAAACAATGTATTTCTTTGCATAAACTATGTATAGACATATGTATATATATATATGATTTTATAGATATATATTTATTATGAATGACAGAGCATTTTGCTGATTTCTTACTGCCCTTCTTCATTAAACCCATTCTATCTGTCTTGCTATTGTATTGCATTGTATCATATTGTATCGTATCGTATCGTATCATATCATATCAAAATTTACTTTCAAAGCTGTTCAAAGGCAGGATCAGGTCTCTCTCATCCACACAGTTAAACAGTCAGCATGCCTATGAGGACTGTAAATAATAGATAGCATTTCTTCTGAAAGGGGATACACCCAACGGCTCGGCGATTCCCCAAGGTACTGAATCTTTTCACAATCCATTTCGGACTCACGGGGAAGAGCCCTTTTGCAAACAGCACCTCTTGGAGCACCTGGCACATATGTCAGTGCTCGCAGTGGACGTATTGAACCAGTCCAACGTTCCTCAGCTAACAAAAGCAGAAACAATCACAGACCAAGATGGTCTGGCTTCTGGCCAGCTTTAATTAATTAAGTTCTACCAAACATCATACATTTACCTCTAAAAAGAGAATTCTATTCCTATTAAACAAAAATCTTCTGGGGAAATGAATCACCAAATCCCCTCCAGAACCTGACCCCAGTTTCTCACAGTGCAGGACAATACCTCCTAACTGCCATTTCAACCCCAGGCTGCTTCCATGTGGTGCTGAGCTGTGCAGCCCGCACCATCTGCACCAATGTCACTTGCGGAGCGCTTCTCGATGGCGTTCACTTTGGGCCATAGGTATGCAGACTGCCTGTTGCACACAGCTCAGGAGGCCAGGGTCCACTCCCTCCATCCTGTCTTTGTTCTCTGCATCCCTTTGGGAAGTTTCATCCTTGAGGACGTACCACACGAGTCCTCTGTGCCATAAGCATCTATACAGAAAGGATCCGGCTGGCACAGACCCTTGGGAGCTTTCTTGCAAGCTCCGGACATGTGCGAACACATCTTTGCTCCTTTGACATGCTTATTTTAAAATCTATAAAACTAAGAGGAAGGGGATAATGTCAGTAGGGGAGGAATTTTCCCTCACTAGTAGAAAGTGCTTTGTATCTATCACTAGTGAACAGGCAGGAGGGAATCCTGTCCTCAGTGTCATGGGTGAGATGCTGGCTCACCTTTAGTCATTCTATATGCACCATAACATTTGCTAAGTCAGTCTTCTCCCTTATGCCTCTGAGCACTTTCTACGAGGCACCAAATTACTCACTTCTTTCTCCTGGGAACACCTCCCTGTCATCCATCCTGTGCTATGGTGATATTGCGTCACAAGTAGCTTAAGATTAATTACAATTGCTCCACATTTACTGAACCTTGGAGAATCAGATACCGCTCCTCCTCCTCCCCACGCCTTGCTATGATAGGGAAATTACACCTTCTGAGTCCAGCGCAGCTTCCCAATAATCTTCAAAGCTATCTGCAGTTCTTTATAAAATTTGAGACCTTTATAACATACAACTGAGTTGTATTTTAACTAAATATTTCATTGAACTCCTCTTCCTCCTCTCTGACCCAAACCATGGGAAAAAAATCAGTCTTGTTTCATTCAGTGCCAGAACTTGCACAAGTGAAATGAGCGTAATGTTGTCCCTTGATGTAAACGACTGAAAACTACTCTTGCATTCAGCACTGCTTGTATACTGCTTTTTTTTAAACATCAACCAATGCAACCAGGAGCTTGCACTATGCCACCAAATTAGAAAGGTTGATAAACATTTTTGCCTCAGGTAAATAATTTGCAACAAGAAGTGTATTCTATGAATGTAGTTTCTTTCCTGCTCAAGGAATATCTCTGGAAACGTTTCTGTTTCCTGGAGATGGTTGTACTAAAAGCTAAAATTAACAAAATAGGCGTTACTATGGGCATTGCCAGTAATCTTCCAGGAAATGAATTAAAAAACTCAATCTATGAATATTTGTGCATGTAAGATCGCAGTTTGATTTCCTCCCATTGCTCAGGGTAGTTAACCTCCATCACCTGAATAATCATGCAAATCGAACAGGAGCCTTGCAAGAATGCTAGTAAAGTGTCTTGAATCTGTTCAGACACTGTAGGCTTTTCTTTACCCTTAGAAAGGCTGTATTTTGCAGGGCTGGGATTGTGTTAAATCGCAAAATTTCTGCTTCACAGGGGTTTGAGTGCCAGATAAAGGTAATGCACAAGTATGAATGTTTGCTATTTCCCGCTGTGGAAAGAAGATGACTACATTTGCAGTGCTGGAGGTTCAGATGGGAATGGCAGAGAACGTATGGTTGATATTATATATTATCATTTTGTGTCAAGGATTTGGAATGCCATCTCATGGGTGATGGGGTGGGCAGGAGGGTGAAGATAGAAGAGTGTTAATAAACAACCTTATTGCTTCCTACTACTTGTAATTTGTTTGCTTTTTTTTACAGAAGAAATCCTCTTCGTACCTTATGTCAATCATAGCTGAGAATATGATCTCTTTTTCATGTGAATAAATGAATGTGAATGTATGTGAATAAAGTAACATGCCATTTCCTATCTGGAAATTATGCATACAGTTCATATGGTGAAAATCCATTTTCTCCTTAAGCCCACATTGGTGTTTCAAATGCTGATGTTCCTGTAGAAATGAGGAAAAAAATTGCTAGTTGGAGCTGGCTTAAAGGAAAACAGCCAAGATTTGCAAGACCATCACTTGGATTGAGCTAAGTCCTTTTCCTTTTTCCTCCGTAGTTGTATTCAAACAGCCTGTCAGTTTTTAGCCTTCTTTTGAAAGTAACAGTCAACAGTCAGAGCTCTGCCATGCCCAGGGACCAGCAGCTCTGTGCCGTCTGTTGGCCGGGACAGAAACAAACCTGGGGCTGGTATAAGTGTGAAAATTCTCAGTAGGGAAGCAGCTGTGTTTTGATCCTCCCAGAGCATCTTGGAAACTAGCAGGGGGAATGATAATTATGAAGACGATATTATAATATTCACATTTAAATATATAGGTTTTATAGTTGCTCCCTTTTCAACATGCATTTGCTTAGGCACAAAAGGTCGTGCGTGTACTAGCTGCCTATGGTCCCCCCCGTGCCACAGTACATACGTGAATCACATGGAGAGTAAATGAACATGGCTGTGACAAAATAAATGTCCAGAATAGAGTCTGGGAAAAAGTTTGTTTCCCCATTCCTTGGTAAGTGCCACTGTTTCTGATGCTATGGAGCACCTTGGAGCCTGCTACTCCATGGAGGATTGTTCTGACCGTAGGTGCAAAACCCAACATATTTGCAAATGGTAGAAACCTATTCTATCTCTGCAGACAATGTTGCATTGGGATAACTGGCTTATAACTAGTAAGGAGAAGGGAAATTGCACCCATCACCAGCAGAGGAGAGAGGACATTTTCTAGGCCCTGTAGACTACTGAATCAGATTTTAGATAACCACTTTATTTTATAAAGTTTCAGGGCCTAGCCCACCTGTTTAGGAAGACAGCTAGTTTCATAGTTGTCTGTTGAAATACATGAACTAAATGTGTCCATATGAGTTGCGATTCATATTTCTACAAACAATACACATCATGTGGACAACATTTTCACAGGCCACGAGTAAACGTGTGGTAGGGTCTACCTTGGAGGGAGCAGGGACGAAGGGTGAATAAGAAAGACTGAAGCACTTAGCTTCAGTAACTCCTAAGAAACCATTTTGTACCATACCGCTCAACAGATCTATGGCTACTTACACAAGCAGATCTGCCCCAGTATTTCTCTCAGTTTCATTTTCCATTTTTTCCCTCGGGATTTTACAGTATGTTAGTTTTTGGTGCTTAAATTTTTACACCTGTTGTTTGTACACAGAGTATTAACATAATACTCCTAGATGTGTCTGACTTTAAAAGTTTGTGTTGCCATTAAGCTATTTTCCTTTCTTTTTGTGAGAGACGGACAATTAAAAACATTCCCACTATTTGTAAATTCTCCTTGTGAGGAACACAGCAGATTGCCTGGATCTTCTGCTTGTTGTTCTGGCTTCGGTTTCAGAACTGAATGCACTCCTTCTGCTCCGTCTGTTTGAGTTTTGACAATGCAAAGGATGAAGCTGGAGGAAGTCCCATATATAAGCGAGGTCTATGCTTCTGCTTTATCTCAGTTTTAATTGAATTTCAATTGGATTCTGGTTGCTTTTATGCAATTCGGTGCAGGAGGATACAGAGCTTTTGTAGTACGTTTTCTGCAACTATGAGTTCTCTCTAGTCATGATAACTTATAATGGGCATTGTATTTAAGCACAGCTGATGTTTTTAACTACTACTCTTTTTCTGCAAAATAAGTTATTTTGCACTCATCTGTTGCTGAAACATATATAAAAGTAGTGAAAAACTTCGTTATTGAATGTATTAGCATGCATTTTTCCTCTTAATTAACTGCATGTTAACTACTCATCAAGCAGAAAACAAACTAGTGCATTTCCTTCAGCTGATTATGTAGTCTGCTTTTATAATATGCCTTCTTTTCACTGGACAAAGGAACAAATCCTCACTTGGGTAGATGAATGTAGGTATTTCCACTGCAATGTCTCAATGAAAGCCTTTTCTCTCAATGAATTTTCTTTACAAACTTCTCATTTGACATTGTCTTCCCAGCCTGACCTTGTCTTGTAGGTAAAAATTCAGCATTTTTGAGGCTCGTTTTATTTTGCGAGAGTATCATGCAATCATGGAAAATCATACATGCAGTCAGTGCTGCAGTAAGTTCTTTTATTGTCAAAAAATCATTCCAGTAAGCAAGTCTACCAATGTAGACATGGTAACTTGCCTACGTGGTGTCTTTATGAGATTTTATACAGACAAATTTACAAAATCTGGGATTGTATAATGAGTCTTCTAGTTATTAATTAAATATTAATAGCATTCTTTTGCAGTTTCGTATGTGTTAACAATTTTTTATAAAATATTCTGCAATGTATTACAGATGAAGTGAGGAACACTGATCTTCACAAATGATCAGCCTGAAGTATGAGTTTAAGTTTGCTTGGATAGCCCAGTTACACATTTCTGTCTCTATTACGAAACCAAGAAACTTTTATTAGCAAACAACTTTAATTGCTAAGAGCTGGTTCAAAGAGCATATGTCATTATACACTCTTTTTATAAACAAAACAGGCAATGTAGAAAACTTTATAAGCTCATCTTGCAGCTTCTTTAAGTGTATAGCTTAACAGTTTGCAGGATTGAATACTATAAAAGAAATTAAAAATTCAATTAGCACACAGCATTGTAAGAACATTAGAAATGAAGCTGTATTGTGTTAACAGAAAATTCTGCTGCTTTGGGGCGTTGTAACAGAGGGCACGCTACGTCTGCTCTTTGGGCTGGGTGGACTACATGGGTGGACCTGTGGGTGAGAAGACAGCTGTCTGCCTGGGAAATTCAGAATGTTTGCTGGAAATATGTAAGCCTAAATTTGTGACATGAAACATAAATTCATACCATATAATTAATTCATACCATTTATAAGAACTACTAATAAAAAGCCCTGCAAAAATTCTGCTACCAAGCCATGCCAGCTTATTGATCGAGACCAAAACCACTGAGCTGGTCAAAAACTAGCAGTGAAAGGAAAGAAAGTTCACTGTAGAAGCTTGGATTCAAGTGGAAGAAGGGGAAGGATCCATCTCCCCTAGTCTAAGTCGTGGAAAATCAGGCATCTGATCTGAACTAGAATCTGAACCCATCAATAGCAAGTGAGAGAAGGTCACCTCTAGACGAGTGACTCACCCAGCCCTTGGAGAAGTGGTCCACGTGAGACAGGTCACCCCACAGTGCTGCTGCTCGGTCCTTAGCAGCTGCAGAGGAGGCCTAGGCTGCTGGCTTTGGTGAAATGCCAAGCTTTCCCATGGCTAACCTGCAGGGAGGTTCACCTGTCCTTAGACCTGAGACCGCTCTGCTGACTGCCTCTTCTGGAGGTACAGTGGCTTTATTAGGTCGTAAATCTTGAATTTCAGGTCATGGACATCCTCAGGAAGGATATAAATTGTCAGTGAGGGTTTTTTGCATGTTTGTGTAGTGGTGTTTAGTCTGTTGTCATCTGTGTTTCCGGTGGAACAGTTTGTACCCAGGACACGTGCTGTCTCTGCCAGTCATAGCTCTGGGCAGTTTTCTGCCTTCGGGCCCAGCTTATGTTCTTGCACCAGTTTCTAAACAGTTGCATTATGCAACCAAAGGGACAGCGTGCCAAGCCCTTTGGCATAGTCCCACTGACAAAGTCCATCTTTCCCAGGACAGAGAAGGGCAGAGCTGGGCTACAATGGCCCATTCAGCCTCTTTGCTGCATGAGCCTTCACAGCGATGCCATCTGCACAAGAAGGAACAGCGAGAACGGCTTATCTCCCCGTGGATCCCAGCCCGCCATGCATTTTAGGGTGGACAGATGGAAGCCCCATTGGATCTAGCTGTGGAGGGAGTGCAGATTAATTGCTATCTGACTGTCGCAGAACGGTACCAATTTCACTTGCCTGGGAAGCGGTGTGTGTTCCAAGGCAAAGGAAGAATAACATTTCCCTGACGCTATTACTTCTCTTGTTCTCCTGCCTGCAAGAGGAAGAAAGAGGCACGGTACTGCATGGAAGTCTGTTTCCCCGCTGAGGAGAAATAAAAGCACCTCATCCTGCAGGCACGTAATTTTGTTAGTCTGCTTTGCCAATTACTTGTTTTTAAAGCACTTTAAATTAGATTCAACTTAATTCTGTTTCACTTTCAAGTCATAATATTGTTTCGAAACAACAAACACAATGAAAGTCCTTCGTGGTTGAGAAGAAGGAGGGTTGGTGTTTCCATCTTTGCTGCTCACTGCTGGCCCCTTTGCTTGGCTTCAGAGGAAACCCAATGCATCAGCCCCAAGTGCCTCTTAGCACCTCTGGCCCTCACACCTGCTCAGCGACTCCACGAGGTGGATGCAGTCGCCAGCGCATTATGGGACCCACTTAGGTAGCAGCAAAGGAGACCTCCAAGTCACAGCTGGAAACGGTGATGAGATTTTAGCAAACATGAAGAGAAAGGATGTGTGAGGCAGGAACAGAGGTCTGTCCTCATTGCTGCGGTGCTCGTCCAGTGGTGATAATAGCAGGTCTCAGCTGGGACGGGCCAGGGGAAGGCACGTGTTGTCCCTGCTGTCTCCAAGGGATAGTCACCGATACGGCAGTGATCGGCTCCATCTAGCAGATGGGGTCCTGGAGTGAAAGCGAAGCTGGTCTGTTGTGCAGAGTAGATATGAGGCATAGTGGTAGCAGCAGAGCAAAGAAAAGAGCCGTTTGTGTGAATTTCCCCATCTCTGAGATCTCTTGGTCAGTATCTACTGAAAACTGTGTTGCTTATTACTCTGACTCCCAGGCTCCTTCACTGACCGTCTTGAAGATGTTGCTTTGCAACAATAAAATAACATTTGCAGGGTGCAGAATGAAATTTGGAACTCTTAGCTCTCCAGACAAGCCCTAGTACTTTTTGAGAGCTTAGACAAAAGCTTGGGAGTGTCTGTCTGTTTAAATTGATGGATGTGTGCAATTACTCCATTGAAACTTATCCCAATATAAATGCAGTTATACCAATGTAAAACCAGAATCAGGTCCCACATAATTGCCTGAGTCTTGAAAGTGTTACACACGGGCATGTAAGCCACACCAGTTTATTTTTACCATTATCTGATGCAATAAAGTATTTCTTTGAATTTTTCTCCTTGTAGAGGCATGTAATGTGCTTTAGTGAAGTTAATCATGTGCAGCCTCAGGTGACTACTGCTTGTATTTCTAGTTTATTTTCTAGCCTTCTTTTCATTCTCCCTTATTAATAGATGTGCTGAGGTTTCAGAGGAAGGTTAACTTTCTGGAAGCCATTTCTCTTCAACTAGCTGTGACACATGCCTGCCTGACGGATGTATGGTACTCACTTTCTCTGCAGACGAGTATCTGATTTCATTGGGAGTCCTCGCTGACTCTAATATTGCTGAGACAGCTGCTCATCTTTCTTTTTTTTTTTTTTTTCCCTCGGTGAGGAAGCACCATGTACTCACTCTAATTACAAATCCTGTGATCTGGCCATTCTTCAGCTTTTGCAGCCTGCCTGTAACTCCCCCTTATTGAGGTTTTAAAGATGATCTGTACGTGGAACACCTGATCTCCCCTAAATATTCCATTTAATTTATTGCTTAGTTTTGCACTGATCCCATTTTGGTGCCTTTACTGGGGGCAGAGGAGTAAGAAAGGAAAAAGGTTATTAATTCATTTCTATTTTGATTTTAGGGGAAGGGGACTGAGAAAGCAAAACCCTAACTCCCTGGCCACCATTTTACATGTGAGGATGCAATACTCTGTGACTGGTCTTAGCAGCTTTGCAGAGCCTCCTCATTTCTGATGGTGGGAAGAATTCAGTGCTTTTGATTCACAGAGTTTGAGTGTGATAGCTGCTGGTGGCTGTGGAGCACAATGACTGTTGTAAATGGTGCCCTTAGGCACCATGTTAAGGATGAACATACAGAAACAATTAGTGACTTTTCTAAGCAGTTACTGTTTGATGACTACCTAATTAAAATTCTTAAACTAAATAAATCGATGGCAAATAGCATCGGAAAGTCCATCCCAGCTAGATTTACATTATTAAAATAGTTATAAAGATTGAGACAGGTCTGCAGAGAGCAGTGAATGTGTTCAACCAGTGGTCTCCCGTGGTGTTGGGCTGGGTGTATCAGCTTACACAACTGCACAGGGCACCCCTCTCCTTAGCTCGACCTTTGTGAGACCCTAAACTGATATTATAAAATATTAGAGCTTCAAGAAGTGTTGTCTTTGTGAGTTACCATGTTCTAATCAAAATATTTCTCTAAGTGATAGCTTACAGGGTCTGTGCAAATTTCCCACTAGTTCTGATTAGTGTACATAAAAATACGCACATGTATTCTCTTCAAATACAAAATCTGCCTTGTTGCATGGAGATGGGTATTCCTATCTCTTTGCCTCCTCCTATTCCTCCTTGATCTTTTTCTCTCAGCGACTGTGTAAGCAGGCCAGCCTGCAAAAGCAGAGCATCCATCACTGGAGAAGGATGACCAGATTTTTACTTATTCTGTAAGCATGTGGAAGATGTTGGTGTGGAATGAGTATATCTTTTCAGTTATACCTTTGGTATACGATCTCTCTGTAACTCCAAGATTCCTCCGTAAGTCAGTGATGGTCTTGCCAAGTCAATTCATATGGTCAGTATTCACCGATATGGTTTTGTCCAATGTGGTTTGTTTTCACCTTACAAGATGATGGCATTTCTTACAATACCTTTTAGCCATATGGAAACCAAAGACCTTGATAAACAGGATTCTCTTACATGCTCTTACCTTGTCTTCATCCCTCTGAAATTTGAAGTCATTTATTTGTTAAAACAAGTATAGAGCAGAGACTATTCAGAAGTTCTTTGGCTGGCCTTCTCCATAGCTCTGTGTTTACTTACAGTCCAACACAGTGTGAACCTGGAGGTGTTGTACTGATCTGTCCTCCGAGTATTATTTGCACAAGTGTTTATTTTCCAGGAGATAGCGCTGACTGCCCACCTGAGGATGTGCAGAAAAGCACAGTTCAAAGATCCACTCAATTAGCTGAGAGCATACTTGTTTCTCTTTTTTTATTTAATTTCAATGTTTACCACAGAGCTTATATTAGTATATTTTTTTTTAAATCTCAGTCATGTAGTTGAACAGTTTGAAAGGCACGCTAAAAAAAAGATAAAAAAATAGGTTTTTTCCCCTTCATTTTGGATGACCTCCAGACCTCCTAAATCAGATTCTGGTCTCGGCTGCATTTCACACCCTTTGTCCCTTGTTGCTGTTTAGCCCTGGCAAAATCCTATTCCTTTCTAACTGATAAAAGCTTCTAATAAGTATACATCTGGGAAAGTTACTCTTTGATTTAGAGAATTCCAAAATTATGCTTTTTGTCTAAGACTTGAAAACAGCCTTGTGCAGATGCTATACTCCTTGACCCCTACCTGTTAAGCATGCATGACACTCAGAGACATATAGTTGTAGTTACTTCCTTAAATAGTCTTATTAATTAGGATTGTGTAATATAAATCAATGAGCAAAAATCAAATGGCTGCATAAAATCCTCATCTCACTGATGTCTATAGCAAAACTCCTTCTATAGAATAGTAAAACTGCTTTATTTATTTTGGAATTGGATCTTTATTTTGCCACTTTTGAGTTACAGGGAAGCTTTTTGCATTGACATCACCATATCAAAAGCAAGTACTGTGACAAAACAAATGATGTCTTTGAATGGTGGGTGACACGATTGCTATTTCTACCTCATTATGTGAAGTTCATTTTGAGTTTGCAAAGTGTTCCACAAGTCTCAGTTAAATCACACCGTAAGGGAAATATCGATGTACACATTTTAAATGTGCATATACTTCCACAGTGAGCATAATAGTTCATCCAGAAAACTAGAGAGATGCAGCATAGCACACGTGAGTGTCCTCTAAGACTGGAATAAACTGGGACTGAAAACTGGCTTATATTAATTTTCTCCATTATTGCTTTTAATGTTTTTGTATCTGAACTTAGAAGCACTACAAAAATCAGCAAAGTTTTCATCTGCGCTTTGCTGCTGTCTAGTAGCGTAACAAGCAACGCAAAAGGGGAGCAATTGAGAACTCTCCCAGATGTTTAGTGTGCTAAAGCGCTGCACACGTGCCAGCTGTATTTGGTATTTTTAGATTTCTCTGAGATCCAAAACACTACCAAACCCCTACAGCTTTTTCTCTCTGAATCTTCAATCCGTGCTGTGTGGCACTCATTTGTGTTGTATGATGACAAAGCAGGGGCTGAATAATCAGATACCCTGGCACTTTGATGCATTTTCTGAAACTACATGGAAAAAAATTGGGTTTAGGAATGCATTCTTTAGCTCCTCTGGTAAAATCCTTAGCCAGTAATATTCTCCCTAATCTGTTAAGGTGTTAAAAAGAAGAAAAAATCCCTCTTAATTACATTCTTCTTCCTTGTAAGTCACACACAAATATTTCTACCCCTCCTGCCCTGATTCCTCAATGCTCCCTCCCTCCTCCGCCCACTCTGTCTCCTCTCAGCTAAGATATAAAAAAAAATCATAGTGTTTCTCCTGGGCACTGCGAGGTTGAACTAGAAAGCCTGTACACAGCACATTCAAAGATGACACCTGTTTCCTATTTAGAGCAGGTTCTGACTTTCAGCAGATGCTGCTGTTTCTCAATAAAGGCACTAATACAAATTGTTCAAGACTCTTCATCTCCTCTCATATTTGTCTTTCCCATGTTCTCATCCTGCCCTTTCCTCCCTCCCAGGACTTCTCCGTCAGCTTTTTCTTTTCATCTGACTGCCACACAGCACCTAATCATCTCCGTCCACCTCAACAGCTCATCTCCGCTATTACGGACACGGCGACACTTGTTTCCTGCGCCGCTCGCATCAAACAGCTGACAGGATCACCTTGTTCCATCACTGGTAAATGTACAGGGCCTCCAAGGGAACGGTTAGAGCCTCAGGGAGCCTACAGTAACGTAATGGAAATGCAGAGTGACAACCAGGAGCTTTAGCAAGGAGAAGTTCTTCCTCTGAACCAGCATGGGAGGTGTTATCTCTGCTATTTCCAGCTTTGGTGTGAGGAGTCTCCCGAGTTATTTTTATGAGAGATTTTTTTTTTTTTTAAACCTCTGTGTGTCCCTCCTGTACATGCTGTGCTGGCTGCCCATGGGCTGTCGAGTGACGGACAGAAGGAGGGATGGTGGCCAGGGAGGTGGCACGAGCCAGCGGTTCATGTGACCGACACGGAGTCCATGCCACTGAGTGAAGTGTGCCTTGGCAGGCCTGCCTGGTCATCAGCCCCACACCAGCTTCAAACCACTTCTCGGTAAAAGGTTCCTTTCTGGGAAATGTTTCTTAAGATGCCAGCTATATGAGCATTGCACTTTGATCCCTTGCCAAATTGCTGCTGCCACTACGGCAAGTGTTACTTGCAAGAAAGGTATTCATGTACTTTTCAATGTCTTGGTTAAATGCTGGTAGGTGGTTTGTCTACGTGTGCACCGAGACCATGACTGCTGGTCTGAGCAATGCAGCACACGTGGCATGTCTCTACATCAGAGTTTATGAGCTGCGATGGCTTTAATGGAAAATGTCCAGTACATTGAAGAACCTTAGTCCCCAAAATAAGAGAGCTATAGTGTCATAAAACCATATAAATATTTACATTAGAAGGAACCTTTGGAGGTCCCAAGTCCAACTTCCTGCACAGACCACAGCTAGCTTCAGAGTTAGAGCAGGTTGCTCAGACAGAGATTACACAAATTTTCTGGACAAATTTTCTCAAAATCAATATGCAATTTTAAAATATATCTCAGGTCTTCAGGGAAGAGTAGAACATACTTTGCTCCTCTGCTTGGAGGATCATGTGGTGCTTTGGCTGCAAGCTTTCAGGCAAGAAGTTTACTCCTGTGACTACAGCAAATGTACGTGGCTAAATTCCAGAGGGTTTTCCTGGAGCTTCTACCACCAAGGTCAGAGGATTATAAAGCTAACAGTTATGAGTACAGTGTGAAAATATGCCCATGTAATAGAATCTGGCCTAGCTTTACCTCTTGGATGTCCACCAGCCTGCTGTGCAAGGATCCAGACATTGGATCTTTCACTTGAATTTGTATAGAGTATGGACAGAGTCCAGGCAAATGGCCCTGTTTCTTTCCTCTACCTACTCCCTATCACCTGCTTTTGAGACCTCATAGTTTGACTCCTTAGCCTAGGTCCAGTGCTGATGCTTCTCTTTTCTTGTGTTGATATTTCCACAGTTAACATTCAATTCCCACATAATTCTTCAAGAGTTAGGCACTTGTTAGTGGAAAATACATACATGTGGGTGCATAGAGCCTTTGTGTAGAGTTTTTGAATGTAACAAAGTCAATTACTTAACAGAAAATTACAGAAGAACTTACTAGTTCTTGCTGAATTAAAAAGCTTCAATGACATGGTGATTGCTGCCTTTCCTTGGAAACTAGGCAGGGAGATCAAGTATCAGGAAGACAGGACCCCATCACTGCCCCATGAGGCTCCCACACAGACCTCCTGATCAGGAGCTGCTGAACCAAACCTTGAACTGAGGGCTCAATTTGAAGCCTGTTGCAAAATTCTTAACAAATTCTCCACTTTGTGACAGTTAAAGGTCTGGCTTGGAAAACCACCAAGTAGCAGTGGACATGCACAGCTATGTCACAGTTTTAAGAAGAGATATTAATTCAGCAAAGTTTATCAAGTAGTCTACAAAGGATTTGGTAAGAAAGGAATGGGAGCACCATTTTAATGCAACAAATAACTGTTCAGCAGTGTTAGAGTGCAAATGGCTCACGCCCTGATTTGAAAGCGAGATGTTTGTGCATCTGTAGAATTGTGAATGAACGAGCAAATGAAGAGACACCTCAACACCGAAGAGAGCAGAGCAGTGCTGACCATCGCCGTGGCCTGAACAGTAAATTTGCCAGCCGCAGTGTGTGCTGAGTTATCAGGAAGCGTGGCAATGTTCCTTAGCCTGTGGTGCGTTCCCTCACACGCAGAGGTGCACCATAAGGCACAGAAATCAATCTCTTGGCTTTGCGTTCTTTAAATGTGAGTTAACGTAAAGGGTCAATCATTTATGTTCTTTGATCAGGAACTGGTATGGAGAGAAAGCTCCATGTTTTCAATGGGAGTAGGATGAGTAACCAGCTGGATCTGATGTAGTCATTTGCTCTGTGGTTCCTAAGACAAAATTACTAAGAGTCTTATTTGATGCAAAACATTTTAGTTGTCTTAATTGTTTTTTTCATCAGAAAGGCAGAGGAGATAAAGCCCTCAACTCCTTACTACTCATCCAATACACAAAACAATAGCAACATGGAACGTGTGTTCTGATTTCACAGTTGACCTGTGTCACCTTCAAACACAAACAATCCGAACCAGACCTCAGACTCTCTTTAAAACCAGCTCGGAGATAATCAGCAGAACCGAGGTCATGATCCCTCCCATCCTAATGTAAATATCTATGCTTGGCCAGATGAAGCATCCACTAAACTCCAGTTTCTATATTGATTCTATCTTCACTGATGATAAAGGAAGAAGACAAGAAGTCCACCTAACAAGTGGACTTGGCAGAAAACATCAGGAATCCTACTTCTAGTTTCAGAATATTAAAAATAACCCAGTAAGACTTCTGTGAATTAGGACAGTGTCCACTGTGGCAAACTGTGGAGTGCAGATCCATAAAGGAATCAGAGGAGAAGGAGAGTTTCCCCAGTAATTCTTTGGGTAAGAGTAAATGCTGTAGGGAGAGAACATTGAACCCCATGATGGGACACGTTCATCCTTCTTACCAACACAATGATAATAAAATACAAAGAATTAGAAATTAGAATTTGCAGAAATATTATTTATATGAGCTTCATATACGCAGAATTACTGTTTTGTTTTTGTTGGAAAATATAACAGAATGAAACTTTAGGAAAAGCACAAATAACTCTGTGTGGTTGTTGTTTCTTGGTAGGTGATCAATTCAAATGTCAAAACAGACCAATTGGAAAATTCTTTAAAAAAAGTTAAATTGAACATATTCAAGTGGAACTTTTTCCCTTTTCATATTCATGTGTTTTATATTCTGCCATAATTATTTTAAAACATGACTAAAATACAATGAGTTTGATTAAGATGGTTTTAATAAGGAGCACAGAAAATGTGTCTGTATGTAATAACAACAATGAGCCTCATATTTTACAGTTTAATTTGCTGGGTCAACATCTAATGCTTTTCCCATTAGCGTTGGTGTGATTTGATGTGGAAAATAATCCCGTTTCCCAACAAACTTTAGGAGATAACAAATATTTAATGACACCCTACGTAGAAACAATAAATAAATTTGAGTCGCTCTTGGACTCCTGTGGAAAGAGGTTGTGAAAATTTTATAAGTTGGGAATTAATAAATTATAACCTGACTGTTAAAATGTGAATCACTAAAGACTCTTGACACCCTTTTCCTTTCTCTAATTATAATTTAAAAATAAATAAATGAACAAATAAACTTGTCATGTTTAGAGGGTAACTTACTTCTCTGCACAAGTTGCGAAAGTAAGAAAAGTTGATCGTATATAGTTTGCATGTTTTCAGTTACAAATTAGAATTTCTGGAAAAGACAGGAGTGAGATAAAGGACCAGCAGGATAAAACATAACCCATTTATAAAAACATGTTGTAACATACTAAGCAATTACCCACAAAAATTCCTGGAGCCTCCAGATTCTTTACAGTGCTCTATATATTAAACAGTCGTATGAGTTGTCAAAACAATTTTCATTTAGTAAAGCACAGTTACCTCAAAACACTTCTATATGTGCCTTTATTTATGAACATTTTGCATTCAAATTCAGAATGAGCAGAAATAAACACCATAACGATGATATAGGGACATTGGTCAACACATTGTATGTACTGAATATTCTGTGGAGCTCAGATATTTGTCTGGGAAAGATGGGAATTATTTAAGTGTCTGTCTGGCTCTGGAAGCCTCCCAGTTCTTCATAACCTTCCCTCTCTGCTGAAATCTCCCAGTGCCTATGTGGAAGGGGCAGTTGGTCCTGCCAGGGCTGTGAGGATTCAAGGACGAACAGAGGGAAAAGGAGTGAAAGCAGACCCTTATTCCTCAGAGCAGAATGAAGGTAGGCTTAAAATGTAACTGAGTCTGCATTCATGTCTGGGATCCTCTGTCCGTCTCATGAACAGCTTGGTTTTCTCTATTGGCCTTGGAGAGTCTATGGGCAACGGGCAGCAGGCCGAGCCAGTGTCCTGGCAGCGCACTGAGAGGAACAGTGATGCTCACCAAAGTCTCAGTGCTCTCTACACATGCCTCTGCCTGCTTGTTAACCTCCCTGAGATATCTTGGCTTAGAGACTTAACTCCCTGGTCTTCTCCCTTCCTACAGCATCTCAACAAGATGATATGGGAATTCCATGATAGGCAATTTAAGTTTCCCATCTCCTAAGCATGTATTAATCTCAAGCATGGGGACCTTTTGTTCAGAACAGAGTACATGCTCTTATTCACTAAAATGTCCTTGCTAAATGAAAGTCCATAATCTTATCTGCTTGCTTCCACTTTCTTAGTGTTCACTGCATAGGGCGAGACATGAAGAAATGTGCTAGTAGATAATACTAAAGGATAATTGGGCAGGACTTGTATCTTCCACTTAAAATTATTTCTGTTATTTTTCATGATCTGGCTAATCCTTGTGGCCATTTTATTATCTCTCATTCCTCTTCTCCTCAGTATTTATAACTCATGATGTCATTGTGTGTAAAATTGGTCAAGATTAGATTGGCTGCCTCTGCTTAGCTGGAATTAAGCTTAGTCTTTTGCTGATTTCATGTCGAGAAAACTGTTGCATAATTTGATTGGGCTAATGACTCCTAGTATTGGCTTTTGCTGAAATATCTCTTTTATTCATCTCAGCAAGTATTTCCTTCTCCAGATTTTGGTGATTCATCAGACTTCAACTCCTGTTTCATATTTCTACATTTACAAACGAAAGTTCTCTTGTATTTGGTAATGTTCTTTCTCTGGCACTGTTTGCTAGCAGGTAGAGCCAGAAAAAGCCCAGTCAGAATAGCAGTGTGAAAATCAGAGCGCGTCATTCTTTTACCTAAAGAATTATTGTGGATCTTGCAGTCTCATTTTTCAAACAGATCTGATACCAATCTTGGAAGCCACCTGAAAAACCAAGACTTTCCTGAAAAACAGATATTACTGCCTGCACTCTTTTTAGTAAATGCTGTGTAGGTGCTACAACTAGAGTTTTACTGCCTTTTTCATGTTGTGGTCATTTGTTTCTGAAATGATTTTTGGCTGAAGAACGGCTAATTGCCTGACTTCACTGTTGTATCTTTTTCCTTCTCAACAGCATGACACCCAGTGCTCATATGGGTGTATGCACAGGAGAGGTCCCCAAGAATTCATCTCCAGGATGTCTGCCATTCCCAAGCCCTGATCCGGCTCAGGAACAGCAGATTTCCCCCTAGCATGGCTCTTCATGAGGACATCCAGGAACATCCAGGACATCCAAACACATCCAGGAACCAGGACGGAAGCTGTAGGCCACCCAGGTGTTCCCTTCACTGCCATGGTCTTCTGTGGTCGGCTGAGCATGGGTTGTGCTCATGGAAACCTTCTCTACAGCTGAGCAGAATCAGGCTTTAATTATACTCTCCCATATCACTTTCTTTGCATGTCACAGTACTTGAAATGGTGGGTGCAAGTCTTCTGACATTAGGTTCCAGTCATCCTTCACAAAAGTGATGCAGTGGGCTCAGCCCAGACTTGAGGAGTGGATCCTCTTCTGATCCTCTCTGGTCCATTCTGTGTGTGGCAGCCCTTAGGTCAAGGAAACCATGTGGGGCCATGGCAGAAAAAAGGACAACTGAATGCAAATAAAATATCCAAACCTTCCCAAAACATAAAGTTTTCTGATCTGATGTTTGAATCAGGTCCATCCTTTCTGGAGACATTCAATCTATTTTAGATATATATTTTTTTAATGAAAATAAAAGAGGAGAAAATATTTTGCCATGGATTTATTCTGCTTCTGTTACTGTCTTATTATGGTTCTAGGGGTTGCCCGTGATTTCACTGACAAGCTATATCTGATTATTGTTCAGGTCTGGACAAGAGAAGTACTCTGTTGTATGTAAGAGACGTGTGGAAAAAAATTGAGAACCTGTCATGGCTAAAGCAATTACCTAAGTAGTGATTGCTTCTTTTAGTCACGTGTTTAGTACATTTTTGTAACATACTGAAGCATTTCCTGCTCTTGCATGCATGAGCACTAGCTTGGAGCAAGTCAGCGGAATGAACATTATTTTCTTTAGAAAACAGATTAGAGACTTCAAAGACTTGTTGGCTGACTCAAAATTTTTTCACAGGACAAGGTAAATGAAAATAGATATTTGTTTCTTCTAACCAGACCGTAAATAATTTAGAAAATTGGCCTCCACGCTTGCTTCTATTACCAGAAAATGCAGAAATTCAGGAAAAGAAAATAAACGAAATTAAAACCTTAAAAAATCCCATATGAATTAATTTCACACTTAGGGAAAAAATGAGGCTCATTCTTGATTAACCTGTGTTGATTCACTTGCCTTTTTGTTAAAAATGAAAGCATCGTATTAACTTTCATATTTGACTATAAAATCCCTCTTTATTATATCTTTCTAGCAAAAAAACTGTCTCCCAACTGGCCACCCATTCTTTGTAAGGGAACTGGGCGTACTTGAATTTCCCAGGACATGTCTATTGGAAGGCTGATAGAAAGCCATGTTCCTCTGGCTCAGTTCTCACCATTTTTTCTGCTAGTAAAAGTTTGCACACGATGACCTTCCCGGCAGCTAGAGACTTGTTTGGGAACGGGCACCATCAGTCTGGAAAGCCATGACGATCATTTTGACTCTGCAGCATCTCTCAAGGCAGGCCTAAGACTGAACGAGCCAGCAGTCTCCAGCTCGTAGCTCACACAGTTCACTATGCTCGAGCCCCTTTACTGTGCTTATGATCCTAGCATCCACCTTCATAGATACACCTCTCTTGAGGTCTGCAGGAAGATTAAAGCATGTAATGGCTCTTGGCAGCTTAATTTCTCAGTAACAGCCCAAGGGTAGGTAAAGACCACCGGAATGGTCCTTAGCACCTAAAAATCCCCGTACACTTCTCTTTTGTCACCATATCCCTAGCTAGTGGGGTGATAAGCAGAGTTGATAGTGTAGGGGAGCTCTCATTTCTGATGCCTATGCCATTGTCTGTAATGGGTAAGTAGATGTCCTCCAAAGTGTTAGCAGCTCTTTTCCCAAAACTCAATGATTGATAAAATAAGAGAAAAAAGATCTGGCATTTTCTAGACTGATTTAAGAAGCAACAGTGGTGACCAGAAAATAATTTTTTTAAACATGATTTAAGCCTTACTAGTGTATTTCAATTCAAGGATTGATTTGCTTCTCACTGGAGTTTTGGTACCACCCTCTTTGCAGAGAGTAATTAAAAAAATTCAGATGGTAACCTCTTCTGCCATTTCAGTCAATGTTGTAAGGCAATGTAGCCTGGAGCTTTGTATAGCTTGGCACTTGTTATAAAAGAGGGTATTTCTAATCAGATTTACATTTACTAAGACTAAAATTTACATTTAAAGACTACTGTGGCTGCCCCAATCTTGATCTTCTTGAAGTTAAAGGGAGAATTCTTATTGACTTGACGTAGGATCTGACCTAAACAGCAGGATATCTTGAAATAAAAAGCAGCCTTACAGAATCTCTCATTTTACTACGATAAGAAATAACTTCAAATCAGTCTTTCTCACAACATTTTATACTTACCTGGATATACAATGCACATTCTCATTCACTCACACAATCTTTTGGCATGGATCTTTTAAAATGTTGCCTTAAAACAAGCTGCCTCCATACAAAGCCCATATGATACAAGACACAAGTGAAGGCACTTGATTTAGGACAAGTACAGGCTTGTCTTTTCTTTCTAAAGAAAATTACTGTTTTCTTTTAGCAGCTGGACAAGGCTCTGTAACTTTGGATGCCTAATATAAAAGTTTTCCCTGCTAAGCATGACTGTATAGACAGAGCCAAACTGAGTTACATTTGTGCCTACATCATGATGTGCATTCATTGCATTTTGGGTTTTTTTAGTTGCTTGTGCCGGAGATGCATGCAATATCCAACATATAGCATATCACAGTTTTCCACCTGCTAAAGGAAAAGAGCAATCAGTAGCTTCAGTGGAGCTAAACACTGGATTTTATAGAGGCACATATGTATAAATAATTGTTTTAAGGATCACAAGTCTTTCTGTATAAAGGCCTATTTTTCACTCTTAGTGAAATAGCCAGACTGGTATCTGCTCATGAGCCAAGTCACACACTTTTATGTCTATTGAGAACAAGAAAGAGCTTACAAACAAAGATTTAACTTTTTAGCTGAATAAATAGTTTCTTGGCAGCGATTATAAGGGGCGCAAAATGCCTATTATGCTTTGATTATAATTATAATTCTCACTGAATCATCAACTCCTATAGCAAGGACTGATATTTTTTAATAATGAAGAATTGAATTTTTAGCCTTGAACAGTTGTCCGCCCTGGACTGCAGAAACGTAACAAGTATACAGATAATGTAAATGAGTGTTTTTCTGCATTGCCACTATTATTGTATAGTTTGGGGAAAGGAAATATGCCTATAAATGAGAAAACTGCTTATAGTAAATACATAATTCAATACATTTCAGTGTTAACTTTGTTTCTAAATTATCTAGGGATGACATCTTGGGACGTTTTTTGAAAAATTACCCATTTTAGAAAATCTGCTGCATGATATGAAGATGGATAACTTTGGTTACGCAAGTAACTCATCGATACACAATTTATTAGTCTAATACATTGCATGCTATTCCTCCTACTTCCTGAATGGATGCAAATATTTCTTGGATTCAGAGCTGTCTATACTAGAAATTCACTTTTTTTGCCTGGTTTAAAATGTACTGGTTTCAGTACCTTTTTCCAGTGACTGTCTTGAAAGAACATTCAAGGAAAATAACCATGATAGGAGCAATAAGCCAGCAAAACTGTTCTGACCAAATACTTGGAAAAAACATTTTAAGGTATTCCCCAGCTCTTTTTTAGCTGTCTCTCTACCTATTGTGCTCTTTCAGACCCAGTCTCCCAGTCACCCAACTGAATCCAAGCAAGATCATTCTTGCAGATCTGCCTCATTCCTGTGGGCACAGCAGCTTTCAATAACCCTTGCAGTTGGGCAAACTCACAAGGAAGTGGCCAAGATTGACACCTAGCTCTCATCATGGCAAATGATAGCAGATGTCCTGTGAAGGCAACGTTTCACGTTCAGCAAGCTGGCATTTTTCAGCATGTTTCTGTCAACCAGCTCCATACCTGCTGCATCTGGGATGCTGCAGTGTTGTCACAAGTTTATTGACAGCTTTTAGCAAATACTGACTTCTGAAACAGTTTGAAAAGTATCCAGGAAATCTGGGGACCCCAGGAAACACATTAATTCTCTGTCTCTCTTTTAAATCAACATTGGATTAACATTAAAAACAACAGTCTTCCTGGAGACGCAGTGTTAGACTGTGGCCTCAAGCCATGACCATCATTGACTATGGAGCAGAGAAGGAGCAGCACGTGTAGACCTGGAAGCTGTGTTATTAAAGAAATCTGATCACCTGAGCCAGTACGTCTCTTGGAGATTCAGAGCAGAACATAGAAGAATGCTCTGTGCCAAATCACTGATTACCTCACACCTACCCCATCTCACCAGACCTCTTTTAGGAAACAACAGCAACAGCAATGCTACCACCCTCACACTTTTATACTTGGATACTGCACAAAGGCATGAAAGTCTCTGCCTCAATGCTTCTCGGACCTAACAGGGGTTTTGCAGCAAGTCCCAGGAGATGGAAGGACTCTTTGCATCTCCTCTCTCCATCCCCCCTCTCACGCATACATACATATGTATGCACCATCAGGTCTTTTTTTAATGGGACTTGAATTTACAGCACATTAGAACAGTGTGTGGTTTGTACAGAAAGTGATAATACGAATTTAATTAGTTTGATCTTGTTTTCTGTGCTAAATTGAGTATGTTTAAATTATTATTGTGGCATTTCTTCTCTATTTGCTTTGTATGTATCATAAATAATAATACAATGAGTTTTCAAATGTCTTTTCTGGTGGCTATTAGACTGTGAAGGAAAATGGGAGTGCTTAGTGGAAGACTAACAATAACTTTATTGTTACAGTACATTTAATTCCAAACAAATCTGAAATCTAGACGGCTTCACAAATTTTAATCCTTTCACCCATCCTGGAAATACTGACACTTTTTGTATTTGGCTGTTATTTAAGAGTTCAGAAAAGCACAAGACAACTACTTGGACAGAAATCCCTTTAACCTTACCTAGTCAGTTGAAAGTTAAGCATGTAGTCTAGGCTAGTTGTGCCAGCTCCTCTCCACGAAAAGCTGATCTAACTCACCATTCACCTGTGTGATCAGCTGGGCTAACCCAAAGGAAAGGGCAGGAACACACAGTCAGGATCAGAGAAATGTGGGAAGGTTCTTTTACAGGACAGTATGATTTTGAATTAGATTAAGTCAACTCCAAAAATCTCACCTGGTTGTTATAGCTAGAGAAGCCCCTTGTTTGTTTGTTTGTTTTTTTTTTTCAGTTTGTGTTGTTTCTTTTTTCCCTTACAAATTCCTTGTATTTAACTCTGCAAGTTAAGGCAAGAAAGTATCAGGCAGGTCACCTGAGGAGCATGATATTTATAAAAATAACATTTAATTCCCTATTTCTTTGCAGGTATGAAGAAACAAAGATATATTATCAATATTATGTCGCTCAACATAACAGAGAGGATGTTGGCCAGCTGAGAAGATTTCAATATACCAAACAGAATCAAACAGAAAGCAGGCAAATCAAGATAAAGTAAAAGAAAAGATGAAATATTCTGAGAAGACTCGAAATTAGCAGAGTTGAAATTAAATTAATCCCTTTGAACCAAAGAGCTTTCTGTCCTCTGGATTCTCTCCAACGTATCTCTGGTTCTACATTGCAACAATGGGGAATTTCAGTGACCTGTGTTGCACCTAAAGGACAAGCAATTCTGAAAAAGTATGTGTGAACTCATTACGACTCAGCAGCATGTTTTCTTTGCCTGGATAAAGCCTGTCCAGGACTACTGCTGGGTTCCAGGGAGGGAAGATAGGGTTATTGTTAGAGATCTCACTAACATTCAATTTATCATTCTTAGGGAAGATGTTGTACTGTCATAACAGACTGATCACTGCAAATCAAAGAAGCTGATTAAAAATTCCCTAAAATTTTGGTACAAACTTTGACACAAAATAAAAATCCTGAAACCTACAGCAAAGACTATTCAAAGATACCAGAGGAGAAATTACAGAAAGTGGAAGTTCAAAAAAAAAAGCACAAAGGTAACCTAGAGATTTACTGTGATTTAAAATAGCAAGGGAGTCAGACTTTTTTTAGAAAATAGATACCTAATCTGAAGGAATTCTGTAGGAATGAGCTCAATGAAAGGTCAATGAAAATGGAACTGAGGAAAAATAAAGAACTGGATGTGCAAAACTATGGAAAAAAATCACTCTTACTTTCTTTATTTCCATGAAAATTTTTAGAGGCATGTATTAGACATATTTCATTCAGTTATTTGAGGAGACAGACTGCTGGGAGATTAAGCTAAATCCGAATTAAAAAAAAAAAAATTTGCAGGATGTTTTTTACTATGAAATCAGGAAATTTGAGTCTTGGTAAGTCAGAGCAATAAGCATTAACATTATACTTCACCAGAAATTTACCATCTGGTGTGCAGTTCACAGGACCTTCCATCAGATGTTGAAGTTGATGTTCTTTCCACATGCACGCTGGATGGAGCACAGCACCAGGGATCTTAGCCTAGGGTTGGTGCCTCACAGCCCTGCCACAGTCCACAGCCTGAGTTCAAGGCATGATCTGGCATCCATGAGTGGGCATGTCTGAAGTATCACAGGGAACATCCAGTTTTCAGGGTCCTTTGGTGAGTAACTCTGCCCACAGGGCAACTCTTCTTCTGGAGTCAATAGTTTGTGGAAATGAATTCTAGAAAAATGGCTTTTGTAGCTGCTATCAAAGAAAGGCTTTCCTTCAGCATCCCCATGTCATCACCCAAGCCCTTTTGCATTTTCAGAGACTGTGCTTTTGTACTCATGGCAGGGGAGCACCCTCTGGACTGTTGCCCAGCCCAGAGCTTGTTCTACAGAGTGGGACAACGAGATAGGAAAGCATGTGTTTGGAACAATGTGTATAGATATATACAGGACTTTGATCTGCCCTCCATAGCCCTGCACAAAAGTTTCCCAAGGGGCAAACTGTTGTGTCCTGTGACAAATTAAAAAAAAGAGCACTCATGTACTGGGATTGTAGGATTTGTTTTATGAGAATTTCTTAATCTCTTTTCGTCTTTTTGCATCAGGACTATTAAGCCTCTAAAGGACATTTTCAAGACATTGTATGCAGCTAATGAAATGGCAGATTACAAATTTAGGTGCCCAATTAATACTGCCAGAGGCTCAATCTTTAGAGGACTGACCAAGCACAGTTGAGAATATGGGATATTCATGCTGTATATACATTTGATTACCTTTGTTACTCAATATTCAGGTTAGTGTGGTGTCTAGTGCATTGTGGGAGAAACACTTCATGTATTGCAAACAAATGCACAGAAATGTATTTATTCTCATATTAAAAATTTCGTTATTTGCTTAAAATCAGGACTTCAATAGTTTGAAGTTTCTGTTCATTTGCTTAGGCACTGAATTCAGATGTTATTGATAAAGCTTTTTCTAATTTGTCTCTAATGCTGCTGGCAGTTCTCCCTTTATCTCTGTTTCTTTCCACCTCCTTGCCTGGACAACCATTTCTCCTTAGCTTCATGAGTCTCTACTCTGTACCCTGTTCCTTTTTGCCCTAGTACTTAGCTTTGAAGCTACCTCTCTGGGGATGTTCATCTGATGTTCTTAACAAATAAAGTCTAGCATTCTGTGAAACTCACACACTCTTGGGTTTCACCACAGACTCAGATCATGGTCAAAGTTTTTCTTAGAGTCATTAACCTTCTTACAGGGGCTTGGTCCTTTCATAGAAACCCAAATCACTGCTTACTTTCATTATCAAAGACCACAGGAACCCAATGGCTTCATGACATTTTAATAGGACACAGTTTGTAGCAGTAGTTTCTAAATTCGAGTAATTTATAAGTCTTGTAGGAAATTCTGGGGATGTGCATACATGCAAATTATATACAGAAAAACTTTCTGGCTACATATAATACTCTTACATTTGTCTCGTTTTAGCCTCAGGTGTTGTATTATCTGTGGTATTGTACAAGTTTTAACTTACCTTTAGCAGTTTTGCTTAAAGCTGTCTCTCCTACAGTACAAATGTTGTCACATGGTTTCATTTTATCTGCTGTGTGCACACATTTTGCCGTTTTTGGTGTATCTTTCACAATCAGCTATTCCAATAAGTACAGTATCATTTATGTCTGACTCATTAACCATGCAGTCATTTCTGTTTCTCTTGGTTTTGCTCTCAGTAAAAAAATGTTTCATCAAAATGGTAAAGCTGAGCAAATAATTTACATCAAACACTTTATCTTCCTTCTCCTCCTGGGAAATTGATGACCAGATTGCACTTATTTCTCAATTATTAATTATTTATGCTTTTCCAACACTGACTAATTAATTTCTTACTATATGAGTTGGTCACAGATATCCTAAACAGAAATTAATTTCCTTTACTCTAGAATTAGTCAGCAAGGTCAAGTCGCTTTGTTTCAGATCGCTGGGCCATGTCACGCACAAGCATTCTTTACTTAGAAAAACAAAAATACCAGTGCCAGTAAAGTGGAGAAGTGGACAGCCCTCGAACATTTACAGAAAAAAACATATCCATGTCTTTCCAGGTAAATGGATTGTGTTTTGGTTAACATTTTCATCCATGTTTATTTTGCAAGGTTGTGAGGATGCTAACAGTGCAGCAGGGAAGCGAGGCCTTGTATTGCACATTGGTGTATGACGTTGTTTTGAGTATCTGCAAAAAGTACAAGCAATTTCAAACTAAGATCCAGCACCTCCCGAGTGTGAGTCTCAGATGTCCACCCTCCCTCAAAAAAGTGTAGTGAAATCAAGGTCAAGCTATGGGTGCTTGTTCAGGCAACAACAGGCTGAAACTAGGGCTTATCTACCTTCAGAAAAGATCAGTGTCTGCCTCTGCTGTCCTTGACCAAGACCACCAGTGGCATTAATTCACCTCACCCTCCTCTACTGACTTCCCAGAAGAAGGGGAGCAATGCCTCCACAAGTGGTTCCTCTGAAGGCGGCACACCAGGAAAACTGCTCTGGTCTACTTGTGATCAAGTCAGAAACGAACTTGGATGTTTGTAAACTCAGCCAGATCTCTCTCCTGCCGACTGCAGAGAGGAGTTTGGGGTGCCTCTCCAAAAGCGCTATTCTGAATATCCCTTTAGTGGGGGACAGTCAGTCATAGATGAAGTGCTGGACTTCTCTCAGCTTTCTGTTTTGATGAAGACCAAGCAAGCTGTATCTTCTAAAGAAAAAAATTTTCTGTGTGTGTACTATGAGGGGCAGTTTAGTTAGTTTTAAGATAGTTGTTTAAAAGGAAAAAAATCTGTTCATAGCACAAACACGTACAAAGTGCTGGCGCTTATAAGGCAAGTGGCTGAATCTCTGTTGGTCTGAAATCTGCAGGCAAATATGTAACAAACACAATGATTTTAAATGTGTTTAACAGCACTGAGATTTTCAGAACTGAACTTTTTGATCCAGGCCCATCCTCCGGGTCTAGTATCGTCTTGATTTACTCTGCAGGCAGCAGTCCCCTCTATTAAGAGTTAGGGTGATGTTAGACCTGTAGTTTGCATAGAAACTATTTGAAAACTCCTGAGAGGGCACTCTTCTGCCTCTCACAATGGCTTTGCACCGCTCAGTTAATGATCTAGTAACATTTCAAAGCCTAGGGAGAAAAGAAGGTGAAGGCAGAACTACAGCCCTTGTCAACCACAGATGCAGGAACTGACATCACTTCCATCTTTAAAACTAGCGTTTCTCACATTGTCTGGGTTAGCCTTGAAAAAAATATGGTTCTTCAGCACTCATCCTCATGGCTTTAAGGCCTGGAGGTGGCCGGGCAGTGGGCAGGTTCATGCTGGGATGGGTCTTCATTGACAAGGGTCCTTATGTTATAGCTGCCATGTCTTAAGAGGGTAGCACATGATCCTGCCAGCAACCTCTTAAGTGGGTAGTCGTAGTCATCATGACATAAAAATGATGCCTCTGACAGAGCTGTGCTTTCTGTTAGCACCCCTGTTGTCTGGTAGTGAATCTGAACGGGTATTTCTATTGAGCTGTCGCATAGGCTTGGCTCACTGAAGTTGGCAAAACTGTAAGAGAAATTAATGCATTTGGGTCTGTGATCTGCATCAAGAACTGGATTCTCCTTCAGGTCTCATCCCAGTATACAGCAGACAGGAGGAAATTATATTATCTACTTGATAATTTATTCTAGGAAAATGTTTTGAGTGGAAACAATCGGCGAGAGATTTGTCTTCCTTATTCAGCAGTTACGGATTCTCTGTTCTCTGCAGAACATGGTAATATCGTGGAGTGACTTCCTCACTGTCAGCTTATAAAAATACCATGCTAATTTGTTGTAGTTGCAGTGACTCTGTCGGGAACCCTTCCAAAGCAGTCAAATACCTACATGGACTGACTTGGCTGCCTGGCTTACTACATGCACTCTAAATATGGCAGGGTGAGACGTATTAGAACATACCAGCCTAGTCACCATCGCCCTGCTCTTGTACTCTTCATAGTAAAATCAATGCACATTGTGCTCTCAGGCTGGGGCTATTTTTAGGTGTTATTTTTCCACTCAGTCTGCAGCTGTTTTCAGTCACAAGCTTCTTTAACTAAAACAAATACACAGTCCTTGGCAAAGAAGAGGTTGTAAAGAGGACAGAAGTGTGCATGTGAATCTTGTGCCTGCCTCATGGAGTTTTACGTAGGGAGGGGAGCAAAGAGGACCCTGATGTCCTGGGAAGCCAGGGCCAACACGCATTACGTGATCAACCCTACCTTCAGCCCTCTTCCAGAACGTCCTATGAAGGGCAGGCGTCTCAGGGCAGAAGAATGTGAGAGGAGGAGAGCTGGAAGGCTACCAGGCTCAGCATTATCTGCAACTCCTCCCTGAGAGACACAGGCAGTCACAGTCGTTGCTGAGCCTTTTGCCTTCAGTATGCACGAGCTCCTTCAACAGAATACGCGATCTCATCAGCCCTACTGTGTCACTGCCGTTTCCTCCTTCCCTCTCTGCCTCGGGGAATGGAGAGAATGGAAAAAGAGTTATCACATGGGATACCTCACAAACAGTTGGTCTCCAAGCAGGAGCTCTGACTTTTGGAGCACTTCCTAAGCCCTGCAAAGCAGGAGGGCTGAGATTCCCTTCAGTTACAGAAAGGAAACTCTGCTTCATCCTTTCTTCCCCACCACTCCCACTTGGCTGCGAGGCAGCAGTGGAAGTCCATGAGGCCAGAGCTGCAGCTCTCTGTCTTGACTGTGGGAATGGCTTGGTTGAACTCCCTGTTAATGAAGAGCAGGAGAGAACAGATTAATCCAACTATATCTTGTTTGCTAGGATGAGGTTAATGTCATATTAGGATATGTCTGAAATCAAAAGGGCATAGAAGTAGCCAGCCAACTGCTTTTGGTGTTGTTTGTCAGGCTCGAGCGATGAGAGACGTGAAATGGAGTGATCATATTGCCTGAAGCCACTCCTGTCCATCACACTGGACATCTTCACTGTTTACTGTGTAAGCAGATACGGTACTGAGAAGACAGAGGCCTTGAAATGTTTCTTAACCTTTAGTTCTGCATACAAGCCATGAACACTGAGAAGCTGTACTCTCTCTCATAAAATTCTCATGTCATAAAATGCCACGGTTGTGCTGGTGAACATGAAGAGACGGGTAGGCAACATCTTCATTTCTTCATCATCCCACCCATCTGAGGAACATTGCTAAAATAATGGGAATACTTTGGTGGACAGTACATGCTATGCTTGATAGCAAATGTTGGAGGGATTGGGAGCCCAGATTATAAAATCCCAGTTGACACACTTTTGACATGAAATAAGGACAGAGTGTCTTGCAGATACCAGGCTATTTAAAAAACTTTACTCTGTGATGTAGGTCTTTCGCTGAGAGGCTGATGCAAGTAAAACAAGTATAATTTTAGCTTTCTCTGTTTTCACTAAGGAGTGCACTTACTAGTGTCACTACATAAAAAACTAGCAAGCTTCAGCGGTAATTAAAAAAAGCTGCATCATAAGACTCATTTATGCTTGTCTTTTGACTCACATTGTTGAAAAATCTGCTCTTGGTAGAGTTTACTCTGTTTCATTGTTTAATATGGAAACTTTCTCACAGTGCACATTAGAAGTGCTGCCACGTGGACTGTCTAAACCACAGGTGCGAAGTGCCTTGTTGTACTATGCTATCAAGTTCTTCACTAGGTTTTGCATGAAAAGCAAACAAAGGCACTTCTTCATGAAATCAGAAGTGCCTAGATTATATTTTACGTGTGCGAGTTTCCTTGCTTCTATTAAAATTAAGTTTGCTCATTTGCTGTTTTCAAGCTAGTTTGAAATGAGGATCACCTTGTATCCTAGGAAACACAGTGAGAATTTTATATGTGATCACATTTTTATCCATGTTATGAAAAAAGCAGATGGTAATTAGGGGCATTATTCATAGGAAAGCTTGTTGAGCATGGTGTCTGTATGGTTCCAGCTTCGATTAGAACTTATTTGGAAGAACTACTTCATACCTTTCAATTGCCCCTCATTAAGTGTAATCATTACTCTTCTGTGGCCCCAGTGTGCTTTAATTTGTGCAAAACAGCATACGCAATATTATGTAGAAAAAAATCAGCACATTTCTGGGGTCCCTTTTGTTCTGTTTGACATCAGTGTGATCTTTTTGTCCATCCGAACTCATTACTATTTATTGCAGCTGTGAATGTGCTGTGTAAGAGACCACTTGGCAGTGTGAGAGGTACAGAGCTGTCAGGTTTCAGGGGCAGCACCTGAGCCATGGGAAGAGCCCAGTTCACCCACTTAGGTAGTGCAAAGGATGCTGAAGGCACACTTAGGGGCTGGGCCAGTTGGCATAAGAAGTGCAGGTGTTGAGATTCCTGCCTCTCCAAGCCTTCCACCACAGACAGAGCGACAGAGCAGAGAAGGCACAGCCATGCTGCAACAACAACAATAAAGTGTCTGCACCAGGATTTATGTTAGCTTGGCGTTGCCTACATATTTGCCTATTTAGGTGAGTCTTAAATCATGCTCAGCAGGGTGACTAGAGGTTGCCAGAGAGCTGGATGGCTAGCCGGAAATTTCCTGTTCCCTCCAGGGACCCTTATCTCCTGCTGTACGAGACCGAGTCAGGACAGCTTCTTGGACCCAGAGAATACAAAGCAGTAAAATCCTTTTTGCAGAGGCCATAATAGCAACATCCTCCATTTCTGAGTCTGACTTTCTCCAAAGCTAGTGAAAAGGCAGACACCAAAACCTGTACCTTTTGCTAACAGAAAGCCTCAGTGCCTCTTTAAACAACTGCTCACCTCACAGCAGGATGCTTTCCAGCCCACATCCGAACAATACACTGCCCAGTAAACAAGACTTGCTGTCTGCCTTCCAGTTTGCAATCTCCTGTTCCCAAGAAACGCAGCTGGAAAGCTAAACATAGCGGCTTCCCCTCCACCTTTGACGTTTTCTTGACTTGTTCACAATTAAGCTTTCCATATGGATAAGACACATAGCCAGGTGGTGGTGGCTTCTCTTAACTTCTGCAGGGAGGACAGTGGCTGTGCTTGTGCTGCCAGATCTCTGCAGCATTCAGTTGAGGTACTGCTGTCTCAAAAAGCTGACAAGCCTTTGAAGCAAATCAAGTTGACATAATCGCAGGAGATTATGCTAAGGATGTCCAGATCTCTGTTGGTAGTTCTGCTAAAAGCTCACTGTAGTTTAAAGTTCCCTCCTTCTCTTACTTTTCGCTTTTCAAATGCCACAAAATGTAGTCATGGACTTTTTGTCCTAACACTGAGTGTTCACTGTGTCCTGATGATATTAGTGATCCCATACAAATGAGCTGATGCACCACCAGCTAACATGACACACCACATCACATCTCTTTGGGGTGCAGACACTTCCCTGTCTCTTTCCAAAATGTGAATCCAATATTCAGTTCTTGTTTCTCAAAAGTCTTCAGTAAGCTGTCTCCCTCAAATCAAATTCAGGTGTCTCCGCCTGTGTAGCTTTGCCACTCAGAAGGCAGAAACGTCTGCAAAAACATATAGTGGGATGATCAACAGAACTGAGTTATACCAGAGTGACTGGATGGGACACCCACTTCAAAGCCTGACTGCCATATTAAAACATCCATGCTGGAGACCCTGGAGCAACTGCATGGCTACACATATTCTTACAGAAGTACAAGGTCCATCTGCAGCACAGCATTTCCAGTGAGCCGTATAGTCCTGACTAAGGAATTACTCAAAACTGAATGACTGGGAAGGAGGACCCACTGCACATGAGTGTCCTTGTTTCTCACTGAAAAAATCTTGTCAGCCTAGCCCAGTCTTGAACTTGGGCTTCCTCCAGAGACTTCTCTGTAAAAGAAACCCAAGAAGTCCTCACAGATGGCACTCAGACTTGGAGATCTCCATATGGAAAATATTTTTGGAAAGACAAATAACTGTAACTGGGTCAGACAAGGAGATTTTTTTCATACTGCCCTTGAAAATAAAGAGGGGTAAGGCTATTGTTTGTCTGCTTATGCTATATAGAGGCTTCTGTAACCTTCCATAGCATGCTAAAGTGGGCAAATAAGGAGATTCAAGTGCATATTTATACTTGTATCATTTAAGAAATTGTGTGTGTGCATGTGTTTAAAAGAGAGGTGATTTAATCTTATCAGTACTGTAGATGTTCATTTTATTTATTTTGTGGTTAGGATATCAGCAGCTTCATTTGTAAGTGCTCCTGAAGAAATTAATTCCAGCATTTTCCTCAATGACAAACTAATGCACTTCATGTCTTCTCTCTCCTTTGCAGCAGACAATGCACTTAGACGGTGCCAACTGTGTCCTGCAGAAATAGATTGCTTTGAAGTAGCCATCAATAAACAGATGTGAGGGTCCGAATAAACTGGGTAAAATATACACTTGACTAAACAATGCATCAACAGATTTGAGACTTTTTTTTTTTTGCATTTGAAATGTTTGCCAAGTCCCTGACTGATATAGTAGATAAGATGATCCTTAAAGATTAACATAGCCATCATCAACACTGGTCTCCCAGAAGCAAGGCAACACAAACCTGCCGTAAAATCAAAATAATTCAAATCCTGTGCTTTGCTAATCGTAAAATCTAAGAATTTGTTTTTTGTATTCTTCACTTAGAATTCCTTGTGCCTCAAGTAGGCTACTATTTAAAGTCTCACTATAACTTCCAGTATAGATTTTTATCATTCATTTTCAGGTTTCTGTCATCAGAAAAGTTGCCCTCCTCTCTAATAACTGAGCTCTTAAGGCTTGTGACAAGATTTCTTTTGGCTCACCTTCTGGTGCCTCTGGTAATGAGATATCTGTATTGCAGTGACCCATCAGAGAGCTACAGGCACACATCTCTAAGCATGACATTTCTGTCTATGTTGTCAATCCCATTTCACATGAGACCTGAGATGAACCACAGGAAGGCTGAGTTCATTGTGGTCTTCCTCCTATGGCTTCCACCAACACATTAGCTCTCAGTTCTTAGCTCAGCAGAAGCACAAGGGAAATAAATGGCTTCCCTTCCCTTCCTTCCCTCCCTCCCTCCCTCCCTCCCTCCCTTCCTTCCTTCCTTCCTTCCTTCCTTCCTTCCTTCCTTCCTTCCTTCCTTCCTTCCTTCCTTCCTTCCTTCCTTCCTTCCTTCTTTCCTTCCTTCCTTCCTTCCTTCCTTCCTTCCTTCCTTCCTTCCTTCCTTCCTTCCTTCCTTCCTTCCTTCCTTCCTTCCTTCCTTCCTCCCTTCCTGCCTTCCTTTCCTGCCTTCCTTCTCTTCCTGCCTTCCTTCCTTTCCTGCCTTCCTTTCTTTCCTGCCTTCCTGCCTTCCTTCTTTCCTTCCTCTAGTACCATTTCCCTGATCTCTCCAGCCTCTCCAGGTGGTGGTTCTTCCAGACTAGCCACCATTACTACAGAGGTCACTGATGACCAAACGCACATCTGGGCTAAAATACTACATTCTCCTTAATCAGGCAGCCAAGCCAAGTTCATAAATATGTAAAGGGTGACTGTCATGAGGATGGTGCCAGGCTCTTCTCAGCGGCATACAATGATAGGACAAGGGGAAATGGATATAAGCTGGAACATAGGAGGTTCCGCTTAAACATGAGGAAGAACTTCCCAGTAAGAGTTACAGAACACTGGAACAGGCTGCCCAGAGAGGTTGTGGAGTCTCCTTCTCTGGAGATGTTAAAAATCTGCCTGGACACGTTCTTGTGTGATCTAATCTAGGTGGTCCTGCTCAGGCAGAGGGATTGGACTAGATGATCCTTTGGCATCCCTTCCAATCCCTAACATTCTGTGATTCTGTGATTCTGTATGTATTTCCTCAAGCATAGAGTGAAGCTAAGTCCACCTCTTCTCCAACTGCCAACAAAATAGAAAGTATAAATGGCCCCTAGGTGTAGATGTCCTGTTTCACAGACAGTGGCTTGCTGTCATTATGGACAGCCTTAATAAGAGAAGTCTCTGAATTGTGTGAAGGAGAGAACAGCATCCTGTGAACAGGTCTCCTGTCCCCAGGGTGCAGTCTGGTGTAGCTGCCAGCCAAAGGCCATGCCTCACAGCACAGCTAGGCCTCTCAATCACCTGCTCTCATTTAAGAAAAGTCAATTTCTGAGCCCATCTTCCCATGAAGAAGCAAAAATAACCCCAATCTACAACTGTTTTTAGTCATAGTGATGCTGCTTAAATTAGACAAGGACCTGAAACAATGGGCCTGGTGAGTGCAGAGGCTACTGTTCATTTGTCACAGTATCAGTATTCACATCTAAATCCCTAACCTCAAGTGTCTGTCTCAGTACAGTACTTTTTAGTACCCTATTAATATCCTTTTCCTAGAAAAAAAACTTTCTCCATCCCAATCATCCCATCCTCCACCCACCCAGTTACCAAATCCTCTAGACCTCCTAATTGCTTTTCCAGAACAGGGTAGCACATGTCACTGCTATAAGCTTTATCAGCCGAGTTGAAAATATGAAGTGAAGCAAAACAGATGGAATTTCATAACCAATTAAATACTACAGAGGGAACCATAAAGTGTAGGCTCCTCATTTTCAAACTGAAGTCAGCCGTCTTGCTAAGCTTCCTTGAAGCTGTGACAGATCCCCTATGTTCTCTTCTGCAGCCCCAGAGCTCGGGGAGGATCCTGCATGTTGGGACCATGCTGAGATCCTGCTGCAGGACTAAGACTTTGCTCCAGAGAATTCTAACCAGTGGCTGCACCTTCCCTTGATCTAACTGCTTGACATGTCTTGCCGCAGTGATTCTGTGTTTCTTTTGGTATTACTGAGCCATCATGATCCTATTTTTGGTGTGCGCCTGGTAGTGCTCTCTTGCTTCACAGCTCAATGAAAAAATGGAATAACTATTAGAGAAGACTATTTAAACAGGCAGGAGATGTTGGGTTTGTGGTCAATAACTGTTATGGGCTTGTAGAAGATAAATCCGTGCCAAATATGGGTGAGGAAATTCTATGGCAGAAAGGCATAATTAATAGGAAAAGGGATTCTCTTTTGGTCCAGGCTTTCACTCCTTTCGCAGCTGGGCTTGTGGAAACCAAAGTTTACAGTACTCTTAAGTGAGAGGAGGACCCGGCACAAGTGAACTACAAGAGGATAAGATCAGCACATACGAAGTGAGAATTAGCCTTAAAATATCAAGGGCCTGGGGATTTTTTAGTAAAGCATCTGACACCTGGGTCTCACAAAATCTTACCCACTAAATTAATTCAAATAAGTTTGTCATGTGGATATAAATGCAGTGATGATGCAGGGAATCACTCTGTAAGAAGCTGCACAGATCACCACTTTTGACATCATTGCCAGTGAATTGGAGGAAAATCAAAGAGAAAGCTTGATCCTGTAGAGTGAACTCCCAGCGTGGAGCACGCTGGTCAAGGAGGACCACAGGAGCCACCAGCATGGGCTACTCAAACGAGAACGTGAGACCTGCAGCACCGCTGCATACCTCACAGGTACTGAATGGGTGGGAAGAGCTAAACCTGTTATCCCACCGCAGGACTGAAGTGTGTTACATTGGCAGGTGCTCCACCGAGGACATAAAAAGTAACCAACTACTGCAGATGAGTGGAAAAGTTGAAAAGCGAGCCAGGAGGGTCTTTCGAGAGGGCTATGTTCCCTGCGGAGGAGCTGACCTTTGGCTCCACTCACGCGCACCACCCGAAGTCAGCGTGCAGCTCAGGGGAAAGTAAAGAGGAGGAGCAGTGGGAGATGGTGAGGTCAGGGAGGGATGGATCAACACCATTCCATTCCGAGCTGCACTAACTTCCTATGCGTGTTACGTGTGTACTTGTAAGAGAGAGGGAGAGAGAAAACACCACGCTGCGTGTTTTGAAAGGTTACAGGACTAAAAAGAAACGGAGAGGTAATGTAAGAAAGATGTTTCTAGTTAGCACTGGTACAGCAGTCAATTGAATGTGTGTCAATTCCCTTCCTTCCTCTCTGCACTCAATATATATATTTAGATGTGAGCAGAGACATTGTTAATCTCGGATCCCAAATGCCACTTTGATAACTGCCAAGATTTTGGGGGGGCTGCTGTAGCAGCAATAATACGATGTTTTGTTTTCTATCCTGATGGACGATTGTATGTGAAGTGCTCCTGTCTCCAATATGTACAATATTTCAAACTTTCCTGCCAAAAATAAAAATGGAAAAAATCAAGAAAGCCTTGAGGCAACAATAACTTATTTGACATCAAGTTACATGGGTTTTACATGTTTATTTCCTCAAATATTCAATTAAAAGCTTACTTACTGTGGCAGATGTCATATCACATGGTGCATATGCTCCCTCTCCAATACAGAGCAGCTTTTTAGAAATGACTGCCAAAATGTTGTAAGAACTTTTATAATGGTTTCAGGATGAAGCATAAAATGTAATAAGTCACACATTTTTGCGTGTATTTTATTGATCATTTGGTACTAGCTTTCTGTTTAGGGGTAGTGGGTTTTTTATGTTTTTGGGGGGGGAAGGAGGAATTTTTTCCATGCAAAGAACGAGAGAAGGAAACTGTTGCGGTTTTTTTTTAAACTGAGCATAAAGGCTTTGTTACGAAAAGACAGCTGGAGTGACCTGAGCAAGAAAGGTTTCTTTGGTCTGCTCTTGTTCCTGCGTGTGAAACACAAAAAGATGTGTAACTACTATTAAGAAATACTCCAGTAAGTTCAGTTCCACTGAAAGTATTTTACTTCTCTGAAAAAGATCTCTGGAAACTCTATTGTTGGCCATTTGGTTAGCTATTATGTGGGTAAAAACAGGCTGTTTTCCAAAATCTTTCTCTGATTTCCATTCATAAATTAGTTCATGTGTTAACCAAACTTAGATTAAATATTAAATAGATGTAATGCATCTACATCTATCCAAATCTGGTATAGCCACCTGTTATACCTCACAGTGTAAGCCAGCCATTAATGACTTCCAAGAAAAAAGATGTCTTCTGGTTGACAAGTCATCTATACCGGAGCTTCTACATGCTTTGCCATAGCATTTATAATCAAGCCCTGTTTCAGGGATGCTGGACTACCTACTTAAGGGTCTAATCAGCTAGGATGATCTCCATGCCTTTCTTTTGACTGGCACTAGTAAAACAGCTCTGAGAAAACTCCAAAGCATCCTGAGAAAAGAGCTGTGAAAAAGAAGGCTGAAGGAAACAACGCTCATATTTGTTTGTGCCCACTGAAGCTTCGTATAATCCCAAGGAATAGGGTCCCTGGGAAGACATTACCGTCTTGTTCAGCAAAGGAGTGTCAAAGCTAGGAAAGAGGGTGAGTTTTTACAACATGACCATAACACATGCCAGCTGACATGTTACACATAGGACAAGAGTGAGGCAGTAATATGGATCTGTCTTCGCTAGCGTCAGTGCCTGCTTCAATCTCTATCAACAACACATGTCAGTGCTGGATCAATATACTTGAAATGACAGAGCTTTATGGATTTTGAGGAGCTTTTAGGACAAAAAACAATTTCCAAAGTGTCTTCACTGCAGAGTAGATCCTGACTACCACCTGTACGTGGCACTGAGCTCTCTGTGGTTGCCCACAGAGTCTTTAACCCTAATTTCACAGTGCTTTCAACCCAGGACAGGCAGAGTTTACATTTATGCTTTTGTTTCACTCCAGCATGGGCTTATGATCCACTTTATTTCCCATAAGAAGACAGGCTAATCAAAGATCCTAGCTGTGAGGCTCCCAGAACATTCCTCTCTCCTGTTCTGGAAATGATTCAGAGCTGAAACTCCATGTTTGACTCCGTTCTATAAAACTTCTACAGTATTCAAGCAGAGAGGCTACGCCATGGGCAGGGACACCTTCCACTAGATCAGGTTGCTCAGGTTTAAGATGAACAGGACAAACTCTGTGTTAGGGGTTGCCCAATCCAGTAGCCCTACAGAGGATAGGCTTCTGCAACTCCATGTCCTCAGGTCCAGCCAGCAGTGAGGCTGTGTATGTATTCCCCAGAGGCACACACAGACACATACATACAATGTGCCACCACTGGCCACACAGACCAACATACACCAGAAACACCCACACAAATGAAAACATAACGAGCAGCCTGATCCTGTTTCCCTCTCTGGGTGATCAAGTTGAAAGTCCGTTAGTGGAAAAGATATGAATATATACAGATATGTACAACATAAATCCCTCCTTACTCAGTCTATCCAGTACCTGGCGCCTAGATCCCCAGCCTCCCCAGCTGCTGGCATCTGCACAAGCAGGTGCCTGACACCCACAGCCCCACTCCAACCTCTGGTGCTCAAACCTCCTCTCTGACAGAAACCCATACACCCATATAGACACTTACTATGGATCCCCCAGCAAGTGGCCTTGGGCACTGAGGCTACCAAATCGCTGGCCCCTGGGTCCCCCTGCCTCTCTGGTATCTCATGCACAGGCACATACACATAAGCAAACGGGTCTCTCTGGTAGCAGGTCCAGACCTACGGCCTCTCCAACGGCTGACCCTCAGACTCCTGAGGGTCTCTCTGACAGCCGGCTTGCACCTGAGGTCCCTCCAGCAGCCAGCTCTCAGTCCTTCTTGCCTCTCCAGTGTCCATTCCACAGCATCCAGCCTCTCTGATACCCGACTGCCATGGTGAGAGCAGTGCACTGACCAGCAACCTCTCCACACATGGCCAGTCCCTTCCAGCACATAAGGCAGAGGAACACCACTGAGGGCATGCAGTACTCGCAATTTGGTTAAAACCGGGTTAACCACTTAATCTGGTCAAGTGTCAGATTTTTCACCAACCATCCTTCGGAGAGGACGTTCCTGGGATTCAGTGTCGTGGTATGCGTTTTTCACCGCATGCCATAGGCAGGTGTTGCAGTGAAAATCACCCGGTCAAGGATGTGTTTTGTAAAACACACAGGTAGATTCATGCACCTTTTTGAGGAACTGGCTATACCAGGATCTGGAAAAGGTCAATAAAAGCTGCAAAACGGTGTGCTGTCTTGTAATTTCAAATAGCAGTAAAAATTTCAGAAACAAACAGAAATCCTCATCTTCTTAGATACCGTAGTTTACAACCTGATTCATTCAGATGAGCTACAACCGGATGAATAACGACCCCTGCAAGTGCAGGAGTGCTGTTCACTTTGTAGAACCCAGTCTATAAGAACATGTTACTTATTACGGGTCTGACACAGTGATGAAACAAATCGAACAAAGTATTTAAAGCTGAATGCTACTTTGAGTGTAAGGAAACAGCCTAGAATTAAAGCACAAACACAACATTTTACATATATACCGATCCCAGTACTACTGATCGTTTTTTAATGAATTCCAAGCTTGCAACTACTATTCCTTGGAGACAACTGGTCCTTTGTCATTTTGATAGAGAAACATGCAAAAGAGACATGCGAAGCCTTTTCCATCCACCCACGTTTCCCCGTTATTGTTCGACTGCTCTCTTCAGCAAGTTTTGAAACACATTTTCTGGTTCAGTTTCACACGAATCCAGCATTTCTAGATCTATTACTGATTTTCACACCACCATCTAAGGTGCTTCACAGTTTGGAATTTCTTCTGTGACACCATGCTATGTATTTTATTATTATTTTTCTTAGCCCACTACTATCACTACTGTAGTTAAATGGAGTGTGTTGCTCTAACTCACTGATATTAAGCCATACTCCAGAAAACTGGCTAGTGGTCAAAAGTTGTTCCATACTGACCAGTGCCTTTAATTAAAAAGCTGATGAGATCAATGCCAGCAACCTCACAAGAAAGTGAGTGTGTGCTGACAGCAGTCGCACTAGTGTCGTAACTTTGGGAATTGCTCTTCCAAGCTATCCATGTCCCTGGAGTGCTGCATTTCTGCCAAACTTTGTGAGGGATAAGAAGGTGTCACAGAATATGACCCAGAAAAGTAAAGCATTTGAAGGGTGCTGCTCCACAGATGCAGTTACCCAGAATTACTGTGAAATGCAACTTGCCAGTGCAGAGTTAGGAAAGAAAGAAAGTGCCAGAATTTATTTTCTTGCACAAGAATGAAAAGTAGGGCCTCTTTGAAAGATTTAATCTGACAGTAAAGCTTCCAAAAAAATAAATGGTGGCTTAAGGTCTCCATTGACAGCAAAAAGCATAGACCAAATATCAACACAGGTGTACTCTACTCTATGCGTGCTTACAAGCTTAGTTTGTTGAGGAACCAAGAGTAGCATCTGTAGCAACAGCAATTTCCCCCTGGATCTTTTGGAAAAGAACCCTGCCTACATCTCCACCTCCTTTTATCAAGTAATGGCTACTCCAGGCTCTGTCCAAAGACACATGCTGGTGAAGGAGAACAGGCATAAAGATCCCTCTTGATCTTGAAATCTCCAGTCTTAGGGGAACACTGTGGTCTGTACCTACTGGGCAGCTCAGTCCAGCCACAGAGTGAGAACTCCATCCCAGTCTCACATGGGAAAATTCCTGCGCACTCGCAACTACAGAATGAGCTTAATGAATCTGGAAAATAAATAAATAAATAAATTAAATAGAGCTGAAACATTGGCAGGGTTCCCTCATGCATCAGGAACTTGGGTGCTGAGTCTTCTGTTATCACAAGCACTTGTGGAAGCCAAAAGATAGTTTCCATCTTCTGTCCATACCCATATGGAAAGATGGGAACTAAACATAAAGTCAGCATCAGAAATTGCTCAACATTACTCCGAGGTTGCTGAGAACTAGTCCTTTCCAAGGCACTGGCCTTGGAACTGAAGAAGCAACTAGCAGGCAGGCAATTTTTCTTTGTACAAATCCCAATCCAGTATCCAAAGAGAAATTTGAATCCACATTAAGAAACGTAAACCCACGTTTCTACATGTGAGCCAGGTGCCCAAGATATCCCTGCAGTCACTGAAAACTTAAGGGCTATTCAAACACACCTAAAACTCAATTGCTACATTTGGTCAGCTGAATAGCTGTAAAGCCACATCAAATTTTAAAGTCTAAATCTGCAAGTTAAATTCCATCCCCATGTCTCTCTGTGGCAAACAACTGGAACTATGCAACAAGAAATGATTGTAGCAATAACCAGACTTATTACTGGCCCTACCTTGAACAAAGAACTTGGTCACAGAAAGGCTGAACGTGTGCTCATATACTAATGAAACAGGTGATTCCTTCCAAAAAAGATAAAACGAACAAACAACTCTTCCCTTCAGGTTTAAGATCTCTTTACAAATACATTTTTCGATCTGGTTTACAGCATCATTCTCAGTGTGTGAATAACTAAGATGTTGCTACCAGCTATCCAGATGTAGCAGACTGAATCACACCAGAGCTTTTGGGGACTTGTTTTAACCAATCAGTGTCAAGGGACATAACTTTCTGCATGTCTCTCTTCTGGGGTATGTAGTAGTTCTCCCCTCTGAACTTAACCTGTGACAGTCACTGCTCAATTTCAGTTTTTCTGTGAAATATTAGGACTTTCAGGCATGTCCATATTGCAAACAGGACCAATTAGAAGGTTGATTTTTTCCAGAAATTGTACACAATTTGTTTGAGGCAGAAACCACACTGTGGTCCTATGGGCTGGACACTGACCAGATAATATCACTGGTGGGAAATATTGGAAATCAGAAATATAGTTTTAGTAATTTAAAAACTAGATTCTAATAAAAATGCCTAAATATATTGTAACAGATTATTGTAAAAAAAATAGTAACTTTCATATATTCTTGTACATTGTTAAAACTCAGTAGAGACTTCTTCCTGTTGTTTCAACAGATTTTATTAATAAAGGTTTTCTGAGGTAAATGTATTTGATACCAAAGACAAAGTCTTTAGGAATTGAGATAGCTACATGAATCGTTCAGGGCTTTTAACTCAACTCGATCATATTATGATGAAGAAATTTAGTCCTAACACATGACATTGACTTAATTATTGTAACCAAGCTAGGTGATCTAGGAGATGGCACCTCTGGGTCTGTGATACTGGCCTGCAATGGTACACAACCAAAGGAAAAACATTTTTTTTCTAAAGATGCTATCTTTTAGAAAACTTCGCTTGCTTATCTGATCAATAATTAAAGAGGATGTGTTCTGACCTGTCAAAGAATATTAAACGAGCTATCTGAAACAACCTTGCCAAGTACTTTAAATACGTGTGCAGTAACAGAAATTATTTGGCCCACTCAGATCTTGAAGTCAAATACTCATTTACTGGAGTCCATAGTGAAAGACAGGTACTTCCAGGGGCTGATTCTTCTCAGCTGTTAGACAGCTAGCTCTGGATGGAATGAATTGTCTTCTGTTTCTCTGCGTTAATTAAAGAGGAAGCCGAAATCACTAAGCTAGACTAAACTCCACTTTTAGATGGTCACAGCTGAATGAGTTCTTCCTTTATGCTTTTCTGATTTGGGAACCAAACATCCTCTTTAGCTGCAAACTTTTCCAGACATATGCTGCAGATATATGCACCTACGCATGGGACTACACTCTCCTATTCACTGGTGCCGGGTTAGAGTAGCTTTGTCACAAGGCAGGTAAAAGACCGCGCTTTCATTTGATGCCTGAGACATCGACTGAGAGTGAAAACAGACCCCACCAGAGCCCTTGCACACAGCATTCAGGTGTCACATGTGTGAGCTCCCCCTATGCAGTGCAGGTCTCAGCAGACGGCAAATATTCTCGAAATAGAATTGGGCATGGGCACTACTAATGACACAGTAATGTACCAGACAGATCCTTTCTTGTTCCTGGCTTTTGGGCCATGTGGGTAAGCATGGAAAAATAAGTATTGCTCTTCATGCCAAATACTACCAATATTTATGTTTATATGAATACGTTCAGAATTAGCATTGTTTTGAGTTAAAGACATTCTCCTTTTGGAAACATTTTATTGTCTAAAAATTAGAGCTGATATTATTACCACTCTGCTCCCTAGTTAAAAATGGTTTTGCAAATGTAAAGGCTAGAGACTTACATCAGGAAGGAAAGAAAAGCCCTTGGAAACAGAGCATGGGAACATGGCTCCATTGAAACCAGTGGTAAAACTTTCACTGACTTCAGCAGGGCCAGGATTCCACATGCTGCCAATGAATTTGTGCATGCAGCTGATAAAGCAACTGTGAGCACCTCCAGTGCGATTTCCAAGCATGAGAGAGAGACTTCTGCAGGTTAATTGGTACATGCCTTCACTAAAGCTAGTGTCTTCCCTTTTATTCCTCTTTAAAAATATTTTCCTTTTAGAGGAATGTACCACAAAATTGTTCTGTTGCTGTTCTTTGCAAAACTGGATGTGAATTACATGTACTGAGTGGATGATCCACTCTGTAGGAAGTACAAGACAACGGGGAATATTTATCTGTCATTGTAAAGTAGACAGAGCTAAGAATTAAAAGACAAAGTGGCCAGAACAGGGAAGTATGCACATTGACTGAATAACCTGAGCATCATGGTTTTCAAATCTACTTCTGTAATTGTGATTTACGCTACCTTTAATTCATCTTGGATTTACATTTACCTTGTTTGGTTTCTGCTTATGTATTTGGGAAAGTTTAAAAATGGATGTTTTTGGATTCACTGAAATGTGAAAAAATATGACAGTTAAAAACCAAACAATATGCGCGATAAAAGAACACGAAGATACATTGGGAAAACATGAAGTGAATAGCGAAGTACATGGCACAGATCAGAGGGATGAAACTGAAACTCGGTGAATATGCACAGTTATGCTCAGGAAACGAAAAATGATCAGCAGATTCACTCAAATCAATGAAAAATAATTGACTTGGACCTGGTGCATCTCTAAGAAAAAGAGGTGAGGTCCATCCTTCTCCCTAGGAGATGATGCTCTAAACTTCATAGAGACAGACACTCTGGAAGTGACTAACAACAGCATCAGCTGATCTTTGTGCAGTCTTCTAGAGATCAGAGTCTTCTCACTAAAGAGCGAGGTTAATAGATGCATCCAGATTACTCATTTTCAGCTGTTTCTAGTTTATCTAAAGTGTAAAATGCTATGTACAACAGCCATGGTTTGGAGGCATTGTTTCTAGATGCCTTTTTTAATTTTAGCAGCTATATTTTTTCCTCTTAATCCCTATAATAATCCTGTTTTGAGGCATGCTTAATTATTTAACTTTGCCATTCTCTCAGGGAAATTATGGACTAAATTGCATGCATGTTATTAATACAAAGCACCATTTTGTTAGCTCATTTAGAATTTCACGCCCACATCAAACAGGCAGATGTCTATAATCTATTATTTGTGATCCCGCTCAACTGTGCTGAGCGGACAGAACCCGCGCTCCTGTTCTCCCTCCCTGCTGTGAGGGCAGCATCCCACTGTCAGGTCCCCTCGGAAACCCAGCCCTGTACATGCTGGTGCACTGTCATTTCAATGTCCCAATTTCCCAGCCTCTCCCTTAGTGCCATGCTCAGTGGACACAGCTGGCTCCTCTTTTCTTTTCAGATGTTGCTTTTTTAAAAAAAATTCCTTTACTACTGCTTGATTGCCATTGGATACACTCTGGCTCGGCTTACGCTTCTCAGCTTAATTGCAATCATTTCTGGCCCAGGTTTGGGACCCACCAAACTAACCATCAGAATTTCTCCCAGAAAGGGGGAAAAGGCAAATTTAAACTCTCCTCCCAGTTGGTTTTCCTTTTAATTTAGAAATGAAGAGCCTATATTTATTTCAAAAGGTTACGTGTCCCTTTTCATCGTTCTTGGCTCTCACATTCATTTTGTATTGCAACGACTTCATTTTAAGCCTTGTGCAGTACAACGTTGTTTCTACTGTAATGCTGTTTAATGTAGCAATACAAACCTGGCAAGTGACCTGAATTTCACAGATCAACTGCAACCACACAGGAGACGTGGGGACCTGCTACAAGAATGTTTTGTTTCCTCTCTTGATGTTCTAATTGCTGCCCATGATCCAACTGCTCCCCCATCTGACCTTGCATGCAATTTTCATCACTTACTCTTTGGAGGCTGTCTAGATGTATGACATGTCTGCAATGCCTCTTGGTATAATGCATATTCAGCACCTGATCAGCTGCATGTCTCTGGGTGTGAGACAGTCTAAATGGAGCCATATCAAACGAATTATGTGACGTACAGGATGTCTTAAGTATGTCATAAGCATAGTGTATAAGACAGACTCAAAAGACAAAGCCCTACTCTCTGTTGAATATTTTGCATGGACCATCTGAGAACTCAGATGTCTTAATAGAGCTTTTTTTTTTGAAGCAAGACTCTTTAGACAGCTCGAGTGGCTGGAATATTGGTACAAGCTAGTAAAACCTAATGATGCTTCAAAAATATCACGTGTCTTTCCCATGATAGTCTTTTTTCCAGCACCTTTCTTCAGACAGCATCTCAATTCACTCAGAGACATGGAAACAGTGAGGATGAGTGTAGGGTATGCAGCTGAGAAACTGAGATAGCATCAGCTTCTTTTGCCAGTACTTTTACAATTCTATATATGTTCATTGTATTCTTCATCCACCAGCCACTTTCTCTCAGGGACAGCACAGACACTACCCACAAAGCTGTGTGCACTCTTGTTGAAGCACGTCATATTTCTCCTTTCATTTCCTGTGGTTTTTGTTAGCTAGACGATTAGATCATTCTGGACTAGAGCATTCGTTTTCATAAAAAGTTCAAGATCACCCCATGAGTGTGGATTGACCTAGTGGGTACAACTTAAAACTCTTGGTGACAGCTTTATTTACTCATGTTTCATGCATAGCATGTTCCTTATATCACATATGCCTTCTCCCTCAGAAAAAGCAACCTTACATTCACAAAAAATCAAGCTTTATCAATATATTTTTAGTATACATCTATACATTATTAAACGTAGGTCTGAGCTGGAAAACCTGCTGGATAAACCCATTAAAATTGGGAATGAACAAAGAAATCTAATGTGTTTTTTTGGAGGAGTCTGTTTCTACTTCATGAAGGCATTATTCTTTATACTAGGAGAACAATAAGGCAGTGACTGGATCAATAGGGCTCGAGCCACCTGGGAGAGCACTGTTCAAGATGACCAAAGGAAAGCAGGGAGCCCTCAAAGACACCTTCTCTAATTTGGCCCAAAGTCCAGCCAGGCAAACCTCCAGGAGGGGGGATACTCTCAGGTCCCTTGCAGTCAGACCTTCTGGTCCTCAGGGGCAGCATCCTCTTCCTTTCTCTTCTTTTGTTACCTTCCCCATCTGCTGCTGCTGTGCACCTAGAAGCCATCTCTCTGGCTGGAAATCTGCTTGATGGAACCCGTGTCCAGTGGCAAGGGGCTGTGAAGGATTTACAGATCCTCCAGCAAAGGGTTGGAGAGACCTAAATGTACTAGATGCTGGGCTACCCTTTACTAAAGTTAGATGCTCATGTTCACTTCCACCAATTGAAAATTCATAGCAGTTAGTTCCTAAAATGCATTTGCTTACCCTGTCCTGATATGTATCACAGATGCAGCTTTAGGTATGCCCCATCTCACTCAAACATGGGAAGACATGCTGAAACAAACTGTACAATACAACACTGACCTGAATGAGTTTTCTATCAGTTCTATGGCTGACCATATCTTAACCTTTAATGAGAAAGTCAGAGGACTAACTTGCCTCTTTCCCCAAAGTCTCCTGTTGCACAATTGCCAATAGACAGAGCTAGTATAACCCTAAAATCACACCTCTGTCTGTAGGGCATGCTTTGAAGGCACACAGATGTCCACTGATAGAATCTCATGCTGAAACACACGAACTCACCTGCCATCAGTTGCAAATCCTATTATTAATAATGCAGACATTAGGAGAACTTAACTAATGAAGCAACACATCTGGATCTGTAGCAGAAAAGCATCAGGACTAAGGAAGTGAAATTATATTCTCAGGAATTACTTATTCACTACATGTGTACAACCAGCAGGAAGAGAACCGCAGGCTGAGGAAAATATGTTCAAACTTACCAACAAAAATAAACACATGAAAGTATGATGTGAACACCAGCTACATTTCCTAGGCAAAAGCTCCACATGGGGGCCTGAAATCCAACTATATTTGCATTTTGACATATTATCACCAGAAAAGACACAGCAACGCAGCCCCTGCGGCAAGGGAGTTCAACACTGCCAGGCCATCTGGGCTCTCTTCTTATGGGTGGAAAATTCCTCCACTCCCAAATGTCCTACAGGATTGTACACACGGAAATAAAGAGGGTAACTGGAGGATTGTCTGGAGGAATCATCCAGACAATAAGCCCGTACGCTTGAAGAAAGCAGAGATGTTTTTGCACGGACTCCTTGAACCCAAGTCATCCACTTGCTTCCCCTTTCTTCCCAGTCTTGATGAGCTTGCTATCACCTGCTGTAACTCTTCACAAAGCTGTTCCCCTTCCTCTCTTTCTCATTTTCTCTCTGGGCAGACCCCTCTCTTTGATTTGCCATCACCCTTTGTCCCAGGCACAGCACCTCTCCGCACACAGACACTCACACAGAGGAGTACTGAGGAGAGATTTTGATGACGTGATGAGGCACATGAATGAGTGTTCTTGAAGGATGTAAAGAGAGGAATAAATGGGAAGGGGGCTAAAACTCTATGGAACTAGTTTGCTGAAGCAATTGAGGGCTGCACAACATTCACCTTTAAGAGAATAAAGGAAAGAGTTACTGTGCTGCTCACAGAAGCTTCAGAATTCTGGGGAAAAAAAAGGAAAGCACTTTGAAATGCTGTCATGGGAGTGCCCACTTTGAAGTTGTGCTAGGAAACCCATCCTGGAGTGTTTATGCTCCCGGGAAAATGCAGGCCAGATGTGACAGCAAAAACTGTGATGCTTGAGCCACAGTTACAAGACCTTGCCATGAGGGAGCACTACATAAATGGGAATGAATGGAACCAAAGTACATTTCAATCAACGAACCTATGTTGATATGCTTTGAATCAAAGAAAGAAACTTGGGTCTCTACTGATGCCTCCAAGGATAGCCCTGGGGCAATGCTGTTCCAGGAGAACAGAAGAGACGCACTTGGCTTTCTATGGCATTTGTTACAAGACTGATGGCTGAGCCTGAACAAAAACATGCTCAACTCTAAATATTAAGGCATGGTCCACAAATGTATGAAATTTTCTAGGCGCATGTAAAGCTTGTAACTAAACAGAAATTGGTCTTCAGAATTACTTTTTGCTTATATGCAACACTGTGTGTATATATGTGCACACATATATTAAGGAATATGAATCATATATTTGTGTAATCAAGCCTAATGGTGAAGCTACAATGCTAGTTATTTGACTTTCAGACAATGAATGGCAGGTGCTTGGTAAATGCACCAAGTATGTAGCAGATGCAAAAGCATTCTTCTATGAAGACAGACTGAGAGAGTTGGGGTTGTTCAGCCTGGAGAAGAGAAGGCTCTGGGAAGATCTTCTAGCAGCCTTGCAGTACCTGAAGGGGGCCTACAGGAAAGATGGAGAGCGACTTTTTACAAGGGCGTGTAGTGATAAGACAAGGGGCAATGGCTTTAAATTGAAAGAGGGCAGATATCGGTTAGATATAAGGAAGAAATTTTTTACAATGATGGTGGTGAAACACTGGAACGGGCTGCCCAGAGAAGTTGTGGATGCCCCATTCCTGGAGGTGTTCAAGGCCAGGTTGGATGAGTCTTGGAGCAACCTGATGTAGTGGAGGGTGTCCCTGGCCATGGCAGTGGGGTTGGAACTACATGATCTTTGAGCATGCTTCCAACACAAACCATTCTATGATTCTATTATTCTCTTATTTTGATTTCATTGCAGAGAAGTGCATGTGAACTTGTGTGTTTGTGTTAGTGGTAGTTCACCAAGGACGTGAAGGAATTGAAAACTCCGAGCTCTTCGCTAGCTCACTGAAGGTGGTCAGAGCATGGCATAAGGCAAATTTCAGTCAGGCTTTAAAGAGACTGTCAATAAGGTGGCTTCTGTTTCCATAAACCAGGGCCATTGTGGTAGCTAGAGGGAGCAGCTGCAAGGCAAGTGGTGAGCAGGCTAGAAACCGCCATCTTCAGTTAAACATTGTCCATGGTAAATAAGAAGTAAGTGCAGAGTTGCGAGCACTCAGAGCTGGTGGTCAGCGAGTTTATGTCGAACTGTTAAACAGAATTTCCTGAAAGGGAACCATGATTAGTTTCCTTTCACACTGCAAGCCTACAGTTTAAAAGAAGGTCTTTTGTCAAGAGGATTCTGCCAGCTGTGAAGCACAGTGGCCCACAGACAACATCAGAAGCCTCAAGCCATCTGGCTACCTTGATTTTAATGCTCCATAAGAAAATGTCTCCATCATCTCAATAGCATCTTACTATTTCTATCCTTACCTTATTTTTACCTATGAGTACAAGAGTCTATGGTAAAGATCAGATGACTGAAGAAACCATTTCAAATCCTAGCCACCATGACTGCCTTCGTTTTACACATCTAGTGGACATAAATTCTTGTCATCTTGTTTTACGCGAATGGCAGGATTTATTAGATCAGACAGGTCATTAAGTAATTTTTTTTTTAATAATGTCTTTGATTCAGTGAACTCAAATTTATGCTCTGTTATAGTGCGCTAACAGCTATTTTTTGGCTAGGAAAGTCAGCAATAAATCTGAATTTAATAAACTGACAATAGATCTCAATGTGAAAGAGATTCAAGGCACTCATTTTTCCAGTTATTTAAAAGCAGTGAATCCTTGCTATAACTGTAAGACTAATTCCAAACTAAAAGCATAGCCTCTATAAAAATATCTCATTGATCACAGCATGCAATTCTGCTTAATGTGGAGATTATTTTAAAAGCTGTCTAGCAATTGCCCTGGTGGCCAGTGGCAGCATGTTCTTTAAACTTGCCAAAGAGGAAAGGGAATTTGGGATTGTTCTGTCATGAACACAGCTCTGTTCGTCAACAAGCACACGCACACCTCTGTTTGCACTCTTTTCCTCCTCCCGCCACCCCCATCTCTGCATGCACACACATACAGAGAAGAAAAGACTTGGAGCTGGAGCAGCATGGTGGAACAGGTTGCCCAGTGAAGTTGTGGAATCTCCATCCTTCAAGATTTTGAAAATCCAGATGGACAAGGACCTGGGCAACCTCGTCTTGCCCAGAGGCCTGCCTGGTTTTGAGCAAGGGGTTGGCCTTGTGCCCATCAGCGGTCACACCCAACCTAAACAATTCTACAATCCTGTGAGTTCCTCAGCTACCTGCTCTGTTCCTTGTTAATGAAATTTTCCAGGAGCTCCATGCAGACACCCACAGCTTGTCTACAAAGGGAAAATCACTGTCAAGGCTATACAGACATAGTTTTATCTATATACATGTTTCACTATATCTACGGTATGTACATATGCATATGTATGTGTGTGTGTAAGTCTGTAGATGTGTCTGTGTGCTTGTGCGAATGTTTTTGCACATACATAAGTATGTATACAAACAAGTCCTTTGCTAGCGTACTGCCCCATTGGAATACCAATGTCCCTACCCTACAGAAGATAAACAGTTTCTCTGGCAAGGGATGTGGCTGGGAACTAAGACAGAGGGGCTGTACATGGCACTGACTGGGCAGGTCCCTCAACATGCTCAAGCAAAACACAGAAGCAGTGAACAAACAGGGCACAGCTTCACCACAGGTCATGCCATTCCAGGTTCTGCTCATCCCAGTGCATTGGGCAGTGAATAGTTCATCCCATCCTGTCTTGTGTTTAAAGGACTTGGATGAGGTACTGTGCAATGGAAATGTACGCTGCATATGGTAATCACTCACGACTTAGTGTTTTAATAACCTTGTTCTAATTTCTGAAATTCCCTCTAGCTACATGCTTATCATGAGCACTTGGGTCTGTGTCTCCCAGTCCATTCTCAAGTAGATCTTTCAGGCCATAAATTCATGTGCATCAAAGGACTGTATGCAGTTCCAAAAACCCTTGGTTGGTAGAAAGCCTCTGTAAGCTCCTTTTATTAAAGCATGTCACTTTGTTCACCATGTTCCATATTGTTGCATCTGCCGCTTATATAGCTTTGAAGAGAGAGGGCATCTGTTGAGCTGCTCCAGAGCACTGTAAAACAGATGCACCATAACAACAAACAAGACACCAAACTCTTCCTATGTGTCTGGCCTAGATTAGACTCCTGTGTGACAAGGGTCGAGGAGGCAGAAGAACTGCAGTCACAAGGGAATTGTCTTGTATCTATGATGAATTGTCTTGTATCTGTGATGGAGCAAAAGATGAGCTACTCATTGCTCTGAATGAGACCTACTCTCAGCCCTTCTGGAGACAGTCATGAGGGTAGGTATGTCACCTTTCAATACTGAGCCCTATACTTGAATTTTCTTTTCACCCCTCTCCACTTTCAAGAAGAACTCCAGTGAATCACACTGTCTGGTCATAAAAAGGGAAACTAAAAGAAACGTCAAATGTCACGGTGGCTTTTTCACGTTATCTCTCTGTTGTTCAGACAGGAAGTGGGAGTGCATCCTACTCGTGGCGAAGATAGGGGAGACAGCTGCCTCCAGAGTCTCTTTATCAGGAGGGACTGCCCCTTTCAGAGAACCACAGGGTTGTTTTCCCTTTGTCTCAACACAGTTTTGTTTTCTGGCCTCGTTCTGCCAACGTAAGTCGTCTTCTGAGAGACAATGTTTCAGGTTGTCCTGTCTGCTAAAATTTGGTCTCTTTTCCTTTTCAATCCACATTTTGAATCATATCCATCTACTCCCAAACTGTAGGGAGTGGTTGAGATTAAAAATATTTAAGTTTGAAAGCCTGATTGTCATCTCACTTAATGTAGTAGGTTAGAAACAGTATCATTGAAATTCATGCCACACTGGGTAAAAGGGTTCAGAATGCATCAACGCTTGAAATGAGGGAATAAACAGTCTCTCTCAAGCTAAGCTTAGACTTCTTAGGTAAGGTCAGTTAAAATGTCTTGCAGCCACATTTTCACACCACTCAGAATGAGTGTCGCTTGCAGATCCTCCGTGAGTATTTGTTGCCCAACTACATGACAGATAGGTGTTTCACACACCTCGAAGGTGAGATGGCCTGACGGCTGCTCTGTGGTCAAATCCTTTCACTCTATTCACAGACACATTCCCACTTGGTAAGGTTCAAAAGCTGTATGCAGTCCAAAAGCTAAAGTACCTGGCAACTATAGCGCGTATGTCATAGTCTATGTGCTAATAAGGGTTGCGAAGAGCTCGAGTAGCCTGTGCAGATAGCTGCAGGATCACTATCTCACATGTATGATTGACAGGTAGAAGACTATCAAGTATCCTCAAACAGGCAAAGTTATTTCTGCTCTTCAGGAAGATTGGCAGTTGCTGCTCAGTCCAATTCATCCTCCTGCTAGAGACTACAACTAATAACACAAGAGACCAGTCAGTGATTAGATCAATGGTGTCTCAAGCAGATTCCCTTCTTGGTTTCAGCCTTTCTTTAAAGCTGAGGTTGAATTTCTCAGGGCCATAAATAAGCTCCCACAGATCTCAAAGTAGTGTTTGCAGCCCAATTAGCTTGTAATGGCTCTTCAAGCAGTTGTTGATGGTAGTAATCTGGGCTTGAAGTCTTGGCATGTAAGAGATGCTTGTGACTGTAGCTCACGTTCTCTCGGATCGGCTGAAGGCGGTATCGAGAGGACAAGGGTCACTTAGTGCTATCATAAACTGAGGCCTCTGACATAAGGCATCCCTCAGATATGTACCCTATTGCCCATGTGCTGAGCTTTGTTAGCGAGATCATGCCAAGGCTCAGGCTAGAGAATTATCAGCTTTCTGAAAGAACAGCATTATAACACTGCAGACAAAGCGCTCTTATGTGCTTTGTGCTGTGCAAACTGAGACCGAGTGGTAAATGTGTCAGTTCAGGAGTGGTTTGGACTCAAGGAGCAGTGGAATGTCCTTTATATCTTTCTTAATGAGAGTCTGTTTGGATTAAAATGATCTCCATGTAAGCAAAAAAATTACCAGCCTTCCCGTTTCAAAGCTTGCAGGGCTTCTTACACAGACCTCTATTCAAACAGTGTAGGGGAAGAGGAATAGGGGACTTTTTTGTTTAACTTAAATGACGTGGTGTGTATTTCTAACATAAAAAGCAAGACAGAAAATGAACTTTGTCTGAGGCAAAAGATTTAGAAGAAAAAAGAAAGTATGAATGCAGGAAGCTGCCTGAAGACAAAGGCAAGGAAAATGAACACTTCTAGTCATTGACAGAACATGCATTTTTATGAGTGTTAACAGAAATTTGGTGTGATGATTCCTATAATGACATCCTAGCCAGTACAGCTGTTCTACAGGCAGAAAGAGAAGAAGGTGGATGAACAGTGAGGTCTATGAAAAGTCTTTAGAGCATGTTTTAAGAACAATTTCAGGCATTTTGGGAAGATCTCAGATTGACAACCTAGTAGGGTTGAAAATAACAAGGAAATTCCAGTTGAAGAAATGCAAATCTATACATCATCTAAAAAACACAGATAGCTATCCTACCAAAAAACAGAGCCCAGGAAAGCATTGAGGAGTGGTCCATCTAAGCCAGGTTCCTTTTCTCCAAAAGCTGGTGGAGTGCAGTGCTGGAGAGGAGACTGCAGAAAAGGTCACTATGTACAATTTCACCACAAATATAGATGCAACAAAACATACATTTAATATAAGATGATCGAATACAGTTTATTACCTCAGGCTTAATTCTCATGTACCCCTGCTAAGAAATCCCAGCTACCTCTTTCCCTTTATGCAACTTCCATTCTCCTCCCAAAGAAAAGGCCACTCTCTGTCTACACAAGGAAGTACCAGAATAACCTTCACTGCGCTTCCCTTTACCCCTAGATGAAACTCAGCTTTCTAGTTTTCATCTTCTCCCCAAAAGCTCTCCCCACATACTCACAGCACTCGCCTACCTGCTCTGCTTAAGGTCTTTTCTTCAGTTTCTGTTCCACTCACACTTCTGTCTGCTGCTCTTCCCACCTCTTGCCTCTCTCAGTGACACAAACCCAGACCTTACCGTGGCCCTCCTCCAATGACACTTGACTCAACCTGGACCCCTGTCCGTCTACCCGCTCCTCTTTGCTGCTTTGACGAGCTTCTCCAGCTACAAACTCTCATGGCAACACACCCAACCTGAAGAATTCTCTCATCATTTTTTCCCCTCTCGTCCCTGGCAGTCTGTTGCATGACCATTACCGTATCTAAATCTACTGCAGACAGCCCAACTATTTTCTCCATCATCTCCCAGCCCACCCAACTATTTTCTCCATCATCTCCCAGCCCAACAAGACATGCATTTTTTTCTGCTGTCACTGTGAGTGAAGCCACCTTTTCACAAAGGTGCTGCTTCTTTTCTCACACTCCCCTCCGCTTCTCTTCCTCCTCTTCCTCCTCCTCTTTGCTCTTGTGAATAACCCTGTATTCAAGCCCTTTCTCGGCTCCCATATTGCTCTCAGCCTTGACTCTCCTCAGCTTGTGTCTCCTGAGAAATTTTTGAGAGTTCCTCGTCCTCTTCCCCTCACCTATACTTGAATGCGGATGTTTGCATGCTGTTGACAAGCCAGTCCTAGAGGTGTCCTCATGCTGTCTGCAGCCATGCCTCCACTTTCCTTCTCACCTAAAAGGCCATTCCCCAAGCCACCCTCTCTCTTTGTTCCCTCGTTAAATTCCCCCTCTTATCGTGACCATCGAGCCTCTTTTACCATAATCCATCGCTCCTAGACACAATGCCTCACCTGGAATTAACGCCTCTTCCAAGTCCCTCAGCATCTGTGCTCAGCCTTTTGTCCCTTCCCCCTGCTAATAGCTTTGCTGATGCTCTCTCGATGCTATCTATGATTCTTCCCTTCCCCTTTCCCACTGCAAGTTTTATACTGGCACTGGCTCAACTGCAACAACTGTTCCTCCAAGAGCAGGCTGACAACTGCCACTACGAGTTTGTTCTCTCCTTTTTCCATTCACCCGTTTCATGCAGCACTTAGCACAGTGGGCTTCTGGCCCACAAGCGAGGCATCTTAAGCACTGCACTGAATGCAAATATAATCACATGGCTTGCAAAGTTGTTCCTGCCATTCATATGAATAGTTAACTGCTTTTTGTTAATTAACTTTTTACCGCCATGAAGTTTTGTAGCGATCTTTATGCTGCTTAAGGCCGACCCTCTCCTGTAGAGGAATGGTTGCATAATAGCATCAGCTGGATGCGTCATAATTATCCCAGCCTTGGCCCTGTGGAAATATAAGACTTCTGGTGGGTGGAAGCCATTGCTTCTTTCTTTTTCTCTGTGCCTGGGCTTACCACAGGATGTCATTCAAGGTTAAAAAGCTTAGCATCCCTGCTGATCATGCCTTTCCCCCTGGAAAAGACATGTGATGGATATGATCAAAAAGGGTTGTATTACAGCTGCGCAGTCTGTTCAGGCTTGTCCTTCTTTACCTTATCCATGGTGACCCAAAAACAACATGTGACCCTGTGCACATGAGGGATTAGTAATTGGGATTCCATTTTAGTGACACTGGGAGCATCAGATCATTGTTGTGGGACACTTGCTCAGAAAGCTGGAAGCAAATGGGCAGAAACACAGCAGTACTGCTTGCCTTGCACCAGAGAGAGGGAGATCAGCTTCGGTTTTGCCACTTTCATGTTTTAATCACTAGGGAACATTGACCCTAGTCATGTTTGAGAACTCCCTGCCCTGTAGTTGCCTGTACCCCTTTTTCTTGTCTGTCAGTGATGACTCCACAGGATATTATGGAAATGGGTGAATATATATTTCTTGTTCTTAGATGCTAACACATGGAATTTCCATCCTTGTATCTTCTTTATTTATAAAAAGATGCCTCAAGGCATTTCTGTTCGAATGCTACATTTTCTAACATGAACATAGCTGACCCTATATTTATACTTCCTTAACGTTCCTTTCTATTCTATATCTGCTGTAAAATTCAGCCAAGATCAGGTAGAGAGGAAATGGTTTAGACTTCTAACCCAGTCTGGCAATAGCATTAATGTTTTCAGCAAAGATAATATATTGCAGTTCCTATTGATCATCCCATACTGAGTATATGCCTGGAAAGACTGTCTTGTCCTCCTTCGTGAGGATGTGGTTATGCCTCAGTTTACCTATATTTGGAATTGAGATCAAATTGTACTCTACAGCCAACTCCACTGTAATTGTATTGGCGAAGTTCCTAGGTTCTGCGACAATCTGGTGGAAGCAAAAGCCAATTCTGACACTGCTTCTTTTCTAGTGTAACAAAGGATATGTTTAATCAGATAAATATCAAGATTAACCATGAGGACAGTGCAATGGTATCTCTGTTATTGACTCGAATATCACCTTTCCTTTATTTAGTAACCTCGGTTTTCAGTACAGCACAGTATTGGAGTTTTTTTCACATCAGCAGCTTTTGCCGGCGTCGTGGCGTTTGTAGGAAGAACTCTCCCTCAGGCAAAATCAACAGGATACTTTATAAGAAGGACATTGCTGTTTAAAACAATGAGGAAGCGTGTATAACAAAAACTGGTCTAATGATGTGTACTTATTCCTAGGTTTAAATACGAGATTTCTACGCTGCCTCTTTTCTTACTTGCCAACGATTTGCATACTATTGTCTCCACTAACAGAATATGTCAGTGTTCTTCTGCTTACATATTCCCTATTCATTTCTTCTTTCTTGCCATATTATCACAGTGCTTCACAAATATGAGCAAAAATAGATTTTTGTTAGAGAGCTACAATGCCATTTTGGTGTAAGGTAAAAAAAAACCCCTAGAATGGTGAACTTATTTCTGACCTTCTGAATGCAGGGCATAGTCTCAGATTTGCTGATCGTTAAAAATGCAGATAATTTTAATGTAAATTCCTTGGACAAAGTAACTAAATGAGCTGCAGTCTTCCTTTGCCTGAACTGACCTAATGACTTGAACACTGCCAAAATTTTACACGTTTTCCTGTGGTCTGTTCTCCAGACAATGAGATCCGAGCTGCCAGATTTTTCATTAATTAGTTCTTTGGTGGATGGTAGAAGAGCAAGAAGACCATAAGCTCAAATGCATTTGTTTATTTAACATCTGCTGCCCTTTAACCTCCAGGTTCCACATTTTTCTGGCAAATACCTTTTCCTCCGTTATCTCAAAATTACAGCGTATCCAGCCTTTTTCTTTCCATTGCTTGCATGCTTTTGCCTCTTTGCCTTCTCTCTCATTAGTTTTCCTGGCATTGACTTTAGGATGCCCTAATCCAGTGACTGATCCGCCCCCCTTGCCCCTTTCCTCAGGACTGCTCTTCTGTGGGGTGAGATGGCTCAGGAAAGTCAACACGAAGTGCGTGAAGGTGGCTCTCTTATATGGGTCAGCTCTGGGAGGATGGAAGAACTTCTGTCAGTATGTTAATGAAAAGGCAGCCGTTCTGATGACGCTATTAAGGAAAGAAAACTGTCCAAATCTCTCTCTCTTCTGCCTCGCTCTCCTGCCTAACTCCGTAGGAGCCACTGCCGTTGTTAACGTCCCTGGGGAAGAAGGAAAGAGAAGTGAGAGCCTCCAGGAGATGTTAAAAAAACAAAAAAAAAAGTTAAGAAAACAAAGGGAGAGGGTTGGGGGGAGAACTGCCTGAGCCATAAAAAAGGTGTATATATAGGAACAGCGGGACCGCAGAACCTCTCCCTCCGTCGGAGCAGGCAGCGGGCACAGGGGGGACGGCGCGGGGGCGGGGCGGCTCGCTCCGGCTCCCCTGACACCGTTCCCGGCCCCGGCGCGACCGGCTGCCGCGTAGAGCAGCGGAGCGAAGCGCGCCCGTCCTCTGCTGCCACCTACCCCGCGCCCGGAGCGCCTCCGGCGGCGGCGTGTGCCCCCCGCGCCCCCGCTCCGGTCCCCGCCGCCGCCGCCGCCGTGCCGGTGAGACGGGGCGGGCGCGGGCCCCGCGGGGCTGGGGGGCGGTGGAGCCTCCCGCCGGCTGCCGCCTCCTCTCGCCGTGGCTGTGGCCTCCAAGAGGGCTTCTCCCCGCAGCTGTTGAGCAGCTGGAAGTGCCTGACCCCTCCGGTGTCCCACACAGCGGGAACACAAAGCGGGGCCCGTGCCGTTATTGGGGTGGGGAAGGGAGCTGCCGTCCCCCACCCAGCGGCCTGTTCTCACGGAGTGTGCGGAAACTTAACTCTTGGAAATTTCCACCTCTCAGTCCAGCTTGGTTAGCACTGGCCAGTGAGGACGGATGGACGCGCGCTCGCCGCAGACCTGATCACAGGCACCCTCCTTCCTCTAACGAGACGAAACCACTGCTGAAGCCTCCTAGTGCAACAACCAGTACGAGACAAGAATCACCAAAGGTCTCTATGCATTTTACTGTCCCTGCTGTACGACCAGCCACCTCATCATCACAAATGCCCTCCATCCAAAAACGACAGCACCTTGCGCTCAGGGGGACCACTTGCGGGTGCTGAAACCAAACGATAAGGGTAAAGGCAGATCGGAGTGAGAGATGCCAACACAGGAAGATTTGCGTGTCCTGATTTATGATGTATACTTATGATCAGGTTTGGCAGGCAATGCACCGCCAAGACAGACAGACCTTACAAGTCACGAGGGATGACAATTTGAGCTGCCCGAGTTTGTCTGGCCCAAGGCTCTGCACAGATCTTGACCAGTAAAACTGATACTGCTGCCCTGCTGTGCTAGTAACTACATGCTGCCAACTCCCTTGTTGACCTTCTTTGCCACCCAGTGGTTCTCCTTCTTCCCAGATACCACTCTTCTTCCAGGCTTTGCAGGTCTTCCTTTTTCCTTACACTACTTTTCCATCTTATGTGTATGCCTCTTGTCTCCCCCTTCCCACTCTGACACAGGAAGTTTATGGTGGAAGATGGAAGGAGGAGAAAACAATTCTCAAGAATCAAGTGGAGAACATGGAGAATGAGGAGAGGGGCTAAGAAGATGGCCATTGTGGGAAGGACAGGTTGAAAGGAAGAATTTCTCTAGTGGTTCCTAAGGATTGTTTCCTTCAAGCTGTCCCATGTCATGGAAGCCACAGAATGAGAAATGCAGCTCATGTAAGTCCTCTTTCTGGGCAAAACGTTATGTGCTTGGTTAACAACCCATGAAGTAAACAAGAAGGTCGTTTCAGCTAGGCGCATCTGTATCAACATCACATGGTGACTTTGCTTGGCTCCTGTTGGTGTGTCCTTAAGGTAAATACATGTATTATTTTTTATTCATCTCCGTGAGTTTGGACAAACTCTGTACCCAACCCTCAAAAGTCACTGTAGTTCCAACTCTACAGCAGGGAGGGTACATGAGATCAAACAAGGTAAGCTTTGAGCTTGTAACAATTAATTTTTCAGCCTTATTCAAAAGTAGAATAAGCAACATTAATCCAGGAAAGCTAGTTGTCGTGCAACAACACCTACAGGGCCCACAATTGTTGAATAATTTAGAGTAAACTTTGCATTGAGTGCCATGAGTTATACTCTAAAATAAAGAGTACGCAGTCAAATCAGTTATTTCAGCTTGAAATATCTGGGTCCTGATCCAGGATTTATGCCTGTATTTAAATTGTGTTACTCTCAGCCTACATTTCCATCACCAGCGAGAAGTGCCCATCTGCACCAATCCACGCAGAGCAAAGTCCAGTACAGCCTTAGCTGTGCATTCCAGTGCAGGACTCGGGTTTCCTCGGTGATGTGCATGTGTCTCCGCCACACACGAGTCCTGTCCAAATAATATTGCAACCCTGACTGACCTTTCAATATTAATGACACCATACTCTAGAAAGCACTAGGAGAGAACTTTTCAAAGCTGCTGAAAGACACGGGTAGCTATCTTGTGGGATTTTCAAATGTGACTAAACAGGTCAATTGGCTGACTCCCACTGCTTTCATGAAATGAGTAAGAGTTGGGTATCCAACTTTCTCAGTCATGTTTGGAAACCTCACCGCAAGCACCTTTGAATAAGAATTTGGGGACATTTGGCCTTGCTTACAGATGAGGCCTGCCCAGGCACACGGTAAAAACAAACAGAAACCTCCTAAAACTGGTTAGAGCCTAGTACCTAGTACATGGGAGTGCTCGGAATAGCTGGGTTGCTCCAGACAAGACATCCTGACTCACGTTTGGCTTTGGTTCCATTCGCTTTTTATCCCAGATTCAGACCCAGCAGAAACCAGGCGAGCACTATTTTACTGAAGCCTGAGCACCCTCAAGGCATCCACATACTAACAGCAACGAGAGCGTGAAGCAGGAGTGATGAGTGGAGCGCGCCTGCAATTGGAACAGCTGCTCCATGTACTTGGTTTCTGAAAGAAAAAGACAAAAAGAAAGGCTCTGCATCTCCGCAACTTGTTTCTGCCTCCCACCCTGCTAAGCTGGAGCGTTTCAGGCAAGGACTGCCGGGTAGCCTGCCACCTGAAGTTACGCTCCAGAGGCCTCTCACCTGGGAGTGCTAACCAAATCGTGGGCTGCGGTCTGGTCACCACCATTTTTCCCGTCACTCCATATGCAACGCGGGTGACCACACTTCATCAACAATCTCTTGAGCAAAGATTTTTACCTCTGCCACAGCAGATAGAGATTTGGAAGAAGTGCAACTTTTGGTCAAGGCAGATCTGGTTTGAGAAGTAATTGTTCACGTATGCATGGTACAGCTGTCTTCGTTGGGAAACTTCCACTGACTGATTGTTATATTAAAATAAACAAAAGCCTTTTTGTGTTTCTTAATTTCAGTTTGCTGTAGAAATCACAGTTCACCACTGAACTCATCACTAGCATGTGAAAAATATTTTGGGAAGTCACATCACGCAGGTCTCCCCCAGAAGTCAATGCACTGAAAAAAAATATACCATATATATGGCTCATTAATTCTGCACAGATTTGGGTTCCTCAAATTTGAGCTTTGATTTGTTTTAGCCACATGGCCAAAATGATCCATATGAATCTGTCCAAAATTGTCTGCCTTTCTGTTCCAAGCTCATGCCTTTATTCAGAACCAGACGCGAACATGCACCGGCACTGATATTCATCTGGTTACTTAGAACCGAGCCCCTGCCTCCAGCAGTATTTGCATTCAGGCTGGAATAGGAGGCACCACCCCGGCAGGGAGCTTGATGAGAAGCTCCACATTTACAACCCTGTCACTAGACTAAATCAAATGGTATGTGCTCCATAAGACTGTCAGGAAGGTAGGGTACGCCGTTCTGCATCTGATTAAGAGTGATATATTCAGTCAACCCACATAATAATGTTGGTTTAGGACTAAAATGAGAAACTATTGGCGAATGCAATAATTTTCTTTTTCAAATGATGAAGAGGATGTGCAAATACACCCGGAGTATAAAAACCCTGCGATCGTAACAATACAAGGATCCCAGGATCAGGACTGGTATGCTTTACAGCCTGTGTGCTCTGCCTTTTTCCTCCTATTTGTTGTTTACGCTTAGGAATAGAGCTGTGGGGGACGGGATATTTAGGAACTGTCATCACACGAATGACATATGGGTGCTGCCTGGCTCGTGGCATCTTTATGATGGTGTGACTTCTAATCCAGACATATGCAGATTAGCAGCGAGTTCAGTCATGCTGTAAGCATTCAGGGCTTCCTTTTAAGCACCGATCCCTTTCTGACTGGCAGTGATGTGACTGTCAGCTACTCTTTCCTGATGTCTCTCTCACATGACTCCCGAGTGCCATGATACACCGTGCTCGGGCAGCTATCCGATTTCCAATCAGCGTACTGCACCAGCAGACAGTAACGGGGGTTTCTGTTCCTGGCTGGGTGCCACAGTGTACTTGGAGACATTTGCTGCTTGCATGTGAGTTTTGGAATCCCCTTTTACAATCAGGAGGTCTATGGAAAAAGAAATCCCTACCACAGCATGAACATAATACTGGCTCTTGTGTGATGCCAAAAGCATTAATCTCCTCAGTATTAAGGCCGTGTGCCTACAGACTCCAAATGTCCTGGTTCACTCAGCACATTTCTCCCGACCTCATGCACGATTTTTTGATAATTATAACATCACATGATAGCACGCTGCACTGTGTTTGAGTTATGAAACTGGGGGTCCACATCAGGAGAAAAATCCAGGTAATTATTTAAAATCAGGCATAGGAGAAGTCATTATTGCTGACTGCAAACCTGATGGCACAGTAGCTTCCAAACTTGGGGATGAGTAGCCTTTATCTTGGTTAAATGATGCTCCAGTTTAAATAAAAATATCTCAGTTTAATTTTCATCGAAAGACCATGGATCTCTATCTGTGAGTCTCACTGGCAGTAGTAGAGCCCATCGCCCCTCTTAATTCAAGCCAGGACTCCGCTTAAAGTGTTTAGAAAGGAGCAAGAGGTGACTAAACACTATGCTGAGAGGCACATCAGAAATGCTTTTGACAGACAAAATTTGGGGCTTCGTCTTTTGTACCAAGTGCTGAATAGGTTTTGAATTTAAAGAGGTGTTCACAAAAATGAAGGTAAAGAAGCCGTTACTGTTCCTGTCCCTCACAACTGCTTGATTTTCAATTTTGGCCTCCCCGTTCTTGCTGCCCAGGGCGAGGGCGGCCCTCCCATGGCCAAGGGGCTTTAGAGCTCCTGCAAAGACGTCTCACCTCCTCACTCGCAAACTACTGCCAGAAATTTTCCTTTCTTTGGCATTACAAGGTAAGTGATGAGTGTTTGGGGCTTCTGGCTTTATAAAATGTTAGTTAGTATGTCCTCCACTTGTCAAAGCAGGGAGTTTGTTCAGTCCCGCTGCTGTCACCATACCCTCTCTCAAAGGCTGCTTGGGCTACCGTAAGGGATGCTGCAGCACAAGGAGGCAGAAAGCAGTGGGCAGCACGCAGCTGACAGGGATGACCGGTTAGTCCACTAGAAGTCATGAGCGGTGGTGAAGGTGGCTGCTGTTGCTGTTTATAGAATCATAGAACGGTTTGGGTTGGAAGGGACTTTAAAGATCATCTAGTTCCAGCCCCCCTGCAACAGGCAGAGACACCTTCCACTAAATCAGGTTGCTCAAAGCCCCGTCCAACCTGGCCTTGAACACTTCCAGGGATGAACAAAGAGCTGTTCACAGCAAAGGTGAGGTTCCAGTTCCAGGGCAAAGCCCCCATGCAGCAGCAGTGCATGCTTCAGGCGTTCCCGAAACTAAGACACTCCCTTCCAATGGACAATGCCATCAGTCCATCCAGCAGACAGTCCTGTGGCCAGCACAGTTTTCATACCTGTAACAGGACAGGACTATTGCCAAGGCGCCTTGGATGAGAGGAAGGAAGGAGGAAAACAGAGATGCTTCCTAAACCGCTGATACAGTTTTCTCCCCTTTACCATCTCCTAATGAATTTTTTTTTTCCCAACCCTTTTTTGTATCATTCACAGCATGTGAATAGGCCAGTGTCACTGTCCCCTGACTGCCCATTGAGCATAATTTAGACGCTCAGATTGCTGCAGAGAAAGGAATTTGAGCTGATGCCAGGCAAGTATGTTAAAAAAGACCACTAGAAACTGAAGCCATGTTTTATTGCCTCCAATCTGGGTGTACCCAAAATGGCTCCAGTTGTTTGGCAGGTCATGAAGGCCCAGCAAATTTACTTTCACGAGACTTAAGGAATGTAGTAGGGATGAGATCAATGTGATCATACAGAGACTTGTGAAAAGTCGGTAGGATTTATTTTTGACCCAGAAAGATCTCCTTTCTGTTGAACTTCCAGAATAACTGGCCTATGAAACATGTAAATTCAATCACATGGTTTATAAACACTGCAGGAAAATTAACGTTTTTCTGCATGTTTCTATAAATGCAGTTTCTGTAGGGCTGACAGAGAGGAAGCTTCAGGTTTCTCACTTTCCTTTGTATTACAGAGCAGGGACCACGCGCCCAGGTCAGCTGAGCGTGGGTCATAAGAGCAGCAACGGTGAGGTTCACCACAGATCCTCCTGCCTGCTGCTCTGGTCTGCCAGCCATCATCAGTGCGGGGACAGGACCACAGAGATGCTTTAGTGGGGAGGGTCCTCCAAGGGTCACCTAGTCCAACGTCCTGCTCAAGCGTAGCAACTTCAGAGTGAGATCACTGCTAATTAACAACAAAATGAAACACAACAGAAACACCAGGGATGTGCATGTGTGTTGGATGTGCAGCATCAAATGGAGAATTCAGAAGAATTTGATAAGTATGTTCTCAGTTAACCACTACCTTAGCTTTAAAGGCATATTTTAACGTGACACTGATTCATGATCAGCTTTCTCAGATAAATGCCGCATACTGAGAAAGCAGCAATTATAAACTGCTCAAACTTAGTAGCAAATTGACCAAAGGAAATTTAATGCTTTAATCCAAACACAAGCAGCAGATAAAAATCTCCATATGGTTGTCAAACATAGCATAATCTTGGGTTTTATTTTATTTCAGATTATTTATTTTTTTTTTTAGGAACTGTAATTTAACCTTGTCAAGTAGGAGTTTCTGGGTCTTTTTGTGGGGGGAGGGCTCTCTCCAAATCAAAGCAGAGGCATACGAGGAGAGAACTGAGAGCAAGCATGTGCTCTTGCAGTTGGTGCCAGGCAGCTGAGGGTGATCAAATCTGCTCCTCGTTTACTTCTGTACAGCTGGGGATCTCTCACAGTACTCTGCTTGCTCCACTCATATTTCCTTTTTACAGGGGAGAGCCTTTCATCAGAAAGCTGGAACAAATTGCACCTTTGGTTAAATCATGCCTGCTAACCGTTGCTTCCTCTTTCCCGGTATCTGACATCAGAGCCACGCTGTTCAAGGAAGTCACAGTGATTGTTTCTAACCACTGCTCCCTTCTATTTTAGGCTGGCTGAGAACAATCCCAGCCCTTTATACCCTGCTTCTGGCCAAATACGCTTACACCTGTAACCTGTACACCCAGAAACATTGTTGGAGAAGACCAGAGGACAAGAAGACATTTCTGTGCAGAACAAAGGAGCAGAAGAGGAAAGTGCAGCTCGCTCTCATTTTATTTGTTTCGGATAGGTTCAAAATTCTTTAACAACAGCAGTGCTTTTACTGAAGCAAAGTCACAGTGAAGTTACGGTGGACTCAGCGGTGTGATGAGTGCTCCTTTGCCCTTTGGAGAGGCTTGGCCTTGTTCCTCCGCTGCCGTGCACCCAAGGTTTTAATTTATACCTGTTACCAAACCAGCACGGCGGCAGCAGCTTACAGCAACTCACGTGAATCACAGCACGAGGAACGAGGCAGGGGGAAACGAGACTCAGTGCCTTCTCCAACACGGCATCAAAGAGAGAGTCTTTTATGATTTACTACAATACCACCTAAGTACCCACCCAAAGGCAGGCTCTGCCAAGCACCCTACAAACACGGAACAGTGGATGGCTGCTGGCTGTGCCCGCAGGCTCGGAGTCTACACGGGGAGTTACTGCTCGTTAACGGAAGGTGCGTGCAGGGAAAGTGGCTCTTTGTGCTTCGGGAGGAGATGGTGCCATTTGTGAGCTCCCGGTTGATCCCAGTGCGCAGAGGGTTCCACGCAGAGGGTTCCGCGCTGAGCGCAGGCACTGTGTAAACCTGCGTTGGCTGCACGGCAGCTAAGCAGAAGGGCTGGAGCCTCCATAGTACCCCCTCCTCAATCTACCTTCCTTCCCAAGCAGATTAGTCCTGTGCAGCGAAACCTCTTTAACCCTTTGCAAGCTGCAAAAGCCTAGGAAACAGGCAGAAGAGTTATGTGGGGGAAGAGGTTGCCAGGGCTGTGCACATAACCCTGAAAGGATGGTGTTGGCCACATCTGCAGGGCCTTGCTAGGTCACTCCTAAGACTGACTTGACTCATGGTGCCCCAAAGGGGAGGAAGCCACCTGTGTCCACACTGAACGCCCTCCGGTATCCCAGATCCCTCCTGAGGTGGAGCCCAGGTCTGTGCTCTCTGGCACAACATCAATCTCCAAAGCTTACCAGGAGGGAAGAGGTCTACCATCAAGGCCCTTTAGTGATCATATCCTCAAGGCAAACGCACCATGGTCACCCTAGAACCTCACCATGAATCCCTACAAAGGGTCCTGCTTTACTGAACACTCTCTAAGATCACCCAAAAGCAGATCTAGCTGATGGTACACAGGCGAGCCAGGGCTGGGGCAGGAGGGACTCAATCTGTCACCTCTTTGCCAATGACCGAGGGCCAAAACGCCTTCTTTCTGAAACGAGCATGCAGGCTTGAACAGAAATAAGAGAGGTCTTACACAGCAGGTGTTTTGCATGTGAGCTCCTGGACCCTCACAGGAGCCAGGGAGATGGCTTTTTTGGATGGTTCAAGGCAGGTTTGCAAAGGGATCTCATGAAATGTGCCTCCACTAAATAGAGTGGTGACCCAGTCCCAGGGCCTAGGAACAAATACATTTCCTAAAACACAATCCCTCAATTTCTTCCAGAGATTCAGGGCACTTCCCAGGACTATCTTACTCCCTTTTCTTTAGAGGCGTGCGTTTGGAGTCAGTGATACACAGCAGTTTCTGACTGCAAGAGAGCAGCCCAAGCAAGTGTCCTAGGACAGGGCAATTTGGGCTGAAAGTCACAGCCTGTGACTGTAGAAGATGGCTTGTCTTGCCCTTTGTGGGAAAAGTAGAGAAAGTCAAAGAGCAAAGTCTGACCAGGGCATACAAAAAGAATACACAACCGTGCAGCCCCTTTTCTGTCTTTTAAAAGTCCTGCAATTCCCCTGTGTATACCTGACACACTAATTTTGAAAGTGCCCAAGAGGAACTGGGATTTGGCTTATTTGCAGTGTTGTGACAGGCGAGTTTGCAGGAACCCTGTGTACAACATCGTCCTGGACACCAGCGGCTCCGGGAACTAGATAGGCTGTGTGTGAGTCCAGGAGGGCCGGCACTTCATGCAGTGCCTTGCAAAAGGAGGGGGATGTTAAAACGGCCAATGCACCATCACTTTGCACATATCCACCCGCAGCGGCACAGAAAATACAGCAGACAGTGGATACGCCAGGGGAACCAGCACCAGAAGTTCACCCTTCTCTGACATACGTGATAAAATGGTCTTCACAGAGGAGACAAAATGCCATTCTCTGTCTTAGACCATGTCTAATGATACCCCGCTCCACTCCTCAGTCCTGCCAGGATTAACTCCACCAACAATTTCACAGAGCTCCCCAAGACACGCATCCACAACTACATCTCTGTCCCTCAAGCCTTGCCTCCCTTGCAGCTAGCGAAACCTCCCCTGGGTCCCAGCAACCCCCTGCACTGCAGTTCTTGGCAGGGCTTGGTAAGGAAACAGAGGGGACAGCTAACTTCTGCTTCCACAGGCTCTCCCTACTTCCGAGATGACTTCTTGCTTTTAAAAGCACCCAAGGGACAAGTGCTGTTTATTTAGCAAAACTCTGGAATTAGTTAACTTAAACCAAATAGTGGTTTTGAGCCAGTTATTTCTTCACAGCCCCTGCTGAACAGCCAGATAGTATGAAGCCTATGAGGTGCCTCGAGCATAACTCAGTGCAGAGATTGTCCTATGTGGTCCTTACAAGTGATGGCACATGAGTCAGCTGGCTAACCACTAGAAAGCAAAACCATACTCCTCATAAGTTTTCAATTAGAAACAGTGAATTAACGAAGCCACAATCACTTCTTAAAAGCTTCTTTTTCAAAGCAAGCCTTTTCCGCTCTCCTTTCTGATCTCTTTCAGGATCCAAGGTGAAGATAGACTTCATCTCCTTCTGAAAGATCGGAGAGGAGAGCAGGGCCAGGTGCAAACTAGAACAGTAATGCAGAATGTCAGGAAGATTTTGGCTGGAAGGGGCCTCTGGAGGTCTCCACTTCCACCACCTACCCAAGGCAGGGCTAGCCTCAAGGCAGACCAAGTTGCCTTTTAAGTTTTCGATGAACAAAGACTCTGCAATGTTCTGGAGATATCTCTTCCAGCATTTGACTATGTCTTCTGGTGAAGAATTTCCTTCCTACAGTCAGAACTTACCTTGCCGCATCTTGTGACCATTGCCTCTTCTTTCACTGAGCAACTTTGAGAGGAGTCTGTCTCTGTGTTCTCTGCAACCCCGCTTTAGATGGTTGAGGACAGCAATTAGATCTCCTCTTATCCTTTTCTTCTCTGGGCCAGATACTCCCTCAGCCCACCCTGGTATGTTACATGCTCCAGCCCACAGCACAGGAACATTTTACTCAAAATTAGTGACATTATTCTACCACTGCAGAGGTCAAAACCAATGACGTCAGGATGTCACCCTGTGTATTTTAATGATAAAATGCTGATGGTTTAAAATCATTTGAGAAATTTTCCTCATTCTATACATGCTCCTATAAAACCACAATAAATTAAAAATTATATGGAGTTATACTTTATTAAAAGTTGCATAAAATACAGCAACAAATCACATCATAGCAGGTGACCATCCTTTTCTGCTAGGTATTAAGCCTGTCGCTTGGCCAGCTGAGCTACACTAAGCATCAGATAAAACCTGCAGATTGATTAGACTCAACTGGCACCTGCAGAATTAACACCTGCAATTTTGGTCAGCTAGCTAAACTAATTGAACCGAGCAGCACAAAGCTATCAGATTTCACTCCTCTTTTCACACATAACTCTTGACGTCCTTTGCAAGCGGTTGTGAGAAACTGCATATTTGATTTAGTTTGAAACTTGATCACTTTCGCAGGTGACTGCAGCTTTTTAATGCAAACGTGGAGACACCTCTTTATTCTCGCTGCAGAACAGAGCAGGTTTGGTTTTTTTGTTCTGCTTTAGGAAACTGCCATTGGATATTCAGTGACAACCAGTTTGAATAGATAGATTTAATTTTTGCTACAGCCCTGGTTACAATAACAATCCTTACATCTCTCGTAATTACCACCTAGCAGTTCACCTACAACTACATAACGGCCTCGCTTTCTGTATATTTAATCATCCTCCCCTAACCTCCAACTCAACTAATGGAGCTGTTGGTTGATTAGCAAATGAATAATCACCTGAGTGCCAGATACAGACAGCTGCACCGTGTGTGTGTCACTCACGACCCATCTGCAGGACGCAGCAAATGCCAGATGCTTGTCTTGGAGCGAGCTTGGCAGCAGAGCACCGGACACGGAGCACGGTGCATACGTGCATGAGTGTGCCTGTATGTGTGCAGAGAAATAAGAGCAAGAAAAGCTCGGGAAATGTTACGGAAAGGAAATATTTTACTCTGCTCTTCTCTGACGGCTAATGTGTTTCTTCGTGTTTCCTCAGTGTCTGCTAAAGAGAAAAGTTTGGTGCAATCCCAGGTAGTCAAAAAATGAGCTGGTTGCTCAGACTGTGCAGCGAGAGTGGATTTTGTAAGCGGTCCTGACTAACGTCATGTGTGTGTCTCACGAGTTTTATAGTTCCTAAACATTGCAAGATGGCAAACAGTTACGACTAATACAATGTTTGGCAAAATCTCCTGACTAAACCCAAATTTTATGTTTCATTCGCCAAGTGGCTGCACGGTTCAACAAAAGGGCTTGTAATAATTGTCGGCATTATTCACACAAATATATCAATATTTTGATATTGCACACATCACCTTGAAATGAAGTTAGCAATTCAATGCCAGCTTCAGCATATATACACCAGAATGCTTCTGAAGTACAGCTGAGAATTCTCATTTAATGATGTAATGTTTTATTTTAAAATATACATTCAGGTGTGTGGTGATTGTTCAGGAAAGATGTAAAGCTCACTCAAATCCGTTGGCTTCCCTAAGGCTGGATCTCGCTTTATTGTTTGATTTTCTTGACCAAAATGGCATCAATACTTTAGTGGAACCTGGGATTATATTAGAGCCTTATTAAACTGAGCGGTGCAAAAATAATACAGAAGAGAGACGGAACTTTAGAAAGTAGAGATTTGTTGGGCACCCTTCCACTTGGAAAGAGACGGTCATTAGGTTAGACGTAACCCACCTTTTTTCACTAACCTTGAGTGAAACTCAAAGTTTGTGCCCAGTGTAGATGCACACTAACACCTTATTAACATATTTACTTCTCTTTAGCAATACAGGCAGACACTAGCAAAGACCCAGCCAAACTGAGGTAAAGAGGTATCATAGGTGTAACTCAATGCCAGATCGGATGTCGCAAGCAGGCAAATGGATGGGAGTAGCAATACAGAGCAGAAATGTTTTCCCCATTTTTTAGGGAATGTCTGTCTGACTACAAAGAGGGGAAGGGGAAATAGAAGGGGAATGGGAAAGGGAAGGGGAAGGGCCCTCTGTCTTCCTTACACAGTTGTGGTTTAGCCCAGCTGGCAACTGAACACCACACAGCCACTCGCTCACCCTCCCCACCCCCAGGGGATGGGGAAGAGAATTAAAGGGGAAAAGGGAAAGAGACCCTTGGGTTGAGATAAGAACAATTTAATAATAAAATAATATATGAATATATATGTAAAATGATAATAAAATATACAAGCAAGTGATGCACAGTGTAATTGCTCACCACCTTGTTACCAATGCCATCCTGTCCTGGCAAGCAATTTTGAAATAAGTAAGTCCCAAAACCGCAATCCCAGATGAGCAAGAGGCCTGAAAAAAGCACAGGAGAGAGGGAGCACTCCGAGAGCCCAAGAGAAAGAGCCACCGGAAGAGCAAAGGCCCTTCTTTCCAGTCATTCCTCATCTATATACTGGGCATGATGCTGCAGGACGTGGAATACTCCATTGGCCAATTTGGCCCTCAATCCCAAGTCTAAGTTCAAATCATAAGGGGAGTTGTGGGCCCTTTGTCCCAGCCATGCTCCCCCCCAGCCTGTTGTGCTCCTGCACACTGGCAAAACATGGGAAGCTGAAAGGTCCTTGAGGTCTCAGCATCAACTATAAACATCAGTGCGCTATCAACATTCTTCTCTCAATGAATCCCAGACAAAAACCAAAACACTGAGCTCTTCCAGCTGCTAAAAAGAACTAACTCTGTCCCAGCCAAAACCAGGACATAGACTTACCTGTTCTGTCCTCATAAGGCTTTAAATTCCCATTTACCCTAGATTGTACTCTTCCTTCAGAGAAACAGATCGTCTTCTGTGTATGCCAAAGCAGACACAAACTCCCTTAAAGATCTCCATCAAACTGAAATTGCCCACCAAACTAGAGAACTCCCTAGATATAAGTCTATGTGAGGAAATGCAAGAATCCTATGCAGAGCTCACCCAAACATTTCCTTGGTGGGATAACATTGCTGTGCCACCAGCAATCTCTGCTCGTGCAAACAAAACTTGACAGCAAACACAGATGAACCTTCTGAAAGGTCTAATCTTAGAAAATTTACTAAGCTGCTTGATCCGCATGATAAATGAGTGCTTTGTGGGCTACATCTATACTGCTGGATCAAAACTTCATTGCTTCTACATTTTTCCTTCCATACCTTGGCATTTAATATTAATCTACATATGCGGAATCAGCCGCAATCACATTTGCCATAGGTGAGGTTCCATTACCAGAACTAGACAGTATTAATAGCTAGGAAGAAACTGACCTAAAACCACACTTGGCTGTGTGTGTTGAAATATGTAAAGGGAAAGAAGAGAGTGTGAACAGCACCCTGCCCTCCTGGAGGGGTGGGGGGGGGGTTGGGGGCGTGTGTGTGTGTGTGTGTGTACACGTGAGCGCTTCCACGACCCATATGTATCGGCTGCGTGTCAGTGCTCACTGGCACCTGCAGAGAGTGAACTTCTGTTACCTACAGCCTGTTAGATCTCACAAAATGAACCCAACCCTTTCCTTCACAAAATAGCACTATATGGAAGTAATCTCCAGTATAGATGGAGAGGGAAATGCCAAACTATGTATTTCATCATTTGCACTTCAAAGACTGGTATGGGAAGCGGTTTGAACAATCCCTTTCTGCGCAGAACAGTCTGAACTCAGTGCCTGAAGGTCTTAAAAGCTGGCATCCACCTGCTGGGTCACAATTTATATCCTCTGCATCTATGTGATGATTATACATTTCCTTCCAAATTGTTGATAAAGGTATTAAGCAATGCTGAACCAGGAACAGCTCTTCACGCTACTTCAGTTCGAAATTTACAGTACTCCTCTGCCAGCTCTTCCAAACCAGAGATTTCCAATCTGTGGCGTGCAAAGCCCACTGATGGTCCATGTGCAACCACAAAGGAGCAACCAAACACAATTAAAACTCTGTCCTGCTTTCTTCTGGAGGCAACGAGAGACTGCTTGAGTAGGTAAGAACTTACTGTCATACTTGGGCTTAGTCCAACAGAGTGAAGGAAGCTACTACCATGTAGCTGCTGCCTAACAGCCTCTTCTCCTTCCACCACTTAGACTACTACAGGACATACATGCAGAAACTAAGGGCCAGCTCTTTTTCCTCTGAATACATCACCACGGTTGCTTTCCATTTCAGTGACAGCAGTATTTGTTCTGTAGCTGAATCACAAAAATCACTACAGGATCACACTGTTTAGGGACAGCAAGGGAAAGTGTAGAAGTAGATCAAGGTAAAACCAAAATGTGTAGCTGAAAAAGCTGAACGTGACAATAAAATCTCCAATCATTAGCAGAAACTAATGCATGAGAGCAATAATCCAGCTAATAGTCAATCAAAAGGAGATGAAGTTGGAGAAATACTCCTGGGCTGCATCAAGAGAAGCGTGGCCAGCAGGTCAAGGGAGGTGATTCTCCCCCTCTACTCTGCCCTTGTGAGACCTCACTTGGAGTATTGCGTCCAGTTCTGGAGTCCCCAACATAAGAAGGACATGGACCAGTTGGAGAGGGTCCAGAGGAGGGCCACGAAGATGATAAGAGGGCTGGAGCACCTTTCCTATGAGGACAGGCTGAAAGAGTTGGGGCTGTTCAGCCTGGAGAAGAGGAGGCTCCGGGGTGACCTCATAGCGGTCTTCCAGTACCTCAAGGGGGCCTACAAGAAAGATGGGGAGAGGCTGTTCAGGAGGGCCAGTTGTGATAGGACAAGGGGTAATGGTTTTAAAATAGAGGGAGGTAGATTCAGGTTGGATATTAGGAAAAAATTTTTTACCATGAGAGTTGTAGAACACTGGAACAGGTTGCCCAGAGAGGTGGTGGATGCTCCATCCCTGGAGACGTTCAAGGCCCGGTTGGATGAGGCCCTGAGCAACCTGATCTAGTTGGAGATATCCCTGTTCCTTGCAGGGGGGTTGGACTAGATGACCTTTGAAGGTCCCTTCCAGCCCTAACATTATATGATTCTATGAAATACGTAAAAATTAAAAGATCGGAGAAGACAGAATCAGATGGCACTTCACAGAGGAGCAGGCATTCAGATACGAAATGGCACATAACAAGAAAGAAAACAAGGAAGATAATGTAACAATAACACAAAGGAATGGAAACCACCAAATAAATCAGAAAAATCCAGGTAATAATATTCATAATCCTAGAAAAGGGCCAAGTCAGTGCCAGAAACTGTATAGAACTTTTTGAAGTAGAATTGCAAGAAAGAGTGTTGTTTCATAAGAAAGGCAAACGGGGGAAAGGGGGACAGGTGGAAAGACAGACAACAGATGACAAGCAAAAAGCAACCTTTCCAATCTTTTATGTTCATCACCAGTGCATCAACATCTTCCCCTTGTCATGTGCGCATGCACACAAACACTCTCCGTTTCTTTCCTTGCTTCAGCCTATAGAATTCTGTCACTCATCAGCTGTCTGAGGTCTCCTATAGCCTTGGTTCCTTTTGTGTACAAATAACTAGCCCAATGAAGCTGCTAGGATTCCTAGCCATGTGGCTACAGAGAAATGTACTTACAAAGACCTAATTAAAGGTAAAGTCCAGCAAACTCTAAAAGACATTTGAGAAGTCAGTGTATCTCAAGAAGTTATTGTGAAATCAAGAGCTGAAGTGCACAAAACTTTGGATGTCTTAAAGGGGATGCCCTACATTGCAGTTTCTTTGTTGCCTTCAGAGGTTGATGGGAAACTATCTGCTGAATGTTTTTGTTATTGTTAGAAAACTCTAATTAGTTAAATACAAACTTTTGGGGAAAACAGGGCAGTATCAACAAGGAGAGCCACAAATTTTGGTCAAAACTAGAAAGGAAGGAATGCCAGGATAGCTAGTAATTTGCTTGTAAGGGAAATTCACATGGCATGTGAGAAAACCAGACATAAGTCCCAGCTCTGCCTGATTCACAACGAGAATATGAAGGAAGCCAAGTCAGTCTTTCTGTGGTTCAGTGACTATTAATACAAGACAGAACAGACGCAACTGGAAAGCCTGAGAAAGTCCCACACACGCTCTCTTGCAAAAGGCACTGTCTGGAGACCAGGCAGGCCGCAGCTCAGTTTCAGCAGAGCAGGCACTTGCAATACATTGAACTGTCTCAGGTTTATGTCGAAATGTGGAGGGGATATTTATAAAGTCTCAGTGAGTTTGATGGGCTATTCTGCACCTTCCTCCACGCACCTCCTCTTTCACAGCTCTCAAAAGCGTACAGCCCTGGTGTCTCCTCTGCACCCTGCTCTCCTCTGACAGCTCAGAGGAGTAATGCATTGGAGGAAGCAAGTTGGTTTTTGCTTAAAAATCCAGAGACTCTCAAGGACGACTGCCATTTCCATGAGCTACTCTCCAGTCTCTGTCACCTCCCCTGCGCCTCTGCAGGTGCTGTATGCATCAAGTGGGGTTTTTTGTGCTGTGGGGAGACAAGTGTACTACAGAGTCAGTACTGGCTTGTCTCTTTGTTTTATCCTGCATCTGCCTTGACTTTCTTTTCTTTTGTTTTCACGGAAAGACAGGAACTGTGTACCCCAAATACCTAGAAAACTGAAGCAGAGTAACTGAGAAGACGACAAATTAAACTTTTATAAAAGTTATGCTCATTGCAGTTGTATGATCTAGGAAAAAGGTTGTTAAAACCAGTAACAGCAACAAAACCCAACCAAACCCAATAAAGACATTCAAGAACAAAAATCAAGAGAAAGTTTCAGGAGTCGTGACTCAGGTACCAAATGATTTTACAAATGCATAACAAAGAAATGTTCAGCAGAAGTGACTTCAAACTCCCTGAAGAAGTATGAAAGGAACCTGTAGACAGAGGAGATACATAGACTAATACTGGGAAACAGAATGAACTCTTTGCTTAGTGGCTATCAGGAACAGGAAGAGCAATGTTTCAGGATACATTTCCTGGAGGCAGAAAAACATGACCATTTCTTTGTCAAGACACATGTAAAAGAAAAATGCAAGATCATTAAAAAAATTTCTAGAGATTTTTGATCTTGCCCTGACCCAGAAGCACATCTCATTTTGATAATACTTGGTTTTGCATCTGTGCAATCACAAAGGTATCTCCTATTACTTACAGATGACGTTTATCATACAATCATAGAAATGTTGCTTGAAAGGGACCTGTGCAGATCATTTAGTCCATCCTTCTGCTTGATACCATGGGTATCACCCACACTAGCTCCCATCACCTGTGGTTTGGCTGGCTAACTCTCAAAAATCTTCCAGGGTGGAGATTGCACGGCCTCTCTCAGTAACATGTTCCAGGGCTGCACAACCCCTCTCATGGGCTTTCCCAGCCATTCAACCTGAACCTCTCAACTGCAGTTCTTGGCTGTTGTTCCTTGTCATATTATCTGCTAGTAAACAGTAGAGTTTGGCTGAGTTGTCTTTGTTATTCCACTTCCAGTTGCTGTAGGCTGTTGCTAAGATCACTCTATAGCCTCCTCTTCACCAGACTAATCCCTCAACATCTACTTGTGCTCTTGGTCCTTCACTATTGTGGCAGTCCTCTGCTGGACACCCTTCAGCTTCTTTACAGCCTCCTTTGGACTGGAGGGAGGAAGGAAGGTCAGTATAGGATGAATGATTCCAGCTATGGCCTCACCATCACCAAGTAAAGGTGGATGAGAAAAACAACTTTGCTTGATCTACTGGGTATGCTCCTTCTAGCCCCATGTGTGGTTTAACTTACAATGACTTTTGACTCAACCATACATGGTTCAAACAGTCCACTATAACCCGGAGGTCCTTTCCAGCCAGACTGCTGCTTAGCCAGTGACCACTTTGTGCCAATGCAGGAGCTACTCACCCTCAATGCAGAACCTTGTATTTCTTCTTGCTTAATCTCATGAAATTTCTGTTGTCCTAATCTTCAGCTTTCTGAAGATTCCTCTGGACTAAAGCTCCACCATTCTGTATGTCAATCACTCCCCCCACTTAACACAGTCTGCAAATTTGCTAACGGTGCCATCTGCCTCCTCATACAGGCCACTGCCTTCTTGTCTCTGCTGTGTTGGAAAACGAATTTCAAGAAGATGTTCTTTTTCAGTGAATGAGGTGACAATAACTGGCATATTGTTCCCTGGATCCTCCTTTTTGCCTTTCTGAAAGAGAGGCCTTTTAGCCTTTAGCCTCTTCCCAGGCTTCATGGACCTCTGCAGATCACCCTGATTTTTCACAGATGATAGACAGCAGGTACCCTTTTCAGTACCGTCAGATGAATCTCATCAACCCCTATGGATCTGAGTGCATTCAGCTGTAGTTGTCTCTAACTCATTGCTCCTTCCCTATATCCTCCATAATAAATAGTGTTGATATGTATAAAGCTGGGAGTAGGCTTTGTCTGTAAAAACTGATGCAAAAGAGACACTGGGGACCCTGTTTTGTAATGTTTGCCACTATGTTGGTCACCTCCGTTCATTGGTGGGCCTGCATGCTCTTTGAACTTTTTTTGTACTCAGTGTTCCTGTAGAATCTCTTCTTGTTACCCTCAATGACCTCTCCTCATCTTAGCTCCAGCTGGGCCTTGACCTTACTCAATTTTTTTCAAAAAGTGCTCAAACAATATCTTTATACTCTTCCTTTGCTGTACGTTCATCTTTTCAATTCTCACATGCTATTTGGTCGCACTACTGGCTCACCTGCTTAGTCAGGAGAGCTCCCTGCTCCCTGGAGCTCACTGCTTAATCAGGAGAACCTTCTGCTGAAAGCCCATCTTGCACAATGAGGCAGTTTGTTCCTAACCTCTCAGTAAGTTTTGGGTGGGTTTTTTTCTGGTTTATTTATTTATTTATTTTTATTAAATCAGTCAACCCTCCTGTGCCACTTTCGCCTTTGACCCTACCACAGCATCTTCAGTGTCACTCTGCCCCTAGACCTGCACTCTTGACAGACTCATTCTTGGATTTCTACTAGAGCTTTGCAAAGTCAAGGAGCACCTTTACAGAGAGCACAGCAACCCTGCTCATCTTCCCTAAACAGCCTGTGCTCAGTCATGAGAGCACTCCAGTCAGGATCTAACACTTAGTTTATCTATGTTTCAGAAGACCTCCCACCAGAAGCCTTCATATCATGCATTTTGTGTAAGACAGCATTACACAAAATATTACTGCTCTGTTTTCACTTTTTTCTCCATCTTTTCTACATCGCCTCTTCCTATTACCCTATTAACTAGTATTTCAGCTCTTTAGGGCTAAGCTTTCCTTTTACATTTGCATTTCGCACACTTGAGTTCCTATCCTCACTGGCATTAGTGTAACAATCATATTTTTAAAGTGTAACATAATATAATGAGGGTGAGTGTTGGGGCTGGGGGGCAGGAGAAGAGGAGGTTCCCAGTACTCATAATTTGCCATTCATCAAACTCAAAAAAAGATGAATGCACCTTAAAACACTCAAAACAATTTAGCATCATTTACAAATGTAAGTAAAACTCTCTGATCTAGTTATGGTCATTTATCATTATTACAAAGAGGAAAACCAGTTAATTTTGAATCCATTTAAATGAATGGGAGATAGACCTGTAGGTGATCAAGAAGAGTGAATAGATTGTAATTATACTACTTTTACTGGAAAATTCATTGCAAAATCATGTTCAATAATTATGCCACTGTTGTACTGAAGCCAAAAATGAATTAAAAAATACCCTTTACTTAAACTGGTTACATTCTACAATCCTTTCTATGAGACTTAAGAGGACAAAATCGGATAAAACCACTGAAGTTTCTGTGTTAATCTTCCAACAGAATACCTTAGTTGTTATTGATGAATAGCAATTAATGCCTCCTAAAGAATATTCAAAGGAATTAACAACCCTGTGGTCTCCAGAGGGTGAAAGCAGATGCTGCATTCTGACTTCTCCCTATCCTGTGCCACTTGCAAGGTGTGATTTTCAAGATTTAGGAGGCCCTAGGCCATAAGTGTGCCCTCCAGAAGGTCTGCAGAGTTCACCAAGCAATGGCTCTTCTTGAACCCATCCTCCCATTCTCACTTTCACTTTCTACTCAACGTCTTTCTCCCTGTCAATAGTGCCTGAGTCAGGGACAGGAGAAGGCATTTACCAGCGTTGGAGGTAGCTCTTTCTAAGCCGGTAATGATCCACCATGCCCCGAAATAGCCTGTCACGACAAAGTGCCTGAATTACAGGACAGTGTACACGACTTCTGGCTGAACATGTGTTCTCCAGCTGCTTTACTCACATATACTGGTGCCTGCTTATGTCAGCAACCACATGTACTTGTCCAGCTGGCTGCTGGATTCAGGTGGTGAGGAAGGAATCATCTTCATCTAGCTGAACCACCACGTTCTGCATCATTATTTTTATGAAGGGCACTTCTCAGACCCAATAAGCAGTAAAACAATACTGAGATTTTCATTCACTTCTTATAAGCTTCCACTCTAAGTATGGCACAGTTTAGATTTTATGTCAAGCTGCAACTGGTATCCCCTCTATAAAATGTCTATGAAAATGAAGTTCTTCAAGGAGCAACATTAAAGCAAACCTGGTGATTGAATTTACTGTCACACCAATGGTTGGCTCTCATCTGTCTGTCTCTTAAGCTCTCTTTCCTCCCTATGTTGCCTAGAAGAAGCATCTTTTCACCTCAGTTTTTCTCCTTAGTCTTCATCATGAGGAATAATAATCAAGGACACAATTCTGGTAGTAGGTGGCTTCTGTGCAGAGCTCTTCATTGCTCTTGCTAAGATGAACAGTGCTGTCCCACTCTTTCCTGCCCTGTGTTTTACAGGTGGGGAACCAGAGGCCCCCAAACATGATTTATTGAGCTGGCAAATGCCAGAGCCAAACGCCATATAGATCCTGCTGTCACCATCCAGCACTAGCTAGGAGAAGGTTAGTTCTCTAATCTAATCTCAACGATCGCTACCGATGTGAGTCATGTTTCCCACGCTCTCACTGATTCCTCACTTGTGTGATGCTGCTAAACAAGGGTCTGAAAGGGGATTTTAGACACCAGCTCCTGGCCCAATTACTCACACAGAGCTAGCACCATTATGCAGAGATAGATCCAGTAATTAGATCTATGAGACACCTCAGGGTTTAAATATTGCTCCAGTCTCCTTACATGCAGGATTGCATGAAACAACCTTGGATTTTCTGAAGGTGCAGCACAACCACAGCACATTTTGGTTTGAAGCATTTTCAGGCCATGAGAGTGATTTTTATTTAGTTAGTTGGAGTTTTTTTTAAGTCCTTAAAGAGTACCTACGACTACATGTAAAATCAGGAAAGCAACAGGCAGTGCCAGCCTGACTCTCAGAGAGAGACAAGATCTTTAAAATAGTATTTCCGCCCCTTTTGAGGCTACAGCCTGTGGTTTCATCTGATGTACCTGTGTGGCAACCTATTCAAACAAGCCCACAGAGAGTTTCGTATGTTAAAAGATGTGCAAAGGAAAGAGGAATTTCCAGTGGAAAATGTGATTGAATGGAGAGACGTTCACTTGGACAATCTCTTACCAAAGCTCAGCAAACGACTAGAGGTATCTGCCAGTCTTTTTTTCCATGCCATGAGGCACTCTCTTTACTGCTTGCATCAATTAGAACTCATAATGTAATTACTGGGCACATCAAAGCATCATGCCTCCCCTCAGAAAGGCTCACAAGCCTGCCCACTCACACTGTGGTCTGCAAGTAACTATGAATCCCCCAGCACTTAGTGATGTGTTTCACACCTCAGCTCTGGGCTCTGAGCGATGTTTTTAGGCTCTTCTAGCCCTGGCAATTACAGACACCATTCCTCAGGAACCCTCAGGCTTAGTTGAACATTCTCTTTTTTCATATTTCATATTAATAAGAACTACTTTTAGAACATGATGCTCACAATTTAGTATATATTTAAGAAAAGAATCTGCCTATTAACTGAGCATGTCAAAACTGTGGTAATAGTACAAGCCAGTGTAAGTACATATGTGTTTGCAGATTTTGAAATCAATTGTTTTCAACATTTGCATGTGGGGTTTTCAGTGTCTCAGAGAACTCGTATGTGCATGTGTATTTATCAGAATCACATGGATTTTTGTATGCATCGAGCTCTTTTTCAGCTTTAGGTACTAATTACACTGATCACTGAATTTGTCAACATGCCTGGGTGGTTTTTTTTTTGAAAACCGAAACAATCTCTAAAGCTGATGTTTAAGGGAATTGTCAGGGGAGATAGGGTCAACTCAAAAAGGGCAAAGGGAATGGAAATGTTATGGTTTGGGGTTTTGTTGTTTTGTTTTGTTTTGTTTTCAGGGAAGCATCACACCATTGCTTTTCATCACAAATAACCCTTTTTGTTTCAGTGACAATAACTAAATCTCCGAAGCAAAGCTAGGTTCAGACCCCAAAAAGAGCTGCCTGAATAGAAGTTAGTAAACGAAATACTCTTGCTGATGTGAGCCTGCTGTACTGCACCACAGTCCTGCCTGGTCTCACCCCAGCTGGACATCCCAGTCTCCTCCCTGGTGTTAGCTCTCATGTTCCTCTGCTTTACTGATGATCCAAAAGGGTTCACTTCTGTTACATGGTCAGTTTTCTGATCTGCTCACTGTGTAGGGGTGCCAGAAACACCAGAACAGGTGTGACAGGAATGTGTAACTGGGGAGGGATACTGAGCAGTGGCCCCAACTTAAATGTTGTTTATCAGCAGCCTGAGACTTTACGGCTTGTGAAATTATCCAGGAACGTGCAGTGATGAAGGGATAGAAGTGAGAGGTCAGTGCCCAACGGCCTTTACATATCTTGTCTTTGGGGACTGGGGTACCTCTGCACACTTGCCTTCCACTTTTATGCAGAGCAGGGCCAATCCTAAGCACAGAGGATGCAGTTGCCTTGGGCAGCAGGTTGATAAATGAGCACAGCACCAATGACTGCTCAGAATACACCGGAGCTGCAGAGCCAGCTCAATGTAGCTGCTGACACCAATGAAGGGATAGAGATAGAGGTTTCAACTGGGGTCTTCACTCTCACTCATCCCATTTAACAGCAGCAACAAGCTGCATTCCCCAGGCCCTCCCTTTTCTCTCTGAGCTAGCTCCTTTTCCTCCCTCCTCCTCTCCCACAGTGTGGGTCCTACCCCAGCATCTCACTTTAGCGGTCACAGCACTGAGTTTGGTTTACAGTGCTAAGAAGCCCTGAGCAACCTCTGCCACACGGCTGCAAGGAGCCGTGAGTAGCACAGTTGTGATCACAACAGCTGCCGGCACTTGTGATTCGTACAACACACAAATCTGCAAAGGCCAGGAGGTACAGGCATCCTCACCCTACCGTAAACGTTCAGCTGGTACAATCTGCAATTAATTGAGCGCCTTTGGAGATATGGTAGTCACCAGCAGACAGGTTGTGGAACTACAGCTATCTGCTGCGCACAGCCACGGACATACTGGCTATAGTGATTCAGCAGCCATAAGGTTATCACGGTTGGTCATCAACCTATACAGGCAAAATGAGAATGTCAAAGAGCGATGAAGGATTATACTGGTATCCAGCCAAATGAACCTGAAGTGATCTACACAACCCTTCCGTAGCAAGCAGAGGAAACTGTCGCAAGGCCACCATCTTCTTTGGGATGGTTTCTGCAAAGTTCAAAGCAGAATGGCTCCAGATACCACCAGCACAACTCTCTGTGCTGTTCTGGATCTCAGTAGTGGGACCACCACAAAAGGCTGTTTGTGGAGCTCATCACAATAGTGTGATGGGGATGTCGTGCTTGGTTGTTTTTTTATCTTTTTAAAGGGCAGAAGAGCTGAAAACTGCACAAATGAACTTGTATCAGAATGAAGTTTTGCAAAAATGAAGGCAAATGCCCAGCTGAGTATATAACTGTAGTTTCCTCCCATGTCCTAGCACAGACACATCTGAACTGGAAACAAGGGTGATCTTAATAAATGGTGTTAAACTGCATAATTTTCTTTGAACTGGAGGGAACGGAAGCAAGGAGCAGAAAGCTAAGACACCTGTTGCAAGCCTCCTTCAAAAGAAACTATATAATACTAATTGTAGGCTGTCATAAAAAGCTTTATAATGCCTCAAAGGCATTGGGTCAATGTGTTAAGAATTTGGTTCATATACTTAGTGGAAAATAAAGAGGAAAGAACTTCAAGGTATGCTTGTTCCCTCCAAACTAAAAACTTAATCTATACAGTTTGACAAGTGGCTTTATGTTGTAAATTCCTTTATAGTTATAGAAAAAGTAAAAAAACCCAACAACATTGCAGACCTAATATTGAAATAGTAACAGTAAAGGAACAAAAGAAAGAGAGGTGTCCCAGGATTGGAGAAATTATTGCTATGTAATCAAGGGACTATTTTTTCTTCCCTGCTTTCTCCAGACAAAAATTCAGTTCTAGTCTCTCTGAAAAGAGCATCTTTGCTTTTCAGGTGATGCCTGCTTCACTCACTGAGCAAAGAAGTGTGAGGAACGACAGCGTCTGGGGAGAAACAAAGCCAAGAGCATTTATTGGAAGGTATTAAGTATATCAGAAAGAGTACTTCAGACTCTGATTTAATTGAAATCAGGAATGTAGCTGGAGAACAGAAACATCGCCAGCGTACCCTAGAGAGCAGTTCTGAAATCTGTGCTACATTGACCACTGACAATCCATAGAGAGCTGGCAGGTCACACTGTGCTGGCTCTTCTCCTTTTTTCCAGCTGCTAAATTACATTAAAGGCAGCTGGAAATTCATTAAACGCCTTCCTATTATTACTTTTCCATATAAGCAGTTGTTATAGCTGCTGCAGAGACATTGTCTGACAGTGACAGTGGAGGGAGAGGCCTGAGTAAATATGAATGGGAGAGGTGATTTTGATCAGGAAAACGCTTGGGACCCTTTGCTTCAGAATTTAACTGCTCTTCAAAAGACGAAAGCAGCTGTGCAGTAGACTGTGAATTCAGATGCGTAAATGCTCCAGAGATACCTTCATATTGAATGTGGAGGTCATGTTTTGTTTTGCAGTTTTGTATAAATTCTGAACCAGTGAGAATTACCACTCTGTGAGACAGTCATTGCAATGATGCTGACCCGGTGTCACTGATAATTACAGGTAATTTCAAGTGCTGTCATTAATTTGCCTTTTTCAATCACTTGGCAAAGCCTTACAGGCTTTGTCCTGTATAGAATGGTGCTGAAGGTAATAAGATTTCTTCCATCAGGGATTTAAGGAATTGGATTTAATTCAGATTTTTTTAAAGGCTTGGCATTCTTTCTTGCAGGTTTTGGAAAAAATAATTTTTTAGCAGTTTTCACCAATTTCAGTGGGAAGTTTTTTCAGACCAGGATACAGAGGATTGAAATGCAGGTGTTACCAGCAATATACTGTTACTCAGTTCAGAAGGGAAGCTCCTTTATAGGTGAAAGTGGAGGGGAGAGCAGAGGTCCTCACCTCCACCCCCATATAAGCCTTTTTGCTTCTATGTTCATTTTTTATAAAAGATCCAAAATATAAAGATTCTTTGCTTGAATTCTGGCCTTTGATGGCATGTCCCATGCAACAAAGAAGAATCAAGCTGCATGAAATAAGTGCGGCTTTGCCAACAGGACAGAAACGACAGTCCAAGCCCAGTATTAATGGTACTTTGAAGGAAAACATCAGTCACAGTGCTGTCCATTCATTACCTGCATCATCTGATGAGATGAGAAAAACATATCAAAGGCCCTTTAGGATCACCTTTTAGCCTGACTGAAAGAACAAACCCCTCAGTTTTTCTGGGAGAGTAAAGCAAGAATCTACCAGAGAAATAAACTCTTTTTAAATCTAAAAAGGAAGACATAAACCCTTTTTAGTCACTCATATGACTTAGAGCTGCAGAGACTTTTTAAAATAGTATTTGCAATTTCTGCACGGAAGACTTTCAGAATAGCATCACTAAAAATACCCCAATGCCTTTAAAGATTTACTGTCCATACTCAGATTTCTTGATAAAAGTAGAATATTAAAATAATATAGATCCTATCAGAAAGCCATGCATCTACAAATCTTGCAACTGGCGTGTACATGGAAGATGCAGAGGTCCATACATTGCAGACCTCTTCTGCATGCCATGCAGTTCCTCTGCATTTGCAATTCCCACTGGTGTCACACTTGACTCAGGCTATGCAATGATGCTTCCAGCACACAGTAGGCACATGTACTGTTGGCTCCTTCTCATCTTCACTAACTATTTGGAGCTGAATTAGGCTTGTTTGGCAATTCAGGTGCAGCAGAAGATACAAAATTTCTCATGATTGTGGGCCTCCCATGTCTCGGGGCTACAGCGAGAGCAGCCGAATCAGCTATCGCAAACGTGCAGAAAGACAATACAAGCCTGATGAGACTCTCCCAGACCCAAGAGGCTTCTAGGGAACTCAGTTTATCCTGCAGGCTTCCTCAGTGGAGTGTCTGCTCCTGTGAAGAGATGAGCTGTAGAGCCACCGGCTCTCTTTGAGAGAACGCCTTTCACGTTCTTCGGTGGAGCTGTTCTGCCCCCGCATGGCAGGTCACTGGCAGAGCATGGAACCAGACCACCATGCAGACGGACCCACCATCTCCTTGTAAAGCATGCAAAAGATGCTATGACACTTGGAAGAAACCTGTGTTGGTGTTTAGAGCATCCGATTCTGTTACAATTCATAGGCCATAAAATTGCAGGAGCAAGGCAGCTGAATGGAGTCTATAAAAAATTAATGGTTGACAGAAATATCGACCTCCGAACAAATAGTGGACAGACGCGATGATCCAACAGAAGTGAAAGTTGTGACTCATTATAGGCTTTGTGATGGGTTCTCATTTGGAGGACTGATTTTAAAAGATGAGGAATTAAAGGAAGTTTTTAGACAGGATGCAAACTTGGCCTCTGGAAGCAGAGGCCAAAACTGCATATAGGGGGCAATTGGGAAGGGGGTCCCTGATGATGTTAACTGCTCCACAGATGCAAACAGTGAGATACAGAGCCAGATGCTAGAGGCAAACGAAGTAGAAAGTTTCTGTGGAGGAACCCAAACAGCCTTGAAGGGGAAGAGGAAGACTATGTCAGTAGGGAGAATTAACACACAAAGCATGGGAGGTCCAGAGGAGCAGAGTGAAACGTTCCCATGAGACGAGACAGTTCATCCCATTCTCCCCCAGGAGAACCTAGGCAACACCAGTAGTCACTGAGAGCTAAACAGGGGCTCGGCTGCATTCAGCTGACTCCTCTGAGAGTGGGAAGAAGATCGTGACTGTTTCCTGACTACATTCAAACAAATGTATAGAGCTTTTATGTGGGCAGTGGCATCTGGTTTTCACACCATATGCTACTCTTTTTGGAGTATAAGTATATAGCTGAGTAAATGCAAGGAGATGTTTATATGATGAGCATGAAACAGTCTGAAATGACACCAAAAGCCAATAGTAATAAATAAATTTTGCTTTCCATCATGGGGCTCCAAATTATCTTGGTAAACTTTCCATCAATCTGCTTGATCTGAAATGACATGGCATTTGGGCATGGATGGGGGAAAATGCAGTTATTTTTCAAGATTTGCCTGGAGTACACTTGTTACTTCTCAGACATCCAAAATGTCACAAATGAAACAAACAGAGAAACAAAAGCAAAGTAAACCACAACAAAACCTCACAAAATTCCATCATGTCCCAGTCGATGTTCTCTCCCTGCAGTGCTTAGCACCAAAGATGCCATACTCATAGATGTTATATTCATTGGCAAGGTCGCCTCTTGCCATTTGATGTAGGGAAACTATGGCCAAGTGACTAAACATTATTCTTCAAAAAAACCTGAAAAAATAGATACTGTAAATGCTGCAGAAGTACAGAATTTAAGAGGGCACCACAGGCTTCATTAACCCCCAGTGCTGTGGGATCCTTTCTGTCTTGGAAAGGTTTCCATCAAAACCCTTCTTACAGGTAATACAATAAGGAACAGCCCAGGCAATTAGTAAAAAAAAAAGGATAATGAATAAAGAAGAAACAATTTCACTGCCTCTGGTGACTGACTTTATTAATTGTAGGCTGAGACGAAAGATGATCAAAAATAGACTACTGAAGACAACAGCAAAGCATCTGTCAAAAAGAGGTTGCATGTCTCAGACTGAAACCTCTGTGTGTCAGTGCGTATATATCATTTGCTACTAGTTTCTGCTATTTTCAGAGAATTTCATACTAACCTTACCTCCCAAGGAACGACAGGATTGTTAAAACATGAACGTTTTCCTGGAAGAAGCTTGAGGAAAGAGCTTGAGGTGTATTGGGGCACATCCAAACTAGTTCTTATACGTTGTTAAAAGTGGTGCCAAATAATACTGCCAGTACAGGGAAAAGGAACATGTACAACTAGCACAATGAATTTTCTTGACATGAAATTTTTGAAGAAAGTTGTCCAGCAAAGAAAGACTGAAAAGGTGTCAAACGTGATGCAAGCACAAAGGCAGGACACAATGCAACCAAGTAGAGAAAGTGATACAAGGGTCTGCTTCTAGCCGGGCGAGATGTCTGTGATTGATTAATTAGTAGTTGGTGGATGTTTGCCATTCCAAGCCATGTTAACAACTTTCAATCAGACCTAAATTTCAGAGTTTCCACAGAGAAACATGTCAATACTAATGCCCAATTGATTTAGGAAGTACACGTAAACACCTGATGTATCACATATGCACATACATACATATGTCTTTTTTTGTGAACAAACATCCATATATTTAGGAGTACAAATGCAGAGCCACTGATATATATTTATGTGATTATACATGGATGAAGTTATATGGTGGTTTTATATTTGCATCTGTAACTATAGATAAAATTTTGGCACAGTATAAAAATACTGATATGTACTGGAGATTTCTTTCTACATCCAGAAGAAATAGGAAATACATACATGAGATCAATCTATACGTAAAGATCTGGCAGCCTGACATGCTGAGTAGGCCTGTGCTCTCATTGAAGGCTGGGGCTGCATTAATGTTAGTTTCCTTTCAACCATGACAAGGAAGGAGGAGGGAGGTCTGGAAAGCACCATCTGCTTTTCCAGATTGCTGTTAATCTGCCAATAATTTGTATTGGATATAAAGAATTAATGCTATGGGAGAACGTTAAAATACACAAAGCCTTCATCTTCAGCATATGGAGCAAAGGCCAGCAAAGAAGAGGCATCAAGTTGTCCTCTTGGGCTGGGAGGGTCAAGAACCCTCAGGAATTCATCTTGTGGGTAAAAGAGAATGAAAACATAGACAGATGTGGAAGAGGAAGGGGATATTCCTCTGATAAGCAAAGAAACAAATCTGGAAGTCAACAAAAAAAAGCTTTGCAAAGAACATTTTAAGGTTGGACAAGCAATACTTGTCCAAAAGGACAAGAGAAACAGGGCCCAGGCATGCGTAGGAACAAATGAAATCCCGGCTTTGGGGAATGCGCGGGCTATGCCTCGTGAGCCTGCGATGGCTTCTCTGAGAACACACACTGGAAACAGGCATGAGCAAAAGGTCACATGAAGGGAGCCCGAAATCTCTCGGAAAGGGTTGGCAGGGTGGCATCAGTGAGAAAGCAAAGCGTGGGGTGATACATCTGAGGTGGAACACTAATCCCGTTAACAGTTGATTGTGGTTTTTACATTGACCAGAAAAGGTCAACATATGGTGTGCTGGGAAAACTGCCAGCAGAAGTACTGTTATTTTTTGAATGTTTTTAATATAAATTTCAACCTTCTCCTTATCTATGCAGCTCTATTAGACAAAGAGTGGTGGTTACTACAAGGAGTGATCTCGACTTCTTTTGGCTTCTCTGAAGATGTAGATTAAGTATGAGTGAGCTACATACAGGTGAGAATTCACTGAAGCAGGACTGTTTTGTTCCATACCTGGTATTCCAGCACGACATGGGCATGGCAACCTCTGGCTGTACCTATCCAAGTAAACCAAACAGGATGTGGGCACAGGCCTGAGCACTGGCAAGCAATCAGCCTTACCACGAAAGCATCAGCACAGTTTCTAGCACAGCTTTGGCTCAGGCCAAATGTCATTCCTGATCTCTGGTAACCCTTCAAGAGCTAATGCAGGCCAGCAGCCATGCGGGATGCTCCCAGCCTCTCTCATGGGGAAGATGGGTTCAGCGAGTCTAGCTTTACGAACATGACCTCAGCCGCGCCTTGGACCCAGGATCAGAGAGCAGTCCCCAGCCCACTTTATTTCACAACGCAGATACAGCCTTTGAGTCCTGACTCTGTCCATTCATATGTGCCTCTATGCTTTGCTCCTATGGCCCTCACACAATGACACACTGCCTTCTTCAGAGCAACCTGCCAGTTCCAGCACTTGAATCCAACCAATAAAAGCAAGTATGAAGGCTTTTGGCATTGGCAAACATGGTATTTTGGATATGTCCTTGTGACCCTCCCCATCCAAGGTGGCAGAGGAGCTTTATAGAGGTGAATAAATAAATTTTCAAAGCTATTACCTTTGCATTCCTACAAAGGTCCTGGGTGTCCTGTGTGGTGTGAAATTGTCTTACAACAACAACATTTAAGTTTCGCATCAGAAGTGAAAAGACTTATCTACTCTGACACTAGGAAAAGAAAATCACCCGCCTCTCCGAGGACGAAAAGCTGGTGCAGCAACAGAAGTGCTCTGGCAGTTCTTGCATAAACAGGAAGGGAAGAATTCCACAAATTTGATGACATGTGGTCTTTATTTTCAGAGTTGTTTGATTGACGAGTGACTGTGAAGGGGTGCTGTGTATGGGGAGCTCTGCTGATGGGCCTCGTGATCCAAAGCTGGAAGGAGCTCTAGGCTGATATCATTGCTACCTGATGACAATTTTCTGGCTCTGGGGGGTATTTCTTCTGTCAGACATACTGGATTCTGAGTGCCATCTCTCCTTCATTTCATATGTCTTTTTTTTCTCTCTTAGGATTTTTTTTTCCTTCTCCTCTGAGTTTTCTTACAGTATAAAACGTGTGAATGGGTATGGGTTGTAGTCTGAAATCATGAATGTGATGTCTCTGTTTCACTCTAATTTTTACAACCCTTGCTTTACACACAATAAAAACTACTAGTAAAACTTGTTTTATTCTCACCTCTGGCAAGCTTAAGCTGCAGGTTGAGAACTTCTCCAAAGTTCAGTCTTTGTGAAAATATGACAAAAGGAGTAGGAGCCAGAGTCTAATGCCACAACACCCTAAGACCCTCCATCAGTAAAAGCACAGACTAATGACTCACTTCTCAGAAGCAGGACAGGGTTAGTAAATAATACAATTTTTGGACCAAATAACATAGCTGGAAATAAAACCCAGGTAAGATTTTGGACACACAAGCCCTTTACGAGGTCCTTTACCATAAGGCATTCATGGTTTAAAGCTTTAGTATTCTAAATACCAGCCTTAATTTCCACAGATGCAGAATGAATTTTAAGGGAAAATACTCAGTGCACTAAATAATGTTCAGTTTACCCATGATACGCAAAGCACATATTCCAGAAATTACACTTGTGGCTATATGAAATGCACTTATATTCCATGTGTCCAAAGTATATGTTCTTTAACTTACTGGTTTGTTTTACGAAAAGAAAATGAAAGACATCATTTGTATAGCTGCTTAATGTTTTATTCCTGGCTGGGTATTTGGACTAGGAAAACAACAGCTTTCCTTTTGGCTGTTAGTGTTTAATTATTCAACGTTAACAGCCAAGAAGTAAGCTGTTAGCCCTCCTCCTCTTCTTCACAGCTTTTCTTTCCCTAGTGGGTCTAAATCTGTCCTTCACGCATATGAAGAGCAATTTGAATCGTAGGGATTGCATTTTGGCCTCACAGGAAACAGTCTATGGCTTACAATATTTCCTTTTAATATCAGTGTGGTTTGTTCTCCATTCTTTTAAAACAACACAGTAGCAGCTTCATTTCCTCTGTCTTTGATGCTCTCCACTAAATACCATCGCAAATCCTTCTCCTTCACAGATCTGCTCTCAAGCTAAGCTCTCTCTGTACAACTTCTGACATGTAATGGCTATTCTACCCAAATGACTGTATCCACTGCTACACAAAGTAAATAAACTCTAAACCTGGTGGTTTTCCTCCTGCTTCGTAAGAAGTCTCAACAGTACTCACAAGGTCTAACTAGATTAACTCTAGAAGCATTTAAAAGTTTCCTTGAAAGACGACAGATCCTAGTATCAGAGGATGATGACTGCTTGAATCATCCCCAAATAATATCTTATAAAGTCAACCACATATTCTTCTGGCTCTTAACAGTCTAATGAATTATCCATTCAGTTACAATGACGCTTACAGTTCACAGTTCAAATTATATTCAGTTAAAACTGTATATACAGAAACATTTTAATATCTACCCATTTTTTTGGCAGTGTGCTTTCCTTTCCACTGCCCCTCTGGGTTTTAATGATGATCGCTTCAGTGCAGGGAGAGAGGAACTGTGAGCTATCAGTATTCAAGTCTTCTGCCAGTATGGTGTTGATGGTTTCTTCCTCCCCAACTTCTGATCTGCTTGGAATGCTTTTTACATGTTTTCTAACACACTCTGCACCTTGGTCTTTCTTCACTCATCTCCAACTCCACGTTACACATGTACTTACTATATATATGGTGTGTATTACATATGTTGAATACTTCATATTTGTTCTCTTTGTTATCCCTAACTGGTTTTACCCAGCTCTAAAGGTTGCCTTCCTTTGATCACTAGTGAGTGACCTCTGTGAGTTGTTTATAGCCTTGGGGACTCTGGTATCATCCTGTCCCTGTACTCTCAAGGTGTTTTATTCTAGGATCAGTCATACACAGCCTATTCTATGGAGAAGAAGTACTTGTTATTAACATCGTCTTGTTACAAAAAATATGTTAAGAATAGGTGTTACACCACATACTAATACAAAGCTGATCAAAAGCTAAAACAAAGTAAGTAATAGTTACCTGGTCATTAGGCAATCACTATTACAGGTAAACAAGCTAAAAGAAATCTGCAGGCATGCCAAGATAAGACCATGCAAAGCCCGACAGGTCCAAAGACCTCCGTTGTTAACTTCAGACAAAGCCTGTGGCCTCTTACAATAAATGGCAAACCCCTATCTACTGGGCTACATGGCTACAGCTTTTCCTTGAACACTGGTCTTAATGACAGAGATCTGAAAGTCTATAGCAGAAAAGTCTCTAGTCAAATTCTGAGTTTGAAAAAAAACTCTCAAGAATTTATGTCTTCATATCAGAAGCGGACCTCTGGCAAGTGGTGGAGACTGATACAAACTCTCTTCAAGAAAAGATATTAAATTCAGACTAGATTAGAAAAGACTAGATTTCATTACTCATCACTCAGTCTCTACGACAAATTTCTGAATTACAAATTCGCCACCGCACAGGAAACAAAACAGGCATTTTTATTCATTGCAAATGAAGAGCAAAACTGAAGATTTCATGGCTGTGAAGAGCCCTGTAACACCCTCTTTGGTCCAAATGAAAGCTTACTTCTCACCAAAATGAAGCAATTGTACTCCTGAAAGATGCTCACTGCTCCCTTTCTAGCTCGAAATACAGGATTAAACAGTCTACGTGAGTCTCTAGAACAATTAACCTAATCCTCAGTCTCTGCCTGCATATCCAAACACAAATACAGATTTAGACTGAGTCTCACTGTCTCTGACCTCTTTCTTCATTTCAATGTGTGTTACTTTGAAAAAAAATGGTTGTTACTGATTATGTAATGATAACAAAAAGACACCTATGAAATTCATATAACTCTTAGCTTAGCCTCTACTCTTTCGTGTGTTTTTCTTGTGAGATTCTCTTATTTCAAGAGAGAAATTACTATCAGACATGGAACTTCATAGCTCATGGAAGAGGCACTGTGACCTTTACTCTTATTATCTCCCAAAAATAGATGAGGTTTTAATTCCATCCTACTATGCTTCATGTTATTTCCAGGCACCATCAACACCATCATTCTCATTTACCTCTATGCAGAGTCATTTTGGAATTTGGTGAAGAAACTTCCAGCTGATGACATTGTGTAGAGAGGCGCTAATCAAGGACCACTGAGCTAAGCTCTCCACAAACAGACAGAATGCAATCCTGGACCACAAAGATTGACTTCCAAGATGTGCTCTGGGTATTTTAGCAAATGTTCTCATGTTCTGAGTTTACAAAATGTAGAAAAGAGGAGGCTGAATTTTTCAGGACAGCGTCTTTTGTTTGCAACCCATCAACCACATTGATTTGGGCTACTCATCTTGAAAGAAAGGGAAAAGGACAAAAAATAGTAATTATACTTGTAGAATTCTTAAAAAAAAAAATCCCCCAAACAAGTTAAGATTTCCTGTCTGCCCCGTGTAAAAATCAAGGACGCTTGCTTACAGATACGAAACAGATTGGGAAACCCCTGCCTTTGTGATTGAAGAATGTCCCCAAGTTTTAAACATGGGAAGTTGTTATTGATTTCCCCACCAGATGGAGTAGCGTGTACAGTTTTGATGATTTCTGCAGACGTGATTTATTTATTTGGAGTGCATACTGTATTCTTAACTAATATCATGGACTATCTCTACTCAGTTCAGTAAATCAAAAATTCAAGCTCCAAAGACTGAATAAAATCACAGATAAAACTACGAATCTTCTTTCTCTCCACAACTCTCCAAGACCTTCGATAATCTGAAGTAGGCTTTTATTAATGTTCTGCTCACTCTACACTCTTTACCTCAACTGCTGTCCAGCAGAAATATCCTAAGTTTCAGAGGATGCAGACACTCAAGTCAGTGTCAGAAAGGCTCCACAAAAATCATATGGTGGTAGGAAAATTCAAGTTGGAAGAGAACTTGAAAGGTCATCTAGTGCAATGCCCTATTACCTACAACTCATAGGTGGGTCACCAATGAGATCACACCAGGCTTCCCAGAGCTTTATCCTTCATGTCTTGAAAACATCCAAGGGAGGAGACTGCACAATCACTCTGGGCAACCTGTTCCAGTGTTTGATTGTCCTCATGGTGAAAAGGTCTCTCCTTATATCCAACTTCTCTTGATTCACCTTATGCCCACCATTTCTCATCCTCCTGCCATGTACTGCCACGAAAAGCCTGCCTTCAACTTCTTCATGACCTCTGTGTAGGTATAGGAAGGCTGCTATTAAGCCTCCCCTTCTCCACGCTACACAGGTCCAGTTCCCTCAGCCCTCCCTGACAGAACAAGTGTTTCAGCCCCTGACCACCTCTGCTGGGCTTGCTCCAGTTCATCACTGTCTTTCCTATATTGAGGCTGCTTAAAACTGGACACAGACAATCTCTGCTGTAAACTAATGTGTTGTGCCATCATTCTCCTGTATTTCCCAGTATCAACAGTTCATGCACGGGCTAACTCATATTAGATAGATTTTACACTTTTATGTCAAGGGCACAGCATTACATAGAGGAATATTTATAACTTAAGGACCTGGGAAATCCTGAATTCTAGTTCGGCCTGTGTCACTGAACTGCTGTGAGGAGAGGATTCAATTCTTCATTTTCCACACTGCTTCCATGCAATGAACTATATCCCATGTATGAACTTGGGCTACATATGAATGATGTACCTCCTACAAAGTAGCAACCGCAACTAGTCAGGATATCAGGAGGGTGAGCAGAAGCCATACGATTGTTTAAACCAGAGAAGTTGAGGGATTAGTCTGGCCAAAACTCGAAGGCAGCAATAAAAATAGTATAAGAATAGTAAGTAATAGCGGTTCTTAGGAATGAATAACATCTCAGAGTATTCTGTTTTCTTTACTATCTTATTTCAAGAGAAAACATAGATCTGCTTTTATTTTAAATTTACTTCCAGTTCTGAATGAGAGACTGTCTTTGGATGCACCTTAACGGTCTTCCAGGGAGACTGCACTACAGGGGTTTTAGCCGGCAGCATCGAGCGAGGGTGAGAAGTGAAAAGTAAGAAGGGAAGCACTGCATGAAAGCTCTTCTGTCACAGCAGGTGCTGGAAATATTTCGCATGGGCATGCTAATTAGGCATTACAGTAACACTTTCAAGTCTGGAATCCGATGGTGTTAAATGCACAGTGAAAAATGAGACTTATGTACGTGAAAGTATAGCTTAGACTCCATGCCTTTGCTGGTTTACAATAAAACAATCAAGTTACACCTGGAATGCCAGAACCTGCAGTGCCATCACTCTACCACTTTAATCCGCCTTTGCAGCTTTTCACAGCCAGGTACTTCACAATGACACTTACAGTAAGATAGGATGCTGTGTTGGGAACAAATGGCAGTTTTTATGACAAGGTTCCTTGTCAGCCGATCCCTGAATTATCAATAGCAGTATTGTTCCCAACTTCTGCATTATCTGAAAGCCACTGTCTTATAGTAGATGGCAGGGGAACAGGTTCTGGACCATGAATACAGTTATCTCACTACTTTCTCACCTCTCTCTTTTCTACTATACATGGTGATTAGATGGCTTTCTAAGATTTCGGCTTTTCGTTACCTGATTCTCATGCATTGTAGAGGCAAGGAAATACACTTCCTTACATCAATACCATCTTCCTAAAGTACAGGCATATTTACATACCCCGTGGATCAGCTACAGATTTCACTGAGCCTGGCATGACTACACCTACAGCCTCACTGCTAAAAGGTGTCTTTTTACATAGGAAGATACCTAAGATGCCACACTTATCCCAGGGTAACTTCTCAGACAAGGCATGGGAAGTTCATATATCTTAAATTATGGAGTTTGATCAGTTTATAAAATGCTTTTATGTCGCATTGCCTGCAAAAGCAGGGAAAGTGAACTTCGTGGCATCAGTGTTATTTCCTCCCTCTAGGCTTTGATGTCTACATGGCAAAGATGAGCCAAGTGTAAACACCCGGACATCCATACTCAAACTCTCTGGAGAACATCCCTACTTCAGCCACTACTGGGGACCTGGCTGGTCAGCACTGGGAATTATCTCGGATTACATTAATAGGGTTCTTCCTCAAAGCTTTTAGCATCTTGTCTACTTGAGAAGGGGGAGAAGGATACCCAGCCCTGAGAGTCCGGATGCACAAATGCTCACAAGAAAAAGAACCAGGATTTTCATTCCAACAAACAATGAGTCTCCCAGAAGCTCTTAAGCCAGAAAGTAGGCAAGAGGGATGGAGGAAAGGGCCACTGGTAAAGTTATCTAAAAATCTGTATCTGTGGAGAAAAAGTGAAGAGGAGCTGTCACTAAACGGAGCACTTGGACAAACAGCTATCAGCTTGTAGTTGCTTTAACTCATTTTAGGGAAATATCCTAGAGACTGGACCCTTTTTTATTGGTAAAGAAGTGTCTGGCAGAATGGTTACAGTTGTATTTCTAGAGCCCCTTTTCCTTTCAGAGAATTAGGTCAAGGGAAGAAAGAATAAAGAGTGAGTATATATTTAGAAGTTTTCCTCCTTCTACTGGGATCACTGGGAATGCTGAGAGGAAATTCAGAAAAGCACACTTTTTTACTGAAATCATACCAGAAATTAACTTTTATGTGTTGCTCTGGCCACCTAGTGCATGTTGTAGGCATCTTCTAGGATGGTCTGTATGAGATCTACACATAACAGAAACGGTGTAGGCTGTTGAGAAGTAAGAACTTTATATAAATCCATTTGTGAGCCAGCAGATAGATCTGAATGCACAGGTGGTGAGTGAGAAATGAACAAGCAGAAGGCCTGGGAACAGTGCCTAGTGAATTTTGGGAAGGCACTCTCAAGCACGTCTGAGTTTTCACTTGCATCCTCCAAGCAAAGTAGAGCACAGGCCTAGAGCCTGCTCTTATGTGAAAACTAGTATCTCAATGCCAGCCTTGCAGACAAGCCCAGACGTACCATTTTTTTTCTGAGGATGGTCAAAAACAGGGACAGAAGCTTTGAGTAAACCTGCAGCAATGCAGACTCATTCTTGTGTTCCTGGCAGGAAGGCAAGTGGTCTCATTACCTGCATCTTCAGAAAGGTTGTGAGGACACCTTAGCAATACAGAAAAATGAGCCAACAAAAACCTCTTTAAGTTCAGGAAGGACAAATGTTAAGTCCTGCATTTTGGATGGAGCAACACCATGCAACAAGATATGGCCTGACTCACCAGACAGCAACTCTGCTGAAAGGACCGTGGTGTCTCAGCGGACAAGTGGAACATGAACCAGGAGAATGCCCTTGCAGTGATGAAGGCTAACCCCATAGCAAGAAAAACAAAGACCACGTCAAGGGAAGTAATTCTAAAGATATGGCTTTATTTGACACTTATTTGGAATATCGTGTCTAGTTTTGTGCCCTCAGTACAAAAGAAACAGTAACAAACTGGAGAATCTAAGAGAGGGCCACTTGGATGGTTGGGAGATGGAGCACATGACATACAGGACACAGACAACCAGGTTTCTTTAGCTCAAGAGGGCTAAGGGGGAAACACTAGCTGCTGTCCTCATCTATCTAAGGTTACAGGGTAGATGGAGCCAGAGATCTCTCAGCAGTGCACAACAAAAGGATGAGAGACAGTTAACTGATTTTCCAGTTCATGGAAAATGTTGACATTTAACAATGCCTTTTCATTTTAATTTTGGCCAAAACAAAAATATTTTTTTAAAAAAGAATTGTTTTGAGATTATAGAAAGTTAAGCATATTGATTTAATTTTTTTAATATTAAACTTAGTGATTTTTATTCATAGATTACTTTTTGAAAAGATCATGAATTTATAATAGCATCAGATCCTCATAAATGCTAACTTAGTTGTTTAGGAGGAAGACTTTTGATTTTTTTGTACATGAACATGCCCTAGGGGAAGATCTGGCTTAATTTTATTTCAATCTACCATATGCTGTAAGTTGCGGTAAACTACCTTCTATCTTTTCATGGTTCTTTATTGTGGATATAGTAGAGACATGAAAAGCTGAGACTATTGAACATGAAAACATCTCTCATCAAGATGTTAATTAGCTGTTGATTTAAATAGCTTTCTTTAAGGAAGAAAACATCTTCTAGTCTTCCTTTTGTACAGAACTGCTCTGTTTTCCCTTAACACGTTGTGATTTTTTAATTTCTCTACTTCTCCAGTGAAAAGGTCTGGCTAAAGAGGCCTTAATTTCTAATGCAGAAGAAAAGCAGATTCCAGAGGTTGAAAGGGGTGGGGGAAGGCTAGAAAAAAGAACACAACTTTCAGTCTTTATTTATTCCCTCAGAAAGCAGAAGGGGACATCTACCACCACGTTTCTTTTGCTGTCGTCACTTCTGAAGGCTGCCTCGTTTCACCAAAACTGTTCTCAAGGTCTGCAGAGCTTATTCTGTTGCCTTGCTGGCAGACCTTAGGGGTCAAGGAGGGAGCCATACTGCACCGCAGCCAGATCTGGTGTGATGCACCGCAGTTCATGGCCACTGCTTCATTTGAGTCTCAAGATCCATTACTCTAAAGCATAAAACTACGCTGGAACCCAGTTCTTCCACCGCCTGGGGGAACAGCTGCAAAAGACAGACTGCAAGGGACCAAGCTGAAGAAGAGGTCATAGTGCTGAAACACCAGCTGCACTGAAGACAGTACTTAAGCTGACTTAACAGGGCAGGTTTTGACCTGCTGCGCAGGAGCAAATCGGCAGCATTCACAATTTCCCCTCCTCCTGCTGGTATCTGGAGGTGAGAGTTACAGGATTGCCTAGTTCCTCAAATAGTCTAGTGCCATACAGATACACATACATCTATTTTAACCCAGCTAACTAAAAAGTCAAAACACTAGTACATTCGGTCAGCAGAAGCCAGCACTGAGCTTCTACAATGGAACCACTGGGATTTGTCCTTGGGGCATGCTGGATAAGTTTCCTGAAGTCTGCTGACAACAAAAGCACACAAACAATATCTCTGCTATCAATAGGGCATGGAGAAGGTGGAGCAGTAATTTCTGCTTCCGTCATCTGATGTCCTCCTCCTTTCATCCCACAGGGCTGCCAGCACACCTGGCCAAAGCTGCACTGCTTACCCTTTCCATGCACGGCCACCCCTGGTGACCTGTGCTCTACTCACCTACCTCTGGTTTTGGGGCAGAAGTCCACCCCACAGGCAAGCTACAGAGATATTCCCAAACATTATGATACGGTACTTGTTTTACTGGTCTGTGAAGAAAAAGAATGAAAACATCACGTGACGTACTAAGAAAGGCGGTCAGAGGTTCAGAAATACTCCAGTATTTCTGAATGTCTTAAGCTCCCAAGACACCCACATTTCTAAAAACTTTCTGAGGTCCCCAGGTTAAAGTATCATCTAACTTCTGAAGCCAGCCTTCCCCTCAGTCACTTGTGGTATATTTCAAAAGTATAGAATCACGGTTTTGTCATGGACCTGGCTTTGACAGCATTACAGCATTAAGACCACACATACCATAAACTCTCTCGCAATCCGCCCAGTGCCTGCAACTTCAACCATATGTTCCTGGTCTCTGTAATGCTTCAAATACCATTAAAAAAAAATTAAATAGTTAAAAAGGCAATCTTTTGGAGGAAGCACATTGTTTTACAGTTCATTCCTTACCTTAAATACAAGGAGGGCCTAGTTTTCTAAGCAAACTGAATTTAATCACCAGTATAATTTCTGGTTATTCATTTCAGGTTTACAGTAAAGAGCAAGCTTAGGAAGTGAGCAGTAAAAGCATTAAATTTCCTTTTTGACACAAACCTACAGCTGCATCATCCTCCTCACACAGATGCTTAGCAGCTTTCCCATTAGCTTCACTATGAGACTGTCAAGCCCATCACACACACACAGTTTGCTAACATTTCTCTAAGAGGTTTTCTTTTTATTCCTCATTGCTTACACAATTATTTTGTTACAAGACTAAAATTAGTCAACATTTATATACGTTCAATTTGTTATTTTTTTTTCCTACTGCATAGAGGTGACTCGCTTGCTGTACGTAGCACAAAACACTGCCTGGCGATTGCAAGGCACTAGCAGACAGTTTCTAACTGTGTTGGCACAACCAACATGAAGCAAGTTAAAATGAAATGGTTCAGTGATACCCACGTGGAAAAACCACGGTCCATCAGCATTTACTGACTTGTTTTCTAAGTACTTTCCTGAACTGTCAATTATTTTTCCTTCAAGGATCATGGTGCTGCCAAAATTTTTGCTCTTCAGAAAGTCTTTGTTGATGACTGTGACCTACCAAGTCATGAGGTTTTTGGGTTTCATCACCACTATACACTCTCAGATTATTTCATCATCAAAATTAAGTTAAAGATCAGTAGCTCTGTCAGCAGCAGCTGGGATGCAGGGTTGGATTTCATCTCAAACAGTCTGGCACCTACAATGTTGACAAATCCTCCAACTACTCTGAGTTGCTGTCCACAGCTCTTCAACTGCCTGGAGCAAGAGGCACCTACACAGCGCCTTTTCACCTGATGCTAAAATAAGGTTAGCAGAACTACACCCTAGAAATACAGGTTTGTCACTAGTGATTACAAAAGGTGCACAACTATTAGCAGGTACAAAGTTAACTAAGTTAAATCTCACCTTAGAGAGATGAGATTTCTGTGTCCTTCACACAGAGAAAAGGAGTTCCTCAAATTACTTATCCTCAAGAAAAGCCACGAAAAAGTGGGGAGAAAGGGCTATCACTAGACAAAATAGTGGCATTCCTTAAATATCAGGAAGGAACAGTGCAGGTGAGCTACCTTGCCTGGACATCAGGACAAATAAAAGACCTCTGTGCTTTCTGCAGAATATAGATGCTTTTTCAGAGAAGCCACACTGCCATAGACACAACAGCCTAAACAACTGAGATGCCAGGTTCGCTGCAGAAGTCATTTTACTGAAAAGTTTTCCCCTCAAAGCAATCAATCTTCATGCAGAGGCCCTATAAGATGTCCTTCTGTTCTTGAGTTTGCCCCGTGGTAGAAGGCGGTTAGAAATAATTTCAGGTTGGAGGTGGAAAATATTCTTGGAAGTTGAACTACCAAAACCATCTTTCTTTTTCCCCACAGGTGGTGTGAGGTTCTTTCTATGTTCAGAAACAGGGAGATAATCTCACTCCATAAACTCTTTCCTTCAGTGAAGGCAACTCTGTAGTTAGGTAATTTTGCATGCAGACAGAAGGAAAATTAGTATTATTTAATTCCACCTGGAACAGGGGAGAGAAAGGCTCTAATTCTACTATCTACCACTGTGAGTTCCTCCATGCATGAGTTTTCAACCTTCTGTAAAGTTCTTGTTTGGTTGTTTTTTAAATCATGAGCAAACACCAAAAAAGGCTATTAAAAAAAAAAAAAAAAGCTTTACAGCAAGGAGCATGGAAAAACAATGGAACAAAATTATAAAGCTAGGTCTACTACTGTGCCCTTGTGGCCAAGAAGGCCAATGGCATCCTGGGGTGTATTAGAAGGGGTGTGGTTAGTAGGTCCAGAGAGGTTCTCCTCCCCCTCTACTCTGCCCTGGTGAGGCTGCATCTGGAATATTGTGTCCAGTTCTGAGCCCCTCAGTTCAAGAAGGACAAGGAACTGCTTGAGAGAGTCCAGCGCAGGGCCACAAAGATGATTAAGGGAGTGGAGCATCTCCCTTATGAGGAAAGGCTGAGGGAGCTGGGTCTCTTTAGCTTGGAGAAGAGGAGACTGAGGGGGGACCTCATTAATGTTTATAAATATGGAAAGGGTGACTGTCATGAGGATGGAGCCAGGCTCTTCTCACTGGCATACAATGATAGGACAAGGGAAAATGGATATAAGCTGGAACATAGGAGGTTCCGCTTAAACATGAGGAAGAACTTCTTCCCAGTAAGGGTTACAGAACACTGGAACAGGCTGCCCAGAGAGGTTGTGGAGTCTCCTTCTCTGGAGATGTTCAAAACTTGCCTGGACGCGTTCTTGTGTGATGTGATCTAGGTGGTCCTGCTCAGGCAGGGGGATTGGACTAGATGATCCTTTGAGGCCCCTTCCAATCCCTGACATTCTGTGATACTAAGCCCCACAACCGCATCAAGTTCAGATTCACACGCAATTACAATAGTTTGGTCCTTTGCAAACTTCTCAGCAGTTTGTATCATGCTGTTATGTTTTTTCCCCGACAGACATCTTCCTGAGATGAGGAACACATATGCTCTCCTCCACTGATTACAACATATACCGTACTCTAACTGCATGGTACTTTTATGTAAGAAAGGAGTAACATTACATTCTCAAGATGGGCTGGTAAGTAAGACAACATTGCTTCAGGTTCTTTTCATATTACCTTACAAGAAAAACAATCAGAACAGTAGCTAATAAACTTGGAAGAAGGTCTTGGTGTTCAAAAATTAACAGATGTTGGGGATGCAGCCCCTCTGGAACTGGAGCATACTAACTGCAAATTTAGATCTGATTTTATTTCGGAAGCATTTCACTGAGATAATGTCTTACCTCTGCAGCATTTGTAAGTATATTTGATATCTCTCTGTAATATCAGAGGAGGAAAACAGGTCAGTATATTTATTCAGTGATAAATGCCTGAGCTGAAAAAAAAACCAACAAACAAACACTAAACAAGCTAGAATTTCACTTTGTTAATATTAAGACAAATAGCTCTTTGGAGGAGGCAGTGCATGAAAAGTTTTGCTTAGTTCTGTTTTATGAAATGATAGTGTAACTTCAAAGAATTCCTCCATTTCTGGTTGGTCAAAAAAAATCGCACACACTATTCTGAAAGGCAGCTGTGTAAAAAAAATCCTTCAAAACAAGAAACAAAAATAATTATTTGCAACCTGCAGCCAAATATGAGATAAAGGTGTCAAATCTCTGGTGATCCACAGCTGAACTTGGATTTTGTCATAAGTAAAATGGGTCTGTTCTGTTCTCTATTGTTACTACCTGCCACATCTCTGCATCAGAGCATTATCCTACTCCATGGCACAATTCACTATAATTGGTAGTCCCAGAGAAAAAGAGATAACTACAATATAGAAGGAACAAAAGAAAAAGGTTACAATACATGTCAGGGATGAGATGTACTCAGTAACTTCACACCTGCTCTTGCTTTGCCTGCCTTTCTTCTCAACTTCTGAAATCAAAGCAAAAATCACAAACACTATACAATTTTCCCCTCAATAAAAAAAAAGCCAAAAGGCACACAATCCCCTCTTATAGCTCACATCCCAAGTTAAGAATAATTAATACTCTTAATATATTACTAACAATGACAAGTCTACAAAGCATAGCCTTCTATGAAACACATTTGTATAAACAGCTAATATGATAATATAAAATGCAGCCTTATTATCAAAGCTGGATGTATATAACAAGTTACCCCTGGAAGAAACAAGAGGCATCTCTTTTTCCAGACCAAAAAAAAAAAAAAATATTAACAAGTCCTTCACAGAATCCATTAATATATTTGTAAAACCATTTAGCCCTCACCACATGACCTCAGTATAGCAATCACTCATCTCTAGCCAACACAGCTGAAGAAGAGAACACAAGCTGTTCTGTTTGCTTCTTTGCACGGCTGTCATGATGCAGGCTAAGGGCATTGCATCTTGCATTTTCACGGACACATCCTTCTGCATTTCTAAACTGATAAAGCAACAACATACACGTGCATGTATGTACCTATACAGAAAGATACACATATATGCCTGTAGTAAAAGCATTACAACTTACTGTGAACAGTACTGAAGAGAGCTTACACTAGTTTATGTTGTGTCTGATAGGCTCAGAGAGCTTCAGAAACAGCTGGAGATAGATGAGGCATTGGAAAGAGCTGACAGTTTCTTCTTGGAGGGTAAATTCAGCGTCTGATGTGATAAAAGAAAAAAGAAAATCCTTTTGCTGCAAAAGAACTGTGTATGTCTGGGACAGTCAGGAACTATGTACTTGAATAACCGCTCCTCTTGTTCCCTTCCAGAATGAGAAACATTGTGAGTGACTATCGGAGGCATAGTATTTATCAAGACATGATGGCAAAAGATGGGAAGAGTTCACATGCTACATGCACACTAAAAGAAAGGTTGGCCTGGATGTAACCAACTGGATACCAGTAAACAGCGAAGCCTAGAGAAAAAAAAAAAAAAAGCTTTCATATAGTGGAGCTGGCTTCTGCACAGACAGCAAAAGTAAAAGGTAGTTCTGCAACATCAGAACTAACAAAGCTCTCATCCCTACAGATCCATAGCTTGTAGGTGATGGACTTCAGTGTGCAAGAAGGTGCTAGGGTGAAGATTAAAGCTTGTCCTATCATAAAGGCATTGAGAAGTCTAGCTCTCCCCCTTTCCTCCCTAGGTAACAAGTTAAAAGTGTCTCTTGCTCAGGGGCAACTTCTACAGTCTCCCTCTTCCACCAGCTACCTATTCCATCCAGCTCTCAAGAACAGTGTCTTTCATCTTCTGCTCCTCTGTTAAATCAGACTGAAGTTGGCTCACATACTGAGATCTATTGCTGGCATAGGGAGGGAGGGAAAGCTTAACAGACACAGACATAATCATGTAGAACAGTAGGACCGTTTCCTTATAAGGCCCCTTCTTCACTTGAGGAATAACTGATCATGAGGTTGCAAATATTTTTAAGTCAAGAATAAAAGATTCTAGTACTTTATCATATCTCCTATGGAAATATAAGTCCTTCCAGATTTCCTGAATCTTTATTGTTAAGGAGACAAAGCAAAGATCTTTGTGGACCTAGAGCTTCTTAGCACTTAAGTAAACTACAAAGATATTTACAATCACTAACACTCAGCTCAGCCAAGCTTGTATTTCAATCACACACAAGTAGGCATAAAAATCCGGTCTTACTGATTCCTACATGTCTAATATGAAGCTTTGCAAATGTCCATCCTTTCTTTTTTTGCACCTATTACTGAAAAGACTAGTTTTCTGTATTACAGATTAGCTACTGTTTATCAGCATGGCCGCAGTTTCTTCACCCAGGCCAAACAAAATTTCACATTCATTATTAGCCAAACTTCTGGTAAGTTGTTGCAATCTGCATTTATCTGCACTTCTGTGGAGCTGAAGTTTTGACGAACATCAATCGCAAGAATTTACTACAGCTCACGTACATGACATGCTAAAAATATGAGCAGGAATATCTAATGCTTTTATGCTAATCATTAAAATGATCACAAATTGAACACATACAATAGAGAAATCTATCTTTTTAGCACATACAAGGAACAACAAAGAAAGCTACAGATGTTTCAGCTAGTTGTATCCAACTGAAGTATCACTTCTTCCATGAGTTAAAGTAGAAAGGTTTTTTAAACCATAGGAAAGCTCATGCATCCAAAATATAAAGCCAAGAAAAGGTGAGGAATAATTTGTGCAAAACTAGAGACATTAGACTCTTGGAGAGCATATGCAAAAAATCTATGACACACATCATCCTAGAAAAAATATTGAATCAAGGATAGCACTGTCAAAATAGTCAACATTTTTAGATTCAGTTGAATTAAATGTAGGCTGTACAGAAGAAAGCCTTCCCCTCTCTCCTTTTCTTTTTCTGGGTTTGTAGCTGATTTTGGTCTTCAGAAGCAGCAAGATACCAGACAAGTGAAAACATGGAAGGCTTTCAATGGAATTATTTGATGTGTCAAAACAGCTTTTAGAGACCAGAAGTGTTTCAAAGAAAATTGTTTCCTGCTGTGCTAGAAAACTGTATCATCAAGAATAAAGAAGAGGTTAACCTACTTAAATATTACTGTTATCCATCATTCCTTTCCCTTACACTATTTTAGAGTACGTTATTCCTTTCACTTTGAGTACCACAAATTTAAGTCAGCAGCACAGTCTGTCCATATAGTCAGTAAACAACTGACTTGCATTTGATTTGGTCTTTTCTTAACATTTTCTTTCTTGTCTTAAAATGAAATCACTGACTCTACAGATTTTATTTCCTTGCTAGGTAAAGCATTTAAATAAAAGATCCTTACCTTTGCCTTTTGAAGTGGCGAGCTAATCCTATTTTTTTAATTTTCCTTTGTGTTTTTACTTTCCTTCCATGAGCATAGTGGTAAGTGATTTGTGGATCCTTTTCCCTTTCATACACAATTTATTTGGCTGTTCCCCCTGCATTAGTGTAATCTGCCACACCACTGACTTGAAGTCACCAGAATTCCCTGTTCCTCAACTTTCAATCACCTGAAAACATAACCCTCCTACTGTTACATTTTGTAAGACAATTTTCAGTTTCTGCTCCAAGTCCTCTATCTTTCCCTCTACATTTACATTGGGTATTATGGCATAAGCACAGCTCAAAGCAATTATACATAGCCCTGAGACACACTCCTTATTCTTGTTTTTGTTCTGAACAGGTTCTTCTGTAATGTTACTTTAAGAATTGCTTTAAAGGAGGGTGGTGCCTAAGAGAGGCTGAAATGTTAATGCACTAATATGTATGTACCTTTAAAAAGAGAAGGAAGACTTGTCTGACTGTTCAAAAGAAAATAAAGCACAACACCCAGAAGGAAACTGGAGTGATTATCCGAAGAGCCACTTTGCTGTATCTCAGTCTGTTTACATGTCCTGTTAATTAAAATGCAGCCATTGCTTTTCCCATTCCATTTTTCTAAGTCTTTTTGAAAGTCTGGACCTGCAGAAGAAACATGTCTGACAGCCATGTAATTATTCTTTTTAAAATCAATTAGATACCAGTTCATGTTGTTCCTTTCAAAGTGCAGTTTGAAACATAAGCATATAATATATACTTTTATGTACAATGAGCACTGAGTAAAGTTTAACTTGCATTTAGGAAATAAATGAAATAAAACCCTGTGATTTTCCTGGAGTTAACAGAACACAACCAGCTTAGCTAGCGTACCTCGATTTCATTTCAACAAACATGTTTGTTATATTCGCACGTCTGTGCACTTGATTTTGCCTCTCTCATTCACAAAAAAAAAGATCTTCTGGCATAAAATTATATAGCAATGTAAAGTATAGAAGAATCTGGTTTGAACCATCCAATGCAATTTACTCAGAAATATGGTTATATATGAAAACCACAAGTATAACGTTTTAGTTGTGGTATGTTGGAATGGGAGGAAAAAATACAGTTAAGACTATTTCTATTTCCATATACAACTTTTATTGCAATACCTGCATTCTAAGAGTACAGATACAAATATAAAATGACCCATGACAGACTTTAAACCTGCCCAAATACCAAATGAATTTCTCAGTTCGCTATTAGAGCCAAAGTTGACAGGACTTCAACAGGTGATAGAGGAAGCTTCCCCAGTCTCTCTCCAAGAACAACCAGGATTCACCATATTTTTGGTCCAAGATGTATGCTTTAAGTTGACAGCTGAGTCTATGAACGAGTGTATTTACCCCAGATGTGCAGCATAAAGACAGAAGCAATAAAAAGAAGACTCATGACCAAAACTGGAACAGGCCCACTAAAAACAAAGAAAAAAATGCATTAACATAAAAAAAGTCTGCTTTGTCCAAAGGCCAGTCATTTTCAGCCAAGTGAGCTCATCAGTTCATAAGCAATTGTATGGGAAAACTCTTATTTCATTCTCATAGAAATACCTTAAAGTACACAGAAATGAGATAGCCATCTCTCTCAAAAACTGCTCCTGCCTCTGTGTTTTTAAAGGAATAGTTGTACATACCCTAAATATTACGTAACTATAAAGCACAATATAGTAACAAAAACCCCCCACTTATTTAAAAAGTAATTAATGGTTCATTATTACTCATAGTTGTGAAAACAATCTCCAGAAAATTAGCATCTATATTTACTACTCGGATAGCCTCCTGAGCAGAGATGTAGTCAGATACAAAAACCAACAGAGTCCTCTAGCGGCTAGTAAAATTTTGGCATAAAATTTGCATTAGCTGTTTTTCAGAGGTTTTATTTCATTTGAAAACAGCAGCAGCGGGTGAGAGATGAGGACTTCTGTTTTCTTGAAAAAGATAAACAGAATGTCAAAGTTAAGTCCATCATTAAATCATTTCCTAAAATGTATGAATTAAAAAACTTCTTTTTTCCTTCCTACTTTTATACACTGCTTAGAAATTGTATAGTGATGTTTTTAAAAACCAGTTTAATCTTAGGGTGCGTGTTGAGAGACTCAACCAGCTGTTTCACGCTGTTCTGAGATACAATTACATGCACTATTACACAACTACACACACTCAACTCTGCTTCATACCACTCACGTCATACAATCTCATTTCTGATTTTCAACCTGCTATTGGGAGAAACACCACGAATTCTGTAATCCAGCCTGGATTACCCTCTAGGTTACTGTTTATAAGCAGGTAAATGTTACTCAAATACAAAGTAAAAAAGAAACTGAAAATGGATTGAAACAATTTACTAATATTTTTCTATGAGATCATGGTCCATGTACTTGAAATGTTCGTAACTGTAATCTTACGTCGAGTTTTAAAACTCAATTATTATCTACCATGCTTAGATTTATTTGGGTATGGAGAACCTTCAGCACAGACATAAAGCATTTAGCAAATAAACCGATGAGAAAATGTGCCAAATAAAAAAAGTCTGCACACACAGCGACTACATAAGCAACCCCTATCACGGGATATCTGTCACTAAGCAACAAAACGTGCTTCTCAATCTCCAGTGTTTTATACACAGTTTATGTCCTACGTAATATAAATCGTAATGATATCAGGTGCACAAAGTCCTTGCACTGTATCTGAATTACTATTTAATTCATTTGAGCCTTTAGTTTTAGTAACACATAAGCTACTCTTTGTCAAAGGCACAGAGGAGCACCACTAACCAGAACAGAGTGACACAGAAACAAACGGGGAGGATTGCTTGTGTGTTTGGTGGGGTTTTTTTGAAGTGCAAACAACAATGATCTCCCTACAGAATAATCAGCTTTCCAAAACTGACATGTGTATCTCATTTCCTCCAGTCCCAAAGACAACCTGCTGAAGCCCTGCAATTCTTCTCCATACACCTGAATCTTCTCAGCCCACCACACAGTTTAAATAAATAAATAAACAAAGCGATTTGGGCACCTCTAAAGATTTGGTACTGTGCATTCACAGAATGTCTTTCTTAAGGTTGCATATTGTACAACAAACCCAATTTGATTCTCTGTCATGGCTCCACAGGAAACACTGCCTATAGCTCTCTAAGCAAGAAAGCTCAAGACAAGATACAGGAACCACAGGTACCAAGTGCCACAAAAAGAGCAACAAGCTTGGGTTTAGTCTTCTTTTCAAAGTATATGATACTCGATCTGAGTTTTAAAGAGAAAAATATCATATCCCACTCTCAACCAGACACCCCACAGGCTATTTTTTTTAGCCTCTTGTACCACAGATAAATGTACTTTCCTGAGGTGAACCAAACTTGCTGATTAAACATATTTATTTTTGATGTTGAGTACAGATACTAAATACCTGAAGCATCAGTATAATTATGCACAATATAAAATATAAAACTTTTGATTTACAGCAGAAATCTACTGGATCATAGCTAGCATGAAATATTTTGTTCTCAAGTGGTTTTATGTACTTTTTCCTAGTGATTTTAAGAGCACATATTTTAAACAACATGAGAGAACACAAGAAAAAAACAACACCAGGCTAAGCCTTCGTACTGCTTTATGCAGTAGCGATCACAACCATTTTTAGACACAATTTTGGCTGAAGAACTTTACTGAGGCAACCACAGACCCTCTATAACCCATTTTCATTTTTAAGCCTCCTGAATAGGAGATTTAACAACGCCTAACAAAGGTTTGCTATGGAAAAAACATTCCTAGAAAAATACATGGAAAGCTGTAAACGAAAAAGTTGTTCCCAAGCCATGGTTCAGAAAATGTTACATCTAATGTGTAGGTGATTTGTAAAACCAACTCACTTTTACAGTTTTCTTTTCCTCCATTAAAAGTCTGACCACATCACACAGCTACCCACAGTAGCTTGCAAAGAAACCACTACCAGTGTTTCAAAACCTTAAAATTGGGAATCACTGTGTTGCAACATAAATAGAAGGGGAAAATATCTCTACTGACCTGCTTGTATTAAAGATTACAATAACTGAATGGCCATTCAGCATCAAAAGTGAAACCAAAGGACTCACAAGAAAACCTACTGAAATTGGTAAAGCTGCTTTGACAGCTTGTATCACAGGTCTATTAAGAAAAAAAAAAAATCTACCTAATGGTAGAACACTTCTGTTTTTTCTAAGTTTGATTTTTTTTTTTTTTCAATTCAGCTTTAGTAGACCAAACACCACAGAAAATAGTTGCCTTGCCTATCTGCATAGATTTGCTCTAGAACACTATTGTTGCTCATGGTCTTTTTCTTTTCCTTGTCTTGTCTCCTCTCTGGATTCTGAAAACAAGAGCTTCAGTAACAGAACACCATTACTTTGATGCTTTGCTGTATAGTTTTTGGTTTTAAAGTGTCAAGCACATATGAAAATGAAAACACATATGACAACTTCAGAGGAAGGATTACTCATGGAACAATCACTAGCTAAACTACCACCAGCTCTTCCCCACATGTTCTGTTTGTGCAGCCAATAGCAGCCCTCTTAAAGGACTTCAAAATAAAATACTAATGGATTCTAGAAAAAATGAAGCAACAGGGACATCCCCGAGTGTCTCGAGTTTCTTCAGCCTCGTAAGAACAAGAGGCCATGAAGTATAACTCTACAAGAAGCACAAACACCCACTCAAGGTATGACTTAGCACGCACCCATCAGCTGAAATACACCTGTCACCTTTGCTACCCAAGCATTAGGCTGCAAAATGTGTTTGGGAAACTGATATGAATGACTTAAACTGTCCAAAAAGTAAAAACTTAGGCTCTCTGTACAGGTTAAGGGACACTCTCACCAGATCTTTGACCATAACCTTAGAATAGTCACCTTGTAAAAACAGAGATATACAAGGTACCAGAATTTGCAAGCATAGCTAAAATAACTTTTCTTCATTTTTTTAGTAAAAACCCCTGAGATTCTGCAAGCATACGGCATTTCAGTTACATTATGTTTCCAAGGGTGGGCGCAGGATCACAACATATCTATTAATAAAGAAAAAAAAAAGTTTAATTAAAAGAGAACGAAAACATGCATGTAGATGCCGAAAATCACTGACAAGTAATCTTTACCAATTTCAAAGGAATTGCTTGCAGTCTTCAAAGACCACTTAAGGTAAGTCTAGGCAACTACAAAACGTAGCTTCTATCTACCTTTTATAACTTTAAAAACTACCTCTCCAGGCTTACAGATTAAATAGAATATCTCATCCAAAAATCTATCTCAGTAGTCAACAGTTCAGCATGTTTTCCCATGGAGACCAGGACATTCACCTTTCAATTCAAAGATTACATAAGAAGATTAAACATATGGCCCCCATACCTGCCACCACCCATATATCCAACTTACACTTTGAGCCCTGGAGAGTCCTCAGTGTAGAATCGCCACATGCCACCAGTACCAGTGGAAGTGGCACGGCCTGCACTTCTTGTCCCACAGCTGGCATTCTTCCTTTAGGAGATAACGGAACGAAAGAAAGACCAGAATCCATTAGCTGTCTAACAGCTTCTAGCACTTAGAAGGCACTCCAAGAGATTCTGCAGAAGCAAGACGCCTGCCTCAGCCTGTACAGCCAGGCAAGCAGAGGGCACGAAGGCTGGCACAGAACCGCCTGGGGCCACGGAAAGGTGCACCGGGGACTGATGAGTGAGGCCCGCAGGGGCCCTGCCCACACACCCCACGGAGCGACAGAGCTCAGCCCGTTCGCATCCTCCCTCTGCGCCCCGCCGGGGCTGCCCGGACACAGAGCGCAAAGGACATGAAAGGAAAGGGCTGCCCCCGCTAGGAAGACGCCGCGGGCACCTACCTCTGCCGGACAGTGGAGCCGGCCGCGCGGGGAGCCACGGCCTTGCTGGGGGAGCGGCCGGAGGAGCCGACGCTCGTGGCGCTGGGGTTGGGCCCGGGCTGCGGAGAGACGAGAACCGGGATGGGGTGAGAGGCGGCAGATGCAGCCAGGGAAGAAGGGGCGCCTCAGCCGCCCCCTGCCCCGGGCAGAACCTCACCATAGCGGCGGCGTCTAGCTCACGGGGTGAGTCCGGCCTCACAGACGCTCCTCTGCGGCCGCTCTGGCCACGTCCCTGCCCGCAGCAGGCCCCGCTCCGCCCCGCGCCTCCCGGGGCCTCGCCGCTGCCCGGAATGATGCCTGAGCAGCGCCGGCTTCTTTTCCCTGCCCTCCTCCCTCAGCGGCCGCTTTCCGAGCGAGCTGACTCTTCGAAACGCCTCGGTCGTGCCTGCTGTCTCACCAGCGGCCCGGCCAGGGCGGCCGAGCGGGGGATGTGGGGGAAGAGGCGTCAGGCAGCGTTCGAGCCGCCCGGCGGGTGGGACGAAGAGCAAGGACCGGGAGAGAAGCTGACGTGTCCTGCGGCAGTTGCTGGCCCGCGCATGCGCGGTGCTGCCCGGTACGTGGCGGGCGGGCGTGTCCCCGGTCCGCCCCGCAGCAGCCATGGCGGAGGCGGCCGGGGAGGGACCGTCCGTGCTGTTCCTGCACCCGGACCTGGGGCTGGGCGGGGCGGAACGGCTGGTGGTGGACGCGGCGCTGGCGCTGCAGGCGCGGGGCTGCCGGGTGCAGATCTGGACGGCGCACTACGACCCCGCGCGCTGCTTCGCGGAGACGCGGGGGCTGCCGGTGCGGCGGGCCGGCGGGTGGCTGCCGCGCAGCCTGGGGGGCCGCGGGCAGGCGTTGTGCGCCGCGCTGCGCATGGCCTTCATCGCCCTGTACGTCCTGCTGCTCAGCGGCGAGCGGGTCGACGCCTTCGTCTGCGACCAGGTGTGCGGCGGGGGGGGGGCGCCGAGGAGGGGAGGAGGAGGAGGTGGTGGTGGTGGTGGTGGTGGGCCATGGCAGGAGGAGGTGCGTGGGGAAGTCCCGCGGCTCGATGGGGCCTGGGCGGGGAGGGCGTCTTGGCCTCATCTTGGAGGTGTGGGAGAGAATCTGGAGCCGCAGCGAGAGGTTCTGGAGGAGGGAGCGCGGCTTGGTGCGCTTGTGAAGAGGAGAGGGAGAAGACAGTGGGTTTGCAAAGGACTGGTGGTCAGGGCAGGGCTTTGAAATGACATGTATGTGCCAGCAGCACTAACAAATGGCAAATGTCTCCTCTTGTTTCTCCCCTGGTTGCACTAGGTGTCTGCTTGCATTCCTGTCCTTAGACTGGCCAGAACCCGTAAGAAGGTTTTGTTTTACTGTCACTTTCCTGATCAGCTTCTGACCAAAAGAGAATCTCTCCTGAAGCGCATCTACAGATTACCACTCGACTGGCTGGAAGAGTACACGACTGGCATGGCGGACTGTATTGTTGTGAACAGCAGGTTCACTGCTGGTGTGTTCAGGGACACGTTTAAGTCCTTATCTCACATAAACCCAGAAGTTCTGTACCCGTCACTCAACATCAGTAGCTTTGAAACAATAGTTCCTGCGGACATAGCTGACTTGATACCCGAAAAGAAAAAATTCTTGTTTCTTTCCATTAATAGGTATGAGAGAAAAAAGAATCTAGCGTTGGCTCTTGAAGCTTTGCGTGAGCTTCGAGGAAGACTTGATTCTCATGAGTGGGATGAAGTTCACCTGGTTATGGCAGGTGGTTATGATAAACGAGTTCTGGAAAACGTGGAGCACTATGAAGAGCTGAGAAGACTTGCAACCAAGCTTAGTATTAATGACCATGTCACTTTTCTGAGGTCGTTCTCAGACGAACAGAAAATCTCTCTTTTTAGTAACTCTGTGTGTGTGCTTTATACACCAAGCAATGAACATTTTGGCATTGTTCCTCTGGAGGCAATGTATATGAGATGCCCGGTTATAGCGGTTAATTCAGGCGGTCCTTTAGAATCAATCTTGCATAATGTTACAGGATTTTTGTGTGACCCTCTGCCAACGCAATTCTCTGAGGCCATGGAAAAAATTGTGAGAGATCCTCTCTTAAAGGACACAATGGGAGCAGCTGGGAGAGTCAGAGTTATGGAAAAATTTTCCTCAGAAGCGTTCACAGAACAGCTATACCAATACATATGCAGATTGACACAATAAAATTATATTCCCGTATTACGTTTTACAGCTTTGTATCTCTCATTTAAATAGGGGACCAGTATTCAGTGTGACTGTGATCAAGAGTCTGGGACATGGGAATTTTCGTGTTGCTTCTTGTGCTGCCTTATGTTACTTGATACAAAGAACAAGCAAAAAATGTCCCACTGTCTTACCAGAAGGTTAAAATCTTTATGTGGCAGGCTGAAATGCCATTGTTCAAGTTGTTTTGTATACTGAGCCTTGCAAAAATGCATCATTAAATGGCAGTAACTTACTAGGAAATTATTGCACATTAATGCTGTGTGGTATGGCTGATTCAGTTTACAAAACATGAATTTGTATAGATACTCGCAGCTTTATTTTTATGTATTTAAAATCTTCATCAGTAATTTTTAAGTAAAAGCTGTCTCAGCTGAAACATGGAGAGAATTGCATAGTCCAACCAACTGCATGTTTAAAAACACCACCACTGTTAGGGATATGAGTGGTATGGTTTTAAAATAATTGACCTTTTACTGTACTTCTAAAATTGTGTCATCTGGTCACACTGGGTGTCGTAAACAGGCGTAGAGATGTGTGACCAGGAGGAAGCTATGACTAGAGTAATATGAAGGACATCAGACTACCTTGGGCGAAAACATTGGTGCTGAAATTCTATGTGTATGCAGATACCTGCAGTGCTTAAGGATGTAAGAGTTTCTGGTGTGTAGAGGCTTACATGATATCCCCTTCATTTAACATTTCCTTCTAAATGACAGCATGCTTTTAAAAAAAGTGGTAATCTGGAGCAGGCTATAAAGATAGATTTTATTTTGCCTGTTTTAGTGGCTTTTCACACATGTGACAGTAATTTGACTTTCCAAATGTAGTATCTAGTTTTGGGCAAGGAATGTCTGATTTTTGTGGCTTTGAACTGAAAGAGGGTAGATTTAGATTAGATATAAGGAAGAAATTTTTCACTCTGAGAGTGGTGAGGCACTGGAACAGGTTGCCCAGAGAAGTTGTACATGCCCGATCCCTGGCAGTGTTCAAGGCCAGGTTGGATGAGGCTTTGAGCAACCTGGTGTAGTGGAGGGTGTCCCTGCCTATGGCAGGGGGGTTGGAACTAGATGATCTTTGAGGTCCCTTCCAACCCAAACCATTCTTTGATTCTGTGATTCTATTTACTTCTGGATTTTTAGCGCATCTTTATTAGTTGTGGTTCTGTTTGGTTTCCAGACACAGTTAAGCAATCCATGCAGTTGAATTTTAAGTCTGAAAATGGATTGTGTAACTAGACAACGTCCTCATTATTTCAAATCCAGTTGTATCTATAAAATACAATTTTGTAGTTTGAATCCTTCAATTTGTATTTAAGATCAAAGTTTCAGGCGTTTTCACATTTAGTACTTCATAGCAGAGAGACCAGTCTTTGCGTTGCTTAGGACTGCAACCTAAGCCTCACTATAAGGCTTTTACTTGAAGTAAAACAACAACAACAAAATATCCGTGAAACAAAGTCTGTCCTTGTCTTCAGTGAGGAAGTTGTGATGCTATAATGGTTATTCATTATGGATTGGGAGCAGGTGGTCTCACAGGCCCTATTTCCAACATTTCTGTTCACGTCAGAAGAACTGGCAAGCCTGAATCTGTCATCTCTCTTGCCTGTCCTTGCATTTGTGCTCCTTCCCTACCCTTAAAAGTTTTCCTAAATCTTTGTGCAACTTTTCCAGGATGGGTGTAGCAATGAGTGACTGAAGGACCTGGAGAGAGAGCATGAAAATAACCTATGGTCATTGACATTAACACCTTGTCATGGTTTGATGGCGGGGGGGAGGTCGGGGTGGCAGAAGCTGCCCATCAGACCGGACTCCCATCCCCCTCGGGGCTTGAGCCAATCGGCACCTCTGCGAATTGCCCTGCCCTATTTACGTCGGGACAAAGGAACCGGAAAGGTGTGTGCCTTTGTGCAGGAGCGAGGAGAAGGGAGGGGGGCGCTGCCCGCGCTCCCTGGGGCCCAGCCGGGCAGTGGCCTGGGCCAGGCCAGTGCCACCCACTGAGGATGGCGGCGGCGGAGCCGCTTGGGGAACTCGGGGAGAGCTCTGCTCCTGGGGCACCCACTGGGCCGAGTTCACCCAGAAAGGACTGAGATCTGAGAGAAACGGCCATGCAGATACCAGGTCAGTGAAGACGGAACGGGACAACGTGTGCCGCAGCTGAGTTCCCCTTTCAACCAGTGGTGAGACGACGAGTGCTCCCCCTCGCAGCTAAAGGCGGTCCTCGGGGGAGCAGAGACCCACTCGCAGCCCGTGGATAACCCACGTCGAGAAGAGATGCCAGAGCCTGAGTACGGTACGCATCTAGAGTCCGTGGGACAACCCCCGCCGATGGGGAGGTGTTTTGTTTAAAGGAGATGCCTGAGCCTGTGACTATTGTGAATTATGGGCACAGGTGGAGGCACATTTACACGTTTTAAGTCTGTATGGAGACGCATTTAAGGTCTATATGACAACCCACACCAGAGCGCATTTAAAGTCTGTGTGATGACCCACGCCAGAGCGAGTGGCTTCAACTCCCTAAGAATCCGAGACTGTGGTAAAGCCCGCACCTGGAGCAATCTGATGGGATAAGGATTGCATCCTGCGGGTAGGACTCATGCTGGAGAAGTTTGTGGATTTTCCTTGTGAGTAGGGGATCCACTGGAGGAAGGGACAATGGTGTAAGGACTCCTTCTCCTTTAAGAGAAGCGGCAGTAACAACATGGAATGAACTGACCTGCACTCCCCCATTCCCTGCCCCCGTGTGCTGCTGGGGGGAGGAGGCAGAGCCGGGAAGAAAAAGCAAAAGGGGGAGAGTGGTGTTGTTTTTAAGATTTGGCCTTGTTTTCTTGTTATCCTCTCAATTAACCATTTTTGTTTGCTTTTGTCTTTTTAGGTAGCTGTTAATAAACTGTTTTGCTTTAAGGAAACTGAGTCCTTTTGCCTGGGACCGTGGTGGGTGCTTCTCTGTTCTTGTCTCGACCCTCAGGTCTTTTGTTATATTTTTCTCCTCTCCATTTTACTGGAGTGAGAGACCAACTGCGTGGAGTTTAGTTGCTGGATCGGCCTAAACCACGACACACCTTCAGTACATACTTGGCCTGGGTATTAAGCTCCAGTTAGAAGATGCAAGATGGTTGGAGCCGATTCCTTTGGCTGCTTAGTTAATGTTACATTCTCCTCTCCAGGTTGCACAGAAGTTAACCTGGAGCCTAAGGTACACGCCAGTGCACACTTGCCAGCGTAGCTGTGGGGGCAGCTCCATTGATGCCCAAACGTTGGCCTCCAGCCCTTTCCTGAGCTGTGTCACTGGCAGGCGTGTGCCTAGCCCTGTGCCCTGCAGCTCCCGTTGACTGGATTTCACGAATTGCACTTGGACTGGACCTGCTGTCTCAGGTTTAGCTGGTGATCACTGGACTGTCAACAGAATGTGTCACTGTCACCAGGCTGCCCTGCTTGGGTGCCATTCCCTGGTTAGCGAGGTCACCGTTCCTCTGCGATACGCTCTCCCCCTCAGCTTTGGACTGTCATCCTTTGCAGAGCAGCCGTGGTCTTGCTGCTTCTCGACAGGTAGCTCGGGCCGCCTGAAGCCCTGAGCTGACTGGCATGGAGCCTGGCCTCAGGCTGCCCGTTAGCTGCAGGTTAACCTCAGGATGCTGCAGGAAGCTGTGGTCAGCACGGAGAGGCGCAGCACAGCCTTTCAGGCTGCTTCAGCATCTCTTGCTCCCCAACTTCTAGAACCATTCAGTGGGGACTTGGACAATGGTATCAGGATTTATTAGTCAGATGTGGCAAATGTTTACAGCCTATCCAGGGGCAAGGAACATTAGATGCTGAGGAGTAATAATCTCTCAGCTCTCAGGGTAATCCAAGAGCGGACTTGGACCATGTGGAAGACATCGGCCCTGTGTTCCAAAAACTGATGACTTACTGATTTGGAGCAGTTCTGGGGAGACTGCAACTGTGCAGTGGCCAAAGCTGTCTTGCTGGAGCTCCATGAGGGGAAGTACTTGGCCACTAACAATTCAGTTCATGGAGTTTATGGTGGAAACTGAGTGTGAAGAGCAAGTCCTTATGGCCCGTAAAGTCTAGGGCTGTCTGAGGCCCTCAAAACTAGGTGGGTAGGACTAGCCTACCCCAGAGCCCAGGGCAGCCTGTCAGTTAGGGCTATCCCTGGAGAAGCACTTGGCTCTGCAAGGAAGGGCATATGCAGACCTCCGCCATGTTTTGCTCCACTTTCCTTACTATTTGCAGAGGAAGAGCCCATGGACGTAGGCACCATCTGCCTCACCTCTCAGCCCAAGAGTGAGGACACAGATGGAGAAGAGAGGATTGCTTTTATTGTGGTACATATGACAACTGTGTTGTCAGTTGCACCAATAAACCCTGTGCTCTGATAGTCACTTGCAAGTACATGTGAGGCAGCTGGTGTGGCTGGCAGACTTCTGGATTGGAAACCAAAGTTAGTGACAAATGGACAGTTAACAAAGCATAGAGAGAACAAGGTGAGAAGCAACTCGTTCCTCAGTTGCGTTCCGGGTTCTGATGGTAGGTCAGCACCACTGTTGGTTCTTCTGCTGCCTCAAGAATGTGCTACCACTGCTCACAGGCAGCTTTGATTTTTCAGGTGCTGCTTGTCCCAGGCATCACAATTCCTCCCAATGCGGGTGAGCTGCCTAGAGACATAGACATAGGGTCCCGGGTCCTGCTTTGGGCCAGCTTCTGGGAGGGTATGGCCCCTGTGACACACAAGCATCTGCTTTCACAATGGAATGCCAGCCAGGTCCTGGGCAGAACGGTGAGGCAGCCTGTGGTGAATGTCTGTTTCAGTTCCTCAGAAGCTGCATGTGCTTATGCCCATAGAAAGTCCTTTCCAAGCAGGTGCTGTTACAGGACACTGGAACACCCTGTTAGAAGTCATCAAAAGAAGTTGGCAAATTCTGAGAAACTCTGTGGTCCCTGCATGCTACAAGGGAAGGAGTGGAAAACTGCTTTCTGAACCAGATACAGACACTATGAAGATCTTGCAATACTACTTGGTCTCTTCTGTGCTCTGACCACTTTCCATCATCTTGTAAGTGATGGCCTGCACAGCCTGCTTGATAACTATGTAGTGGCATTCTTGACATCTTCATATTTTCTGATGCTCAACAGGCACACAATTCCAGAGTCACTTGCACAGCTGTGGCTCCATGTCAACCCCCAGAGATTTGCTCTTTTCAACAGCACAGGGTGGAGCTCCTGGAGTACCTGGTGGAGCCCGACTGCTGGCATGTGGATCCCAGGTAAGCTGAAGCCACCTTAAGTTGGCAGGCTCCTTCTATGAAGGGTCAGAAATTCTCATACTTCTTTTTGACAAAAATTATGGGGGACTGGCAGTGGTGGTAGAGACAGATCAACCCATGTACCAAATTGTCCTTGAGGGCTGCTGATTTTGAGCATGACAAAGCTTAGACGCTCCCAAAAGGCGCTAAAGAAGATGGTGGGTAGGGAGTGTCACTCTGGGTGCAGGAGAGGTTAGAGAAGCCTACAGGGCTGTGATCTGCCTTTGCATACTGATCACAGGTCCCTGCGGGTCTTGAGGTCAAAACAGAAACTGCAGGGTGGCCATGGGGACAAGTCTTCCAACACCTAGGTGCGGAGAGGCTATGGGGGAAAGCCCTGGCTTGGTCTGAAGGCCAGGCTTAAGGTCTGAGAAGGCCTGAGCTAACTGCCAGGGAGCAGCAAGGGCAAGACTTTTCCACAACAGAGAACAAGCCAGGAATGGCCACAATGAAGGCTGGGCAACGATCTCACTGAGAAGGTGCTGTCCCACAGCTCTTGAATTGGGCAACTAGAGAAGGGGTGGTGTCAAAAGATCTTATCAACAGTTCAGTGGTCATCAGGCAGCAACAAGGTAACATGTCAGCTCCAGGTTGGAACCAGGAAAGCCAAACAGCTCAAGGACACGTCTAGAAAGGTGCACCTACAACACAGCTCACGCAGAAACTGGGGGCCCTGGGCCTGAGCCTAAATGGTTGGCTGGTTACATGAAGGGGGGCCCTGAGACCCGTCTGAGCTGGAAGATAAGGAAGCTACGACTGTCAGCAGAAGCCGCAACTCTTCCAGACGAGAAAGAGCTAACAGCTCGCTTGGAAAGACAGAGAAAGAATCCAGTGAGGGATGAGAAGAGCCCAGATCAAAAAATGACCATTGGACCATGCGGTGCATGCCCACACAAGGCGTGTGAACAGTGGATGCATAGTCCGTAGGGGTGTAAATGACCAGGGATTTCTTTGTTCTCTCTAGAGGCACCCAGCTTGAGCTACTCCTATTGCTGTACTACTCAATGATTAATTTTTATTTTTTTTTCTGGAATCTGACACCTGAGGCACTGCTACGGGAAACCTGGGACAAGGAATTTTCCCTAATAAGTGCCCTCGCTCTTGCGGCTCCCTGACAGCTGAGGAACTTCTTGAGCTAGTTGTGGTTTCTTTGTGTTATTCAAATGGATTTCTCCTCCATCGCTTTCACTATTTTCCCTTTGAAATTCATGAAAATGTTTATGTTCATAGCACCCAGCTACAAGGACTTCCACAGTTTAACTCCCTGTTATATGAAGACCACCTTCTTCAGACTGTTTTGAATCTACCTCCTGCTTCCTTCATTTTAAGCCTCTTAATTTTTTCTTTAGAAGAGTCAGTGAACAACTGAACCTTCTCCACCTTCTCCACACCATTCGTAACTGCAGTATAGTAGCAAAGGCCTCCCTCTTTGCTATCCCTTCTCACTTTCTTCTGCTGGAGGGGAACTCTATGCTGCCTTCCCCAGAGCCCACCTCCTTGGCATGGGATAAGGCAGGAGATACAAAGACAATGTTTTTATGCTTGTCTGATTAGTCTGCCCCAGGTTACCTCTTGACAGGGGAGGCACAAATCAACTCCTCTTTGGCTCTTTGTGGTTTCAGTTCAGTAATCCTCAGTAGTCCTGGGTGGATTGCAGCTTGAAGAACAACATTACATCTGTATAAATTGCCTCAGATTTTTTTTTGTTATGTCCAGAATTTGTCTTAATTTTCTGCCTTAAACTTTTAAGTGCTACTGCTGTGCTTGAGGAAAGCTAACCATGTTCTAATACTACATAGTGTCTCAGAGCTGTAACCTTTGAAATTAAAGTTGTGGTTGTCCTTAAATATTTTTGAATTATGCAGTGTCTCATATTGATATGTTCTCTTGAGCATCTCTTCATTTAGTCCCATACTGTCCTTTCACTACTGCTGTTTTAAAGACCCACACATGAAAATGAAGCTTTAGGTTTACAGAAAAAAGAAACTTTTTGTTTCAGAGTGCAAGCGCTCAGTCAGTCCTTATTTTATGCCAGTGTATCTTTGTTTCCTACTTCCTCACCTCCTTTTTGGAAACCCAACAAGAATCTTGATTATGCAAGTAATGATGTCCTCATCGGTGACAAGCCACCTGTCAAAATAAACAGAAGCAGCTCCATCCTGAGAGGACAATAAGTGCCCCCATATTTTACAAGTCAGCACGTTCTAGGGGATATCAAGTACATTATGGTGTGCTGTCTCTGGACCAACACAATACAAGAAAGTAAGGCTGACTAGTGTTGAGTTTCCAACTCAACAATAATGATTTGTACCTCTATTGAACATGTTTTAGAATTCCGTACTCTTTGTGCGTATATCTTCCCTCCTTTCTGCTTTATTTAAATAAAAATTTACTTCAGAGAGTTTTATTTAAATCAAATTGCAAATGCCTTGTGCATTCTGCTGTCAGAAGAAATATTAAATGTTGAACTAGTACAATTAAATAAATTATCATTAGCCTACAAAAAATGAAGGTTTTAAATTAATATCCCACCACTGTGGTGTGAAGGATGATGCAACAAGAAGAAAATGGATGCAAAGAGGAATTCATGTCCTATCCTCTCCTTCCCATATTTGCACATCCTTCTGCCTTCAGTTGGAACCCAAATATATAAAAAGAAGTAAAATACAGAGGTTCTTTAAAGCATAGCTGGAAAAATAAGGGCAGAGTACATACAGGAATACTAGGTGTAAACAAAGGAAGGCAAGAATAAATATGGTTAGTCTTCAGAGTTTCTTCACTTATGAATACTGTGGGCTGGAAAGTGAAAACCCAGAGTTTTCCTTCTTCGATTTACCTTTAATACCTACAGTTAATAAAATAAGCCTCAAACAAATAGTTTTGTACGCATAATTTTTATACACTCTTTTTCGGCTTATAAAAAGAGATGGGAATAACAGACATTTCAGGATTAAACCAGCCTACTAATATTCCTTTTCTTTCCCCTCACCCTACCCCCTTCATTACTATTTTTTACTATTTCACACAATATAAAAAATTTATAGATTTTAACATTTACATGGAGTCTATAAAAACCTCATGCTACATTATCATATTGCTAAACTTTATTCCTTTTTATTATGGCTTTATTATTCTCTCTCATGGATGAAATGGCTGATGTTTTATTTTGAATTCTAATTTATTGTACGGTTAATATCACAGGGGTATTTTTAATGAAACAATAACTGTAGAATACAAAAAAAATATAGTATTATTAAAGGGGTATATTTGATAGCACGAATGTTAACACAAATAGTAGAGAAGGAAATAGACGCTTTAAATATAGTTACTTTTATCTGCTTTTATGGTGAAAGTAGAACATGTAACACAAAAAGAAATAAATCAGATGTTGGTCTCTCTTGATTTATGGATGTGCAGTTCTTCAGTGCCGGTTATTTTATGCCCAAGATTAACTGAGTTGATTCCAGATTTTTGCACTGTTAGTCATATGGGAAGACCAACAAGTTTGACCTCGTGAACTCAGACAAATCTATTAACATTATGATATCTTTATGACTCCAATTCCTGTGCACTGAAAGAGAAGAAAAATGTAACGATTGAGAAAACGAAAATAGAAATCATTTGGAGTTGTTTTACATGGAGAAAGGGAACAAGAGTTGCTAGGTTTTAAAATCCTTACATAAGATAATCAATCACTGGGAAATTAGCCTTCAAACAACCTACACTACAACTACAGGCACATACCATATTTTGATTTAATGAACTTTTACCCTCACAATTATACACTGAACTCTTGCACTGTATAGCAAGGTTTGTAAAAACTAACAATTGAAAAGCATTCTTCAGTTATTCCCAGGCAATAATGGGGGGCAGGGGGGAAGCATAATTCTTGGTTGTATCTCCAAGTATTTTCAAATGTGTAAAATAAATCATAGGAGCATCACACCTTCTCTGATTTACTTCTTTTTAATCTTGATCCTGGCCTAGGATTAGTTCTGTAAACAAATCTACAGCTGAAAAAGGTGCTACGTATAGTAACAAGCATTAAATCTTGTAATGATTGATTGCAGGAGGAGATTCTGACCATCACCTCCTCTAGGAACACAGTACAAGAGAACAGGGAACTATGGAGGCACAAAACCTAGTAGGAATGTATCTCTCATTGACACCCCTCTTCTAGCACCTGGCACATGAGACAGACCATTTGCCTCCTGCATCTCCCTTTTAAAAAAACTTTTCTTAACAAAGTGAAACCTAAGAAAATTAACATGGCAAAGGGCTACTCAGGGATACCTAGTGACTAGAGCCTAGCAGGGCATTTGGCCCTCCACCAAGGTGAGAGAGGTCCAAGCAGAGCTTCTACAGGAGCAACACAAGTAGTGAAGCAGCTGAATGAAGATGCCTGATGTTCTAGCAGGGGCTGGTCAGTGGTCACGAAGAATGAAGCCATCTTTGGTGCTAACAAAGGAAACAGCAATCAGATAGGCCAGGAAGAAATCCAGGACCACCTGCATCCCCAGCTATCTTGATTTCCTTCCAGTCAATCCTTCCTCTTACGTCTCATCACCTGTCCCAAACCAGTCAGGATAGAGTCAGACTGCCAGGGAGCAGCAAGGGCCATTTGATCACTAAGGGGCAGGGAGCCAGGGGCAGTGTGCAATAACGAGGTGGGCATCCCACAGTACGTGGGCAAGGTGAGCAGGGCAGGCCTGGAGATGGCAGGATGTGTGAACTATCGAGCATAGATATTGCATGGCTGTGAACCTACCTCAGCAGAAAGGGAAGCAGAAGCCAGTCTTTGCTCTAGGCAAATGGCTGTAGCAGCTGGGTGAATGAACTGGCTGTGTAACTCTTGGTCTCGGAGTTAATCAAAAGAATGCAAATATACCAACACAGCTCAGCCCAATGTAGAGTATAAAATACAACAAACAGGAAGAACTCTGAAGAGAGCTATGGGCTTAAGTGGGTTTCAACCCACCTATTCCTTTCCAGAGGTGGAGAACACCCAGCATCGTGATGGTGAATATATTATAGAGATTAGTAATGTAAATCACATTTGTATTGCAACTCAACTGCATATTAGAGTTGCGATACTCTGCTAAGCATGATTTGTACCTGTATTGTGATTTGGCTATACCACTCTGGTAGATCAAAATCTCCTGTAACATAAGGTAACTTTTTTTTTAAAAAAAGAGTAGGCTTGGTGCTAAACATTAAATCTTTTGTGCATGGAATATATAAAAGAACCTTCTCGGAGAGTAGCATGTGCCCTGTGAGGAGAGGCTGAGGGAAGCAGGCTCAGTTCTTGTAAGGGGTCACTGGAAAGAAGCAGCCTTTCAGTTCTTGTAAGGGGTCACTGGAAAGAAGGAGCAAGACTCTTCACTCTGGTGCTGAACGGGACGACAAGAGACAAAGGGCATATCCAGAAACAAGGAAGATTCCAACTGGATGTAAGGAAAAACTTCTGGTCATCGTAAGAATAGGCAAACCATGAAACTGGCTGCCCAGACAGGTAGCACAATCTCCATCTTTGGAGGTTTTCATGACCTGCCTCAATAAAGTCTTGATCAGCCTGGTCTGATCTCATAGCTGACGCTGCCTTGAGCAGGAGATTGGGTTCTGCCCAGAGAGTGTGAGTGGAGTGCCTCAGAAGTCACTATTGAGTCCAATAGTGTACAATATTTTTGTGAACCGTCTGGATGATGGTATTGAAAGCCTCATCAAGTTTGCATGTGACACCAGGCTGGGAGGAGAGAGATATATGCCAGAAATTAGAGCCATTGTCATGGTTTGATGTGGAGGGGGGGGTGGTTCTGGTGGCAGGAGAGGGATTTTGCTCCCTGCGACCTCCCCAGTTTTGGATCCGGGTTAGGCTTAGTTCTGGCCACCGGATCAGACTGCCATCCCCCTCGGGGTTGAGCCAATAGGGCGCCTCTGCGAATTGCCCTATTTAAGTCAGGACAAGGGAACCGGAAAAGGTGCTTCGCCCAGGATCGACCAGAGAAGGGAGGAGGGCACTGCCCCCGCTCCCTGGCTCCCGGCCGGGCGGCTGCCTGCGTCGGGCCGGCGCCGCCCACGGAGAATGGCGGCGGCGGAGCCAGCTGGGGAACTCGGGGGCACCCCACTCCCAGGGTGCCCACTGGGCTGAGTTCACCTGGAGAGGACTGAGATCTGAGAGAAACAGCTGCATCGACAGCAGGTCAGTGAGGATGGAGCGGGAGGAGGTGTGCCGGAGCCGAGTTTCCCCTGCGGCTGATGGTGAGATAGCAGGCTGCCCCCCTGCAACCAGGACGGCCTCGGTGGAGCAGCGACCCACTCGCAGCCCGTGGGGAGAAGATGCCTGAGCCCGAGGATGGTCGTGTTGGGGGCACGGCAAGGCAGAAAGGCATCTGGAGTCTTCGTGACGACCCACGCCGGAGCGAGTGGCTACAGCTCCCTAAGTACCCGAGACTGTGGTATAGCCCACACTGGAGCAATCTGTGGGGAAGGATTGTTTCCAGTGGGCTGGACTCACGTTGGAGAAATTTGTGGATTTTTCCTCGTGGGTAGGGGATCCATTGGAGCAGGGGAAAAGGGTGTAAGGACTCCTTCTCCTTTAAGAAAGAAGCAGCAGTAACAGCACGGAATGAACTGACCTGCACTCCCCCAGTCCCTGCCCCCTGTGCTGCTGGGGGGAGGAGGTAGAGCCGGGAGGAAAAGGAAGGTGGGGGGGGGAAGGTGTCGGTTTTAAGATCTGGTTTTGTTTCTTTCTGTCCTCTCAAGTAATCGGTTTTTATTTCCCTTTGTCCTTCTAAGTAATCATTAATAAACTGTTTTGCTTTGAGAAAAGCGCTGCCTGTTTTGCCCAGGACCATGGTTGGTGAGTGCTCCCTCTGTTCTTGCCTCAACCCTCAGTCCTTTTGGTTTTTTTTTTCTCTCCTCTCTACTTTATTGGAGAAGGAGAGACTGTGTGAGTTTTAGTTGCTGGATCAGCCTAAAACCACGACAGCCATCATATGCAGAAGCCTGGACAGTCTGGAAGACTGAGCCAACAAGAATTGAAGACAGCAAAGACAAATGTAAAGCCCCACACTTGGTACAGAATAATCCCAAGCAGCAGTAATGGCCGGGGTCTGACTGGTTTGGGAGGAGCTGTCTAGTGAATTTTAAAAAAACCTTGAACAACCCTTTCTGTATGCAATGTCTACAGCTATTGAGCAATCAGTTAATTCCATTTCTCTATGAGGGCTGTCTACTTCTCTGACACTGTGAGAAGTCCCAGTGGTCTAAAATTGTGATCTAAAAGTGATACTAACAGGACTATTTATTCCTGCTCAAAGGATGGGAACAAAGTGCAAAGAAAGCCTCTGGAGGGACCCACAGGATGTCACTATATGAATGGAAATGATTTGCTACTGCTTCCCAGGTTTAAAATTGTTCCTTAGCTTTAGGTGTAGCAAACTCAGTGTCAAACTTCTGTGTTAAACTTGTGCTTGTGCAGCAAAAAAAGTAACACTAAATAGGAAAATACAAAATATTTTTTCTGGTTCTGTTGATTACGCTACTTTCTCCTCTGCATGATGACATTGGTTTAACATTAGCATTAGACTGCAGATTCTAAAGGCTTACTGCAGGGTGAAAACAAAACCATGAAGTCTTTTTCCTCACAACGCAGTTACATTGTAGGAACTCTTTTCCTTACTGCTAAAATAACACTAAAAGCTGAGAGTAGATTTCAAAAAAAGGTTAGGCAAAAAGGTTGATTTAAAAAGTTATGGTCCAAATACAGTCATTGCCTAGAAAGTCTATCAATAACTGGTGATCAGGAGCTGGAAACTATATTAGATAATACACAAAAATACTAGACATAAGCATCTGCTTTCAGGCACTGCTGAAAACAGAATATAAATCAAATCTGATCTTTGATCCATATTCAGACCTCTTCTGTTCTTAGGCAGAACCATTCTATCCCTGAGTATCCCAAACCATGGAAAAATGGATCCAGAAGGCGCCCAACAAGAACACACAGTACTTAAAGTACATGAAAATAGACAATTCCTTTCCTGAAACTGTTCCTATTCAAGGAAAAATCTCTGCATCATCATAAACAGCAATACACAAAGAGAATTCTACTGAGAGAGGATGTTTAATTCATCCAGTGCTCGTGTCTGCTTTAATAATATTTAAAGGAGAGGATGCTCTGTCACCTATTCCAGTAGCATCTAATTTTCTGCATAGAAGTATTCTTCTAACACTTCAATGTGATTTCAAGACAAGAAATTGGCACTTTTAAATTAAACTACCAATCTGTGACTTACTGTGAGTAATGTAAATAGTATTGCAAAACATCATCTATGAATTTTTGATCACTGAAGCTATATGAGAGTTTATGATAGGTGACAGGGTAAAATTCCCCAGCTTGTGTTCCTCCTGTATTTCAAAAATAATCTGGGATGCTCAAGTCTCAAAATACTTTGTATACAGACAAACTCACTGTGGAATCTGACCTTTTGAGTGAGAGAAATCCAGTCCAGCCTGTCCCCCACTGAGAAAAAAATGCTCACATAAGTTTACTTTCAGCCTATATATTCTTAAACGGAATATAGTTCCTAGATCTTGGAGGTTATGGGGTTATTAGTGAGACTACAATTCAAGAGGCTGAAGCAGATATTAATTAGAATTAAATTTAGAATGTTCTCTGCAGTGAGTAAGAGCACTTGCCATTAATTTAACATGGTAGTCTAACCCTGCAGCTCGAACAAACGTCTATATTTGACAGGGGAAAGAGGTTTTGTTTATGTATCCATTTAACTAAAATTAGGAAAACAAACTGTAACTCATGCCGGTAAACAGGTTCCCTAACATAAAATTTGAAAAAAGTATCAACTGTCGTCATCTCAAAAAAAGCGCCTCAACAAGGATTGTAGAGACAGATTTTAAAAGACTAGTAGACAGCAGTCCTGAAGGATTAGAGAACATGCATTAATCTCATAGGAATGATTAAGCATTAACATTCCTTCCTTTGAGGTGCAAAGAAGCTGGTGCCTGCATTTGTAGAAGATTCTTTGATTTTTATTTGATTCCAAGCATGAATATTGTCCCCAAAAGTAACTTAAAGCACATTTCTGTGGTTGAGCAAAGGAGACTGTTTCGTATGCTCCAGATCTCACATTTACCAAGAAATGATTTACTGCTGATCCTTATAAAAGGACATGAGAAAGTCAATCCTGAGACCACTATACACAGAAGAGTAGCAAATTTTGAAGAAGATCCATTTTGAAGAAGCAGATCCTCTGAGCCCAAAGTGATCACAAAAAGTATTAAAATAAATCATTAATAAAAAGGATTGGAAAGATATGGAATGGTCTGAAATAAAACACTCTGTCTCAGGATCTTCTTCAAACTGAGATTCAGGAGAAACCAAGACTTCCACAGGCGATCATAACAATGGCACGATTTTCGGTAAGAAATGTGCTTTCCTCCAGAGTAGGCAGCTTCCTCCTTCAACCAGTCTCCTAAAGGGCATTTTTCTCAATCAGATATAAAATAGGCCTTATGTTTATTTCCTAAAGAATAAACGTGAAGTAACAGCAATGAGTTTACATATATAAGAAATTACATATAATTTTCATCACAGTAATAGGAATCAGAATTTATATATATGTCTGCACATACATTTGATTTATGTGCCTGCCAGTTCCCCCAAGGAACTGGGGGAAGGCACTGCCTCTTCATGTAAATTCCAAGTGCACAAATGTATTCTGATTTAAGAAAATATTTAATATAAGATCTTGTGAATGCAGAAGGATACAGTAATATTCTTCATATATTAGTCTTGAACCTGATATCACTTCATGTTGCCAACCATGAAATCATTTTTGTGTGCAAGCAACATGGTAAGTGCTTTGTTCCTGCTGAAGAGCAGTCCAGGAGAGAGGAAGAAACACACCAAAAACAAAGAGTACAGTGCTGCAAGCAGCCACACCTCAAGTCCAGAGTCACACTGTGATAAGTGGTGGTTATACTGGCATTGACGCCTGGTGTTTGCACTCTCTTGCTCTCTCCCCTCCTCTGCATTACACTTACTGTTTGCTTTTATCAGGTTTCGTTTCCTCCATCTCTTTGTCTATCATGACGATACAAGAGGCACCTTCTTATTACAAAATACTCAGGAAGCTGTTCTCCTCATCTCAGACAGTTTCATCCTCGAATGGCCTGCATGGTCACCACATTCAAGGAGAAAGGAGCAGAAGCCGCTGCCTCTTGTGATGAATGCTTCATGTAATTGTACATCACACAGAGATGCTATTCTCTTAGGACCATGTGAAAGCCATATAGGAAAGTGAAAGAAAGATTAAATCTACAACACATTAGGATCTGAGAGACTTCTTCTAGTGACCATGGTATGAATGTGGAAAAAAGATCCCTGGTGCTCAGATAGCAGTACATAGTCACTGTGATATTGCAGCTGCTTGGATGGAAACTCCTCTGGATAATAAGGAGATGATAAATAGGCAAGAAGATCAGCTCCTTTTACAACTTAATTCAAATCCCCTTTCTCTTGCCTGCAGGACTTCTAGTTTTCACCTTCCTTCTTTAGAACCCTTTTACATCAGATTCTCTCACTCAGGCAAAGAGCAAGATCATTTACAATGGCAATAGAAAGTTGATTAAAACAAATAGCAAAGGCTGTAGTTTCAGTGAGTTAAAAAACTTTAAGAGCATTAAACAGATGAAACTCAGGCAGGATCTACTTATGTCAGTAGATTCCCAAAGTGGGTGTTAAGTGTTTCCTTTTCCCCCGTTATAGCGATTCTAGGTTCAAAGTTCACCCTAGAACTGTGCTGTTAAGAATTAATGCACAAAAGGCCAAGCAACTTATTCCTAAAGTGCTTGCAAAATGACGGGCCACACCATGCTCACCCCAGGCCTTTATAAGCTGAGCAAAGTAACTAAGTTCAGATTTGAAACTCTCACCTCCCCAAAATATTCAAATTGCCCATTAGACTGTGCTTGCTGCTGGTCTTGGTGGACAAAGACAGGAAGGATAAAAATAATTTTTTCCCTTTGCAATGTTTTCATTCCCCCAGTAACAGACTCCCTTTGCTAATTGCAAAGAATATTCCAACCCCTACAGAGGGAAAGAACAGGAGAAATGGATGGAGGTGGGCCTACAGCCAGAAAGTTATCCATAGACTTTCAGACATCTCATTTAAGCTGATGAAACTCACTTTCACATGAGTTGTGACATAACCATGGCAGGAGCTGACAAGTGTCAAAATCTTGCTGAACAAATAAGATTTCAAGTCCTATCCCTCTGTGCCGAAGAAGAGCCAGCAAATATTACACATTTATCCTGCTTTTTCCCGTGGCATCAACTCCTCTCAGCAGCTTCATTTGCACTCTATAAGCATGTCCAATTCACGCTTTCACTTAGAATAGCTGCTGATATTTAAACTGAACTTTTCATGGCTTTCCGATCAGGACACCTTTCTAAGTATCACTCTGCTGTGGGGAATAAAGAGTTACTGGATGCTCTGTCATCAGAACTGGGATTTCTGTGCAGATACTTGAGACCAAGAAGGAAGCCCTGGTGTTGACCAGGAAACCAAGGAATAACTTTCTTCACAGGCCAGAACACCTCTCATTCCCTTGTCCAGCGCTCTCATCATACATCAATGTCTTAATGGAACAGACCAACAAGCAGTGTACCTGCGCATGAAGGACAGATACTGATAAGAAACAGATAGATTTAGAAATCACAAATTATAGGTTTGGTACACCAGTCGGGGATGTTATTCCTACGTGACAACATGTGAGAATGACGACCACAAAGTGTGCATGCATTCACTCACACAAAAGGAAACCTCTCACTCAAGGGTACCCAGAAGATAGCATTGCTCACTCGAAGGAATGAGGGCTTTCTTATCTCTGCCACCAGCCGGCAGGGAGTACATGCTGGTTGGCACCTGACCAGAGTTTGTACATGACAGTGGCCATGATGTGATGCCAGAAGCACGGAAGATAAGGGCACGAAGGAGCTGGCGGCTGCTGCACCAAAGGCTTTGGCCTCCATGGCAGGGTGGGGGATGGTCCTGCCACACTTCTAATGCCCTGCTGGATCATGGACCAGAATCCCTTCTTAATAGACATCCTGCAAAAAGCACATCCATCTGCAGAGCATGCTGCCACCACCACAGCTTGCACATGATGCAGGCAAGTAGTGAAGGCTACTACACTAGACAGGTCTATGTTGCATGAGCAGAAGAAATGAGACGGGGTTTCTCTTGAAGCTTTTTGCTAAGTTCCCAACTACTTTACAGTACGGACAGGGCCTGGGACCATAAAGGCCCTGAGATGTGGGTAGCACAGGCTCACACCAGTCTGCTCTCTCATCCAAGTAACAAAACACATAGATGGTTGATCCAGGACAGAATGATCCGTCTAGGGCTGCACAACCTACCTGCAGTAAATAGTTTATCCAGTGGCTTATCTGCAGCCACCAAAGGCAACAGAAATCTGTCCATTATTTATTGTTAGTACCTCATGAGTTGACATTTAATTTAAGTCTTCCACTGTGTCTTGCCCAGAAGCTTTAGCATTATAAATAGAGAAGCACTTTCTTTCCCATTTAAGAACTAGCCACGAGAATTCAGATCTGCTTGATGAACCTTTGCATAAGGCTTGCATTCTGTTGTCATAAATGGGTGATGTGCAGAAGTTTACAGGCACCTCTGTTTTGAGGAAAGTTACTTAATTGCTGAAGGCACTATTGCTTCAAGGCATCTATCAATGTCTAGCATTCATGGGCAGATATGTTTCCCTAAATACTATAGAGATGAAGACATCATTTCTTTTGTTTACAGTTGAGAAATTCTTTACAAACAGCTTTTTCTGAGAAATTTTATTTTCTTTCTGTTATGAAAGCTTCCACAACACTTGGGATACCAGGCATTTTGACACAGAGGGGCAGTCGTGTTGGCCACACACAATGTGCCCTTGGCTAATCCATGCTGAGTGTTGCGGATTGTTTTCTCATCTTTCACACGCTCAGGTATGGATGCCAAGAGGACATGCTCTGTGATCTTTCCAAGGAGGGCTTTCACTGTGTGCTTTTCTCACTGTACTTCATCTTTACTCATGCTGCTGTAACTGTCTACCCTTTGCAGTATCTCAGATGCTGTACTACATTTCTTTGTAACGATGACAGTAAGCAGACTCACCCCCTCCAATTGGGCATCACTCAATCTCCCACATACAAACACGTAGCCTGCATTCTCAAAACAGAAAAGACTAATGCCAAATCCAAACATCCTCCAGATGCAAAAACTTACCGGGAAACATAAAATAAGAGGTTTCTCCTCATTGAAACAGACGGTTAGGGCCTAAAGAGCCTAAGAACCAGCCACTCTTACTACTCTTCCAAGAAAACCTCTCAGTCCCTTGTAAGCATGGCCTGAAACCTAGCCACACATCTTGCAGATGGAGCTGAGAAGTAAACCAGACCATCTGGTCTTTGGACTCCTTGCCCATGTAACAGATTAGCCACTTTGTCATTAATAGCTTTTCAAAGCACTCATAAAGGCACTTCCAGCACGTATGCTTTCACATATACTCACTTGTATTAGCATTCAAAACTTCTTTGTCTACGTTAAATGTCTCTACTATTCTTGTTACCATAATACCTGAGTAGCATAACATATGTGGCCTCAGAACTCTCCTGGGAATAGGAAAAAAAATATTACCTTCAACTTGCAGGCAAGGAGAGGTCCATATGTTTTAAGCTCTCTGTGCTCAGCTTTTGTCTCCTGGTAAGACTTGCCCTTTCATTTCTGAAAACAGGATTTGGTTTGGTCCCTTGGACCCTGCAAAGCTGATCACAGACACACATCATTAGAATGCACTCCTTGGACGCAGAGACAGCATTATGGGAGATGAGGAAGTGAGCTGCCAACACACATAGCAAAGATCACAAGTGAACTCATGTCCTCTGACTCAGGCTGTAGATAGGAGGCATCACAGCCTCCTTTTCTGCCAGCTGCTTCTATGTGGAACTGAACCCACCAGGCCTGTCCTAGTAGCATCTGCTGGATCAGGTTCCCTGGTTGAGGGAGCAGCTGCCCTGAGGGACCTGAGCCATTCTGTACTGCTCCGCACTCTACCCTGAAGCACATACTGTGCCATGGGCTTATCCATGTGGCACTCATGGACTTGAAAAGGTTCCTATGCTTTTTTATGCTTACTTAATGTTTGTAGGTGGTGTATTTTGAAATGGCTTTATTAAGCCAGCAATTGTGATTACATTTGAATAGCAGTGGGAGCTCAGTACTGTTATAAATAACAGTTTGACCATTAATTCCATTTCTTTGCTTTTTTTTTTTGTTTTCAGCACGTTTCTTCCAGAAAAATGCATCTTATATTTTCTTGAGGGAGAGGTACCACCAATTTGAGGCTTATATTGTTGGTCTGTTGCCTTCATGAATCTGCTTCCTAGGTTCCAGAAAGACTTACAATTTTCCTTCATGTCTGTTCTTGAAGGTTGTGTAAACTGGTGAATACTCTCTTTCTTCCTACAGTCTAGAACAGTTTGTGTTCCTGTATTCTGAGGTTTTGTTAATATAACTGTACATGGAAACACTGCAACCTCAAGATCAAATGGAACTTTTACTCAGCAGATGACACAATTCTACCACTTATCTATGTGTTTCTTTAACAGAATAATATATAAGGGAACAATTCTTCTTTATCTTTACCTTCATTTTCAGGCTCAGAAAATAAAAGACCATGCTGCTGACATTTAATTGTCAGCTGAAGTAACTTTCCATGCTTTGGAAAATAAGATGGTTAGCCCTAAGGAAAGAATCCTTCAGTGCAGGAATAATGGCTTGTGTTAGACGTGTTGGGATAAAAAATTACTTCACGAAGAACATTAAGGACTGGCTATTCCACGACATCTTTCAAGTACCACTCTCCTTGTAGCAGAAGCTGACAGCCTAGAGAATGATGCCCAGGTTTTCATTTCAATGCCTCGAAAGCATGTGATAGTTCAGGATGGGAAATGAAAGGATCAGCAGGAAGCCCAATGAAATAACAAGGACTTCCTTGAAGACAGAGAGCAAATGGGAACACGACTCCATGGCTGAGTGGTGCTCCTAGTCCTGGTTCCTATGGTGCTGCTTTCAAAGGGCTGAGTCCTGATCTGGGTGAATCCTCTGAGCTTGAGATACTGCACTCAAGGCAGGACTGCTCCCTCTTTTGCTATCTGTTTGGAGCAGGGCCTCCTCTGATATGTTTGGATTATGGAGCAAAGTCCTGGCATAAACTGCAACACCAAAACTGACTGTGGACACTAACACAATATTAAGGTCAAAAGCAGAAGTGCCGGTGTGGGGTAGGATACAAGCAGGGGGACTGATATTCAGATGTGGGAAGTGGACATCTGGTAAGATTTTGCCATCTAATTCCATTCGAAGTCTAAGCTTAGTCTTTTCAGGCCATGTATTCAAAGGCTTGTTTTCTGGATTTCTAGCTGGAAAATCTATGGAATTTCAGCTGATATTATGAGCATGCAGTGTGTACAGATGTTACACATGTCTATACTCAACAGCACACAAAATTAAAGCATCCAAAATTGGAATTTTCCTCCCCCAAAAAGCCAACCATGCAACTTTGTGATTTGTTTCTTCTGTGACACAAGGATAATAATGTCTTGCTTTTGACAGATGAAAACGATAATCAAAATCCAAATGAGAGCCACTTATCCTAACCCTGAACAAGGCTGACACACAGAAAAATCAAACCTACCTGTAAACTCCTTTTTGACCTTGCTTGTAAAACTTCTGGTTCAATCACTTCCCACTCTTTTCCTAGCTACAGCAAATTTCAGTAGTAGGAAAGCCAGCAAGTTAAAGGAAGTGATTCTTCCCTCTACCATACACTCATGAGGACTCATCTTTACCTTAGAAAGACAGATAACAAACCTGCATTAATCAATGTATATTCTAAAAAGAGCTCTGGAAGTTCTTGGGAAACATTATTATTTATTTCTGAAGGAAAGTATTTTGCTATATGATTAGAGATACAGTGGATACATACCTAAATAAAGTTAGAAGGGAAAATTTTTAAGGTATCAGAAGTGTCTCCACGAGCTCCTGATTATCTAGGCTGTCAATAGCTCTTGAGCTACTTATGTCCTAAACATAGGGTTTTAGATCTGAAACAATGAGGGATATAATGAAGATGGAGAATCTACTCAGAGATGCACTGAGAAAGGACAACAGACAACAGACATAAGTTGTAAAATTCTGACTAGATGTATAGGGGAAGAAAAAGTCTCTATAAGGGTGATCAAATACTGGAGCAAGTTGCCCAGAGACGATGTGGAATCTCTATCCTTGGAGATACTCTGTACTCAACCAAGTGAGTCTCTGAGCAAGTAACAGGGTAAATCCCTGGCTGAACCAGATGACCTCCAGCACTTCCTTCCAACCTAAATGTTTGTATGAGTCTATGATTATGACTACAGAAAGACCTCTTTCACGCTCACGTGAATCATGGGATGTCACTGCGGGAGCTCATATCAATCCCTTGATGTCATAATATCAGTCTTGTGGAGTTCATTTATGTTCCTATTTCATACTAAGTCAACCCTGACAGAGACTGAAAATTTTTAAATCAGAAAATTGTGTTTGCCAGCCTTCTCTACGCATGACCATGGTCATATGTTAAATGCTTATTATGTTAATTGTTTTATTTGGAGAGCTTACCTAATACAGTTTGATAACAAGGTTCCCAATTTTTCATAGCAAGTGTAGCTTTTTAACTAATAAAACTAGTACCACCTGTATTGTGGAGAGTTTCAATGTTTTTAACTTATTTAGATAGCCTCTTATTCAAGTGGAGTTACTTTAGGAGTGTCTTAGAATATGTGTATCGGTTATATGCGGCTTGTATGTATTTCTTCTTGGGTGAAATGAAAAATTTAATTATATGAAAAAAATGCAAATTACTGCCAACTGTGTTAACTGTGAGAGAGTTGCATTATCTTCTAACATAAATTGTCAGTGAATTGGAGAAAAGACGTTTTGGAAGCTGATCTGATTACTGTCAGGGAAAGTGCTCAAACTCAATTGTTGGCAAATGTCCAGTACCCATCACTGAATGATCATCACCTCATCATTCAGCCTTCTCAACTGACATGCAAAACAACATCCAAATATTCATTGCACATCTGTGCTGGACAGATTATGCATTAGCAATTCAAATCAATTCAATGTACAGGCAGTTTCTGTAAAGGCGTCTGTTTGGGTGAGATGCCTTGTTGTCTGGGACGGATAATAAGGCAACTCTGTCTAATCTTGGAGAACAATCAACCCATCTTGAGAAGGTGACTGACTACGTATGCTCTTGCCCTGACAGCACTAGAACAATGGCCCCATAATGCACTTGACTCAGCTGGTAATAAAATCTACTTTTGATTAGCAGCCATGGCTTGTGTCAATCACTGCATGATGTACCATTGTCCTCTGGTCCTGAACACAGTTTATTTACAGGGAAACAAAAGCTTTTTGGATATGGCTGCTGCCCAGAGATTGCAAAATAGATTGAGCTGTCAGCCTCACACACTAGATGAAGATTAATGAGTTGTGCAGACAATAAATATGAAGCAATGACCATAAATATGCTAATAGGTATTATCCATATACACTATAATTGCTACAAAAATTAAAAAGTAGTGTGAAGGAAATAGGTCACAGGGTGACAGATAGATAATCTTGGATGCTGAAGATCTTTGGTTCAGTCAGATTCTCTACAGGTTTATTTCCTTCAATTAGACCCTTCAAAAGAGTAATTGTTTAAAAGCTGTTTAAATAATCTCTTTTGAAATAGAGGTTTATGGGAAAATGTTTATCAAAAAGTGACTTCAATGAACGTGTTATTGGAATGAAAAAGGTGACTACCAAAAGCAGGCTATGCAGAGATTAATGTCTGTGATCAGCTGCCCAGCTTCACTATGAGGAAAATATCTCTAAGTGGCACACTAGTGAGGACTTCAAGGAAAACATACTGAAGAGGCACAGCGGTTTATATCCACAGACACAAGTGAGTAAAGTCATTCCTGAGCAAAAAACAGAAGAGTTACATGCACATCTGGTTGTGTTGGTCTGTTTGGTGTTTTCAGCTTAGTACACTTTTTTTCTTTCTCTTTTTCTTTTTTTTTTTTTAAAAAACTGAAGAAGGGAAGAATGCCCATGGCTCAAATTTTCAGAGTACTTCCAATCAAGTCTTGAGTTTTCCAATTCCTTTCAAAGAGCACACAGTCTAGACAGCACATGATTTTTAACACTTAAGGATTTCATTTGAACCTGGAACTTAGAGAGTTAAACATCAAACATCAAACTATGTTAGCTACATGAATAAATGCCTCAGCACCTAAGGCTACCGAAATTGTAGTGACACTGAAAATAAAGGCAGTCATACTCTTGGTATTCATGGTTTTGACTCTCTGTTCTCTGAGGCTTAGAAATGCCACTGGATGCTTTTCAGGTCAACTCGCACCACTCATCTCCTCTCCTCAGATTTTTTGCTTTTGGAGCAGGGAAATTACTGAGATACTCTCCCAGATCCAATTTACTGTTATAATGTCAGGCTCAGTGATGCAACTGAATTATTTTCTCTTTCCTTCCATACTTAAACTAGAAGTTGCATCAATTTGGCTCTTAAATTATCACTGCTTGGATTTTTAGCAAACAGTCCACAAAGACTTACAACTGCTTTGGTGCTTCTGTGCCAGGCTCCCTGCAAACTCAGCTGGACATCAACTACACTTGCCTAACATCTTGGAAATTACACTTTCTAACCAGAAACAGTAAAACAGAAAAAAAAAATAAAGGTAGGGGACCATTTAGGAAAACACCTCACACAAAGCCAGCAAGTGAGAGGAGAAGCAAGTGGGATGAATTGGCGGAGGGAGAGGACCTCTGGAAGCTGCAGGCTCAGGGACTGAGTTCTTCTTCCCAGTCTCACTTGAGCAGTGACACTGGGCCTTTTTATACTGGAGGCTGTGATGTTAGTCATGTCACATGTTACCAGGGCACAGCAAGGCCATGTCCCACCGACCCAAGCACGGTGAGCACAGCAGACCCAGAGATGATAGGCAAGTTGAACCAAGAGTCCAAATCGTCAGGCAAGTTTGTAGTGATGAGGCAAATCCAAGGTCAAGTCAGAGACATGAGTCAACAGATCAGGTTCAGGTCTGGTGACGGTAGGTAGGGTCAGTCACAGCCCAGTGATTGCTGGGCAAGTCGATCCTTGCTAACCAGGCAGGTCCAAGGTCAAGCCATGAAGACAGTCTGCAGCTCAGTCTGAATGAATGAGGTATGGCTGTGATGGAGCTGCAGACAGGTGCACTCACAGCATCACTCAGGCAGGGACTGAAGGCCCAGGGGAGGCTGGCCAAGGCTGTTAAGACCTAATAGCAGACTCATCCCTGGCACAGGTACAAGAGATTGACCTTGTTTTCACTCATTTTCATACAAGAGATTCTCCCAGATTTTCATAATAAGCTGAAAACTAGTAAAATCAAACCTCTACCAGATCAGAACTTCTCCATAACTCACATTTGCCACGCCACTACAGTTAAGAGCATGAAGGTAGGCAGAGCTCAGCTGTTTTTAGCACTGTACCATCTGTGCCTACTCACATGTTCCTCATCAAACCCACTGCAACCACACAGCAAATTTTGGAGCCACCTCCTTGCTCACTAGGTCCATGGCACACTTGTAAACAGAGGCCTCCCTTGAATCTCTTTGGTGGCTATCTTCTTCTGACATTGAGTTGCTTCTTTTTTTTGAGACTACTATTAACTTCTCCTTTCCCTGCTTGTTCGCTGATGTCTCTGCCAATCATGAATTTCCTTGAGGTACTTTGCTTGCAATAAAACTTTTATTTTATCTAATTTTAACTGGTTTTAGTTAAACAACTTTGTATGCATCCATTATGAATTGTATTCTAGGATTGAGTAAAAGGCCATCACATCTAGAGTCTCTGCAACTATGTGAAGCCTTCATTCCCCGTGGCTTTGTCAGACTTTATCATTATTTTCTTACAGGCTGTTTGGAATATTAAGTAATTTATATTAACATTAACAAAGATTTTAGCAGTTTTGAGGGAAGGATCTGTAGCAATATGTATAAAGAAAGTGTCATTTTTGGGCTTATTGTCACTTTGAAGAGGGCCTATCGCATTAATTGTCCTGTTCTTACACGGAATTTTACTTGCATTTAAGCTGCAACTTTAAATGTTTTCTAACATTAAGTAATTAAAAATGATAAATGAGAGACTGGAGAAATTATGGGGATAAAGATGCATCTTAATTACAGAAGCCCTAATGCAATCACAGCAGAAAATAAGAACAACAAACGTTAGAATTAAAGAAAAGTAATACATATGAATTAAACAAAAATTGAATTAAACAAAAGAGTTAAAAGAGCAGTACTTGAGCAGCAAGGGTACATGGGCCAGATATCCCACTGCTCAGATAAATAGCACATACAAGAAGAGAGGAATGGACTTTGTATCCTTTGTTCTGTAACCCACCATGTACAAGATATAGCTATTATACAACTGTGAAAATGCTGTATTTTTATTCTGTATATTTCCACTTTGAGAACCATCTGTGTGGTAGTGTGGCCTGATCAGATATTCCCCTTTACCTAAGGGAGGAGGTCTATGGATTTTTAAACAACCTTATTTAAACTACTGGCTAAGAAAAACTGCAATAAAGGAGCGTGTGCCATTTCCAAAGGCCTGTTCATTAAAGATGGAGGCTCTGCTTTAGCAGGATTTGCACGAGGAAGAACAAAACCTCTGTGTCAATCTGCTCATACGATGCAAGGTCCCCTAACAGTTCCTTCCATAAAGAAGTTAATTTCAACCATCCGTTGTTAATTGAGTTCTGATTTCCAGCTCTCTGTAAACCAGTTATTTCAGGGGTAGCTGTGCCACAGCTGAACTCTGGGTGCTATAACCAACTCAAGTTGCAGTTTCCGCACGACCACCACTGTCTATTGTCTTTACTCCAAGTTGTATTAATCCTTAAAATGAGGGGCTATCTTCTACAGGTGCAATTCAGTACAATAGAGTGCAATGAAAAAGAATGAAGAAGCAAAGACCTCAGCCACATCAGCTGCCAGTCAATGGTTCATACACTACTAATTTGTGCTATGTATGGTAAGAGATTAGTTTGTTTGCCTAACCTTCACCCTGATAGCAGCAATAAAAAGGCCAGTTCATAAGATTCAGTTTCATTTCCTGGATCAGGATAAATTTTGGTTTCTTTTCTTTTTGATCGTGGCAGCAGTTTCATTTCTCTGCTGTTAGCTAGAGAGTGTATAAAAAGACTGGTTAATCCATGCAGTGCTTCAGTGGATTCCACACCATCAGTGTTGTGGTTTAGGCTGATCAGAAAAAGAAATGTCTGACCAAAATGTCCACAAAGCTGGTTTCACTTCCTCCGGGATCACAAAAGGATCGCTTGCTTCATCAATGATGTCCCATGAAGCAAAAGTGTCTGGGGGAGGCGTGCATTCTGGAGGCCCTACTGCTACTCTCCAAGAAATGGGTATGAGCAATTTCTCGTGTGTGTGTGGTTTTATGGTTTAGTGCATAGGGCCAAACAAATTCTTTTTTCCTTGAAAATAAGCTGAGTAATCTCTTCTTTCCTACATTCCGGTATTGCACTGAAGACACAAGATTCCTATATTTAACTGCATGTTCTCAGTGGGATGCTATTAAGGGTGTTTTCTGTGTATGTACATATGCATGAATGTACACATACATATGTGGTATGCATGAGATTAAGGACAGTGTTTATTTGAAGTCTGTGCTATCTCTCCATTCTGCTGGGAATCATCAATAATATGGAAAATCATGGTAGCAATAAGCAATGATACACTTATGCAAGAACATGATCTGTGTACCTACATTTCATATGAATTGTCAGATTTCCCTTGCTCTTGACTCACACGCATCCATACAGGGAGACCCCATCAAATCTTATCCAAACGCTGTAGCAGAGGGAAACTAGCTGCAGCCCAAGAGCTGAATTCCCGAAGGGAATACATACACATCCTTACAGCACGTATCTAAGCACTAAAATTAGGTATAAGTGGCTTTCACATGCACTAACTCTGCAGATGCTTGCTTTTCTGTTGCATGCTTAGAGCAATCCTTGACCTGACAACTCTAAGTAGCTCGGCACTCATTTAACCTCAGATCCTGTGGCATTCATAGAATCATAGAATGATTAGGGCTGGAAGGGACCTTCAAAGGCCATCTAGTCCAACCCCCCTGCAAGGAACAGGGATATCTCCAACTAGATCAGGTTGCTCAGGGCCCCGTCCAACCTGGCCTTGAACATCTCCAGGGATGGAGCATCCATCACCTCTCTGGGCAACCTGTTCCAGTGTTCTACAACTCTCATGGTAAAAAATTTTTTCCTAATATCCAATCTGAATCTACCTCCCTCTATTTTAAAACCATTACCCCTTGTCCTATCACAACAGGCCCTCCTGAACATTCGTGCACAAGATATTCTCCCTGCCAGTCCTTCCTGGGGGAACCCAACACAGCAGGCATCCTCTGAGCTGGCATAACCCCATAGAAGAGAGTGACCCATGTAATCGTGCTTTACCCAAGAGCACAGTAGTCAGCCGGCTGACCTTGGATAAAGGCTTCAAAACCCTTAGGGGTCTTGGCCCCACATCTCCCACGTGTCAGGAGGGTGCTGAGCAGCAGGCTGGTTACAGGTGGGGCGCTCTGCCGTGTTGGTCAACTGCTGGTCTCCTACTTTCGTGGTAAGCCACTAGAAGTCCACTCAAGGATGGAGCTGAACCTGACTCTTCCAGCCATAAAATGGGTGGTTGGCCAGATGAGCTGAAGAGGCTTTAGGTTTGAGGCATCTTTTAATAGTAAAAAATGCAAAAATCTTGATTGAGAGGAAGTAAGTGTTTTCAAGATAAGATTTACAATGCTGCCAATATTACTCATAGTGTGAGGCTCTAGACAGAGAGGGAGTAAGTGACATAAGGGTCATTTAGAGAGATACTGCATGTGACGCCTGTGAGGTATTTCTTAATTTTACTCTGTATGATTTGGTCAGTGAGTTTAGGTTACTGTTTAATGAATATTCAATAGCAAAGAGCTTAAGAGACAGTAGCAGCAGAGGGGAAGAATATCTAAGACAGTCAGGAGAGGAGGAGGACCAAGAATGAAGGGCAGGAAGATCTGCTAACCTGCTCTCAGGCACTATGCTGCATTGGCAGCCGAGATCCTAGTACTCAGGAGATACCAGTTACTTAATTTAATTGTACACTAGAGTAGAGTCAGCTGCAGAGTCTTGCCTTCTGTTACACATAAAGGTGGTACAGCACTACTCAGCACGCCCACGACCAGTGGCAAACTCTTCAGTGGTGATGCCCCATAAAGAGCGTGAAGTTGCAGATTCTAAAATAAAAGACTGAAGACTTGTGTCTGTCTATGTGCTGAGAATCTTTAGAAAGAGAGAATCAAACACTTAGCAACGCCTAGTCTTATTCTTCCCATGTCGATATCAACTCTGCACTTTTATGAAAATCACTGGTTTTGGTGAAGAGATATCCGCACGACTCCAGGAAAACTTAGCCATGCCTACAGGAGATACTCCAAAAGAGCTTTTATCCGTGTGAAAAACGCTAGCTCTGTAACATTGCCAAGGCAGGTGTGAGTTTTGGCTCCCTGCAGCAGGAGAGCTTGCCACACATTCTTTGCCTGATTGAGAGCTAAAAGGGCCTGATTTCATTTCCGCAGGTGCTCACTGAAATCTCTCGCTCTTCAAACACATCTTCTTAACCTTTTCATTCAGACTGTAATCCTTCCTCCCCCCAGAGCAAACACGCTCGAAGGAGTGGCTGATTCTGCAGCAGAGCACGAGTATTGTTCAGTATCACTTTACAGAAGATGTTATAACAAGCTCATCACCAAAATATTTGAGCATCCTCCAGGAATGTTTTAAGCATTACCACTAACGTTTGTCATTGCTAATGCTTTACTCCTCTCTCAGGAGAAGGCGTCTTTGCAATGGAATACTTTGCTTGGGGCTTGTTTGTAATGAGCTGGAGACATACATATAAATTGGCCACTGGCTACCACACCTTGCTGTATTTGAATTCTGCAGGTATCTATTATGCACAGGTTTATGCTATGGAAAGTGAAGTGAAAGGAACATATCCATCACCTGGAACAGTAAGTGGTGAGGTCTGCAAAAATCCTTAGTTGCTGTAGGGGTTTGTTCCACAGCCCTCGGGCAGCTCCTCAGAAAATTGTGCTTTCAGCAGAGACAAACTGTACTGAAACTGTTTTGGAGATCCAAATTTGTCAAAAACAGTCTGTGCAAGAGTCATACATTTTCTTTGTGTTCTGGGAACATTCACAAAGCACTGCAAATGTCCTTTCCCCAAGGTTGGCAGCTAAAAAGCAGTACACTAATGGAACAAGTAATAAGAAGTCTCTTTGTCTTTTGATATATTTGCTAGCCTTGAATTTTTTTAAAAACATGGTAGTTTATTCCTTCCAGTCACTAACATCTCCTCTGTAACTGTTGTAGGTGCCAAAGGCTCAACCCATTCATCAGGTTTTACCAGCAGTGGGATCTCCAGAGGATCCCAGGCCTCCCAGATGATGTCCCAGGAGGCCAGATCCCACGGAGGTGGAACCCCCAGGGGTGGTACAACTTCCACTGTCCAGTCCATCTGTAAGTGAGAGTTCTCCTAATAAAGATGAAATAACAAATGACTTCTGAGAAGTTAGCAGTATTTTAGCTCAAGTGTACATTTACTAGATGAAGGGATGTAAATAAGAGAAGTGTCTGCATTGTACTTGAAGCAACATTTCTCCTGTTTATTGCTTTATACTTGGCAGGAATCTGAAACTAAGGAATTAGTGGAAATAAGTATGCCATAAAGTTGCAAAGATACTGGTGGATAGCAGAGACAGAAGTTTGAAACTCGTAGTGACAGAAAAAGCCAGTTTAGGTTATGCTTTCATCAGCACCACACTGAAAGCTCATTAATTCTTGATCAAGCACAAATTCAGGACCAAACCAAGAGCGTCACATTTGGACATATGAAATAGATTAAGTGGGAGGAAACAGTGAAAGATGAGAATGGACTTACTAGGCTGATATAAACAGAAAACATGAGTCCATTTCTTACGGCCTTTTAGAATAGCTCAGCTTTCTTTCCTTTAAAGAATTTGTTGGGTCACAAGCAGAAGGATCTACCTGCACCTACGAGCTCAAAGCAGAGAATAGCACAAGTTTCCCTCATCACCTTGCCAAGTTAATACAGTCCATACCTAGATAAATCTAACCAAGGTATGAGGAAGCCTAGTCCATACCTGAACGCATCAGTAAGGATGCTAATTATGATAGCAGGATTCTATGGGGTTTGGAAGAGGATTTGAGACAGGATTGAAGTTCTTCATTTCAAAAAGCGTCTTTCAAAATGTAACACAGATCTTTGGTCTCTGACCTGGGAACATTTGTTAGCAATGCTGAGGTATTCTGTATGTTTCTCTGTACTGCAACTTTGCTTTAAGTTGTTCTCAAATGTTTCTTTGTATTTGTCCTTAGCAACGGGTGGCAAAGGAGGAAGGCGCTAAGTAGAAGAAAAACATCAGTCCAGAAGTAAGCTCTGCGAACACAGTCATTCAACAGCTTCTCCCCTTCTTTGCTCTCCTTGTCACTGACACAAAAGGCACAGCCTTTTTCACATGCACAAATAAAGGCTCTATTAAAATGATGGGTTCTTGCATGAAATTAGTGGGGATGGGGATGAGGGACATTTTCTTCCTTGGTTAATCACTCTCTGAAGCACAGGAACATACAAACGCAAGCCAATAAATGGAAGCTAAGGTACTATGATCTGCAAGGGTGTCTTAGAAAAATCCTGGCTTCAGCAATGCTAGACTCTCCAATTACAGGCAGCTTGCTCTGTTTGTTTTACAAAAAGCGATCACAGTGCGAAAGTCCTGTTGTGAGAGAGAAGCATAGAAACACTTGGTAAGGGGCATCCAGCAGTTCTCTTTGGATGTACTTCTAATGGGCTATCAAATTAAATTCTACTTAATTAAAAATACACGTAAGTAAATAAGAACTGGTCCCAAGAAATTTCGTACCTCAGAGATGCAACTGATGTTTATATCCCTGGACTATTTCTAAGGTCCCTTTCATCTTAATATTTCAAGTCCCTGCCTGTTTATTGAGACATGTCAGCTTTGTTGCATTTAAACCAAGACTACTCCTGTAAACTTCATGTAATACCTGAAAACAGGTAAGGAAGGGAGCCCATCTTCTCTGGGACAGTGTCGTGGGTTAGGCCACTCTGGCAACCAAACCCTGCCCCCCCCCCCCCCAGTCATTCACTCCCCCTCCCCCAGCCCCAGAGATGAGGGAGAGAATTCAAGGATAAATGGGAAACCTGTGGGTTGAGATAAGAACAATTTAATACAGATGATTTAATACACAGTGTAGATGCTCACCACCCCCTTGTATGCGAAGCCCGTCTCGTCCTGAAGCTGCAATCCCAGACGAACGCGAGGCCCCGAAATAGAGAGGGGGAGAGAGAGATAGTACTCTGAGAGTGGGAGTACTGGGAGAGAGAAAAAAAAAAGGCAATAGAGCGAAAGCGCAGAAGCACAAAAGCGGCGAAAGAGCCAAAGCGCCAAAAGCCCTTCTTTCCGGCTGTCCCTCACCTTTATACTGGGCATAACGCTGCCTGATATGGAATACTAATTGGCCAGTTTGGCCCTCAATCTGAAGTTCCACCACAAATCACAAGGGGAATCGTGGCCCCCTTGTCCCGGCTATGCTCCCCCCTTATCCCGCCGTGCTTCTGCACTCCGGCCAGGACATGGCACACTGAAAAGTCCTTGGCCAACTACAAACATCAGCTTGCTATCAACATTCTTCTCAGAGCGAGCCTCTGAGTAAAACCAAAACACGGAGCTCTTCTAGCTGCTAAAAAGAAGAGCTAACTCTGTCCCAGCTAAAACCAGGACAGACAGGTCTCTTGCCATTCCCCACACGCCAAACTACTTTCATTCATATGTGCTTATACAATGATCTTTCCCCAGATCCAGGTAACGTTGTCTGTTTCCTATACAAATTCCCCTACAATTCCATCTTCCTCCTGTCTTTCTGGCTTCTCATCCTCCCTCTGATATCACCTGCCTGCCTCTGTATTTGTAATAAAACCACACTGAGAAGTTTCTCTTTCCCTCTCCCCACCCCAAGTAGAAGGGAGAGAATCTACACCTTCGGGCTAGAAGTTAAGAGACACTGACTTTGTGGTGTATCTCTTCACAGCTGGGAGATGTGTTTGTACATAGAAAGATTTCGTTTCAGAGAGACCTTGGTGTGAGGAGAATGGGGGCTGTTTTCTAGTCCAGCCTCCCACTCCAAGCTGGGTTAACCTTAGACTTGTTTGCTCAGGGTTTCATCCAGCCAGGTGTTTAAAATATTCAAGGAGGCAAATGTCACAGCTTCTCCAGGCAACCTGCTCAAAAGTTTCATCACTCACAGCTGAGATTTCTTTTCCATACATTTAAATAGAGTGTCCTTTGTTGCGACGTCACACTTGCTCCAATGGCTCCTGAAGTGCATACTTCATAACGATGTATTTTAGAGTTTTCCACTTTAGAGATTCAGCAATAAATATGCTTTCCTGAACTGGTACCTAGGCCTAAAAGTGGTGAAGACGAGACTAGAAACATCCTTTGCAGAGCTCAGTGCCTCCAATGCCACTGCTGAGAACAGACACACTATTTGCAAATCAGACACTGTCACGTCGACAGGAGCGGATGTTGTCTCTCTTCCCATACTTTCTGCACAGTTATGGATTTAGAGATTTCTTCACATAATACCAGTAGCTTACATTCATATGTTAGTTTTCATATTTAAGGATCCCAAACTGTTTTGTTCACTGCAAAGGAAATGCAGCAACTTAATCATGCTGGCTATCTACTGCTAAATTGTTACCACTGCCATAAATTGTAGTATATTGCGGTTGTATTCTGTAACAAAGACAAGGAATGAAAAACACCATATCCAGGTGAAATGAAAGAAAAAAAAATTAAGCTGTTATGGGGAAAAAACGAAGAAGTATTCAGGACTCACAAACAGCAACCAGTCTGCGAATCTGACGGAGAAGTGTGGGGCATGCTCCCTGAAATGGTATTTTAGATGCAATTTTCAGCCTTTCTCCCAGCCTGTCTCTAGTCTCCTCTAGCATTTCTCCAGATGTCAGCCACCTCTCTGCAACAACAATTTTCATGCACGCCCCAGTCACCGTTAAGCACAAGGCAAAAAGTTTGGCCAGACATGAATATTAGGATCTGGAAACCAGTGTCACCAACCCCTGAAGACAGAAGGGATGAGGTAGCTGCTCGCTTTACTCTAACAAGGTTTGTGTCTGGTTCTTCTGTTCTGCTTGTCCCTGCTTACAGCAGGCCTGGCTTTCCCACCGTCCCCATCAAAACAGCCTCCAATTAAGCAATCCCCATTCCTTCTCGCTTTCAAACATGTTCCATAGTCATCCTCAGTCCGTTTTATGGCAGCAGCTTCACAACTGCTGTGGAATATCAGCAGGGTCCCATCCCTCCCCTCCTCTCCCCTCTCCTCTCCCACCTGGCCCACCCTCTGCGAAAGCGGTGTTGGGGCGCTTTGCTGGCTTGGCCTCTGCCTCCTGTCCTCATATCACCTCTAAAAAGAGGCTGTGGCAGCTTTGTCAAACAGCTGCTGGGGTATAGGTAGAGAAAGCTACATGGCCGCATGGCCAAGAGTACAGTTAAATTTTTCTAAAGCATTTAGCGTTCCCCACTTGCAGCTGCTTCATCACAGCTCTGCCACCTCTTTACACAGGAGGGAAGGAGCGTAAGGTCAGTGTAAGGCAATGCGATTTTGACTGAACAGCATTTTACATCTATTTACTACAGATTAAAGGATGTGGGCAAGTAAAAGGCAAAGGAGAAGATGCATCCTGTCTTTATTGATTCTGTGATCACCACTGATTCTGCTTTTGCAGCCTCGTCCATTCAGTGTAATAAAAAGAAAAGCATTGAAACTCCGGATATCTGGCACAGCCTCGGTGCGTACGTGCAAAGCTGGACTCAGCAGTTTGCTGCCCTTCAAGTTTGGGCTAGTACATGGCTCTAATTAAGCCTTCCTACGCTTTCCTCCCAAGGCCTAATGCAGCAGCCCGTGGCTACTAAAATGTAGCTGTGGTCTAACCAGTCTAGCTTTACTCCCTTCTATGCCCTTATCACCGGCGTGAGGTACAGCAAGAAGGTCTATCTTGACTGTTTCCATTCAGAGATTCCCCTATGTGCAAATGCCAAGGTACGCTGCCAGAGAGCAGCGAGGGCCCAGATTTCCACAAGTGGACATTTAAATACCTGCTTTAGCTATAATGATACTAAAGTGAGTTGTAATAATGAAACTAATGTAAGAATGACAAGAAATAGTAGAAAAAGTCAAGCACATACATAACTCGTCAGACAAACGGTTTTGTAAACTGAGGCTGTATTACCCGAGAAACAATGTGTGACCGTTTCCTGACAATTAAAGACCTTGTTTCTTATTTTCCTGCAGAGAAGGGAGATTTAAAACTGAGTTTCAGCTTCAGTGTTGGCATTTCTTGACCTCAAGTGCTTTTGTCTTGTTAAAAAATGACTATCATTAGTGAGAGCTGACAAAAGGCATTTATGCCTAAAAGAAGGAAAACCAATCTGAACCAAAGCAAGGGTCTTTAATCACGTATCATTTCACTTTTCAACACTTGCATGTTTCTGGGGTTACTAGTTTGGATTATTTTTCCCATCTTTAGATCTTGTTGTGTTGAGAACTATCCTAGATAGCTTCACTAAGGCAGGGAGCATCCTCAGCTGCATTTGAATTCTCTTCACTGGGTCAGCTCTAATAGGTCTACAGGAGAACAAAGGTAAATGCTTCCTCCTGAAAGCTTTACTCGCAGACCACTTAAGCAAATTCATATGTACATTATCACAAATGAAGTATTTACATTTTTAACAGGATATAATTGAGAAGGTCAAATAACCACAAATATGGCAATCTAAATCCCTCACGTCTCTCAATCAATCTTCCCACAACAAATAGAGAGAGAGAGAGAAAAAGGAAAAGAGGCAGCCGGGTGTGATTGCCAGAGCAATAGCACCGAAGCAATACACTGCAGAAAGCACATAGCTCTCTGCACGGAAATCAATTTCTCCCATGGGATGGGGTCGATAGTTGTCTGACAGGACAGAATACAGGCAATTTAATAGCATTTTATCTAAATGAATCTATTCCTAACCCCCCCACTGGCCTCGCAGTTCATGAGAAGGCTCTCTTAGTATAACAAATTTGTTTATTTTTTATCATACAACAGGAAAGTATTTATCATTTTGAAGACACTACCAAAGGCTATTAAAAATCATTTATCCCTGTTAGTTGTTCATTATTTGCAACTCTTTCCCAACATTGTTATTCTAATTAGTTAACTCATGCATGCAGCCCATAAAAATCACTTTACTTTACTCCAGATATATTTTTCTTACCTTAAAACATTTTAAACTGCAGGTCACCCTTTCAGGAAAAACAAGCCCTCAAAGCAGACAAACTCAGTTGACTCAAAGGAGCATTGGTATCTGAAATTACATTTTTATTCAAGAAAAGGCTTAGTTTTTGAGGAATGCATTATACACAGAGATTGGTTGTCCAGTGTATCTATTTTAATAGCACTTAATAAGTAATAAATAATAAAACTGAGCTGATCTTATTAGCAGGTACCTGTGTGAAGTAAATGGTAATGAACGAGAACCCCTAATAAGCATAATTCCAAGGATGGATCTTTGGTGCTCTGGGAGTTTGGTATTGTGCCCCAAAGGCTCTTGTAAATCCAGCTGCAGTTCTTGCTCATCATTTAGAAGATTAGGGGCTGATAAGCAACAGTTAAGCCTTATTAGAACAGGCTAAGGCAACAGGAAACATTAATTGGGTAATTTAATGCACAAGGAGACAATAAATGCCTGCATTGTGGTTCAGCTGCTGTTTCCCCTATTGATCCATTCATGTCTTATTTTGTGAAATTCTCGCAAATTCTTGGTGGAGAGACTGTAAGACAAAGTCTGAGTTTAAAAACACCAGAATACTTTTATTTCCTACAGCTCCCCTTTACCTCTAGTGTTACTAAGGGACCCATCAGTACCCCTGCCCTTGGAAGCCAAAGAATGAAGACTACTCCCTTGCCCAAGGGAGTCTCCAACAAACCAGAGGAGACACCCAAGTTATAGCAGGTATCTACAGTGAAATGGTGTCGTCTCACCATCTCACTTGCATTACGGTTTAATCACAGCACGTGTGCACAGCAAGAGTGCTGCGACTCTGGGAGGAAGCTTGGTCATTCTTTTCCTCTAGAAAGCTGAGAGCACTTAACAAAATCCTCTTTCCTTTCATTGTTCCGATGGAGATGTAGAAGTAGCTGCTGGACAGATGTTCCTCTGAAAGTAAAGAAGGTGAGAGGAGAGTCCTGACATGGGTGTTTCTTCTCTGCCTAAATGCTAGAATTAATCCACTCGTGAGTGGATTCACTCAGTGCCCTCAGTGGTGGGTATTCATGTCTAGAACACCAAAATCTCTCAGTCACTACCAGCTCCTCATTCGGACCCCATTCTAAGATTTCCTTCCCTGCGATATCTTTCCCACAGCTGAATAGAAGAGAAAGAGGTTCTCTTATAGTGGAAGAAATTCAACATGAGAAGGGGAGAGTCTTTCCTTTCCTTAGCTGACCTAGGAACTCTTTCCCTCTCATTTTCTAGCACTGTAACTTGGAAGATGGAGGATGATAATTCATGGACACTTTATTTTAATAATTTACATTAGTAACAACATAAATATTAAAATTCCATTTGAAGACATGCAAGCATCATTAATTTCAAATAAACATTGTACTTTATACTCTGTTTAACAGCATCCAATCTCACTTTTTGTAGCTTTATTCCATTTTCAAGCCTGGCTTTTGAATCATTCCTTGCAAAGACTCCCAGCCACAGCCTCTCCCTTCCACCCAGCAGCTTGGCACCTTGCAAGCAAGGTTCTCCATGTCTGTGGCGCTGGCTGGAAAGGTCACTCCTCACTGCCTGCTGCAGCAAAACTCACTGTGGGCAGAGCACCCCTGCGCTTCAAGCTTCTTCAGGTCTGTCACATTTGAAGTTGGTGTCTTCATACCTCCCCACATTCAAGGACTCTGACTCCATTTAGCTTATGATGTGGTTCTTCAGGGTGCCTATTAACAGATCCCTAAAGTCATGGAAGCCTTCATAGAAGGGGCAGGATCCACCAACAGGCCAGCACAACATCCTCTCCACCACCACATTAACCAGCATTCGAGCTATACTCTTTGCGTCTCCCCAAGGACTGACCAAATCACAAAAATCTGAGTGTCCACTACACCAAAAATAGGAATCTTGCCCATCTTCTTGTTCATACAGTGCTTGTTTGTAGCTGCGCTGAACCCTAAGCAGGACAGCCAGTGGCAGACCTATTCTGCTGGACACAGCGCCAGGATAATTCAAGGCAGACCTCCAGATCTCAGAAGATCCGACAGTCTACCTGGAGCAAGACCAACACATTCCTTTCAAACCAGTGATTAGGTACCCAGTAGCTGAGTTAAGCAGGTTAGCCCGTTTCCTGTTCTGGAGAGAAGGAGATCTCAATGCTCTTTCTCTGAGCTTTCATTCCACTGAAGTTCTGAATGTTGTAACCATACTGAAAAGCAGTAAAATTGTGCAAACCACCCATAATGGTCCATTTCTTTAAGGCCTCACATGTGAAGAGACACAATTAATAATTCCATTCAAATACACAAGAATACAAAAGACTCCCTTACAAAAATATCCATCATTAATGTTTCAACTAATTAACTTAAAATAGTTCCTTATCCTTCTCTATATCACTATGGGAGAAAAGTGAGCATTGAAACATAGTCTGGTTTAGTGCTCATCTAATACATGCAGTATTTTATCTAAGATATCTTGGTTTTACTCATTGTTTGGTTTGTTGTTTTTTTCTTTAAAGAATGTCTGAATGTGGAAATAAATAAATAAATAGATTTCCCTTAATGTCATAAAATGTCACGGAAAATATTGTCCCTAAGGAAAAAAAGTGTATGCTACAAAAACAGTTCTTAAAATTCAGATGTTGCTTTTTTGCACTCTTTTGCAATTGGAATTTCCACCCAGCCAAGACTTTTACTGGCCAGTATTAAGCTACCTCTGCAATTTATGTTTATACATAAACAGCTCTGATTTTAATTGCTATCAACTTCTTATACTTGATAGATGGTCTTAAACATTTTTTGCCTCCAGAGACTATTTACTTTGCCGAGTATTGACACACTTTCAAGATTTATACTTCTCTAAGGAACAAACTTTACAATAAAATATAATGTATTCCGTGGCTGTGAATGGTAATGTTGCTAAACAATCCAAAGATATTTCACAACTGATAGTTATTTCCCTTTCACACCCAACACTGTTTTAGTCCTACTGTAAGACTTAGGTTTTTAAAGAAAACTAAAATGCCTAATTTGCCTATAATATAATATAATGTTTCAGAGATCAAATATTACTTAATTTGTGTTTCCTTCCATTAGAGCCGTTATTGGACTAATGATTACACTTTCATTTTTCCCAATAATTATTTTAAGAGGACAACTCTTGTGGAAGGGGTTCATTCACTTATGGGATTGGAATTATCCTGGGGAGATCTTCTAGCAGCCTTCCAGTACCTAAAGGGGACCTACAAGAAAACTGGGAAGGAACTTTTTGCAAGGTCATGTAGTGATAGGACAAGGGACAATGACTTTAAACTGAAAGAGAGTAGATTTAGATTAGATCTGAGGAAGAACTTCACTCTGAGGGTGGTGAGACACTGGAACAGGTTGCCCAGAGAAGCTGTGGCTGCCCCATCCCTGGAAGTGTTCAAGGCCAAGTTGGATGGGTCTTTGAGCTACCTGATCTAGTGGAATGTGTCCCTGCCCATGGCAGGGGGTTTGGAACTAGATGTTCTTTAAGGTCTCTTCCAACCCAAATCATTCTATGATTCTATGATTCTCCATGTTCTGCCATCATGAATCTAGCTTTTATTCGGGCCTGCTATCTTGTGTTGCAAAGATTTTTTGCAATATCACTAGTGAAATTCTAGCAAAAATTTCATCAGGATGTAAATTAACTCTAGAAATCTATTTCAAGATATAAAACTAATAATTCTTTTGTAGTGCATTTTATTTATTCCTTTTGATGTGAGGATATAAATTTGATAGTACCAGTGTCGTGGGTTAGGCCGCTCCAGCAACCGAACCCCACACACGGCCAGTCACTCACCCTCACCCACCCCCAGGAATGAGGGAGAGAATTAAAGGAGAAACGGGAAACCCGTGGGTTGGGATAAGAACAATTTAATACAGATAAGTAATACACAGTGTAGATGCTCACCACCCCTCTTATCCCGCAGCCCGTCTTGTCCCGAAGCTGCAATCCCGGACGAATGTGAGGCCCCAGAATAGAGAGGGGCAGAGAGAGATAGTACTCTGAGAGTGGGAGTACTGGGAGAGAGAGAGAAAAAAATAAAATAAAAAGGCAATAGAGCAAAAGCTCAGCAAGCGTAAAAGAGCAAAAGCGGCGAAAGAGCAAAAGCGCCAAAGCCCTTCTGTCCGGCTGCCCCTCACTTTTATACTGGGCATGACGCTGCATGATATGGAATACTAATTGGCCAGTTTGGCCCTCAATCTTAAGTTCCACTACAAATCACAAGGGGAATCGTGGCCCCCTTGTCCCAGCTATGCTCCCCGCTTATCCCGCCGTGCTTCTGCACTCCGGCACACTGAAAAGTCCTTGGAGTTTCACGTCCAACCATAAACATCAACTTGCTATCAGCATTCTTCTTCTCAGAGCGAGCCTCTGAGTAAAACCAAAACACCGAGCTCTTCTAGCTGCTAAAAAGAAGAGCTAACTCTGTCCCAGCTAAAACCAGGACAACCAGTCCAATAGAGGACTTTAAGACAGTGGATGAGATAATTCATTTCTGATTATTCATATTTATTTTATCTTTAGCATAAATAGATCATGAAAATGCTCTGTTCCACAGCTGGTGCTTTTCTGGTAAGTTTTAAACTACATACAGAATATTCTTAAGAAGAGAGATACTGAAAATATAAAATTATTATTATTTAAACTCCTGTTGGCTCCTGTGCTTAAAAATGGTAAACACACAAAGAGGTTAAGGGCATTATGATTTCATAGAATCATAGAATCGTTAGGGCTGGAAGGGACCTTCAAAGGTCATCTAGTCCAACCCCCCTGCAAGGAACAAGGATATCTCCAACTAGATCAGGTTGCTCAGGGCCTCATCCAACCGGGCCTTGAACGTCTCCAGGGATGGAGCATCCACCACCTCTCTGGGCAACCTGTTCCAGTGTTCTACAACTCTCATGGTAAAAAATTTTTTCCTAATATCCAACCTGAATCTACCTCCCTCTATTTTAAAACCATTACCCGTTGTCCTATCACAACTGGCCCTCCTGAACAGCCTCTCCCCATCCTTCCTGTAGGCCCCCTTGAGGTACTGGAAGACCGCTATAAGGTCACCCCGGAGCCTCCTCTTCTCCAGGCTGAACAGCCCCAACTCTTTCAGCCTGTCCTCATAGGAAAGGTGCTCCAGCCCTCTTATCATCTTCGTGGCCCTCCTCTGGACCCTCTCCAACTGGTCCATGTCCTTCTTATGTTGGGGACTCCAGAACTGGACGCAATACTCCAAGTGAGGTCTCACGAGGGCAGAGTAGAGGGGGAGAATCACCTCCCTTGACCTGCTGGCCACGCTCCTCTTGATGCAGCCCAGGATGCGGTTGGCCTTCTGGGCCGCAAGAGCACATTGCCGGCTCATATTGAGCTTCTCGTCCACCAGTACTCCCAAGTCCTTCTCCTCAGGGCTGCTCACGATCCATTCTCCGCCCAGTCTGTATTTGTGCCTGGGATTGCCATGACCCAGATGTAGGACCTTGCACTTGCCCTGGTTAAACTTCATGAGGTTGGTACGGACCCACCTCTCCAGCCTGTCGAGGTCCCTCTGGATGGCATCCCTCCCTTCCAGCGTGTCGACGGCACCACACAGCTTGGTGTCATCGGCGAACTTGCTGAGGGTGCACTCCATGCCACTGTCCACGTCACCGACAAAGATGTTGAAGAGGGCCGGGCCCAACACGGACCCCTGAGGGACGCCACTCGTGACCGGTCTCCACATGGACATCGAGCTGTTGACCACTACTCTCTGAGTACGGCCATTATTTCCAGATAATCTGTTTTTAAACTGCGACTTGGAAACTGTGAGATTAATAGCACTGAGAACATCTAAAGGCAATAGGATTACAATTTAATATTAACTAAGTGTTTCTTGGGGGTCTGCTGTAGCTGTGCCTCATCTCTGGGATACGCTAGAGTAATTAGTCTGTAGTGGCATACAGTGGTGATGCGTGATAACTGCAGCTTTTTCCTGCTGCAGTTAGAGTTTTCCATTCACCGGAAACTAGTTTTATTTGTAATACCTGCCATAAATAGGCACAGAGCAAGCTCATGATGCTCTTTTCCCTAAGCTGATGCTGATCGGGCAGAGACCAGTTCTCAAAGGGTCCTGTACTGATCCAAATGCACGAGGAAAGACTTGTTGGCTTTTCTTCCAGATAGCAATATTGCAAAAAACATCTGCTCTCACTTCTGCTGCACTCTGGGACCGGTGATATTACACAGTCTCTTTGGAGGAGCCTGTTGTAGACCAGGGTGATCAGAGGCGATGGGTGTTGTGCCAGCAACAGGACAGAAAGACAAAAGGAGCAGCAGCTCCTGCCCTACTATCATCTAAATCTCTATTTTTTTTCCTCCTCGCTTTGCTAATTAAATGTATACATGTGAAAGGAACTGGCCTCCTCCATCCCATGTTGCCATTCTGTCTGGGATGATGGGGTAATTTGCTTTTGCCGTCAAATGTGATTGGCTGACCAAGCCACACCTGAAACAACAGTCACAGCTTATCAGGGCAGTGAAGTGAGGGTTGGAGGGACTTTCTTCCTGTTGTAGGAGTTTGTAACAGAAGCATTAAGATAGCATATAGACTAGAGAGGAAGGGTAGGGTGCTTGAATCTTAGCAATTGATACCAAGGAAGATAAATTTATTTCCAGAAAGTTTGACCATCCTCTGAGAGGGATGAGATACCAAAGAGACTATTAGCTATTATAGACTCACAGAACCATAGAATGGTTAGGGTTGGAAGGGATCTCAAAAATCATTTAGTTCCAACCCCGCTGCTATGGGGGGGTTGGTGCCTCCACTACACCAGGTTGCTCAACACCTCATCCAACCTGGCCTTGAACCCTTCCAGGGATGGGGCATCCACGACATCTCTGGGCAACCTGTTCCAGTGCTTCTGTGAAAACTTTAAAAATGGCAAAAGAAGAAAAATCTAGTTTCAGGTCTGCAAACATGATGGTTTAGATTGGATATTAGTAAAAATTTCTTCACCAGAAGGATTGTTCAGCATTGGAACAGGCTGCCCAGGGAAGTGGCTGAGTCACCAGCCCTGGAGATATTTAAAAGACATGCAGACGTGGTGCTTAGGAACATGATTTAGTGGTGGACTTGGCAGTGCTAGGTTAACAGTTGGACTCGATGATTTTGAAGGTCTCTTCCAACCTGAATGATTCTGTGATTCTATGGCTGAAGTGCAAGTGAGAAAGGACCCAAGGACACAGCAGAGCAAAGGCTACAGGACCAGCTTTTATTTGTAAACAAGGGCACAGTCAACAGCAGGAAAGCTCATAAACATCAAAGAAGGTTTTGTTTACATCAAGATCAAAAGGCCTGTGCTTCAATAAGGCCAAAGTACAGGTAGGTCAGCAGAGGACCTAGACGACAGGGCGACAAAAAGGTGCTTTGTACCCGGCATTGCTCCTCCTGCTCTCCCAATAGGAAGTAAGCTATGCTTAATATTTGCAGATTATCTCATACTAAATATGGATCCTTAGAAGGTCAAAGAGACCCCTCCAATAAACCACTTCATGATGACCAGTCGCTGCCAGCACCAGGAGTTCAGTGAGAACTCTGCAGCCAGAGCCCCTCATCCTCCAGGTCACACAGAGGGACATCTGGTGGACATGTGCATCTCGCTGCTTGGATGCAAGCTTGAGCCAGTGAAAGCTAGGAGAGCACTGTATATTTGGCAAGTAAAACAAAAGCATTTAAGTTAGAAAAGTAGGCTAGCGAAAAAAAACCAAACCCAAATCCCCGATACATCTTCATAATCATTTGAGGGGGGGATATTTTAGCAATCTCAGTTTGCAGGATGTCCTCACAGAACACACATCTAGAGAATTTGATGTACTTCAAGGACTGCTTGAACATTAGTGGGATTTAAATGCCGTTATTTGTGCATTTTAAACTCTACTTTTCAGGTAATGTGGAGTTTTGAATAAAGAACTTCTGCATTTCACCTAGAAAATTCAGATCCACGGAGGATCTCATGTACCGCATCCACTTAAATGTAGCGTTATGCTCAGTATCCATCCCCTCCATACTTTAACTCAGTTCAACCGTTCAGATTTCCAGGTATTTTTACACAGTAGTTTTGACTCCTTTGCTTGTTAGGGGATGTCTTTATACCAGTAGGAAAACAGTTAATGATGTAAAAGGGGTAATGACTCAAAGAGTGAAAAAACAATAACAAACCCATCAATGTAATACAGAGAAGACAGAAAAAAAGGACTGAGGTCTAGCCACAATTTCTCTCAATTTCAAGACCTCTGTAGTTGGATGAACTCCGTTAGGTGAGCAGATGTGAGCCTACTTTACACTCACAGTAGCCCTGTGGCAGTACTCTGAGGCAGAAAACATTATCATGCATGTCGTTGTCACTGATTTCAACAGAATCTGGGAATTTAAACACATACAAAACTCTGCGTGTAAAACAACAAAGCTGAACAGTTCTTTCACTAGTGCTAAAAATGTCACTGCTTTTTGAACCTGTGATAATTAAATTTATGTAAGCTATGTTGTAAGAGTCTCAGCATATCCCGTACAAGCCAGCTTACTCCTTCTTCCCTAGGTGAGCCGTAGGTGCACCTGTGCAACTGTCGTATCCCTTGTAAGCAAAGAAGACCAGCGACAGCATCCATTGCAGGACCATAACAGTGTACCTGCAGAGCATAAAGAAGCGTTTAAATGGATCCCTTCTCATGATATTTGCAAAAGCAGGCAAGCAGTCGTTCACTACAGATGGTGACCAGCTTAGCCCACCCAGGAGTTGGTTTAGACCATTGCTACTGATCGTTATGTGTCGTGAGCTAGCTAGCAAAAGTATTAAACCTTAATATATTTCAGTTGTGCCTATCGACTGTGCATTTTAAATAGACTCTGCTATACTCTCCCAGTGGAAAGATTTATTTTACTTTAAGAATAGATATGGCTGTGCTTTCAGTACTTTTTCTTTGTTTAACAAGAAGCTCTCTTACTGAAAACCCAGTAGACCACAAAACCAGTCAGGGGCTTTTATCCAGGATGTCTGACCCATCGCCTGACAATAATTAGTTCAGGTTAATTACAGCAAATCTGTAGATTTGCAGCCTGAAATCATCTCATTCCCTAAGCTGAACCCTCCAGAGGTTTCTTTTATGAGCTCTGCATCCTAAGGGTGGACTTAAAGTAATGAATTTGTCTCTAATAAGATTCATAGGTTTGTTCCCTAAGCAATGGTGTCAATTATAGAATCTAACGCTGATGGCTTATTTTGCTGAAAGTAGTGAAATAGAGAGTTTTTAATGAAGCATGCAGGATTTTTAACATTTTTGTTTAACTCTTTGCATTGTCAAAAAGTATAAAAATACAATTATGCAAAATATCTCACTTTCTATGTATTTCTGTGTGTGCCAATAGCTAATTTCCTTCTGCTCTATAATGGAAAAGGTTAATGTAATGACTCGGAGATTTCATTTGGAAATGTTCCAGAAGAGTGTCTGAGTATTTGCTGCACTTAATGGCAGGAAGTAATAAGTGAGGTTATGTATTGGTGAAAAATGTTTCATGTACTGAGAAGATTAATACTGGAGAGAGGCACAGGGGACACAAGCCTGAGGCTTCCTCCTCAATTCTGACACAATATAATATGTCCATACTTGATACGTGCCCTTCTGCAGTTAGTTCTTAATCATTAACAAAGCAGACAGTAAGTCTCTGGGGGACATGGTATCAGGAGAAGAGAAGGAACCAGCCGTAGGATTCTCCTCTCTCCTACAAATGAGTGGCAGGCATCTCCAACTGCGAACAATGGACCAGATGGTACTGGTACCAGCAAGTTATCTACATAGCAAGATGATGCCGTAACACCCTTTGAGGGTTCAACTCTGTCTTGAGTATTTCAATGTCTATACTAATCTTTGTGCATAGTTATTGTACTTAGGGTTTTTGGAAGATGAACCACCATGTACAGCTTTATTTCAGCAGTTTATTTCACATTAATTGTATTACTTATGACCAATTTTGCATTATTGCATATGAAAGATGTAGCCCCTTCCTTTATCTCAAACTTCTCAAATTTACTCTTAATTCATAGCCCATTCCTGTTGCCTGAGTCAGACTGAATCACGAAACTAAGGTTTCAAGCTCATGAGAAATAGCTCGAGCTATTTATTTCACTTGTTCTAATAATTAAGTTATTATTTAGTGCTTAATTGCATTCAAAGAAGAGACAATATTCCAGGACTCTTAACTCCACTGGAGAGATGTATGAGCTTGGACCTGGAAGAGGGTGAATGTGGCAGCAGCCACCACAGGAAGGGTGGATGCAGCTAAGAGGCACAGTACCTGCCCCTCTACAGCAGCTCCTAACATTTAAAACACAATTTACCTGAGCAAAGTAAACCACTAACCCTCCACAAGAGCATGTTCTGCTCCCTGGCCAGGGGTCACCCAGGCAGGTCAACACAAGCTACGTTTTCAGAAAGACTTTTAGATTAGCTGTGGTCTCGCTGCACCTGCAGATGAGGGGAGCCTCTGCCCTCGTTTGGTTCTTGCGTGCTCAACTGAGCACAGAAACCACTGTCCCAAACGGGGATTTTGGATCAATATGGGGACAGACTGTTGGGTTGAACAGGCTTGTGTTGGGTACATGAGAGAAGCATCAGGCAGGACAGGCTGCAGCTTTCACTAGTGGTCTAGCTGACACTGGAAGTGGGGATTGAGGGCTGTGTATCTTCTCACCTACCCCAAGTCAACAAGTTCACCAAATTCTCACTTTTTATTGACTGTCATGCATAACCTTCCACTGGTCTCTGCTCTGAAGGCTGCTTAGCTAATTAAGTCTATTTGGATGCACATTGGAAGAAATAAAGGCATCCATTAGGAAGAACAATCTTTACAAAAGGGAAAAAAATGCACCAGAGGTGCAAGATTGAAGAGAAAACTCCCTTCTCTAGGTTAAGCACTGATCAGATGCTTGCAGTGACATACTTTTTAGCTTGAAAACACTAAAGTACTGTATTGGGTTTACATAACAAGGTTTTAGTAGTGGAGAGGGGCTGCAGGTGTGGCTTCTGTGAAAAGACACCAGGAGCTGCCTCCATGTTGGGCAGAGCCAGTTCCACCTGGCTCCAAGACAGACCCAATGCTGGCCAAAGCTGAGCCCATCAGCGATGCTGGTGGCACCTCTGTGATAATGTATATAAGAAAGGTAGAAATTGCTGGACAGCAGCTATGAGAGAAGAGTGAGAATATGTGAGAGAAACAACTCTGCAGACACCAAAGTCGGTGAAGAACGAGGGGGAGGAGGTGCTTCAGGCACCAGAGCAGAGATTCCCCTGCAGTCTGTGGTGAAGATCATGGTGAGGCAGGCTTTCCCCCTGCAGCCTATGGAGGTCCACAGCGGAGCAGAGATCCACCTGCAGCCCGTGGAGGACCCCACACCGGAGCAGGTGAATGCATGAAGGAGGTCGTGACCCCATGGGAAGCCCGTGATAGAGCAGGTTCCTGGCAGGACCTGTGGACTGTGGAGACAAGAGCCCATACTGGAGCAGGTTTGCTGGCAGGACTTGTGACCCTATGGGGGACCCGCTGGAGCAGCATATGCCTGCAGGACTGTGACCTATGGGAAGAAGTAAGGGAAAAATGTGAGGAGGAAGGAGTGGTAGAGATGAAATGTTATGGACTGAGTGGAGTCCTCATTCCATGTCCCCCTGCACTGCTCAGGGAGGGGAGGTAGAGGAGTTGGGAGTAAAGCTGAGCCTAGGAAGAAGGGTGGGAGTGGGGAGAAGGTGGGTTTAGTTTTGGTTTTACTTCTCAATATCCTTGCCTGTTATTAATTGGCAATAAATCAAATTAATTTCCTCAAGTCAAGTCTGTTTTGCAGGTGATGGTAATTGATGAGTGATCTTCCTGTCCTTACCTTGACCCATGAGCTTTACTCCCCCTGCCTTGCTGAGAAGGGGAGTGAGAGAGTGGCTTGGTGGGCATCTGGTGGCCAGCCAAGGTCAACCCACCACAAGTACCAAGACCTGAACCTTTAATGGAAAAATTACTTGATTTCGTATTTTCCCAGTGGGGTCCAGGATTGTATTTCTGGAGAAGGAAACCCATACCAAAGAAAGCAAATGGATTGATCATTCATCTCAGATGGCAAATGCTTCAATATCAGTTGCTGTTTTCTCTGTTTTACGGCATGGACCTGAAGCTACAGATTGGATGTTGTACATGGGTATCCACCCTGCTTGAAAGAAGACACGGTCTACGTCAACCTACCTGTAAGCCCAGCTGCCTTCTTACTCGTTCATGCAAACAAAAACTGTTTCAAGACAAGTGATTGAAGGCTGTACCTACAGGCAGTCACAGCACTTCTCTTAAACGTAATTTGGACCTGAGACTTGTATTACTGGGGGGAGGCGAGGGTAGGAGGATCATATTAGAAGAGGATCAATTTTCTTGCAATGTTAAATTGAATAAAAATTCTACAATCTCTCATGTTTCTCATAAAACTGAAAAACTGTTTTTCAGGGGACCCTAGGGATTGACAAGTGGTATCAGTGACTTAGAAAACTATTTTGGCCACGTATTTGAAAACGTTTCCGATACAAAGTTGTCAAGCAGGGGTTTAGTTAGGGGAGACACATCCACCCTGGGTTCTGTTAAACCTGCTAACTCAACGTTGCAACATACTTTGCCACACAATAACCTCTCCCCGACAAAGACCACAGAAAAGCTCAGGTGTACAGAATATCCATCTTTTAATCCTGTATTGCAGTCAGAACTCTCCTCACTTGGAACCTGTAACCTGTTAATTGCCTTACCCTCATTTATATGATAAGTGGTTCATTTCCTTTATCGTGATTGAATCCCCTCCCTATATTACAAGAAAACTGGAGCTGCAGAGAGTGCTTGATTGGATTTTGTTGCTGTAGGCCATTTCTTAAACAGGTTACAGGTTGACAAACATAGAAGGGGGATCAATATCCATCCTTTGCCTCATTGACAAGCTAATCTTTTCAGTAAACATTTCATCAGTACATGCCATTTATAAACATACCTGCCTCACGAGGACAGAGAAAGCTCTGCTTTATAAGGTTTAGGTAACTAATAAATGAAAAGACAAGAATATAAATGGGGCAAATCATCAAGATAGCATTTTTAGGAAAATAGCCTTTCGTTGCCTGCAGAATATAACCAAGCACATTTCCAACCATTCTTAATTTTAATTAGGTAGCATTACACTCAGACCCGGTGTCAGCTTTTGTTTCTGTAACTCAGCTTGTACCACTCTCTTGCAAAGGTCTGCCCCTTAGCCCAAAATCTCCAACCGTGTTACAAATGCTTTTGAAGATCACACTTGCCAGAATTAGAGATATTAAATGAGCTCAGGAAATGTAACAGGGGAACTAAACTGTCCCTTTTCAATGCACAGGGAATGCTCACTTTTTGTCTTCTTTTCCACTCCAGTCTAGATGAGAAGGGCCACCACACTCAAGAAAGTGACATCCTCCTTTCTTACAGAGGTAACAGGACTTTTTTGAGTGGGAGTTTAATGAAGCCAAGGCTCTACTAATCACTTAAAACTCATGAGTCACACTCCAAGAGAAAGCAAGAGAGTTATGCTAAGTGTGTTTGGAGACATCTTTTTTTTGTTTGCTTTTGTGTCACATGTTGAAGTCTCCTTCCCCCACAACTACGTGGGCTAGAAACTGGCATTGTCTCCGACATAAGTGAGGACTAAGATGGTCGCTATATTTAGGCTTCTCTTACAGTCTTGCCTATTAGGATGGCATGGCTGAATGACAAACACTGCAAAAATTGGCAAGGCTGAATTTCAGCCTAACCTGAGACAGAGCACAAAGACATTCCCTGCAAGGTCTGTGGTGAAGGAAAACGGACAGCAAACATGAAACTTCAGGTGCCCAAGAAAAGAAAATAATTCTGGTATTGATACTTCAGTAATAAGCTTATTACTATCTTCCCATCTTCAACATCAAAAAAGTAGATATTATTGATGCTAACAAGCTGTAAAGCATGGCAGGTAATCAATTTCTTTTACAAGCCTTTCCTCCACTTTTAGGGTCCAAACCTACTGCTAGCTGTACTAGACAACTGCACTATTTTGTCTTGCACTCTTGAAATACAGCCAGCAGAAGGATGCACACATGAAAACAGCTTCTTTCCACATAGACAAGCCTCCCTTCATTGCTCTAGCCTCAGCCTTTTCACCAAGGCTCTGATAGCAGTGGGTGTGCTGGTGCAAACTGGCCATCGGTGCACATCTTACTTTATCTAAGCTGCTGCTTCTTACAGCTACAGGGCTTGGCATTCCTCTAGCTTTAGGCAACATCAAGGCTTCTAGACTATCTTCACATAGAGCTGCCAGCTGGCAGCTAGGGTGGGAGATACCAGTCCTATGTAATCATATCAACACACAAGGATACCATACCAATGCTGCTTATGGTGTACATTTGCTCCTTTTAACGTTTTTAATTTGCCGTCTTGCCAAGTCCTACAAACCAGGAAATTCTCCTGCAATAACCCTGGAGGCAAACTGTTTCTTCAAGTTCTCACTAACTTTCCTGTTTCCTTTCTTCTGTGACATAAAGAAGCTCTATTAAACCACACAGTAATACTTCCTAGTCAGATAAACTTTGTAGACAGTAGAAAATATTAGAGGTGAAGATTACCCCAGATGTAACTTCACTGACATCACTGAAGTAACATGAGAAATATTGTGGTCCTGCATCTTGCTGCTGAAAATTGAGGTGATACAACTATTCAGTGCATTAGGAATGAGAATAGAGAAAAAGTAGAGTAATGTGAAGGACAGGAGAGCACACTCACTTTTCATTTTGCTCCCAAGGGAATCTTTCAATAAGTCTTTTAAAATAAACAGTAACTCACTGCAACACACCTCAGATGTCTGTTCTGTCACCTTTCCAGTTTTAGGAAAAGCAAGTGGAAAGGAAAAGCTTAGCTAATGTTCAGCAGCCTGGTAGAGGACTCAATGTAACGTATTTCCAGCGTATTGGACACCCTCTTTTCTTATATCAGGCCGGTCCCTGTAGGTCTGAGAACTTTTGTATTCCAGCCTTTTCAATTAGCTAAAGCAGTATTAGGATACATCTTTTATTTGATGTGCAGACTAGAATACTCCCATAACCATAGGTTAATTGCTAGTAAATGTTGCTCAAGCAGGCTTGGGTATGTTGATTAATGGCCTCAGTGAGCAGCTGAAAAAATAGCTAGGCTGTTGGAAAGATCATTAGCAACTTTAACTCTTCAGCTATTGTGACGGGCATAGGGAAACAATTACTAAAATTTATAATGCATTTCGCTGAGTACAGTGGCATACTGAAACACAAGTTGCAGTGAGGCAGAAAAAATCACTGAGTTTTCCTTGTGTTCAATTTTATAGAAGTTTACAAGACAGAGGCAAGAGATTTTTTTCTTCTTTTTCCAAAGCTTTTGGACAAATCCTTGGTATCTGCATGGGATATTTTATACATAAACACAAATACTTAGTTCTGCTCATTAATCCTATTCTTTGAAAATGGAGAGGGACAGAGGTGCTGTGTGAAAGGTAGCATGCCAGCGAACAGGCCCTCTTTTAGCTCGTAGAGGCACAGCGATATTAAGCTGTGCCTTGCAACAGCACAAAGCTTGCAGTCCAGGGGCTGAAGAAAAGAATGATGAGCTTTCAAGCCGCCTCTGATCTTTCAAAGCTCTGAATACCACAGCTTCCCTCAGAGCAGCCAGGAGACCACAGTGCTTGCGGGAATTCATGACAATACCTCTTCTTACCCGGACCGACTGCAGACCCTGACGGTGCTACAGTGCCTATTGCAGTTTCGGGGAGGAGACCTCTCAGCAGTCAGAAAAGGGGGTTTCAAAGCTCTTATAGACCACTCCAGGCCATTTACACCACATGAAACCAGGGCGAGGATCTCACCATCAGCCTTCAGATAGCTGCCCAGCTCCACAAACACAGTCATAAATTGCCTTTTCCCAACCTAGTCCTCAGGAAAGAAGGAAAATATCACCTTCAGCCTGACTCTTCCTGATGAGGCTTCTACAGGCTGGAGCACGGCCCCACAAACACCTGAAGCACCGCACCCACGATGGTGGGAGAACAAGCAGCTGAGCTCACTGCTCACTGAGAGCAGTGAACACTGCTTCGTTCAGCTATGTCAGACTCCAAAAAGTATGATCATGTCCCCTGAAAGAATGTACCTTTCAGCTGCCTGTGTGGTAGGCAGGGCGTGTTGGTACACAAGTCTGCCAAAATCAACTCTGCTTTGATGAATGCTCTTTCTGGCCCTAAGTTAGAGTCCTCGGCTCAGTTCAGGTACAATTCAGCAGTGTCCTCAGTCTGCTCCATTGCATGAGCCAGATGTGCACAGAATGATCCTTCGCAGGTTTGATGGACCTTTTTTTCAATCCTCCCGTATTCTTTGGGCCATCTTCCACCTCTAACTCTAGGAATTTCTCAATAACTTCCATCTACCAAATCATATCTTTACTAAGAGTAGTGTAAGGGTGGTACACACTCATGAACAGTCATCGCTACCTCCTAGACCATCACTTGGTAGGATGGTCTAGGATTTAAGAAACATATAAAGTCTTTATGAAGCATTCGTAGTGCTCAGAGCACTCTCTTCCTGCCCTCTCTTCTGTGCTAGCCCACATGCACTTGTGCCACCTACCTTCAGAGACTCTATGACCCATATTAGCATTCAAATCCCAAGAGGGGGAAATAAAACAATCCTGAACTGCAAGAGAAAAAGGATGGCAAGAAGCTGAAGGCTGTATCTGGCTGGTAATGAGACAAGTTCAATTGCAGCAGGCTCCTGGAAAGCTCATCAAGAACAATCCCTCACATGGTTTCAGAAAATATGCAACAGGAAATTACAGCCTGAAGGCACTGTGTTCACTAGCAATTCCCAACCAAGAAAGGAAGAGAGAGGACAGACCAAAATAATTGAATAAGACTCTTTGAGATTTATATGCAAGCTCTGCACTTGCCAAGGGAAGTGGGCAAGCAGTCAAAAGGGAATGATATATCACTAATTATCGAATCTAGGAGAGAAATAGCCTGCTTGTTGGAGAAACAATTCATGTAAAGCTTTCTCTACACTTTCTAGTGCAGATGCTGTAACATCAGCAGCATTCGGTAAAAGCACATTTCCCACAATGTAACGCTGTCTGAAGTGAGACATTTGGCAATGTACCTGTGATGGGAGGACATGGGGAAAAAAATCCCCTCCCATACTTCTTAAACTGGCACAGCTTTTGTATTCAGACTTCTAAGAGGAGACAGTCTGTGCACAAAGAATGCAAGGCACCATAAGCTATTTGTTTCTTGGAAGAAATATATAGGATATGTAGCTATATGCAGCAATTTGCCACAGTCATGAGGCACATGAACCCCTCCTTGGCAATATCCCACTAATAGCCAGCTCACTGTTTCAGGAGATTTCTTCTCTACTTTGCAGAAAGCCTAAGTAAAAGTGGAGGAAGGGAGAAAAGTGGAGGCAGAAGGAGTGGGGAAACCATTTGCATGCCCATCGAGGCCAGGCAGGACATTGCTTCCTCTCAGATGGGAGCAAGCACTACGCATCCGGAGTGCGCACAGCCAAACTGCTCCGAAGGGGCCTTCCAGCCCTGGTTCCTCCTGGAGCTGCGGCCACAGCTCTTCTTCTCTGTCTTCTTCCAGTCCCAACACATTTGCACACACTGGTCGCTTATGGGCACCCAGCACCTTCGCTCCGTGCCCACGGCCAGTGAGAGTATTGAACTATTGAGTCAGAGCTACAAAACACATTGGGAACTCTACCAGCCAGGATGCTTTAACAAATGCTAGCTTTTCACCTCGTAAACTTCTGTGTTATTACTTTGTTTTCTGGACTCAATGTTCAGAGTGAACTTTGGCTGCAGGTGTGGCTGGAGACGGAGCCCTGCAGCGGCTGGAGGCTCTGGGCTCACTGACAAAGGACAGGACAGAATAAAAACCCTTTCCCTGTTCCCATCATCACTTTACCTGTCTCTACATTTGTATGGGCTCAGCTAAATCCCTTCCAAATTACATTCCCAGCCAAATTCACGCAGCAAAAAAATCCAAACCCAACCTGGTCTGTCTTTATTCCACTCGGTGCTGTGATTAATTTTAATGCAGTCGGGATTAAGAACATTAAAAGCTGCTCTCAGCGTAAAGGCTGAGGCGGCAGCGATGGCGGGGCACCGCAGGAGCTGGGGGGGATGGGGTCGGTCTCCGGGCCCCGCGGGTCGCGGCGGGCGGTGGCGGCTTCGCGGCCCTCAGCGGCGGGAACCGCGGAGCGACGCTGCCACCTGCCGCCCGCCGCTGCCGTCGCTGCCGCCGCCGGGCCGGGGGCTGGCGGGCACAAGGCTTCCCGGGAAACCGCTGGGATTCCGGGATCGTCCTCGGGCAGGGCGAAACCAGCCCGCCTGCAGCAGGCAGCCTGCCCAAGGCTTGTATTCAAGCCGGAGGGAGGGGGTTGAAAAATCGTAAGCGGCCGTCCCTTCGGAAGATTTTGGCAGGCAGTTGTCAAAAAAGACAAGTTTCTGACAGAATGTCCAGGGTGAAGCAGACGTGGAGGAAAGAATCTGACGGAGCTCTGCCAGAGACCTCTCCCGTGCGCGGCAGCAGCGCGCTCACCGCCGCCCCATCTCTGCCCATGCCTTTCCACATGCCGAGATGATGGGGAAGAAACGCACTATTTCTTCTTCTTTTCCAGCATACGCTGTGTTAACCGTATTTTACAGCTGTGCTTGGTGTAACAGAGAGAGGGGATATTTGATGCCTCGACATTTACGGTTGTAAGCCTGCGGTACCCTGGACACATCACTGAACACCCCAGAACTGATGGATAGGGGAGAACTTGTGCTGAAAGTTCACAACCCTTTAGGATATTAACCCTAGTCTGGGTTTTGATGCCCTCATAGAACAGCTTTGCCCAGGCAGGCTGCCCCCAGCCATGCAGATTAGCAGGCTTTGCATCCTGGCCGTGCTTTGATGTACTCTTGCTGTCCACAGACCTCTTCACATCTTTTCCTAGGTTGCTGTTAAATAAGGGCTCAGATTGTAGTCTGCATGTTATCTGTGCAATCTGTGTCTGCTTTTTCTGTGTTGTTTCTTTACAGTTCACCTGTTATAACCAAAAGCCAACTTGCATTCCATTGCATCGATGACAAGATTCTTACAATCCTATGTCTTGCTCAGCATTCTCCTAGACAGGAGAGCCAGAGGAATTCATTTCTGATCAGAAGGAGAGAACTTAAAACTTCTTATTAGAGGATATGGAGGACTGTGGCAGCACTGCTTGAGAAAGTAAACCAGCTCAGAAGAGGAACCTCATTAGGTAGATTTACAGTGGCTGCTTGGTTGTACAAGGGTAAACTCAGCTAGAAGACCCTACTCTCTGTAAAGGAGCAGAGGAACTATGAAGTATATGGGGAGGAGTGCAGCAGAGAGGGGGTTGGTTGTCCCCCAGACTGCTGTTTGGGGCATGTGGGTGCGCAGGGGTGGCACTCCTCCCAGGAGGGTGACAGGGACACCCACCATCAGAGCATGCCTCCAGAGAGGAGGAAGGAGGAGGCTAAACCCAAGCACTGCTGGAAACTCTCAGGCCCTCCTTGACTTTCAGCATTTAATACATTTCGCAAAGGGCTTCCTCAGCAGCTTAAAGAAGCAGATTATTTTCTGGCTTGTGGCTTGCTTTGGGCTGATTGTATAGGAAAGCCCACTCCTAGTCCAACTCCTGTTCTGTGTTCCTTCCACAAGAAGTGGAATCTTCACCCACAGTCTGGTGTGCAGAGCTTTGGGGAACAGAAATTAACCTGTGACGTCCCCCAGAGAGGCAAAGAGAGAGCTGAAACTCTCTAAAATTCAGTCCCACCATCTCCTTCTGCTACCGTTTGGGAAGGGTGACACAAGGCTCGCTGTGGAGGGGGATATGCAGACAGGTTTTTTGGTCTTTAGGTTGTGTGAAGGAGGCAAAAACAATTATGTCATTTTCAAATTTCACTTTCCTACCACGTAATAACCAGAGCAGCCTAACCACTGACTTCTTCCTGTGTTCTCCCTAGAAATGCAGTTTTCTGAGATTTGTAGTGCCAGGTTCAGTAAGGGAGGGAGGTGGCTTTGGCTCACTGGTTTGACCACTTTGCCTTCTTATATGCTTTACTTTCTTAAGCTGAAGATGTCCAATACCTCAGCTGAAGTCATACCTGGCTGTTTTGCAGTCCACTGCTTGGTTATCGTAGGAGAACAAGAAAGCAAATGCTGAAAAGACAGCTCAAGTTAGCATTAAAACCAGTTACATGGAAAAATGCCCTCAAATATTAAATAAGACGGAGGGAAAAAAAAGGCTATCAAAGTCAGAGATACCCACAGAAGCTAAAAACGTTCTTAGGGCACGTGTGGCACTTTGCGAAAGCTTGCAGATCAGCATTCCACCAGTCTAACATGACTTCTCTGCAGTCCACCCAATCAACTACTTTGTTGGAGGCAAATCCAACTGAGAAATTAGAGCTGGAGACAGGTAAAGTGGCTGAGCTCCCAAAAAGTTAAGTGTTTCCAAGAACACTTTGCAAGACTTCAGCCAAGTGCTCTTTGTTGCCCATGGGCTTATTATTATTACTGTTTGTGCAATGTGGCTTTCTGTCTGATCTGTGGTCTTCTAACAGTACTTGTACCATTTCTCAATGTCATCTTCCACTTTTTGGAGGAGGATTTGCCTGGGTTTTGTCCTTTTGGGAAGATAAAGGAGGGACGTGGTAGAGAGTGGAGCAGTACACCTACACTGAGTCTTTTAATAAAGATAGCTGGTATGTCAGGTTTCAGTGTACACTTCGCAAAAATCATATGGCTTCTGAGTGAGTCACATCAGCGTTACCCTTCCCTGTGCATTTGGACTCCTACGTGTGCCACAGTTTACTGCACAGACAGAGTTCATTTACAGAAGGCATCAACATCATGATCTTGGGTCTAAATTGACATGTTTTTTTTTAATTGTTACAATCATACTTACCTGCATGGATGCTCCGTGGAATACATCAAGTATGCATTGGGTCTATTTGAGTGGCTTTGTGCTTCTTCCATGTCTGAGTATTTCTCATGCCCCCTCAAAATGCTCTGTCTGAAAAGCTTTGGAAGTTCATTTGCCACTATAATTTTAAATAAAGATAGCTACAAGCTTTGTTTTGTTTTGTCCTCTCTTTACCTACCTTCCCAGTTCTCTCTGACATCAAAATGAAACCTAGGTGGCAGCAGAGAAAAATTCTGACTTGACTCACTCAACTAGGATATATACAGCTTTACAACTACCATTCAAGGAATTATAGGGTCAATAGTAGCAATGTCATTAGGAAAACACAGCATGTTTTAGTACCGCTAATGTATTTAACATCAGCTTTCACCTTTATGTCAGTTGCAGCAAACCTATTATTTTTTAGAAAGCCCCATTTTCATTCTCAGGGATGATAACGTACTGCACACGAAACCTCAGCCTCTTTGGAGCTGCAGTGTTTGTCAGCTGAGGGTTGAAGAGAGGAAGGCCCCACGACTGCAGTTACCGAAATGCACATGCCTGAGTGGGAGTCGAGTGGGTATTCTTTACTGAGAACATGTCAGCCGAGAGAGGGAGCAGCAGAAATGAAACGGGATACCAAGCAGGACTTCGACAGAGGCAGAGGTACGCCTCTGCAGCTTCGGCTTCAAGTGTTCACTCAGTCTCTGTACAAAGGGATGATGTGCGATCTGCTGTATGATTTATCATTTCTAAGAAGGGCTCTTCTTTCTTTCCTAGAATGCTGCTATTTTTTTGCTCCATGTTGCAAAAGTAATACCATTGTATGTTGATATCCTGGAAATAAAATTTGGAGATTATTCAACAAAGACTTAGATAAGAGAAGAGGCTTGAGTAATTCATATTCAAAAATATTTAATTTTCAGATGTTCATTATATGTGTTAAATTCTTGGTTACATCAAAAAGATAGTAACATACAGCATCACAGTGACATAGAATCAAGCCATAACAGTGCAGTTTATTACAACCGTGTAAACAAAAAGAAGTATTCCTGTAATGGCACTCTTCATGAATCAAATTCTGGCATACAGAATCTCAGAAGTCAAACGAAACCGTTACAAAGAAAAGAAAACCCCAGATTGGAGCACAGTATATGAATCTGGCCAAAACAGCCCAATTCACATTTCCTAAGAGAAAAAAGTGTCCTCAGAATTTTTGCTTGCTTGCTTTTACAGAAATTTAATCTGAATTTTTTCAAGGCATCAGTCCAGCATGTGAAATATTTTTACTATTATTGAATTATATGAACAAAGAGTAAACATCTCTTAATTATGACCATGTGAATACCACCTACTGTGACATTAGTAAAAGAGTCAAAAGATGATTTGGGAATGTTATTGTCTGTATAGCGTGAAACCTGCAGAAGATATTCCTTAGGAAATAAAAATAAGTTATAGAGAAATAAAATCCAATGTGCTCCATCAAATACAGTTTTTGTGTGTAAATATCTAAGAGAAAAAGTAGTATCTCACTTTCCTGTAAAAGAAGTAAACGATTATAAGACAATGTATATACTGCAAACTGTAAGATGGAGTTTGAACTTGAGATCCACTCATCTCAAATAGATTTTCAATATTAGCACCTAAAACATAACACTGGGATTTAAACAATTTTAGTAGCTTTCAGGACATGCATTAGTTATAGCTTGCTTGACAGCTACAGTTTTGCCAGCAACATTTTAGTGTTCACGAGATCCTCTCAATAAAAACACATAGGTCTGAACGCCACTACATTTTACATGTATACCTTTCCTACGGGAAGTTTTGCATATGATCCATCTGCAGAAAGAAGGTCCCACAGTAGCAGGAGGTATAGATAGAGCAAAGTTACAGTTATTAAAAAATACCAGAAAACTAGGAGTATGTGATAGAATTACAAGCTGGTATCTTCAGTTTACAGAAAGCTATAAATTTGCTTGTTTAAAAAAAGACATCCAACATGTGCTTACTCACATGCTGACACAGAGTTGATGCAAACTATTTAAAAAAACCTTATAAATTTTACCCTTCAGAAATGCTGCATATACTTCACCCCCAAATAAACCAAAGCCCCCTCAGAAACAACAGGGACCTAATGTGCAGATCAACTCAAGCAACTTCCTCCATAATGAGAAGTGAACAGCAGTATCAAACAGGAAATTTCATTGAATCGTACTTCATTTCAAACACTGTTAAGTCCAAATCCAGGTTCACTTGTCATTAGGCAGTAAGACTACCTTTAAAAAAAAAAAGTTTATTTTCTTGGAGGAAGGACATTTTCTTCATAATAGCCTGGATTTACTACATTTCCAGCTGGATCATATCTAGCCACCACAAATGTTGAGCCATCACTAGCAGATGCTTTTCCGACTCCCATCTTTTTTGTGTTCTTCCAAACCATCGCTGTGAAGTGACCTGAAGAGAGAGAGATAAACATATGCATTCATTTTAGGTACTAAACTTATAACATTTAGCACGTGAGGAGCGGGGAAAGAAAGAACACCACAGAACTGTTCCTATCTCTAACAGGATAAACTAAAGGCATGAAAAGAAAACTGCATCTAGCGTTTTGTCTTGAAACAGCCTAATCTGAACTACTATTTCCAGATCCATGTCCTATATCCAAATAAGAATACCTACTAGGAGAATCATGAAAGAAGTAGCTTGATGAGGATCTGATAGAAAATTCAACAAAGACATCACGGTCTTCACTCCCTGCAGTGTGAACAGCAGTTCTGACAGTGACTATTACTCATTTACTTTGACCATCTCCTACTCCTCCATGTGTCTGCACGTGCAACTACTCAAAATAACACTGCTTTTGTGGCTTCTTTTGCCTAGTTGTAACAGCCACCCCTGCGTTGTGCTGCTCCGTCAGTTGTACCCTCTATGCATAGACAGACCTCATGGGAGAAAAACATGATTTTCTTCACCTGAAACAAGATTGAGAGTATCTCTCGCTTGAGTGTTATTGAAGGATCAACACTGGATTGCCAATATCCAGTCGATGGCCTGCTGCTGACCTCCAAATCATATCCAAAGTTATCTCTGTGATTAGAGTGATATAACTTGGTAGAAGGCACATGACAGTGTAAAGGACAGTATAGTGCATTTAGTAAAACAACTATATGATTCCAATTTGGTATTTTCTACAAATTAATTTCCCTTAAAAATAAGTTGCCTTTTAAAAACTTTGGAGTTGGAGGGAAAATACAATATTTTAAAACCCCACAAATTCTGCTTAGTTCCTTATTTCTCAGTTTCTTTTTATCCTCTTGTGAGTTTCTAATATAAAACGTTGGGGAAATTCTAATATTTTTTCCCTCTAATTTTTTTCCTATGAAATGTAGCTTTTTGAAAAATACCGAAACAAGTTGGCTAGCCAATTTCTTAAAATAAAAGCTGTGTTGTTGCAGAAATAGTGCCCAGTCAGAACTTACCTGTCCCAGAAGAAAAACCTGGGTTGTGAAAGCTGTAATTTTTTATTTCACTGTACCATCTGTCAGCCACATCCTTTCCTGAAAGACAAAAGAAATCTGCTGTGCAATCATGACATAAACACAGAAGTGCAACTCACTTTTATCTGTTCTTTGCTTCTGTTAATTGCTGGCAAGAACTTCTAGAATCATGGAGAAACAGTCTTTTCACTGAAAATAGGTTTGAAATGTAGGTAACATGGTAGTACATGTAACTTAGCAAATATTTATTTTTTCACAATACCTGTTGCTACTCAGTTACTAATTAGTCCAATGCTTTTTGTTAAGCATTTCATGCCATCAAGGCTATCAGTGACTGAGTTCTGCTTGATGCAAACACAGTCCATCAGTTTCTCCACTGGAGTGCCAGTGATGTGTGGCCAGCACAGGTTGGCTCAAAGGCTGGGCAGGTAACCCACAAAACAGCTGCAGAAGCAGGTAGAGTTCATCCTGTTCAGGGAAGATCTCTGCAGCAAGGTGCTCACCTGGTAGGATGGAGCTGATGAAGAGCACTATACTATCACCAACAGATCAGGAAACAGGACGACTCCCTAATTCTTGCCTGTGGTTAAAACTTTATAAGGTTGAAGTTAAAAAACCTTCGGACAAGAGAGATCTCTGTGGCACAGCATTTGGATTGAGATGGGGCAGAAATCCCTTTAGCCCTCAAAGAAATGTCCTTAAAGAAACCATCTGTCAATTTAACACATTATGGTTTTTTTGTGCCCACAATCTTCTGTAACTTTCAGCCTGGAAGGCAGTGAAGATATATCTCCGTCATCTTGGATGGGTGCTCCAGTTGTTAGGCTCCTACATGTGGTTTTCACCAGCTCCTCCCTCTTGTAACATCTTTGAAAATACTTAAGTGAGCTTTGACTAATTTTCTGAGAAAAAGGGCATAGGGACCTTTTCTCCAGGGAGGCCTCCCACCTGTGGATGCAGGTGTATGAATGTATCCCCTTGCAGCTCCAAGTAAATCAAAGAAACAGGACACTTGTGACATCCCCATGTTCTCATCAGCATTTAATACTTCAAGTTTCTGAGTGTGTTTATTTTTCATTGTTCTTACCTAGTCCTTGAGCCATTGCGGATGTCCACTTTGAGGGACTGTAACTTGGTGTACTATAGTCAGTCATCTCAAATATATGCTGCTGCTGTGTGGAAGTCCTTGTGTCCAGCACTGGCTCACCTCGTCGAAGGCTTTCACTGGCTGCAGCTTTATAAGGACTATGACTATGGCCAGTGATGTAGCACTACATGTCTGTGTGTCTCTAAGGCTGATGCTTGCCAAATAAATATCCTTCCTTGTTTTCTGTTGAACAGTTGAGGAACAGAAAGGAGGAGATTCTGATAATCTACAATGGATCCAGTGGAACAGGCAGCACAGAAGGTGGAAGCTCAGACCAGAATTTGCAGATGCTATGTACTCAAAAGTCAAATGTTACTTTTTTTCCATTACTGGTTGTTAGAAAATGTTCTTTTCCATTAATTGTTGTTGTGTCAAACACTCGGGGGCTGGAAAGGGGCAGGTTTTCCCTGAGTTACATCAATAATGAAATTTCTGCTTAGCATTCCAGGAAATATAACTCAAGGTCAGTTGGTTTCATAGCAAGCTGCCAACGCTGTTAAGCCTACCATCATGAAGAACGCTGGTCCCTGGTGGATTGTTGGCTGCAGAACAGCCATGACTCATGTTTTGCTATTTTGCAGCAGAAAGTCTTAAACTTGCACTGTTCTAGAAGTCAGACACTGCGTTAACTTCTGTAAACTTTAAACTTCAGTTGCTCATGAGTGCAGCCTGCTAAAAGGATGGCGTTGTAGCCTGGCAAGCTGGCTGTCAGAGCTGTCACTGAAAATATCGAATGAAATGCCATCTCTTGAGAGGTTTGTGGACTAAAAGTACTATGAACTTATCTATGCCACACTGCTTGCTAGGAATGGTGCTCTTTTAGTAGAGTCAATTTATGTTTTCTACATAAAAAGATAGCAAAAACTCTCTTGCTTCCCAAAGTAAATGTTTTGGGAATAACAATAACTTCCTTCTTTCCTTGCTCTCCCTGCGCCAAACAACAAACCCTGTAGACCTGTTTTACGGCTGAAGTCTGTAACAAAATTAAATATTTGTTCATTTGTTACTCACACTAAAGCTAAAATGAAGACAGAAAAAAAGTGCAAAGAGCAATCTTAATGCAATACAAGGGGAAAAGAAAAGCCCATAGTAAAAATCCCACAAAAACCCAAGCAGACCATCCTGTCCCACCCCAGACTTCAAAGCTATGAAGGATTTAGATGTGTTTGTGGCAAGCTAGGTGGAACAGAAGTACAGAATGTGACCGCAGACATGTCAGATCTTAGGAAGCACATGTATTTTATGTGTACAAGTGCTCAAGTGACTATACTATGTAAACAGCATTTTTACAGATGTAGGACTGCATTCCCTCTGTTAACATGTCAGTGTGATATAGCATAAAGTTCAAGAGAAAGTCATCCTCACTCTGCTTACTGTAGCTTTAAGATGCGTACCTACGCTTCATGTGACAAGAACTTAAAATCTCCATAATGGAAATATTGCAGGACAAAGGGAAGTTTTGACAAACACTGTATCTCCTCATAATTATTTTTTTTTTAATTCAGATAGTACTATAATGGGAAAATTGGTAACTCTATAATTCAAGGGAAATGGCAATGGCATCAGGTAATACCTCAATCCTGTACATGAAAGACAACAAACAAACACAGCTAGTTAGCACGATCTAGGATGTGTTAATTCCCAGCCTTCGAGGATGAAAACTTGCAACTTGTTGTGGTCAGGCAGTGAAAGCCTAGAAGCCGATAGCTGTGCTTCGTTTTTCATGTGCAGGATCGGGTTATCATCATATGGCATTGCTGTCATCCTCCTTGAATTAAAAGAGTCATTGCATCATAGGCTGTGAGAAAGGTGACCAAAGGACTAGGCAACTTTGGACAGCCTGTGTCTTGAAATCACATTAAAGAAGTGTCCTGGAAGTGAAGGAAATTAATTGTACCTGTCACATGCCAAAGGAGGTGAGGGGGGTCCTACGTGAAAGTTGTTACATGAGAAGACAAGCAGGTACCTAGTGATTAACACGCTCTCTTTCCTCTGAAATACTTTTCTTCTGATTCTTTGCCCCTTGAGGAGCAGTAAACAATGCGGTGGTGGGACATAAACCAAACTAGTGTTGAAAGTGACAGCTGATACCTAGGGGACTAAGGGAAAACTGTGTTTTAAGCCCGGTGACCGCCAGACTTCCCAGGGCCTTGAGAAAAATGACCCAAAAGAGAACAGCAGAGGGGTCAGCTGCTTTGGCAGCAACTTGCATCCTCAGGCTTGCTGGTTCAGAGAACTGACCACAGAGTTTCAATTTCAAATTATTACAGAATGAGTGATGCAGTTATATCCAGCATCCATTTCCCTTGCATTTGAATGTTTCATTCAAATGAATGAAACTCCACTCCACTCCAAAAAGCTCTCCCAAAACAAGGGTTGGTTATTGTTCAAAATGCAGGAGGAAAGCACACAGAAAAGAAATCTCACTCCCACCCTTCTTTCTTGATTATAGCTGAAATAATAGAAGTTTACTTCTATCAAAAAGCACGCAGATCTGTCCCACAGTCAGCGCTGCGGCTTCTCTTCTGTTGCTCCACTTGCAGAACCAATTAGAAGATTGCCTTTTTTTTTTTTTTTTAAATATCCTTCCTGTTTGCATTGCCGTAAACCACATCCAGTTTCAACGCTTTCTCTATGGAAACACAGCTTGACTCCACCCTTCTTTTAGCGATAGCTGACTGGTGACCTGGTCAGTTAGACATACGAGATGTTCGTTTCTGTACAGGCTGCCTCTCACTCTAATCAGTTTCATTAGCACCATGTCTCTCTGGGCATATCTACATTGCACAAAAACATGGTGCAACAGTCCTTGAATTAGTACCCAAGTATAGTTCTGTCCAAGACTTGGTCTAGCACAGCATAGTCACATTTATTTAGTTTTTGCCCAAGCTACACGCTAGTAACATGGCCACCATGATTGAGGTCAGTCCATACACAGGACTAACAGTCCTGGTGTAAAATTCTTCTAATGATGGCACTCTCTGAAGGGTAGACAGATAAAAAGGGGCCACTGCATGTAAACAAATGTCAGTACTCTTCTCTGACCATGCCCTGTATCTGATCAGTTGTCCTGCTGTCTTATTGAATTTAATTTCTAGCTATTCTCCTGGATGAGGAGCTCTATTCTGGATAGACAGAGGGGAGGGTGCTGTCTGAGTGCCAACAACTTGTATCAGACCAAGGGTTGCAGGGACCTGGATGCCTGCAGTTGCCAGCAACTGGGGTGCCAGTGTGGTTGCGAGTGTGCGAGCACTATGAAGCACAAGCTGGATTAGAGTAGGTGAAGTGATGTGGGAAGAGCTGCTACAGGAGTGTACAGCTACCGCAGGGACAAGGTGGGTCCTGGCTGACGGCCAGAGAGCTGCGGGTGCACGTGTGCGAGACGTGCCGTACCGGTAATGGGAGTGGAACTGCAGCCTCAGGGGTTTGTACACCCAGGTGCCAGCTACTGGGGAGACTGGGATCCAGGGGCAGTTACTGGGTGGACTAAGTGTCTGAACCCAGCTACCGCAGGGATCCACATTGGAATTTTATTTTCATTACTGAAATATGTATATATTATTTTTTTTTTACATACATATATATATAAATCTATTACTGGAAACATATTTTAATATCAAATATTATATTATTATCTATATTCTAATAAGATTCTTCTTCACGATCAGCCAGAAAGAGGAACAGGATGAGGCCACTGGCGCTGCTCATATGAATGCTGACTGCCTCTGTCTGTGCTGATCCATGTGGCCACCTGCACATATACACCTGTACATGTTGTACATGTGTGCTTGTGTGTGCACACCTGGGAACACACTCTCAGCCTTACTACTGGGAACACAAGGCTGTGGCAGCCCTACGACTGTGTTCGGATCCCCCTAACATGGAATTTCACTGGGACCTGCCTTACTGTTTCTCTTCACTCTAAAGAATCCTTAAATCTTCAGGTAATGTCACTAACTTGCTAAAAACATTCTAATAAAAATCACACAGGGTATACTTCTCTGCGAGGATGGGCAGCACCATAGTGATCTACTTAAAAACTAGGTACCCCAAACCTCAGAGTTTCCTCAAACATTTTTCTAGCTTTTGTTCTCACAACCTTCCTTCTCCCAGTCTGAGGGGAAAGAAGGTAGAGGTAGATTTAAATCTGTCTCAAAATTAAAATATCTATGTAGACTGAAGTCATACTAATGGTTTTAGAAAGTCATCCTCTACTTCCAGCGTCCCTCACACAGGTCCTTATTTTATTTTACTTGATTTTATTTAACAGTACTGTATAATCCCGGTGTTAGACAGCAGGAGACGCACCAAGGCAGACTCTCACTCAGACCACGCTCCTCCAGGACCAGGGCAGCGGGTGTCTGTGCTGCTTTGCCCACTAGCCTCCATCCGTAGGCAGACCCAGGTTCCTCCCATAACAGATTTGGCTGATAACATCCAGTGAGTTTCTCTTACTAACTCTCTAGAGTTCATAGGCAACACGGCACGTTCTTCATGACCACCCCAGCCGTCCCAACCAGAATGTAGTCATCCAGTTCTTGCCTTCAGCCTTCCGACACACGAGAAATGAGACGAGGCATCCCGAGAAGCCTGACATACTCCAGCTGCCAAGGCAGGCTGCGGTCTCTCGCATTAGTGGCAGATGACAACTCACTCATTTGAACACAGACAAAGAGAAGTCTGCCACAGAGACGTTCCTGCAGGACTGGAGGGAGGAAACAGCTGTCAACTATTTCTTGGATTACAGGGATAAACATATTTCCAGCGACAGCTTTAGGCTATGTAACTCTAAAGTCCTGAATACAATTCAAGGTATTCTTGTACCAGGAGAGGGGTCAAACTAGAAAGCTTTTATAGTTGAAAGCTTAAATCTTTTCTGAAACAAGAAATACATCTTCTGGCATTGTTACAGAACTCAGTAAGAGCCAGAATAAACAACAGCATCACATTTTTAGAGAGAATACAGAGTATGCTGCAGGTTTACTGAGTTTTGCTTTATCTAGGAAAGAAACCAGAAGACACTGCCCGCCTTTGTTAGGCCCTTGAATGGATGCCTTAATATAAATTTCAGCCTCATTGAGCGGGGTACAAATTAACTATCCAAAGGGAGCTATACGAGAAAAAGGAAGAATGAACCAGCTCCACAGAGATGAAGACTAAGCCCAGATAGGAGAATAACTTTCTCTGAAGATCTAGTTTTCTCATTCTGGTACTTTGAATGATCCTGCTACACAGGAAATGTCGAAGCGTTTCACAGAACAAAAGAGGATGGAGCTTAATTTTCTCAGTAAGACATTCAAACCTGTGGATAAAAAAATAGCAACAAAATTGCTCAAAACTGGCAAGTTACGTATGGAAAGAGTGCACTGAAGAAAACAAATGGGATCCAGAAAAAGAAAGGCATTATATAGCTTATGGAAGGATCAGTATGTTTTGTTTCCAGCTTTCTGAATGGGAATTCTGTGACTTTAACCCCAGGGGAAGGAGCACAGGCCATTAACACAAACAAGAAGGAAGAAGTAAGCTCAGTCAGTGAGTCATAACCACTATGCAAACTTTGCCATACATCTGTGTTTTCCCATGCTGCTCCGAACTCTAGCCTCAGACTCCTGCAACGGACAAAATGCCAGATATGAGTAGATCAAATTGTATTTTTCCTCCTCAGGTTTCTTTTTCAATGTGAAAAAATACCCACTGGGGACTACAGCTGGCACTTGCAGAGGAACCGAGCAGTGTCTCTGGGTCTAAAACTCACTCACTAAAATTTCCAGGTCCTTCAAACAGGGCCTCCAGCCTGCAGAAATGAGCTTCTGTCTCCTTGAGGCTGTGCTGGAAATTCCAGGGGTGGATGGGAATAAAAAAAGCAAATGGTCACTTTTCATATATCCCACCTGCTGTCTCGGCAGGCTAAGGCATGAGCCCTGCCTGCTGGAGGAGGCAGGAGGGAAGAGCCTGCTGAACATCGCTCCCACTGAGGCTCACCGCAGGCTGGCAGCCTGGCCAAAATTCAGCTCCTCGAGCATCCAAACCGAAGGCTGCCAGTTATGTGTTACATTTATGATCAGAAAATATATGGAGTATTTTTGTCTCCAAAAATGAAGGCATGGAAAAGGGCTCAAAGCCTGTTCGCTGACAGAGCAGAGGAGACTAGAGGTCTAATGCATTAGCCTCTGTCCCTTTGGTGTCTGCCCCCCCCTTCCCGTTTCTGCCCCCACAAACAGGAACTGCTGTGTAGTGTGCAAAGACCATTCTTCCACCTTCCTCACCGCAGCTGGCCTGTGGTCAGCCCTGTCTTTGGCTGGGACAAACTAAGGACAAAGGCAAAGTACAGGGCATTGACGGCTTCCTTCTCTCCTCCCATGGACATACAAGTAGCCCTCAAGACAGGTCCACCGCTGGGACATATGGAGCGGTCTAGCTGCCAAGTCCCTCCTCCAAAGGGACAGAGCACACTACCACAGTCCCTTGCCCTCTCCATGCCTACATGTGCTTCTTGCTCTCAACACATGTAGGTGACTGCAAACCAACATCCTGTACCCGTGGAGCCTGGGCTGGGATGTGGTAGACACATTTTCGAAGCAGAGGAAATGCCAGTATTCCTGCAAACAAGACACTCTGAGCCCAAAGTACATGAGACAAGCCATTTATCCAGTGTCTGTGAGACAACAAGAGAAGAAAGCTTACCTGACTGGTCATAGGATGCCCATGCTAGGTTTTCTCCACATTTTTCATTAGCAGACTCGGAGCTGTGTTTGAGGACCCCCGTGGCAGCCAGTTCTTCTGCATACCTAGCAAAGGAGCCCACACATTGAGTCATGGGCCACAGTGAGCAGAAAGGAGGAGGAGCAGGAGAAAGGGGAGGAGATGCAAGCAAGGAATTTTTCTGGAAAATGATGGTTTAAGCCAAGTTACTCAGCTGCAAAGCCCTGAAGCCAGGGATGCTTTAAGCTTAGGATGTTTTAAGATGTAGGAGTTAGGCAAAGGAAAGGCCTGGAGGCCATTTTCCCTGTCTTTCATGAGCATCTGTGTCAGTGCTGAAAAGGGCCTAGAAGAAATCAAAGGGCAAATCTTCCTCTACCATGTTCCGCCCAGCACCTGTAAATCCACCAGCCATCCTTAGCTGCACCTGCTGGTGGAAAGGGAATTACCTGCGGCATGTGCTACAGGTGTCACCTCCTGACATTTCCAGGCCCCTTGCAGGAGTAACTTAAACATTCTCAATGAGATGGAAAAAAGACTGAAGAGGGGATTCAGTCAAAGCAAGTGTAAAAAAACCTACACTTACAAATGAAAAAAAAAAAGCCAAACACAAAACAAAAGTAAGGTGCCAGGCAACAGTACAGAGGAGAATGGGACCACATGGAGAACCGAAGGCAACAACTGTGTATACCAACAGAGGAATAAGCAGCACTGTTTATATAGAAGTTGATACATGTGAGAACGTGGGAGGTATTTTATTGTCTTATGACAATACGGTTAAGAAGAACATCATGTGTAAAACAAATATTCTCTTTATTCAACATTGGAAAGGTTTCAGTACAGAGACAGTGAAATTGGAAAGACTATTTGTTATTTCTCATGGCACAAGAAATAGGAAGCAACACACGAAATCATCAGGTCAGAGATTCAAAAGTTAAGTAAGACAAAGCACTTTTTCTACAGCTGTGCAGCACAAGTCATCGTCACAGGACAACACAGCCACCAAGGCACGTGTGGGTTTGAAAAGGAGCTAGACAAATTTACTCTGTGTGTGTTTGGGGAATCTTCAGAAGTTATTTAATAACAGTAACAAAAAAATGAGGATACAACCTATTGCTTAGGAAAAATGTAATTTCTAGGAGAAATCTGTAATTTCCAGGAGGAGATAACGGGGGAAGGATCACCATATTTGTTTTGTCCTGCTACTCCTTCCCTAATCATGAATTACTGGCATCTGCCAGAGACAGGAAATTTGTCCAGCTGAACATTTTGGCCCAAGCTAGTACTTCAGCCATTACGTTCTCATTTCCTTCTGTCCTAATCCTCCCACCAAAACAAACAAACAAAAAAGTATTTAGCTGCCTCCATTAATTTAGAAATAATGAAAACTTGTCAGCTGTCAGTCTGCTAGATCCTGATCTAGAGGATCTCTAGATCATCCTTTGTGCTCTATATCATTACAGTCCTGTAATTTTTCTCTTCAAAGATTCCCATATCCCAGGCAAGAGGCAAGACTGGAACAAAACACACATTGCACACGGACCAAGTTGCCAAGGATTTGAGGTGAAGGGTGATTAATTCACTCTAGCTCAAGCAGCTGAAAGCATGAGGTTTGCATCTGAGATCATCATGCTATGCTTCATTATAGTCAGATAAACAGACACCTGTTGAGGGTGACTGATCTCATGCTAAAGCAAAGGATCCAATAGTTAATTCATCTAGCCTGTCACAATTATTGGAACTCAAAATAGTAGGAAACAGACAATTTTCAACATAGATTGAGAAGCAAGGAAAAGTACCCAGAGATACACCAGGTATATATCAACAAAGATATCAGATATAAACAAAAAAAATATATCGGATATACCTAAAGAAAAGGTGAAGTTCTTCTTTGAATTTAAGATTATGCAAAATCTGTCTTGACAAGTAAGAGTATTGTATTTCATGTCTTCTCTTCAGATCAAACCATTTCTGGTTCTTGCTATCAACCAGTATCACCAGTCTCTGAACATGCGTCTTTTAATTCTTACAAGTGAAACTACAGACTGCAACCAAAGGTTTCCTATTGTTATTCATTACAGTGGGGAAAGTCAGCTGAGACCAGAGAGGACTGTGAGGAATTCCATAAGGACCTAAAAATACTCAGCAAGGGCAACAGCACACTTAGAGATAAATGTGGAGCACTGCATATTGGACAGAATAATCTGAACTATTCATACAAGTTGACTTGTTCAAACCAACTGTAGCACTTTGGAGACACAAGTGTTATTGACAAGTCAACGAAACTTCTTCGTCGTTGTGAGGCATCATGTAAAACAGAAACAAAACCACCCTTTGAAGGACAGAAGGAAAACCCCGGAAGATTACAAAGGTATGTGGATGAGTCACTGGCCTTCCATCTCTTAGAAATACTGTATCCAGTTATTGTGCTGTCTCAAGAAAAAAAAAAAAAGTGAAAAAATAAAGACAGAATCAGATTTTGCTTGCAGCCAGAGGGCTTGTCCACATGCCACGTACACGGTGCATTGTACAGTACAATATCTGGTGGAGATCTCTGGTCTAGGAGTGTGGGAGCTGATGCATCTGTGCGACAGTGGAGCACCATGCTGGGAGAGTAAATCAGGCTCTGGAAAGGCTACAGCCTCTCTGGCTCCCAGCCAGCTGGCATGGAGAAGTCTGCACAGTTATGGTAGAAAGCCTAACGGGAGACGAGGTCTCATGTCTGCAGGGAGCAAACTGGCCACTATTTACCTATTATGGAAAAATATTTAGCTTCTGAATAATCAGTATTTACACCTTCCGGTATCTCCTTTGTACTGTGAGGATCGGCCTGAAAAAACTGAAGATTTTAAATCTACTTTGAAAAAGGTAGCTGTAAAGGGAAAAGAAATAATCTGGCTGTCGTGTCTACAGCAAAGAGGACAAGCAGTATTGGACCCAAATTTCTGTAAGGAAGACTTAAGTCAGATAGCAGGAAGATGGGTCCACTCTACAGTAGACTGACAAGAAACTGTGCAGTCTTCAGCACTGGAGAATAGGCAAGATGTGTCCCTCCTGACAGACTAGAGAGCAGAGTATACTGATTTTGCTTTGGGGGCAGGGAGATAAACAATTTGATCTGAAATTACTTCCTTCTGATTCCATTGATCTCAGACCAGCCATTGCTTCCTACCATGAAAAAGTTATTTTCTCACTATTTCAGAAGCAGTGGGTATTCTCCTGCAGATGACAATCCATCATCAGACATGGCGAAGCATGTTTTAAGCACCCTCTACAGAGGAGACACACCAGTGTAGACAGATGCAGCCCACATCTGGAAAAGGGTGCAAGAAAGATTTACACAGTTGTGACCACAGAAGTGCCCATGCGACCAGCTGGTGCTATGTGATGGAGAAAGAAGGGATGACAAGAGTTGGGTAGGGAGACAGGAGCAGAGTCCCTCACTTTCCACCTAGTAAGTCTTCATCGAATATCAGCACGTCAAAAGGCAAGTATTTTTGCAGTATACATAGTCAAAACTAACAGATAAAAGTGTCACAAATCTCATCAAAGAAAGGATTGAACTCACTGTTGGGCTCCTCTGTTTAGCTTCTTGCAGAGTTTTAATGGAGGGACTCCGTGTTTCTTCCTGTAGTCATTGTGTGCTTTCAAGATTTCTTCAGCAAATTGTTTGGAAGCTGAAATCACATCAAAAAAATTGGAAAGGTCTGTCAAATGCAGACATCAGTGAAGACAGAAAAAGCATACTCTGTAGCTAAGTGGCTGATGCAGGCTGGAATGAAGAACAGAAGAATGCCACTCTCATCCTGGCAGTAGGATGAAATGAACCATTAATGCCGTCCATCCAGCAACTAACTCATTAGTTAGAGATATTCTTATTGGGATAGTACAGACTAACTAAAGGTTGAAGAAAAATGTGAACTTTATTCTTTTCCTCAATAGCAAGGTGATTTAAGGTTAGACTGACTTTCATTTTAAGATTTCAGTGCACTGCATCACCATTGCACAGAAGTCTCAGAGCATGTGACAAACAGGTTCTTTAAGGAGATGACTAAAAATACAAATTATTGTTACTGAATGCAAGAATTTTCTATATTAGACAAGACACCACCTAAAGAAAACAGAGATATTAAAATGTGTAGAACTATGCAAATACTTTGAAACACACACCATTCTTTTTATTCATCATATAGTATGAATTTGTAGAAATCTCAAAATGCACCTTTATTTGGCTCAAGACAAATAATTGTTCACAAACAGCAAGTGGTAAGGAAAGAAATGACTGCTGGGGATGACTTTTTTTTTTCCCCGTGCTAATGCGCTTTCAGTAAATACCTGCATTCCAAAGTTACTGCAAAGCTTTAAAAAAACCTTGTACCCTGATAAACTTCAGACTTTCAGCAGCAGAAGGCACAGGACAAGTGGCAGTGCCATTTTCAATTTTGTACGTCACAAGTTGCACATCAGCAAACAAAACAGGTACGTCCACTCGGTGTTTAAGCACCCACACACCCTCTTGCTAAGAAGTCTGTCTCATCACTCTTACTACCATTGCTCCCAGCTCACTGATTCTATCATCTGCTGCATCATGCAGAGTCATGGCCTATTTCTAAGGCATTTATCATAGGCTACCGAGGAAAGCAAGCCTGCAGCCAGTTCCCTTAATTTCACTGATGCAGGGGTCTATGCTTCCAGCAGGGAAATTTTAAGACAGTCTACAGATCAAAGAAGTTGAAATATACAGCTTTGGAAGTTGCATCACATACTCCAGGCTGCATTTTTCTGCACAAGACCATCTTAAAGCTTGTGGCTGTTATCACCTATATCTCATCCGCTCAGCGTTAAATGGTAGATAAACAATCCAACCTGCAAATGTGAAAGTTTCTATTCAAATTATTTGAACTCAATAACAAACCAAAATTTAAAAAAAAATAAGTCAACTGAAATACAGGCCTTGTCAACCGTCAGTCCATCCATTAACAGAAATGTTGCATAATCCAGCTCTGTACTAACATTTTGACTTACAAAGACCAACAAGACACAGGCAAATCTGATTTTCTAGCCACAGCAGACACCGTTCTGCTGTCCCTAGAGAGTCTCCACCCTCCGCTTCCCTCAAAGGTGGCTGCTACAGAAACACTTATCTACCATGACTCAAGCTCATGTGCTAACCGCCTCCTTCTCTGCACAGCTTCTCCCATGCATGCTGATGTGTGGAGAGAGACGCCCAACTGCCAAATATATTTCAGATTTATTTTGGAAGACATGCTAAGTTTTTCCATTTTACCAATGTTCCATACACTGAGAAACCAGACATTAAAAGTGAGAGTTAACAGGAGTTTTCAGGCTCCCACCCAAATGGGAACAGTTTCTCAAACAGCTTTGGAGACGTACTTTTTTCCCTTCATGTAGGCTGCCTAAGCAGCTAGAAAAAATTACTTCCTACTGCCAGGAAGTTAGCTCTGGTCATGAATCACTACATCGCTTAATAAGTAAAACAACTAAAGGTATTAGATACAGTTGCTTGCTTCTCATTATTCAATTACTTACCTCTATTTTGGATTCTTCTGGAACATTGGCTAGGATAATGAGACAGCACGTGACAATGAATTTCCAGGCTATGACGTGATACAGAGCACACCTTACAATTGTTATGTTTTTGGAATTTCAGTTTCACTTATCAACTTTGTGTGATCACGGAAACGTAAGCTGAGGCATCTAGGTTGCCTTTTCCCATCAGAGTTGTTTTTCTGAGTATTCTATTTCTCTATTCTCTTACTGTCTCTAAACTGTGCCAGTCTACTCAGTCTTTCTCAGGTGAAGAGCTCTTCATGCCCAAATCCTTCCTGCCTCTTCTCCAAACCCTGTCTTCCCTTAGTTTGGACATCAAAACAGAAGCAAGTTATCTGAACACGTCTTCCAGAATACTAGCTGCTCTTCAACAGCTTTGCAGCTGTCAACTGGACCTACTCCACTGGTCTTGCAGAGCTATAAGATGATGTGAGGAAAGAGTTACTGTGAAACATTCCACAAAACACAAATATAAAACCTCTCTACCCAATACCTACACAACAGAAATGCTGTGGATAGCCCTTATGTCAGCACTCAGGATGCACAACACTGTACCAGGCATGCACTTGACTAATAAAAAAGGCATACTTTTTAATGGCTAAGTATCTACCCCAGCAATTCAAGAAAGACCACAGTATCCATTTCTAGAAGTATCATTGTTTTCTCAGTGCTCTCTGTCCTATTGTTTATAGATTAATCCTCACTGGTAATTTTGTACTTACTATACATACTACGTTTTTCTATTTAGCCTTCAGATAATTAACATATGCAGTCATCAAGAGAGAGTTGGGGTTGTATAGCCTGGAGAAGGCTCTGGGGAGACCTTATTGTGGCCTTTCAGTACCTAAAGGGGGCTTACAAGAAAGATGGAGACAGACTTTTTAGTAGGGCGTGTTGGTGACATGACAAGGAGCAATGGTTTTAAACTAAAAGAAGGTAGAGTCAGGCTAGATATAAGGAAGAAATTTTTTTAAGATGAGGGCGGTGAAACACTGGAACAGGTTGCCCAGAGAGGTGGTAGATGCCCCATCCTTGGAAACATTCAAGGTTAGGTTGGACGAGGTTCTGAGCAACTTGATCTAGTTGAAGATGTCCCTGGTCATTGCAGGGCGTGTTCGACTAGATGACCCTTAAAGGTCCCATCCAACCCAAACCATTCTATGATTCTATGAAATGGACCTCATGTAGAATCCTACACAGAAGTGTACCATTATGTCTGTCTCAATCCCTCTTTGAACTGTGACATAGGCCTCAACTCTTCACCTAATGTGTGCATGACAGGTAAATGGAGACAATGATTCCACCTTTCAATTCTGCCCCAAAATAAATAATTCAAAATGTGCTCATATAATGGCTAAAGCAACATATCTGAACTGCAAAATACACTTCCAAGGACCCACCCTTTTGGAAACAGGTGAACACAAAAACCTGATACCAACAGCCCTGGCAATGTGACTCATGTTACCCAGGACACTGCATGTTACTTCCATACTCTTTCCTGCCCAGAACCCAGGCAGAAAGAAGGCAAGTGCCAGGATACATGAAGAGGGCACAAATGCAAAATGGACAGAAAACACATAAAAAGGTAACCAGGTAACCATTTAAACACCAAGTATAGCTTTGCTTTAATAATTAAATCCCTTCAGTCTCCCTGGACTCTGCAGAATTGCTATATCATACTCCGATAGCAGAAATGGGGTGTGGAATAAGAATGCAGCAAATACAACTTTTAATATGCCCAACAAGTCTGTGAAAAAATTAATTGGAGGCTTTAGGGAACTGTAAAATAATAATATCAAGAAGTCCTTTGTTACTGTCCCAGATAACTGAAGATACCTCTATTTCAACAAACTTCTCAAAGTACCTTAACAGACTGGAAACAAACAACATTCCTGAGTAAAGATGTCTCAGATTCTAATGACCACATTTTCATCTAGATCTTTCTAAGAGGTCTGACATATTTATTATTAATAATCTCTATTAATAATCTTTATCCTCACTTGAAATGTAATTCCCTGGAAACTAGCCCCAGATGAATCTTCCACGCTCTTGAGAATAATGTTCCTTCAATGGAGAAGTGAGAGATATTTAACTGATAAGAGAAATATTAAGAGAACAGTTACTTCTCCAGTGCATTTTGACTCAGCATTTTGGTTTGAAGTCACAAACACTCCAAGATGGTTTTATACTGGCTGGCCTCTGCAGTGCCACAGGGAGTGAATATTCCATGTTTCTTTCTCCATGTGTTTGACTGCATTTTCTTGCTTCTCATTTGGGACAGTAGCATCTCCAAAGACTGGCCCTTTATGGGAGCATGGATCTGACACTTCGATCCATAAAAATGAACCTCTTTCAGTGCTAAATTCCTCTGTTCTCTAACAAAACTGGCTGACTGCTTGGAAATAGACAGAAGAAATGAAATCACGTATACATCCTGGAGGGAAGGAAAGATAAAAAGATACTATATTCAAACAGCATTAGAATCATAGAATCATAGAATCGTTAGGGCTGGAAGGGACCTTCAAAGGTCATCTAGTCCAACCCCCCTGCAAGGAACAGGGATATCTCCAACTAGATCAGGTTGCTCAGGGCCTCATCCAACCGGGCCTTGAACGTCTCCAGGGATGGAGCATCCGCCACCTCTCTGGGTAACCTGTTCCAGTGTTCTACAACTCTCATAGTAAAAAATTTTTTCCTAATATCCAATCTGAATCTACCTCCCTCTATTTTAAAACCATTACCCCTTGTCCTATCACAACTGGCCCTCCTGAACAGCCTCTCCCCATCTTTCTTGTAGGCCCCCTTGAGGTACTGGAAGACCGCTATAAGGTCACCCCGGAGCCTCCTCTTCTCCAGGCTGAACAGCCCCAACTCCTTCAGCCTGTCCTCATAGGAAAGGTGCTCCAGCCCTCTTATCATCTTCGTGGCCCTCCTCTGGACCCTCTCCAACTGGTCCATGTCCTTCTTATGTTGGGGACTCCAGAACTGGACGCAATACTCCAAGTGAGGTCTCACGAGGGCAGAGTAGAGGGGGAGAATCACCTCCCTTGACCTGCTGGCCACACTCCTCTTGATGCAGCCCAGGATGCGGTTGGCCTTCTGGGCCGCAAGAGCACATTGCCGGCTCATATTGAGCTTCTCGTCCACCAGTACTCCCAAGTCCTTCTCCTCAGGGCTGCTCACGATCCATTCACCACCCAGTCTGTATTTGTGCCTGGGATTGCCATGACCCAGATGTAGGACCTTGCACTTGGCCTGGTTAAACTTCATGAGGTTGGTACGGGCCCACCTCTCCAGCCTGTCGAGGTCCCTCTGGATGGCATCCCTCCCTTCCAGCGTGTCGACGGCACCACACAGCTTGGTGTCATCGGTGAACTTGCTGAGGGTGCACTCCATGCCACTGTCCACGTCACCGACAAAGATGTTGAAGAGGGCCGGGCCCAACACGGACCCCTGAGGGACGCCACTCGTGACCGGTCTCCACATGGACATCGAGCCGTTGACCACTACTCTCTGAGTACGGCCATTGAGCCAATTCCTTATCCACCGAGTGGTCCATCCATCAAACCCATGCCTCTCTAGTTTAGAGAGAAGAATGTCGTGCGGGACAGTGTCAAAAGCTTTGCACAAGTCCAGGTAGATGACATCCGTTGGTCGACCCTTGTCCACCGATGCTGTCACCCCATCGTAAAAGGCCACCAAGTTGGTCAGGCACGATCTGCCTTTGGTGAAGCCATGTTGGCTGTCACCCACCACCTCCTTGCTCTCCATGTGCCTTAGCATGGTTCCCAGGAGAATCTGCTCCATGACCTTGCCAGGCACAGAGGTGAGGCTGACCGGCCTGTAGTTGCCCGGGTTCTCCTTGTTCCCCTTTTTAAAAATGGGGGTTATGTTCCCTCTCTTCCAGTCATCGGGGACCTCGCCAGACCGCCACGACTTCTCAAATACAATGGCCAGTGGCTTGGCAACTTCATCCGCCAGTTCCTTCAGGACCCGCGGATGGATCTCATCAGGTCCCATGGACTTGTGCACCTTCAAGTTCCTCAGATGTTCCCGAACCTGCTCTTCAAGTACAGTGGGCGGTGGTTCATCCTCACAGTCCCTGCTAGTTCTTTCCACAGCTTGGGTGGTAAGACAAGAGGCTTTATCAGTGAAGACTGAGGCAAAAAATTCATTGAGTACCTCAGCCTTCTCTATGTCCTGGGTAACCAGAGCACCAGTATCCTTCCGGAGGGGGCCTACATTCTCCTTGGACTTCCTTTTGTCCCCTACATACCTATAGAAGCATTTCTTATTGCTTTTTATATCCCTTGCCAAATTCAATTCCTTCAGGGCTTTAGCCTTCCTCACCTGATCCCTGGTCACTCGCACAGCTTCTCTGTATTCCTCCCAGGCTATCTGTCTCCGCTTCCACCCTCTGTAGGCTAACCTCTTCATTTTCAGTTGGCCCAGGAGCTCCTTGCTCATCCACGCAGGCCTCCTGGCCTTTTTGCCCGACTTGTTCTTCGTCGGGATGCACCTCTGCTGAGCTTGGAGGAGGTGCTCCTTGAATGTGGACCAACTTTCCTGGGCCCCTCGTCCCTCCAGGGCCGCCTCCCATGGCACTTTGCCCATCAGGTCCTTGAAGAGGCCGAAGTCTGCCTTCTTAAAGTCTAGGGTACAGAGCTTGCTGAGTGGTTTCCTTGCTGCCCCATGGATCTTGAACTCCACCGTGTCGTGGTCACTGCAGCCAAGGCTGTCCTTAAGTTTCACCTCACCCACCAGTCCCTCCCTGTTGGTGAGCACAAGGTCGAGCATGGCACCCCTCCTTGTCGGCTCCTCTATCACCTGCAGGAGGAAGTTGTCATCCACGCATTCCAGGAACCTCCTGGACTGCCTGTGCCCTGCCGTATTGTCTCTCCAACAGAGATCAGGGTGGTTGAAGTCCCCCATGAGGACCAGGGCTTGTGACCGCGAGGCTGCTCCTATCTGGCTATAAAGCGCCTCATCTGCTCTGTCCTCCTGGCCAGGTGGCCTGTAACAGACCCCTACCGTAACATCCCCTATCCGTCTCTGTCCTCTAATCTTGACCCATAAGCTCTCTGTCAGCTCCTCCTCCGACCCCAGGCGAAGCTCCACGCATTCCAGCCGGTTGCTGACATAGAGAGCGACACCCCCTCCTCGTCTCCCCTTCCTGTCCTTTCTAAAAAGCTTATACCCCTCCATGTTGACACTCCAGTCATAGGAGTCGTCCCACCACGTCTCCGTGATGCCAATAAGGTCGTAGCCCTGCTCATGTGCACGCATCTCCAGCTCATCCTGTTTATTTCCCATGCTGCGTGCGTTGGTGTACATACACTTCAGCTGGGCCTCCGACAAAGCCGACTCGCTGGCTGGAGCGACAGGGGTTCTCTTGGACGGCAGTGTAAGTTCGTTTGAACATACCTGCGATCCTTCCCCAGCCTCTGGACCCTCACCCTCAGTGCTGGTACTGGTGCCATGCTGACAGCGGTATGAATCTGACTTCTTGGCTGGAGCGGCTGGAATTCCCTTCTTCTGTTCTACGGGTACTTCCAGCATATCTTTATCATTCTTGATATTCCCCCCTCCCCCTTCAAATCTAGTTTAAAGCCCTGCCAATGAGCCCTGCTAGCTTTTGAGCTAAGACCCTGGTTCCCCTCTGAGAAAGGCATGTTCCATCCGGTACCATCAGACCTGGTTCAGGGAAAGCCTCCCCATGATCAAAGAAACCAAATTTCCGTCGGTGGCACCAGCCTCTGAGCCATCTGTTAATCAAATCTGATTTTCTGTTCCTCTCTATGTTCTTTCCTGCCACTAAAGGGATTGAAGAAAACACTACCTGGGCTCCTGACCCTTCGACCAATCGCCCCAATGCCCTAAAGTCCCTTTTGATGGCCTTTGGACTTCTCTCTGTTAGCTCATCACTACCAACTTGCATTACCAGTAATGGATAATAATCAGAGGGCCGTAGCAGACTAGGGAGTTTCCTAGTGACGTCCCTGACGCGGGCCCCAGGGAGGCAGCAGACTTCCCTGTGGGTTGGGTCTGGTCGACATATTGGCCCCTCTGTTCCCTTCAGAAGGGAATCACCTATGACAATTACCCTCCTTTTTCCTCCCATTATATCCTGGGTAGGATTTCTTTGTCTTCTTTTACGCCTTTGAACCAAGAATGCAATAAAGGGGCAACATCTCCATCCCATACAATAAGCATTTATAGAAGATACCATTTCCAAACTTTTGGAAGGCTGGAAGGTTTCCCTTCTGTCGTGGTTTTAGGCCAATCCAGCAACTAAAACTCACACAGTCTCTCCTTCTCCAGTAAAGTGGAGAGGAGAAAAATATAACAAAGGGACTGAGGGTTGAGACAAGAATAGAGGGAGCACCCACCAACCATGGTCCCGGGCAAAACAGACTTGGCTTTCTTAAAGCAAAACAATTTATGGACAGTTACTTGAAAGGACAAAGGGAAACAAAACCAGTTATGTGAGAGGATAAAAAGAAACAAAGCCAGATCTTAAAACCAACACCTTCCTTCCCCCCCACCCCCCCTTTTCCTTTTCCTCCCGGCTCTACCTCCTCCCCCCAACGGCGCAGGGGGCAGGGACTGGGGGAGTGCAGGTCAGTTCATTCCGTGCTGTTACTGCTGCTTCTTTCTTAACGGAGGAGGAGTCCTTACACCCTTTTCCCCTGCTCCAGTGGATCCCCTAACTCACGAGGAAAAATCCACAAACTTCTCCAGCATGAGTCCAGCCCACAGGATGCAATCCTTCCCCATCGGATTGCCCCAGTGTAGGCTTTACCACAGTCTCAGATACTTAGGGAGCTGTAGCCACTCACTCCAGCGTGGGTCGTCACGCAGACTCCAGATGCCTCTCTGCCTTGTCGTGCATCCCAACATGACCATCCTCAGGCTCAGGCATCTTCTCTCCACGGGCTGCGAGTGGGTCTCTGCTCCACCAAGGCCGTCCTGGTTGCAGGGGGGCCACCTGCCATCTCACCACCAGCTGCAAGGGAAACTCACCTCTGGCACACCTCCTCCCACTCCATCCTCACTGACCTGGTGTTGATGTGGCTGTTTCTCTCAGATTTCAGTCTTCTCCAGGTGAACTCAGCCCAGTGGGCACCCCGAGAGTGGGGTGCTCCCCGAGTTCCCCAGCCGGCTCCGCCGCCACCATCCTCAGTTGGCGGCGCTGGCCCAACACAGGTAGCTGCCCGGCCGGGAGCAGTGCCCTCCTCCCTTCTCTCCTCGCTCTTGGGCAAAGCACCTTTTCCGCTTCCTTTGTCCCGACTTAAATAGGGCAATTCGCAGAGGCCCTGATTGGTTCAACCCTGAGGGGGATGGGAGTCCGATCTGGTGGCCAGAACCAGGTCTGACCCAGTTCCAAAACCAGGGAGGTCACAGGGAGCAAAGCCCCTCTCCTGCCACCAGAACCCCTCCCCCCCCCCCGCCCCATCAAACCATAACATCTTCCAACCTGAACTATCCTATGACCCTACTAAAAGTTAGAAGAGAAAGTATCACTTACAGGAATGAGAGAAATAGTGGGCTATAATTAGACATGAGTTTGAATGGGAGTAGTTTCCTGGAACCTTTTTGTGTTTATCAGGCTGCTCAAAATAGGTTTCCCTTTAGCTCAGGAGGTCTGTCTTCAGGGAGGAGAGTCTCTGATGTCTTTCAGCATTCAGTTTTGCCTGAACTTTTCTTACACACCTGCTTATCACTAGGGTGAGCTTCAGGACAACAGTAAGATGTCTGAGTTAATTGAATCTGATGGACGACGTCCCCACTCATTTTATTATCTGGCTTTCCTCTACAGCAAACTGGCAACTTAATAACCTTGCATTATCTGTGCCATATGACGTAACAGACTATTTTCCCCCATGCCCAATTTGAGGCATATTGCCCGAGAATATGAAGCTGCCGGTGTAATAATGTTTCAGTGACATTAGTCATGTCACTATTTGATTGCAAATCCTATTCTTGCTATAATAGACAGCGTTGATTACTTCCTCACTTAAGGCCCTTTATAAACTGTTAGGCAATTGACTGCCCTGATTAAAAAGGAACACCTGGTAAACTGGAAACTGCACAGCTCTGAGAGGCAGCCGAGCCTTCTGTGATATAAGCATTTGAAAAAAAAGCAACTCTAATCAGCAGTCTTGAGCACTGATAGAACCAAGTTCTCACTTTCATTGGAGACAAGGGTGGGGGAGAAGTCTCTCCTCCAATCGGACCAACAAGCCTGTCAGGTAGTCACTACCATGGAGTGGTCATCTTGCATAAGGTCAGAACTGACTGCTTATAATATCTAGGGAAGCCAGTGTTAGGTTTGCATGAAAGACAATCAAAAATATTATTTTTGTTACTATTCTGCCGTGGAGAATGACTAATATTGTAATCATGCCACACACCCACACAGACAAACCTTGTAGTCAGTTAATGTGTAAGGTGCTAACCCTTTTAAAAAGGCTAAGGAGACTCTCTCATTTGTAAGGCCTTGTATTCTTCAATCTAATTGCCACACAATTCCTACGGTACATAAACTTCAGAATACGAAGCCGCAAGCAACCTGTGTGTGTTAGAACTGACCACACTATGCAGGAGAAGAAAGTGAAGCAATCTTCTCCATTTTTTCTCTTTCCTCTACCCCCTCAATATCATATCTGCTTAGAATTTCCAATTATAGTAATTTATGAAGAAAATAAGGTGCAATTGTATACACTAATGAGTAACACCACCAGAAATCAGAACTTCCCTACTACTAAGTCTGAGCTTCAGCCATTAGGTTGTGATTCCACCTTATAATAATGTTTGCGTGACGGCAGCATATTACTATACTCTTCAGCAAGTAACAGCTCTTCTAAGCCCTGTGTAAGTTGTTTGCATGTCTAACGAGTAATTTTTGCTGGTCACTTATTCACATTTTGGATGCTGCATATTCTCATGCTCTGTGGATGGGCAGCAACAGAGACAACCTTACTGGCAGCCAGTGCTACGTTCATGTTATATAGCACTGTTAGCTGCCTGGTGCCAACCAAAGTCTTTGCAAAGTGAAGAATTTGGCAGAGAAGAAGAATTGAAGGAAGGTAAAAAAACTATCCCGTGACTTCTGCGATATGCTCCGCCATCTTATAACTCTACCATTTAGGTTCTACCATTGCTCGGGGTAGCCATACCTGAGCTAGCTTTTATCTCAGTAGCTTCAATATTCTCTCACCTTGCTTTTCTGCCAAGGACATCCAAGCTAGCTGGGGCAGTGCTCAAAGTAGGTTTATTTATGCACCTCCCTGAGGCATGGAAATATGGTTATGCACATTTCTTCCAATCACTGATGTGTAAACTCACCTATCCAGTAGCCTGACCAGGCAGGGAGAGACAGGAAGCTTTCTTTACCCATATTTACTTACAATTATATAATCTCATTCTCATCTACCTGCTCAACAGGCTAAACCCCAGTTCCCGTAACTCAAAATCTTAAAAACCATAGTCTTTATTTCATAGAATCATAAAATAATAGAATGGTTTGGGTTGGATGGGACCTTTAAAGGTCATCCAGTCCAACCCCCTGCAGTGAGCAGGGACATCTTCAACTAGATCAGGTTGCTCGGAGCCCCATCCAACCTGACCTTGAATGCTTCCAGTGATGGGGCACCCACAGTGTCTCTGAGCAACCTGTTCCAATGTTTCACCACTGTCATTATAAAAAAATTCTTCCTTATATCTAGTCTGACTAGAATGTATTTAAAGGACCAAATAGGCCTATTGCCCCACAACACTCCCTGGAAGGTCAAATTCCACCTAAACCCCAAAATATTTAAACTTCTTGATTTCAATGTTCCTTCTGCAGCTCCTGTTGCTTATGCACTGGCCCAGTGTTTGGGAGCCAAAGGAAAAAAGGAGACTGCAGTATATGCAAAGAATGTACATACATGCCTACACCCAGGGACTGCAGTTCCAAAGGGAAGCCCTTTGTATCTCTCTGGAAAGCCAGTGCCACACCTTCAACATTATGTCACGGACATCTCTTCCTGTGACCTGCCATGGGGGCAGTTCAGGTGAATATACTCCTTACAGTCATAAGTCCTCATACGGTGGAGCTATAGAAGCTATAAGACCTATCAAAGTCTAAACAGCAAGAAACACTTTTTCATTGTTAGAGTGACTGAGTGCTGGCACAGGTTGCCCTGAGAGGTTGTGGAATCTCCATCCTTGTAAATATTCAAAAGCTGTCTGGACATGGTCCTGGACAACCAGCTCTAGATGGGCCTGCTTGAGCAGGGAGAGTTGGACCAGTTGATCTCCAGAGGTCATCTTCCCACCTCAAGCCTTCTGTGATTCTAAGCTGAGAGGTCTGTTTTAGTAATGGGTCTTCATATGGGAAAATTCAAGAACAGGTTATACCCTACCACAGTTCATCCCAAATCACCTTCTGAGGATCACTTATTAAGTGCCCAACACATGTCAGTGGCCCACAGAATTTACAAGTGTGACAAACAGACACATAGGGTATAATTAACGAGGTACGCAATAATCTCTTAACATCTGCCTATAACAAACTATCATCAGAGCTGTCTCATGGAAAACAGCCCCCCTGCTCTCCATGTTTACGTTTACAACAGGGTATAGAGACTTCAGCAACACATGTAACCCCATTTCGGCTTTCCGATGCACAGGTGTAGATGTGGGGACAGCCCTCACAATTTGTGTTAGAAAATGGCTCCCAAACACCGCACTGCAACGATGGCACGGCAAAGCTTCAGAAGGACAGTTAACGCATTGTTTCGTGCAGCTCTGTGATGATCATGCTGAGAGTTGAGACCAGGCAAAGCCCACACGATTTCTGATCAAAGCTGAGATTTGCTCTGGTAACTCAGTTCAGTCAACTTTAAATTATATTAAATAACATTTGTGATGACCTTAAACAGTCCCGTGTCGTCTTCCTCCACAACACCCCAGCCTACTACTGTCTCCTCACACCTGCTTGCACAGGAGTCCGTTCTGAACCAGAGCGGTGGTCTCACCTCACCGCCCTCTGTGGGGCTGCCCAGCCCAGCTCCAGCAGAGCTGCTGTTCAGACCTTCAGAGACTGGGCAGAACTGGCTTACATACGCCTGTAAAAACATAACATAGATATGCTCCAGCTAATCTTTCAGAGAACAGCATGGCCTCTACCAAAATAATGATTTGAAATAGCCTTCTGGCCTGTTGAGATATGTAAAACACAACAAAGCAGTTAAAATCAAGAGACTCGTCTTCTCATACTTCTTGTTCCTACACGTAGAGCAGCAACTGAGGCAAATTCACATCCAGGCAAGACAGACACTACCAACTATATTGATAGGAAACTAAGGGTTTGAATTTTTTCAGTAATAAAAGCTTTCTTCATGTGTGTTTGGGTTTTTTTTTTTTTGAGAAAAATTTCTTGGAGGATTCAGAAAGGAGAGCTGATGTTTTTGGATGTGCAGCTCTATGGCATGGGAAACCTTGGTAGGTATGTATCTTGGTTACTACAGATCATCACATTCCATCTTATTCTTTGCTAGACCTTCAGACTTGTTTTGGCATTTATCTGCCTTGAGCATGAGGAGCTAAGGCTACTCTAGTCTAACAGTCAGTAGGAGTAACCACTGTTGCACAGGATGGCTGCTGCATTCTCCTCCTCTTCCCCACTGAAACCCTGACGGTTCAACAGACAGGTAAAAATTTGGCCCAGAATACTCTCTGGGAAAGTCTGATGGCTTCCTGGCAGATTTGTCTCTATTTGCCATTTATTGAACTTGAACCAGAGTAATCAGTGTCTTCTACACAAAAAAAAAAGCAAAAACAAACAACAAAACAAACGGAGAAGCATGGGGGTTTTAATTGAATTAACTTGACTTTTGAAAGGCCCTTTTTCCACCACACCTCCAGTTCAGTTCTGGTGTAAAGAGAAACAGTCAGTAACTCGTATTGATGACAAGTTCTGCAAATGCCCCGCTGTTACCAAAGGCGAACGCTCGGTTGCCAGCAGTTTAGACTAATTCATTTCCTTTATCCCCACCGGTCCTGCAAAACCAGCCAGCGTGAAACGCCTTGTCGTTTTGGCTGTTTGGAAGTATTGCATTTCTCAGAAAGCAAACAGGTCACTTCTCTAGCATGCTAGTACTTTCGTTAGGACCTGCTACAGCCGTCTCCTACCAAGATGCTGAAGTACAAGTTTGCACTTCAGATCAGTTGAAGATGTAGCTCACTCCTCAGCAAACACAACAGTCCGTCTTACTGTGCTCCGAAGGTGCATCTAAAGAGTTAAAAACCAGCACACGCTTCTAAGGAAGACTAAAACCAGCATGGGAAACTGCACCGTGTTTGGTTCCTGTCTCTTTTCTTTTCGTCAAAAGCCTTTCTCAGCCCTTATTTCGGTACCGACTCGACAAGCAGCGTAGCGGGTAACTCCCAGCCCTTTCTCTGGAGCCCCACCCACATTTGCAGAAGAATTAAAAAAAAATAAAATAAAAGAAAAAGAAAACTAAACACTGCAAAAAGATAGCCAATATTAACTGAGCCTGTCCTTGTCTTTGTCTGACAGCATCTGCACCCACTAGCCATAAGAAACAGGGTAATTCCCCTGCCATCACCTCCGCCTGTTTTTTAGGGAGCGAGCAGGGCTAGCTCCCTTCCCCCACCAGGCAAGGGCCAGAGGGGGAAGCGGAAGAAATGAGACTTTCAGCAGCCTTTTTCTGCCACCATCCCAGCCTTTTCGGAGACACCCACCCTGCATCAGAAACCCCCACACTCCAGAGCAAGGAGCAGCCGGCTGCTTCCCCGAGCATCGACCGCAGCTGCTCCCTCACATAGATATCCCCTCTGGGCCAGGGCTGCCCAAAGCACCCCGGCCTCCGACCACGCACCGCTGCGGGGGGTCAGAGCCCTGCCCACGCAGCAGTCTTAGCAACAGGGCAACAAAGAGCAGCCAGCTCACCATCGCCTCGTTTCCTCCAGAAAATACTTCTCCCAGTCTTTTCGGTTAGGGCTTTCCGGGATCTGCAGGGAGAGCAGCCTGCACCGCCGGCTAATCCAAATGCTGTTCGAAAGGAGAAGAGCAGGGGGAGGGCGGAGGGGGTCCCCGTGTTTGGCTTAAGTATTTGCAAATGTTACAGCCATGGGAGGCATTTTTTCGAAACCTGATGAGGGAGTTTCAGTATGAATTTGGTTTTAGCAGCCTGCAGCTTCCAAGGAAGAAAGCTGAGTCAGAGGTACCGATGTCTTCAAACGCTCAGCTCTATTCAGCGAAGCAAAACCAATGCTAAGTCTCTGGCTCTGATAACTTGCAAGAATGTTGCTTCAAATATAACCCAGCAGCTAGCAGTAACGACACATCATTAGAGAGCTTTTATCAAAGAACTGAGATTTTCAACAGCAGGATTTCTTTGCTTGGGGATACTTAGGCCTCAAGATAGATTTATAGAAGATAAAAAATTAAAGAAACTGAAGACATTTATTGTAAAATAGGGGCCCCACTTTACATGAATTAGAGCACCCTTAAATTTACACCTGCAGGTAATCTCCTTCTGGCCCAGGAGAGGAGAAAGTGCTCTGTTTGGAGGTCAGACGGGTCCCAACCTGTTATGTTTCCATACATCCTAGTATAGAGAAACCTGCTCCCATTGTGTCCTCAAGAGTACTACAGCAGGAACATGAGGTATTTTACACAAAACACAGAGGAAGTGGTACTCTTTAAAAAAATAGCTGCTCTCACCCATTCAAAGGCAAACCACACTGAATGAGCTCAGACAGGCATTTAAAGGCTTCAGTGCAGTGGAAAGGGCAGATGGGATTTAGTCAATAAACCAATTGTCAGGACAGGATCTCAGTTTTATGATTCATCTAAAAATACTGCACGCAGCTCAAGACCTGGACCCCGTTTATTGTCAATTTGAAAAGCAAGACACAAGCCACATAATATTTTTAACATATACTTACATCTCAAGCTCCCTTTGTACAACTACTTAGGGATGCAAACAATACTTGAGCCTTGGCAAAAGCAGTTTCTGGTCTGTCACTGCGCCTTAGTCTGAAACAACCCACTAATGTGCAGAAATAAAGGTGCGGGAAATAACAAAGACAGTAATTGCCTTATGACTGTATTAGCAATTTGCAAATGGAGACTGTGCATATATTAAGACAGAAGATTTTAATAATTTTGGGATTGGGAGGTGCACAGTGGAACATCTCTACTTCTTTTGCTAAAAGTAGCTTTGCTAAAGTAACATACAGCTACTAGAGTTATCTGGTATTTGTACTTTTTACGCTATTAGCAAGGAAGTGCTGAACTTGATACTTCTGAGCGACTACAGTTATTTAAATTGTTGAAAAGTTATTTACTAAATCCCAACCCATTTGAAAGCCTATGCAGCTTCCAGGTCATGGGGCCAAAACCACCCACCAGCAGCTATATGGTGCTTCGCCTGGTCTGGGTGTCATACCAGTAAGTTCTTTACAGTCACATTTACAGATGGCTCTGATCTCACCTGGGATGCTGACCTTTAAAAAAAAGAGAAAGGAAATAAATTCAACACATGCATGCTGAGGCCCATTAAAGCGTTACCCACACAAAGATCTTCCTCAAGTTTCTCTGGAAGAGGCCCGTGGTTTTAAATGAATCAAGTACTAGGTTTTGCTGACCATGCCCCATACGTGCTGTTTGCGCACAGGACAGACAGACAATATGCCGCCAGGCTCTAGTTTGTCACAGAAATAACATCCTAACCACAAGAACAAAAATAAACCATCCAGTTTCACAGCCGTTTCAGAAGATCGGCACAGATTTCTGCTCATGACTCTAACAGGACAAAGATGCAGAAAGCCTTGGGCATGAGCTCTCTCTTCTTAAGGTCTCCGGCTCCTTGGCAGCTTCGGAGGAGTCTCCCCCAGCCAAGACTGACAGAGCAGGGCATGCAGCCAGCCAGCAGCGGTGGGGAAAGGACCAACAAGGCAGCCAGCAGCAGGGAGAGGCTTCACAAAGACGTGCACAGCTGGGGAGAGACTTAGGAGCTGAGCAGGGCTCAGCTAAACAGTATCCAAGTACTGTTTAACCAGTACTGTTTTAACCAAAGCTTAAATCTAAATCCTCTTAACAGGAAGGGTGATGAAAAGCTGCCCCCACCTCAAAGCATCCTGCTGCCTATCTGCAACACAGGGAAGTTTTGTCAGACAGCTAGACACAAGATAATTTTAAAGCTATCTGGCTTATAACTATTTCATACAGCAAAGCAAAGCTACTCTCAGTTACAAAATGTAAGCTGTACACAAAATACAACTACCTCTGCGTTGTGCAGGTCGGGGAAGGGTTTTTCTTACTTTTTTTAATCTCACCCCGTGTCAGAGAGAAAGCTCCTCCCAGGCTGTACCATGCACAAATGAAAGCAGCTTTTTCCGAGGAAAGCCACTAAGGCTTCAGCAATGCTTTCCGAGCACAAAACCAGGCACGGACGTTGTAAGAAGACACAGCCAACTGCACGAAGGCATTTGCTCACCTGATTTTCCCATGATCGAGTGATGTGTTGTTGGTTTTTTTTTTTTTCTAATTTCACCTGATGCCTCCTCTCTTTGCCGAGTTTCGCTGCTAAGTGCCGGGAACGAAGCGTTTGCAATTTCAGCACAACTTCTGCAGTCGCCTGTCACCGCTGCCCGAAAAAACTCAGCAGCATGAGCCCGTTACCGCCCCTTCGGCAATGCGCATGCCTTATAAGGCATAGGGACACCGCTTTTTTTTCTTAAAAAGATCCTGTTTAGGGTCAGGAGCTATTTATCCTTCACCGTAACCAAGCAGCTCCAAAACACCATATGGTTTCACATACCACTTTAGGTTAGTAATCGCGGCTGTCTTCTGATAAGAGGAGGCTGTGAAAAGAAATTCTGCTGACAAATAATTCGGTTGCCACAGCAGGCGTAGCCCATGAGGATAATTCATACAGCTAAATACTTGTTAAAGTTTTACCCAGTTACTGCACATAAAGTTGAAACAGGCAAATGATAAGACAGTTTGAAACATGACTTATGTTTTATATCTAAAATAAATCACTTTCTGCACCGTTACGACATAATCTGTAGAATGTATTAGTAAAATGTAGAAGATTTTGCAGGTTAAACAGGAACAACGCTGATGGTGTATTTCTGTAAAAAGAGTTGGATGTGCGTATGCCTCGTTTTTATCTGTGCAAGCACACTGTGCCACTGTTGTCATCACTTTACATCAAAACACCTCAAGCGAATCTGGCAAATATTAACTACTTTAACTATGACGAACACGATACTTTGATTTAACTTCAGAAGCGCTTTATCTCTCCAAACACTAATTCAGTTACGTGTTTCCGGCTTTCATCTTTCCATCAAAACAAAAAATCATCTGAGGTTAATGCTTCCCGATTTTTTACAACTCCTTTCAAAAGTTCGAGGATCTACTTGGGTTTGTGCCAAGTCTGCTGGCTCAGCAGGTTTTAATCATCCTTTACCTACCTCTGGAGGCTAAGCTCCACAATGAGAAAAGAAAACTCAGAAATAGATGTTGTAGTCTGATTTTTTTTTCCTTTTTAAACAAGTAGCAGCAGTAGGCAGGGAAGACAACATCCCTGAACCATCACACTGCTCCTCCTGAGGTTGCTTCACTGGCGAGGCTGAAACACAGGCCAAGAGGGTGTCACTACCTAATTGCTGATGAGATGACTAAGAACGGGTATAGGGGCAACCGGAGGAGGAAACCACAGGGCATAAGATCACACTCATCTTCCCTTAGGTGATAGCAAGGCAGGCAGCAGAGCAGGAGGAAGAGGTCAGAGGAGGTGTGGAAGGAAATTTCTTCCCACTCCCTCTGCCGTGAGTGGCTGAGGAGCAGGGTGGAGAGCTGGAGCTGGTACTATCAGAGCCCTTTATCTGGAGGCGAAAGCCGCTGTTTTATTTGCTTGCAGGAGTGAACAAACCATGGGCCTGTCTCTGAAGCCCAGCCTCTAAAAATGCTCTGCTAAACTTTAAATACTGGGTTATGCGGCTCTTAGAACACACATTGATGCTCAGCAATACCCCGTCACACCCTATGGCCGTGACAAGGAGTAGAAGGGAAATCAAATTTACATAGTTGGGAGTCTCTTGTACTTGAAATGTTCATTTATATCCTCATAGTTGATTGTTATATTTTATACTGTTTATGTTTTAGATCTTTATCTTATTTGTCTGCATTATAAAGAGAGATCTCCTTGGGACCTAGCTGCTACTAAGAAAACAGCATCAACATCTTTGAAAGTGACCAGAGACACCTGCATGTGGTTTTCACAACATCCTGTGCAATCGTAGCTTGGAAAAGAGAGTTTCTCTGATCTGGCAAAAAAACAGTGTTACCTACAAGAAAAAAAATGACGCTTTTTCTGACCAGAAAACAAGGAAATCAAAATCACTATTCAGGCATGCAATGTGAAAAGTATCAGTACAAAGTAAATGCAATGACTCATCAGAGTCTGGAAAGCAACGCAAACTGAGATACACAAAAACTAAGAAGAAGCAGGGAGCTAGGCTTTTTTAGCATTTTAACATTACCTGATGAAATTTCCACACTAAGGAATATTGCTGATCTTATCAGATAGAAGTTTGGAGGAAGTATGTACACTAATAATTAAGAATGTAATCAAGTCTTTGAAAATTTCAAAGGGGGCCTACAGGAAAGCTGGAGAGGGACTTTTTACAAGGGTATATAGTGATAGGACAAGGGGAAATGGCTTTAAATTGAAAGAGGGCAAATTTAGATTACATATAAGGAAGAAATTTTTCACTCAGAGGGTGGTGAGGCACTGGAGCAGGTTGCCCAGAGAAGTTGTAGATGTCCCGTCCCTGGCAGTGTTCAAGGCCAGGTTGGATGAGGCTTTGGGCGACCTGGTGTAGTGGAGGGTGTCTCTGTCCATGGCAGGGGGTTTGGAACTAGATGATCTTTGAGGTCCCTTCCACCCCTAACCATTCTATGATTCTATGATTCTGTAATTCTAAAATAATGAAAGTGATGAAATAAAAGCCACTGATAGGGAAATTTGCAAACTATAAATCATTAATACCCTTTTACCAGTTTCAGGTAGTATCAAACATGCTGGAATCTGAGTGGAAATAAAAAGGATTTCCCATTTGCTTTATGATGTGCCAGAGCACCTCTGAATGCATGCTTGTTTAATTACCACATGATTCCTTTACACAGAGAAAATACTAGGATAACGCTGATATTATCCAATAGCGGGCATTGGAAATCATCTTACAGAAACAGAAATGCCCTGACACAATCAGATGTGAGTCCAGCATTCTTCCTCCTATAGCAACACTTACTAAACATTTCTGGAAAAGATAAAAAAAAGTACAATGTGGATTGACTCATTTTTAATTGTTCCATCTTTATGCCAAAAGGAAAACAGAACAAAAACAGCCAGCTAGAAAAAGTAACACTTAACTAGTACAGATTGATGTAATAAATATTCTTTCTGGAAATAGGTTATAGAGCGCATAAGAAGGAAAAATGCAATTTGAAAGGAAGTGCTTGAATCATTACAATCAGGGAGTTGGAGATAATACATCTGCAGTAGAGCAATTTCATCTGCATCATGAAAATCTATGGTTAACATTTTGGTGTCAAACTGAGTATGTGGCATTCAGATGACAAAACAGATTCCTCCTTCTACGCTGTCTTCCCCAGCAATGCAAATTTCACTCATTCACATCAACCCCTTCCCTTTACCTTGATGTGACCGACCCTAATGCTCACAGTCTTGTAACTTCCTCTGATGCCACCATACGTAAACTCACATCCTTCCTCTGCTTTGCTTTCCTGTCTCCTCTGGAATCCTCCTGCACCCCTTCTCAATCTGCCCTGGGTAGCCACAGGCACTTCTGCAGTGCCTCACAGACTGCCCCAGGGCATATGGACATGGCAAGGCCAGTGTGGTGGAACTGGCAGTGTGAATTTCCAGGCGCAGCTGAGATTGTTGTGAATTTTCAGGCATAGCTGAGATTGTACTGCTGCCTGTTGTCTCACACAGCTTAGTCTTCACAGCCACGTGCTGACAACTTCCTATATTCCTCCAGTAGCTTCCACCAGCCAGCCACATATGGCTAAATCCGGAGAAACTCAGGACTAAACAGGTGTCTTTTTGATAGAGCAAGAAACCTCAGGCAGACCCCAGGTTACCCGTTGTCTTCCTGGAGGTCTGCCACCACACAGCTGAGTACCCATCTCCATCTGGCAAGAGAACCCACCTAAGCAGGACTCTGCACCAGCTACATGTCTGTTGCGAGGGCCCCAGTAACATCATGGATTTCAGCCAGATTTCTGTTCCAGCAGCAGTGCAAGTGATGAAGTATCAGCTGGCCAGTTCCTGTCTATTCCGAACTCCAACTGCTTGTAGGCAGGTTCAGACACATTTAAGAAGGTCTGAGATGAACCCTTTCACATGTGCACACTCTGATGGGTCCAGTTGATGCACATGCCTGTCAGCATTAATGTATTCCATCAATTGGTATGAATCATGTACAATTAAGTGCCTGCAGAGACTGGGACAGACATATGACAAGGCTGCCATATGTAGGCCCTGCCAAGGAGGTGTGTATGCCTCCCAGCCTTCTTTTAAACACAACACTAAGCAGTTTCTCCAGAATTCAAACCATACATACAAAAAGTTTGTGAGCAAAACTAAATTTAACAAATTTGTCCTCCCCAGAGACTCTTAACAAGTGACCCTAAGGACCAACTATATTGATATGAATATGAATAAATCATATATAACATCATATATAGTGACAACAACCATGACTGAACAAAAAAAATAGTGCACCAGACTATCAATGCAACTCCAAAACTGCATATTGGGGTAAAAGGCAAATGGGGCTAAAATGATGGTAGCGTATTTGAGAATATTCCTCCTGTTCTGGTTTTGCCAGGGTTTGCTTGTAGGACCCAAACTGGTATTGCCATTCCACCTGAATTAAACAAAGTAATCCAGGCTGTGTAGTAGGTCACAAAAACTTAACACTTTTGAAGATGTTAGTTTTTCTTGCAAGAGGAGATATCCATAACTCTCGGATTCTGGAGAATTAAAATAACTGAGCTGAAAAGAGGAAGGGTACAAAAGCAAGGCTATTCCTCTTTTCTGAGCTCCGCTGTCACCGAGAGGCCACATCCACAAAACCCTCACACAGAAAATGGGAGACTGTCACTGCAGAGTAGTCATTGACTTTAACTTCTTCCTACACATTGCAAGATAAAAGTAGCGTGTGATTGATTAATCGTCAACAACAGTCTTAAGGGCTGGATTCAAAGCAAAGGTTTTGGAGACAAAAAGTGGGAATACTGTTGTTCAAAGGACAGTGTGGCACAGGCACTGCCTTTCTCTCCAGAGGCTCAGTACCCTCCCCAGCTGACACCCTTCAGGCTCAGTCCTTCATCATCTGAATGTCTGAGAGCACAAGTACACAAATCTCACCAGATCAGGACAGTGAAATGTCCACTTCAGCCTCAGGATGTTACTCAACACGGGCCAACCTACTGGGGTTCTAGCTTCGGAAAAGGACCTGAGGAAAACCCTCAGCATGGTTGCTCTCAACCAGCTCCAAGCAGAAGCCTCCATAAGAAGAGTCACTTCCCACCTCTGTGGACGCTTAGGGTGCTTCCTCTGCATCCTGCCATGGAGAAAGACCTGGAGCCCCTGTTGCTTTGCGAGAGGCAGGGGCCAGCTCAGCCTCAGGGTACAGAGGAGTTAAGGTACAGCGCGGAAGGAGAGGGTACCATGCAAGGACTTCTGGCACAAAAAAGGATCTGAGGGAATTCAAAAGGAAGAGAGTTTCTGTCAGTGCTACAAAACGTTACCTTTCTCCTGCAAGGCTGTAGTGGGCTGAACAGTACCTGGCGCATGGTGTTGGGACACTTTCCAGGCTCTCTGCTTCAGCACAGTACCTCGGCCTGAGGTTAAACACCATTTTTCCAAGACCGCTGTTCTGTAGCAATGGTAAGAAGAGTCCAGTGACAGCCTGGGTGAGCACAAATACACACAGGACTCAAACAGTCAGGCCAGCTGCTGACCTCCAGTAGAGGTATATCCATACGTAAACACACTGACTCCACAGCATCTGAGGCTTTGCCTTCCTGTGCGTAGCCCCACAATCTACTACTTTTTATATCCGCATACGCAGTAACCTTTGTTTTAGCAAAACCATCATCCTACTAACTGGAAGCACCTCCTGCTTAACAGCCACGTATTTAGCCATTACATTAAAATATCCTTGTTTATGAACCACTTTATGAGTCAGAAAGTAAATTCGAGCAGTTATTCATGAATGAGATCACATAATTATGATAGGTCCTGAAAACATCAGTTTAAATGTTCAGAAGAAGACAAGAAAGCACAGCCGATATTGGGAACAACTAGAGAAAAACAAAGGTGGTGGGAGATAATGTGATTGTGACACTGTTTAAAAATCTGATTTGCTTGTGCCTTGAATTACATGGGCAGTCCTGTTTTCCTGATCTCAGAAAGGATACAGCAGAAGTGGAAAAAGATCAGAGAACGGCAATAAGGGCATGGAAGCTTCACACACAAAACAATAGGCCTTTGAGTGACCTGATCTAGAGGAAAGTATCCCTGTCCATGGCAGGGGGGTTGGAACTAGATGATCTTTGAGGTCCCTTCCAACCCAAACCATTCTGTGATTCTGTGATTCTTCAACCATGGGAAGAGATCATGGAAGGGGAAATTACAGACATTACCAGAAGATGATGAACAACACAGATGTCTAATGGCTGTTGATTATGTGCTTTGATACAAGAATTAGAGGATATTATAAGTTAAGCTTGTGAGAACCAAATTTAAAAAAAAATGGATGTGGGATGCAACAGAGAAGGCTGCAAGGCAACCTTTGGCGAGGAGTTTTTATTTTTGTACACATTGCCTCTTGTCCCACCAGTGAGCACTGTGGAGAAGTGTCTGTCTCCCTGTCCTTCACTCCCTCCCTTCAGGTATTTATACCTGCTGATGAAATCCCCCCTGAGCCCTCTCTCCTCCAGGCTGAACAGTTCCAGCTCTCTCAGTCTCTCCTTGTAGGAGATGTTCCAGTTGCTTAATTGTCTTTGTGGCCATGCACTGGACTCACTCAGTATGTCTGTATCTTTCTTGCACTGTCAAGCTCAGTAAAGACTGCCCAGTAAAGACTGAAGCACCAGTAAAGACTGAGGCACAGAAAGCATTGAGTACCTTGACCTTTTTCATGCCCTGTGACACCAGGTCCCTGCCGCATTCAGCACTGGGCCACGTTTTCCCTGATCTTCCTTGTGCTGTCATGTACTTGTAGAAACCTTTCTTGTTCACCTTCACACCTCTTGTGAGATTCAAGTCCAGGTCAGCGTTGGCTTTCTTAATCCTATCCCTGCAAGATCAAACAGGAGCTCTGTCCTCCTACTGGGTCACCTGTCCCTGCTTCCACCTCCTGTACACTTCCTTATTATGAGTTCAGTTAGAAGGTCTATGTCTGCTCCTCCATGTTACTCCTCTACCATCTCCTCTGCAGCAGCTTTCTTACCTGACCTTTACATCAGGCTCTTCTCTTCACAATTTCCCTGCATAAATTTCATTTCTGTATTAGTGACCCATTCAGTTCCTCAAATATAAACTCCAGCACCACCACATCTGCAGTAATGACAGAGCTTTGGTTCAGTCTGGGTACTCCTGAAGAGTGCTGTTTACCACCCTGGGGCTATGCCTGTCTTTGCAGGTAGTTCAGCACAGCAGGGGCAGATTTCTATGGAGAAACCTGAAGTTCATGCTAAATGTTTCACTGAGATTCATCTTGACCTAAGACTGGCTTAAGGCCAGCAGCATGGAATGAATACCCAACAGCAGCTGTGGCATGTCAGATAAACTCCTGGAGCAAGTCTCTGGCTAAATCTAAAAAGAATCCATTTCACACCCAGAGACAGTTTCATAGTGCAAACTAATGAGTGCCAGAATGCTAACTGGGATGGACACTGGAATATCATCTTGTCCTGTCTTCGCTGATCTCTTTCTATTGTTGATTTTGTGTCCTTCTCATAATTTCAACCAACTCATGTGGCAGAGTTTTGGCTTATCTCACTGGTACATGCAATGAGTGTGCAGCAGCACTGCTCATCTACCTTATTAGCTAAAAACATCATAGTTGATTTTCCTTAGGCAAGATTTCTCTGGCATTACGGCTTTGTATTTTCCTTCCTTCAACTATAGAAACACAATTAAATCCAGGAAAAGTCAAGTTAATAAATCCAGAAAGAAAACACAATATTTGTTCAATTATATTGTTTCGTATTTTTGCCCTCAAATATTTTTTCTCTTAACAGTCTTCCAATACACTGGATTGTGTATGCACAGATGCAGCAGGCAGACTTCCAAAAAAATTCCCAGCAACCACTGACACCAAGAACGAGGGCACTGCTTATCACGAGCGGTTGAATCCCTGTACTGGATTCGATAAAACATTGCTGGAAGCAGGCATCTGAGCAGGACACACAGCACACGGACATCTCCGCAATGACAATGAGAAGACTATTCGCAACGCCTAATTTTTTTGTTCTTCTCTCCCTCTACACTTCAAATCAAATTGCAAAGCCATTCCTGTAGAGGAAAGGGCTCATCAAAGAAGCATGAGGAAAATAGATGCTAATTCCATAGTAGGCATCTCCCTGGCTGGACAGGTCATCGGTGACAGTGCCCAGGACATGCTTTGCTTGCCTTCTCAGGGGGATGGCTGGGAGTAGAGAAGTGTCACCCCTCAGCCCTGTGCTGGGACATCGATGCTGGGGCTGGACTGTTTGGCTTGGCAGGACTGATTTTTAGCCAGAACAGTCCAATGGTCTGGCTAACTCTACCTGCAAGTCCTGCTGCTTTCATGAAAAAGGCAGGAATGGCGACTGGTCCAGACTCTTCTCAGTTCTTGTAGGACAGTTAAAGCCTCTCCTAACACTGTGTACTTGGGAGCGGTGCATCCTCAGGCAAAAAAAGAAAAAAAAAGCTCCTAAACTGTGAACGAGTAACAAAATTGCATGTGTATGTCAGGTCTGTTGTGGATCTTCATTCATACCTCCCCGTTCAGGGGTCTCGCCCTCATCTGCTCATTTTGCTCAAAGCTCTGTCACCACAAGTTTATGCCTTAGCATTTGCCCTGGCTTATCTCCTGGCTATGCTATTTTCTGCCTCTTCCATTCCTGCATGAGGCTCTTACTGTTCTTTTTTTTTCTTCATGGATCGATCTGAACCAGCTTTTCTGCCAGTTTGCAGTTCTCTGCAAATCTTTTAGATTGACTCACGATCAGAGAAACATTTCAGATGCTCCTGTCATACTTAGTGCCAGCTCTCAGTTTTCAAGTCCGAGGGTTGCGGGAATTTCAGCTATTCCTTTTTCTTTTCTTAAAGGTTGCTTTCTAGACCACTTGCTTGTAAAAAAAATCCTGATAGTGTCACCTGTAAGAAGCAGATGGCAATTAATTCATTTTTAGATAATGTAGGCAACAAGCTATTCTCAAGAAACCTACAGTCTCTTGTCGGAGTGCAGATCCTTGAAGAGACTGCACGAAGAAAATCCTGTGTAAATAAAGACTGGAGCTCTAAAGTTAGGCCTCAAGGGCAGAATGCCCTTGAAGTTAAGGATAAGAAAACTATGCAGTATGATAAGGGAGTAGTGTTTGCTTAGAGCAGAGCTTCGCTAGGCGGGTACCTGTTTGAAATAAGCTGTTAAATATGACAAGCATATGTATCATCCAATAATGGTGTAGAAAAGGTGTGGTCTCAGGATTATTGGCAAATACTGTCTATATAAGCAATAAGAACTGCGCAATAAACGAGACTTCCTGCAGCTAACTCATATTGAGTCGTCTCAGTACTTCTCCAAATCCCTTCTCCGCATTATGGCGCCCGAACAGGGACGGGAAAAAAAAAAAATGAGCTGGACTCACTATCGTTTCACTCGGGACATTTATTACTTGTTTTGAACGAGTGTTATTTTAGCGGAGAAGGGACGGCGACCTACAGGCGGCCCATCGGGGAAAGCCGGGCGGATCTACTTCAGGCGGCCTATACGGGAAAGCCGACGATCCGCAGGATCCACATTCAGGCGGCCCATCGGGGAAAGCCGTGCAGATCTGCATACAGGCGGCCTATAGGGGAAAGCCGGAAGATCTGTAGGATCCACTGTCGCGGTAAGACGATGGAACGGAACGTTGCATTGTCGTTGTTGGGAAGCTTCTTAGAGAAGCGTGGATTAAAACTTGGAAAAAGATATTGGCCCTCCCTGATTGCAGGGGGGTATGCAAAAGATATTATCGGAAACATGAAGAATTAGAAACCAAAGGAAAGAAGAAGTAAGCGACTGAAGAAAAAAAAAAAAAAAAAAAAAAAAAAAAAAAGCGACAACTGCCTCAACAGGAGGAGGTAAGCGACTGGGAACAATGGGAAGCATGGCTTTAACAGAACATAAGTCTGTAGTTAAAGTGTTGACAAAGTGCTAGAGAAACCAGCACTATTAACAGTTCTGACTTGATAAAACTCCCGGTACTCCTGGTTTGGGTATCAGCCCATGTACCGGAGGCAAGCTCTTCAAATATATACATGACAAGGACTTGGGACACTATAGACGTTAAACTTTGGCGTGCAGCCACCTGTGGGGATGCTGCTGGCCTGGAAAAGTCATCATCGAATCTTTTGATCCAGGGCCCCGAACGAAAGACAGACCTATTGCTTTCCCCCTCTTCCAACGAAGTCGGTACACCGGCACCCCCGCGCCGCGCCGCCCACCGCGCCCGGCGGCGCCCCGGGGACGCCGCTGCTGCTGCCGGCCGGGGCCGCGGGCGCGGCGTTTGTCTCGGCGCTGCTGCTCGTGTGCAGAACGAGCCGCGGCTGGACGGGACGGAGACGCGCGGCGGGCCCCGCTGCGCCGGTTCGTTCGCAGCTGATGGTCCCTCGGCGGGAGGGGGCGGCGGCGGTTACGGAGCGCGAGCGGCCGGAGCTGCGGCAACAACAACAACAACAGCAAGGGGGGGGCCGGCACAGGGCCGCTGGGTCGTCATCGCCACCCTGCCCCCCCGCCCGGCTGAGGCGAGGGAGGGCTGACCACCCCCCCCCCCCCCCCCCCCACCCCCCGCCGCTGCTGCCCCCCCCACCCGCCGGCCGCGCCTGGAGAGCGGCCGCTTGGCCCCGCCCCCCCGCCCGGCCGCTGCCTGTGGCCCAGGTTTTACCACGAGAGAGCATATCGTAACTTGGATCGTCTCGATCGGCATCGCGGGAAATAACTAATTCTCTTCTGTTCCAGCAATTTCAACAGTTAATATAAGTGTTGCAAAACCGTAAACATGCATATTCCATTGTACATCTGCGAGCGCACACCACGCTGCCAGGGCCTATAGCAGAAGGGAGCAGGCGAGCTGAGCCTCTCACGAGTGCAGCTCTGGTACCAAACTCGCTCATGCAGGCAAACATCTTGCATGACTTCTACCATCAGAATGCTGATGCTATTAGGTGACAATTTGGTATAACAAGAGAGCAAGCCCGCTCAATCGTACAATTGTGTAGTACCTGTCAAAATACGATCGTGCCACCAGTGAATGGTGTTAATCCTCGTGGTTTACGCTCGCAGGAACTTTTGGCATACACTTCGTATCAGACATATGTATTTTTGTCATCATAAGATATTGAGCATGTTACTGGTATTCTTTACAATCCTACTGGGCAACCGATCATAGAATACACACATGGTACTTTGGAGAATACGCTTTTAAAACAAGAATGATGGGGAAATCTCCCAATGAAACAATAGCTAAAGTGTTATAGGTGTTAAATCTCTTAAATCAAGAGCTAAATATTTTGGGATGAATAAAATGTCACTCATGTCAAAATCAGGCACAGGCAGGGTTACAGCAAGTAGCTTTCCAACAACTGACTGAACTGACTAAGAGAGCATTAAGACGTGTCCCTGATTTTGGGGACAGGGGAGGCTTCCTTTGCTTCCATTCGGCAGGGAGCACAGGAACCTTATGAGCATTTTTTTTTTCTTTGATCAGCTACAAATGGCAGTTCAGAGATAAACAGAAAATCCGGCTACTGCAGATGTGTTGGTATTCCAGTTAGCCATTGAAAATGCTAACACAGGCTGCCAACAAGCTCTTGATCTTATCGGAAATCGGGCAAAAACGATTGCAGATTTAGTAAAGGCGTGTCACAATGTGGGCTTGAAACACTATAAAGCAAAATTTTGGGAACCAGCTAAAATCATTGCAGCTTCAATATTTGCACCAGGAGTTGGAGTGGCACAGGCGTTAACTATACTGAGTAAGTTGGGTTGTTGGCTTACAAAACAAACTAATGCTACAGCTTTTGCTTTATCAATGTTCTTAATTGACAGGATGGTTAAAATCTCTAGTAAAGCAGACATTATATTGCTAGTAGTTCTTTTATGCATAGTAATAATCACCCCCTGCCTATTGTCACGCTCCCAGCGAACGGTACAGAGTACGGTTCATCAAGTAATGGTCACAGAAAAACAAAAAAGGGGAATTGTGGCATCATGCACACAGTTACAGTTGGGGTTTGACCTTGATGATTTAAGCCTGTGCTCTTTTCTGAAGTTGGGAAACACCGATAAAGAGGGTGAGAAAGAAAAGGGAGTGTGAACAGCTGGTGCAGGGAGTGTGAGAAGCTGACATGGGAGTTTGGGAAGTTGATATAGAGTGTATGAGAAAATGATGTTTAGTTTAGCAAGTAAAAAATAGCTCCTTTTTAGGCATAGCCAATAGTAAAGTTAAAATAGGTGCGTGCACTATTGTTTGTAATCAATCACAGCTGGGTAAGGGGCGCGTGGACACATCGTGGCTAGAGTAATAATCTATAAAAGCTGCCTATATAACAATAAAGGTCACTCTGCTATCACAAAAGGATTTTGGACACAGACAGTCACAGCTGCACAGCCTCCTTTAACAGTAATCATTAATGGGAAGGCTTTTCTGGCCTAGTTTACACAGGGGCTGATGTATCTATAGTGAAAAATCCTGACTGGCCGCCCTCTCGGCCTCTGATACAAGCCCTGGCAGCTGTGATCAGAGTAGGTGGAACACAGATCCCACAGCAGAGTGCACAGACCTTGTTAGTAGTAGGCCCAGGTAACAAACAAGCTATTTTGAAACCACATGTTTTTGATGTCCCACGTACATTATGAGGTCGGGATTTGTTGAATCGCTGGAATGTGAGGCTAACCTCAAATTTTTAACACACATCACTGATGTCCAGCCCTGACTTAAGCTGGCAAGCCGGTCTGGGTCGATCAGTGGCCATTAAAAGGCGAGCGGCTGGAGTGAGCTCAAAAATTAGTCGACGAACAGCTCAAATTAGGACATATAATTCTCTCCACTAGCCCATAGAATACTCCAAATGTTATCTCAAAGAAATCAGGAAAGTGGAGATTTATGTTAAAAGATTTAAGAGCTATTAATGCAATCATTTCACCAATGGGTGCTTTACAACCGGGTGTACCAAATCCTACTATGATTCCAGAATGTTAGCATTTGATGGTGATTGATTTAAAAGATTGGGTTATTTCACCTTTTTACTTTTTATTTATTTACACCCTAACGATTGTCCTAGATTTGCCTTTTCAGTTCTAGTGCTTAACAATGAACGACCCACGCAACAATATCATTGGATTGTACTGCTTCAAGGAATGATGAATAGTCCTACAGTTTGTCAATTGGTGGTAGATGATGCTCTCTGTCAGGTCAGACAGCAGATCAGGCTCAGCAGATTGCAGGTGCCTGCCCTGACCGTCAACATATTGTGCCTTCAAATACTCCAGCAGGAGTAAATCTAACAGGTTTATGTGCCAATGAATTATGGCAAACTGATATTACTTATATTCAATCATTTAATCGATCTAAATATGTGCATGTAACTGTTGATATGTTTTCTGCCTTTGTTGTTGCTACTGCTCACACTGAAGAAAACCATGGGAGTACCAAAGAAAATCGGGACAGACAGTGATCCAGTATGGTGCCTTCTTACAGGATTGGGGAGTGACTCACACTACCAGTATCCCTCATTCACCTATGGGACAAGTGGTTATTGAATGAATTCATTTAACATCAAAACAAATACCTAAAAAAAAAAAAAAAAAAAAAAAAAAAAGGGGCAGTCTTCCGTATATTTCCCCACAAGAGTTAAATTTATTAGGATAAAATTTGTAGGTTGTGCCAGCAACAACCACGCTACACAAACATGTGTTGTTTTAATCTAAGTGACCATGGTGAGTCCATCCACGAACAATTGCAATGGCTTGGAGAGCATTTGGGGAGAATTGTGGTAGAGGATTGTATATTGATATGTAAACTGTCTTTATGTTTCTTATGATTTAGTATATTACGTGTGTGAAAGTTGCTTGTATATATGCTTTGTGTCTTTTCTCCGATCGGAAGGTGTATGGATTCCACCCGTAGCTACTGGAAGGAAAAGCATTAACTGGTACCGAATTAATGACAAAGAATTACAAACTAGACTTAGTTGTGAGCACGTAACTTTGAAAAAGGAAGCTAGGAGAAATATGTTACAACTTAAAAAGTCCGCTGTTGCCCAGCAGAGCACATACCTGGCGGCCTTGTTGCACGCACTGGCCACGCGTGCGGCAACGCCGTGTCAGTACCTTTGTCATAGACTCTGCTGAGGGTGTAAAAGGGATGGCTCAGAGCGGAGCGGAAAGAGGCTGCAGAGCACACTGTGTGGATAAACAGGGGACGCCCTGAAGGTGCCGTGCCTGCCTCTCTTCTCTGCGATGACCCTGCCGACTGACACCCTCCTGCTCAGTGGAATCTTGGATATAGCGGAAATAGTAAAGCCCTCAGAAAGGGAAGTAGTATGCTAGAAACTGCTTTTGCAAGGCTGTACCAAAACAACATGCTAGTAACTGGGGTTGACGGTCTCGTGCACAGGGTTTTCTTCGTGCAAGAAAAGAAAGGGGGATTTGTCGGAGTGCAGATCCTTGAAGAGACTGCACGAAGAAAATCCTGTGTAAATAAAGACTGGAGCTCTAAAGTTAGGCCTCAAGGGCAGAATGCCCTTGAAGTTAAGGATAAGAAAACTATGCAGTATGATAAGGGAGTAGTGTTTGCTTAGAGCAGAGCTTCGCTAGGCGGGTACCTGTTTGAAATAAGCTGTTAAATATGACAAGCATATGTATCATCCAATAATGGTGTAGAAAAGGTGTGGTCTCAGGATTATTGGCAAATACTGTCTATATAAGCAATAAGAACTGCGCAATAAACGAGACTTCCTGCAGCTAACTCATATTGAGTCGTCTCAGTACTTCTCCAAATCCCTTCTCCGCAGTCTCTGAACAATCAGAGATGATAAATCAAATTGAAAACTTAAACTTTCTTTTCTTTCTTCGTTGATGCTCAGCAAGTGCTTTCCCACTCCCTCCTCCATTAATTCTATCCCTTTACCTTTTCATTCAGAATCCTCTAAATCTAAAGGAATGCTTGTTAACATTCGTCTCATCTTCTTAGCTCTGTCAGTTCATTTATATACCTCTATTTTCAATGTGGTTTTTTTTCAAAGACCATTCAAGATCCTGTATAGATAGCACATTTCACTGAAAACATTGGATTTTATGGCTACTATGTCTTTTTTCCTGTTACTTAAACTAATAGGCCATCAAATAATGCACAGTCAATATTAAATTTGACAAAAATTAAATGATGTTTTGAGTCTTTGAAGTGGATTTTAGACAGGATACTTTTGTTTTCCTATCTTATCCTTTTGTCTGATATAATTCCAAAGGCAGTATTTAAATTTTATTTTTTTCTGAATTATGTACCTACAGGAGACTGCATTCTGTCTCACCAGCGTTGTTCTGTACCACCCAGGAACAGTACCTTCCGTTTCCCTTTTTTCTGCTTCGCTTGTTACTTCGAGCTTTAAAGACACTGATCATCACGCATAATTTGAATACTACCTACAGTGTTTTGCAAAATCACAAAAATGACCAGCATTAAAAGTTTCTGAGCAGATAACCTCAAGCAGGAAGGTAAAGAAAATTCCCTAAATCTCCGAGATCAGCTGGAGTCTGTACAACCACTTTTAGGTTGTACTACCACCCATCGGCTTACAGTAGAATCAACAAAAGCAGCGGAGTGGACCGAGCCTCTACTCCGCTGCCACAGCACGGCCTGCCGCAGTTGCCCAGCTCCTAGAAAGTTGGGAATCTCAGCAGCTGAAGGCTCCTCATTCCTGATGAATTTAGCTGCAGTGGCTGGAGATTACCTACCCCCATTATGGTCCTCTTTGACCATAGCTAACTCTGACAGGGACTTCGGCTTTTCAAGGCAGGGCTTCTGTCTGGGACATGTGGGATTTTCTTGGTAGCTGGTCCAAGACTGGATTTTTTTTCTACAAAAGCTGAAGGAGTTTAAAAGCATCACCACGTAAAAAATCTTTTTTTTTTTTTTTTTTTTGTAAGAGAATCTTAAAATATTTACCATTTTCAAATGTAAAGTTCTCTTCATAGACGTAGATGCAAGCTATCTTGCTCTTCTTTCTCATTCTGGAAGGTTTTTAACTCAGGACGACTCTTTATAGCCCAAGATCTTAGTATTTGGAAATAGTTGCTGCGCACGACAGAATCCAAATGAAGCTTGCTACTGATTTCTTAGTATTGCAGGTAAAACTGCTTAACCTTGAAGGTTATTGTCAGCAGAAGTAATGAACTGCTAGGGGTTTTGATAATGTCAGTGTAATCCAGTGCATCTTCAAATCTTTAAACAATTTATTATTTGGTCAGATAAATCATTAAATTTGTTTATTTTCATGTCAGTAATGTGCACCCTTCTGCATTTCTTTAGGATTTATAGCACCTGCAGCAGCATTGCTCAAGAGTTGGACAAAACGTGTAGGTCCAAAAATAATTAAATACAAGTATCAATCACCGTGTGCCTGCTTCAGGTGTAGTTTATCATATAACTAAATATTTAAGTAAGGTGCATCACATTGGTTTTTGTCCAGGAGCTATGAAAAATGCGGACTTCTAACATTCAGTCCATCCTGCATACGTTGTGAATGGAGCTTTTGTTATACATATACGTACATCTTACAGTAAAGAAATATCTTTTAGTAAGCTGCCTGTTAGTTTCAATTAGACACTTGTCTAAACTATACCTAGCTATAAGAATATAAAAACTTTTAGCATTAGCTCTGCTAGGATAACTTCAAAATTTTTGCTGCATGTCACAGAAGAAAAGTAAGATTTGTGTGTAGATTCTTGTTGATGTTAAAATTAGCTCATTTCACACACTTGATAACCAACCTTTAGCAGCTTAGCTCATTAAACGTAATGTCTCACTTTACATCAGCTCTATCTGAAGAGCTCTTCATGTTAAAAACAGGTCATGCAGCGCTATTTTTACTGGCTTCCCATCTTGGAACCCAAGTAAGAGGAGAAAGATACAAGTACAGCTTTCCAGGTAAATAAATATCAGTATCACTGGATTTTGAGATTCAATTTGCAGCTAGCAAAAATAGTAAATATCGGGCCTAATTCATAATGTAGTTGTTACTGGTTTTACACTAATAGAAGGTAACAACAGCAGACAGAATAAAGATATATTCTATCAGTCTTTCTTTCCAGAGTGTAAACACTTGGCATTTTTTTATGCTATTCCTGCTTGATGAGGTGACCAGGAACAAGGAGACAGCCAAGGCAGTACAAATTCAATGACAGAGCGCACGTGTGGATCTTGTCAGTGCTATGAGAATGCCTTAATTTTATAACTTTTCTAGGCAGTAGTTCACAGATGAGCTGTGACCTTGTTATTCTGTATCACGCACTAAAAAAAGCCACAATTTATTTATTGCCTGTACTTTCATAGCATTTCCTCAATAAGTCTTCCATGTGCCGTCCATTATTTTCAGTAACAAAAATATTCTGGAGCATTTACAACATAGAATTATACTAGTTATAGGAATTGCATGATTTTTGTTTGTGGTGTGAAGATACAACTTACATTTTCCATACAACTGTTTGACATAAATGTCCACTTCAGAATGTGAATTTTTTGTCTTATTAATATGAACAATAGTCAGCTGCATAAGATTGTTGAAATCTTTATTATTTTAAATTATATAAACTGTTTAAAAATAACTGCATTTTAGTTCCATTCGGTAGAGGACAAAGTTGTTATTTGAGCAGTTGATTCCTTTAATTAGAAAGCTGTTCTAAAGTTACTTTAATTTTTTTTATATGTCACTAGTAGCTCTTTAAAAAGAGTATTTGGCTGTAGCCTTATGTGGTTACACCAAGTTACAGGCATGTAATTTCATTAGCTTTCACTGAGGAGTGGTAAACCTTCAAGGATTATTTATGCATAAACTGAGAAGTACCACACCTTTTGGAAATGCAACTGTTGCTGCAGTGGAACATCTAAATACTGAAACATTTAGAAAGCGAAAGAGTATCGGGAGGGGAGAGGGGGAGCTCTTCTTCAAAGTTAAATGTCTGTTCCTTTCTCTATGTTTGCATGCAATTATTTTTCTAGACTATGTTAAAATTCAGGGAAGCCTTAAATCAGAATTGGTTTTAGAATCTACTAATTTTGACTTCACAATCTTTGTTTTAATTTTCACTAAATGCTCTTTCAGATACTCTTCAGATAGAGCCTGGCCCCTGCTGTTGTTGGGAGACAAGGCCATTCCTTGCTCTACAACTGCATACCTTTTTCCTGTGCTTGCAGCACAAAATCAGCAGACATGCTGTTGTTTCCCTAATGCATCCCTTATTCTTCTGAAATTTGAATTTTGGATATTCATGGCGAGTTACACCAGCAGTAAAACAGCAGTGGTAAAATTGTTTTTCAAAAGAATACAACAATTTATGATTAATACCCACTAGACATTACACAAGGCTGTATGAAAAAAGGTTCTCAGGAAAAACGGATACCGTCAGGTGAAACGCAAGACCACAAGAGGGGTTAGAGGGCTGTTAGTTTATTGGTAACATACTCACACTGCAATCAGCACGGGGAGCCCCAGCAACCGCACGGAGGGTCGCGAGGGAAAAACGGACAGTCTGGTCAGGCATCCGAACGAGGCTCGGTCCAGGGACGTCCCCACCCCAACTTAGACACTTTTTCTCTTTGACAGGAGGTTATATATCATGTCCACCTGGTCATACATCAAAGAGTACAATGCCACAATAATTAGAAGCTCAGATCACTGTGACCTGAAGACCATCAGCGGGGGCAGGATGTTTGCTTTGTGAACTGGGACTACATCACGTGCATCGAGCCATGTCCTTGCCTCGTCGTCGATCTTCCAAGTCCTCCCCTTGCAACCCGTACGTCCTAACGTGGTGAATTTCTCTGTACAAATTGCAGGGACCAGGTTCCAAAACTTGGGAGTGCATGATTTTATGCATAAGAGTTTTTCTTTCACCTCAATCAGTACATTAGGGGGCAAGAAAAAAAATTTTTTAAAAAAAGACATCCTTGTGGTATAGCTATTTACACTTGCAGCAGCACAGACATTTATGTGTTAAAAGAACTTTATATAAAAGTATGCTTCCTATTATCTTCCTATTTAAAAAAAACCCACACAAACAAAAACAACCACAAACACAAATGCAGAAGTATTCTTTAGTTCCTTCCCCAATATAACCTGAAAATTTATACTGTGTTTTAGGAAGACTTTTGAAATAACGTACATGAGGATTACCTGAAAATACTGCCTGAAGGAAGACAATGAGAATCAGAATGGCAATATGCCATCAGTAATGCTCAGAAATGCAGCTATTTTGAGGTTAGCATTTCTTTTGTTCACTGGCTGTCTCTATTCCAGCTGATTCACACCAATCCCAAAGCAAAATTCATCAATAAGGTGCTTCATTAAGACACGGAAAATAGTCTTCAGTCTTGAAGAGGACTGGAGGTTCATAGAGCGTCTGTTGTTGTCGTGAGGAAGATGATTTCTGCAAATCAGACAAGTTTATTTCTCACCTTCTTAAAAAAGTAAGTTTTTAAAACAAAGCCTACGGAGCTAAAATGCAAAACAAGTTTTAAAGGCGTATCTCTCTAGTCGGGCAAATTTTCAATCGTAGCTCAGATGGGTCTGGCATATTCTTAGTGCTAGTGAAGAAAGGCAGCCTCCGAGTTTTGCCCTTGCATCACCTTCACCCGGACAGACTCAGTCCTGGGAAGTGTACGATATGCCAGCTTCGCAGCGGATGGTATAGTCACCGTAACCTTCATCCTTCCACAGCCATACACCTTTACCTGTTCTGCTCCGGCCTTTGCGTCCTCCTCAGCCACTTCCTTTGAGTGAGCCCTAGCCTGTGTTCGCGTTTCCTTAATTAAAAACGTCTTTGTATGGCAACACACCTAGCAAATGTTTCCTTCATCAAAGTTGCTGCCCCTGCTGAGCTGCTTCATCAAGTGTATGTCAGAATATATAGACTAGGACATGCTGTTAAAAATAATACGGTGGTGGACCGGAAAAGAGTTGTTACACTGTTTTTAAGGAAAATTGTACATGTTTCTTTTAAATATTAACTGTACATCGTTTTGCTACACCAAATGGCTCATTTAGAGAGACAACAGCAAGGACCACTACTGACTATCGTGTCAGCCTTCCTGCATGTAAATAACACTGCACTGCAACACAGACCCATGGTATGTTTTCAATACGTGGTCTTAAACAGAAGGCTTGAAATCAAGACTTCATTCTTTAAAAATTCTTTTGGACTCATTAAAGATTTTTATGAACTATTTTGCAGAGCTCGGTCAGTTTGCCTGCAGAGTTCTTCAGGTACTTTTTTGCCTGTCTGGGATGAGGAAAATAGAGTCTTCACCAATAATAAAGTTTAAAGCATACCAAATACCATTAGTATACTCGGAGTTTAGAATGCTTTTACAGTACCAAAATGAGGATATAATTAAGCATACCTACAAAACAGTTACATGGTATTTTTCCAATATTCAGTCGAGCTGTATGCTTGTACTTCGTATGAAACAAGTGCATATTCTCCTGTTACATACAAAATTGCTGATTTATGACATTTAAATTATGTCTTTATGATACCATTAATTTCTCTGAAATAAGTTTGTTTTGCCATTTGAGTTATAATGAAATATAAAAATACAAACAAAGATCGGATCTGTAAACAGCAGATATTATCAAAGTTCCCCGTGTCAGAAATTTTGCCAAATGTAAAAATAATCTCTGAAAACAAAGTTCTGTTTCTCAAAAATTATTTCCTATCCTGTACTGCCCTATGAGACAACACCTTGCAAGCACGGGAAACTAAGGTCACGGGTATTCTGCAACTCATGACACTGACTCACGAGGCACTATATTTGCATATGTGCATGAGGGGGACAATTTCAATCCAGTGAGGAAATTCATAGGCAGGCACAGTACCCACAGTTGTCTAAGTACACATGTATGAATAGTTATTTTTGCAGCTGCTTAGCCGACATTTTTACCTTTTGAGAAAGTCTACATCCTTAGTGATAATAGAAGTCTTACATTACTGTACTTTACACTGCCTGGTATTCACAAGGGAAGAATTTGGGGCAAAATCTGAAAGTGAGATTACAAATACAGAGCTTAAGAAATACAAAATACACCCTTTGTGTAAAGAAACAGATACATTTAAATAGAAAGAGAGCGAGGGGACTTGACTAAATCAAATTTGTAGCAGGAAAACATGAACTACACCTACAGTGAAAATCACGACATCGGCATAGCCTTCTTAAAGGACTGATATATTGAGCGAGCTAGTTACCTTCAGGCGTGAGGAGAAATCTCTATAGACACTTTCATTCAGACATGCTTGTGTTTACTAGTGGAAATAGATACTTTACTATGCAATACTCCGTACCACTGTGGAACAGCGACCTGCCTCTCAGTTAATCAATTAATGCCAGTAAGTTCTGAGTGTTGATTTCATTGCTATCCATGCTTAAACCAAGAAATGATTGGACATGTCAGGTTCAGCTTGCTGATGCTTTCAAAGACTTTCCACCTTATTAATTGTGGAAAAACTGCTAAGCTGACAAAGTATTCCCATGCAACACGAAAAAGGCACTTTCTTAGAACTTTCAAACTTTTCAATTGAAGATTATAATTCTGTGGTTGACAACCGTTTTTAGCAACAAAATGGAAAATGCTGTTTTTCAAGGAAACTGCTGCAGTTGTTTGCTTTTCTAATTGGTCCATAAATAGCAGCTTTGTGTTGTGTTTTTTTCTAAAAGAAAAAATGCCATCACTCTAAACTTAAACACCAAAGAAAATGAAGGAATGAGAAGTTAACTAACTTAAAGACTGCACAGAAAATAGGAGTGAACAGGTTTCCTGAACTGAGTCTTAACAAGACAATACATATTCTTTTTCCATCTATCTTTCTCTGCTGCCCCACATGCTTGCAACGTGTAGGAACACAAACACCTCAAACAGCCACAACCATCTTCCTCTCCCTCTCTGTGAACCTACTCGTTTCAGCAGTCTCACCGGTATTACGATACAGGAACCTGAGCTAGTACAGAACGAAGATGCGAAACGATAAATAAAAGAATCTGGGAGCTGAAAAGATGCAAGGAGGAGCACTTATAAATAGTGGATTGGCAGGTGATGCCAATAAGAATCAGGTGTTCAGAAGATGTTTGTGTTGTGTTTTTTTTTTTTTAAATCAGAAGGTTATTTTAAAACTAGGGCATCATGCCAGTTTAAGGTTAGGTAAGGCCTCTCTTCAAAACATAGCAGAGACAGCATTTCAAGTCTTCTGTAGAGAAACAGTTCACACGTAGGAACAAGGAAAGAGAGAAAACCGCATCCTTAGAAAGTTTAACACAGTGCTTACATGATAACTGAATTGTACGGGCTGAGTACAAACAGAACTTTTATTTTAAAAATATTGTGCAGCATAGCTTTCTTTTCCTTTTTTGGTAACACTTCTGCAGTGATACTATTAATGCAGTATGATCCTTTAACAGCGTTGTCTGTACAGGCTCTTTCTACTTTATTTGCTTACCGTCAGAGATCAGGAGTGCTTTAATACAAAGGCGTGTGCATTATACCCTTGTTTGTGCCCTTCACATTCCCTTCGTCGTGTATTCAGTCTCATTTTGGAAAGTTACACAAATCCTTGTAAGAATTTGTGATTTTTAAGTTTAGAGGTTTTTTTAATTGAGTCTGAGAACGTTGCAAAAAATCCTAATACAGCATATAAAAGTTTTTTATTTAAATTCAGATAGATATGCAACAAACTTACTGTTATTTTAATCACTTGCTGTGGTAAGTGGACCAACTAAGCTGGTCACATGGCAACAAAGGATTACTTACATTAAGGAAGGATGGTATGCTGATCGTGTGCAAGATTTTCTTGAATGTGCTTGGAAAAGCTCCAAGGTCTGTTTCTGCCTTTATGACCCGTTCTTCCAGTCCAGCTACGCAATTTCCAATCATCTTCACAAACGCCTAGTTTGAAAAAAAGAAAAGAAATCAAACTTTTTCACTAACAAATTAAAAAGAGATTATGTATTACGTGACAGTGAAAGTTCCATTACACAAATGAGAAGGAGTCAAAAACTCCATGCTCTATTTCCCTTTCACCTACAAGTCAATTTTATTGCTAAAAATTACTTGAGAAAGTTAAAAGGCTGCAAAACCAGGTTAGATCTAATAAAACAATCAGTCTTCTTCCTTTTCCTATTTGCCTTTCAAATAACTAATTTAGACTTCTTAGAATTGGAACTTCTGTCTGCCTTTCTACTAATAGTGGGACCAAGGATCTGCATCAGTTTTGAAGCTTTACCAGGGATCAACAGACCTCTCATTTTACTAGTCTCTGAATAGCTCCCAAGACAACAACTTTGAAAGATACTAAAAAAAAAAAAGTAGTGTTATTGCTTTCTGCAAGAAAAATGTCTGCCTTGCTTCAAGAAATGCATAAAAAAAAAATTTTTTTTTTAAAAAAAGGCATTTTGTTTTAGAATGCCCACCCACAGTCTCCAGAAATTCTTAATAAATTGTGTACTCTTTATTAACCATGAAGCATTGAACTCAGATTGGATACAGAGAGCAAAACGGATATGAGCCTACTTGACGTGCATGCATGCACACACACAATTAAAGCATATCATTGATTCTTCCCCCCTGTAAAGAACCAGAATACATCTAGAAGATACCAAACACATACCTCTAATTTGTCAATCTTCCTGTATATCTGTCTCATTTCTGTAGCTTTTGTGTAAATTTGAGGCAAACTTTCATTGACAACCTGTGAAGAATCACTTCGAATCTAAAAATAATTCAAAGAAATAAATCAAAAATCAGTGAATAAAACAAAACATTTAGTAGATTTCATTCTAGAAACTAGAACTGTGATCTAATTAACAGATTAAAACTCGTAGTTTAAAAATATCATATTACTATAAAAATACTAGATTAAAACTAATAAACTAGCTTCTTTGTATAGTTAGGTTGTATAGTAAGTGTCTTTGAAGAAACGCTACTTTGCATAGGCAAATATTTACAATTATATTAAAAACAGGCTGCTACAACCTTATCAGAACTAAGAGATGGAACACTTCCCAAGATGTACTAAAGAATTAAAGACAGTAAACTAAAATTTTGACTTAAATTTTACTACCTGTACATTTCCTCAACTTTGCTAAAAAAGTCAGGCCACAAAATCTTGTTTTACTGGTACTAAAAAAAAAAAAATAACATAGTAAAGTTCCCCTCGGAGTAGTGCAGGAGAACCACGTGTGCTATGCTTTAAAAGACGGTCTGTATATCAGTGTAGCTTATAGGAACTCTCCATTCAGTTCCTTTGTCTCTTCCATGTGCAAGTGAAACAAAGCTGCCTTTCTGAGGAAAAAGAGTCCCCTAAAGACAAATCTAGCTTTGGAGGTTTAGCAATCCTGATTAAATACTTTGATTACAAAAAAACGCAGAGGATATCTTAACGTAATTTAAAAGAGAAGTAAAATATTGTGCTGTTCTTTCAACCGTCTGTCATTGTGCTATATAGAATGGGACCTCATGTATGTACACAGGCAAATATACAAATACAATTATGTAAATATGCACTTATATAGCTATATAGGCATATTTTACTCCAATACCAAAGTTCAGTAGTTTTCATCCATGAGTTATCTCATTACCATATGCGTTTTCATACTGGAACCTGCCTGGACCAAAGGCTGCTTCCTATCTCCGTCTCATTTAAAAACAGAAGCACACATTAAACTGTATTCTGACTTTAAAACCACAACTAGATAGATGCAAGTTACACATACCATGTCCAACATTCCCACAAATTCGTCCACTCTGGTCAGCAAATCTTCTAGACTCTTGTCTAAGCTGTCTATCTGCAAAACAGAAATACTTTAAAGGTGCTTGAAAACACACACACACAAAAAAAACCCAGCCCACGACCCCAGACTCTTCCAAACAAAACCTCCGAGTACAGACACCGGCCAGACTAAAACCAACTCCCCACTTTGCCACCTCTCGGCTACGTTCGGCGCAGGTGACCGGACACACCGGTGTATCTCGTCTCGCACGAACCTACACCGAGGCCGCGTAACCGGGGCAGCGCGGACGAGCCGCCCCGGCCTCAGAGAGCCGCGCTCAAGCGACACCCCTTCCCCCCGTCCCGCCCGCTCCCCGCGGCAGCCTGGCTCCCTGCGCCGCGCACCCGGCGGCGGGGCCGGGCCGGGCCGGTGCCGGGGAAAGGCCCAGCCGTTGCGCCTTTCCCCCTCGGAGCGCGGCAGGCCCGGCGGCAGGCCCGGCGCAGAGGCCCCCGGCGGCTCCCCCGAGGCGGCCCGGCGCGGCGCGGCCCCTCACCTGCTCGCTGAAGAGGCTGCGGTCGGCGAGCAGGTACGCGGAATAGGCAGCGGCGGTGGCGCTGAGCGACGCCTCCGAGATGTCCTCGTCCTCCGCTTCCCCGAGACCTGAGGCGCTGCTGTGGCTCTGAGAGACGTTCCCGCTGTCCGCGCCGGGGAAAGCGCCGGGCGGGTCAGCTGCAGCCCGCTCCCCGGCTCCCGCGGCGGCCGCCATACTGCCGCCTCCCGCCCGCCCCAGCCTTCCCCTCTGGGCGCCGGGCGGCGCCGCCGCTCACGAGAGCAGAGCGGGGCGGGGCGGGGCTCCCCGCCCGCCGCGGGGCGGGACCGGCGCAGGCGCATCGCGACAGGCGGGGCAGGGCGCTGCCCGCCATTGCGGCTGGTCCCGCGAAGAGCCGCTGCGGGAGTGGGATGAGCGCGCGTATCGCCAGGGTCTGGGCACGGCGGTGCTTCCGGCTCCGCGGGCCCGGCGACGGCCGCTGCCTCTCACCGGCCCCGGGGCAGGAGCCCGGGCGGTCGCCGCCGAGCTGCCGCCCGCCTCTCGGCGAGTCGCCACCGTGCGCCCGGAGAGCCAAGGTCGGAAAGGCGGCTCCTGGGGCAAGCGCGTGTTGGGGGTGGGGGGGGGGGAGGGGGCGAGTTAACGTCGCGCCCGAAGGGGCCGCGACGCGGGAAACACAGACGGCTCGGCGTTCTTTCCGACAGAGGGTTCTGCCCGTAAGAGTCTGAAGTTCTTCTTAAAAGTTAGCCATATGGTGCATGCGAAAACAGAACCTTTTTTTTTTTTTTCCTAGCTGCTGCACATGAGCCCAAAACGTTTGCAAGCCTTAAAAGTTACATGACAAAATGGTGGCAAAACAATCAAGTATCAGCTTTGGAGCTGCTCTCGGCTTGTAACTGCAATCGTGCGCGCGATGCTTCCATGCTGATGTGCGAGATGCAACTTACGTTTCCCACTTCCTACCAGCTGAAGGAGTTCAGGTATTTTGCACTACCCCGCTTTACTTGGGCAGTCACGGAGCATCCTCCAGGCAAAGGTGTGCAGTGCAGCAGTGTGCCACTGAACCAGAGGCATCGTGGCTTTTCCTGAGCAGCCAGAACTACTTCATGTCCTCAAAGCCATGAGGTTTGAAGCAAGCTGGGCTATCAGGAGTGAGACAAACTACTTGGTTCTCATGGGAATCAGTGTTAACAGTACCCTTTAGTAAAAGCAGAACCGGGAAAAAACACTATGGAAAGAAACTTGGCATCAGTAACAACAACTGGAGGAATCAAAGTCTGTACAGGTAGAGAGAAAGGCGTTACTAAAATGGTTACGTATTCAAAGAGACATCAAAACCAGGTGTCTGTGCCACCAGAACCACCCCCCCCCCCCCCCCCCCATCAAACCATGACACCATGGGAAGGGAGATCCTTCTACAGAAAGATGTGCTTGAGCACAGGGGAAAGGATATAGCCTAGAAGTAAGACAGTGCACATTTTATTGCAGACAGGTCACATCTTCATCAGTTAAATAAGGTAAAACGAGTAACTTCAGCCAGACAAAGGTGTAACAATTTTCCTGATAAGATGATCTGATTGACTGAAGTACATCCAGCTCTTCACTTTTTTTACTGCACCAATAATCAGATTTTTTAAAAAATTAAAACCTTTGGTAAAGTACAAACACAGTTTTAAGACAAATAGGATCAATGTTCTGTTCTTACTGTGGTGGGAAAAATAAGTATAGTTCTATAACTGCTGTGATACCTAGAAGAGGTTTAATTAGAGTAAGTGAAAGAATTTCAAAATAAACTTTTAAAGCAAATCTAAAAATAAACATACTAAGTTCAATGTCCCAAACATATTTAACAATGAGCAGAAGACTGGTTGTTCCACAGGTATTCTAAATGAGCGACAGTGAATTAGTCCGCACATCATTTGTCCAGCCACTACAGGTTCCAAAATGGAATGTAATTTTTTCAAACCAAGACTTCTGAATTTTCATATCCATACAATATTTAAGAAATGTCTATTCCACCATATAAAAAAGCTTTAATGTACTACAAAGTTAAAAACAAAAAGAAAATGACACAAGCTAAAAGTAGAAAAATACATTGTAAAACATTTATATTTTGTTCCTTACACTGATCAAGATATAACAAAATATTTTAGATTAGACCACTTTCATAAATTCATGACATTTTCAGAAGCAGACAGTTACCGACTCAACAGTCGCTGTTTACCCACTAGCCAGCATCCCGTAAAGATGTCTGGCCATCGCAAACATCCAGTATATTTTAAGTTTCTAGAAATCCTGTGTAGACATTAAGCTTTATGATTACCAGAAGAGTCCAAAAATAACAGAACTATTCTAAGTTAGGTTTGACAGTCAGTCAGCATCCCTCCTCTGTATAGCAATTATCCAATCTTTTGTAAGAAAAGACCTTGTGGATTTAGGTCGCCTCAAAGGTACAGTAAGGACCTGTGTGGGCTCTGAGGTGAAGGGGACACTCCTAGCACACTCCTCCACTTTTGTTGCCTTCTCGCTTGCATCCCTAAAATTCAGATGAACCATGATACTTAAAAAACAGAGAAAAAGGGGGGAGGGGGAACAATTTGAAAGAGAAGTATTATCTAATAAATACCGAAAAAGAATACATTTACACATCGTGGTGCTGAACCTAGTTTTAAGCCCTTATCCTCATGTTTTTCTTGCCCCGTGCAGCCACCGGGCTCTGGCCTGCAGGTGGTGCTGAGCTCACAGCAATAACAGCAACATCCAACCTCGCCTCCTTAGGCTCTTAAAAATACACACACATATATATAGTTTCATTTGGAAAATGTATTTGCAGCATCTCCCTAACATTGTTACCACCAGAGCAGGAAACCACTACTTTGATAGAGCTTGTCTGGATTAGACATAAGGTCGCAAATAGGGTGTAAACAAGTTAGTGGAAGGTCTGTATGTAGTGGTAGAAGATCGGATGGCTATTAAGAAGCACTCTCTTTAAATTGGTATTAGAAAAAAAACAGATTCCACTTCAAATAGGCATGTCTGTTACTATTAAAATCTAATTCATATACATGCATGTATTAATACATCCACCCATGCATTCAAACCCAAGTATGTGGCACTGCGATTGGTAGCCTGTAAGGCCACTTAGATTTATACCAACTAAACCAAATTTGTGTTCTCACTTTAGGGTTGGGACATAAACCAGGTATTACACTCTGGCTTTCTCCTGACAAATTTTGCACTGCAGGACAGTTTTATGTCTAACTCCAGATGCCACGTTTCCTAGAAAGCAACAATTTTCTGCACCCGTGAGGTCTATGAGAATATCAGCTCTTTGTTTTGTGCATAACACATTGCAAGAGTCAATTGTCCCAATTGGCACTTAAGACTGAAAGCGGAGTTGCAGGAATTGCTACTAAAGTGTAATGACTGTTCCGTCCTCCTCGATACCTCCTCTGGGGATCACCAGACTGTGTCGGGGATCAGTTTTTAAGGAACTGAGTAATTTGTGGATGTTGCCGTTGCTTTCTCGGCCAGAGTTGTTGTTGAGCACCAGGTCCCTTTGAAGTCTGTGGCTAAGGCTGCTGCCATTGATTCGAGAGAGGCTATTGGAAGTAAGGCTGTGCAGTTTAGGAATGTGCTGAGGCTCCAGACCGCCCTCGATGACAATGTCAGCCTCTTCGTCACTCTCCATTTCATCAGGGTGGAAGTTCTGCAGCACGTGGGATGTAGGCAAGCTATGGTGACTAGCAGTGCTGTCTGTAGACTGGCCAGAGCTACCAGACATCCTACTGCTTCGAATGATATTGTTCCTCTGGTTTGCTGGCTTGACCGTGATAATAAGATTATGGCTGTTGGCAATCATCATGTCTGTGACTTGGTCAAGAGTCTTTCCTGCTACTTCAATGCCGTTAACTTCCAGGACTTCATCGTTCACAGCCAGCAAGCCGGTGCTCTCTGCCAGGCCTCCAGGAACCATACGAGAGATGAAGATACCGGGTACTTTCTCTAGTCCATGAGGAGTAACTCTTACACTGGTGCCATCGCGGATGTAAAATCCTAAGGGTTTCTCACACCCATGTCGATACAGCCTCACTCTCCTGTGTGTTTCAGGAAGAATGTCCACATCGATTATGGAAGACACTGGTCTAAAATCGTGAGGCATGCTAATGTTAATGTGGGGACGCCGGCGGAGGTTGTCATTGCGGAGTGTCACCAGAGCCTTCTTCTTCCTTGATAGTGTGTTGGTCCCAAAATTACTGTAGTCCACTTCATCTGAAAGAGAAACAGTACTAGTGTATCAATCAAAAAGAGAATAATTAAGTCTAGAGGGCCCTTTCCTCTTAAATCTGGTTCAGTGAAGCCACACTCCTAATAATATGGAAGAAATCAAACGAATTCTTCCGCTTACTCTATCTGTTGTTTCATTTTATGTCCATCAGCAACTCATTCAGAATAAATGAGTTGTTTTCAATGACTACCCATATTTCTTTTATATTTTGAGGGAAAAAGACTTCTGATTCTCAACTCTTGTTATCAGCTCTGCAGAATGCAATTACTTGCAGCTGCAGGCCTGGTACACCATCTTAGATGTGAGACCGTATTTTCAGAGCTGGACTATAATTTTACACATACATCTCAAGTGGGCAAGGAGCATATACGCATTCCTAACCCGAAAGTCAGAATCAGGGAGTATTTTAATATCCAATACACAGCCTTAACTGATAGCAGACCTTCTGTACAAGCATGAAAGCAGGGTGTGAGAGAGGAGTTGGATATGGAGTTAGTTTTTAGCCTAGCCTTTTTTAGTAAGGAATTTACATTAATATGCATCTCTCAGTACAGCACTTCTCTCTCTGGAATATTTCACTTCATTTTAGCTGGATTTGACAGCAATAGAAAGTGCTAAAAGCACCAAGTACCAGAAAGGTTCTGTGTAAGCAAGTGGCCCGGTAGAAAGAGAAGCAGGGAGAAAGAAACTGCTCTGCTGCCTAGTCCATATGCTAGGGATCACAGAGCAGACACAGACTCACACACGCACTCCTGCCCCTGGGAGGAAGATCCATAAGAAAGCAGCCTGTGTAGGGTCCACAGTTTAAGGAATTGTTTAAATATTTCTGGTATATCAAGGGCCTATGCAAAGTGATCAGTTTTAAATCAACCAAGTAATATGACAAGTTTCTTCACATAAGCAGCTCATATTGTGCTTTGTGTAAAAAATACTTTGTCATGAAGTTGTTACTGTACAAAATGCATCATTGCATTTCACATTAAAAATACCGTGCATGTTTTAAACACGAAGTGTGTACTAGCTGCAAAATTATTTCACCGTCAGTTTAAGCATGCTATCACTTTTCAGATAAACTAACAGACTTTAAGTTTATTCTACTGTTGAAGACAAGCAGTAAAATGCAAAAGTACAATTCTAGAACTGCAACTAAGAAAATTTTCTCTCTGACAAATTAACCCTGCATAGTTATGTTTGAGAAAGTAAGACAATACTTCCACCTGACAAAGGTTGAAAAAAAAAGTGTTAGTAAAAATAAGCTTATAATTACATTTTTATTTCTTGCAAGGTCTCATTTTCAAGTCAGCTTTCAAGGTGTATTATTGGCAGACTTCAATTAAGTGACATTAAGTTACAAACTCAAAGGACGCTGGAAAAAAAAGTGCTAAGTGGCAACCTGATCTGACTGAGCCTGCCTGGAGCAGGGTGTTGGATTAGCTGGCCTCCAGAGGTCCCTCCCAGCCTAAATTATTCTGTGATCCTGCATAGTCCTTTGAGCTGGAAAAAATTGTTTGAAGACTTCAGAAAGACTATTTCTGCATTCTCCTATAACTTATTTACACTGGCTACACTAACACTGTGGACATCACAAGGCATCTGGAAGGTCATCCTGAAGGAAAAGCTTCTGTGAAATAAAGATACTCCTTGGACAAATCTGTTGTGTTTAACTTCACAGTTGCCTCTTGTCTCTCCTCCCAGGTGGTTCAGAGCCATACCAACTGCACATGCCCTACTTTATTATTTAGACTGGTGAGGCGCAGAACTGGAAGTCCTTAAAACCACCCAAACACGAGAAGCTCCCAATTGGTTCCTGGAAGCATATAGACAGCCAAGACAGTGACTGCGTGGAGATGGTACCTTCTCAAGTCCACCTGGTGAGCAGAGTCAGTGCAGCATCTACTCTTTTGAATGCATGAGCCACCTGCAGCAGCCAAAGCCAAGTATTACTGCTTTTCTTTCATCAATAGATCACCATCATCCACATTCACTTAGACTTTAAGTTTTGATAAATGATTTTGAATGGTGGCAACAAATATTCTTTCCTTGTAAAGTATGGGTCCATGAGAGATGTCTTTCATCACCAGTCTCAAACACTGTGCCCTGCTCACCCTCACAATTCACTAGTAAATTTCTGTGACAGCCCTATGAAAACAACTTGAGAATTCAGATTGAGAAACAAAATTCTTCCTCATTTGAAATCGTAGAATAGTAGCACTGTACCTTAAAGTGCAAGATAACCTTTATCCCAAAATTTGAGTTTAAGATGGCAATTAAAATTGCGTGTAGGTTCATGTGTTTATGACTGTCTTTTGCAGTACTGGCAAACCAAATTCAAAAGCTGCATCCCTTATAGACTTAGAAAATTAGGTTGGCGAGTGCAGTTTATTGCACTGCAGGTAAAATGAAACACGACAATGCCCTAGTTATCCATCTATTCGCTGAAAGCATCCAGGTGCTGTTCTCTTTCTCTCTCTATGTTAGTGTATTAATACTGAATTACTTTAGGGCAGACTTGCAAAAGCTTTACCAAATAATTCACCTACAAAGATTTGTTGACAACACAGTTTTCTTCCCCTTCAATTAACAACCACGCAGAGAGTTAATTCTCACAACATGCGAGTTCGTGATGATCAGGTAGTAATGTCACAGGAGAAGTACGATGGTCCTCCTGACACACGTAGGTCATTTCTGAAGCAGCTTCCTTTGGCTGAACCACCACAAAGGCAATAGCACAAAAATAGTTGTTTTGTGCCTGTGACCTCCTCACCTGTGCTTAGCCCACTAATCTGTCTCTCCAGATGATCGCCAGCATTCCTAACCTCTAAGCAGCTTCAAAACAACTACCTCCTTTAATAAAAAAAAGCCCAGCTTACCACAAAAATGCTATCTTTTTCCTCCAAACGTAATCCCTGCTTCTGCCTGGTTCATAAGTGATACAGGCTACTCTCAGTGTTGGACCACTGACTGTTCTTGGATTTAGTATTTCAGGGCTGGATCAAGTTAAAAAATGAAGTCCATGTCCTGTTGATGACTGGATTTTTTGTTTCTAAAACAGTGTCAGGCATTAGTTTCCAACTCTGACCCTAAATAGGATTACATATGAGAAGGATGAAGTCCCAATTTTAACAGGTAAAACTGTTAAAACCTATTATTAGGTTGGAGAAATGAGAGCTAATTTGAAGAGCTTCTACCAAAAAAAAAAAAACAACCAAAACCACGAATTAATTATATTTTCTAAATAGAAAAGCTAAAGTTAAAAAAGCTAAAAAAACAAAACTGAATTAACTCTATTTTCTAGAAAAACCTAAAGTACAGAACACATGCTCCTTGATAATACAGGGATTATTACATTATTTGTATTCGAGATGACCTGCTCACTAGCAGTTACGCTTGCTTGGGACTTCATCTCAAAATAAAAAATTAGAAGAAACAAACCCAGAAGAAAACAGCCACACACCCCTGCTATTCAGAGCCACTACTCTTGCTGCAGGAATAAAGCAAAGCATCTCTGCTGAACTTTAACATCAGCTGTTGCTGTAGCAGCAGAAAGTCATCACTTCTTAGCATAATGAAAAATCAAAAAGAAAATTCCTTCCTCACAAGGGAACTGAGAGAAGCCGGCCAATATTGCTCCTTTTTATCAACTGTGGGGTGGTCAAACAGTGGTGTATTCCCTATTTCCAGCAATATACTGTGCAGCTGGCACATCAGACAAATTAAAACTGTATCATTGCATAATTTACAATGACACACTGTTGATGAAGGTCAGTAACTTGTTGGTAGGTTTTGAGTTTCTCACCATATAGGATTGCAATCAGGAATGCCATTTTAGCTAATGGAACAGACTATGCTTGATGCCAGGTCTCGTGAAGACCAGTATATACCACATGGAACCAGACAGAGCTCATTTTTCATGTTTCGTTTGTTGCAATATCAAATTCTCCTTTTGCAGAGCAAAACGTCTACAGAAATCTGCACGCACGCTGGCAGGAGAAATGCCACCAAGCGGCACATCTGAACAGTGCTTAAAGCCTCCTGTTTTACAGGGTGTCATGTTTTCCTATGTTTTCGATGAGGCTGGAGTGAAACGTTACATGCAGGTGAGAGAGGGTGAATTAGTCTTTTAGATGCCGAATATGACCCCCATTTCTTAGAACGGGGCAGATTACATGGAGCATTTTCATGTACAAGATGTAGTGCTTTCAGATGAAGATGTACTAGGAGCTGGACAGATAATCCTGGATAACCACTAAACTTTGGAAGACTGGAACCTGAATTTTACTTGTGCCCATTATTTGCTTCCTACTGAAGACACTGTTCCTGTAAAAAGAGGTGAACAATAACATCTAACTCAGTTGGAGAAGGAATCCTCAGCTTTCCAGTTCTGTTCTACATGAAACCGCAACCCAAAGCTACACAAAAAAATACCTCCGATTCCTCTGTAGGTACTGAATATTATGGCAACTCTTCTCTGCAAAAGCTTCAGGTTTTGGTACATTTTAAGAAACGTTTTGTTATCTGGCAATGAGTTACATAAAACCTTAAGTATTTTGGCTGCATCCTTTCTGCTAATATGTGTTTATTTTCCCTTTTTTTTTTTCTCTTAAATAGTCACTACCCACTTACGAGGACCTTTCTGTTAGAGAAGATGCACGTTACAGATCTCTTCATGCAGAGATGTACTTGTGCTTACTTTCTTGACAGCAGTGGTGGTGGCGGTTTTGTCTTTTTTTTTCTTGAACTAGTGGAACTAGCTCCACTTGTACAGCAACAGTAAAATCCATTAAAAGGAGGTTTTCACTTCCAAGCATAAATGTTTCACTGTCAAAATATTACTGTTTTTTAAACAGATGTAGAAAGTTATAGATGGTAACATCTTTGAGGTACTCTTCTAACAATTCTGTAGTCAGCCGGTGACTTTATAGAGTACATTATACCTTCCTGGTGGGCATCATTACTCCCAAAGTTAAGTCATACAGTATATAACAGCAAAGCATACTTAAAGGTCTATTTATAAGGGAAAGAAAACTGCTTAGAGCATCTGGTTGTAGCCAAAAGAGTATTGTATTTCTTTAATTTACATGAAACAAGAAATTATAGACCTTCTGAAAAAAACACCAGGAGCACCAGTCCCACTGCTTGGACAGCTGCTTTTCATAGGAGCAGCCTGCCAGATGAAATACCAAAGCTTAGCCAGATAAGATTGTATAAACAAGCTGAATTCCACAGAGAAGCAGACTGCCAGGCTCCTATAGGAACAGTTCATTTCAGACTCTACTTTTTCAGTGTACATGCACTCATGGCTTATTATTTCCTCTGGGAACTGTGGAACATTAGTTGACAGCTTTGGAAAGTACTTCAAAGACAAAATTACTTCCACTAGGGAGAGCAGCACTTCAGGCAGCTTGGGAAGGAGGCCAATGAGTCATTAATAGTGAAGGGTAACCCCTCCATCCAACAGATCTCTATTACTGAGCATTCAAATTAGCAGCAGTCATAAAACTGTTTCAAGGGAACGTGTCATGTTTAACCCTTCTCCCTTTCTGCGTCCCAGCTACAAACACTGTCCATGTTTGACCCAAGTTGCATTCAGTGTCTATTTTCTCAGAAAGATCAAAACCAGAAGCATTTGTGAAAGCAGTCAGACAACAAATAAGCTGGCAGTCTCTCATTTGTGACCTCTAAGACTGACAACATGCAAAGGGATTTAAGAGGAAACAGATACAAAGTGAACTATGGCTTGCGAGGAGGTCCAGTGCCAATATCACTCATCAAGGAGTATTTAATGGAGGGAAAATAAGGTTATCTGAATGCTAACATGGCATTCTGTGCGTTACAGGAATATTAAAAAAATCCAGGTATTGCTGCTGCCAGCAACCTCTGGGTGAACCAATCTGAAAAACACACAGTAGGTAAAGTAGTTGTAGCTGCTATTCCATCAAAAGTCAAGTAACATATCCCACACAATGCACAGGCACACACTTCCTCTCTCTCTCCCTTCATATCACCATATCACAAAGAACTGGACACAATCTCATCAACGTTTAGAAGACTACCTAAACATTAACCTGTGATATTCAACAGGGCTTTTGAAACACAAAAGATGTAAAGGAACAGGTTCGAATTAACAAGAGAGCACATCATCCTTGATATCCTTAATCTCAATCCTTTAGTTTCTGAAACAAATCTTCCCAAACACTTGTTTGTAGACTGTAAACTCACTGACATTTTCAAGAAGAAATTTCACCAAATAACTACACTAGAAAGAAAATTTGAGAACATCATCCTACTATAGTCTACCCCTACTAAACCTAGCAAACTGCAGTTTTGCAAAAGGCAACCTTCATTCTCTAGTCAGTCAGAATTAAAAAGATAGATTTGCCCTTCTACTTAGGAAGTGTTCATTAGCAGGTTGGGATTAAAATTTAAGGAACACAAATGTGTCTCTCTACTCCTAGCACATTTATGAACTCAATATATCCTGCTCTCTTTCAAGAAAGTGAAGGTTATTTTGTTCCTTGGTCCAGCGTGTTACAGCAAGCAAAACTATAATTGCATTAGGCTCAGTCTCTGTTTACAGTGCATAAGAAATGCATAAGAAACATTTTTAGGCTGCTTGCCTTGAGGATGGAGACAACCCCTTGGGAATTTAGCCTGTGCTGCTGGTGTGGCCTCCTGCACTTCTCACTGCTTATCATCAGAGGCCACTGTTCCCTTGCTGAACCTCTTCCCTTCGCTACAGAGGCCTTTATTTTTGACTCACTGCACTCCTCCAAAGGAGCAGAAGCTGTTGCTCGACCTGCAAGTTTGCCCCATGAAATAAGTGAGGCATTTGAAGGAGAAGGGTGCTACCAAACGTAAGGAAGTGCTCAGGCCTATACCTCCCAAAGCTATCCTCAATCTCAGAAACATCCAAACCCAGCTCCTCAAATTAGCCCAAAAGCCAGCTATGGGTCTCCAAATTTTAGAGGTGAAGTTGTGGATGGTATTTACTAGGTCTGTATTTACTAGGATTGTCAGAGTCTTCCTCCTCTTTAAGTTTCAGATGTGACGACTTTTCTACCATAAAACATGACAGAAACAGTGTTTCTCGCTTTGTTTCCCTCCACAAACTACTGTATGTCAAAGTTACATTATTGCACCATTAGAAAATGGTGACTTTTGAGCTTTGGCTTTGTTGTCGTTCTGTGGTGGTTTTTCGTTGGTGTTTATTATTTAATATTTCTCTTTTCCCACATGGAGGTAGTGGGAAGTTGGGAGAAGATATGTTTCTTTTGTACATCTCAGACATCAGTTCTTACTGTGTTCATCCCAAGGTCGCAGGTGCTGCTATGGAGTCTGTATCAGTGAGTTGTTTTCCCAGGCTGGTCAGTGCTGAGCGGACACCCAGCAGCAGTAATGGGTGGGTGATGCATGCAGCAGAGTAACAGCATCACCTGTCAGCAGTTCTGCTGGCCCAAGCCTGACAAATCAAGCCTACCACCATGCTCCAAATAACTCCCAGAAGCCATCAAAAATTGTGTTCATTCAGCTGATGGTATCAAAATGGGAGGGCTATCAATCCTATTCATAGATGCTTAGGAAAAAAAAAAAAAAACAAAAAACAACCACAAAACACCACCCCTTCCCCCAAATCCCAACAACCACCACTCTCCAACCTATAATTACCTGCTGCAACCTCTCCAGCAAGTCATCATTATAAACTTTACAGTTTTAAGTTATAAAAAAGCAACCCTTTAATTATATTATTTTACCCACTCCATTTTTGACCTGCAACAAGCACACTCTTCTATTCACTTAGAAGATCAGACAATTGAGGGGAGCACCATTTGCTCCCCATACAGGCACAAAAGGAATCTCTTCTTTCAGAAAGAAAATGTGTATTATGTAACGCAAAGCAAAATGAAGCAAAATGAGAGACCCAACTACAATAACTCCTACTATGCACTGCAGATACAGTAAAAAAAATAATCTTATTAATGACACACAAAAACCTGGATTTTATTAAGTATTCTGCAAGTATTGAATGTAACTGTTTCCCAGCTAGTAGTAGAAACATAGTTACTTTTTGCACAAGTCTAAAGTTTGGAAGATAAGATAGGTAAACAGAGTTGACAGATTGAACCAAAGAGCAAATTCAGGAAAATATGTTTTTTGCAGCTGCAATATTTGGTAAAAAACACTGCAAGTAATAAAAAAAAACAAAACAAAACAAAACACAACACGAAATCCACCTCAGGATCATATTCATTCAGAATACAAATTTTATACCTCTAACAAGAAACAAAAATTTTTGTCTACAGTAGTCTCAGAAGCAGCTGCAAACAAAGCTTGGAAAGGCAGCACGAAAGAAAGGTAGTACAAAATAAAGGTGGTATACTTGTAGCAGACTATTCACACAGCCATATGTTAAAGAAGAAGGTTTTGAAGAACTGCAGTACTGAAGCTGATCAGAAGCATCAACCTACAGCCCTTGGTACTAAAACAGCCTTTTTGTCCTTTCAAAAGTAACTTCATTGGCATTGAAGGCCATTTCAGGGCTCTGCTCAACAGCCAGCAGAGGTGAGCGGCACTGGGGAGGCAGGACTCGCACTACCCAGCCAACACAGCCTGCAGCTCGCCCAAGGGAAAACGGAATCTAACCTGGAATTCACACTCCCTCCTGCCCTCCTCTTCTCTGCTGGGTGCTCTCCTCCTCTCCAGTCCAGAGTGACCCTCCCCTCCCCAGCTAAAAGCAAAACTGACAATAATCAAGAATTGTCTGTTATCCTGTATTCAGGTATCTGCTGATCGCATTTCTGTAGTACACACAAGTGTTTTTTTCTGTTTCCAAGGAAAAGAGATCCCAGAGTTGGGAGCACTAGCTTTGGATGAGGTATACCTGCAGACCTCCTCCGTGACTGGCTGAGCTACCAAATTCAGTGGGCTTTATCCCCTGCACTTCCTTATGATTCTTTCCTACTTTCAAGAAAACTGCAGCATTGCCAGGTCATGCACTTTAAAAAGACTTGAGAGATCTCACAACCATAGCAGTGGGGACATTCGACTGTTGCAAACATTTCATCTATGAGATACAAGGGTACTACCAAGACAGACTGTTTTCTGTTCTGAAGTAATTCTTTCTCATGCATTCTTTTGCTGAGTAACATCTTATTCATCCCAAGCTAGTTCAGACAGGCAAGCTAGAAAGTGTCTTTTTGCTTATACTTCTAAATTCCCAGTAAATGTAACTAAAAAAAAAAAAGAAATCCCCAAACTTTGGAGAAGTTCATATTTAATGAAGATTTACATCTCAAAGAAATAAATGGCAGTTTCTTCCAAACTCATTACCCTGGATTGTTCTAAAAAGTTGCTACCACAGCTTCTCAGAGAAAGATGCGCTCTTACGCAGTTAAAATTCTTCTAGGATGCATTTTCTCCCTTCAGAAAAAGGACACAATCATGTTTTTATAGCTTCACTGTTGCAGTGTGATAATACCACATACATCCTGCAATGGTGGGGAGGGAGAGAAAAACATTTACAGTGCTTTACAAAGCACTTTTCTGGTTCCTGCCTTCAAGCCAGCAGATTGTAAACAAAGTCCAGATTCTGCCTCTTATCACGGAATTAAAAAGGTTTCAAAACAAGCGTGGCAGAAGAAATTAATTACAACACTTGTCTTGTCACGACCTCTGGGAGTCTCCCAAACTTTGCTGGCTGGAGTCAGATTAGTCACAAGATAAACATCCCTCCCGGGCCAGCCCTGCTCCCTGCACAACTGCACCCTCTCGCCAGCCCCGGGCAGCCGCTGCCCCGGATGCCCCGGGCCTCCCGGGGCTGGCAGGCTCTCCACCCCACCTGCCGCCTCCTGGACGCACGGTGATGGCCTCCTGGCTGGCGGGAATCCCACCCGGTTTATCTCCCGTGTCCTGGTAGGACAGGAACAGGTGACGCTGCCCCGGCACTGCCACGTTTCCCGGTCCCCTGCTCCCCGGGCTGGAGCTGGCCAGGGTGGGCAGGAGCAAGCCCGCGGGTGGGAGGAGAAGGAGCAGCACCGAGGCCTGGCAGAAGGGAGTCGGAGCCAGTCATCCTCCGCATCAAGGGAGCAGGGCCGGTGCCACCCCATGCTTCAGACGTGGGAATGGTGGGACGGAAAAAAAAAAGAGCGCTGAGAGAAGCCAAGCAAAAACGAGGGGTCCTCAAGTGGCGGGGGACAAGGGAGCAGCCACTTAAAAGCAGAAGAGTTGCAAACAGCTTTTATAAATATCTATTTAATGGTCTGGTTTCTAATGTGGAGGGGAAGCAAGGTCAAGAGCCCAATTTAACTATTAGAACTGAAATAGTGACTTCCCCAAGCTGCCCCTCCGGCACCCTACCCCTCCAGAGGACAAGGCTGCTCATGTCACAAATGGAAGTCCTTGTGTCTTCTTCTAGATATAAAAAGAGCAAGCCAGGCAGCCCTCTTCAGTGATGGCAGGTCCCAAAGTAGTAAAAGCTGCCTGCAGAGTGCAAAATATGGTTTTCCTGATTAAACACAAGGGCACAAGCAAACGCTACTTTTCTTGAGAGCTCAATTGCTCCTACGGAGGCCCAGCCCTGTGCCAGGCAGCACAGAGCAGATCTACCCTTCAGAGAGGGGCTAGGAGGAGCTCTCCGCTCAGGGAATCAAATGCCAACCCCATCCCTAGTGCACGACGTGCCCCCAGCTGAACCCTGCTACTGCTGTACCCCCAGCCCCTGCCCACAGGCTAAGGGAGGGCTGGAAAAAGGTCACTCTGAGGAAGGATGCCTGTCTGGGATTTGCCCATGCACATCCTCCCTACCAAGCCAAGCACATGCTGGTTGTCTCCGTGTAGAAGTTGTTCCACAATATACTTTTTCTTTTTTTAATTCCCAGCGTAACAGTGGACATTTAGAGATTAAAACCATATCACACAAGTTTTCAACATTAAGTCTATCATCCCTGTGGTCTTCACCCCTCCTCATGTGGCACATTACCACGTGGTACTCATAACCTCTGCTGTGACAGCAGCACTTACCTGGGCTACAGTGACATGTTACCACCTTGTTTCCTTAGCGGCCATAAAAGCACGAAGCAAGAGGGTCAAAGAAATGTCCTCACTCCTTCAAAACAGAAACGAAGCCTTGCCTAATATACAACTACTATGGCTTCTCCAGCTGAAAACAAAATAAATTTTGTTACTTTTAACATTAGACTAGCAATATCCTTTCCTGGCCTCTGCCAGAAAGCAAGAAGCACTTAACTCTCATCTCTCTTCTGTCAGTAAAAACTGCATGTTCTACTTAGAAGCAGCTTAAAGGATCATGGCGATTCTGGCAGAAGGATCAGCTGTTAGAGTTACTGGCTAAGTGATGTCCCCAAAATTATTTTTATAATGGCTGCATTCCTTTCTCCACCACTGGCTAGGACTCCACACTCAACTGTGTAGACAAACTAATTAAGGGCTGCAGCCTTGGGCAACTTTGCACCTCAGGGGACTCTCCCAGAGATGCAGACATTAGCAGAACCTGTGTACTTGAGAGGTCCAGCCCTCATATGACCACTAACTGCACTGTGAAGCTTCTCTTTTCCTAGAATATCAAGCACTGATCTGCAGAATTGAAAAAACAAACAAGCAAAACCACCCTAAAATACACCACTTAAAAAACCTGGCTTCTTTCTTCAAACAATTTTTGAGTCACCTCATCATCATTTAAGTGTGGTAAACTACTGGCTGGTGTACTTTTTCTTTAAAAAAGTGTTTCTTCCTATGAGCACATGATACAAACAAGGGAGTGGCAGACAGGAAGTGATTATTCAGAAATTAAAGAATTAGATCAGGTTCCTTGATACCAGAACAAAACATGACACATGGCAGGTGAAGCTGACATTTACTGGCTCAAATGTAAGAAAATACAGAAAGAGTATTTACCAAACCTAATTCAGTGCTCATGTAAGCACTTTGTCTCCTTAACGAACATCAGTGTTGGCAGCTGCCAGCATCGACATGCCTCCTGGGGAGCACAAGTTACCCCACGTATTTTACCAGCCAAGTTATACCCAACACTGCAGTACAGACCTCAGCTTCTACCCAAACAAGCACAGCTCTGGCAGTACGAGCAACAAGTCTCTGATGGCACTGCTGCTCACGGTTTGACTGGCACGGCTGCTCCAGAGGTGCTAAACACAGACACTGCTCAAGTTCAGCCCTCGTATCCACTAATAGCAATCTCCTGCCGCTACAAACAGAGCGGAGGTTCCCAGTGCCATGCTTAGGTACGCCCAGTATTCCTGCCACTGGGAATTCCCTTCATGATCTCAGTTTTCCTGTTACACAGGAGATAACACTGAGTCATTGCCACATTCACTTGTTGAGTGATGTCATTGGGGGGTAGGGGCAGATGTATACGCAAAAGAACATACAGTATCCACAGCCTGATCCCTGCTCTGAGTGAAGTGCACCACTATGCTGGGACATGGCTTTTCCTGTGCCTCAAAAAATTAAGTTGTGGCCAGACCACAGACATGCGACTCCTTAGCGTGCACTGAATCATTTACTACTGTTGTTAAGCTCCAGAAAAGTCGCCTTAAAGAAAAGCATCCCACACAAGACGGCTAATTACATAAAGCAGTTTTCATCTGTGGATCCCGAAGTGCTAAAAATAAAAGTTTACTGTTCACAAGAGACTAAGCTCCCATTAGATTGGTTAAGCTAAAAACCTGGAGAATACATCAGAGGTTACGCAAAGCCCAGCAGCTTCAAAGGAAGGAGGAGGGATTTGCACTGTTCAAAGGCAGGAAAGAACAGATGCAGTACATTAAGACTTATTTTCATTACGCTGCATAGCTTGTTTCCAAGAATGCTTTCAACAGAAGCATCTTCCCAATACAAAAGGCAAGCACTAGCTAAGCTGACTCGGACAAGCTTCGATACAAGCTGTGTCTCAGCCCAGACTGAACTGCTACCAGGAACCTCAGCTCACCACTTACTTCTCACCTCTAGTTGTGAGACCTTCCTCCACCTTCAGTCCCTCCTGAGGTACTACTGTGAGCAGCCAACTTGTGACTTCACCCCCTGCATTTGATACAAGAATGAATAAGACCCCTCTGCTTTCTTTAGACAAAAGCCCAGTGTTCCTTTTCCATGTCTTTCCTCACCTCATTCTCTTAAATTGCTAGACAGCATTAGGAATTGGCAAGACTTTTAATAGTAGGATCAGGCAGTATTACTAAATCCATACTAAATTCCCACAACAGGAGCCAAATGGTGACCAAGACAAGAATTTTTATTTGATGATGCATCCTATCTTCAGAAAAAAAAAACCCAGCTCCAGGGACATGAAAAGTGAAGACAAATAGTTATATAAAACAAAAACAGTCTCACAGGTTGATGTGATCAATGTGTCTTCTTGCTGAGATGCTCTTGGGGGGAGATACTAACACTCAGCACTAAGGTGGGCTGTATTTTAACATGCACTTATAAACACACTAGCTAAAAAAACCCAGCTTATTCGAAGTCTACCAACTCCACAAAGCTTTGCGGCCACAGTGCAGAGAAGCAACAACTCACTCTCCAGGACCTGGGGGGTGGGGAGTGGGCAGGGGAAGAAGAGTTTGTGTTGTGATTACATTAAGCCTGACAGACAGGTTTAAAGGCAGCCAAGAATGGAAGTGCAGAACCTGTGTGTTCCGTGCAGCACTGGGAAGCACAGCATCAATGCAGAGCACCTCCTGCAGAAACTGAAAAGATCTGAGTGCTTCCTCCCATGCTGAGGGACAGATAGAGCATCAAGGAGACAGGTTAAACAGGTTTCAAAGTTAACACCACCTGCAGCTAACACCACATTAATCCAGAGAGCTGCAGCAAGGAAAAAAAATAAAATGAGAGAGAGGTAGGAAAAAACTTTCCAGGCTTCTTTTGCCTTTACCCATCGAGATTGTATCTATCTGCTCAGCTCCAGTTTTCCCTTCTGGGTGGATGCAATTTAAAATCTACATCACTGCACTAAAACTCTACACAAGACAGCTCATCTTGGCTTCATCTGTATCAGTTCATTTCACACAAGTCAAATGATGGGTTAGAGGAAAGGAATCACCTCCAACTCTTAGCCTCCACCTTTTAATACACAGATACAGTACTGAAAGTTTAAGAAAGAAAATGAGGAAAAAGAAAAAAGGCTGTGGCTATGAATCACCTGCTTGTCTGGGCAAGAAAGAAATCTGGAAAATCCTGATCCTAAGAATACCTAAAGTATACTGAAAGAGCGGTGAGGCATTCAAGACCAGCTATGCTTTATGGATATCAAAAAGCCAGTCGATGGAAGAGAGAGTCTCGCTTCTAACACACGTCTCCTGGGAAAGCACCACCATCCTGTTAGGTTTTATGCCTCTCGTGTCAGATCAGTCAAAGGCCAACGTAAAGTTAGCATGCCAGATTTCACATCAGCTGCTTGCCCAAACAACCAGGGAAACTGTTTTAGCTAAGCTCTGCTCTTTTGCTCGCTTCAGATTGTTGCGTTAATTAAAAAGTCTTGCTCTTGTGTTACACAGCCCACAGGATGCGAGGAGGAGATTCCTAGCTTTATAATCACGTTAGTCAACAGCTCCCAGCGCTCTCACCGCTGCCACGCACAGAGCCAGCCCTGCGCTGTCAGTTTGACAGGCTGTGGGAGGATGCTGCGTAGGAGACTCGTCACGTTATGCAGAGTCAGCCCGAGCTCCTTCACAATGGCAGCTTTCTCTGGAAACGCAACATAAAAACCTCCCTAAAACTACAGGGCCATCAGAGCAAATTCCCCAAAAAGAGAGCCAGTCCCACAAACATTCACTCGATAAAAAAAATGCAGTTGGCTAGCTGGTGAGTTACTGGATATGGATGTGTCATCTTCGGGCTCACCCAACCCCTAACCTAACAAAAGTAAGTAAAAAATATTACTATTGTCACCTCCAAGCTTAGACTTCAGAATTTCCATCTTGGAAGCACTACAAGAAGTGAGTCACTCTATATACCTTGGCAGTGATTTGCAAGCCAACAGGGAATATCCAGAAGGAAATAATGTCACCGATTGGTGAGGCGGCAGCTATGTTTACTAGCTTAAACAAGTTTGTGTCTCAGTGCCTCTAGTTAAGCATGGCCAACAGCGAATCTCCAATTCACAAGTCATAAAACTTTCAATTCAGAAGTCATTTACAACTTAATATGCCTGAAAATTGGAGAGCTTTAAAAACTATCCCAATTGCGGAAGAAAAATATTAGATATTAGGATCACGCCAAGTGCCGAGTTCTTTTGAATATCTCTCTTGCCCTTGCCTGATCTCTGCAAGATCTTTAGCAGAGTGGGAGGGTTGGACACTGGAGATGCATCTGGCAGGAGGCCAGAGCAGCTGCCACTCTGCACTCCCTCTGGGCAGCAGGAGGAACGTGGGGAAGAGCCGGCCGAAGGAAGCGTTCACAAATGGGAGCCAGGCGTAGTGGCACAGGGCACCCATGGGGACAGTAAACCAGAGTTGCTCAGCATAGACAGGAACAGGGTGGGGAGCCACCAGCCTCAGCCACTTAAAGAGCCTGAGGAAGATTTAGCTTCCTAAAGCTAAAGCTGACTATCCTCAAGGAACTGCAAGGTGTGAAGAAGCTAGTTAGAAAGAAAAAAGAAGAAAAAAGAAAAAAAAAAAGCACCAAAACCAAGAAACCGAAACAAACAAAAACCCCAGCCAAATTCATTCTGTACTGGTCAAACTAAGTTTTGAGGGAGATACCAATAAATGAGACACTGAATAATTAAGAGGACTGCTTACGTGTTGAATGAGATGCTTAATACTGTACGAAATGACAACAATCCACTAGCTAAATCTAAGAATAAACTAAGGAATTAAGGGCTCTCAACACATCCGTTTACCACATAACCTCCAGCAATTTACGTATTTGTTACCTGTCTAAAGGCTCACAGCAGTGCAATGAGGGAAGTCTTCCTTACTTCACTGCAAAGAAACTCTTAACGTGTCTTACTTGCATTTTGAGCTAAAAGTTTACTTTTGAGAAGGGCTAATAGAGGTGCATCAGCTTCACCTTTGAAACAGATGGTACAGGGACCAGCACAGAGCCAGGACTTATGGCACAGTAGTGTAAAACAAACATCAGACCAAAGGCTGGCTAAGAAGCCATAAGAATACCACCAAGCAGTCACTTGAGAGAAAGTGTATTAATTGAGCAGAGTTCTTAAGCTGGTTTTCCTCTGTCTACTTCTAACAGCTCTATTATCCTCAGAAGATTCATTCTTTCCAGAGTATGCCAACTGCCTTCAATACCAGAAACGCTTTACGATGAGTAAATGCTGGACATTTGCAGAAGCAAGAATCACATGCAACAACTGCAAGCTTTCAAACAAGTGATTCGCAAAAAATGGGAAGACAAATCCCTTCTACTACATTGATTCAGAAAGCAGGAGACCTATCTGGTCACTCATCTTCTTCACATCCTAAGAAGTCTGTCATCAGATAGTTTTAACACTACACAAATATCCTTTCTAGTCTTTTTATTTGTGCATATTATTGCAAGTCTTTAGGATGCTTTCATAAAGGCCTCAAATAGAAGAAAGCAACTGTGAGCACATATTCTTCCCTCTTCTCTGGAATGTATAGATGCCTTAAGTAGGCAATAAAATAAGGTGAAACAGTTTGACTAAGATGCTTCAATACTTAGGTTTTTTTCTCCTTCACAGTTTGTGCCCTATCAGCTGCCAGCGGTTAAGAGGCAGAAGCAAAGGTGGCGTATGTTTTTAACACTGCAACCCCAAAACCAGAAAAGAAAAGCCTTGCAAGAGCCTCATTTTCTTTTAACAAAATACTAGGTCTCTGCTGCTGATCTGGCAGGGTGCTTTAAACATCCTTATTTTCTAAGCAGACAGAAACTCTGTCTTTGCAAACACAAAGCATCATTACAAGACCTGTGTTCATTTGCTCTCATGAGGAAACAGCTTTCTGAAATTTGTTTTAAAAATTCCCATTTTTAAGGTATCAATGCATCAGGCAGCACACAGAAAACATCCCTGACTGGCATTTGCAGTTACTGCAGATTGTACTAGTTGCTCATGCAGATATTACAGCTGTCAGCACACACATATCACCAACTACAATTATTTGCAGACTCTTCAAAAAAAGCCTGCCCTTGTACAATAGTGTTCTCACTATATCCATTTCAAGAAATCACTCGTGTTACAATGGAGATAAACGGATTGAAGTGACCATCTTGCTGAAGCATTTACAATAGAAGTAACTTGTAAAGTTTGAGAACTTGGTGTAGGCAAAACATTTGCACAGCAAGGTCTCTTTAGATGACTAAGCTGCCACTGAAATGGGCTGCAATTGTGAACCACAACTCCTCTCACAGGGGACTTTGCCAGCTCTGCTGCCTACTGCCAGTTTTCACCAGCTCAGCAGCAGCTGCCACCACCTGACAAACCACTTCCAAATTCAACATCTGTATAAGCCTCGCAGCCTAGGGGCAAGGTAAGGCAGCCAAGCACAGCAAGAAAGTTCAGACTTCTTGCACTGTGGAGCACAATGATGCAGAACAAAGGAGGAGAAGTTCTTTTGTCTCTATGAATTTACACAAGATAAATACTGATAATTTCTCTCAATTGCTGTAGTAAGGAAGGCCATATTAAAAAAAAAAAAAGAGGAAGAAAGAAGAGCGTATGGGGCTTATTCCCTCCTCCAACATTTTTATTTTCCCCTCTTCACACCTCTAATGGAGCATGAAAGCTGTTGCTCTGTCCTATCTGCTGCCACTCTCTGTGCCAGCAACACAGCCAAGAGATTTTAGCTCTAAAATTTACAGACTGTGCTATAACCTCCCAGCACCTCTGATGTAAAAAATATGCTGGATTGCACCCTTCAAATAATTTCCATGAGAGGCAGTCATGCTGTCAGTGCGGTGGAGAAAATGGAGGAATGCCTGTTTACTGTTAGACTTGAAAACTTACTTGGGAGGAGACTTCCTATTAAAAGTTAACACCTGAAATACCACGCCAATTTGTGTATCATTAACACATATGTTTATCTACAAGACCAACCTAAAGTTTGTTGATGAAGAATCATTGCAGAAGGTGAGCAGCAACTAACATGAGAGGAACGGGACATGCAGGAAAACATTGCTCAACGCTTGTTTAGGGTAGGAAGTGATAGCAGAGGAGGGACGTGGTCCTGCCCTCTCAGAGGACATTCATGCAAAAACGTGTATTCGATGTCACGTTATTGCACTCCCAAACGTCGCTGTCAGGCTCAAACTGCTAAATGGATTCTGTTACTGAGCTGCCAGGAATGCAGGGACTTCAGCTTACAAAAGCTATGAGCTGTCATTTTATTTTAGGCCAGGCTTAATTTTGTGATGTTCTACATTTTAGACATGCTATGTTACTCTTACAGGTGCCCTATCCTTACATTTAAATCATGAGCTGTTAGCTGGATGTTGGCTCACAATGAGGTACCTTGGACTTGCAACTCAAGCTTGACCGTATACAAACGTAGGCAAAGAGTCACTATAGTTTCTAAGTGTGACAGTCAAATAACGTTGGCAAAGCTGGGACTGTGATTGCGAGGAGAACATACCTAACATCCCGCAGCATGCACAAGTGGCTTCCACATGCTCTAGCCGGGGCTGAGCACAGCTCTGTCCTACTGTCAGCCAATTAATCACTGTAACAGGGGAAGCAGACACACGATGGGTCTTCACAAGAGCACTCCCACCCTCAAATAAAAGCCAGATTCTTATGCAGTGTTGGGGGAGGTGAACATACCTGCTCAGACTGTCACCACACCGCTCACGAGCAAGGGCAGCAAGACCCTCAGAACAGTAACTGGCTCATTACAGAGCTGTAACACTCACACACAGAGCAAATTTAATTCTAGTTACTCATGGATGGCCAACTCATACTGATAGCACACCTCTGTCAAACCCCACCCAACAGGCTCAGTTCAAGCCCTTCAACGCTGCCAGCTTCCCACGAGGTAGCTGATCTTTGCTAACTAAACTCCACCCTCTGCTCTTTCATCCTGACAAGCGACTAGGTTGTCTAGGATGCTCCCGAGTGATAAGCAAGCTCCATTTGATTACTGCTGATTGCCTTAATACAAGCAGCACTTCAGCAGCTGGCTCCACAAAACACAGAAAGGTTAAGAAAAAACCCACAACCAACAAAAAACAAGACCATTGATAGGTGAACCACCTGGAGAGGCAAGTAATTTTCCAGCTTTAGCCTCATTCACTCTGATTATGTAGCAACCCTTTCTGTCTAGTCTCTCCCGACAAGACATCTTGAAGACAGGGACTGCATCCACATTGTTGGTACTTTGAGTCTTCATTCTAATTTAGTTTAATTCTAAACACAACATAGAGATCGTTCAAGCTTGTGGAAGACAGAATGCTTGCAAAGAAAACACTGGTCTGTAAACAATCTTCAACATTTTCTTGTAAAAAGAATGCAATAATTTTCATATATATATGAAATATATAGTTTTTCATCCTCATACATACATATAAACATGCATTTCACAATTTTCAATCACGTCTTTTCATTTGCTTTGGCCTACTGCTGTCTGGAAGACAGCCATACTATACTGAACATTTCATAGTTTCCAAATCTAGGCAGAACAGGCCTAAAGACAATCTGGATTTAATTCAAAAAGCAACTTTGCCTCAACTGAACTTTATTGGTGATTCTGTTTGTGAAGAGGCAACCTAAGAGAAGGGAAGGCCCAACTCAGCTTTACCTTCCACTTTGGCTGCAGAGAGACTTTCAGTGTGAAGGTTTTGTTTTCATCACCAAGGGCAGAAAAGCATTATGGAAAACACACTTGAGAGGCAGTAGGAAAGAAGTATTGATACTGCTAAGTTCTGAAGAAAGTCTAAAAACAGACACCTGAGTTACAAGGACACATTCAGCCTATTGGTAGCTTTGCTGGAAAGTCAGATTCTATCCATGAGCAATTCCAGCATGCATCTTCATGCACTAGAAGTTTGAGTCTCAGACCGAAAACTTTACACACCTGCTGTATCCCAGCTTAAATTTGGGCAAACTTCTTGTCTGTTCTTCCCTCTAGCTTTTGTAGCTAATTCAATCAGTCCTTGACTCTACCTTCTCAGGCTGCAGTAGGTTGTGCCATGGCATGAACCCAGCTTGATCTCAGGATTGCTACAGCAAGCCAAACCCTCTGCTCCATCTTACTCGAGCTAGGATAGTGGTTTTTGTGGCCAGGTAAAAGCCCTTCCTCCTGGACAGACTCTGAGCAAGTGTGAGGAAGTCACTGCTAGCTCCACTGACTTTGGCTTTTAGCCTCTCCCTGTGGAAATAGCAGTAATGCTGCCAGCAGTTCCACAGACCGGTATTAACAAAAGTATTTTCACCTTAATCTTTTATTGACTGTGGGATATCAAATGCATTAACTGGCTCATCTTTTCAGTTCTCCTATCTAAACAAGAAGTTTCCAGGTAAAGTCAATTCAGCCAGCCCTCTCTCCAAATTACTACCATAAAGTCCCCACTTCATTGTCCCTCCTGCTCCCTTCCTAAGAAGCTCCTGAGACTACAGAATTATTTCCACACAGTTATGTGCAAGTTTATAGCAGAAGGCTACCAATTCAGGATCAAGCTATAGTGCAGGCTGAAAACATTGGTCTTTAGAGGTAAATATTTCCTATGTTGTCTTAGCTCAAAAGCTTGAGCCTAGCCTGTTCCAAGTCTGATTTTGCAGACTTTGCTTTGGAAATGATTCTTTTCAAGTCAAGAGAAGCCTGTTAAATGAAGTCAAGTATGTATGATAGCTCTATATCAACTATTGCTGTATGCATTTACAGCAATCTTCTGGATGCTATCACCTGACTGTACAGACACCACCTCTAAAGGAGCTACTGAGGAAAGAAGGCAGGAAATAAAGTCATTACTTTTGCTTTGGAGATAAGGGACTTAAAGAGAAACACTTGAAGGATCATTAACAAAAATCCCAATGATAGTGAGCTAGTAATTGGCTGTCCATCTGTCCTGGCTTCAGAATAAATCTTTGAAACTTCTCTACCAAACCTTGAAGAGCCCCAGATCAAAAGGACAGTGAAGAAACTCTGCTCTCATCAAGCTCCTCCCGGGAAAAGAAACATACGTGTACACACACACGCTGGGGCACAGATAATGAAAAGCTCTGCAGAGCACTCCCTGAAGCCAGGCCATGTGGCTAACATCAGAGGGACAGTAAACTCTGTGTGAATGTATCTGCATAGAAAAAGGCCTTTAAAGTAAGACTGCTGACTGCATGACATGCATTGCTCCCACTGTTACTGGCCAGCAACTTGCTCCAAAAGAATGACTGCTGTCTATACAGCTGGCTGCTCGTAGCCTTCTATCTCGAAAGAGAAGGCAGCCTGTGGATTTACCACTCATGGATGTAACTCCCAAGTACCCAAATACACTGCTATAACCCAGATTCTGCTCTAAATGTGGGAGACCCTCCCAGTCCAACCTGCAGAGAACTGATAGCAAGTTACTTCAGTATGGCGAGAGGGACCTGGGGACAGTGCCACAGCTCACTTTGATAATCTGGTCAAATTTTGAAGTGATATCTTCTAAAGAAATGAAAGGTTTGCAAGTGACATCAAGTGAGATCCGAAGCAAGAGAAGATAAAAGACAGGATTGTTTGTCCTAGGAGGTTCTGACAGAAGCTTAAAGCAATGCTTATGTTCTGGCCAGTGTCACTGATGGAGGCCAGCAGAGCCATGGTGATGTGCCAGCAGATGAAAGCGGTATTAAGTGCTACTGTGGAGGGAGCAGAGAGCATCTGAGCATCTGCTGGCCTCACTAAAACAGTGGTTACTTAAGCAAAAGAAAAGTCTTCCAGAAAAACAGAAGCAAGAACAGCTTGTTCTTCAGACTGTCAAGCTTAAAGATAGCCACTCAAAGAATCTGGATTTCACAGCAGAGGCGTACAAGACATACAAGTCCAGTGTACACACAGAGAGCCAAAGTTTGTCATGGACACTTGGTCACAGAGACATTTAAAGCAGTACAAAGAGGGAAAAGAGGAAGAATCAAAATGTGCAGGAGAAGAGGAGGGAGAGGGGAAAAAAAAAAAAAGAGGAAGGAGGGTATTAGTGCTGAGCTGATGACTACATTACAAGAAGCTCCGACTACCAAAAAGAAGCACTAGCAGTATTTAGAAGAGTCAAAGTCTGTATGGTCCTAGAAGGCTGGCCACAGGGGGAAAAAAGATAAGAAAACAAGAGGGTCAGGCTTCAGATCATGAGGTAGAAAGAGCACTGTGGCCAGCACTGAGGAAAGCTGAAATTCGTTATTTGGGAAAGAACTGAAACCATGGCTAAAGACTGAGAAGACCTCTGTAAATAGGTTAAAGTAGGTTTCCTCAGTTATCTCACTTCTGTCTGAGATATGCTTTCCTTAATGCAGATTCCAGGAAGCAGATGAAGAAAAAAGTTCACAATTCACACCATCTAGACACAACTGATGATTTATTTGTATCCTCCTCTCTTTGCACCCAAGTATCCAGGTAGAAAACCCTACTCCAACCTGACATCAAAACCTTTTATTTTCTCCCCTACAAAAAGCGAGCTTTATCTTTTATCTTTAAATGATACACTACCACCTCTAGTTTGTAAGGCACCCATTTGCTGTGACTAGATTTACAGGGCAACATCATCAGCTGCCATATATCATCATCACTCCACCGAAGTCAGTGGAGCTGTAGCTAGATCTGCTTCATGAGCTTCACAGTTTAAACAACACAGTCTGATGTGCTGGCAAGTTGCAGAAAAAAATATTACCTGTCTTTCAGAGATTTATCTTTTTTCTATCAAGACAGTGAATCCTGGCTTTTGGTTTTGGTCAAGTCTTCACGGTCTGGGCAAGTCTTTTGTGATCCTCTTCCTGCTGCATCTCTCAGCATGCACCAAGGGAGCTGCAGGCCTTTCACTATGCCAGGTTTGGAATATAGCACTTGGATTCATCATGAAATTCTACTTGTTAGGGCCAGTTTGGGCCCATTAACTCACATTACGTGGCGGAACTTCACAATGTCATGAAGCTCATTGGACAATCCCTTCTGCCTCTCAGGAGCCATCAGCTTCCTGAACGGCAGAGACAACTACTTCTACGCAGCAGTTATTTCAACCTTCTCCACTCCATGAAGATGGGTTGCTTGAGGTAACAAGGACAGCCCAAAACGTTCCTGCTCGAGACACCTTTCTTCTCACCTTTCAGCAAAGTACCTCAGGGGACCACAATGCTGCTGCTTCTGGGGGATCTGGAATTGTTCAAAGGCAGCACCCACCTGAACTGTTTAGAATTTGGCACCAAATTGCAGCTTTACAGTGTTTTACCCTTTCTACCCTTTGCAAGCGCTGAGATGTCCTGTCTGAACAATCCCCAGCATCCGCTAGGCTGCAGTCCCCACAATGAAGATTTACTCCAGGCAATGTGCAGATAGGTGGATCGCATGGCCCAAAGTCCATATAGGTGTTCAAGGAACAGCTCTTTGTCAGCTCTTTAGCCTACAGGCATAGATCCATCACGTCACGCCTGGGTGGCTTCTCTATGAAGACTAAGCATAACTGGGAAGTGGGCAGGAGATACATCATCCCACTTCAGTGCTGCTGAAAGACAGGAGCATTGCTTAAAACCACGAAAAGACATGGGATCTCCAGCCCAGCAACACATTATGCAAAATAAACTTTGATCCTACCCTAAAGCCATTTCATGCCTATTCCCCATGCTTCTCCTCTCAGCCACTTCAGTCACTGAGTTGTACTGCTCCACTTCCACAGCAGAGCATAAAAACAGGACTAAAGGCAGAGGAGGCAGGAGGTTGGGCCAGCAGCTGTGCTGCACCCAGGAGAGAATTCTTGCTCCCTGCAAACATCAGACCACAGAAACAAAATCTCCAAGTCTGCACAGTAACATTAGGTGTTGGGAGGAGGGGTAAGGGTGGTGGGGGTGGTGGTAAAAGATGATCTCACGCAGCTATCAAGAAAAACAGGAGGGAGGGAGAGGAAAGAAAGCATACCTGACAGACATGTTAAGAGTTGTCTGAACAAGAACAGGGCTGGCCCAAAACCACACTGCAGCCTCTTGGGAGCAGTGGAAGTAAAAGCAGTTCTGCAACTAAAGGCTTATCAATCACTCCTGTGTGTGTGCTTTACTGAACTCTTGAAGAAAGTGATTTAAAAGACAGGAATGAAAGGATGCCTCTAACAGGATCTACACAGACAGGAAGAGGACAGCAGATATGAGCAGAGGGGCAGCATAGGAAGAGTTGCAAACACTATGTTTGGGAAAAGCCAAGACGTACAAAATGCCCATATGCTGTACCTCTGCCTAGAATGATTCTTATCTCCCTTTCCTTTGGATAAACCAGCACCACATTGTTGACTCCCTTCATATTCCCATCTACATCAGACTCTCCCAAAACATCCTTTCTTCCTCAGGAGTGGTGACTGCTAAGCTGCAACCTGTGAAACAAGCAGCTGCTGAAGGAAGGATGCACTGAGTCTTCAGTTGACTGACTTACAAGTCATGCAACTCAGTCAAAAGAGAAAAATTCAGAGTCATTCCATGGAACAGGAGAACAAGAATTAGATGCTGAACCATCACCATTAGTTTACTATGCATGTTTGGATCTGCTTTGTCCACAACTCTAGCAATTCAGAAGAGGTGGTCAACCTACTTCCCAGGAAAAAAAGCAAGCAAGCTAACACTAGGTTACAGACTTAATCCTGCAAAAAACGACATCGCCTTGTGAAAACATATTCCAGCCTAAGCTTGTTTAGGTAATTAAGACAAAAGATCTTCCACCCTACCTTTGCTATAAGGTATTCCAGCACAACTGTACCCAACACTTAGCCTCAGAACATGCCCATTCAAGTCTGGATACTGGATTCAACCCACTTAAAAATTCTTCTGCACAATTTGAAAAACTGAGCGTATACTTCATTAACAGCTGGTTGATTAGCATTAATCAGCCATTTCACTCCTCTCCCACTGTCCTTGTAGCCAGGGGCTGAAAGCATTCGCTATAAGAGTCATTCAATTTATAAAGCTTTGTCACATGAAAAATATGGTCATGACTTAAGATTCCCAGCAAGCCTTTCCTGAGTCAACACCAACCGACTGACCTACCTCCTGCAGTGGCTGTCTATCTGAGCCCAGCCACTTTACTCCATGAGTACACACTCCAACTCTTATTTCTGGCAAAACTGCTCTATCCTCATCAGGGGAGGATCTCCCATGTGTTATAACTCCAACACTATGGCATAGAAGAACATGCGTGTAAAGATGTAGCTATAGCTGTACATCAGTATTCAGTGCTGCAGGAAGTGAAAAAAGTAAGCAAGATATTGAACTGATTTAGTGCTTGTTATTCATTCCTGTTTACATATGCAATTCTCTAACAACTCTCCAGACAAGCACAGCACACCTAGTAGCAGCGCAAGCCTCTCACACAGCTCCTCCTTAACTCAGAAGCGGCAGGACTAGAAGCGCAGAATCTCTTGATTCTGCAAGAATCCTGCATGAGCGAAACAAAGAAACAAACAAAAAAACAAGTCACAGCTTCACATCAGCAGAACCCAATGTTTCTTCTGCAGCAGGTAGCACAGAGAAGACTTTTCACAATATCTGTCACTGGCCTCCTCCAGACTCCAACAATTGCAGCCCTTCTAGTCAGTGGAAAGCCCCTTACTTGACAGGAGTGAGGGGATAAGTTAGCTGTCCCATACAGTCGTGGTCCCATGAGACCACTGCGACGGTCAGCCTGCATGTTGCCAGCACAGACATATTTGTGAAGAAATTAAAGCCGCTTGAGAAACCCACTGCATGGCCACCTGCGCATCTGTGGAAGTCACAGCTTGGCTCAATGCGCTGAGGAGATGTACGTAATGCTAGCAAGCAGAAACGGTGGCCAAAACCAGCAAGCATTAGCATTGGAGGGAAACCAGTGGTTAACACCTGCTGCTCTAAGTCAGATCTGCAGGCAAGCGAGGTTCCAGCGAACAGCTTTTCAAAGGCACATACCGGATTTAACCAAGCCCTACAGGAAGGATAGGAAACCATTCATTCTGGATGTTTCAAGCATGAAAACCTGTTCATTTCTACTCCACCATCAGACAGCAAAGGCATTTTCAGAGAAGCCAGAAATAAGATAAAAACAAACAATGAATTCTCCCCTCCTCATACCCATCAGGACAGACACAGCTGCCGAAGGAAGGCAGAGGGCTGTCCGGGGCGGAAGGAGCAGTATTGCCAAAAATCAGCAAAACAAACATCAGAACAGCTTTAGCTTCTCATCCCCTGCCTGCTGGCAAAGCAGCTCCCTTTCTGCCAAGGCACAGGGAAAGGGGAATCGTTGTAGAAGTAATTGAAACAGAGATGAGCACTGGGGATAGATTTCCTTGAAGAGTCTCATTAGCAGAGCAACCAGAGCCTGATCTCCTCCCTCTTTACTATAAAAACATACTCTTTATTAAACTCCACTTGCAAGTGATTTCAGAGAGACTGAGAGAAGGGCACACTTAATAATAGAACATGACTGGAAGGGCTAGACCTGATTTAAAAAGTCAATAAAGTGTGTGTTTTCATTTAAGAAACAAAACTTAGTAGTGGTTTTAATAAAAATCCAACCCTTATTTGTTTTGGAGGAGGAGAAGGGAGATCAGTGTGCTGGCCCCCTCGCCTCCCCAATTTTGAATCCATCTCATTGCTCCTGGCAACAACAAATAAAATTCAGCTCATCCCTAGGAGAGGTTTGCTCCTAAAAAGTGGGAAACCCAGGCATGTGCCGGGTAGAGAGAGGAAAACCACATGGAGATTCATGCATTGCTTTAAAGATTAATCTAATGTTTTAATTTTAGACCAGAAGCAGCACAGCAAGATAGGGATTTTGTTTTTAAAGGCCAATTAGAGCCTTCCTCCTCCATTTGTTCTTTCTTTAGAAGAACTGTTTCTATTGTCTTGACGTTTTGGAAAGGAAAAGCCCCACTGTGATTGTTTCACAGCAGTTACAAAATGCAGCAGCCACACAATATGCAGCCCTACATTTGTGGTTTTGGTTCTCTTTTAGGTGCCCAGCTCGGGCTGCACAGGCATGAAATCATTTGCCCGACAGCTCAGCTACTGGTCACTTATCTAAGAAGAAAATCACTGATGACTGCAAACCAAGATAAACACCCCCTCATGCACAATGGAAGAACTTTGAAAAACAATATGCTCTTTTAAAGAGAGCCCACGCATTAACGACCCACTGCCTTTCCACCTTAGTCACTGCCTCTACCATAGTCATATCTTGGTATCAGACTATTTGAGCTCATTTGACTCCTATGGAGGATATAAGCCAAGGATATTTGGCTTACAGAGCATATACATACTAAGAATAAGTTACCCTGGAAAGCGTGCTGCCGGATTTGTAGTCTAAAGGCACCAGGACAAATGACCATTACCTACTCTACCGAATTGGCATCTGAAGAGCCATCTTAAAAGTCCTTTAATCTCTTATCTTGAGAAAACTTGCCACTACAGCATGAATTGCAGTCACGTTGCCTCCTAGCTAAGGTCAAGAGTTCTGCAACATGTTACTGTACGATTTTATCAGGCATGAGAAATGCAGAACTCACATGTGCCAGCAGCCACCCCACAACACTCGCAGTGAAAACTGGCATATATCAAGTAAGTGAACAAGGAAGATGAATTTTCTAACCATAAGCAGATGGTTATGTCCCTGGTGACATCTCAGAGTCCTGAAAATCTTGCTGTCCATGAGGTGCTTTATTTTTCTGCAGCAAGATTGCAATTTTATTTCAGTTTGAAGAAGGAAATTTCGAGCAGCCCTAGTCAAGACACACCAGAAGCCCACCACATTTTTAAAGGCAGGGTCCTTATCTATCCCATACAGCAGTCATTAAAAACAAAACCAAGAATCCCCCAGATTTTAGCCTAGGTTTAGGGGGGAAAAAAATAAATAAAAGTTCAAGTATGCAATTCCAGATTTCCCACAGTGATTAACACAGTTAAAAAAGTTCCCCAGTAAGACACAAGAGCTATACTTATCCAATCGATTTCACGCCATGACACTGACAGTAAGACGCCTTCCTGCCAACAGCTGGCTCTTACTAATCCTTCCATTCAACCTGCTGAAACACGATTTTGCACCTAAGGCCATATGCAAAAGCATCTGGCTCAGGAGCAGAAAAAAAAAGAGATGCTGTTAAGCAGGATAAGCTCCACACCTTTCCTTTCTATCCCCATAAATGAACACAAACAATGTTTGATGCCAGATCCCACAGGCCCTGAGATGGAGGTGGCAGCCAGGAAATGCTTCTTTAAAAGTGAGGGTAGAACCATATGCTACAAACTAAGTACAGCCCAGTGCAGGTGGCCACGAGGTTGTAATGCAAAGCAAGCTTAAGTTTAGATTGAATTAATCCTAAACCCAGAGAGTCATAATGTGTTGTTGAAGTCTCTTCTACCCACTAAGTAGAATAGACTGAGCAGTCAAGAGTCTGCTGTGAATTCCTTACGCCTTAAGACTGCCGACTAAGATATGAAGATCAAGGAAGTGAACAGCAGCTTCCAACATAAGTGAACTCCAGCAGAGAGCATTTTAAGAAGTTAACAAAAACTAGGCTGGACAACAAAGACTAAACCCAAGCAGGTTCAAGGCACTCCAGCCCTTTCCTGCTAAAACATCCCATGTTTAAATGGAATCAAGTTTTTATGCCTCAATCCAGGGAGGATTTCCTTTTCTAGGACAGAGGAGCATATTATTTCCTTCCCTCAAATAAAGGCAGCAAAACTAGGTCTTCTGAACTTAACTGGATCCAGCAATGCTGGCATTGAGTGCTGGTCAAACAACAAGAGAGAAATTTTTTTTTAAAAAAGTAACATAAAAGTTCACTCAGCAACTACCTTTACACTAAGACTCAGGAAATGGATGGCAGAAGTTTTATTATAACTAGAGGGGGAGCATTTTTCTTTAATAATCTCCACAACTGAAGTTACTCAGGTGTGTCTCCAGCAGACCTAGTCTCAGACACATTGCATAGTCAAAACATGAAGTCATCACCAGTGCAAAAACCAGTCTAGCCACCAACGACAGAGGCTCTTTTCTCACTCAGGTACTTCACAGCAAACATCTGAAGTACCTGAACAGAGCAGAGCATGGACAACCACCACTGCAAGCAGCAGGCTCCCCAAGGAGAGGCAAGGTAAAGAGCACAAGCTACAAACTCGGTAACGGAGAGCCCTGCAAAAGACGAAGTCACTGAGCTGTGTGACTGCATCACGTCTCCAACACTCCCCAGAGTTTAAGGAACACTAACACATCCGCCTCAGAGCTCCAAGACAAGACGACTTGCGAGCCTTTAATGCATCGCGCTCTCCTGTATCAGGAGTACATCTACACAGACACAGAGCAATTAATGGCTGGTTAATGGTCAGAATCACTTCGCAAGCAGGCCAAAGCCAAGCACGCAGCATGATGAGCTTGTGAGACATGTGCTGCTAGTTCTGCATCCTTAATTCAGATTAGGTTTTATTTATTGACTATTCACAGGAGTCAATAATGCTCCCTCCTCTCCCATCTCAGGCAATTTCAAATGTCAGGGGGGAGAGGGAGGAGAAAGCAATATGCTCTTCTTTCTTCCATTCTCCTAAAAAAACAACTTGCAGCTTTGGGGTTTCAGTTCTAACACTAAGCAAGGAGTTGCATGGATGGTGTTGGGAATTGCAGCGGTCAGATCACAACCCAAGGACAACAGCATTGCACAAGTTTGCTTGCATTTTCCAACCTCCCAGTCATTTGCTACGTGAGTCAAAGGGTAGGCTTTGACTTTAGAGGGTCGGAATAACATACCTCTTTAGATCCAGCAGTTTGAAAACAAAGTCATCCAGGCACATTGGAGGGCAAAGGCTGAGGAGATCCACCTCCAAGAAGACAGCAGATTGCACCATGGGATCTCTAGCATATATATAAACTATGTTGGTTTGGAATAAAAACCACCAATGGGATTTAGGAGATGACAGAGAAGTTGACTTGTTATTTGCTGCACCTGCTCACACACAGGTAAGACATTTGCTCAGTCAGAAGTTGGTGGCAGGCAAATTGTTACACACACAGGATGTGCAGCACCAATTCCTCCTGCACCTTGCCAACAGAAAATAAGCAGTGCCCATAAGGAAAGCTAGTACTTCACTTCTAGTGGGTCCAGCCTTTCTCATGCTACTCTTTCTTACCCTGTTCTAGAGAAAAGCATGCCTCTTCTTCCCCCACTTTATGTTTGATTTTCTCTTCTTCACCTTCCTAACCATTTGAATCTGGACAAAATACTCTAAGACTACAACAAAAGCACATGCTTATAGTGAGAGGTACACATGCATTTCTAAATAGCTCTAAGGGAGCACATGGCAGCTGAGGAGAACTGCTACCATGTACCCTTTGTATCAGAGTTTGACATGCAGGTGCTGGGAGAGCACCTCAAGAGACCCTTTAGTGCAATTCTCTACAGTGCAACAAAAGTCAATTATCTTCAAGGAAGGGAGAGCCAGTAAGATGATGAAAAAATGGCTCCTGGTAACTTTCAATGACAGTGTGAAAGGCAGATATAAAAAAAAAACCAATAAATAAATAAATATATAAATAAATAAATAAAACAAATCCACTGGAAGGAAGCATAAAAGTCTGCCACACATCTCCATTGTCATGTTTTTCACATAGGGTCTGCAGCCACAGAAGGATGAGATCCACCATTTCCAACCTCCCATATGAGAAGTCTGTCCTGCTATACCACCACACTAAAGCTAGTTCCGCATGCCCAAGTAGTTTGGCTCATCTGAAGCAATCTATAAGACAAAGATATCGAAGGTCCCAATATCCAAACTAAAGGTTTACAAGGCTTTGACTTCGGATCAGGTCTCTTTCCACAGACCAAACACCCAGGATATCAGGTGTGCCAGGTGGGCTTTGGGAGTGCAACCTCTGTAGAAGGAGCCCAGCTTGCATGCCTGACACTACTCTGCAATGCCAGCCAGCACAAGGGGCAAGCAGGAGGTTTACTGCAGAAGTGCCCTCCTGACCCAAACTGAAACATGAGGAGCAGGCATAGCTATCTTCCAATGCCTTTACCCCACACCAGTGTCAGATCTATTTTCTACTCCCTCAATTCATCTGTTTCATTTAGGGAAAAACAGAAGGAAAAGTTTCCTAAGCCTCTTTGCCTTCTCACTGCTCAACTCTGGACCTTTCTTTCCTGAGAGGAAGAGTTAACAGCAAAAAAAAAAAAAAGGACACAGCACATTAGAGGCTCCCTCTGGGCCAAACTCCTTCTCAGATGTCAGTGTGCTAGTTTTATCCATGAACACATCCCACTACATTTGTCATTCTAGCACGTTTTTCTGAGGTGTTCTCTAGCTTCCCACTGACCACACTGGATGAAACTACTGACTTTAAGTGAAGCTTTTACAGCTACTTTTGAAGTGGCCTCCCTTAATAGTGGCATTGCTTAGGAAGTGGCTCAAGCCTGGGAGCAGTGAGGGAGAAGGACAACACTGCACAGAGACATCCATCCCACCAGCTAGGTGCTGGGCTGCTGCTGAAGCACGGAGGGACTTGGTGGCTGGGAGGCAGCAGCCAGGGCAAGGACACTGGCACAGAGGGTCCAGCAAGGCCACTTACTGGTGGAGCGGGAAAGGTGGCAGCTGCCCAGTCAATCTGCTAACTCCGAGCTCCCCAGCTGAGGAACCTCCTCCCAAAAAACAGGCCTTATCCCCAGCTTTCACATCAGGCTTTCGGGACATTCCTGTGCAGGGCTATAGGACAAGAAAAGTTGGATGCTTTGCTAGACTGCAGGGTCTGAAAGCACAATTTAGCCCTTTATTATAAACTCTTTTAAAAAGAGATTGTAAGTTGTGGGAAGCTTTGGCAGAGAGTGTAAATTCCTACCCCCCTTTTATATGCCTCGAAGAGCTTTGAGCAACAGTCAAAATACTCCCAAGACTTTCAGTTGCTGTCTCAGCTTAATACAGGACTGTATACTTTTTCCTCTCCCACATGCATGTCCTCCCTAGTTTTCCAAAGATGCACCTTCGCCAGCACGAAGACAGGCACGGGTTACACTGCTGGCAGCTGGAGGAACAGGCTGCACAAACCACACAGCGGACCTGCAGCAACTCCTCACTGTACAGAGGAGTGCTTGGGAAAGGGGAGAGGACGGCACAAGGGGAACAGTGTACTTTTCTCCAGATTGAAGATACTGAGTGGGAGCGTTTTGGTTCCTTTCAAGGGCAAAAACAATACGTTTTTATTAACATGCACACTATAATTCAAAGTCTTACAAGCCTCAGTGCAATAGCAATATGAAAGATGTTGCCAAGCAAAGAACTGCTGTGCTGCAGAAAACGGTATGAGTGGAAAAACTTCAGCAAATAAGTTTTCCTCCACTTCAGAAGGAGTTTTACCTCAACACACTGGCATTTCATCTGCTCCTTCCATCACCCCAGTCACTGATGCTCTCAAGGCTGATGGCAACTGCCTGCATCATTCTCCCCAGCTGGTTCAGGAAGGAATGACCAAGGTAACTCAGTGCATGCAAAGGGGAAATGAAATCAATTTGGGAAAACAGTGTGAAAAACAAAGCCAGACCCCCATGCTTTCAGGAGGGTTTGCTTCTCTGCCCTGAAACAGCAGCCTCCTTCAGTCCCACTCATCACATAGGGGCACTCAGTTTTCAATGAGGCCACCTTTCCTTTGGTTGTGAGTCATCACTGAAGGACTGAGGTTAGCCTCTGGAAACCACCGATATTCTTCCTTCCTGTAATGCTTGGTGATAGAGCCCATACAAAGTTCTGAAGAAAAATCTGACCCCAGAGGGCATGCATTTGTTGGCTGTCACCTGGCAAACCTTTTTGATGCACAGATACCTGCGTTAACACTGCTAAAGAACTGTTCACACCACGTATGCTAGAAAAATCTAGGTGTAGTAGAGCAAATAACTGTTTATAGCATAGTGAATATCTGGTACTAGCCACACATTGTAATTCCCTTCCACTTCCTCCCCCAAAAAGAGGGCATAACACAGGGGAAAAAAAACCCAAACATGTAGTTCTGTTAGTTTACCCCTGGCATGCCAAGGCCAAGGGCATTGCTCTCTCGTCCATGGCAAGACAGCTGCTCTCCCAGCCCACTCCAGACATTGGGCGCAGGAATCTGAGCTTGGCACCACGCTAACCCAACTATGTGGCTTCTGGAGCAAAACCAGCTCATGTACAGCCAAGAGAGCACAGAAGCAGCCAAAATGCAACTGCCTGTACCACTGTCTGTGCAACTAGGCCCTTAGATACTCATTCTGCTTGCGTTTTCGAAGTTTTTTTCCTTGGTAACTACGAAGACTAGACAACTTGCAGAGACGCCGCAGAAGTCAACCACAGGCTCTAGAAGCAAGGGCTTTGCAAATAAAAACACCCAGCATTGCCAGAGCTAAATAAAGCAGTTGAAGTTTACCTAACTAGAAGTATGTTAACTATAACATACTTTCTCGGAATCACTGTTTTGTTCTTTGAAGCTATGAGCAACAACACGTGTCACAGTGTCGTCTCCCCAGCCTAGATGGAGGAAATATCCTCTGCTACTTTAATTTTCTCCTCCTTGAGTTTTTCCTTGAAAGTCTCCACCCCCAACACCGCATTCCCATCTATCCACCCCCAAGCACTTGGACTAAATTAAGCCAAAAATCAAAGACAGCTGATTATTTATTAAACAAACAGGATACATTTTGTCTTTGGTAGAATTGAGCACTCCTGGTAGCTGTAAGACTTTAAACTTTATTTGGAAAGGGGGGCATGGGGGGGAAAGGAAGGAAGCAATGTTTCACTTTAGGAGAGCACACTGAGAAGTTATTTTGCTTAAAAGCCATCTGCCTATAAAATGAAACTGTACACGCATGTAAGACCTAACAAGCTATAAACAAGCATCAATAGCAACACTCATATTTCAGTGATAATGGCCGGCTTTGATGACGTTTCTTTAGACTACCCTCCCCTTCAAACCATTTTCAACTCTCTCAACTCCTGTCAAGCCCATCTCCCACATCTACCAATTAAAGGAAGAGGCAGAAATTGGAATTAATGGGGGTGCAGGGAGGGAGCTATAGCACGCTTTGTTTCTGTGCCAGAAGCTTTACCAGGATGCAGAGAGGTCCCTAACAAACAGGAGCCAGCAACACGTGCAAATGAAAAGAAGCCACAGTTATGTACACCGAAAAGCATTCCTAAATTTTTCCAGAGAAATTCTGAATACTTTGTTTCCTGTGAGAAAATGAACATTTGACTAGTGATCTCCTAATCAGGAAACAGACACGTCAGGTATTTCTAGAATGCTAATGAATGTACAGAACAGAGCCAGGATTATCTGCCGCCTGCCTCAGCTGACACCAGGGACTCCCAGCATCTGAACTCCCTCCTGCTTTTATTCAAGTCACAGTTTGCAGAAAGATCTTTTGCATGAAAACAAAACAATACACAAAGTCAGTTCCCAAAGGAATACAGAGAGCTACATGTGGAGCTACATAAAGACAGAACTTAGAAGTCACTTGCATTAGGGATTGTTTTCTTCAGCTGGTTGGGGAAAAAAGAGAAACATATCCAAGACAAGAATGTGCAATAAAATCAGATTAAGGAATGTTAGTCACTCCTGGCTTTCCCTCAAAACAGAAGTCAAAGACTTTCTGCCATTCATTCACAAGATGTCTAAACAGTGAGTCTTGCTGAAAGAAGGGGCGGGGGGAGAGGAAAGTGAAAGGAGGCAGAGAAGGTTGCTCTTCTCAACCTACTAATAAGCTCCCCAAAGTGCTTTTCCTTCGTCCGCTGCTAAAAGCCAAAACAATCCCTGCAGCATCAGCAGGCGCTGTGGTCAGGGCTGGGTCCCAGCCAGCCAAGAGTGCAAATACAGTATTAAATGCATTCATACTTTCCCACTGAGACAAAGCCTGAAAAGCCTAACCACTGCTCCTTCCTCTGTGCTGCCTCTTCCTAGTTAAGCCTCCTGATATTGCTCCTAAACAAAAATGTCCCTGACTGCTTCCATCCATGTTTACACAAGGAAAAGGCTCAGGGTCATGGGCTGGAAAAGCTGAGAAGAACAGGCACATTGCTGTGAACGTGTCCACTCTTCTTGGTATTTGGCTTAGGTACTCAGTGGCTTTGCTGTTGCGATTCGGCATCCATTTACACAAATGCCAGCGCGGTTCTCAGAGAAAGGAGGATTGTAATTGAAACCACCAAAAATAACCATTGGCATATGACACTTGTTATTTAGCACAGACCCCCTTCAGCAGTTTTCATGGTCATGATCCAGCAGACATGGTGGCAACACTCCAAAATAATGTCTCTCTCCTTTTGCTGCAAAAGGACCACGGAGCTGCACAGAGCAGCCTAGGAGAGGACCTCATGTCCCAAGCTTAATCAATTTACCACCACGCTGCATCCCAACCACAGCAGAAAATACAGACTAACACAGTTCCAGACAGAGAATTGTGCTAAGCCTTCACAAAGCCTCTCCCAGGGAGCCCTTTCCCCACAAGCGAAATGGACCTAGGCTGCTATTCCCAGCAACTGATGAGTGAAATAACTTCATTATGACACACTTGCTTAAGAACAGAATTGTTATTTAAGCAGCCAGTATCTCACCTGCCTCACAAGGTAATACAGGTACACGAGACAACACACCCAGAACACAGCTTCTCTCTTTACCTATTGAAGTGATGTGCTCTGTAGCAACTTTTCTTTGAGTGTTTTAAATGTGTCATGCTAGTGCAGAAGTTGTATACCCAACTTCTTCTGAGATAACAAAGCTGGACATAAAACACCTCCTAGCAGTTGCAGAAGCTAGTGAGCATACACAAAAAAAGCCACTGGGTTTGGTTGTTGTTTTTTGGTTTTTGTTTTTTGGTTTTTTTTTAATGAATTAAGATAATCTAAAATGAAAATTCCTCATCTCAAAGAGGCCTGGACAAAAAAGTTACTGAGTGTCTATACATGGTGACGTTTCTCTCCAAATTTAGTCACAGAGAGCAGCAGTGAGTAACATACACCCTAAGCTTCTCATAAATATATCTCAATAAATAGAAGTTGTAAGCCACACAGTTCCAAAACAGTCAAAATAAAGCTCCCTTCTTTCCTATAAACCTATGTGTAAAACTTCAGGCACAAGGTAACACATTTAGCATTTCCAGGGGGATGCACAGAGAGATGAGCACGGGGAAGATGGCTGTGGTTGTAGACTTTCTTTTAAACATCTACTTTTGCTTTGAAAATAGACAAGCACACTATGCCTGAAGAGAAGCTGTTTACCAGCTCCCAGTTTACACAACTATTGGGCAAGTGAGCTCCCACAGACATGCAGGTTTTTGTCTTGCACTGGTCACGTCAGATCCTCTGAGCTGTCAGACACAACCACCAGACATAAGGACTCAATATCTTCTAAGCCAATTTGGAGGAACAGTTCTGTTCCTTGGAGTCTTTATAGGGTTTGAATTGAACCTGGCACCTCAGCTTTGAATCTCATCATCCTCCAATGGTCCTGGTCTGCTGCCTATTTGGATTGTTACTGGTCATTGCCCCCTCAGGAGGGCAAGGAATCAGTGCACAATAAGAGCAGCAGAGCATAGCAGCCGTATCATGCTGGTGCATGGAAAGACCAAGAGAAAATGACAGACAGCAAACAACTTCAAAAAACGGTGGAACTCTGCGTCTGCCAGTTTGAGGGTTTTTTAAAATCAAAGTAAACAACCCAAAGTATATGTGTGTTCTGAGCAGATTACCCATTGTAAGTATTTCAAACTCAATAGCTGGGAACTGTTTCCCAGCTAACGTAGATTCCCAGTTGAAGGTGCACTAGATAACACATTCAAACTCTTTAGTTCTTTTTTTTCCTCATTTTATCATTAAAAATAACTAACTGGCATGGGATCTAAGTGTCTTAAAAAATACTTGATGATTTTTTTCCATCAAGAAAAGCTTAGCAGGCCAGTGCAAAAACAGCTGATCCAGCTCTTCGCAGAATGATAAAGAATTAGGCACATAACTTGTCCATCACAAAAGAAAAAAAAAGAAAAAAAAAAGAAAGCTTACCCACCTTCAGCTGTTGGGAAAGCAGAATTTGCAAGTTGCAAAAGCTCACATGCTTTATCATGGAAACAATTACATTATTCAGGAGTGCCTAGTGGCAGTGACTCTGCCACCACACTGGCAGACACATCACTTGTGTGAAGTAGTAGCTGGGTAATCATCAGTCTCCCACCCTCTGTTTCCAAAAGAAACACCATTCTGAACAGTGAAAAGAAGAGCTCCCCACAGAAGCACTACAACGCAAGCAAAGTCAGGTGCTGTATTTCAGTAGCTCTGTTCTTCCACACCGTACAGCAGAACTTGTCTTATTTCACTGACATCCAAGCTGCCAAGAATTGCTGTTGAGATTTAGATAGATGTAACAAGTATAGATAAATACTACATGCAACCACTCTGTTTCTTCTCAGTGCCATTCACATAGATAAAAAGCTGAACGGAATTCTCTACTTTACTACCGAGTTCAACACACAGCCTCCCTGTGATGTCTTCCCTGGTAGAGTGTCTCCAAAAGCTGTTCTAGCCAGACAGCAAGATACTGAGATACCAGCTCCTTAGGCCTCTCACATTGCTGTTCAGGACAGCTACTGTTTCTGCATACGCATTGCAGTTGGTTGCAAACACTAAGTGCTATAAAGAAACAGTTACTCTGATTATTTGTTTTTAAATGATTCATGTTTTAACTACACAAAATAAAAAGTCTTGAGGCAAAAGGTGCAGGAAGGGAAGTTTTGCAGACGGAGTATGTGAATTCAGAACCCAAGTCCTTACTCGGTTCTTTTTCAAAGCCAGTGAGACTTTGCCATTTTTTTCAGTTCTTTCTCCATCTTTCCCATAGAGGTTTATAATTTTCTGTGCGTTCTCTCTTCCTCTACTTTTTAAATTGTACTAAAACTTTCTGTTTGTGGGTAGGTAGATTCTGGAAGAAACCTCAGCAATAGGAAGACTGGAATCTCAGAGCCACTAGACCCCTTCCTGCAAACTAACACAGCAGCCAAGTGCTCATTGAAAGTTACGTGCAACGTGAGCCCAAAGGACCCAGACTGCATCTGCACAGGGACAAGACTTCCCCTTTGATCCCAAAGTCTGCCCTTGTGCTCTGCACCAAAGCACACCGCCTCTGGTATGGGACCAGCTCACAAAGTCCATCCGCATGCACTGTAGCCAAGCGCCACATTCAAGAGGAGAGGGATTCATTCACTGCACTGATGAACAAGCATTCCTGATTTATTTTAGGTTGCATGAAAGCTAATAACATAAGGAAAACTTGTGTTTTCCTTGAAAGAGTATGAACACTAAGAGTCAGGAACTATGTCTCTGTAAGACAGCAGGAGCCAAATCTGAGTAAGAGACTGCCAGCTGCACAGCACTGAGCATGAGCACGCTCTGCTCCGTGAGCCGTGCCAGTCCGCATGAGCTGACACAGTCCCATCACGCAAGACGAATGCAAGGCCATGGTAGAGCCTTCGTGCACCTTACAGACACGGGACTGCACCAAGCTGCCTTTATGAACCTTTGAACTTCAGCATGACCACAGAAATACCTCCAGCAGCATTCCTCTACAGTCATCCCACTTCAGCAGGGATGCAACTACTCCTTGTTATTTCTGTGTGCAAGCAGCTACTCAGCAATACATGTTGCTGACACTGACGTGCCTTGTAGTGCCAGGAGGTCTTTAAGGCAGGGAAACCTGGTTTGCTGGAATTGCTCAGTCCACACCAATTGTAAGAGAGCCACCATGGAAGTGTACCATTCCGCAAGTGATAGTAAGCAATCCAGCTAACCAGGCAGTGAAACAAATTCCTCTCATGGTTGCTGCTGATGCACATGCAGGAGTATTTTCTTCAGACTTCTCTCTTTCAGCTCTCCTGGGACAACCACTAGGAACTGAAGTGGTCTGAGACAGAGGCAATAACATTTCTGAAGACAGATGGAGCTAGTGACTCTGATTTTCCAAGATAAGCACCACACACCCCAAAACCAGACCAACAAGACTCAAGAGCATGCTACCCACACACTGTATGACATCCATCAGGGTAGAAAGGCACCTGCACCACACTCTGCAGCTCCAGTACTTCCTCATGATGCAATATGGCTCTGGGAACTCAGGATGCAACTGGTGAGAGGAAGGGTGTGGGACAAAGTCACCACTTACCAACTGAACTGGGACCAGCTGAGGTACAGTGCTGAAAAAAAAAAAACACTCAGGGAAATACTGCTGCCCAGCCTTTCCCCAGGCATCCAGAGGTAGGACAAGTTAGTTGCAGGGATGATTTCCACGTGGTCTGGGGTTCAACCCTGGTGAAGCCCACTATAAGACAGGGCTTTGTGCATACCTCCAACACCACCCTTCCTTCTTGCTCACCACCACTATGCATTTCCCAGGGCTCATGCAGATGACACGTACCCTTGCTGAGGGTCATCTCAGCAGAGGAAGCCAAGTTTGTTGCAGCAAGCTGTTTCCTGTGATCTGCAACCCATGAGTTGGCTCCTGTGGCCAGCTGCTTCTGGGAATGTTTCAGGGAGGGGAGATGGGTTTTGAGGTACTGCCAAGCCACTTGCCACAGCAGCACATGTTAAATCACAATGGATATCCAGCCTGCAGCTTCTCCCAGCACTCTCCCTCTCCTCTCCATCCCTTCTGGATGACATGGCACACCCGAGATGAGCTAAAACATCTCCCCCTACCCCAGAGTGCCCTGCAGTGTGGTATAACAGAAATCAGCATATAGCAATGAACAACCTCTAACACAGAACCTGTATTACAGCCCATAGGTACCATACTTCTTCATGACACCATATGTCCCGTGTCCCCTGTAAGGTGACTGGGAAGCTGTACATTTGGCAAGGAGAGGCGTGCTATGGTATGGTAGCCAAACAGATCAAGGAGGGAGAAATTAAATCCCCCTTAAAGCAAAATACAGCACAGGCCAGAGCTGTTCTAGGAGACAGGCTGGGACCCTCAGGGCAGCCTGCAGACAGCTATTCAGTTCCTCTCTTTCAGTGCAAGAAACGTTAATGCACGAAATTCTAAATCTAGACAAGAGCTGCCAGGTAACACTGTCTTGTGGCCTTTGAAGTCAGACAAAAACAGGGAAGGCAAAATTCTGCAATACTTCCACCAGCACCTTTGCATCCACAAGCAAAAGGCAAGAGATTGGAAGACTGAAATTAAACAAAAATTTTCCAGTTTTTTAAAGTCAAGGCCCAGTGCAGGCACAGATATCTTGAAGAGGTCAGAAAGGCACTAGCCACACAATTACTGAAATCAACTAAACCAAAAACCAATCTGATGTGCCTCTGGGCTTGGCCTATTTACACAAGAGGTGTTAGCCAAATCTAGTGAAAATCATGACCAGAATTAGCATTTTCAGTCACGCTTGCAAACGTAAAGCTCGCTAGCAAATCAACAGCAGCACTATCTGCACCTCAATTATTGTCTGTCCAGAGAGAAACCCTTGGGATGCAACCTTTCAGGTACAACAAGGTGATAAATGGAGACTCACATGGATAAGTAACTCCCTCATGAAGCAACCTAATGGATGAAGAAACAACTTTTCAACCATAGCACTATAGGATCTAAGTTCAGTTTGACACTGGAAACAAGAATCTCACATTTTGACAGAGGTACAGGTAAAAACCACCATGAAGATTTCATCTGTCACTTTAAAGACAATTCAGGATTGAGTGATCCCGTACCACTGCTTGAAGTGTAAGTGTGAAGTTGGCTCCCTGAATGCTACCCTCTCCTCTAACACTCAGGCAAAAGTTTTAAAAGCAATGAGTACATTGCAGAAGTGTCCAGTGCACTTTTTAGTGATTAAGGAGTAATGCAGGCAGGGCAGACGTTGTCACCCCTCCCATTATTGATACACAGCTAAGAATTGCTCTGAAAGAAAATTTTAAAAACGTTTTGTTGCATACTGTACTCCAGATGTGCTATGCTTTTCTTTTTTCCCCTCTACAAAGAATAAGACATGTTAGAATTAAGCAGCTTCAAGGACTGCAAGCTTAGGGAACTTTTCTTGTTGCTAGCCACAAAGACACTACCCTTGAACTTGTTTATGGGCTCTATTATAAAGCATTCATTTATTCATCCAGATTCTTGCAGTTTGGGGGGAATTCTTTCTGAAACTTCATGGTTTTCTAGCTAATACAATGTGTTTTTCCCCTTCCCTTTGCCTTAAATGCCAGCTGCATTTAAAACTAGACCTTAGTAAGTACACAAAAGCAAAAATGTAAAGATTACATTTGTAAGCAAAATCACTGCATCTTCTGGATACAAATTACTAAAACTACCAAACTGCTTGGCAGAATGAAAATGAAGCAGCAATAAAGAAGGCTAATAAAGCAAACAGACCAGTTGCCATCAGTGTCCAACCTGAGGTCATAACTGACAGATCTCCTCTTAGCACACCTCAGTGGCATTCACAGATGAGGAAAACAGCTTTAGGCCTTTTCAAACCCTCAGCTGGTGCCTCAGCTTTAAAGGAAACAGTCATGTTCACCTACAGCAGCTGAAGAGGCACAAAAGGCTGTATCGGAGCTCGCTGCCACCAGCAGCCTTGCAGCGCCCTCGCCATGCCACCACGGTGCCTTCCACCAACTCTGCTGGATTCCAGCTCTCCAACTTCCAAAGACACCAGGCAGTATATAATTTCTTATTCATATGTAAATTCAAATTAAATAAACGTTCTCCTTCAAAATTTCACAATGTTTATTTTTTTTAAATAAACTCCTCTATTATTTCTAATGCAAAGGGCTAATCAAAGAAAACAAATTGGCCTAAGACCCACAGTTTTTCCTCACTAATTGCTATTTCCATACTTGCTCTGTCACTGCCACTCCACCCCACTGATGCCAACGTTCTCCAACCCTTCTTCTAGCACTTGGAGTAAAACAGGCATCAGCACCTGCATGTTTTCACCTAACACATGCTCCCCTGCCCTGTGAGTGACAGCAATTAAAAGACTAAGGCAAGGAACAGAAAGTAGAGAGCTGAAAGGAAGAAAAAGCAATAAACGGGAGAAAGAAGCGGAGTAGAAAAAAAAATACCAAAAAAAATACAAAAAAATTAAGCGGGTGGGGAGGAGACAAGTGGTGTAGAAGTTGTTCATAGGAAGTTTTCAGAGGTTACTTCATGTCAGCATATGGCAGGGGACTGAAGAGCAAGAACAACAGTGAAGTTTTCTAGGTTAATAGTTTCCTTAATATTCCCACAGGATTCTTTGCTACTCTAAACATAGGGCAGAGGAAAAAAATAAGATTCGAGTAGATCATCATCAGGGGCAAGTTCAAGAAAGAGTTCTTTCAACCTCCCCCAAAGCACTTTCTCTCTCAAGTTGAAAAATATCCAGAGCTCTTACGCAGTATTAATGCTGACACTCACATTTAAATTTAGAGCGTGCAATCCCAACAACGCAGGCAGTCTCAAGACAAAAGAGGAGCTTTCAGTCACTTAAAAAAAAAATAATGGTTTGAGTTGAGTAATATTTGTTCAGTTACATTTTGAGTTAATTTTTCAATGCCTACTACAAACACCTAGCAGAAACTTCCTTTACTGCATGCTTGCTTTAGTGCAAGAGTCTACCAATTGAGTTGTCATAAGCCCTTTAGTGTACTTAAGAAATTTAGAATACTTCACAAATTTAGCAGAAAGCCTGTTCCTGAAGGTCTGAATCTTGAGTTACTGTTTGCATCTGTATTGCGCTATCTAACCCTCCCTCACTACATGAAAGCTACTCTGAGCTTGTGAGGTCTCTTCAGGTAAAATCTGGTGTCAAAGAGGAGACTGTCAAGTGCATTTCATTATTATCTGTGCATTGTACTTGTTTCCATCACTTACAGAAGGGAAATGACAGCTAGGCACAACAGGAAAAAACCTGAGCCATGAGCAGGAAACAGAATCTCTTGTTTTGACTACTAAGGTAAGGAAAGATAAATAGTGGAAAATTCCCTCATATGGACCTTAGCAGAGTCTTCCTCATCACTGTTTTTATAAGGTTGAGCCACCAGTAAGAGCACCTTCACTATCTTAAATAAAAAGGGTCAGACCAAGGAAGAAAACAAGAAATATTTTTACTTGAGACTATCTTTAAGTAGACATAATTGGAGGGTTCTTCCATTTTGCTTGTTTAAGTTCTGTCAGAGCAGCAATCTGCAACTGTAAGACAACAAACAGGAGTCTGGAGGGACAGAAGAGAGTGGTTATTTGCTTTTTCTTATGTAGGTTACCAGCTAAAGCAAAGCATGGAGTTGAGTAGAGGTTCCTATTAAAGGCTGCACAAGTTCCCACTGCAAACAAGTTTTTTTTTTTACTCTAAATTCAGCAGAATACGTAGTGCTGGCACCAGCTTGATGCAATTTTTAAGAAGCATCAACTGTTAAAGTCTATTTTTATTATTAACTTATTTGTTTATGTGTTTTTATTATTAAGTTATTAAACTTTGAAACTGAAACCTAATCCCACATGGGTTTAACACAGAAGTGCAACAAACATTTGCTGCCCATGATGGAACAGCAGCATTTTTGCCAGGCTTGTTCCTTGCCTTACTGTGCACCGCAACTACTAATATTTACGCAGTGCACATTTCTGAACAATTCCCACTATCAGTTATCGATCGACTCTATAAAGCCTATCTGTAGGCTATGGTATTTCCACACGCTTTCCCCTCCTTTCACTGAAAATTCTTGCTTACCAGGTGTTCTGGCTGCACTTAAAGTAATCAGTGATGAAAATCAAATATCCTCATACTCTAAAAATGGAGTTTTCAAGGACAGAAGCAGCCCCGTGCCGGCTCTGCTCAGCCATCAGGTATCACTAACTGTGCCAGCAACAAAATCTAAGGCTGTTCTGTGTTTATGTCTGACAAGCTAGATAAAACATGTTTTTAAAGATGCTTAATAAAGTAGTTGAAAGATAATGATTATCCAGTCTCATCATTTGCACATGAAAGGTGGTGCAGAGAAGTTACAGTAATTGGTTGCCAGACTTCACTGGAACAAACAGCTGCATTTTACTTATCTTCAGATATCAAAGGACTTGAGTGGGACAAGGATTACTTGGCTTGACAACCATTCAAAGACCCCTCCAGCTCAAAACCAGAGATGTTTCTGAGGAAAATCATGAACGGATTAAAGTTAAGCCTAGCAGCAATTCCTATTATATTAGCATGAAATCTAGCACCATCCCCTAATCTTGTCAAAGCTAAGACAAGACACTTTGCCTCCTTTCCAAATACAGTGGCGCTGAACGTTTCCAAAGGCTACAAGCAGACAAGTTCTTTCTCCCAGGAAGCAGAGGCTTCACGACAGTGTTAAGTTGCTTTAAATCTTCTGTGGTCCTGCCCATCCCATGCTAGCTCCTCACTCAAACAGCCAGTTTTCTGCCGAATTGCTGGCTCAGAGAGCTCAACCCCTGGGTCACACCAGCATCAGGGTAGTAGCCCTCCGACAGTCAGAACAACAGGAAAGCCAAATCCTCCAGTGAGTTACTACGAGCATTAGAAAAGCTTCTTCTCCCCTCCCACTATCCTCTTATACAGAGCAAATAAACTGAATACCTCAAGTGACCTTCTCTGCACCCTTTATTTTATTCCCTCAAACTCATATAAAACCATTACAAAAATCTATGCAGGTCAACCAAGAGCAAGACCAGAAGCAGTTCAGTATTTTCCCTCAACATGTGCTGCAACCTGCTTTGTTATTTAATGTATCAGACGCCTTTAACAAGAACAGTAAAATGACATTGTTCTTGTTTGGAAATACAACATTTTGAGAAGGTGAAGTCAATGCCTGTGCTGTAAATTAAACAGGAAGGTTACTGAAGAACCAAAAAGAAGATGTGAAAGACTTAAACTCAAACTTTTCCAAATGTACCCGCTCTAGAAGGCTGAGCAGAGAATTAAAGGTTTTAAGTAGCTAGAAATAGGTTTCATGTTAGTTGCTGCCTCAAAGCCAGTTTTTGTGTTTAACACATGTGGTTAGACAGCCAACCACCATTCCTGGGGATTATCTGCTTAGAGAAGGAAAGACAATAAAACTACCCACCATCAGTTTTTCAGTCAGACCTGGGCATGATTCCCATTAGCACATTTTTATTTTAAAACTCGGCGTGATTGCTCAGATTTTATAATGCAAGAAAGCTCAGCACAGATGTTGGTACTTCAAGCAGAACATAACTTTGCCAGGTAAATAACAAATTGCAGAGTTATGAACTGCTTCTGAACATACAGAATATGTTGCAAAGCACAATACACTAAATTTTCCAGAGTTTAAATACACTAAGTAACTGCATGCAGTTGAAGAAACAACAGCATCTTCCAATCTTTAATTTAATGTAAATTAAAAGAAGCCAAATGCAAAACCAACTAGGTAAATGCCCATTTTTCCCTGTTGATTTTGAATCAAGCTTTAAGTGAGAACTGACAGTAGACAGCAGCTTTAACCACTCAAGGGAAAAAAAAGCAATGACTGGTGTTCAGTACTGGTTTACTGTTCCAGTAACGGACTATTAAAATGTAAGTACAAAAGAAGAAACACTTATAGCAAGTTTCTGAATACGGTACTTAATGGCTTTTACACTCTCTCAGTTTTCCAAACTGCAAAATGCAAGAAAATAGTATCAGAAGACATCAGCCATCTTCATCTTCAGGCCACCTCAATTAACAGCTGCAGTTCCTTTGTGTCATTTACTAAATTATGTAAGGCCCTGTTTCAGTCAGCTGTAGAGTGTTTTATTGTTATTTGCTGTTAGAATGCTCTTCAGCTTCTTCAGGTTTTTTGCCTTTTATGTTCTTGCAATAAGTGCAGTATTTGACAAAGATACGCTGAAATACAGATCCAGCATCTGACACCCCAGCATTTCATCTGTCTCCTATTTGTAGGACACTTACAATGAAACCATCTAAACTTTTAGAAAGCTTTAAAATTAATTGACAGAAAGATTGTGAATTTGATCTAGAATCCACTTTAGGATTGACAAAGCGCCCTCACATTAATTAATTTACTGTTATTTTTATGGAAGTCACTTAAAGCAATTGTAATACACCTGCTGATTCCCAGGAACAGCAGCTGTACTCAATGCAACAGCCACATGCACAATCACAGTCTCTGCTGACACTGTAGGTGTTGTCAAGATTGCCTGAACATTTAAGTTAAGTTTGTTATTTCTCCAAATCCCAACTCCTTCAAGTTTTCCTTGAGAATTGTTCTGCTGAGGGATACATTTGCATCAGATCTATAGGAACAAGGCCACTTGCTGAATCTCAGACCAAGCAGAGGTCCAAAGCCTCAAACCACTATCAGGATATACCTTCATTTGTGATGGGGACAAAACAAAAAGGCTTCCCAGAAGAATAGTTCATTTGACCCCAGTCTGGTATAAAGATGAAGCCTGACAGGCTGCTCACCACCTCTCTCATCTCCTTTGCTACTTAGGCTACAGCAGATTTTCTGTTACTGCCCATCCAAGCTCAATACACCCTAAAGACTGGTAAGAAGTTAAAGTCTGGTCATCAGCAGCCTCCATCACTTCTCCCAGAATCAGAATCATTAGTCTGGATTTAGAGTTGCGCGCTCACCATTAGAGCCAAATATCACTTTCTGTACTTTAACGTCTCAGTCCTGGATCTACCTCTCTTCCTTGGAAAAAAGTGCTGCACAGAGTACTTACAGGGTTGATCAGCATGTTCATTTCTCTGAGTCTCTAAACTCCTAGGATAAACACATCATAGTAGGTAACTCAAGCAAAAGAGGAGAAATCCTGAAGTCTGTTACCTGGTAGACCTTCACTTACATCCTTATGCCCCACTTGCAAAGTTCAAGGAGTCGTTTCAGGCAGGTTTACAATGAAGAACTCATTATAACTCTGCTATTTGTTCCATTCTATTTAAGAGCCTCCAATACCACCTGGTTTGAACACACACTCTGCCTCTGGGAGATAGGCATTAAAGCAAAACTTGATAACATCATTCTGTTTAACCGTACACAGAAAAATGTAATGTATTCACAGTATGTAATACTCCTTCCAGTTTTTCTGTTCTTTGTTTTTGCTTGAATTCATAGCTTACACTTAAATATTTTTGCAGTATTCAAAAGACTGTCTCAAGTGCTGTAGTTTAAATCGGACACAGAACAAACGAAGTCTTGAAAAAATTATGACCAACTGCATCATCAGATAAGCTCTTCCTTCATGCAGGTCTTGGCTAGAGTACAAGAGTTCAGTTATTATGGAGCAAGTCAAACACATCCATAATTCCTTGCATTGTTCTAAGGTCTTTGGAACATCCGTCCCTTCTCCAGCAGCAGGCACCTTCCCTAGAGAGTTCCGGCTATGTCTGATATCAGTTACAGCCAAGTGAATAAAATCTTGGGCTCAAAGCATCAGCTGATATAAATCACTACTGTGCTAATGAAGTCAAAAGAGCCACATCAGTTTACAACACAGGACATGACCCATACTTGCAGCCTGGGAAAGCAAGTCAAAGGAAAACTGCCTTTTCTTTTTATAGCCTAGTTCTCTAATTAGGATTTTTGTCTGCACTGTAATTCGGTATTGGAGAGAAAAAGAAAAAAAAAAGCAAAGAGCACCACATACTTTCAGCAGATGGATCACTGAGCTATAAAAACTTGTTGTAGCTGAGTACTCAAACATAACCTGCAAACATCCCACAGCCTTCAAGACTCCAAAAAGTATGAACAGTAATTGTTGCCGGCACACTGGGAATGGCAATTCAGGTCCTTAGTAAAAAGGCTGGCTAATAAGCACTGACATCCCCTGCCTGGAGAGGGAAGAGCTACTGGAATCCTGAAAAATCTGGGGCTCAGGAGACTTGAACGAAAAGGAGGAAGCAGAATAAAACAGTCATCCCATACCTGAACACCAACCTGACATGTAACAGTCCAGGCCATGAGCATGTGGCTTACCTCTGGGGACAAGTCAACTTTTTTGACTTGAAAAAGTGCAAGACTAGGCTCAGATAAAAAAACAACTAGGCAAACAAAAATGAAACTAGCAAATTATAGCTTTATTATTGTACAAAGTGTAAGTTACCTATTTGGCAGCCCTGGGAACAAATAGTTAAGCTGTTTTAACACGACTGTGTAATTTACTCGACAAGAGGAAGGATAGCCCAGCTATAAACTAGGAAAACAGATGACTAATGATGCAGTTGATGAACAGTTTACTCTGCTAGAAAAAGACCTGAACTTCAACTATTCAGTCCTTCCATGCCTGCATACTTCCGCCCAGTTCTCTCAAACCCTCCCTACTCTACAACACCGTGAGAACAACCCTTGGCAGCCACCTCCCAGGACTTCTCCCACTGAAGGGCAGTGATCCCTGACCCAACAGGCTAGAGAGTCCACACTCTGCAGTCTCCTTCAAAGTCACAGAAGAGGACCAGCCTCATATTTTACTAGCATCCCTGTCAGGTTAATTTCCTGCCTCTGAAGTCAGAGTTTAGGGTGTGAGCTGAAGCACTGCAGGCACACCACATTCCCCGGAACGGCACAATGATTTCTTGGTGCTAGTCACCTTGTTCTCTTGTGCAGGTCTCCAGCAGAAGGATCAGCATTGCTCTGTCACCCCAGTCTGAAGACAGGAAAAACAGTGGGGGTATGATGGAGCAAAGCAAGAAGAGACAAACAATACTTCAGTAGTTCCTAGTATTGTCAAAGGGAACAACGTCTAAAGGCTTCTTCTCAGAAAAAGAAATGGATGTGATTGTCTGGGAGCATCCACAAGTGTGAATTTCAAATATTAACCCTTAGGAGTCCCATATTAAAGGTACCATTAATCAAAGGTACAGGCCAGAATTTACTGTTCCCTTCAACTTTATAGAGGGAGCGCAGAACGTGTGCTGGGAAAGCTTTCAGGCTTTGCCACACGTGAGGAGACATGGGCCTATCTTCCTTCTTGTATGAGCTTCCTTTCTTGTCAGCATGATTATTTCCACTGAGCAACAGGTAAAACAAAAGATTTTTTTAAAAGGAAATACTGCATTTTTCCATTAAGGTTACAAGTTATAAACCTCCACAACTAGCGTACTTCTCCTACTGAAGAGAAGGGAGCATTTTTTTCACATGTGGTCAACAGTTTTTTCTCATTTGCCTACTTTTGTGATCAGTATTTCGGCAGCAATCCTCCTTCCAATGCAGAGTTAGGGATACTCAGTGGCTTCAGCAGTCTGCCCAAGCAGAGCAAGGATAGCTGCATTTTGAACAGGATTGATCCAGAGACATGAATAAACTCAAACTGATGCAGGCATGACAAAGTCATGCAAGTGATTTCTCATGACCTGACCCACCATGAACATTCGCAAGCCCTAACAGGCATTGCAGGAAGGAGACTTAGTAGGACTTGTCATCCACCTTTGTAAATTCTGCACAAGAAGTGAGAGCTAGCAAACCCTCTCCCACAGACATTTCGACCCATCTGACAGACATACAAACAAAACAAACTACTCTGGACCTTCTTCTCCATCACCTCCTTGAGAATTTATTCCCATCTAAAAGAAGGCGGCAGCTCTGAATGGGGAGGGCCACACAGCCCTGGATGTACCTGATGACACCGAATCGAACCACACACTATACCAGCTCATACCAACGAGCAGGCTGCTAAATTTTTATCAGTAAAAATGCCCACATAGCCAAGAGTCCAGGCCAAAAAAGCTACATGACTGCTAAAAGTCTCAGATTCAGTCTCATTTCTGACTCTGCTACTGACAAGATTTTAATTCCAAAAGCCCTGTGCTGTAAATCACAACATGACTGAAAGAACTGTGGAGGTAGAGTTAACACAGCGTTAGATTTCTCTGGGATTTAAGGAGCTCTGTCGGGAAGACACCTTGCTATAAGAACCAATCCTCATTTGAAGCAACTGCCAAATGTGGTCTTTAAGGAGAAGGTTTCAGATACCTGCAATAAAAGCTTGACAAGAACAACACACAGCCACTTAAATCTGATGTCATCTTGACATTTGGGCAATCCTATCCAAGGTTTGCTTGATGATTCAAAATGGGAAGATTCAACACTCCTTAGGGTAAGGACAGAGGGGAGAATCATCATTTGTCTGTCTGCCAAGTCAACACAGTCAAACAAGACCTCATCATTTGTGACAGAACTTTTTTTTTATATAACTACATATCTGTAAACATTCACACACTCTACAAGTATGAGTCATTTGGGTATGATATGACTATCAAGATGGATAGTTAAGATTTCTAAATGTGAAGCAGTCATACAACACTAGGATCCCCTCCCTACTCACAGCTCCCTCAAACAAGCGGAGCGGTGCAGCTGGCATGCTCAAGTGATGCCATAGCACCAGCAGCACAAGGTACGCCCCCCTCAGAAAAGAAGGGGCTCCTGGTGATTCTCAGCAGTTATCCTTCAAACATGCTACAGGCACCAGCGCAGTCCCTCTACCTGCCCTGTAGTCATGCCGCTCCTGCAAGTTGTAACGAAGCACCTGAGAGGAGGAGTGAGAGGGCTTCCAGGTCCCTACATCATTTCAGCCTTTAAATGGAGGCCACAAATCCACTCTTCACCTTACCCCAGCACAGTTTGAGGCACCGAAATGAAATTGCATCTTACCTTGTCTTTGTATAAAAACCCTGAGCAGCGGATGAGCACTTGAAACAGCCTTGAAGAAGTTGTCATCATTATTAATAGGGAGAAGGTCTCCATGCACATCAGCATATCCGATCATCACCTCCAGGTTGGCTATATGATGAATGTGAAGAATTAGTTTGTAGAAGTCTTCAAACTTTCCTGGCTTGTAACGATCCAGGGAGAACCTTCTGAACTCTGCCCCAAACTGCAAAAGAAAAAAAACCCAACAGTCAAATACCACCACAGCCCAATGCTCTAGCTTGGCATTTGAACACGATGTATATCTCTCTGATAAATATAGTCACATATCGGTGCTTTCGTCTACAAATGGCCTTTTAGGTCCTCACATTAGAACATAATCATGGCTACTAAGACACCACCCTGCTTGAAAATAGATATGCTCAGTGCGCCACCTTAAAAGAAAGTGTTTTTTTTAAATATTAAGTTTTGATTAAATCCTCTAGAGGATAATTGTATTGTAGGATTTAACTTTGAAGCTCCATCATTCATTACCGTCATTTTGGGCATCCACAGAACCATTCTTCTCCAAAGCAGAAGTGTTCACTCTACTGCTTTCAAAAGAACTTACTCAACTATTCAAACAACCTTATAAAAATTCTTTGCACGTTTCCCATCAATACCACTGGGATCCCAACCACAAGACCTTTAAAGAAGTGTGGTATGCAAGTGTACAGCTTGTTATTAGGAAATACACTCACTCTACATGCCCCCTGAATTTCCTGTTATCCATAAAGGAGGAGGAGAGTTCTTATTCTAAGTCAGTTTTCATGGGTTTAATTTTTTTGTCACTCCTCTGGTTTTTATTTTTGAAGCTTTACAGACCAGTGGCTGTTAAAAAAAAAAAAAAGCGGGGGGCGGGGGGAGGTGTGTGATTTGGCACAACTGAAAATGTTATAAATCCATGAACTTATTTTAAGTAAGTCAGAAAGTGACTGACAAAAATATTTCAATAGACCTTATTTCTGATATTAGAAACCAAATATGCTATTAAGACTAGGAGGGAAAAAAAATAACACCACGGGAATTAAGACAGTGAAAAAACAGGCATCTAGTTAAACTGAATAGCTTAAATCATCTTTCTGGTATCTTTAATTTCAAATTGCATAGTACTAGTAAACTACTGTTCATCAACTGAGCCTCTAAACCATGCTAACTCATTCCTGAAAGCATGGAACCAGATCCGCTAACCCAAGAACAAGGAAGGCTGTGACTAGGATCTCATGGAAGTTCTCATTTATAAAGTCAGTCAATTTCAGGGCAAGAAACCAAAGACCAAAAAACCTAACAAGCAAACAAAGAAAAAAAAATGGGGAGGAAAAAAAAAAAAAAAAAAAATTCGAGAATTTTCTGTAGATAAATTCTTCCTCGAAATGGAGAATGACTTGCTTAGAGGTTCTCAGATGTTAAATCAACTTACACATGCAAGCCACTCTTTTGCTGAGACTAACAAAAGCATGAATCATCACCATAATCATCTTCAAGCCAAAAAAAAAAACCAAAAACCCACAACCCTACTGGCTTTGGGTGCAAGAATGTTCTCAAATTACTTCCGCAGTTTTGAAAATCCCACTCTTCAGCATCAAAGCCTAGTTGTGTTCATCTGAAAGCTTGTTTAGTCAAATTATGCTGCTTGTTTGTAATATTAACTGCTAGTTCCAGTTTGGATTTCAATTCAGAGTGCCCATCCAAATGCACAAAAGCTGAACAAACCACAGCTGGTTCCAATGGAGGAAAAACAGTCCTCCTTTGTCCTCCACCCCTGTTCCTCTCCTGAAAAATTCAAGTGCCAACTTACTTCTGTTGACACATTTCAAACTGAAAAAAAGCTTGTCTTTTTATATGAAAAGTATCTTAAAGTTTTCTTTTTCCTAGATTCAAACAAGAAGCAGCCATCTTCAAGTGATAAGTTTAACATCTACATGGTAAACTAAAGGGACAGGAACAAGATCTTTGTAGGCTTTATTTGGGGGCTGCGTCTCCAGCTCCCCACACTGGAACAGGAACACGGGATTCGGAAAAAGCACCAGGCCAGGGTATTCCAATGCCAATCCCACTGTCCACTTGATTACTGGAGAGACAGCTTGCTGAGGACCATTAGCATGCGCAGGACTTGCAAGGAAGTGGACGCTGCGCGGTCTCATCCCAGCTGGTACAACATCCATCCTAGGCCTGCTGGGCGAGCCCCTCGGTCCTGCTCCGCCTGGCACAGGCGCTGAGGCACAGCCTGGCTCCCGCACCAGGGCATCACGCTCAGCAGGAAAGAGACATGGGAAAGGAGAGAGGAGAGAAGCAAGGATGGTGATTTACACGTTGGCAGGACACAAAGTTCAGCTCCAGCTGCCACACGAGAGGAGGACAGCTGGAGAAAGGGCTGTCCCAGGGCCCCGAGCCTGCAGCTCCATCCCTGCGTGTGGACAATTACCCCCACGGGTGTGCTTGATGGGATGGCATCAGCGCAGCGTGACACGTGGGTAATGGTCCACACACAGGGAGGGAACCGCAGGCTCAGGGCGCTGAGGTCCGATGCAAACGCTGTACAGACAAAAATGAACTCCTTCACACGTTCAGGCTCAGGAAAGCCCAAGAGACAATTTCCTTCACCTCAGAACAGGACGACAATAAACAAATGCAGGTGACTTCACTTGTGCTTTTTGCGTGATGCAACCCTTTAAGGCAAGGGAGCCAGAAGGTGCTCTGCAGAGAGGAGTACGGGGAGGGAAGAGTCTCTTCCAAAGAGATTTAAGCAGAGCATGCGGATGATGCTTTGTTGTTTAAAGGTTAGTATTACTGCAGTAGCAGTTTAGCTGGTTAACTCATCCCGTTCACACACGCAGGCAGCAACCGGTTGTCAACGGGTCTTTTCTGAAGAGAGGGAATACAAATGTTTTAGCAGTGACCGTTCATTCATCATCCCTAATGAGGCTGATAGAGAGTATCACAGTAATAACAGGTTTTGCAGTACCACACAGCTTGGAGCCTGGGTGCTCTGCATTGTATTCAGCCAGGATTTCAAGATAACATCCGCCACGTATCTTTCAGAAACTACCAACTCTGAGTGCTTTGCACAGATAGCCAAGATGACTATTTGCTTTTCTAAGCTACAAAGTTCATCTCTAGTCTAATCCACCACCGAAAGCGACACAAGGACCGGTGTCTGCCAGAACAATACCGTATTACACTGTTTGAGAAACTAACAGTTTTAACAAGCAAATTAGTTTTCCATAACAAAGTGAATGATTCTGACCTATTTATCTAAGGCAAATACAGCATCTACTATTACAGAAGTCAGAGGACAGGAGGATCCAAGGGGAACTTAAAAGCACCTAACAAAATGCTATACACATCAAGCAAGAAAAACTAGCAAAAAAGAAAAGCGTTCTGATAAAAGTTGTGTTTGAAGAAGGAAGTCACAGCTAGTTGACCAAAACTTACACAGGCTGACCAAGAGCAATTGACTGCTTTTTCTTGCTGCCTAGGGGGGATGAGAGGTCAGAGGAAAAGAGGAAGCTGGATTTTGAGGTTTGTTTACTTGAAGGGCTGCTATTTTGTGAAATGAAATGGAAGAGTTATTTGCAAGCAAAAGAAACAAACTTTTTTTTTCTTTAAATTTTAAGTTTCAAACTGTTTACAGGGTCAAAAATGAAGTCCCGTGTTTATGAGGTACCATCCCTCTAGTTTATTGCTGGCTTTGAGTTCAGGCTATTGTAATAAGAAAACATCAAAGAGCAACATTTAGCAATAAGCTTGAATTACATTAGTCACCTACTTCTCCCATGAAGTAAATATCAGGAACAAAAAGAAAAACAAACACTCTCATCCTTGCATAGACTGTAATTTCTGCTTACCTGTGACACTGTCAAAATGGGGAAGACCTGATTAGAGCTGCTTTATCAGTGAGGAGGAGTAGAGGCCCAAGAAAGAGGAGAAGGGAAGACTGAATGTAAATGGTTTTGTGCTGGCTGACTTTGTCTAGGACTTCAGAGCTCTGCTGTCACATTCATGTCTGTGTTTCTCTGTTCCCTCTTTCTCCTCAGCCATGTCTTCCCCAGCTCAATCAGCACTCTCTTGCTCTGCTCCCAGTCTCACAGCAGTTGTTACTAGAGGCAAGATGCCACCACCAAGCAGATGTTCTCCGCAATAAGTTCTCTCTTCTCCCCTTCAACCGCCTGCCCCAAGGCCACTCTCCTCTATTCGAATGACCAAACTGGTGAGAAGTGTGGGATTTTGTGTTCTGCTCAGCCCTCTGCTCACCTTTTGTTATTTCCTTCAAGAGACAGTCACAAGAGCAAGACATCCTCTCTTCTATTTGCCTTTCACAGGAACCCCATCACAGATAATTCCACTAGCTTCTCCCTCAAACTTTCTTCCTGATTGGCATCATGCCATACTCCCACCCCTCTCTCGTATTCTCCCCTTTCACTCCTCCATAAAAATAGAGCCATACTTCAATATCTTCAATTCTTAGAATAGTTTCTTTCCACAAAGGAACACAGTGGTTCCTCTTCCTTTTCAGGCTTCTTGGACACAAGCTTCATATCTCTGCTTTTCATTTGAAGAACAGCCTTTGCAACCCCCCCAACCCTCTCCAGCAGTCTGTGAGGCTCAGTTCACGACAACACTTTTCTGCATCTACTCAGAAGACAAATTTGGCTTCTTTCTCTGTTCCCATCACTCTCAGATCAACTTCTGTTCATGAGATAAATCTCCCATGCAAGTCTTTATTAATCTCTTCACAGATGCTCAGCTGCCAGCTCGGGCAACTTAAAGCTAAGCTTACCCTTTTCCTTGCTTCACCTACCTTCTTTCACGATTATTGGGCACTTTCCCCAGCACCTGTAACTCCAGTAGCACTCTTCATCCAGGCAGTTGCATATATCTATATGTTAATCACCCAGATCTTTTCTGCCCAATAGCTTAAATCCATGGACACCATTCAGCTACACATTTGCACAACTGGACTTTGCCTTGACTGCTACTCTGTATTTTTCCTCAGCTTTCCTAAACATTGTTTTGCCTCAGTACTGGTAGTGTGTGAAAATAGCTACCCACAAAAGCTATTTTCCCAGCCTGTTCTTCTGAACTCACCATCCCTTTTTCTTTGCCACCCCTGGTCCAGCAGCTCCTCTCCTATCAGGTCACTCCCATAGCTGCTTTCTCCCTACTGTCTCCCTCAGCCAGTACTGCCTCCAAGCAGTGCACAGTGCCAGCCTTCCTCGCTGCTTCAACTCTTGATGTTTAAACCCACAGTGCTGCTCTCCTTCAATAACCAGTCGTTTGCAGCAAAGGCTTTAAAAGAAACCTTTGCTTTAAATGGTTGGCCTACCTTTCCAAAAGCAACCCTCTTCCTTTTTTCTTTCAGTCCTCTACATCTGTGGGAACAAACCAAGGTCTGTTTGCAAAGGACGTAGACCAAGCTGGTCCTGTATTTTCAAGAGAACACCAAGCACCACATAGCTTTAGCACAAACACAGCACAGGATGCATACATCCACGGCATGTCAGCAAGAGGGGGAAAGGAACATTTGGCACCTTGCCACCCAGAGGGACAAAGGACCACTGAATCAGGAGGCCTGGTCAACACTGCCAACAGCAGACAAACCCATGAGCCTAGCTTCCTGCAGAAAGGCAGCCCCGCACTAGTACAGGTCTCTAGCAAGAGCAGACCATTTTCTGAACTTACTAAGAGAGATATGGTTACAATACACCTGTAACGAGTAAGGGCTCTGGCTGGTTGCAAACTTATTTAAGACCTTTTTTAGTTTCCGACAGAGGTTTCCTCATGAGCTCAGGGCCAACAACAGCTGCAGAGAAGTAATTTGATGCACACACACACACACAGAGGCACACACCTAGCCAGACCTGACCAGGGACTGGGAACAGCTGTGCAGGGCGGAAGCAGGAGGGATGACCCGGGGCTGGGTGGCCCTGGGGCTGGTGCACCACTCCCTGCCCCAGACATTTCTGCCTCAATTAACTTCAGGAATTTCCAATGGGAACGGGACTACCTCTGTCCTGGGAGATTTTTGCATTCACTTACACAGAGGGAATGTCTCTAAAGGTACATTTCATCTTTAGCTTCTGGCCTGCATTGTAAAGGTAATTAGGGGCAAGCAATCAATCCTTGGAAGAGCATTTCTTGGTTACTAAAAACTCAGATTAAGTGTGGGCAAAGTCTCTTACAGAGGGAATGAGAAGGGACTACTGAGGAAAGCGCTATTAATTGCATCCCTGAAGAACTCCTTGGAGGTGGCTAGTCCTGCAGCCTGCCAGACAGAGCCTCCACAGGTATTTTTACCTCACACAGCAGACATTCCTTTCCGACTTGGCTGTAAACAACTTTTAAACTTTAAAGAGCACCTCGGCAAATCAAAGGTTCATTGTCTTTTTGGACTGTTTCAGTGTGGCGAGACTAAAATTCAGAAGACTACTTGCATAAGACAGACTGGCTGGCTGAAGTTTTAAGCAGATCAGAAATTCCCAAGTTACTAGGCTAAAAATGGTTACAAAAGCAAAGGTGAGAACCTGGAGGCAGGATCAAGAATAGGAGAGTACGGGAGGTGCTGAAACACAAGGTAGCAACCCTAGCCTTCTGGTCAACGCATCGTAGGGATATTGATAACCATCCGGTTAGCACAGCTGGCATCCAAGACTAACAGATTACTAACGTCGGGAACATTGTCAGAGGAATGTTAGCATCTTTCAGTAACTAGATTTTGACTTTTTTTTTTTCTGATATGCAGGACCTGAGACTATAACCCTAGCACCAGAGCATATCCTCCTCCATCCCACACTCTGGGAAACCAAGTAGCTCAAAGCATGTGTCCCAGTCTTCCTTGCACCTCCCACAGGCACTATTGTTCACACAGTGCCAGAATACAGGTCTGAGAAGATATTTACACTGTGCTGGTGCTTATCGCAGCTGTCACCTGAACACAACTATTGCAAAATGACTTGTTTGTGCAACACCTTTCAGCTGAAAAGTCTGGCCTCTCACCTGTGAGGGACAGCAAGCATGCACCAGACCAACTGCTGTCGCCCAGCAGCTGCAAGGTAACTTGTTAAACTGTGGTCACTTTCTCTCAAGTCACCTAACCGTTTCAAGACAGACTTAAGTTTACTAGGTATGACCACTTCAGAAAGTCATCCTGCCATGAAAAACAAAGATTTGTAATAACAGAGTAATAACCAGGACTTTAGTAGATGCAATTTAGCACATCAGAATGAATACAATACCTGCTGTCAGAAGCTCAGCAAACGGGGAGGGAACAGAGGCAATATTTCTTATGAGATTAACGTTTACGGTCTCTTTCTTTTGACGCATTTTGCAGCAATCCAGATCATCTCAAGCTGCTATTGCTGTGGCATACTGTCTTCATTTGAGAAGGGAAAGCACTGCAGTTTTTCTGAGTCCGTGCCACATTTGGTTTGCATATAATCAAACATGTTTTGAAGCTCAAAACCAGAAGTTAAATCAGCTGGTTACACTGCACGTATTTTAGTTTTATTCTAGGTAGGACAAGTATGACCTTAACTTGGAAGAATCTAAAGTACTGCTTAAAAACTTCAAGCAGACTTAAAGTCTGTTTTAACATTTTGTAGGTTTAAAGAGAGTCATGCTTTTTGATCAATTTTGAAGTGTGCTACACATGGAAAACATTTCATAAAACTTCAGAAGGCCTGTAAGGCTTCAGGGTTAGTGTCAAATCAAAGTACAAAAGACTGGAAAACACAATTTGTAGACCTCTCTCACTTAGTTAACACCAGACAGAGAAGAACCAGACCTTTAAAATCTCTTTACAGGGGACCGGTAAAAGCAAGTTTGCTCTTACCACTATAGCTAGTCATAACACTGCTTGATGTTATACTTTATACCTTTCAAATACACAATGTGTGTATATATACTGCAATAGCTAAACAGCTATGTGGACATGCAATGCTGCTAAGGTATCTGAGCAGTATCAGATTCTGGGGAGTGCGGGGAAGGATGTGAAAGGTTTAAAACAGCAATCTGTATGTAACAAGCACAGGTACGCTCCTCCTAAGAAGAGACAACACATGAGCAGGATAAACCACCCACAAGCTGCCTGGATATTACATCAATCTAGCAGTTGGGCAGGCTTGCTGAAGCACTGACTTCTACACTTGCCCAAGACCAAAACACATCATGTTATCTGGTAGCGACTTCATAAGAGCACAGAGCATATCTGATCCCAAACATGCTCTCTGTCCTCAAGGTCCAGAACAGCATCACGGCTATACTCTGGATACACAAAAATATGATTGAAAATTTATCAAAAATCAATTTGCAGCATTCATTTGAACATCAATGTTTACTGGATCAAAGTCAAAACACGACGGGAGAAGAGGAAAAAAAAATATGGTTATAGTTAACTGGATATATTTCTCTTAATGGGTTTGTTTATAGTAGTAGGATGTTAGTCACATTATTGTTAATTTGCACCTCAGTTTCTAACGCAAGAAAACATGACACTATTAATAAGGCAGAAATGTCACAGTCAGCACTTGAGTCAGGTAGCTGCATTTTTATGATCCTCAGCCATCATCAAAAGTTCCTATTGCTCAGCAGCAAAAAAGGGTTTTTCTGAAGGATTATTTTTCAGGGAACCACAAAGGCATTTACCCACTTTTGAAACATGAACATTAATCCTTACTTGTACATACAGCTTGCAGGAAATAATGTAGTAGTAGAGAAATACTTTTCTGCTGCTTTTAAGTCAAAAACATAAAACTGTCAGTTTCAAAGCGCAAAAAACTCAGACTTTCACAAACAATTCAAAGGACTACCATTTAAAGGCCTGAGGCAATCTTATACCTTTACTATTCCAGAATATCCAAGCAACTGGAAAAGAAACATAAACTTGGACTGATAGCTAACCTCCTATTTGAAAAGCTGTTTATACAATTCAAGAAAAAAAAAGAAATCTCTTTTCACTCAGAGCAGGACAAGAGAAGATTTTCTTCATGGAGCTATAAATTAAAGAGAAGTCTTACCATTAATGTAGGAATTCCTATTTTTAAAGTGTTTGTTCTTCTGTAGACTTACACTCATGGGAAAGAGGCCTGCAACCTCTCTGTAAAGCTAAGGAGAGAAAATGAAAAATAGGTTTGGGATCTCATGGCCACAGGCAGGGTTCTTAACAAAACAAACAAAAAAAGCTCCACACATCCTATGCACTGGAGCTCTTGGTAAAAGGGAGAAGAGAGAGAGAGAGAGAAAGGGTCATCTGGAAACCTTTTCCAGAGATTAGAGGCAATTTCTTCAGAGGGGACAGATACTTCACTTGTCACCCGATGGGGGAAAGGAGCCGGTGAGTACTAGACATATGAGAAGACACAGTTGTTTTAAGCCAGCAAGATAATGTATTTTCAGATCCTGTCTAAAAGGGCTGAAACATTAATCCTGAGCTACACAGACAACACCTAGATAAGAGCTGAGCTTCTAATGTATTCTGTTGTGCAAGACGGGAGAGGAGGGATAAGATGTAATTACAATTCAATTAATATTTTCCTATGACATGTGCCAATTTCTAAGCAGGTTTCTCTTTATCCTTCCGCTTTCCTATCTAGCAATAAGCTTTTAAGTGTTTTGATTATAAGGCCAGCTCTCAAGGGAGGAGACAGGGGATGGGAAGAAGCACTGAGCCCGAAGGAAAAGGACTTCTTAAAGCAGAAGACTATAGCAATTCCCATCACTGCCATGTCCGAAAGGAGAGGTGCACACGGATGGCTGATGCTCTGTTTTCCCCTTCAGTATCTGCTGCAACACAACAATCCGAGCGGCTTCTGCAGCATCCTACATTTGCCCAGAGAAAAACCAACCCGACGCACACCAAGAGGCATTACACAGCGCCGCAAAGCCCGTCCTTCAGCAAAGACCTGTGGTCAGAGGACGGATGCCTGTGAACGTTCCCATCAGGCAGCCCCAAGGCATTGAAACATCCACGGACACAAGCGTCAGGAGCCGGAGCATGCTTCTGGGCCACATTCCCAGTGGGGGTGACGGGTCAGGCTAGGTCTGGAGAAGATACAGGCTGGTTTAGAGCAGCTAAAATCCAATAATCCATAAAGTTCACACATCTACTGGACAAGGAAAGAGGAATACCGTATGAGGGTTTTGGTGCTTCAGCACAATGAGGATGTTGAAAAACTGGAGTGAGTTCAACTACTAAGACACTCGCTCGCTCCCTCTCTCCTTGTTTTTTCTGGGTTTTTTTTTGTGTTTGTTTTGTTTTGGTTTTTTTAATAATTTTCTGACACACATCAGGAATCTTGAACTTTAAAGATACTTGAGGATTTCCAGAGAAGTGTCTTACCCAGTGTGGTACTAAGGATCTGACAAACTCTCCCCTTCTGATAAAATAAGGCACAAACCAACTTTCAAGCACTTTCTGTTGGAGGGAAGGAAAGAAACTCAGGAAACCCTGGAAAATCTTCATCAGTTTTTACAGGAACCACTTCTGAATCATGACTAATGCAACACACCAGCTGGATGGTGGTTTATCCTTAAGGAAGGAACCACCTGGTTATCATAACAGAGGCACAGCTATCAAAAACCCAATGTCTGCAGACTACCACCCATCCAATTGCCCACAGCTATTTTTTCCAGAGCTTCTCCATGTCCAACTCAATCTCCAGAAGAGGAGAAAAGCTATTTCACCCTGTTGTGTAAAAGCAGCACTCTCTCACAACCGGCTCCTCCGCCAAAAGGGATTCCACCTGCCCACGGCCTGCCACTTCCCCAGCCTTTGAAAAGCCACCTGAGAATCCCTTGATCCCAGGCCAGCAGCATGCCCCAGCGCAGAGGCTGAGCTGCACCCACCTCCGCTTGCCTGGCAGCCTGCGCTCTCCGCCGATAGCTGCAAAATCAGGAGTTCTCAGACTCAACTTTCAAGTTCTCGGGCAGGTCCAGACAGGCCTCGTACTTACAAAACACAGGCAACTAAATGTTTAAAAGGCTGACTACGTACAGCTACCAAAAGCAGCATTATTGAGTTTGTCTCCCCAGACTTAGATAGTTCACCTAATCAAAAAAAAAAAGTTATCAGTATTTCTAGATGATTGCAGCAGGACAATCCAGTGATCCATAGGGACAAGACAGACAGCATTGTAACCTATCCTACAAGATGACCATGTTTTAACAAGAGGTGTAAGTCTTTACGCAGTACCTAGCCAGGTACCATCAGCCAGAGCTTTTCACTAGATCTGCTTCTGACCGTTGAAAAGTAACTCTGTGAGAGAGAACCTACAAGCTCTATAGACAAAAGAAAACCATCTTGCAATGTCAGTACCAGCCTCTGTTTGGCAACAGCCTGCTACGTAAACAGCCTAGATGTTAATGCACACAAGGCACACTAACAGTATAACCCCACCAGCATCAGGAAATTCAACAGCAGGGCCTCCACTGACCCACGCTGCACGTTAATGGATGATCACCGGGTGTAGGCCCTCAGCAGGATATTTTGAATTTAGCCTCTATTTTAAGTTTCCTTCCAACGCAGTACAGTTCCCTAAAGTAACTTCTGGGTCATCAGCAGTGACAACCCTGAGCTGCAGAAGGCCTCCAGTAAACCTCTCCCACCCACACAAGTTTATTTTCCTTCTCTCCAGAAGTCCACAGTCATTTGTACACTTACGACCTCCCTAAATCACTGTGTCTCTCCAGCTACACAAGATTCACTTACACGATTCCTGCAGCTGTACAAGAGGCTATGAGGTGTTCATTATAAGGTTGTTTTTTAATTGTTAATAGAACAAACTCAAGCTATGGCAATATTAAAGTAGAAGAGAGGATGAACTTGGAAAAAAAAGTCATCTGTGGTCAAGGTTTTAGTTTGAAGATCATACAGTGCATGGGGTATAATTCAGTATCTAAAAAACAGGGGAGCATTTGGGAGTCACAATAAATGTTGTAGGTGGGTTATACCTTAGAACCAGTACAAACTGAACCAAAACTTTCTGGCAACAGAAGCAGGATGGAACTTTCCAGGCCAGCTGAGCCCCTTTGAGTGGCAACAGGAGGTTAAGAAATAAGGGCCTCAATCTACATTTAAGATTCCCTTGGACATAAAGTAGTTCTCCCGCCACCGCCATCCGACCATCCTCAGGTCTACGTGTCACTCAAGGCTGTTTGATCTGAATGCAAATATTAACAGCAGCAAAGGACAAAATGAGGAGCACCGAGCACAAAGTCCCAAAGACATCGCCCCCAATACCATCTCAGCAGGTGATCAGGGCTGAGCACAATTCCAGGACATGCTAACGTTACTCTGTGCTCTTTTCAACTTACACATTGCCTTCACCTTTTCTGTTTTATATACGTAAAACACGAGCTTACAGGGAGATTTCTCAGTTTTGCTTAAATGCTACTTAGCTTTGCAAACAGAGGTGGCAAGGAAGATTTTGATGTACTGGTTCAACCAAGAGCAACCAGAGCCTCTTGAAGAGAGCTCAGCAAGACCAGCCATAGACACAGCCAACCGATACCATCATTTGAAGAAGCCGAGCTCCAGAGGGCAGCTGTTTCTGCACAGGACAGCCCCCCAGATCACAGCTCTTGCGTGCAGGATCACGCAGATCTGTTTCTGCAACGGACAGCCCCGCAGATCACCACCAGCGTGCAGAAGCTGGCTGGATTACGGCGGGTGCCGGCACCCCCAGGTAACACCCGGTAAAACAGCCACGGAAGGGTCAAGCGTCCCGCAGGCCTCGCTCTGGCTTCTCCCACTCGGATCTACAGCGGGATTTCGGCGCTGCCAGCACCGGCCGAGAGGACTCGGCCCTTCTCCCTCTCGATCTTCCGCTCCTCTTGCCAAACCGCGCCAGAGGACCTGACCCACCACCCGGGAGATGGCCGAAGCCCCCGGGCAGCGCGCTCCCGCGGCTGCAGAGGGCAGGAGCACCCCGGGGGCGGCACCGCCTCCGGCCTCCCACCCGCCCACCGGCGCCCCCAGCCCGAGTCCCAGCCCTCCCACGAGGGGAGGCGACCGGCGCTTTCCGAGCTGCCCCACAAAGTTAGCGCCGAAGTCCCTGCGGTGAAACAAAAGATCGAGCGGGAGCGGCGGGCGCAGGGCCCCCGGCGCCCGCCCGCCTCGGCCCCGCCACCGCCTCGGGAGCGGGCGGGGAAGGGTCGCGCCGTCGCCGCCGCCTCCCGCCGGGCAGGGGCGGCTCGCTGGGGGCGAGGCCGGGAGCTGCGCCCGGAGCGGGGATCCCGCCTCTCCGCGGGCTGCCGCAAGTCCGTCACCGCACTCCGGGCTGCGGCTGGAGCACGGCTCCGGCAGCGCCGGGCGGGGAGGCGGCGGGGGCGGGGGGGTGTGAGGGATGCCGGAGGGGACCCCATTCATTTTCGGGAGAGCCGCCGGGAGCGGGCGGGGCAGAGGAGCACCCGGCCGCCGCCGGTCGAGGCCGCGCCGCGCTCTCCTCACCTTACTCTTCACTTCCACCGCGCTGCACTCCAGATACCGCAGAGTCTGAGATTTGTTGAAACTCCGGTTCATCTTCCCGGCCCCGCTGCCTTCCTCCCCCCGCGCCGCCGCCGCCGCCTCCCGCCCGCCCGCCGCGGGCCGCGCGCCCCTGGGACGCCCCCGCGAGCCGATTGCCCCGCGCGCGGCAGGCGGCACGCGGCGCCCCGCTACCGCTCCGGCCACTTTGTCCCGGCGCGCCAATAAGAGGGGCCGCTCCGCTGGGCTCGCGCTCCGGCTCCCGACAGCCGCGCGCCCGCGGCTCACGGCGGGCGGGCGCCTGGGCCGGCAGGCCACGCCCACGGCCACGCCCACCCCCACACCGCTTCGCACCGCCCCGCCCGCCGGCGCCCCGCCCCTCGGCGGCCGCGGGGCGCCGGCTCGTCCCGGGCCGGCGCGTGTTCGCGGTGCGAGGGGCGGGGGTGTCGGGGCGGCGGGCGGCCGTGCTGCAGAAACTGCTCCGGGAATTGCCTCCGTTGAAGTCGAAACCGGTGAGGGTCGGCCTGCCGTACGCGACCTCCCCCGCCCCGAGGACGGGCGATCGCCGGGGCTGGAGGGGCTGCTGGGGCGCCGCTTTAAACCACTACCCCGCCGGGCTGGCAGTGGTGCAGATGCGAAATAAAACCGCTTCATCGCGGGCCCCGGCGCTTGGCAGGCGTGTGCACCTGCCCAGTTTCACAGGTGGTGAGTGGTCTCCCAAAATCACTTACGATGCAGAAATACACCCGAAGTAGTCTCTGGGCTATGATGCGATGGGCCCCTCCGAGTGCAGGGGTGCTCAGAGGTGCCCACTGTGTGCCATGGAGACCCGCACGAACTTTCCAGACAGTGCTGATTATTCAGAAAGAGCCTTGGGATCTGAAAAGTGATGTAAGTCATTAATTTGAGACCACGGATCATCAGGTTTGGGAGGAGAGTTTCCACCATCCCCACCTTGAAATAAATCAGTGGACTGCCTCCCTCTGCTAGCAGCCCTTAGTAATTAGGTAGGTTACTAATCTGAGGATCTCGAAGGAACTTAACTTATTTCCATCTTCTGCCAAAGACCTTTATAATTCTAACAGACCTTTTCCCTTCAGTCAATTTCTTTTAGTCACCAAGAGCCTTTGACAGTGGTATTTTTTTCCTACATGGTCCTGCCCAAAACATCAGTCGTGATCTAAAGAAGCTGAGGACAAGGCACGGACCTGTGCAACCAGTTTTCTACTGCTCGACATCTCCTAGGATCGTCTGCCTGACTAAGGAAGGAGAATAAAGTCCTAGCAGACATGACAAATCACTCATCTCCACTTCTCCAGACCTGCTGGGCAGGTGTCAATGGCAGTGACGGGGAATACTCACAAATTTAGGGGCAAAAGAAAGAACCGAGTTGACTTTTCATGTGACTCCAACTGGGAGGATCAAAGCATGTGCCCCAGCTACAAACCAACTCCAGCTTATTGGAGAATGGATCTGAAATGAATGTTTGCCCCATGTTCTTGGCTTGCGCTGTGTTTGGAAGGCTTGATGTAAGTTAAACTGGAAAAAATAAAGTTTAGAGAGCTGAGAAAGGAAATGTTTGTATGAACTTGATCTTTTCCTTTTTTTATCTTAGCGTGAGCAATTCGGCAGCTTCACTTTCCTGCTGTGATGGCCAAGGCCGAGCTTGTGGAGATAGAGCATCCCTGGAGTGCTCAGGGGCTGTATGTCCCTCTTGGGATGTTTCCATTTAAAGAATGCACCTTGAAATCCAACAGCTGGGTCCTTATGGTTTAGTGGTTCAACATCTGGAGCAACAAGGCCAGTTCACAGGAGTGAAGTTAATCAGTAGCTGAAGGACTGGTCTAGTCATGTAACCTCCAACTGGGGGAAACACTGGTATTACTGGCATCGTTGGGAGCGTTAGCAAGGGCTTCAGGTGGGATGTTATTCCAGCCTACCTGCCCTCCAGCTGACCTTCGGAAAGGGACCCTGCTGTTTGCATTCCCTCCTGGGTCAGGAAAGAGCCTCGGGACTGCCCTTACACATTTCAGGCACTCGGTGATGTGGCTGAGTTCGAAATCGCAACCACAGAGAAGGGAAGATCTGTATTAATTTTTGTTTCAAATTTTTATTATTTTTATTTTTTCTAAGAAAAAGTAAGCTCTCAGCAGTTGGCAATCAATAAGCAATTTAATTTTAGTCTTAATTTTAAATTTGGTTCTCGTATTCGTGATGTTCATATGAGAAGTACAGATTAAACTCATTTCTCTTTTGAGTTTATGCTTCCTTCAGGGAGTGCACATGCTTCATTACCATCTCTTTTATATTAATAAAGACTCCTCAAACTAATAATGCCTACCAAGCTGTGCGTAATCAGAATAGGAATTCGATGATAATGAACAAAAAATACCTTTTTTTGGAGTGAGATAAAAGCTGGTAAGCCATGCTAGATTCATGAAGAATAAAGATACGTTTTTCAGACTGTAAGATGGGTTGATTTACCAGCAGGGCCAAGGGGACTTCTGCTCTCTCCTCCCCGTCAGCAGCAGCCATTGAAGATCCTGTTCATATTTCCACCACCACATGAATACACAATCCTCCTCTTCTCATCTACCTTGTCTTTGAAGCTAACAGGTGTATTAAGGACACAAATTACTGTATTTGGGGAGTGGAGCTAATGTTGTTCCTATTTCTTCTATGCTACAAGAATTTAGAAGTGGCGGATCTCTGCTTCTCCTTTTTTTTTTTTATTCATCCGTAAGAGGAGCTGCTTTTCTGCTGTTCCATTCTTGCTGGCTTTTTCAACTTTGCATTGAACATGTCTCACAGTAAGCAAATAAACACTCATAAGAGGAAATAATGCACTTTACACCTACACAGAGACTATTGCTAGCAAAGGTTCTTTTCAAGCTACTTCAACAAAATTTGGTTTCTGCTGCTTTTTCTCAGTTTGCCTCTTTAAGAAATTCCATCAGCAAACCTGAAAAAGATATTTTAATTTCACTTCTTCTTGTTCAGGTTTTAATATATATTGCTATAACTTCAAATGTAATGATGAACATACTTTTAAGATACAAGAGCTTTACTTAAAGGAAATCCAATTTGAGTTAAATATCCATTCTTTTGTAAGTTAATATAAACCGGTCTTACCCACTCCGAGGAATGATCAACTTCTGGATAGCTTGTTCATTAGGCTAAAATAGGTGCGTGCATGGGTAGAGGGTCCCAGTATGAAAAACTGGCTATATACTTTAATTAGTAGGAAGATACAATAATAGTACATAATTATTTATTAAATAAGATATTATTTATTAATATTATATAAGAATTTATTATAAGTAAATGCCGCTTAATCAAGCTTCACTGAAATCCGGTTCAGTCCACTTTTGTAAATTCACTAAGATACACTTTTTTGTTTCTCCTTTTCCAAATTACTTCCAGGTTTAATCCCTTTCCTCCAGAATGAAGCTGAGGCATGGTTAAGACAGCTTGAGAAAACTCCCCTTGCCTCCCCTTCCCATGCCCGCCCTGTGCTGTGATGAGCAGTGATTTCAGCTCCATATACCAGCAGGAACCAAACACTGCGTGTGCTCCCAGGCTGCCCCAGCCCCAGGTTGCACCAGGCGCTGCAGCCCTTACCAGCTGTTTTCCTCTTCAAACTCAGTCGCAAAGATGGTTTTAATTTAACTGCTCTTGCTCAGGCACCTTTCAGGGCTGGTGTTTTTTTCTCATCACTTGCCAAGGGCACTGCATTCCTTTGACAATTTCTATAAATCTTCATCTGTTTTAGTAATTGGTAGTTAGTTTACCCTGTTTCTGACCTGTAGAGCTTTTAAATCACTGTTTCTTCCCGGGTGCCCGTCTCTCGGCCCTTCCTTGCAGCCCTGTCCCCAGAAGCATCTGGACTGTGGGGACACATTTGCTCTTGCCCAGCCATGTAGCCCCTTCCTGCCTGCAGCACTGCGCTGAATACTCTCGTTTCTTGCCCTACACGTGGCAGGGATGCCACAGCCCAGGAATCCTAACAGGCTGTTTAAAAAATTATTCCGATATTCCTGTCTTCAAAGCTTTTTATTTACCAGGTTAATGAAAGGTGCTGCAACGTCTGCCTGACTCGCACTCCTGCAGTGCTGTTTTTCAGCATGTAAGGGACTTCCCTCCGACTAGCTGCATGCCTCATTACTATTAACAAGTTGTCTGCATGCTCTGAGAAGTGTAAAAATACCCCAGACTCACATCCAACGATTTATTTTTCTCTCCCACTCCCCACGCTGAATTTGTGGGCATTGCAAATAGCCAGTGCTAAGAGCTTGGGGGAGCTGCTGCAGCAACAGATTGTTTTCAATTTCCTTAAATGTAAACCAAAATGAAGCAGAGGAGAGTGGGGATGACAGCTCTTGTTTTGCTTACAGCAAGCAGTGTTCCTGCCACAGCAAGGATAGTTTCTACTTCATCAAGCGCAGCGGACAATGCCAGGGAACATCAGTTGCCCCAGTGCAGGAGCCTACCTAGAGGGGAGCAAGAAGGATAATGCCACTGGCCGTGGCAGTAATGGATGCTCCAGGACAGGAGACCAGCTGCTTCAGTGGTTTTTCATTGTCTCAACCCTCATGGGGGTGAAATATCTTCTTTTTCTTTCCTTTTAAGAGCTTTCGCCTTCAGGCCTTCAAGAGATGTATGTGCATTTAATAGGAAAAAGAGTGAAGAGAGACGACTGTTTGTTCTCAAGGACTGGGGAAACCCAACGCTTCTTTTCTGCCAGGATGATGAAGCACCGAGGAGACCTCTTGCATGACTTTACTACAAAACACTCCAAGAGGAGAGGCCAGAGCTGTAGCTGAGGGCACGGCACCTGCTGAGCTGCCCTGCAGAATTCACAAGCGAGCACGAAGACGGACATTTGCTATTGCAGCTCCCAGGATTGCTCCAGAGAACTGCTCCGCCCTACCAATGTCCTTTCCCTTTTTTAGTTTCTCCAGAATACTACTCCCCACCCCACTGCTGGGCTTTGCCGTCTCTGCCTGGTGGCTGGCTGTGCCCCAAGAGGTCTCAGGATGATGTGCATGGCTTCTCTGCCCAAAAGCAGGGAGGAAAGCCACACTCAGCTTCCCCTTCTGAACAGGCGTGCATGCCCAAAAAGGCCAGACGAAGCACTGGGGTGAGAATTGGCCATAAAAGGATGCCAGGAGCACTGTATTTTAGAGCTCAGTTTTCTTCTCTTTTGAAACAATGCTGGGAAGGGAGCAGCACGAGTGCTGCCAACGTGCCAGGGGGAGCGGGCAGAGGTCCCCATGCCATCTGTATGCAGGTACCCTGACTTCAGCAGATCAGATCAACGTGCTCTTGTGTCAGCTGAAAATTTGCCCCTTTGGCTTAACTGGTGGATATTGTATAGCCAGTTACGTATTGACATGTATCAGGGTGCAAATAATTTGGGAATCAAAGCTTCTGTGGTACCACGATCCCAGCATCAGCAGATAGGGAGTAGGGTGGGTTATCGGCACAATCATCCTCTTCCCAAATTACACCTAAATTGGAGTTAAAAGCAACAGTGCTTTACAAGGATGGCAAAAGTGAGTTTGATTTGCAGAGGTGAGGTTGGGGAGGAGAAGAGGGTCATGCTCCTTATTCTGCCCCCAAAGTGCGCTCTGACTATATGAATCACCAGGGTAAGACATTGCCCATGAAATATAAAAATACTCAAACTATATTTGTTCTGCACATCTATTTGCCGAATATAATGATTTTTTTTTCTCCCTTTCAGTTGCTTTGATTCTTGGTTTTCCATTCTTAACTAAGGAGAAAAACATGAAAAAAACAGGTTTCCATGTCCACTGCATGCTTTTATGGCTTGATAGTAAGTGTAACAGAGACTAATTAAAAAAAAGGTAGGAAGAAGAAAAAGGGAGAAAGCAGAGGTTCTAGCAAAGAAGATGGTTTCCTAGTTGGTACTATGGGCTTGGGACATTCAATGGCTGTTCAAGAAGCACTGAGCTAATTTTTAGAAAGCTCTTTTAAGTCTCTAGAGGAAAGCCGCTGTGCAGATAGCAGCTACTTATGATGTTAGAACAAGGACTGCAAATACTTTTAAAATAGAATTGATTTAAAGGCAGCATGGCAGATGACAGGCCTGGGGTGTGGGACCGTCTGCCTGGCTCTCTTCCCCTAAGAGGAGATCGTGCTTCACTTTGTCACTTTATTGTTGGTCCTACTTCTACAGTAAGTTGAAGCATAGTTGTAATTTGGCAAGTGCAGGGTATATCTTCTAGTTAGTCCAGTGCTATCAAATAATTCATGCAGTTGGCATCATCTTTATCTTCCCAAGCCCCTTTTCTGTGTGACACTGTGAATGGGCTATTGAAACACACACTATGACACTGGATTAAGTTTTCTGCAGTAGTTACAAATTTTCGAATGGGGTTAAGCTGACCAGATCTTCCTTCAATTAATAAAATGGAAAGAAAAGTAGTACTGTTAATTTTCAAAGTTAGTGTCTATACAAGAAAGCTGCTATCATGAAGATGTAATCATGCCTGCCTTTTGCTTATGGTCCAAGTGCTTATCCAACTCACGTAGTGAACAGAGAAACTTGCCTGTAACACCCCTCTGCAGTTCTTCTCAATCACATACTGGGTTTGATCTCTTTCAGGTAAACAGTTAACTCATATGAATGCCATCTACCATCTTTGTTAGCCCTGGCAGCTGGAGCATGGGGTTTGGTAACAGAGTAGGAGAGTACGACTTTTGCTCAGCCTCACTCAGTCCCTCACCAAAAGCGCGGAGGGATTTTTAGCCTGGCATGGAATGCAATTAAATGGAAAGAGCAACTAGGATCTTGATGAAAGTATAATTTATTGACAACTTCCATTTGGGAAGTGACTAAAGGTCACTTTAAATAAATGACCCTAATATTTCTGAATTTCATCTTTAAGTAATTTGTAAGGTACAATGTCTAGCTATTAAGTCAAGCTCTCTCAGAAGTGGTGCTTAGTGGTCCCATGTACTAATAAGGGGAAATAATAAGAAACTGCTCTAGCCATGTGAGTGGTACAACATAGAATCATAGAATCATAGAATGGTTAGGGTTGGAAGGGACCTCAAAGATCATCTAGTTCCAACCCCCCTGCCATGGGCAGGGAAATCCTCCACTACACCGGGCTGCCCAAAGCCTCATCCAACCTGGTCTTGAACACCTCCAAGGATGGGGCATCCACAACTTCTCTGGACAACCTTTTCCAGTACCTCACCACCCTCAATGTAAAGAATTTCTTTCTTATAGCTAACCTAAATCTGCCCTCTTTCAGTTTAAATCCATTGCCCCTTGTCCTATCACTACACACCCTTGTAAAAAGTCCCTCTCCAGTTTTCCTGTAGGCCCCCTTTAGGTACTGGAAAGCTGCTATAAGATCACCCCGGAGCCTTCTCTTCTCCAGGCTGAACAGCCCCAACTTTCTCAGCCTGTCTTCATAGGAGAGGTGCTCCAGCCCTCGGATCATCTTCGTGGCCCTCCTCTGGACTCGTTCCAGTATCTTGACTGTTCATTTACTAACTTGAAATCCCTGAAAAATGTAACACCCTGTAGCTAAAAGCTTCTTAGTTAAAAAAATAAAAAAGAAAAAAAAAGTCAGATGACTTTTTAAGTCTGCTTCATGCAAGAATTTTCTGGCAGATCTGCTAAACCAGTGGCAGTGTTAAGAAAAAAATAGATTCAGAGATGGAGTTCCTGATTAATAAGAACAAGAAGAAAAGATTAGAGGCAAAGGTCATATATGTTCACTTAGCAAAATCCATCCAATGTTTGCCAAACCATTGCACATGGCTGTACCAGGCTGAAATCACCTGATCCTGTCAGAACGACTGCAGCAAACTCCAGCATGGTGAGGCACTGGGAAGCCCTTAATTGTCCAGGACTGGACATAATCTCTTCCTCACTTGCCTGATTTACAAAGATATTTGCCAAGAAGCAGCTTACTACATTAGGGATGTCTTTCAGCGTGCCTTTGTGCCCTGCAAACACTGAAGTTTTAAGCCGTTTGTGCACAGGCGATCCTCTCCAGTGCTTTCAGTGGGAGCAAACGATCTCATGCAAGGCTTGAAGGAGTCCTTCAAAGCAGCTGTTTAGAAAAGCACGAAGCATAAGGCACATTATATCCTCTTCCCACAGGCTGAGGGCCAGATGTTCAGTGGGTGTAAAGCAGCAGAGCCTCAACGTGACTTTTCTTGGGGGCCACGACGATTTATACCAGCCAAGAGTCCAGCTCCAAGTGTTTCAGCCAAGTGACTTCCCCGACCTCTGCTGCCAAAGGGCTCGGTTCTGTCATCTCTGGTCTAAGCTCTACCCCACACCAATGTCCTCGGTGAGGTGAGAAGAGATCAGAAGTGTTTGGGATTGCTGTCTCAAGGTGCTGAAAAGAGAAATCTCCCAGAAGATTCCTGACCCCACTTCTCCAGAACAGTTTGCTGAAGTCATTGCAGGTTTGCGATTGTGGTGCATTTACATGTTTTCCTTCCCGTGTTTCTGCTGCTAGCAATGTATGTAGGTTCTTCATATCTGTTTCCTCCCAAAACAAGTTCCCTTTGCACCTCCTCAAGATCAAGAAATCAGAATATTTCTAAGCAAAGATGATTTTCCTGTTTATTTGGTTTTTTCCTTCATAACTTGCATCTTCCTGAAACATGAACAAGGATTACCCATGGGAGCACAGATTTCAGAATCAGGCCTTTTGGCCATTTTGAGAGTGTCATGGGAGGGAAAACTGTTTCCCAGAACCAAACAATTTTATTGCATTCCAGAATCATGTGCAAAACAGGGATCCCATCTGTTTGACAGCATTCCCGCTAAGTACGGTTCTGCCTGTAGCTCACCAGCGTAAGCAGTTCAACAAAGGAGCTCAGTTTTCAATGATAAGGTTTTCTTCAAAATACAAGACACCAGTAAAAAGGGCTTCATAATAGTTTGCACGTTTGTCAAGGCGTATTTTCTTAAATACTGTTTTGACTGGTAAGGTCACTGCAGAGTAGTATAGTGCTACAGCAATCGCTCCTAAATTAAGCCTTCTCTGAGATCAATTTTGCAACTCCTCTAGATCCACAATAAGTAATAAAAACATTAATCTCAAAACTGATGGATTAAAATTGGGCTGAAATGGTTTTCTATATTTTTTTCCCTGTCAGCTTGAAGAGTTTTGAACAAAGGGTGCTTCGATGTCACACTCTAGGGTTAGGTCAGTTTACCAGATTGATTCTGCAATGAAAAGATTATGAAATAAAAGAGAGGGAATTTAATTTATGAGATTCCTTTAACCAAGATCTGGTGCCTGGGATTTTTATCATCACTGTGAACATCAGCAGGTTTTGCTTAGCAAGTACAATTAAGGACTTCTGGAAACTTTAGTTAAGGGTTTTATAGTTGCTTAATTCTGCATATCTCGATTTCTAAGTGTCTGGTTTGAGCCACCTTAAAGTTCTTTTAGCCATCTCTCCATCTGATTGCTTGAGATTCCCCTAACAGTTCTGGAAAACCTGAAGTTTCATCCTTGTGCTTTTCCTTTCAGAAACTGAAATGAAAAATAAAATGCAATTTCAGGGGATAATTGCAAGTGGAAAGAGGTCTTTGTTCGGCTGGGAAGTCAGCCTTTCTGGAGCACATGCTTTGCCTGCAGGCAAGGACTGATGCCCACCAAGCCTGTTTTGCCCCAGCCTCCCTGTTTCCAGCCCCTTCCCCATGTCTAGAGGAGCTTTGGAACGTTCATGTAGCTCTCAAAGCACCCAGCTCATGGGTAGCAGCAAGAAAGCTGGAAGGGAGATGTCTTCCAAGACAGGGGCTGAAGTTGTTTTCCTCCTTTCCTGTGAAGGTTCAGAGAGAGGACAGGATATCTAGTGAGCCTTATTCTACCTTTTCCTGCCCAAAGTCCACCTGAGCATGTCTGGTCCACCAGCATGGCTCTGCAGCCATGCCAGCTCTTTCCTGTAGTCCTCCTGTATGCATAGCTCTGGGATGCATCACTGGAGGCATCACTGAATGGTGGCAGCATTCCAGTCTCCCAGGATGTTTCTCACAAGGTGTAGGTATGACAGCTGTCCACTATTGCCTAGATTTCCATGCTGGCTGGGATCTACCACAGAGCAGATAGTTTGGTATGGGTGGCCTGTATGGTGCAAGGGAGACAGGTCTGACTTTCACTCCTTGGGTTCATACAAAGCTGCAAGCAGCATGAGGGCCAAGTGCTGGGCAATGACAGAGAGATACAACTCATGGACAGTTAAGAGTCATCCCTCCCCTGACTAATGACTCATATGGGTCTTATATGCCTTTGGGAGTACACCACGGTGAGGCCATTGCTGGCCCTCGGGCTTTTGAAAGGGAGTAGCCTGGGCTGGAGACACTTCCAGAGCACCAAGGTAGGGAGAAGTAACAAACGTTGGAATTCCCATCATTTTCGTCTTTGTAAGATAACTTTTTTAGGATTTTGCAGGGGCACAGGATGTCATCTGTTAATTTTATCAGCAACAGGTCAAAATGTGTTGATCTTTGGGTGGGTGGGTAGGCAGCTAGTGGGTAAGGAGGACAGGGCTGGGGAGGGCTTGGGCTTCAGGACCGAGCAGCAGGTATAAGCTGACCCCTCAGCTTCTTCTTTCGTAAATCAGAATGAAAGAAAATAGCTGTACGGCCACATCATGGGGTTAGCACGTGGCTTAATTAACTTGTGTTTATGACACCCTGCCAGAAAGGTGTGAAGATAATTAGAAACGTAACTCTTACATCTGTTCATGCCTACTCCGTTGGGGCCACAACCCGTGATTAAGATTTCTAGCAGATGCCACAACGCAAATGGTGACGAGTAGTAAGCGGGAGTACAATAAGGAGGCGCGCCAGCAGCTCTCCTTCCTCTGGGAACCTGAGGCACTCTCGAGTCGTTGCTGCTGTCCATGCGCCCTCACGTCAGGTGAGGTCCCTTCGAGGGACCTGGCCCCACACCACGGTGCCGCTCAGCCCAGTGTCGAGGGGGAAAGGAAGTCTATACTGAAACATGGTATTTTATGATAAACATCTAGCCTCTATAAGCAGACTAATCCGTTCCATGCCTTCTACCCTCACTGCAGGCATTTGCAGAGAGAGGCACTTGCCATTGGAAAGGATGTTTTATTGATGCTGTTAAGGAATAGAGTGACATCATTTGAATTTTTTGGAACAATGGCCTTTTTCCCACAACTGCCTTGGCTTTTGCTCCCTTTGCGCTGGCGCCACGCAACTGGCTGGGATCTGATGCTATTCGCGACACTGGGTGCCAGGAGAAAGCAGCCTCTGGAGAGTAGGTGATAGGGAGGAGTCAGCAAAATGTTGACGGGCCCCAGTTGTTGTTTTGTCTGTCGGGAGGGAGTGATGGTATTGGGTTTTGGCCTGCTCCATATTTCAAACTTGTAACTTGTTAGGAAGATGCCTGCCTGCAGAGCAGGGTTCCAGCTCGTTGGTACATGAGGTGCTGGAGTTAGAGACGCATATAGACAGGAGAGACCCAAGGTTGGGTATTTTGGGTAAGGTCTGGAAGCTCACTGGACTGGAGTCAGGTTGAAGGACCAAAATAAAACGGGATCCTATAAATATCAATTCCCTCATTGCTCTCTTTCCCCTTCAAAGCAGGTCAGTCCTTTGCATCAAGGTGAATCTTGGTTCTCCTGCTCTTCCCCTCCTGCTTCCCTTAAGTTCCTCTGCCTCCTTTGCTTAGCAGCACTCCTCTTCCTCAGCCTGATACTTGTTTCTTCTGGTGCAACCTGGAGCTGTTTCCCACCAAGCCTGGGGTTCCTGCTGTTGGCAGGAGTGACTGCCCTCCTACTCCATTTGGGTGTCTGGGCCTGGCACGACCTGCAGGAGCTGAGCATGACTAACCAGGGGAGGGGTTTTCTGCGAATTTAACCATTCAAATCTCTGAAGATCATACAAACTATGACTCCTCACAGGCTAAGCGTTTGGAAAAACTTGGATGCATGTCAGTGGTGATGCCAGAAGTCTCCTACTCACCAAAACGCTGCACAAATATCATCTGCACAAATGCAATCTTTTTCTCAAATCCTGCTAGCGTTAGTAATTTTCAAATGAAAGATCACACAATGCATTTCTTTTAAATATGGATAAGAGGTACATTCCCTAGCCTCTTCTTTGTCTATGGTAGAGCTGTTTTGCCTGAGAGAAACAATACCAAATAATCCCAAAGAACCCCCTCCAAACCACAAAAATCCCAAACCGAAATCAACTCCCGACAAGACTGAACTAGCCTGAGGTAGGCACCCAGGGAAGATTTCAGCTTGCTCGCTTTTGGCAGTGCCATAAGAAAGCGAAGACAGGATCTTGTGCCAGGAAACACCAGGCAACCTGAACCCGAAGCGAGCTGGCCGCCTTGCCCGCTGCAGCTGGCCGGGACACCTGGCACCCCATTTCGGGTGCATTGGCTGCCTATGGCAGGTAGTCTCGATTAGGAATTCCTGCTGGCAAGCTTGCACCTGAAAAGCAGATCCGGCGACTTTTTTTTCTGTTTGTGGGTTTTTTTTTTTGTTTTTTTTTTTTAATGAAAAGCAGTACAAAGTATGTGAGGCAGTAAGGGTTACGTGAGGCAGTTTGGGTAACCACTATGCAGAGACTTAGTACCAGTTTCCAAAACAACGGTCTCCTGGGACATTGATTCAGTACCCAGTAGCAGTTGAAAAGACAGATTGACTCCTGGGTTTATGAGGAGGGGATGGGCAAAGCTTCACCAGTGACATTGTGTAAACCCACAGCGAGCGTCTCTCTCGAGTATCTGGTGTGTGGTTCTAGTTCCATCTCTCAGAGATGACAGCAGAATTAGAAAAGGTGCAGAAAGGGGCAACAAAGCTGGCTGGAGATGTGATATAGCTTCTCTGCTACACAAGATGAGCTAAAGCTCCACAGTCTGGGAAAACAGAGGCCTGAAAGGAGAAACTGGAGGGGTTATAAAATCATTGAGTGAATGAAGAAGGTGAATAAGGAGTAATTATTAACACTTTATCATAACACAAGAATTAGGAAGCTTCAGATGGAGTTATCAGATAGCAGGTTTGAAGTGAAGAAGGGGAAGCATTTTTCTTCTGTAGCACATGATTAAGCAGTGGGATGCCACAGGATGCTGCGAAGGCTAGAAGATTAAATTAATTCAAAAGTACTTAGGCTCATGAAAGAAAGGCTATCAAGGCTAATAAACACAGAGCTGCAGATACGTCCCTTGACTCAAAACCGCTGTGCTGCCAGTTGCTAGAAGTCAGAAGAGCTTCTAGCACTGCATGGTGGTCCTAGTCTTTTTTTTCCCCTAGATTTTTTTTTTTTTGGTGGTCCTAGTCCTAGACTTTTTTTTCCTTTTGTAATCATTCCTAACCTTTTTTAGAGACTACAGGCTGAGTGTCTTTACATGTATGGTGGTTGTTCTACTTAAAGTGCAACCACTGGGGAAATGCACCATCTATCATTTGAAGCAACTGGGAAAACAATGCAGTCAAGACGAAGTTCTCTGGTCTGGAAGTTCATTAACGCGGCACCAGCAGAGCTACATCAGGGATCAATTTTTACTATTCAAGTATAAATAAGTGCCTGGAACACTAGTCCTTTCCAGATAGCTTTGGTGGATTGCGCTTCCTTGGAAAGATTACAAAGTCTCTAAAATAGCCATAAGCAAGACAAGTATAATGTATGCTTTGGCTGGATGCTAGTCTTCTCTTTTCATAAGATGTATGAAATTTGGAGTAATGTGCAGCACGTTTTAAGTTATATTGTAAAGTTGCCTCAAAACTGCTTCTTAGGGAAACAATAATTCTTGGGAAAAAGTGCCAGCTGAGAATTAATACTGATAAAACCTACATTTTTCTTCCTGGGAATTCTCATGGGAAATGTCTAGTTTTGCTATTTCAAATTATTTTCTGAAAATGTGTGACCAGTTGTAGGTGTTTTGGAAAAAGATTAAATGAAGAAGTAGGTGACCAGCATAAATGAAACAGGAGTAGTGAACTCTGTGCACTGAGCTTGTCATGTGTGATTGGAATACTCCTGAGAAGATAAGCAGCACCTTACAACCTGTTATTTTTAAGCCAGGCGCCAGATTGCAGGAGCAGGTCTCCCAGCTTAAATTAGCTTCAAGGTGAATGAGTGAAGGATGCTCCTGGAAAAAAAAAAAAACAGGAAAAAAAATCTCCAAAGGTGTCTTTTCCCTTTAATACACTGCCAAGGATTTTCTTACAACAGGAAGAGTTAGTTCACAGGGGCTGGCAAGCCTGGATTTGGGCCTGAGACATAGTAGTAGGAGAGTTAAAACGTGTGAGATTATGTTGTTAATGAGCTTAAGACAATTGGCAAGTCATTATCTCCTGTCAGAGAAGCTGGAAAAGCCGTGTGAGGAAGAAGAGCCTGTGCTGCCTGCAGGACAATTTTGGCTGCTAATGAACGTGTACAAATGAAAGAACATCATCAGATCCAGGCCAGGAGTCCTCGTTTCTTTATTTCTTCCTGCAGGAATTTTTCTGAAGCCGCTTAGGACACTGCTGTCGGACACCTTCAGCTTTCATCCAGTATCATCCCACTGTCGAATAAAGGACCTCGAATCTGTTGCTGATGGAAAGGGCTAGCTTTAGGCAGCTGTGTCTTTCAGAACCCCACGCTCTGCCTCCTTCGCTGTCCACCATGGCTTCCTTGTGACATTGGTGATGGTCCTGAAGTGACCCCATGTCTGGGCACAGCACGGCGCAGCTCCTTGTTTTTACCTCTGTGCTCCCCACAGTCGTTCATCTCCACATAGCAGCCTGGGCAATCTCGATTCATCTCCTTGTTTCCCCAGCTGGGGATAACCTGGTGACTTTGTGATATGAGCATGTTTCCTCCTAGAAAAGAAAGACATAGAGATTTTTTTTCCCACTTTCACTAACAACTTTTGGATTAACAGTATCTTCCAGTTTAGGACCAAGCATTTCTCTTATTAGTATCACATCTGTGTTGGTATTTTGTTTGTGCCTGACTGCAACTTGTCGTCCAGCTGTTTCTTGTCTTCCTCAGCATCGATGCCATGATAAGATTTTCTGTTGGCTTTTAAGAACATGCCACCCCAAACTTTACCATCCTTTCTGCATGTGAACATCATCTTGTCATTGCCCAATACAAGATTTTCTTTCCTTCGGGCCATAGACCACTTACTTTCCAAATGCCTTGTGTTCATTTCATAGAATCATAGAATCATAGAATGGTTAGGGCTGGAAGGGACCTTCAAAGGTCATCTAGTCCAACCCCCCTGCAAGGAACAGGGATATCTCCAACTAGATCAGGTTGCTCAGGGCCTCGTCCAACCTGGCCTTGAATGTCTCCAGGGATGGAGCATCCACCACCTCTCTGGGCAACCTGTTCCAGTGTTCTACAACTCACCAAATCCTAATAATTTCTGACTGTTTTTCCCATTTCCCTGCCTATTTGGGCAATTTGGTGTAAAGCATTCCCAATTCTGTTTTTAAGAGGAAGGCAAAGCTCTCCTGTAGTTAATGTATTGCCTTGTTTTAACACTTTTACATTAGCCTACATTAGGTCCACCATGGAGTGGTTAATTGTCGCTCCAGCTTCCCTAACTGTTAGAACATGGCTAGCCTGTATTTCCAGTGGAGAACGGGAAAGACATCCAGGGTTCCCAGTGAGTATGAGGAACCTCTTGGTAGGCAGTGAAGCCTGCCCTGACATTATGCTGGGTTTTATATAGAATAGGATTAAAAATTTCATTGACCTTTGTCAGGCATTTCACTGTTGGTTCCACTCTTGACAGGACAGAGGAAGTATCCTTGAACCCAAGAGACCCAACATTCAATATTCAGCCATGTAGGGGAATAGTAGATTGAGCTTTACTTCCTGAAGCACAAGGCCCACGTGGAATAGCTGTTTATTTCCAGTCACAAAGAGGGAAGAACTCTCTATTTCTCAGAGCTTATGGAAAAAAAAGCAGCTGACAAGGGAGGGAAGAAATTATGAAGTAGTCAGAAACATTAGTTTCCCATCCAAATAAAATACACAGGCATAGTGTATTTTTCCTAAAAGAACCTGATATGAAAAACGTTATCATTGCTGGGCTAAGGGAAAGGAAGCAATTTACCTTCTCGTCTCAGCGTGGTTTCAGCAGATAGGCAGAGCAAAAGCTGCCTTGCACAACTCACAGAGGATGAATTTGCCTGTCTTAAAACAGATGTTTTCCAACTGGAGCTTGAGTCCTGACCATATGAAGGCACATTTATATCCAGGGAAGCAGAGCATCCACAGAGCTGTCATCTCAGGTGTGTACCATTGAAGTCCATTGAACTGTGGCTCCTGAGTTCAGGAAGAAGTTTCATGGATTGCCTGGGAACTGCATATGCTTGGTACTTCATAAAAAGGGCTCTTTTATTAAGGACATTCAAATAGAGTTCCATGGTGGGCTGATGGATTGAAAGACAGAGCACGGGGTGAAGCTTATGCAGTTTGTGGATGACACCAAGTTTGTGCTGCTTAGCCATGAACATCCAGCTCCAGGACCAAAGAGCACGAGGCTGGGACTCGGAACAGGACTCACAAGCTGAGCTTCAGCAAGCAGCAGGAAGAGGAGTTGCATGCAGACGTTGGTTTACTAGCCTAGATGCACCAACACTAGCGAGGCCAGGGACCTGTCCAGGAGACAGAACTTGATTGTCCTGTTGTTAAACAGCTTTGTTCGAATTGTTGGACAATTGCAAAGTAATGTTAAATTGTTAGCATAGCTCCTGCCAAAGAGCATCTTCCAAAGAGCTCCCAGCCCACGGACTGTTCCCAGAGGCAGTTTGGGTATAGACATACTCTTTAGTGGGTAGGAGAGGTTAAATATATGGTCACAGGACACAGTGCCAGGGAGCAGGGCTGGGTACAGCCATAGCTACAACTTTCACAGAGGTGATGAGAGCTTGATTTGACTGAACAACCTTTTTGGGAACCAACATTGATTTTAAAAAGGGGCTTTACCAAGTCAAAACAAATGCCTGCAGCAATGCTCCGGACAATACCAACCCATGAAGAGCTGCAGGCACTCTTCACTGCTGCCCTGTCAAAAACCTCACAGGATTAAGCAAATGAACAGCTATCAGCTGAGGGATGGCCAGCCACCAAAGCGGTACTTGGTCCATGCCAGGGAGTTTGGATACCCAGTACTGGCTTCGTGAAGGAGAAGGAAGTGAAATCACACTTTACAAATACATTTTTTAATAAAGTGGGTTTTTTTTACTATTGAGTTAAAACATCCAGACAGACAGTTCTTTTGGGTTGTGAACATTTGCTTCTGGTAGAATGACTCAGTTGTTGCTGTATTTGTTGTGCTGGTACTTGAGAAACTGAAAGTGGAAATGAGTAGAAAAAAAAGGGAAACAGCTGAGCTTGTGTTCACCCTCTGAAGTAAGTAAACGAAAAGCCAATAAATAGTACAGATAACGTAACTGATGATTATAAGACTACACGGGATCCTTCCAGAACACAGAATGAAATTAGTTACTCTCTCAGTTTGCCTGCTGCTTGTGTTGTTTAAATGTCGTTGAAATAACAGTGTGCCAAGCAATATAAACTGCAAACACGGCATTTTAATAAACACAAAGTGAAATAAAACAAGCCAGAACAGATCTGTTGGCTCTTGCAGTTTTTTTGTTTGCAAGATGAGGAGGTTGGAGGTGGGGGGCATTCAGGGAGGGTATTATTTCTTGCACATGTTTGCCTGGTGCTGATTAACAGGGGCGATGTTAAAAAGTTTCTGTGACTTGTTACAGGCTATAATCTTCAAATTTAGGGCCTTGTACTGCTCTCAATCTAGTCACACAATCCCCATTAAGGGGCCTAGAAAACCCTGAGGAGTTTGTGTAATAGGCTTTAATAGTGTCTAAGAAACAAAAATCTCCCTCTTATTTGTGCCCAAACAGTCTTTTCTCACATTTTTCAGAAGAACCTTGGGTACTAACATATTTTGCAATCATATAATCTGTTGTTCTTCAAGAGTGGTCATATAAATATAGACTTAAAGCAGCTCTAATTAATAGATCTACAGTGTAGAAACGTTAAGAACATCCCGAATGTGAAGAAAGGGGAGTGACACCCTTCTCTCCCTCCAAAATTAGCCATACACCTGTCATTTACCCTGCCACGTGCTCCATTGTTTCTCAGTGCCTTGGTTAACAGCAGCATCTTGGAACTCATGTTGCTCAGTTTTACTTGTCCTTTGCTCAGCCAAAATCCCAGCAAACTTCAGAGATGAAGCTCCCACTTTGAATCACAAAGGATTGAGTCTTTTCCTGCAGGTGGGCAAATGGCTGCAGCCATGGCAGCTCTCCTTTAGCTACTCGTAAATGTCACAAGCACGGCCATCCTGTGCTGGTGTGGACAAAAGGGCCTCATGGATGGAAAGAGGGAGCAGCTTGAAGAGCGTCTCCCTAGGCAAAAGCATAGCCAGCATGAGCCTGTGAGTGGTGGGGCTCCAGGACCACAACTTTGCTCCCTGCCCCTCACAGCATGGCATGGCATGGCAGTCCCCAGGGCCACACCACCGCTGCCCCGTCCCCTGCCATAGCCATCCTTCTCCCCTCTGAGCAAGCTTCTGCCTGAAGTTTTAGATAATTAATGCTAAGTAGAAAACGATGAAAGCATATTACCTGTAAATTACCTGACTAATCATATTTTCCCTCTTGGGATCTATTACACTCCCAAGCCTGCAACTTAGTCATCCTTGCAGACAAACTCTCCTCATTTCCCAGTTTTGTTCATCAGGTTCATCCAGAATATTTGCTAGTTTCTTTGTTTTCCTCCAAGCTAGCAGTTCAGTCCTGCCAGGCACTCAGCTCTCCAAGCTCTCTCCAGGAAAGCAATTAAACACATGCTTGACTTTAAGCATGTGAAGCTGATGGCAATTAGGAAAAGGGTGGGCTCTACAACACTTTTTTTTTTGCTAGTAATTCCTTAGGTACATGGGGTGAACTGTTCTCCAATGACGCTTGCCTTTATCTGTTGACTTATGAGGAAATCCTGACAACCAGTGCACCAGTAAGAGCAGTCTGAATATACCAGCCAACATGTAGCATGTGCATCTCTTGAGCAGGGTATTTTGACTCGCATGGAAGATAAGTCAAACACTATTTTTAGCGTTCTTTATTGATTCCTGTATAATTTCCCTTGCTCTTCCTGTGGAAGTTCCTTCCTTTCCAGTAACACCAGCATTTGAAGTAGCACATCAATCCCTATTATGTGTCAAACCTGACTTTTTTTCCCCAAGCCTCAGCATGATGCGGAAACTCTTAAACACAAAGTCTTCCTGTAATTTAAACACCCAACTGTATGTGTAATTCAAATAAGATGTGGTGAGTACTAATGAAGTTTTATCCCCGGGCTCAGCAGATAGTACAGCTTTCTGAAATGTTCGTGGGAGGGTCAATATAGAGCCACAAAATACTTTGTCTTGCCAGAGAAAAGAAAAAACAGCTTAATGAAGGCTAAACTCCGAATGACTTTGGCTCTGCTGACTCTGTAACATTCCCTTTGCGGCTCTGATTTATTCTGCCCTTCTGAAAATTGCAGAAGAAATGTGGTTATTCACAATTTCATTATACTTGCTCTCAAGTAAGCTGGCTGTCTAGCCCCCTGAAACCTCTTGGAGGAGTTGCTACTTTTAAAACACTTCCACTAGTAAAAACAATTGATGTTTAAATCAAACTGAAATAATGGAGGGAGTCTGGCCACTAGTTATGAAAGTCAGATTTAAAGGTGAAGGCTAAGCATCAAGTGCTGGCACCTACTGTGTCTTGATAAAAAAAATCAGGCCATGTAAGATGGAGAGTACACGAGTGTTTTCAGCCTCAGTGGCGGTGTATGTTGCAGCGGACCTTTTTAGACTAAGATCTGTCTATGCACGTTTATCCATAAAGCACAAAGCGAAGAAAGTGCTCTGCAGTTTGCTCATTAACTGTTTTTCCCTCATGCATTTGGTATTGGTATGCCAGCCTTCACCTCAGGAAGCAGCAAATGCTATCGATTTTGCATGGGATGACAGCAGCTAGAAAGGACCTTGATCATTTTTGCGTCTTGAGGACAAACAGCAGGAATCTCCCTACTGCTTTCACCAAAGATCTTAGGGCCACATTATTAAGAAGCATCCAGCCCTGCGAAAATGCCAAGGGACAATCAATGGGAAGATAAAAAAGCTGAGCTGGTTTCTTTGCTTCTCCTAAGTATTAAATATTTGGCCCTAATCTGTTAGAGCTACACACTAAGTTTTCGTCCCAGAAACTGTGAGCAAAAGCATTGAACACAACCATGTTGAAGCACAGGGGCCCACCACTTCCTTGAGGTTCACAGCCTACCGCACATGTGCACACCAGAGGGAGACAGACGAGCGGAGGAAGATGTGGCTATTTATGCTACATGCGTATGGCAGGGCAGCCAGCTATGGGGCATGCTGCTCCGAATTCATGGCTCTCCCACACTGGGCAAAATCCTCCCATACACTGCCATATTTGGGAAATGAAGGGGTTAACCAAAGCGATGACGCCAGTGACCCTGCCCTGCTACCCAACAAATACTACTTCTTGACCACCACCTAGATAAGGACACCCCAGGTCCATGCCGAGCTGCTCAGGAAAACAAGGGGCTTCTTTTGTCCTCCCACTGCCCAGGTTTGGTGACACAAGCGCGGAGCTGATATGCACCAAAGAAAGGGAAGGGGCCCTTTTTTCCTCCTGAGGGTATCATGGCAGACAGCAAAGTATGGGAAAGCTGGGTAAGCTTTTCATCAAAGCTGTTTTCTCTCCGGTTCAGGTGAGCCCTGTGGGAAAGTGTGAACCTCAAAAGGCTTTGAAGGAGGCTTGAAATATTTAGCCAATGGGACAAACTGATACATTCCATGTCACAGAAGAGCCTTCTGTCCCCTTATGTAGGTGACCAGTTTGGATTTTGAATGCCAAGACCAGATACTTAACAAAGAATTCACAGGTTGTGATATTTCTGTCATTTTCTTCTAAACTCTGAATAGTTTTAAGTGCTTCATGGAACTCAAGTAAAAGCTAAACTCAACAACTGCTAAGCAGCTTGCTCAAAAATTTAGCTGTCTACCTTGCTTCGCAGTTCTGAAATGCTTCAGATGAATGTTCTTGTGCAACACTAGCCCTGGCTTCCATGGTGTCCATTAGGACTGTTATAAATAAGTTGCAAGTTACATGGGCCTGACATGGTATTTATGAAAAGATCGTATTTGCTCCTTTGAAATAGCCACCCAGCAGAAAGTCTGGCTCTCGTACAAAGGCATTTAGTCGGTGCATCCCCTTTAAAGGTCAGGAAAGAAAACTTAGAAGATGGGTAATTGCAAAACTGTTTCTGGAAATGTGCTCTTATCTCCTGGACAAGAGGGGAATGCCAAGAAGGCAGCGAGGTGAGCTAAAGCAGGCTGGGGAAGATGCAAATTCCAGGACCCTCACGTAGGCAGATGTTATGAAAGGAATTCGTCCTGCCTTTGCCAGCTCCGAGGAGCGCTGCGCTGTCTCCGGCCAGCAGCGGAGGCATCGAAGGGAGGAAAGAGTCGTACACTACCCCACCTACCAATTTTTGCAAGAGTGGGAACAGGAAAGGAAAAAAATAATTCTATATTTTAACAGGGCATTTGGGCTACTCTGTTTTGGTATGGACTATTCTTTTAAATCTCAAATCAGTTCTCCTATTCCAACACGAAATCTGATCTGACAGATATTTCAATGCCAGACCCTCTTTTCTGTTGACTTCAGAGGATTTCAGGAGGTTTTTTTGACCGGTGTTGCTGTTAATTTCAAATAGACACTTGGCCTATCTAGTAAATAGTAACTTAAAAAATAACGTAGTTTTATTTCTACTCCCTCTTCCTTAGGATTTTTTCTCTGAGACTGATATTACTCTGTGTTGCCTGCTCCAGTACTTTCTATCCACATTCTCATCAATCCACAAAATATGTCCATGAAACGCTTGCTGAACTTTGTTACATGATAAAGACTGATGTCTCTCTCTGTAATGTATGGAAGCACCTAAGTGACTTTTAGCACATCTCTTCTTGACTTTGTTGGGACTTACAGCCTCTGCTGAGTAGAGTGTTATTGCACACCTGAAGCACAAGGCTTAATCCTTTCCCTGCGGCTGGGCTTGTACCGATGCTTTGAAGAGCTCAGAGTGGTCCATCACCAAGTGCCATGCAAGCTTTTAAACCAGGCTTTCTGGGGCAACTCCAAATCAGGTACCATGGTGCAGGAAGGAAGGATGGGTAGGACCAGCCACCTTGCAAAGTGGAAAGTTTCCTAGGGAGGCACTGGGTATTGCCTGGATCCACCGAGCCTCAAATGGAAGATGTCCAAGGACTTCCGAAGCAGCAAAACTTCTCCATAAAGACCAGATGAAAATGTAGTTCTTTTGAAATCACAAGACGTGTGTAATTCCTCCACGTGCACCAGCTGTTTCTTCTGTTTTATTAACCTAGAAATAACAAAAAGAGATGTCAGAGCTTGTCTGGATTTAGGTGACAAGCACCATGTGATGAAGGTCCACATTTCTCAACTATGAAATAAGACAGGCAGCGTGCCAGTGAGGCCACGAAATAAAGGTAAATAAATCATCACTTCTGGTAGCCCCCTAAAGCCCCCACAATTTCACATCTCCCTTTTATTTACAGTATTGGTGGGTTGGTATCTCTGCATGAACCTGAACCGGTCAAAGAAAGCAGAATTAATCCCCAAGGTGCTCATATCTGAACCAGAATGGGCTGTGTCAACTGAGACCAGCGCCTGCCCCGTGCTCCACTCCAGTGCAGTGCTGAGCCAGGGCCACGGTGCCTGGAGCCAAACCCCGGAGGGAAGAGCCATGGGCTCTGCTACTTGCATCGCCCCAGCCCCAGTGCGACCTCGGGAAGCCTCCTTGTCCCCACCACTGTTATTCCTTCTACTGCCCTCACAAAGGCATTAATTGCTCCACGCTTCTGAGGGCTGCTCTTTTAAAAATCTGTGCCTTCACCCACTGTACGCCCAGCTGGCTGGAAATGCTGGGTTTCACCGGTGCTTGTGCCAATGGAACGGGAGAAGAGAGCCAGCCACCAAGCAAGCAGCAAAACATGTAAGCGCCGAACGGGCTGGGATGGATGTACAGCCATCTCCTGCCAAGTGGACAAAACGTTAGCGTTCTGCTCTCCATCCCACATCCATGATTGTTAGGGTAAGAGTAAAATATGAACTTAGTTTGCACAACAGCCATCAGGCCGTAATGAGATTTCTATCCTGTGGTCTCTTGGATATTTTAGACTGTCACGCTCAGCAGTTCACAGCATGTGGTTTAGATTTATGTTTTACACATATCAGGGCATACGTCCAGAAGAATGCAGTTAGAGTGGATAAAGGTGGGCTGTTGTGGAAAAATCTTCAGTGTCTCAAATCTGAGCTTTGCTTTTATTTTTTTTAGATTATAATTCCATTCCATTCCATTCCATTCCATACCATTCCATTCCATTGTAATTCTATTCTATTCTATTCTATTCTATTCTATTCTATTCTATTCTATTCTATTCTATTCCTATCCTATCCTATTTTTTTGCCTTCCTGTGTCCCACCTAAAAGCACACATGTGGAGTCCCCACCTCATTTCTGTCCCTGGAAAGTTTGCAGTAATTACTAAATTACAAAGCTTCCCTCCTCATTGTTCCTAAACCAACCCACAGGAAAAATACTGCAATTAACCATAAGAAAACCTAAATGCCAGGATGGCTACTTCAAACGTGTGCCAGAAAGATGTTTATTTGTGGGTAAAAAGCCAAGTACTATTATTTACCTCTCTGCACCTGGCCTAATACTGTAACCATCACTTCCAGCAACTATACGGATTTGAAAAGCATTGCTCCACAGTAAACTACCTGCCCCACCTAACAAATGGTGAATAAAAGGGGAAGCTGGAGTGGACACATGAAGAACTCTTTTCCCCACTTAATTTGAGGCCCCTGCAGAAGCACAGACTGGTGCTTTGTTGGAGCACAAGTCTGGTTAATGCCACGACGGCACAACGTTCATCCCTCGCAGTTGTGCCTGTGGTGGTGTGTCCACGTTGTTTCAAGCCAAGCATATGGCTCTCGAGATACAGGTTTGAGCTGCACCACATGGGTGCTGGCAACTGCTGTGATAGATCCTGACATCCTATTTGCACCTGCTTTCCTTCTTGTATGAGTTACACTTAGTTGGTTGTTGGGGAAAGACGGGGGAGAGAAGACATGCTGCTCAGAGGAGTGGTTGTCCCTGAAGCTCCTTGCAGAGCTATGTGATGAGAAGGAACACTGGCAGTGATTTTACTACAGCTAATAACTATCATTTTATTCTCTTAGGTTTTTCATTTGCAAGCAGTGGACACCCACAGTCCTCTCAGTGGCTCTGCCCATCACTGAAGATCTTCAAGAGTCCTATCTGCTTCCAGTAGGGGAGACCAAATCCTTAATTCACTTACGAGAGGGCTTTGAGATTGTATCTGTTTGATGCTGTTGAGAAGTGGGAGCCATGTAAGGGATGCAAAGAAAGTAATGTGAGCCCAGAGCTTTCAGCTGTCTAGGAGATTACAGAAAGCTGAATATTTGGATTTGCGTGTGAGCTGAGTAAGAGGCTATGCAGAATGTTGGTGTGAATTAGACGCTGCCAGCATCTGAGGATGTGAAGGGGGAGAATAGCAGGTCAAAGATGATGGATAAGCTGTAGGTGTATGAGAGGAACCTGATGGCGGTGGCATCTTGGCAAGCAAGGGAGCAGGTACCAGGGGTGACTTCGGGACAATCAATATCACACTTTGCTGAGGAACATGTTTATTCAGAAGCAATTAAATGAGAGTGCAGAGCGGCTGCCCCCTGCAGATTAGCTCGCTATTTATAGAAACCTCTTATACACCTTTAAAACCTTCTCCTTTCAGCCTGATCCTTCTCTTTAGTGAGTGTAATTGACTTGGTCAGTATTTCTCAAGGCCACTAACCCCAAGATAGCATCATTGAGAGGGATGACCGAGAACCACCTGAAGGCTAGCTGTGGAGGACTCTGGGCTTTGCATCACCTCTCCTCTGAGAGGGCATCCAGTGAGCCATACCAGCGCACTGGTGAAAGTGAGCCTTAGTCGAGAAGACAGCAGCAGATTTAATTCAGAGGTTGCTTATGCCTGTGGTGTGAGCAGGCTGAGTGTCTCTGGCCCAGGGCCCCTTCCTTTGCTTATTCTTGAAGTCTCGTGTCTGCTGTAAAGTGCCTGCTAGTGGCTATCTCTGGACTAGGTTGCTTTTTCTACTACATGCCTCTCTAATATTTTGACAAAATTATTATTCCCCATGAGGATTTGGGGACTTTTACGTCTGCCTTTGTTCTGGAAACAACCTTTCTGGCATCAGTGAACAAACTGTGCAGATTTAAGGCAAACTCTAAAGCAAAGCAACAAGCTCATTCCGGGGAAGACATTGCCTGATGTACTGTTGATAGGAAACCTCTGAGAGGATAGTAACAGCTGTCCTCTTTGACTTGAATGCCTAGAATATTTAAAACCCTAAGTAAGTTACTTCCTCTTGAGAGGTGCTGGACAGACGATGCCCCTTCATTTGTCTAAAGATGCTAAATATAGATCTCAGGGCCTGCACCGAGGACTCCAAATCGGAAAGCGCTGGCTGATATTCCTGCTGTCTCACTGGGTTGGTTTCTGGTGGCTGTGACATAAAGTGGAACACGAACCGCTTTCCGCTGATCTCAGTCCACAATGTGTCTGTGTTTAGAGGCACACGTAGCTGAGAGCAGAATTTGGGCCACGGCGTGTTGTGGGAAGCTGCAGGCACAGAGGTACTAGGAGCTCACCACTGACTGTGCTTAGACATAGTGAGTGCCCCGGTGCCTGTTCTGAGCTCAAGGCAAATTTAAAGTGATTTGAGCTGATCGGCTTACCGTCTCCCATTGAGGGTTAGCTCAAATTACTCAGTTTAAACTCAAATTACCTCGGACTAAAAGCACACGCATGGATAATTACCGCCAATCACGTGGTGCATGGACTGGTTCGTGTGCCTGAAATCCTCCCTTCTCCTCCGGTCTGCTGCTGGAGTGCGCGTCGTGGCTCAAGGCTGGGTTCTGGCTCTACCCATCCCTGGGCAGCTCCAGTGTGAAAGGCAGTGAATCCAGCCCCGTGAGTAAGAACATCAGTCTGTCCCTTCTGAAATACCTCTCATTGCTGCTGAGATGAGGTTACATACAGTTACCGAGATTCCTCACTGTCGGTCGTGCCGTGTGCTTTCAGGAAAAGCTTTCTTTGCCCCTGGGAGCTGTGTGTCAGGTCTTGACCTTGCAGCCTTTCATCGGACAAAATGCTGTCTTGATAAAGGTGCTACCAGCCAAATGAGCCTTATTTATCTCCAAACGTGACTTGGAGAGGGGTAACAGAAGGTCCAGCTCTGGTCTTAGACAAGCTTAGGCTGGCTCAGCAGCCAGGACTATGGTAGGCGCTGTGGGAAGTCAGCCGTTAGCCTATATGAACAAGACATTGATACTTTAGCAAAAAAAAGCATCAGGTGAGGTTTTTTTTTTCCCTGCTCTTCTTTTCTGTCCCCAGTGTAAAGTGCTGTTGAATAGGGACACAATTAATATTTGTTTCTTAACAGGAAGCACTTGTGTGACAGTGCAGGTTTATATTTAGAATGGGAGTGGTTTAAGAGGAGGGCTGGGAGTTGCCTCCAAACCTTGCCATAATTCTTTAATGGAATATACAGCTTGCCTCCCTCTTTAAATAGCAGAATGGCCTTGTATAACCCATGATTAAAGCTTGCAAGCCTTCCTCAGGCCCGTAGATGGCATATTCCAGCTATTTGTGTTATTTGTGTTCTGTCAAACCAGCAGTGGGATGGAGAGCAGAACAACCTAAAAGGCAAGATTAAAACCGAAAAGTTTCTTCACAGGCAATGGGAGGGTTTTTTCCCTGAAATTCAAAGGCAGAGCAGTGAGGAGCTCAGAGGAGACTCGGTGAAGGTCCATAATGGATTCTGGGGTGGTCACCCCTTGTCTAATGATAGACAAGAAAAGCAATGTGGTGGCATAAAGCATTTATGTTTTCTTGAAAACAAAAGCAGACTGGAAAATGAGGCACAAAATGTAATGCAGACGGGAATTATGAAAAAACACAGCACTGATGAATCCTGGAAGAACCACAGACTCTCTTCCATGCTGGCTTTACAATGGCCTCAGCGCTGCAATGATGCTTCTCACCCTGGTTCAGCTGTTGAAGGCTGATCGAGGGTTACTCTGCTGAATGGCCTTACTGAAGGGAAAGAAAAAGGACCAGGGCTCAAGTCTGTTCCCTAAGGGAGCTAGGTATTAGAATTTCTAATTAGAAATTAGAAAAAGATGGGCAAGATGAAGCAGAGCCTAACTCTGAAACTACTGGGCATTTGGTCTTGAGCTTCCTATGCCAAAGTCTAATCCAAGAGTTTGCGTTGAACTAAAGTCGTGTTTTCCTCTCCTGTCTCTTCTTAAGATATTTCCCAATATTTTCAGCTTCCAAGTGTTAGCAGATTCCTTCTACATGTATCTTATGAGCACAGCGAAATATCAATGCCTGTAAGATCTGGCTCTTACCGGGAGAAATTCAGGTGTTCATAATTTGTGTGAACAAATTCACACCATTTATGGTTGCAGAATCCTTATAAAGGGCAAGGCAGCTGAGGACAGACAGTGAAGTCATTTGGGAATTCGGTAAGGATGAGCAAGCTGGTTTGTGGGAAGAGAAAAAAAAGATCTTATGCTCTCGGCATTTTATAAGCAGACCAAGTGATTTGCCTGCTGTGACCATCAGTGCTGCAGCCATGTACTGAAAGTTCACATGAAAACACTGGGAACAAAACAACCCAGCACACTGCAGCCTTCAGCAGCGGTAACCTGTTAGGGAGCATGTTCTGAGCTTTCCGATTACCTGTGTGCCCATCACAGACCAAATTTCCCTCCTAGCTCAGCAAAATTGATGCTCAGGGCTGTCACGTATTTCACTGTGCAATAGGAAGGAATAATGCTGCCTGGCATCACTTGTGGGGCAGTTTTCAATGTCTTCAGATACATCTCTGCAGCCACAACAGCATCTACAGCAGCATGTGATCCCCAGTGCCCTGGCCAAGTGGCACAGAGAAGGGCTTATCCATGCTGCTCATGGTAGCCACCCCCAACGCAGTCTGGTGACACCTGCCCTGCAAAGTACGCGGTTGGCTCTATCGTGCCTCATGTGGCGCCCCAAAAATACCTTTATTTTTCGGTTCAGTGCACCTGAAATGGCTATATTACAGCCAGAGTCGTGGTTTTAATAGCAGAATGCTGAAGTTGTGCATCACACGTGGCATGAGGAGCAGCCTCAGTGTACAAAGTGCTGTGGTGGTGAGTGGGACTGGAACCTGGTGCAGTCCTAGTGTTGCTCCCCATGGGGGTTAGTCCTTTAGCAGATGAGCTACAGACATTGTCCTGGGGGAAATCAGAGGGTTTGTTCCAAAAGGGACTCTGGTATCTCAATATCCTCCATGCAATGTGGATGATCAGAGGACTACAACCCAGGTTCAGACCAGGCAACAAATTTATCTGGCATTTTAAATGTACTCTGACCACCTGCTATTTCATAGGTTAGTTAGGCTAGAGTCAAATAACTCTTTGGCTCCATCCTCGCAAAAAAAACACTGCGGAGATCTGCCCATATGCTTCTTCTATGAGGAACTCGCTATGCTAGCGGAGAGCTCAGCAGCATGTCATTTTAGTAAACGTGTGCTATGCTGATGAGTCAACCTTTATTGAGGTTTGTCACACTTTTTTTGTGGATTTTGGCACCTTCCGCACTGTAAACAAAAGAAAAACTTGTGTTTTACAGAGCAAGGTTTGCTGTTGCAGGGTTAAAGGTACCTTTGTAATCTAAACTGCAATCCATCTGGAGATCTGCAGCAAAGCTCACCAAAACCTAATAAAATAAACATTGGATGGAGAGAGTTTATATTGGAAATTATATCAATAACAGCATTAGCAAACCAGGCCACATGCAAGGGTGCTGAGAATTCATCAGAAATTGTTCTGATGATCCTCAAATAACAAAGACTCATTCTTCTTTGTTTTTGTAACACATGGGATGGTGAATTTTCCAGTGTCCTTGAAGCCTGCCAAGAATGAGGAAAAGGAAAGAAAAATTAAGGAAAGAAAGGGGAATGTACAGCAAATACAGCATGACAGAGGGTAGAGAAATGTGGAATGAGCTTTGATGTGGAGCAGATGTACCCCTGCATTCCACAGGCAAAACCGAGGCCGAGGCCGCTCCGAAAACAATGAGGAGGGAAACGTCTCCTGTCTCCCTTTTAGCCTTGACACAGAACCATTTCAAAAACTAAGATGGGTAGCAAAAACGTGTCTAATAAAACCCCTGAACTTTTTCCCATCAAAGGAGGGGAGCAAAAAGCAGGCAGAGAGGGAATTATACCCTCAGGTACACAGCAACGATTTCCAGATTGCTTCTGTATTCAGACACTTTGCAAAGTGTCCCATGTTACCCTCGATATGAGGATATTTGCTCTGTCTCCTGGAGATGAAGCTAGAGAGTCACATTTAATGTGCTGTATAAAACCATTCAATTGACATAATATGCAAATAAGGAAATGTATCTATTTTTTATATATTGCAATAGCAGAAAATACAAGACAAAGGCATAAGCAATGGCAAATGACATTATTAGTTCAAATATTTTCTCTTTTTCTACTAACATTAACCTTTCAAGATTCTAACAGTACTCAGAAGGGGATGGGGGGAAGTGTAATGGATTATTTGGTATTGGCACTGAATTCAAACCCACGTAGAAAGCCTGTGATGTTAACATTTCTGTTAATTTGGTCTGGGCAGAGATTAGAGTGCAGTTCTGGCCTTACAAGAAATTAATGGCAGAAGCTACATTAACTCCAACAGAACAAGGATTTAACCCTTCACATATTTCTGCTTTATTAGAAACATTTGTCAAAGGCACAAAGCTGACAAGGAGGACAAGAGGATTTTCCCTGTGATTTTGCATCTAGAAGCATACTGAAATGTATTATATACATGTGTGTTATAACATATGGACTTATTTGATATATGAGTATGTGTGCATATAAGCATATACGTAAAGATATGATGCTTTGAGATGTGTTTTTTTTTTCCATCAGTCAGAATAAGTATATTTAAAACTTCAAAATTTTTTTAATAAGAGGAAAAAAAGCCCTGTTGAATTAGATTACTAGAAAAACTAAGCAAGAATCCCAAGCTATGCAGCATGAGATATTTTTCTAACAGAAGTGGCTTTTTCAGCAAATGAGTTGAGTATCGTACATTATTCTTTTTCTACATTTATCTGGTTGAAAGTTAGAAACGCTTGCAATCTTTTAAATGAAATACTCTTCCTTTCTTTAGCCTAGTTGTTCAACAGGAAGAAATTACATGTTCCAACAATACAGCAATTTATGTAAATTTCCTGCATGATTTAATAATTTCTACTGGATGTGTTAAATAACAGTCAAAATAAAAATCAAACGTAAGAGAACAATAAGAACGACAAGAGCTACCGAGGACACATACACGTGCCAAAATGCTCCCTACAGCGTTTAAGTTCCAGTGCAACGTGCTGGTACCTTCCATGCCAGCCCTGGTGCACAAGGAGCCACGCAGGACCAGAGGTTTTGTGAGCAGGATTTATTGGCCGGGCTGGGCTCACTCAAGAAGATGTTTAACAAATCAAGCAGCCAAGGATGAGGAGTCGTGTAAGGAGGGCTGCAAGCGTTCTTGTATTATGATGCAACACAAAATGCTCAGCACCTTCAGAAACTTGCTGTTATGGGGAGCGATGGCATGTCCTCCACTTTCATCTGAAACTCCTGATGGTGGCTACAGCAAGGAAAAGAAGCATGGGACCTTGCACTGGCTACACTGTGGTGGTATCCAGGAGCCCTGGACAACTGGCTTGGAGCAACTGGTTCTCCGAGGATATGAGCAGCTGGTGGCAGTTTTTCCTTTGGCCAGTATCAGCACCAGCTCCTGGAAACCAGGAGAGAAGCTCTGGGTCACTCTGCACAGATGTGGCTGATAAGATCCTCTTATTGATTTGGTGGGAAATGTCACGCTGGGACAGGTGTCTCCAATGGAGATGTCCATGGCAGACCTATGGGTGAGATTCCCACGGAAGCCCAAGAACCACCTACTCAGCAGGAGGTCTGAAGTAAACAGCGAATTAATACAATCCTTTTTGGTTCAGGACCCACAGGTCTTGTTGGACAAGTGCAGGGAGGCCCACCAGGCTTTCACACCCTGCCCTGGCCAATGTGCCCACGGGGGAGGCAGGATTAGGCTCAAGAACCTCAGTTAAGGTTTCAGCTGAAATAAAACCTGCCCTATGGCAGCAAGCAAAGCATTTTATTTCACACGTGCTGGGGTATACGCAACAAGGGTTTCTCTGGAGTCCCCAGTGCCTGAATGAAATTGATTGAAGTGCAAAAAGAAGTCAGGTACAAAAAAAAAACCAACTCTGAAAGCAAGGTGATTGCTTCCAGATGTTTTAAAATTGCTTTCAGAAATGACTAATCAAATCCTGCACAAGTAAGACATAATAGCAGAGGCAAGAAGAGTCAGGAATATTTATGAAGAATGCCGGGGAGGGCACCTCTTCTTTCAGCAGGAGCATAAAAGACTTAACAGCCAACAGTGTCCAAAAATCTGGTTTGGATGGTGGCTTGCTATAGGCTTTCAGACTGGCAGCCGGTTAAGCAGAGAGGATTGACATGCTAATTACAAACGAACACAGCCATGACAAGTGTTGTTGGCCCCAAGTTTTTCAGGCCTTAATTAAACGTGTTAAGGCACACAAAGCCTCGGTTTAGTGAGCTGACAGTCCGGGGACGCTGCCTGTCACTCGTCTTTGCATGTGGTCTTATAATAAACAGAAAGGTAAACTTAAAGCCTTAGTTTCCTTTTGACTAATTTAGTACATGCAGTGTTTGGGCTCATTTAACTTTATTTCTAAGTTAGGTCAGTCTGCATATTGGGTTTTTTAAACTCTATAAAAAGACGTCATCATTGGACTTTAAACTGTTAAAGACAGGTCTCTGCAAAGACCTGGATCTGATGTCTGCAAGCCCTCCTCCTCCTCCTCCTGCTCTTCGCAGCAGATCCCAGGCTCAGGTGCCACGGTGCTCCACCATGTCTTGAGTCACACAGTCAGTGTAAAGAACTGAATTGCCCAACGATATGTATAAAAAAGCCTTAGAAGGCTTTCAACTTCCTAAATATGATTTTTAAGGGATAGCGGCCCTGCTCATGGCATGCTCGAGCCTGAGCTGAGCACCAGAGAGCACTGTCTCAACATCCACTGTCCAAAAGCAATTTAACAGGACTGTTTTCCAAGCAAGCTGCACCCACTATGAATGAGCATTTTAAAACATAATCCATATCCATATCAGCAGGTACCATACTGACTGATAGACTCATATACAGTATGTAAATAATTGAATGGAGTATTGGAGGAAATGAGAGAAAAGATATGGCCCAGAAAAAACATCAAATACAGATTTTCAATAACATGTACACAATCAGTTTTGTTGTGTTGTGGTTTGTTGTTTTTTTAATGAGCATCTGTATCTATGGGTTCTTCAGCTTAAAAGGCAAGCAGAAAACAGAAGGCAACACAGCTGCCTGTGGTTCCTATGCAGGGATCAATGTGGCTGGAGCACAGCTAGTGTTTCCATGCCAAAGTGAGGCTGGAGAGGTAATCTGTCTCCCTCCGGGGTAGATGTTTGTAATTAAGACACCATTCCTCATCAGCCTCTAGCAAAAATAAAGGGTGCTTTGTTCTCTGTGGTTCCAACAGGCAGATGAGGAAAGGATTAAAGAGATTAAACTGAGCTGAACTGCAGGAGTAATCATTTCTAAGGATGGACCATGCTCTTGTCCACCTCAGAGCTCAGCAGCAGGTCCCTCCCTGGCAGTGGGAGCCCCCCAGGAGCACGTGCCTTGGCTTCATGCACTGGAGAGGAGAAGAGGAGAGCGGACAATGCTCAATGTCACCAAGCCCACGCTCTTCATCTTCATCGAACTCTTCCTCGTTAGCATCATGCTATGTTGGTGTGAGGCTAGTTCCTGGTATTGTATTTGCATGTTGGCGTGGTGCAGCCGCACTGCTGGAAGATGTGGCACAGCAGGTCTGCGAAGGGGGAGTGAACAGAATAGACGGGCTGTGCCAAGGACTTCTTTCTTGCATTCATAGGTCCAGCTCTCTACCTTTTTGTCCACTTTAGGGTCATTTCCATTGATGCAGGTTAAGTACAGGCTATTCTGATTCTGGTTTTGTAGCACACTGCTTCTCTTATAATGATGGGAATGATCAGTTATTGCAGACAAAGTTAAAAATGTAGAACCTCGTGTCTGCATGGGCAAATGACGCAGCCTGGGACAAGTCACTCTGCAGTGCCGTGTGCCCCTGTTGATGATGAGGCACCTTTGTTTTGGGCAGCCCTAGTCTGATCATCACTCGGAGATCTGCCCAACACCCTCTTTTTGGCAGTCTGATGAAGCTGGTGTTACAGCCCCATACTGAGCAAGGGAGAGCAAAACCAGACATCAATTTTCACCCCCCAGCTTTAGATGTTTCTTGTCTTTTTGCCACCAGATACCCCTCTGCACCTTCCCCTGACTCTCACTAGGAGGATGCAGGTTCCAGGCTCACATACCACGGGCTGGCTCTGGCTCCCAAGGCAGCAAGCTGCACAGCTCCTCACCCCAGCCCTTTACACTCGTTCCCTGTCCCAGTACAAAGCACTGTGTGCACTCACTTGGCCTGAGCATTTCTGGTCACACGAGGTGGGAAGAAGGGCAGCCACTCAGCCCCCTTGTCCCAAGGAGGAATATTTCTGCTCCAGGGACACTTATTCTGAACAAATAAGTAAAACCTCCAAGTGAGAGAAGCCCACTGCGTTACCTGATTTGGCAGAACAGCCAAATCAAAACAAAACCAAGAGGTTCCTCAAAGATTAAGGGACACTAGCCTCTCTACAGGAATTAAGACTGGTTCCAGGTTTATCCCTAAATATCACCCTCCAGCAGTCTGTCGATATGCCTGAGACTAACCAAAGCAAAGTCAGCTCCATCGTGATCCACTTTCAGACGCACACAAGGATGCCCTGATCTTCTACAGCCTCCGTGTGTTTCTGCTTCTCCCCACTTGTATTAACATGTCCTGTGACTGTCATGTGTTTTCCAACTCAGTTTCAGTTATATCAAATAAATCATGCCAGAAACAACCACTTCAGTGGCCTTTGCCTCCCTGCTGTGCTGCAGGCAGTGAGCCTGGGAGCCTTCCCTCCGGAGCCAAAGGCTTTGACCTTCTCCCATCGGCAGCTGGCATTAAAGCATTTGCCTGTCTGCACCAGTTGTGCACCAGGAGGAAAGGAGGAGAAAGCCTCCTGTAACCGAGCTTGCTCCTGCCTCTTTGATGAGTGATTTAATCTTTCTGACACAAATCCTCCCTCTTGCAAAGAAAACTTTTGCCTTTTTTTTTTTTTTAAACAGCTCTAGCTACACTGTTAAGAGTAGCATTTGAAAGCAGAGGCCATGGATGCACAGCCGGACTTTCCCTTAATTGTTCAGAGCTTATTTCATGGCTCATCTATGCTTGGACAGTCTCCTGCCTTCACAGGCACTCAAGAGAGCCAGGACTGACAGCAAAAGCAAGAGCGAAACTTTGTATTGCTACAGTGCACATAAATACTGCATTTTCCCTGTCTGAACAGCTCTCCTGGTGTCAATGGATGGGCAACTAGAGCACAATTAAATACAAGCTTAAATGCTTGCAGGACTTAAACCTTAAGCAAGCAATGAGTCGTTCCACCTAGAAGGAACTATTTGTGTTAGTCTTTCAGGGAAGGTAGGCAGAATTGAGCAATGGTTCAATGTAAGATAAAGTTTTTGTGCAGTGAGACACAAGCCATTATCAGCACAGAATTAACTGGGAAAGTGATAAAGACCACAGTGATTTTCTAGACTCAGGATTGACTACATTTCTACTCATCTTGCACAGCAAGCCTTTTGACAGGTTAATCAGAGTGAAGATGTCTGCACAAACAAGAGAATATTGATAAAATGAAAACATTTTCCATCCAAGAACTGGAATTCATTCTTTCTCTTTTGGATCATTTTCCTGTCTCTCAGATGCAGAGGCCCCTGTGCAGGGCTCCTGTTAGTCCTTTTATTGTAATCTAGGTTTATTTTACCCTCCAGATTCTCCTCTTCCACTGCCTGCTTCTCTCTCAGTCTCTGCAGGGGTACAGCATATGAAGGTAGAAAGAATTCCCATCAACACTGGTTGATCAAAATGACTTTCCAATGTAAACAACCTAAAAGAAGGACCATGGGGAAACTTAATTAAAAAATTAAAAATCAAATAGATTCACTTCCCATGGAGATACAACCACCATTTGGAGTTCGAAGATTTGCACAGACTTTGGTGCCAACACAGTCTGTATAAGTTACCACAACCATTTGAGAACTGAATTTTACCAGAAACTTTCCAGCTCCAGAAATGTAGCCTAATATTTCCATAAAATACTTTATTACACAGTGTAGAGGAAGTACAAAAGAAGATAGAAGCATAAAATGTGTGATGTGAACCTCCTTTCTTTCAAAACCTACTATTTACTCAACTAGATGGTCCCAGTTAGTTTTCTGGAAGACAGATGAGTTAGCAATGGAGATACACAGCCAAGGAAAGGGAAAAAGTCCACAACTAATTTCTTTTTCTCAGCCCTGCAATGAACACATGTAACACTAAGGAGGTGATACCAGATAGTGAAAAAACTCAGGTAGTCAGGCAACATAACTTCCAGCTCTTCAGTGCCTTCACCAAACCTTGAGAATTGTAAAGCCATAAAAGTTTTTTCACAAGAGAGCAGAACAGGGTCATTTTTGCTTTAACCTAGGAGAACAGTTGCTCTCCTGCCGATAGTAAATCAAGAGCAGAGAAAAATAATCAAAGGGGCATTCCTGCAAGATTTACCATCTAATCAACTCTTCAAGCAAAGACAGCTGCTCTCACTGCCCAAATTTTTCATGTAATATAGCTGAGGACATGTCATGGCCTCCTGCTACTTTGAGGTCATCAGCCTTTAACCATCAGCACCTGCATTTTAGCCTGTTCTGATGTCTAATCTCCTAACTCCTTGAGAGGTCCATGTTGTCCAGTTAACCCGTTTTGAACTTCATCCCTTGTAGGTCAGTAAAAGCCTTGCTTTCATAGAAAAAGCTTTTATCTATAACCATTCTTTCTTTTTATGGATCTTTGTCCTGTCCCTCGGGTGCGGAGGTCACTGCGCATGACTCTTGTTAGCCCTTTATTATCAACTGGGTTCATTCTACTCTCCAGATGCTCCTGTTGCACTGCATATTGTTCAGCTGTTTCCTGGTAGCAATGATATTTTCTCATTTACTTCGGGTGTGCTTTATGGTTTGAAATGCCTGGTTTTCAGTGTACACAACACAAGAATCATATAGCACAAATCTAACATTGTCAGCACTTAGACCATGGCATCCAAGGCATGATTAAGGGACACCCGTAGGCTAAGATATTGGTTGGCAAAGGCTGAGTTCAGTCAACCTCAATCTTATATGCTAAGCAAAACCACACTTTCTGTGTGCCTTTGAAAGCCTAATTATCCATTTCCTTTGCATTTGTCACAGCAGGAACCTTATCTCTAGGTTACAGGCAAGAAATCAAGTGAAGAGGTTTAGTGACTTCTAGGCCAGCAATGTTCAACCAATGTCCCCACGGGGTGTTTGCAGCCTTGCAAGGGGCTCCTTGGAAAGTGGCAGACTCCAGGCTGCTCTCTGTCCCAGGAGCACCTTGAGACCAGGCTGCCACTGTGAGCAGTTGTCCTAGCCATGAGTGTGAGTAGCCAGTTGAGCAAGCTGAGATTGTTACTGCCTTAACTGCTCATATCTGATCTAAAATCTCTGTCTTTAAAAGGCATACTAGAAGTTTCTTCTCCCAGCTGTCACCAGTTAATTACACTTGAGTAAGTTAGTTAAACATTCACATTGGCATTATGTTACCAACAACACTAACATCTGCTTATTTACTGGTATGCCTCATTAGAAGTAAGCAAATAATTATTTCCAAGAGTGTATTGCGGTCATTTACATATAAGGTGTGTTAATGCTACCACAGAGGGCTCACATGGACCGGAGACAGGAGTTGTCTAGAAGCCACTCTAAGCCTGGATAGAGTAACTAGGTTACTCAGCAAGCCTACTCTTATCAGCAGGGACATAATTGCTTCTGCTCAGGTGCCAGGGCAAATGGCCCTGGGAAAGCAAAGGCCTCACACGCATCTGCCTCAGTTGCTGGAAGGAGCTCTCCTGGTTTGCTAAGTGAGTTTTGCTGTGTGTATGCTGGTTTTGACAGCTGCTTGGCAGAGAAGCATCTAAATAGCTCTGAAGGCAAATCGTGTGCTTTAAACACCATTCTCGTTGTTGTGCCTTAGAGAACTCAGCTAACTGAGCTAGCATGTCAAGTCCGTGGTACCACAGCTAAGCAATGTTCTCTCTGAATAGCTGGAGTTTAAACTTAGAAAAGCAGCTCTGACTTAATTAGCCTTTTCTGTGAATTCATAGCTAAGGAAATGTATGGGGCCCAGGGAATTGGTGCTGTGCCCTACTGAAGTCCATGTGCAACTCTGCATTCCAGGAGCGAAGCTATGGACAAGTATGGAGACCTTCTGTTACAGGTTTTCATCTTATCAGCATACCACCTTTTAATTATGGTCACTGTAGGTAGCCTTGTCCTGGCAGCTTGAGGGCAGACGGTCTGAGCTGCTTATCACTGCTGTGGCTTTAGGGGCCAGAGTGGCACATGGAGGTGGGCACTTCTTGCAGGAAGCTTAGCCACAGCCCTACATGTGAAAGGCGATGGCCAAGAACTTCAAAGGAGCCTGAGTTTCTGCATATGCCTTCACCTCTACTTCACACAGAATCACAGAATGTCAGGGATTGGAAGGGGCCTCAAAGGATCATCTAGTCCAATCCCCCTGCCGGAGCAGGACCACCTAGATCAGATCACACAAAAACGCATCCAGGCAGGTTTTGAACATCTCCAGAGAAGGAGACTCCACAACCTCTCTGGGCAGCCTGTTCCAGTGTTTTGTTACCCTTACTGGGAAGAAGTTCTTCCTCATGTTTAAGCAGAACCTCTTATGTTCCAGCTTATATCCATTTCCCCTTGTCTTATCATTGGATGCCATGAGAAGAGCCTGGCTCCATCCTCATGACAGTCACCCTTTCCATATTATAAACATTAACGAGGTCCCCCCTCAGTCTCCTCTCTCCAAGCTAAAGAGACCCAGCTCCCTCAGCCTTTCCTCTTAAGGGAGATGCTCCACTCCCTTAATCATCTTTGTGGCCCTGCGCTGGACTCTCTCAAGGAATTCCTTGTCCTTCTTGAACTTTGGTACATCTAAATATGCTACCGATGGCAGGACAGTTTTACAGTGCAGATTAACTGAGATGCAAGTGACTGAAACCTGAGATGATCCTGGCTTCTTGGCTAACACCACATAGCAGTAAGAGCACTTCATCTCCTCTTAGAATGTAGAAAACGTATGTTCATGCAGCCCAAAATGAATTAAAAGTCACAGAATGGAAATGAATAATAAATTCTTCTACAGCTTTACCAGAACCTGGGATTTAAGACAGGGTACTAATATTATAAAAGACCAGCTCATACTGTCTGAAAGTCTGGCTTAAGACTAGTAAGTACTGTAGACTGGAAAAATAGTAATTGCTGTTAACATCTGACACATGTTCCTCCTCTGAGCTTTCTGCTCAGTGCAGCTGTTTTGAAGGGATGAAACAAATAGTCCCCAATTAACTTAGGCCCTTCAGGGCCACATACTCACCTGCCACACAGTATGTTAACCTGGGGCATCCTTTGCGGGTCGTTTTGAGGTAGAACAATTCTTCTGCCCAGCTCTCTCCTTCCCTCCTACCGTCTCTGGTGGGAGGTGGAGCGCCATGGCTGCTTCTCCAGGCACTCCTCTGCAGTGATTGATGTCTCGGCTGTGCATGAGCAGTGAGGAATTCCACCCACTGTTACCAGGATTAACAGAAGCTCAAAGTCAGTGGTGAATCCGTGGCTTTTGGAAACTTCTTAGCACAGGGAGGGCTCAGATAAAGTAGCAGAGATTTCACACGTTGGCTTTTGTATGCTGCACTCGGCACGCCTTTGTCAGAGGCAGATCCTCACGGTGGGAGGTGGAGAAGCAGATCACCTTGTTTCCAGCAGCCCTACCACCAGTAACAGTATCAGCCTGTGGATGCTGTAGAAATTATGCCTGCTTATGTCCTCCATGCCTCCTCTTGCCAACTCAGGAACAACAGTCTCCATAACACTGTAAAAAAACGATCTCAGTGAATTCACGTGTTGCTAGTGTGAAGGAGAGCAGCATCAAAGAGGAGTTAAAAAAGGCGTTTGCTCAGAGGAGAGATGTGCTCTGCGGTCAGTGGGACAGAGGATACGTCCGCTGGCCCAGTGAATTTCCCTTTTGCCGTAACAGATTGAATTTCAGGCACTGCGGCTGAAGCCGTTGCACGGTGCTGTCACAGCTTAAGCACTTCACGCTGGGACCATCTTCTCACCCCAGCAGACAGGGCTCTCCCTGGTGCTTTAGACACGCTCTTTAGTTGTGCCCTTGAAACATGTTTACTTGACCTTCCTGGCTGTAGCTGAGATCAGGCTGAGGTTGAACGTTTAAAACAACATGTGACGAGTCGTACATGGCTGCAAGGGAGCTTCTACCTCCTCACAGCTGCACCCAATTTTCCCCTCTCTGTGGTCAGACAGATGTTGACAGTACCTACCACAGCCACCATCAGTCTTCAACAAGCATCTGAAGGTCTGGTAGGAAGAGGTTAAGAGAAAAAGAGCCTGAAATCCTCCCAGCCAGGCAGCTATCTCTGTGGACTTGCAGTGCCTGACACGGCAGTGACCCTGATCTAATTTGGCATCCCTGGGGCAATACCTTTTAAATGCCATTACTTCAACAGTAACGATGTTGATGTTTAATGGACAAATGATCCCAGGCAAAGTAATGTAGTAGATTTCATAAACTAAAGCAAAGCTTAGAGGCAACAAGCCAGACGTGAGTGTTTCATCGGAGCAGAGGGTAAATGGATTTTCTGACCAAGCAGGTCTGCCAAATGACTTCACGGAGATATATTTCCAGAATTCATACTGGGATCCCAGGTATCTGGTTTGCTTCTGCTCAGGTGAGTTTTCAGAACTGGCCAACAAGCCTACACATCAAGAGGATTTGCCTTTTTGTGATCTTCACTTGAAATGCAGGACTGGGAAGAGGAGATCCTGACCCTAAGAGGAAAGAGCTACCTGTTCCGTAAAGGTTCAGCAGTGCAGGAGCCTGAGTAGAGTGTGGATCACTCCATACCCCCTCAGGCTGACTTTCCAAGCCCTTGTATGTGCCATGCTAAGCCATCATGCAAGACGGTTTAGCCCCTTTTAGCCTGTCAATAGTCTTAAACGATAACCCGAGAAAAAGCTGCTGTCTACCGCAGTGGTGGTGGGATACTTTTTTTGCTTAAAAATTTTAATGGTGATTTCTGTGATGAGAAAACATATCCAGAGGGGAGGAGATTGAAATCCTTTTCTTGTTTTACACTGCACACTGCAATGATTACACAAAGATAACTTTGAACAAGTAGTCCCCTGGGACCATGCTGCTATGTAATCCAAACTCTGTCCTTAATCCACCCCGTGACTGCACAGAAACAATTCCAGTCAGACTGAATGCAGTGAAAGGATGCTTTTCATCTATATGTCATCACCTAGTCTGGCTGTATTTTGCAGTTATTTAATGTTTTACACACTTTCTTTCAAAACATTGTATGTGCTTATTCCTCTCCAGGGATAGTAATGGAGGTCAGCTCAACAACCTGCCGATTGCAAGGAGCAAGCAGCAGCGCAGACCTCAGATGATATTGTTCATGTCAGGTTGCTTTTGGAACCCTAGGGTTGTTGTAAGTCTGTTATAAGGTGGGGATGCTCTCCCAAAATTTGTTTGCAAGACATTTTTGCGAACGTACCTTCTGCCAGCTCACCTTTGTGAGTCATGGTACCCAGTGGCTGAGGGCCACGTGGGATTTGCAAGTGCTTATTACAGCATTTCCCCGCAAGTATAAAGCTTGAGACGTATTTTGTGTTTTTCTGGCCACACCCTGGGAGCAGTCACGGAACAAGGCTGTAAGAACTCAGGGCAGGGATGTCGTTCCTCAGGTGTATTGATTCAGGATCTGGAACAACAAAGTTTTCAAGCCTAATTTAATAATTACTTGCTACTAATAATTACCACTTATGCACTAATAATTATGTAGGGTAGCTTTAACAATCTCTTGGTCCAAACGGTGCTGGTAATGGTAGGCACCCTCTTGACTCAGGGACTCGACCTGGAAGCGCTGCAGAGGTCCCTGGCCACGTGGCCAGCAGACGTGTGCTGCCTGGTCCTGCAGCTGGGGAGAAGGGTTGGCAGAGCCTTCATCCCCTGCCAACAGCAGAAATTAGCTGCTGGAGCAGGCTGGACCAGACTCGGTGGCAGCCAGCTATTTCCAGCTCCGCAGTGGCTCCATGGTTCCAAACCATGGAAATTAAATGTCAGTCCAACTGAGTTGCTTATACCAGAAATGCTAAATTACAGTGTAAAGCAAACCTCCAGAAGTCCTGAATTTCTTAGAGGGTAATTTTACTGTGTCTCTGGCATCCTGCATGTGCTTCCATCATGGTCATCCCAATAAGACATCCCTGTTGGTTTTTGATTGAAGAGTACGTGCAACCTCAAAATAAAATAAATATGCACATGCTTACATACTCTACAGAAATTCTGGCATTTAATCTGTGCACGTGAATGAATATATTTGCATATAGACAGCCACTATATGTAGCATTGTGACTGATGTAAGTTGCCTCCAGAAATTTGGGGTTGTCTAATTCAAGACAACCAAATTTTGGATTCCTGCCCGTGAAGCCGTGTTGTGCACACCCCAGGTGTTACCAGCACTAATGCCTCCTTGGTACATTGGGCTTCAAAAATCAGAGGCAGGCACACTCAGCCCAAACTCCACCCACTGGATAGTGCTCCTGAGCCAGGGAATTCTGGCAAACCTGCAGGTTGTGGCTTTGTCCTCATACAGACATAAGCAGAAGTATTCATCTGTTTTAGCAAAACAGGCTAAATAAGATAGATAAGAAACCAGGAAAAATTCTGGAACACATGATTTATTTTGACATCAAGTGCAGGAATAAAGCATATCTCATTATTGCTAACCATCAGCCTTTAAGAACCTCTGTCCCAACTTTTCCACATACACTCCTATACTACAAATTCAGAGCTTGCTTACAGTCATGCTCAAATGTCTTCCGTAAAATGGTTACTCCAAGTTCTATCTCTTGTCAACAACTGGAAGGTGTTAACATGACATTTTTAGCATTAACTGAACACTCTAGCCCCAGTCCAGAAAAGAGCTCAAATCTTCTGCTGCTGAGCTGTGATTTCTGGCCAGCAAGATAAAAAGGCTTTTTACTTCTGTTGTGCCAAACAGTGGCTGAGCAGGCTCCGAGCTGGGGATGCAGCACTAACTGCCGTTGTGCCTGGTTGCTGCCCTACCACCTGCAACACCCACGAGGCCCTGTGCATCTCCCTTCCTTGCTGGGCAACAGTCATTTGGGAGCACGCTAGAGAAGAGCTTTGTGGAGAGCAGGGAAAGAAGGTGAAAATAATAAACCTTGCTAATTCCTCACAAGTTCCTTCTGTTGGTTTAGCACCAGCTCCCAGTGTTCATACAAGGTGGGACAAGAGCAATGAAAGCCTTGCAATTAAGAGCCAATTCCTCAGCTGCTGTAATTACCTGAACTAGTCTCCTAGTTTTCACTGCTCCTTCATCTTCATTTATCAAAAAAACAGCCCCTCGTTAGGGCTGCTCAGCATAGCTGCCGTAAATGCAGCTTTATTATCCTTCAGCATCATTTACCAATGGGAAGCAAAGGAACTAAATGCCTCTTCTTAAAGGAGAGAAGCAAAGAATAAAAAGGAGAAGGATGCGAAGTGACCATCTGCCTCCTGGGAAATGAAGCTGAGGATGGTGTGGGGGGATTCCTGCACCAGTGGGAGACTGACATGTTAGACTGACACGAGGGAAGAGCCTGGCTTGGCACAGGCTGGGCCCTGCAATACGCCACTCTCACACTACCTCTGGGTCTGGCCAGGAGACATTCAGTCACGTGCCGTGGGGTGGAGGTGCAAGTGGCAGCTTGTTCTGTAGTCAAAATCATACAAACATCACCCCTGGCTCTATCATGTTTTACTGAAATCTTCCTAGGCTGCTATTAGCAAACAAGTGCATAGCTTGTGAAATAAAGGCTAAGACAAGCTTAAGCTGACACTTAAAAAGTGTTATCAGCCATACTCTCCTTGGAAAAGGCTGCACTCCAATGGATGTAGCTCTAGCAGGCCAAATGCAGTATGGTAACGCTGCTTTTTGCAGAGTTATGAAAAGCTCTATCAGCCCCCCAGGCCAGTGTAGAAGCCTGACTATGGCACACGATGACTTAAATATGTGATGTTTAGCTGCAATTGCAGATTATAAAGGGATGGCTTTGCAGCCTGCACAGGCACAGCAAAATATTCCTGCCAGGAGCACATGTCCCCAAATCTGTCCCCACTGGCCTGGGTGCTGCAGGCACACAGCGTGTGGTCTGCAGGTGACATTTTCAGCACACCTCTCTTCGTGTTGCTTCACGTGTTCACCTTTGCAAAACCTCTAATTTGTGCATGAAAAGGCCATTTCCTTGAGTGCCACGAGGCAATCACATCTAATTTTCTAATTTGTACCTTCAAATGCTTGTTTGCACAAGGAGTTGTGTCTGCAAGCATCCGGACACTGGGTTTTAAAGAGCACCGGCAAAATAACAAACCTCACAAAAAGGCTTCAAAAAACAACATGGCCTTTAAGTGATAACATTACCGATAGAAAACATAAAGGGAAGGAAATGGAGAGTCATTTAATTTGAGTCAATTCTCAAATATAATGTAGTTCATTTATAGTTAATTTAATTTAGTGTTAATTTTAATTAGCTCACATCTGTTGCAGAGATCCACAGGACCAATTTAACCTGTGAACTCTGGCTGCTTTTCCTGGCAGTCCTTTCTACTAATTACAAAATCCCACCACGCCGAAACCCTACACATCTAATTGCTCCCCTGGGAAAGGGGCAGGGAGAAGATGAGCTATGTGGGACAAACACTACTTGCGTTATTTAAAGTATGGCTACAAGCCGTATAGATTCTGTGCTGACAAGGAGAAAACAGCTCCTACATACATGAGACAGAGCCTGCCCAGAGCTGTAATTCTTCTTAATATTGGCCCATGCACAATTTTCTGAAGAAATGAAGATGTGAAAACACTTCCATAAGTACTGGCTGAAATTTAAAAGAGCTTTGGCCACTGGACTCAGTTCTTTCTTCTCTTGTATGCTTATGACTGGCTGAAGTTCGCTTTTCACACTTGCTCACGGTAAGTGAGTTTTAAGACTGTGAAACAGTCCACACTGGAAAATTGCACTGGGGACTCGAATAAACCAGATGAGGATGATTTTTCAAAGCCAGATTAGATTTTTCAAAGCTGATGTTAAGCATTGTGATGATTTTATATGGATGTAGTATTGCAATTTACGGGAATGTTAGCAGAACTGAGATCCAGATGCTCTAAGTACCCTTAACACAACTCTTAAATGAATCATAGAATCATAGAATCATTGAATGGCATAGGCTGGAAAGGACCTCAGAGATCATCTAATCCAAACTCCCTGTCATGGGCAGGGACGCCTCTCAACTAGACCAGGCTACTCAAGGCTCCGTCCAACCTGGCCTTGAACACCTCCAGAGAGGGGGCATCCACAACCTCTCTGGGCAATTATTCCAAAGTCTTACCACCCTCGTACTGAAGAATTTCTTCCTAAAATCTAATCTAAATCTGTTCTCCTTCAACTTAAACCCGTTTCCCCTTGTCCTATCAGTGGATACTCACGTGAAAAGTCCCTCCCCAGCCTTCCTGTATGTTTCCCTTCAGGTATTGGAAGGCAACTATTAGGTCCTCCCGAAGTCTTCTCTTTTCAAGGCTGAATAAACCCAGCTCCCGCAAACCTGTCCCTGGTAGTGAAACGTGCCAATTACTAATGTCCCTCCCTTTCAAAGGAAGTTCCTTTACTGTAATAACGCTTCATAAAAACACAAGTACATATGCCTGTTTATTTAGCGTCTGGGCCTAAAAGTCTCAAACACGACCATTGAACAGGACCAAGAACAGATGGACAGTGCAGTTGCACCCACAATGGGTTTTGTCAGCTCTGCACCCAAAGCACTGCATTTATACCGCACTCATTTTTCGAAGGAGGGTTCCTATGCAGGCTTATATGGCCCTTAAAGGGAAGGCTTTGACATTTAAAAATACTCATTTCTTCCTAGACTGAAATCTAAGCCTGACAGACTCATGGGCTAAATGAATCCCTTAAGCCCTTTGCTCAGGATAAAACTTATCTGAAGCAGAAAATGAAAATGTACAGTGTGCTTTACAAGCTGCTCAAAGATCCCCCGGAAAGTGCTGAAGCAATCAGAATGAATGATCTGCTCCCGTGGATAGGAAAAGTCAGTATTTTAATTGCATCAAATTATTCACCACCAATAATTTGTGAGAAGTCTTTTATGTCTGAGAGATTGAGAGGCCTATCTATGTCTGTTAAAATAAGCTGAGTTTCCTATTATTTTTCTGCGGACACCAAGTTAGCTGTGGTGGTGGATCAAATACAGAGATGGAGGAGCCTGCTGAAGTTTGGAGCTGACAGATACTGTGTGGATCCTTCTCTACTAAAACTCAAAAAAAATTAACAGTGTGGTAGGAAACTGTTCCTTACTAACCTGGCCTTCAAACAAAAGAAAAACAAAGAATCTCCTGCAGAAGACAACCATGTAGTGTATTTTAACATACTAATAATTTATTATCACACACACACACAGAGGATGCTAACACAGCCATTTCTTTGTTATTCTTTCCAGCAGGGTACACAACGTCTTTGTCACCGATTAATCCATCCCTCTTTTCACATTCATTTCTACCCTCACATGACGTGGTTTTGGAGACTTCTGCTTTCCTGAGATTTTGCCAAACCATTCATTGCTGCTGAGGAGGACCAGTGCCCACCAGGTTAATGGAAGGGAGCTCATCCCTCCTCAGTGCTTCTCCACCCCGTGGGGATCTCCATCTGTCTCAACTTGCTCAGCAAAGGCTTTGGGCAACCTCAAAGCCAGCTTTAGCATCTACACTACTGGCTGGCTTTAAAGAGCTCAGCAGGGGAGTTTATATCCCAGGCTATCACATTTAGAATCATAGAATCATTTCATAGACTCATTTAGGTTGGAAAAGACCACTTAAGATCATCGTGTTCAACCAAACTGTGATGCCCCTTACAGATAAGAGGCTGGATTTCTCCTCAATTAGTATTAATGGGGCTTGCAGGGGGTGACACAAGGACAGAATTTGACCCTGGGAAACATCCGACTGTGCCACCTGAAAGGATGAATGTAGGTGTTGATAATCAGCCAGCTTGCCCACACCGTGGGCCATAGATGAGCCTGAGATGTTTCTGTGATGTCTGGGAACGGTCCCTGCTTGACGACTGCTCCTCCTGGCAGGGACTGTCCGTGGCATTTCGTCTGAAGCAGATACGTACAGCATATCCTGCCTTGTGAAACAGTCTGTACAGACATGGCATCTCTAGAAACAGCGAGTGTCCTCTTCCTAAGCTATTTCCAGCTGTGGTTGGCACAAGCGGTGGTTAGCACATTTCCTATGGCTGAGCCTCAAATCCCCCGGGGACGGTGATTGCCACAGAGCAATTTTAGACTCCTTAAGCAGAGCAGCAAGAGATCAGAAAAGTGAAGGAAAAGTCTATTTGGAAAGCTAAGGAAAAGCATCGTACAGCTGGGGCAGGAAAAGCAGCAGCTGAGGTAACTAGAGACATTGCCAGACACAGGTGCAGGAACTAGTAAAGTGATAACAAGTCCCAAAAACAGAGGAGCTCTGAACCTGCAAACACTTCAGGGCTTGTGACTGCTTGGACACAAAGGTGTCAGCATTGCCAGATGCCCCTGACTAAGGCATGTCCCACCAACATGGTGGGATGATCCAGGGAGAGGACTATGTATCTAGCACTGCCTTGCTGCTTGCCTGTAGATGCTAAAGTTTCTGTAAGATTATGAGCAGGTCGAGGGAGGTGATTCTGCTCCTCTACTCTGCCCTTGTGAGATCCCACCTGGAGTACTGTGTTCAGCTCTGGTGCCCTCAACATAAGAAGGACATGGACCTGTTGGAGTGGGTCCAGAGGAGGGCCACAAAGACGATCCGAGATCTAGAGCACCTCTGCTATGAAGACAGGCTGAGAGAGTTGGAGTTGTTCATCCTGGAGAAGAGGAGGCTCCAGGGACACCTTCTAGCAGCCTTCTGGTACCTAAAGGAGGCCTAGAAGTAAGCTGAAGAGGGACTTTTTACAAGGGTGTGTAGTGATAGGCCAACGGGCAACGGCTTTAAACTGAAAGAGGGGAGATTTTGATTAGATCTAAGGAAGAACTTCACTCTGAGGGTGGTGAGGCACTGGAACAGGTTGCCCAGAGAAGTTGCAGATGCCCCATCCCTGGCAGTGTTCAAGGCCAGGTTGGATGGGGCTTTGAGTAACCTGGTGTACTGGAAGGTGTCTCTCCCCATGGCAGGGGTTGCGACTAGATCCCTTCCAACCCAAACTGTTCTATGATTTTATGATTCTGTGACTCTGTGGGACTTTGTATCACTTGGTGCCTGCTTCCCAAATTTATCACTTTGGGAAGATCGCTGTTATCTGTTTGATAGGTATTCTGTGCTGAAGTCATACACATTTCTGTGTGTTTATTTTGGCATTAGAGTTGTATTTTAATGTTTTTTTTGAGGAAAAGCTGATGAAATGGTAGAAATCAGAGTCAACAAATAGATCCATTGTGAATGATTTTTTTTTTGCACTTTTTAAATGGAAAAAATGAATTGCAGGGAAAAGCTTGAAGTTCAAGAGAGCATAAGAATGACCTCACTGGTGTGAGCTGCCCCCTCCCTTGGGAGGGGTGCAGTGCTCAGCCATCAGTCATGCACCGCTGGTGCTCCTCTGTAAGATACTTGACAGAAAATAGATTAGGGAAAAGCCGTGTGGCAGATGCCAGAGACTTTTGGCTCCTCATCCACCTGTTCCCGCTGTGGCTGCAACATCTCTCTCGGCAGCCCTGGGGGCTCTGGGCCTGGGGAAAAGGCATTTTGCAGCTTCCTTGCAAATTCCTCCAGCTGAGAGACAACGTCCTCAAAGCTCCTGGGCACTTTCCCTGGATTGCTCTGAAGTGCCAAGGTACAATGAACTTCCTTAGCCCCTCGCACACAGGTTTTGGGGGGCTTGCATAGTCAGGAATGGCCTCAGCAATGCAGTTTCCCCTGCTTGAGCTCAAGCAGCATCCGCCCCTGCCTCCAAAAATCCGATGGGATCACAAGGACTCTTAAAAAACAGGAATGTGGCCAACAAAGTCTATATTTAAGGTTGCAGCAGAGAGCACCCCCAGCACCAGAAACCTGAGAGACAGTGGAAAGAAGAGGTTGTGGGGAAAGCCTCAGGCATCCCTCAGGGCCATGCCCTTTGCCATCCCTCACAGCGCCTCTCCTCATGGACCAAAAATCAGTACACCTCCCTGCTTCATTGAGCTCAAGCTCTGATGGGAGCCTGGTGAGATTGTAACCAGGCATCTCTCAAGTGCAGGGCAAGGGGAGCTGTGCTGCCAGCAGAGTCAACAGCGGTGCCTAAAGGTGTGAATTTAGGCAAGGATGTGTGTTTGGTGATGGCATGGCATATATTGCTGCCGTCTGGCAGCAAGCTGATGAATACAGCCTCTGTTGTTACTTCTTCCCACTTTCCCATCAGGTTCATGATGCGGGGAATCGCCCCGGAGCCTGAAACAGGGACACTGAAGGAGAGTCTCAGCCTTCCGGAAAAATAACAACAGTAAAAAGCAGGTATAGTGCTTTGCTTTGCAGAGCAAAGCTTGCAGATGTGGCAGCCTAGAGTCTTTGGACCCAGAAGGCATGAAAGAAAATCCCACAGGTTCCTTTAGAAAGAAAAAGCAAGGAAAAGATGGTGGGAGGCACGGAGAGGAGAGGGAAAAATATCAAGATTTCATAGGTTTTAAAGCCAGCTGTTTGATCTTGTGTGGCCTGAGTCATAACTGCTGCGTGCCAGGTGTTGGCAACAGCATTCCTGGATCCCACCAGCAGAAGAGTGGAAGCGGTGGCCAGGGAAAGCACATAGTAAATTTCATAGTTAGCAAGCAGGGAGAAGACAGAAATGTGCTATAATTTATTGGAACCAAAAAATAACACCTACAAGCCACTTTTAATATGAGACAATTTCTAGCTCTTAAAAATTAAAACACAGCTATGTGAATGTCATTAATGGTAAGCCCATAGGATCTTCCATGTAAAAAAAAATTTTTCCATGTAAAAACATCCTCGCTGAAAAGGTACCATGTCAGCATTCTACAGAGATGATTAAAGAAATTCTAGAACGAGCCTCTAAATGTCATCCTGTCATTGTATCAATCACTTAAGGTCCTTGTAATATGCCATGCTTATTAGCATTTTATGCCTTATGATAAAAACGGAAGCATCTCTTGATTTGTTTATGATCTTCTACATAGCCCAAAGCCAAGCAGATCAGCCTCAGCTTAACGATCAGGAAACATCCCGGACTTGTGCCCGTTCTCCTGTGCACGTTTACTCATCAGGAAGGAGGAAACAGTTGCCTTTGACGATCTCATTAATTAGGTCTTAGGCAAACAATCGAGTTATTGTGGTGCCTTGGCAAGCACCGTGTGCTGGCTGACACGTCGCGTGCACGCTCTCCGCTTGCAGGAAGAACTAAAAATATGGATTGACCAGAACTTCAAGTGCGTTCATGGGTTTGCAGATGAACCAGTTAGCATGTCTGAAGAAGTGACTGCTCTTCCCCTGAGCCACAGCAATCAGCTGCCCTCGCTCCGGCTGCCAGCTGAAGCTGGGCTCACCTAACCACAGGTGCTACATTCCTCCAGGCTCTGCCACCTGGCTCCTGCCTAGATCCTCATCTAAACCCAGATTTCTCCTGGTGCATCTTCACCCCGCTGGCATGAAAACCCCTGGCCGCCTGCTGGCTCCTAGTTTCATACGCCAGGGAAATGAACCTCTTTCCTAAGGACTGACAACAATAAATAAAAACTGTGTTTGGCCACATCATAGTAATTGGAGACGTGTTAGCCAAAGTGACAGATGACAGCAATCTGTTCAAACAGCCACTCAAATGGGATTTCTGAACGCGTCTCGCTTCTCCGTCTTCCTCTCTGTGAGGCATTGAGAGTGATATCTCACATGAGAATTTGCAGGGAATCAAAAAATGAGATCATTAGCTCTACCAGCTGCAAGGAACCCCTCGACAACTGCGTTACAGCCCTTTATTCACATAAAGCAGACACAGTCCTAACAATAGCCTACCTTAGGGCTAGAGGTGTTCGACTGTGGTGTCCACTTGAGCAAGCCTTGATGCTGCCACTTTTGAGCACTGGCACTACTTAATTTAGAAACCCTCAGCTTTAAAAGCTTTAAATATGTCTGGTAATGGAGCCACAGCCATATATCCTGACATTCTGAGCTGGCCCGGCTCCATCAGAGCCAAGAGAGCTGTGCCGGCTGGCAGTGGCTTGGAAGCAGAGGACTCAGCCTCGTGGCTGCCTCGTGCAGCTTCTGTCTGTGCAGCAGCATTAAAACCCATGTCCCACCTCCCAGAGAAATGCAGAAAGGGTGATCTCTTCAGACACCATCAGTAGTGATCCATTTCTCTCTTTACACTCTAGTGTTGGTTACCTAGAAGAACCATGGAGAGTTCGTACAAACATTACTGTACAAGGACGCGGGCTGCAGCAGGATTTAAAATTAATTTAGGGCTTAAATTCCCTGTATTCCCCCATAACACCTGGAGATCCTTCCCTGGGTTTTGTCTGTTGCAGGAGGACCTCAAAGGGGCGACCAGGTTCACCATAACGTGCAGCCCATGCAGCTCCTCCAACTGCATATGGGCACTGGCACCTTTAGCTCTCCTTTATTTGGGAATGTGATGGCCGTTATTGTTAATACATCCCTTGGAAGTACACTTCTAAAGCAAGATGGCTAATTTTCAACATACGGTTGCATGATCTCATCACCCACAATAGAAAGCTTTCCTGGTAAGACCTGAGCAGGTTGAAATCATGTCAGCTTCACAGCCACTATGCCAGGCAGAGCAGGAACCCCGCACCGGGTCTCTCCGAGCTTCGGGCAGACTCCCAATCTCCAGCCGCGTTGCCTAATAGTAACAATAGCTCTCGTGGGCTGTGGTGACTCCATCAAATCCAATCAAATTAATTTTTTCCTGAAACAGCTCATCTAAAGAGATGTCAGATGATACCAGAGATGCAGCCCGAACATTGGTCCGCACTGTGTGTGCCGTCACGCCAGCCGTTTTTCCTGGGCAGAGACACCCTCTCTGGTTCTCCCATTGCCCCTGCAAGGTTCCCAGCACAGCAGCAGGGCGTTTTTTATGGACAACAGCAAACACGAAGGAATAAACCCAGGAGGAAGAGTAACTCTTGAAGCTGGTGTGAAAAGGCCGAGTGTACAGCAGACAGGTGGTGCAACGTGTGGCCATGAGACGAGCTCGTGAAAATCGGTGGTGTCCAGCTATGCGAGAGAGGGCAGAGAAATGGTTTTACCTCCAGGACCCCGTTGGAGCTCCATATAACTGTCTCTTGGCATTAGGCAAAGGGTTCCCTTATTTTCTCCCATAATGGTCATAACCAGCACTCTTTTTTCTCCCTTTTCCCATGTGCAAATGTTCCTTAAAATGAGATGCAATTCTTTGTGGAATTACTGAACATACAGGTGCCAGAAAATGAGAGCTTTTCATTAGCAGTCAGTGTAGCCCTCGTACAACAATGACTTTCATAGTTACTTTACCCCATGTATTTGCACAGCAAAGCCCCATTTAACATCTCACTAGGTAACGGCAACTTTCTGCTTCAAATCAGATTACTGGAAGAGTTACCCAGCCATTTTAAGAGATAATAGCTGTAATTAAGGTGTTTCTCATGACGGGTTCCTATTATAATATGGCAGATGATTCTCTGATAGTCTTGTTGGCTGCGTTAGTCACAACTGTTTTCATTAATACTGACACTATTCTCTTGCCATGCAAACAGAAAAGCAGGTTAATCAAAATATTGTGCTGGTTTCCTATGTGAGCCCTTCCTTGGGGCTGATGCTCAATTTGTAGCTTACAGTAGGAATAAAAAGCAGTTTTTGTAAGATGTGCGGGCAGCTTCACTCGTGTTATTTAAAGCAATATTGTGAGAACAATGAGAGAGAATTATTTTATGGAAAATCTAAAAATAAAGCACCGACAAAACTTAAATGTTACAATTTCTAAACATCTCCTCTGATTCCAGTTTAAGTGTCAGTGATGTGAGACCACTGGAGTGTGTTCAGACTGAGGAATGAGGTGAGCATGTGTATTCAGTATTCTGGGGAAAAATTGCACAGGCCAAGGGGCAAGCTGGCATGTGAGCAATTTGGGAGGTTGGCTCAGGAAATTGGGAGTCTCCAGTGACAGATCTCCATGGCGATAGCTTGAGATGAGCGAGCAGCTTGTTGAGACTCAAAATGATGGGAGAAAAGGTTGTGTCTCTGTACCATCATTTCCAGTGAAACCAGTGAAGTTAAATGAGGGTTGAATTTGAGTTAAAAAGCCCTATAAATGTTAATTTTTTATGGGTATTAGTTCTATACAGTCAACTGAGGCTGTCAGAGGCAGCTTCTTTTGAACAAAGTTGTCACAGTAAGTCATCCAGAAAAAAGAACTATGTCAAGTGCCAAAAAGGAGAAGAGCTGAGACAAGCAGGGAGCATGACGAGTGCGCAGGGCATGATCTCATATAACTCATAGGGAAAAGGGAGGCAAAGGAACAGCTTTGCTTTGAGGAAGTTCATGCATTGATTTTCAGATCCAGCAGTTTGACAATTAAACAAACAAAGGGAAAAATCCAACCTTAAAATGACAGATTTGGGAGCACTGTGCATATTGACCACTATTCTTGTGGTAGTTAAATGTCTTTTGGAAATACACCTGTGAAATATGACGATATAAGTCAGTTAATATTGATTTCAGCAGATTTGCATACTATGAAGATACAGAAAACTGTGAATCCCTTAATCTCTGCTTTCTAGAGAAAAACGTGAAAATACTAAAGAAAAATATCTTGGCAAACATTTTCACTCACTTTCTGCATTCAAGTTCTAGTTACCAAGATGCAGGTTCCTAAATAATGTGATATCTGTAGCATTTTGTTGGCAGAAGATGCACTGATCAAACAGCCCCAAACTTTCCTTGCATATCTTCAATATATTTACAGCACAGAAGGCATCGTGGTGTATAAATATTTTTTGGTTTTGTAGGCAAGATGTTTTTATATAATTAAGGCAAAAGAGGTATTTTCGTGTAGCCTTACTGCACGTTGAAGTATGTTTCGAATTTGCAAAATGGTCAATAGCTATGTTTCATCAAAATATATTGCCTATCTATATATCTATAGTATCTTCAAGGGATGAAATCACCAGAACCTGAGACCAAAGAGCCTTACAGATCATTCATTATTGAAGTGAAAATAATAATTAAAAGAAAAAATGTGTCTCTGCCAGCAAGGAACACGTCTTCTCCACAGGAAGTCTCAGAATGCCTGCCTCCTGCAATAACCTTGGCTTTTAAAGGCTAGAGGGTAATAAGACCACAGCTTGTTAATAATTGCCTTGCTGACCTTTGTAATGTGGACTTAAATTCCATTGCATCTCCTGACATTCCATTTTGCCTGGAGAGGACCTGCAGCCCACTTGGGCTGGAGTCCCACTGGGATATGGCTCTCTCCTACGGTCCCTGCAAACAAGGCAGAGTGCATGCCTCTTTTCCTGCTCTCTAGTCGCTGTGCTGGACACAATACAATATCCTTATGGGAATACAGAACTAAATTTTTAAAAAAACTGCCAACATTAAAAAACCTGTTCTGAGTTCTGTATGTAAACCTTTTGTTTACTATGCCAGATTACTTTTTGCCAATGTTTTTTAAAATGCTTTTGTAAACTTACTTACTGAAGTGAGTTACAAATGCTTTTGTAAACTCACTTATTTCAAGCGAACAAAACTAGTTGAGTGAACTTGGAGAGAGGAAGGCTTCAACAAACTCGGTATTAAAAAAAAAATCACAATTTGCACAAAAAAAAAGCAAAATACATTGTGATATGGACATATCAAATTCATTACTGCTTAGTGACTGTTGAAGAAAAACTATTGGCTGTAGAGGATGTGAACAGCATAAGGTTTCAATAAGGATGGATGAAGTGTTGCGTAATTCTTGAAATAAAAGCTGTGATTCTATACAGTCTTTAAAAGATTATTTTAATTTTAGGTTAGAAGTTGCTGTATCTTTGGTAAGGCAGGGAAGGATATTATTGAATTTATACTTGAATAAATGAGAAAAAGTTCTACTGATATCAATGGGCTTAAACAGGGGTGAAACAGAATGTACCTGTTATCATTGAAAAATACAAATAGCATAAAGAATATATATCTACAGGTGGAAATATATTGTAGGGGATGGTACAGAAATTGCTCCCATGTCCAAAGTAATGGAAACTGTAGTTTAAGGAAATAATAATAATAACAATGAGAACAATATAAAGGCTGAAAGAAGAGAGAGAATCAGAAGAATGTACTTAAAGGCATAATTCTTTAGACTAGTAAGTCACATCCTGTTGGAGTTACGACGAAAAGGTGGTTGGCGATGTGTCCCACTGTATTTGTCGTGAATTCTTCAGGATGGAGATAAAGCATGTCTGATAAACCGCAGTGCGTGACATTTCTCTGCTGGCTTCCTATCTGTTGTCCTGCACTCCTGATCACAGCTCTTCCCTCAGATGGAAGCGAGCATCCATGAGTAAAAGTGCGTCCCTGATGGCTCGGGGAGCTGCTGCAAAGGCCTCATTCCTTGTTTATAGTTTTTTTGAACCATTGTAAATCTCTGTTATCGCGGTTGTGATTTGCGTTGCTGCCAGGGTGATAAAAAGCAGTTTTGGAGTTTAAAGCCCTAGTTCCGTGCTGGGGTGAAACACACACTTAGCACTTGTTTCGTCTGTGTGAGCTTATCATCAGTGAAAATAGAAAATGACCTTATCTCTGAAGTTGTGCATGTTCTTAAGTGCTTTATTGAATCAGCATCTCCATCTCTATTTGTGTTAACGGAAGGTAATTATTAAACTGAGTATAAAGGGAGTGTTTCGTTGTACTGCCTTGTGCAAAGAACATAACCAGAAAGACACTTGTAGTGTCAAGTCTGAGTCTGTCATCTGTAGGAGACAGAAATACTGAAATGTGCAGGAGTTTTGCCAGCAACCCTTCCTCTGCAGCTTTCTTGTTGGAAATTAAGCATTATTTGGGCCATAGGTATGGCACTTTCTGGAAACAGTCAAAGCCTTTGGAATAGGGAAATACATGGCACAAATAATGCTGCTGCCATTGGGCTCCAGGATTACACTCATGGCCTGGGAGCAATGCTAAGCTTTAAGTTCAATAAAAGTGTGCTGGTTTGGGCTGGGATAGAGTTAATTATCTTCATAGCAGCTAGTATGGAGCTACATTTTGGATTTATGCTGAAAATAGCGTTGATAACAGAGGAATGTTTCGTTAATGCTGAGCAGTGCTTACACAGAGTCAAGGCTTTTGCTGCTCCTCACCCCACCCCACCAGCGAGTAAGTTGGGAGTACACAAGATGTTGGGAGAGGACACAGCCGGGACAGCAGACCCATACTGACCGAAGGGATATTTGACGCCATATGACATCATGCTCAGCATATAAAACTGGGGGAAGAAGAAGGAAGAGGGGACTTTTGGTGTGATGGTATTTGTCTTCCCAAGTCACTGTTAGGGATGATGGAGCCCTGCTTTCCTGGAGATGGCTGAACACCTGCCTGCCCATGGGAAGCGGTGAATGGATTCCTTGTTTCGCTTTGCTTGCATACGCAGCTTTTGCTTTACCTGTTAAACTGTCTTTATCTCAACCCACGAGTTTTCTCACTTTTACCCTTCTGATTCCCTCCCCCATCTCAGCCAGAGTGAGGGGTGAGCGAGTGGCTGGGTGGGGCTGAGCTGCTGGCTGTGGTTAAACCACAACAAAAGGTTACAAGTATTTACGAACTTTTACAGATTTAAAAAAATAAGCATGTGCTTAAGAGTTTTGCAGTCATTAGGCTTCTGTCCTTCCAGTTTTTCAATTTATGGAAACCTTGTATATTATTTCAGTTTGGGTTGGAAGAAAGGCTTCCTTCAGAAGTGATGTTATTCCATGGCTGCATCCTGGAGGTGATATTATTTCCCGCTGTGTGTGGTTTCCCCATGAGAAGGATCTACCACGTTTCATTTCCTGGCAGATCTAAACCCTGCAGCTGATAGGCATCACAAAACCTCTTGCCGTTTGATGTGTTTTACATAAAATGGCTACTACGTACAGTCTGCCAGCCTGTGGCAGATGGCTCTTCGCACATAACACATAGACTTCAGTCTTACTGAATTTCTCTAACTGCTGTTTTTTATTTCTGCACAAATATACTGTCATCCATCCAATATTTAAATGCACAAACAAAGCACAACACTCACCAAAGTAATGACTTCATGCGTAAGGCGACCATCAGAAGCACCTGGTAGCTGCGCTCTGAGAGCACTGACACGACGTTTTTAAGGAGATGCTTCTCCCTGTCCTAGGGGATGGGCAGGGCAGCGTTTCATGGGGGCAGGAGAAGAACAGGAACCCCTCTTCTGAGCAGCTGGTGTGCTCATGGGCAAAGACATTGCTAAGGGGACCCACAAGCAGCGGCGGCGAACGAACACCACAAATAGAGTGGTGGAGTGGAAGGATACTCCATGCGGATCCCACCACCACGTCTTCATGCAGCCACTCTCCAGCCCCCACCCAGCAGCACAGACACACTTCTACGAGGAGCAGCAGGTAAATGTCACAAGGGAAACACAACCACGAGCACTCTCCTGGCTACGGGTTCATTTTAAGCCCAAGACACAAAGCCAGTTCAGATTTCTGGATTTTCCCATCCTTGTTCACGTCGCAGTGGTTGAGCAGGATCTGGCGGAACTTGTCCAAGTCCACCCCGCTAATGCTGGGCTGCAGGCAAAGAGAAAAACGGTGCTGAGAGAGAAAACAGCTCTGGATTTCCCCAGCCCTACGAAGAAGCACGCCGTGCAGCGGCAGGAAATCCACCTGAGGAGGAGCAACCAAACGGCCTGACTCCACACCAGCTCATATGAGGTGGGGAAGTGAACAGAGAATGGGGAAAGGATGCCCTGCAAAAACAGAAGAGGTAATGGGACTGTGAGCAACTGTGGGGAAACACAACACAAGTTTTGCACTTAGCCAAGGCCATCAGTGTCTGATCTGTATCAAACAAAAGTCTGCAGAAAGTTATGCAACACAAATCACTGCAGTACTGGACCTGTGCTTTCATCTGGTTTCCTCTCTCAAACTGCTACACGAGGAGTGATGTGGCATTTCTCTATTTCGCAGAGCTATGTATTTCACAGAGTTTTATGTAGTCTTATTCCTATTCTTATACTTATCCATAGAAATAATAGCTAATATAGTCTTATATGGTCTTATGCCTACTCCTATACCTATCCCTGTATCAGTTAGGCTACTATTTTACAGGCTAGCCAGCAACTTAAGTTGATCAAATGAATCTACCTTAAGTGGATCAAATGAACGGATCAAAATGATCAAAAGTGGATCACCTTTACAGGCTACACTGTCTCTGTATGGCCCTAATGCTGTACCACTTCCTCTGCTTCCCACCATCTCAGGAGGAGATCGAATTCACATGCACAGCTTGCGGTGCCCAAGGATGATGCTGATGAAGGCCCTTAGGGAAAGTACAACCTTCATTCCTTTGAATGCACATGCACAGCACAAATCCAGCACCCTGCCTGTCCTCACACCCTTCCGTGCACACCACATGGCCATAACATACCTACACAAGCAGCCATCAGCATGCAGCTGCAGTCTCCGCTCTCTGCTAAACAGACACGGGAGCATAGACATCCCTGCCTCGGGTCACAATGTGTGGAAATGCAACAGCTCAGGCTCAGAGGGAGCCAAAGACCAGTCTATATTTGGATCAAAAACTGTATCTTGGACTGCATCTGGAAACTCAAGGTAGCCCGATGTAGATGGACTCCACTGTCTGTAAAAAACTGGTGACACACTGGGCATGATATTCTTGATTAGAAGTAGAACTCAAGTCATTTTCAAGTGCAGCTATGTGATGAGCTAATGAACCATGAGGTCGTGTGGATAAGGACCATATTTATAGTGAAAACAGAAGAAAGGACTTCTCATGACCAATCCACGTCGATCAGTTTGTGATGTTGTAACATCTGCCTAATTCAGAGTTGAAGCCAGGATGGACCTTTCTTAAATAGAGTTATTGAGTGAAGGTGTTTTAATTTGTCAGGCAGAATTTCTCTGGTATGGTGAAATGCTCCACAGTGTTTATGCTGAGACCATGACATCCATATCTGCTGCTTATCAAAGTGAAATTTTACTCTACCTTCTCAGTAGCCTTTATATTTAAATAACTTTACCAAAACAGTCATCTTCCTCTTGGAAACACAGGGTATATAACAAGTAAAAAGAGCCATGAAACTACCTTGACCAGTTCCATCATGTCTTTGACAAACCCGTCCACTTCTGGGCCTTCGAGTGCTCCTGTTTTACTCTGGAAGATGAAAGAAACATCTAAATGCTCCAGTAAGTCAAAACCACAATAATGTTTACTGGTCAGTAGGTCCACTCAGTCACCAAGCTTTGTAGCATAAAGATCACAGAATCGTACAACGGTTTGGGATGGAACGGATCTTAAAGGTCATCTAGTGCCACCCTCCCCAGTCATGGGCAGGGACACATTCCACTAGACCAGGTTGCTCAAAGCCCCATCCAACCTGGCCTTAAACATTTCCAAGGATGAGGCATCCACAGCTTCTCTGTGCAACCTGCTCCAGTGCCTCACCACCCTCAGAGTGAAGAATTTCTTCCTTAGATCTAAGATTCTTTCCTTTTTCCCAAACCATCTCTTCCCCTCAGATGTAAGAGCAACATCTTCCACCCATTTTGTGGGGCTTGCTGTCCATCACCCTGAGGGAGTTGTGTGACTTTCAGAAGTGGCATTGAATCTCTGATTTCCAACAGGCAGTTAGGTGGTCATGCCTATCCTGGGCCAGACTCCCTAAATAACCCTTGCCTCATTACTGGAAGGGGTTTTATTTTTCGAGGTAATGGTGATGCAGTTTCCAAACTGTCAGAGACTGTGACAGCTAAGACACCACCTCCTCTACATCCCTTGCATCTCCTGCAGGGAGATACGCTGATGCAGCAGCGCTGGCCATGACGATGGAGAAAGTCAACATGGGTCCTTTGCCATGAGGTCCACACATTGAAGGGTCTGGGGTGTGAGAAACGTGTTCAGACCAGAGGGGAGCCTCTGAGCGTTGCTCCTCTCTATCCCCACTTTACCCCCAGCCTGGCACCTGAGTCCCTCTGGACCTTGGGCTTGGACACAGCTGCAGCTACTGAGTGACCCCCACAGCACCCACCAGGAGGAAGAAGCCTGAGCAGCCTATGTAAAATCTGTGTCATTTAAAGACCGCAAGAGAACAGCCTCTGGGACTCACAACATCGTAATGTGCAAAGATCTTCTCAAAATCTCTCCTCCTTTCTTCTGTGGTGCAAGCCTATATGTGGAGAGGACATGAAAAAGAAAAAGAAAAAATGAAAAGATTCAAGTTTAGGCCCAGGTTACCTTGGCTGAAAGAGACAAGATTGAAGCATCAGAAAATAGCGCTACTTACGTCCATTTTAAATTGAAGAAGGAAATTTTCCTGGAGGGCCAGAATCCTGGAAGCAGAGATTTAAATTACGAACTTTCCACTTTATCATCTGCACACAAAATATTCTAAACTCTTGTGGTTCGTCGAACAAAGAGATTTTACATCATAAGTCTTCAAAAAAGAAAATAGCCGGCAGGGTTATTTACTGAGGGCTGTGACATGAACACATGCCTCCCGGCCTGTCCGGTGGGGAACGGCCGGTGCCCTTCGGCTCACTGCAAACATGTTCCTTAGCACCATTGCTTCTCCCAGAGCACTTCTGGTGGTCCAGCACAATGGTGGTGGTCAGCCTCTGAAGCAATAGCTACTAGACAATCATTCCTCATAACTGGATCACTGCGTCGTGTTAAAGGAAGGAGTAATTTATCACTGACTGTTGGAGGGAGAATTGGTGGTTGTAAAAGTAAAGGACAAAGCAATACTGGCCTGAGCACCGAGACTGGCCAAATTCCTCTCCTTCCCCCTCCTCCCTCCCAAAGCCCCTCATAGAGCTGATAAAAGCTCTTCTCCCTCCAGCTGCTCTGCTACCCTTGATGGATTTCAAGCCTGCGACACAGGGCGTGCTGAGCTGTGTCCACACGCTGGAGGGTTGGGGTGTGAGAAATGTGTTCAAACCAGAGGGGAGCCTCAATTGCCCTGGGTGATGGGGCAGTAGGGAACCACATTTAAGAGGAAAACACAAGGGCAAATCCCTTTATTCTCCATTCTACCTCTATCTCTCTCTTCACACATTTAGTAGTCAAAGGGAACTGCCACGTGCACTGCAGTTATCTGTGCTGGCATTCGTCGTGGTCCAAGCAGAAAGTAACAGCGGCAAACCAGCACCTCTCTCCTCTCATCCCGCAAACCAGTGCTTTAGGACTGTACCTGCATGTTTAAAGTCCCATGTGGTCATGGCACATACATTTACAGACAGAGCTGTACTCACTACCTGTATGCAGTGAAAATAATATAAAAGCCTCTGAGGTATCAAGGACAGAAAAGAGCCAGAGGCCCGTGACTGAGTCCCCAGCTTCATTCACAATCGTCTTCACCTTGTCTGTCCAAATCCTTTCTTGCTGCCATTGGTAAACTCCTTTGTGGTCGCACCTTTATTCCTCAAACAGGCAGCAAAATCTCTTTGTGATCCCTGCCGCTCATGATGATGTGAAATAAATGCACGTCTGTGACCCTGCTGAAGGGGATTGCCATACTTCTTTTGGAGTAGCAGTGCCACCAGCTGCTTTGTCACCTCCTGAGGAGCATTGCAGAGGTAGCACAGATCGTGCCAGAGCATATTGGTGATGCACGAACAGGTCCTGGAATTGCTCGCAGTCACCAGCTCTAGGTTCTCGGACCATCATGATGGGGACTGTGTGTTAGAGACCTGGGATACCTACATCAGAGTAGCTGATTTAACTTGAAAGCAGATAGGATTCAAATGCACGTCCTCAGAGGGGGTCATCACCTTGCCTGGATCTGCCACCGCAAGCTGAAAAAATCCCATCAATATTGTAAAATCCTACCTTGCCAGGTCATTGAGGTCCAGCCGCCCATCTTTGTTTTTGTCAAAGATTTTCATCTAAAGGGCAAGAAGACAGAGATAAAATAGATAGGCCATGAGGAGGACACATAGACAAAAAAGCCAATATATATTTTGCTCTGCCCCATACCCTCACCTCTGCTTGCTCAGGGTGCTTGCCCGAGCCCCCGGAGGCACAGCGATTGTCGCTAGCACCAAGTGCAAGGGTGGCACAAGGGCATAGCAAAACTTCCCTGCCTTCTGACAGCAACAGCCCAAGCAATCAAACACCAGCACTGCTCCCTTCCCACCTTACACAGGGATAAAGACAGGTCTCCAGCAAACGCCTTAAGAAACTAAATACTGGCCTTGCCATGGCCCCTCAAAACAAATACCAAAAATAAAGGGAATTTCTAAACACCTTCAGCCTGACTCCATCCTTATCTTTGACTGTTGCTGTGGCTAAAGAGCAGCTGAGGTGCAAATGTCACCTTCTGATAGATACTCAAGTCAGGGTTTTATGCCACTAGAGCCGGTGGGCTTTGCTTGGCTGAAAGCCTGCCCTCGGAAAGCGCTAAGACTGGGAAGAAGATTCAGGCTGCCAACGTCAAGAGGTTAATCTGTGTGAATACAAAACTTATCCTTTCCTTAATATTATCTTTTTCCTTACTACGCTCTTTACGATGAGTCACCACCAGATTTTATTTATTTATTTATTGTATTTGGTACTGTGTTTCTCTGCAAGGCACAAATAAGAGTCTGTTACAGGGAAAGAGGAGGAGATGTTTAATGGGTTGCAAACCTGAATAACTCATGTCTCAAAGTTCTAGAAGAACTGTATTTCACATTGTAGTGGGGAGGGAAAAATTAATATTTTACTAAGATGGGTGGCCATTCTTTGTCAGATATTCAGTAATGGCATATGCATTAATCTCACCTTCATGAATCTCATTTGCTTATTTAATGGTTATAAGTAACCAGGTCACTACAAATCTTTGGTGTAATTGCACATCTGCTGGAGAAGCTCCATACCAGTCCCCACCTCAAGAGGCTTAGAGGGAGAGGATCACCCTCTGTGACATAGACTGACCGTGTGGGAGCTCCAGGGAGAGCCAGCGGCAGGTCCCAAGCACTTCCCCGCAGTGAAACTGGGGCAGAGCCTGACATGTGCATGAGGAGAGATATTATTTGGAGACCTGCCATTTCTCAGGGAGCCCTTGCATAAACACGATGCCTGTTTTGTCAGCGCTGCCTCCTCACTGCCCCTTGCTTAAGGGAAGGCAGCTACGCTGAGGATGGCAAGTCTATGGCAACTCTGGTTTAGGTAAGATTCAGATTCAGGATTTTATTCCATTAATTATTCTGAGTGTTTTACACTATAGGGGTTTGGATGGGATTTTTGAAGAGCACTTGGTACAGGCCCACTTTTCCTCCTGCTGAAAGACAGTGTGAAACTCGTATGCATGATTGAAGGCCCATATTGAGATCTTTGGAGAAATGACATCCTGAGAGCGATGTGGGCGTTCAGTGGCACAAGGAGAGCCACACTCCCATTTCACTGGCCTCTGCTGAGCATGTGCTCTGTACAGAGCTGCTGAATGACAGAAGAAAGACCTCTGAATCTTCTGAGATGGAGAGATGAACAAAGTTGATGAACCACCCTGAGGACTTCTCTCATGCTGCATCAGTCCAAGTCCAGCTTATCTAACTTCCTCCCTCCTGCCTTCTGCCCCATCAGTTATCTCACTGCCATATGAGACTTTTCCCTGGTCTCTGCTGGGGTCACAAAGGACAACGCTGGAGGCAGGGATGGGAGCAGGAGCTGCCTTTGCTGGTGCCACTGAGGGGAGAAATGTCCATGCAATGACAGCCTCCTGCTGCCATCAGAGAAACAAATCTGAGCTTTCAGTTCCTGGCTGATACAGGAGTTTATACTGCAGGCAATACAAAATGGTTAGTGTTCCTTCTGGAAGTAACTCATTCCAGATAAGATTTTAAAAGCCTCTCTCCAAATGGGGCATCAGTGCCTACCCCGGTTTTGTTGGTTGTGTGAGGAGAGAGGGAGATACCCTTACTGGCTCACTTTGGCAGACTCTCCACTGCAGGTGGCTTTGCAACATCCTGCTCATGCTATTACTCTGAAAAATTCTCCATAAAGGAAGCTTATGGTGACAAACCCCTATTTAGCCAGATAGAGCAAGTGCCAACATTTGGGTGGTGGGAACACCATAGTCCCTAGGCTTCACAATAACTTAAGCGCTTTTGAAAATGTCGCCCTAAATCTCTCTGTTTAGGCCACCGAGGAGCATTAGTTATCCACATGGTCACCATAGAAGAAGTCACCATAAAGCAGCGTGCCTGCTGTGGTGGGAGAGGACAGTGTTTGGTGGGAAGCATGAGGCGAAGCTTGTTGTTGCTGCAGCTGGCAGGGACATGGCGGCCCGGGGCAGAGCAACTCTGGCTGAAGGCACTAGCCATATCTTCACCCAAAGATACAATGTCCTTACCAAAACACACTAAAACATATTGCCTTTAGCGCTCGTTGAACTTCATCCGGATTCTCCTACCTTTCTGAGTTCCTGAAAGTGTTTTTTATTTTCTCCCATTTTCTGTGTGTCTCAGAAGTACTCTCTTGAGACTAAAAGCTGATGTTTCAGCCCAGACCTTGTATTCAAGAGTCTCAGATATGTTTTTCCCTCTGTGGTGCCTCAGGAAAGCAAACAGAGCTCTGAGAGAAGTTCAGCTCTGTGACCATGAGGTCCTGACCTCCATACAAGCTCATTGATAAACGCCTATAATTGCTGACCATGGTGGCAGCTTCTGGGACCAGGACAGACCTATCTGGTGGTTCCCAATCCAAAAGGCAGACACAGGCTCATTTTTTATTTCACATAGGCCTGTCTAAGACAAGCCATGAGTTTCTTTTTCAGTGAAACATCTAAAGTCTCATCTCCTTTTCCACAGAAAAAATAAATAAGCACTCTAGCATAGCTCCTCTTGCCTTGGGACTTTGAGTATCCCACCTGCCCTGCATCTGCTCTACTTTATGGGTGCAGCAAGTTTTCCTGGTTTCAGAAATCACAAATAGCCATGGGAGGCTGAAGAGCCTTGTGCACCCTTAGTGAAACAGGCTAGATTAGAGGTGATGGTTTAGATGTGAAAGTCTTTCTGCTTCATTATCAATTTTCTGAACCAGCAGATTCAGAACTTTCAACTTTATCCATTTCTGAACCCTTTACAATATTCCAGCGGTAGCGCAGACCTCATTAGAATACATTTAACTGCAGAGATAATAGTTTCCTTAGTGGAACGTTTAATGAAAAGCAACATCCCCAGTCAATTTGCTTCGTTTGCACCCTATCTTTGAGCTTAACATTAAACTTTCAGTGGTTGACCATGTCTACTTACAGCTAACCAGATCCTCTCTCTGACCACCTTCACTCGGTTCTGCTTTTGCAGTATGAAGAGAGAATCTCTGTGTTTTCAAATTGTTTGGCCTTTTTCTGCAACAATTATACTGAATAAAATTTTGTTTAAAAACAATTTTGGTTGTCCATAGCAGTCAACTGAGAGAAAATAAAGATCTGGCTGGAAGAACCAGGCTGAGCTAATTCTTGTCTAGTGACTTCCACATGAAAGATGAAAAATATGCAGGGAAGATGGAATAGTGTTCACTGAATTAGTTCCAAGTACCACAGCTAATAAGATAGACCTAATCCTATTATCTGAACAACTGGAGCTCATGCATATCCACTACATGGCAATCTTGGGATGCATTATTCTGAAAAAGCCTGGGGAAATGTTTATTAATTAAAACTTTCAAATTTCAAGCATTGATCTGATCTGCTAATTGTGTACATAAGTACACAAAGAATGACAGAGGCTATCCACCCCATGTGATGAAGTATACATCATGGGAGAAACAGATATTTGGAATTGTTATGAGATTGTTTCTAATTTAAACTTTTGCCTTTACACATCATCTTGATACATTAAACTTGATGGATTTTCAGTTCACAGTCTTGAAAGGTATATTTATGCTGCCAGGCTGATAGGAAACATCTCGATGCGGTTAAGGATAAGGTCTGGCAACTTTAAATAGCACTCAGTTTTACTAAAAGCTTTGTTGTGTCCAGCAGTGTGCTTTACAAAATGATGCATTTATTTTATGTGTTTTAAAGTGTTTGCACAAATTAATTCACTGACATTTTAATGGCAGTGCACCAGGGAAGTCTTAGTTCTGTCGATTTGAATGTAGTCCGTGTACGAGACCTGAGGCAGACAGGAGCATAAGCAAGAGCTGGGTTTGCAAAATAAAAGTTATTACATCTCGAGTTTTTAAGTGCAAAATCAAAACTGCCATTGGCTTTGAATTCAGCAAAGGAAATATCTCTGTTTCCCCAGTCCAGTGTTGTAAAGAAGGCCACTGAAACACCAGGATATGACAAACACACACATGCTTTGAAGAGCAATATAAGATTATAAATCTGAACTATTTTCTGTGACAGAGATAAGGGGAGAAGTAAACAACCAAAATAAATAGTGCTGTGCTTAGCGCAGCCACTAAAGCCTGCTTTTAAACCTCTTTCTGTCTGGGTTCTCTGGGCGCAATAAAGCGTTTTATCCCTCGGGTGAAACACAGAAAGAGTCAGCTCCTACCTGGCAGCCTACTCTCACAAGTATATACGTTGGGGGCATCTACAACTAGCAGCTGTAACTAAAGTTGGCCACCAAGTACAAAAGTTATTAAGAGCGTATGAAGACAGGCAGGTGCCCGAGCTGCAGGGCTGCCTATGGCTTCTTTCCTTAAGGAAGGACGGAGACCGAAGGGTTTTGCAGAGCGACAGGAGGGCCCTGTGGCCAGTGAGCAACCCTGAGGAGAAAAGCTCAGTGCTCTGCCTGACCAGATTGCCTGTGTAATCTATATGAGTCTTTTAGTGCAGGATTTCTGAGAGCATTTGGTTCCGGAAACACAAGGCATTATCTATCTGCCGGGGTTTTCAAAAGCCTGCAGGCTGCTGAGTTCTGGTGGTTTTGATCTTCAGAAATGAAGTTTGAGCTTAAATGGGGTTTTCTGCTTCCCCTGGCTTATGCTACAGCAATTGTGGCACAAAACTGGAGGTAACAGCACCACCGGGATTAAGTCTAGAGGGGACATGGGAGGCAAATTTCCCTCCATTGTATTCACCAGCTGGGTGGGTCCTCTCTTTATCACACACAGCAAAGCAACAAGAGGAATCGCACCCACCCAAAGCCAGGAGGAAGCTTTCTGGGGATGGGGGGCTCCCATAGTGGTGGCTGGGGACAGCAGGTGTGATCGTTGCGGTGTCAGTGCATCACTGGAGATGCAGTCTCTTGGGGTTCACGGCATCCTTGCAGAGCCAGCTGGGAGGAGGCCAGCATGGAGCACTACGGGGAGAAGGGATGTACAAAGACTGCTGCTTTAGGCAACCACTCCTATCGCATTTCTAGGGCTTTGTAACATTTGCTCAGTGTGTTAACAAACATAACACACTCTGTTTAGGCTTTTGTCAATACAACAAGGATTTGTTTTTCCATTATTACACCGTTTCTCTGGTGTCCATAAGAGACTTCATTAACACAGATAAGCTAGCTTGGCCAGTAAGATTTTAAGGGGGTAAATCACCTGGATTTTCTGTGCTCTGACTTTTATTTCCCTACATAAGTACACCAGCACTGGCAATGAGCACAGACAGACAGGCTTTCACAGCCAAAGAGTTGACCACACTGGGCCTCCAGCATTGTCCTTGCAGAGGGAACAGGCAGCAGCTACAAAGGCATCAGAAATCCCCTCAATGTACAATAAAGGCAGTCCACAATGCATACTCTAGCACCCAGATCGTCTTCAGAAAGAGGTCAACATGTTCCCTTTTGCACTGAGAAGATGAAGAGCCCTCAGTTAGCCAGTTGGAGGCTTGCACGTAGGGGCAGTGACTGCTCAGGGTACATAGCTCAGTCCCCAGGAGAACCCTTGCAGATAAGCACAGCAAAACCCTGGAATCATTACAGCTGGGAGGATTTCTATATTGCAACCAAGCACAAAAACAGGCTGGGTGGAGAATGGATTCAGAGCAGCCCTGGCGAGAAGGACTTGGGGGTGTTGGTTGATGAGAAGCTCAACATGAGCCAGCAATGTGCACTTGCAGCCCAGAAAGCCAACTGCGTCCTGGGCTGCATCCAAAGAAGCATCGCCAGAAGGTCAAGGGAGGTGATTCTGCCCCTCTACTCTGCTCTTGTGAGACCCCACCTGGAGTATTGCCTTCAGCTCTGAGGCCCTCAACATAAGAAGGACATGGAGATGTTGCAGTGGGTCCAGAGGAGGGCCACGAAGATGATCCGAGGGCTGGAGCACCTCTCCTATGAAGACAGGCTGAGAGAGTTGGGGTTGTTCAGTCTGGAGAAGAGAAGGCTCTGCATAGACCTTGTAGAAGCCTTCCAGTACCTAAAGGGGGCCTACAAGAAAGCTGGAGAGGGACTTTTTACAAGGGCATGTAGTGCTAGGACAAGAGGCAATGGCTTTAAACTGAAAGAGGGTAGATTTAGATTAGATATAAGGAAGAAAGCTTTTACAATGAGGGTGATGAGGCACTGGAACAGGTTGCCCAGGGAAGTTATGGATCCCCCATCCCTGGAAGTGTTCAAGGCCAGGTTGGATGAAGCTTTGAGCAACCTGGTGCAGTGGAAAGTGTCCCTGGCCGTGGCATGAGGGTTGGAACTAGATGATCTTTAAGATCCCTTCCAACCCAAACAATTCTATGATTCTGAGTCTCTGGAGCTAAGATTTCATCCTCAACCATCTGTATCTACTAACTTTCAAATGCTGTAGTTTAGGACCAGTGCTCGTTGAATTATTAGCCACTGCGTGTACATTATCACCTCCCTAGAATTTTAGCTTGTGGGCATAGATGGTATGCTGGCTTGGGGTGTGTGTGGGGGTGTTATTCTTTATATTTTTCTAAAATATAATAATGCTCAAATTAAAGGACATTTTTATTCTCAGTCTGACATTATCAACATAAGGCAATGAAAAAAGTGAATGTCAGTGTTCCATCTGTGACTGTATCAGCAATATACATAACTTAATTTACTGAAGTTTGCCTCAGTAATGAGCTTTCCCTGCATGTGGCTTGTAGACATTGGGATTACGAACTAGAAGTGGTGTGCTACTATCTGGGAAGCTACAAACTTCCAGTGTTCCTATGAACAAGGTAACAGCATAAGCCAAGATGCAAAAGCAGAGTGAGAATTTTGTTCTTACAGAAGAAAAAAAGGCTGAATACTTAATTTCATTAGAAATTATGCTTTAAATCTGGCACATATTCTGGTATTTACAATATTCTGCTTAAGTACACAGCTGCGTGCATGCACAGGTACGGAAGTTGCCTCTCATGATAAAATGTTGTCATATTCACAAGTAAGCTAGATATTCATGGGATGAAAATTCCGCAGGACCTAGAAGCCTAATAACAGCTTGACTTTAGGGGCTGAGGGGAAGTGGGGAGGGATCGGGAAAGGTTGTCATCCTCCACGGACCCCTTCTCGTCATGGAGCAGTAAGGGGGCAAAATTTTGTTTCTCCAGCTTGTGTTACTTCAGGAAGGCAGAATATTCTCACCATGCTACTAAACATCTTAATTTTCAGCTATACCCAGCCTGTCTCCCGGAGCACACATTGCAGTATCCCTGGAGTGCCTTCTCACCGCCCGGAGAGGCTGAGAGCAACACAAGTCCTCGCTTCTGCCTCCGAGCACCTGCTCCTTGCCAACAGCTCTGGGTCTATGTCCAGGGGAAGAAGACAAACTCACCGACTGTTTTCAAGGGTTCAGAACTGCACTTGACTACGTACCTTCTCACCCCAGTTGGTGCATGTAAATAAATATTAATACACACTTAATGACTATTAATACAAACACAGATGTATGTAGACATGAAAACTAGCAAGAACTCTGCCTGCAAAGGGGCTTCCTCAGCACTGGGCTGATACTTTAATTCCCTCATAAAGAGTCTTTAGAATTCAAATGCTCTTCTTTTTTGACTTTCCCCAGAGGCTTTAGTACTCTTGAAGATGATTTGATTTAGCAGACTCACAGGGCTTGTGCAATGCCAACGTGTTCACTACCCGTTTTCTTTCCAAGGGTTCATCACTTGTTCATTGAATCCCTGATCTATATCAGTGTTCTCTGAAGAGAAGATGTCAAGGTCACAAGGAAACAGAATAGCCTCTCAAGAAATGGCTTCTAAGCAACCTGATAAAGTGATGTTCCTTTCAGGAGACAACCAATCTCTTCCAAAAGAAATACTTTCTCCCTCTTCCCATTTTTTTTTCAATGTGATGTAAGACCGTTCATAAGTAAGTGGCAAGTATTTAGCATGCCCTGGTTGGTATGATATCTGTTCACCCCTCTCACAAGCTAAAGCTGCAAATACCCAGTACAGAATCATAAATTGCCTTTTTTGTTGTTGTTTTTCATGCCTGGGCTAGCTTCTTTAAATTGATAGTTTCTGTCTTTTCCCCTTTATCCTATCTCCAGAAGGCTCTAGGCTTCACTCAGTATATCAGTAGCTGTTTAAGATGTGTGCAGTCGGCTGTGGATGTACAGAAAAGAGGGCAGAGATCTGTAAAGTCCTATGGAGAGAGATGGGTTTACAGCTCCTTGGGACACAGCTTATTTCAACTGAATATTATTACAGTGGCACTTGAAAGCCCCGAGTAGGATAGATGGGCCACCCTGAGAGACCCTGTAGCTGTGTGCAGCAGAAATAGGTGCTTGTCCCCAAGACCTTGTGCTCTAAATGGAGAAAAGAGTGGGAGCAAAGTAAAAGGAGAGAGAAATAGAAATATTTCCACTCTGTGGTAAAGGGATTGGTGCTTCTGGTTGCTGACAATACAACAGAAAGTCTGTGAAAGCCTCAGGAATGAAGTGTAAGGGCCACTGTCCCCCTGTTTTCCCAGACAGTGGTGATGGTGGCAGAGTCCCGTCAGGACTCTGCTCTTCCACAGCTCCCCACCCCACGTGGAAAGCTGAGAGAGAAAGCAAAGGGCTCTTATCGCTCTGGGCTTTGACATCATACTTTTGCTCTTGAGTTCTCGAGTCACTTCTCCCTTTTTAATCCCACACTGCAAATGTAAGACTGAATCTTTCTTCCCTCCTTGTGATTTTGCCCTCCTACTTCAGATAAGACCCCACGCAATCATTCCGTGCAGCGTATCTGCTACTATAGGGTTGCTGTCCATCTGGATAATTTCCCGTGAGATACAGGATTCATATCCTCTGTTTTACTACAGGATATCACAGGGTAAGATTATGCGTATTGTAATTTCACACCTTGCCTTAGCTCTTGGGGTCAGGTGTGTTTGTAAACAACCTTGATCGTCAGTTTATAGCAAGGAATCGCAAGGGAAAAAAAAACTCATGTGCCATATCCTTATTTTCTAATAACCATGAACATTCCTGACTCTTTCAGCATTGCAGCTTTGCAAACTTTCCTCACGAGCCAGACTTGCATTTCAGATCATAGATTTCCCCAGATATGCAAAGAATCTTTCCCCAGATCAAATCTTATCCTGTAGCATAGAGACAAAACTGCCTCTCCAAAGATACAAAAGCCAATCTATAAAAAACCATGAGAATAGAAACCAGACCTCCTGGCTGCCAGCCCCGGGCTACATTGATATCTAGCTGCATTGGGGCAGTGGAAATCGCAGATCTTTCTTGGGAAATTATGGGAAAGGGAAAGGAGTTGGAGGAAATGAACTGCCCGATGTCTACAAGCTTCGGCTCATCTATTCCCCAGCACCTGCTCAGAGATTAGCCACTGGGGATGGAAACCTTAATGGTGCAGCATAAAAGCTATTTGCTATCTGCAAACACTACCAGAGAGATTTTTGCTCTAGCTTCTGGGGTTTTATTGTTTTCAAGCTCTGCCAGTTGGAAAATCATTTCTGTAGCTTGCATTCTTCTTCCTTCACTGTCCTATAAATATGAAAAAAAAAAAATCTACACTCCTCTATAATGGTACAGTTTTTCACTCTGCTCTAAAGGGTCACATTTCTAGGCATAGATGCATCACACATACATAACACAGTACTGCAAAATATGCAGGCAGCTCCTTGTTTGCTTGCATACCAAGCTGGTTTTTAGGTACAAACAGACTGTGCCAAGAATCAAGGCAGTCCCATCTGAAAATCATTTAGAAAATTGCAATGGTAGATGTCTGCTAGTGAAACCCAAATGATACCCTTGAGAATGACATCAGAAACGAGCTTTTTTTTTTTCTTTTCTTGTTTTTAGACGGTTAGATATAATAAGTTATTGTGAAATCCAGGTGACTGATTCTAAGCTTACACCAAATATTATGTTGCTGATTGCAGGATAAAAGCTATATTGTGAGAAGGCAGGGAAAGAGTTGAAGCTTTCAACCTCCCAGCCTTTCAGGGAAGCAGCAGGGAGCCAGCAAGGCTTGCTGGGCTTCGCAGAGCAGAAGAGCTGGATACCTGCATGTCTTGGGAGCAAAAGGGTTTGCTAAGAGGGAGGAAGGAAAGGAGCTGGCGAATCTGGCCAAGGCTGAACGTACCCTGAAGAAGGATGCACCTCAAATACTTTTTTTTAAAATAGATTTAGGGCTCAGTTTGCTTTGGTGTAAAGTTGAGCTCTTTTCTCGTAATAAACAGTTAATCTCAGAGCAAAAATATACAAAATGCTGTTGACAGCTGATGTCCAGTGCAGTGCAAAGAAACAGCAGCAGCATGTGCTAACTTTCCACAGGGACTTCTTGGAGAAGATACTCCTTTGAAGAGGGCATTTATGGACCTATCAACATTGACTCTGAAGGAGATTCTTAGGCAGGACTATGATCTAAACAATATTGACACAATCTTTTCTTACCATGGTATCAGTATATTCTTCCAGCTTTTCTTCAGCAACTGTCTTGTTATGCTGCAAAAAGAGATCTCGCAAGAAATCCTGTAGTAAGGAAAGAGACGAAGTTTACTCTTTAGAGTAAATTCAAGAAACAACATTAAGAAATTTGATCCAAATTCGGCAGGGTTCATGAATCTAATTACACATTCCTGATTAGTGCTACTGTCTTCAATTTCACATAAAGCTCACATATTCTTAGTTGAAACATATCTTTTCAAATAAATTAGAAAATAACCAGATTTCCCCAGAACAGGCATACTGGAATAAATTATAATTCACCCACAAAATAAGCGAAAGATAACACAAGTTATGAAGAAATCCCATTAATAACACATAACTGTTTTGACTCTGTTTAGCTGAGAGAGGCACATGTGCAAAGCCAAGTTGAGGTATGTCTGCGGGGCTCCTTGGGTGCTCAGAGAGGCGCCAAGACAAGTAGGGTCATGTAACGAGGCAAGGGAGAAGCAGGACAGCAAGGGCAACAGCAGAGCATCCTCCCTGATTTAAAGGGGAAAAGGGATAAAACCAGGCTCGCTAGAGATAAGCCTGAGGGTTGCATGCCAGTGTTTGAGGGAGGATGTGCTATCAAGGTCCTTCCATCTGCCACCTCAGTGGATGTAGGTTATGCAGGGAGAAAATCAAAAGGGCCAAAGCCCAAATAGAACTTAATCTGGCTACTGCCAGATTAAAAGACAATAAAAAACGTTTCTATAAATATATTAGCAACAAAAGGAAAGTCAAGGAGAAACTCCACCCTTTATTGGATGCGAGGGGAAGCATAGTGACAAAGGATGAGGAAAAGGCTGAGGTACTTAACGCCTTCTTTGCCTCGGTCTTTAACAGTAAGACCAGTTGTTCTCCGGGTACTCAGCCCCCTGAGCTGGAAAACAGGGATGGGGAGTGGAACGAAGTCCTGTAAGGCTTGGGGAAGAGTGGCTGGAAAGCTGCCCAGCAGAAAAGGACCTGGGGATATTGGTCGACAGCTGTCTGAATATGAGCTGGCAGTGTGCCCAGGTGGTCAAGAAGGCCAACAGCATCCAGGCTTGTATCGGAAATAGTGTGGCCAGCAGGACTAGGGAAGTGATCGTCCCCCTGTACTCAGCACTGATGAGGCTGCACCTCAAATACTGTGTTCAGTTTTGGGCCCCTCACAATAAGAAGGACATTGAGGTGCTGGAGTGTGTCCAAAGAAGGGGAACGAAGCTGGTAAAGGATCTAGAGCATGTCTTATGAGGAGCGGCTGAGGGAACTGGGGTTGTTTAGCCTGCAGAAAAGGAGGCTCAGAGGAGACCTTATCGCTCCCCACAACCACCTGAAAAGAGGTTGTAGCGAGGTGGGGGTCGATGTCTTCTACCAAGTAGCAAGTGATAGGACAAGAGGAAATGGCCTCAAGTTGCACCAGCGGAGGTTTAGATTGGATATTAGGAAAAATTTCTTCACTGAAAGGGTTGTCAAGCAGTGGAATAGGCTGCCCAGAGAATTGGTTGAGTCACCATTCCTGGAGGTATTTAAAAGATGTGTAGATGTGGTGCTTAGGAACATGGTTTAGTGGTGGACTTGGTAGTGCTAGGTTAATGGTTGGACTTGATGATCTTAAAGATCTTTTCTAACCTAAACATTTCCATGATTTGATGATTCTATCCCTCCCAGCAGGGTCCATGCAGCTGTGCGAGAAGGCTGGAGGGTCCCCAGTCCTTAAACTCAACATGAACAACCTAAAAATGCCGTTCATCAACCACACAAAAACACAGCAAATTGTTAAAGCCAATGGAAAGGCTCTCATTGACATCAGTGAGCTGTAGATCAAGCCCAAACAGACTTGTTAGAATAACTTACTTTGAGCTCGCCAGCTGAAATAAAGCCACTACTATCAGCATCGTAACTGCGCCAGATCTGAATGGAGATAGATTGATACAATCACATAAACATTGCAGTTAATCATCTGCTTGGGTGACAGATTGTAAAGATTCAAATCAAGGCTTCCATAAGGAGCAAGCTGTTGCATTATCCAATATGTAATTAATTGCAGACAAAATAAAATAAACTTTCCACACAACACAATAGCTTTTACTCGCATTTGGATGCTGTACATGTGACACGCTGCTATCACACGTTTAATGCAGATACGTTGTCTATAAAAGGAAGAAAACACTATGAAACCGCTCCACGTTTCTTGCCTAATTTGTACATGCAGCTTCTCTTATTGCCCTGAGTAAAAGTCAAGGCCATACACAACTGGCCATTGATCTGCAGAACTCCCAGTTTGGGTGTGAAATAAAATTAACTGCAAGCAGTCTTGGAAAAATTGAACTTCTGTGCTGGGATACTTAGGGGCAGAGAGTGGAGAGAGATTGGGTATGGTTAAGGAAACCTTATGAGTTTGTGCTTCTCAGTTGGCCCAGCTTATGGAGATTTCCACCCCACAAACTGCCAGGATAATACGTCAAGTAAAATGGGTATAATGGTATAACTTTCTCCATCTGAACAGGTCAGAACGTGTTTTCCTTCCAAAATAACCACATATTTCCCGTGAAATGTTCTATGGAGGGTGAAGGTGTATGTATTGAAGAAGCTGTTGGTGTGCAAGGGGAAGAGATAATGTGGAGGTACAGACCCTCATGAATTCCACACTGTTGTCCAAGGGAGTTTCCCGTCGGAAAAGCAGCAGAAAATTCTCATCGTCCGGCAAAATCATACTTGCAAGCTGGGAAAAAAACACATTAAAAAACCCTAAAACAAACCCAAACCATGAAAGTAACGATATGAAAAAACTTCAGTGGCAGCTGACCCAGTATGGGAAATATAAGCTGGGCATGTTAAAAGTAAACTCCAAACGAAGAGATCTTCCTAACGTAGTACTCTGTGACTCAACTCCTCCCCTCCCGGGCTCTATCTCACATATCTCCCAAGTCTGCTCTAGAGAGATACCTCTTGCATTTGCAAGCGTCCATCTGTGGTGACATCATAGGCAGCCATGAATTGCTTTTTCATCCTCTGAACTTTTTCTTCTGTGATGGTGTTCTGCCATGGAGAAAACAACACGCACATGAAATCTCTCCTCACTCACAGATAGCAATCAAGATCATTTCATCCTTACAGTCGGTGGCTAATGCTTCTAAAAGCCCACAACTACACCACTTGAGATGATTTTTTGGAAATCAGTGCTATGCATAGCTTTGTAGCAACTAAGCTTCCAGTTGAAAGACCAGTGTTTGGAGACTTCAAAATATTTCGGTGACACCTGCTTCTTTAGTCAGCTGTTCCCACTATATCACTGGGATTTTATTTCACAGGGGTTTTCATGCTGCTCATTTTCATCTTGTTCTATTCAGGAAGATGTCCTTATTTTTGAGCTGCATCCCTGTAGTTCATTAGATCATCAGCTTTGAAAGATGTCAGTGGAGCTAGATTGTTGCTTACTGTTGCCTGTCAACTGGTTCAAGACCTGGCACCAAGTGCTGTCAGTGTTTTTGGGTTAATAGCATGGGATTTCAAGCAATTCACATTCCCTTTACATCTGCTCAACACCTTCATCAATTTATACATAATGAAGAGTTTTCAGGACTTGTCAGGTTTCATGTTTTGACAGGCATTGCTGTGGCAGGTGAAATACAATGCATGTGTTCATCAGGCATGATTTCTTTTTCTTAGCGGTAACCATGAGGCTATCTGACCTGACTGGGCTACACGAAGTACAAATTCCCCACCCTGGGGTAAGGCTTCTGGTCAGATGAGCTTTGTGTCTGGGCTGGGAAGCTCACCTAGTTAATCTCTCCCAAGGAATAATGAAGTCCAGTGTTACCCTCCACACACACACTGAGCAGGTACTGCCTCGTCTCCCAGTCCCATGGGAGATGGCCCTCTCTGGGAAGGGTCGGAAAGAGGAAGGAGAACCCAGACGAGCTCTTGGCATACTTTTGTAGCATTTTCTGCAAGACAATAAATGAAGTTCTTCCCTCCCCCTGAAGAAAAACACTTTGAATGTCTTATCATCTAGATGTCCAAGTAGAGGTAGGACTATAGTTGTGTCTTCCTGGGACTTCTAACCCAGTTTCTTGTCCTTCCAGCTAATATTGCAGGCCCATCAGGTTGTACAAGCCCTTTCTTAATACTGTGGCATAAGGACACGAGTGGCTTTCTCCAAGTTACTCAGTGCATACATCATGCAGCCTGCTTGGCTGCTCAGAAGCTAAACAAATATAAGTTTCTCAGGAAAGGACACTCTCTGTTGCCCTGTCCAGGCAGAATGAACAGCGGGCATGCAGGCTCTATGTGATGCCCTAGATGTGGCACATCCAGGCCCCAGGTTATTCACAGCCTTATGTGCCCCTTTAGGCCTCAATTCCACAAAGCGTGAACTGAAGTAGTGATCGTGTTGTTCTGCAAAAAGTTGCGTGGGGTGGAAGGAGATCTTTCAGTAAGATTTGTCGCCTCTGAGCAGAGTAACGTGGCTGGGCTGCACGCACAGCAACTGCAGCTCATGTTCTCTCTTTGGATAGGTGTGTGAAACCACCACACTGGAAGCTGAACATGCCTCACACCCCAAAACTGCCTTGGCCATACCCACATTCAGTAGTAGCCAGGGGACGACAGCCATTTCCAGCTGCTCTCCAGCAGTGCTGCTGCACAGCCTTTGCTCAGCAGCAGCATCTGCCACAGTCAGTGACAGAGATATAGAGACACACTAGGATGTCACAGATGAGGTAATCAAAAAGAAATGAAGTATCTTCTGCTTAGGCTCGTTGAGCTGAGGTCTGTCTTTGCACCCACATTGTCACCAGCTTTCCCCACATGTTTAGATGTGACTGGTCTTTGCAGCCTTAATTTGCTGCGAGTACTAAGAGAAGAAAGACATCTATAGGTAGATGGATACGCAGATAGTATGACTGATCATTTATGATATAATTTAATTTGCCTTCATTTTACTTCAGAGTAAACTCAAAGCTTATGATCACTTACTTGCACAAAGTCATTATGGCTTATACAGAAATCTGCATTGTCAGTGCAGAGGATCCTACACAGAAATCAGGGGAGAAAGAGTTAATTGGCTTTGATTAATAAATGTCAAGTCAAAATAAACAAAAGAGAGCTCTGTAAAATATTTTCCACCTATGTGGATCTTTGTAGGACAGGTGGGGTGCATCTCCTGGGGTGCATCCTTGGGGCACAGTGCCGAGGGCTGGAAGCTCCCAGTTAGGGGATGAAACAGCCAGCAGTGATCCCACAGGGATGTGCCCGAGGCGGTGATCCCCTCCCAGGACCTGGTGGTGGCCCTGAGCTGGTCCCAGGGCATGGTTACAGGATGCTCCATTCCTGCTGTGGTGGTCAGCAAGCCCTGCCGGCCTTATGGCTGGGTGCCCACACCACTGCCCCGGATGGTGCTCACTGCTGACTCCCCTAGGTGCGGGCATCAGGGGCACAGCACACCGCTGAACACGCACATACAGTTTTCTTTCCCCTTGGCATGATAACTTGCCCTCGTGCGGTTTAAATTGCCTTCTGACAGCACCTCCACACTTTGAGACACCTCCCAGGAGTCAGGCAAGCCTATCAGTTGCTGACTTGGACAGGCTTGCCAGGTACTCTGAAATTATCCTCCTTCATGTCTGGTAGGATACATTATTTCTGAAACAATGGTCATATCTGATACTTGAAAAGTGCGCTGTGGAGTTCAGAGGAGTCATTTGTTAAGAAAACTTGTTGCTTAACTTGGTGTCGGCTATTAACCACCACTTCATGGAGCTTTGTGTGGCAGGAACATTGTCATCTGCATAAAAATAGGACTGCCTCCTTTTTTTTTCTTAATTTTTAACCGATTCAAACTATGGGATACCTCAAATAAACACCCAAAATAGTTACAGTATTTACATAGCTTCGACAGCTTTTAGTCCAAGGGGTTACACTACAATGGATTCTTCAAATTGGACAATCTCTTTCTGTTCATAAGTACTCTACTTACAAAACACAAATGGTAATGGATCTACTAAAATCCAACATTTATTCCCAAAGAATAAAAGTGAAGTAAAACATGCTGCACAAACTGGCTTTCCCAAGATGCACGCTCAAGGTAAAATTACTTGTATGTTACAAATTTTTACACTAAGAATGATACCACTTGGTTTAGGACCATTACGTTTCAAAGGTGAGCTTTATGTTTACTAAAAAAAAACAATTTCAGAAGATTTTAAAAAAATGTAATCAAATAACCCATGGCACTTCCAAGCAGAAACCAAGGTTGGGAGACCTGTCTCCAAGATGGACCTACTGCTGGTGCAGACCAGCAGCTTGCTCTGATTGCCTTTCCATTCCAAAAACATTTAAAAGGTTGGAAAAAAACTTCGCACGTGATCTGCATGATTTCTTCCCCTTGTCCAAGCAAGGACAGGGACTGCACACTCCTACTGCATTTGCTGACTCTATAATCTGATTTTGGAGGTCTGCAGCCTGTGGCAGGACAGTCTAGGCAGGCTGCAGGGCAGAGCCAGGACAGTGGGGCGGATAGTTGCCGATCCCTCTCTAAAGGCTTAGGGAGCAAGTTCTATTCTCTGGCTTGCTTAATTTTGTTTGTCTACGGTTTTGCCTCCAAACCAGGGCTGTGGCATTGCTATGGTGAGGCAGCGGCACTGGAAGCTTGTGAGCAGTTGAGCAGGAGCCTCACACCCACATGAGAGCACACTCCAGAAACAGAGGGAGAAAAATATTAAGACAAAAGTATTATCTATGCAATATTCCAAGATTTATGGAGCTGAGGTAGGATTTTACTAGCTAAACATGCTATCCTTGGTCTTATTTGTACTGGTGCAACATCCTGTGAGCCCTAGGAGGGAGCACCCCAGCTGGGACTCTGAGCTCTGCTCAGAAGAAAGGAGATGGACAGAGAAAATCGCAAGCAAAGCCAGACAGCAGGGAGATAAAGAGATACGATTTGGAGACTAATAACATTTTTTAAAGTCTTGTAGATATGGCAAAAAATTACAGTCATGTAAGTATATTAAGCAGATTTTTTTGTTTGTTTTAATAGCATTGGTGGTTTGTACAGATGAGATTCAAGTATCTCCAAAAGGGGCAAAAAAACTATTGGCGGGTGAGAAATTACAGTTGAGGCAATTTCTGCAGGCAGGGCCCGGGCAGGGATCCAGCAACCAGCCAGAGGTGGGAGAGGGCACGTCTCCCCCATCGCTGAGGCCGAGGCCGAGCTAAGATGATGGGGCAGCGAGAGGCTGCACAGGGGTATTTCCTTGCCTCCCAGATTGGGGCAATTCCTATGATAGAGGGAAAAAGATCAGGAGCAGGAGAGCAAGAAGGGGAGATCTCCAGGCAGGAGCACGCAGGGACATACGGCATTTACACGGAAACACAGGTGCTGTGCCAAGTTTCCAGCTTCCCCAGGAAGTTTGTTTTTCCTTCCTTCCCTTTAATTATTAACTCACTGTTCAACTACAGATTGCAACAAGCAGGAAAGTCTAATAACCAAACATGCTCTGCTTTCAAATGCCTCAGGCTCACGCTCCATTTACTCAAGTGCTGAATGAATTACAGGGGGAATAATTAATAAAAACACACACTGCCTTTCTGCTCTGGAAAGGAACTGTACAAATAGCATGGTACAAATTCGTGCCTCTTGTCTCCATGAGCTGGGACAAGTGGACAGGAGCTGGGACAGGTCAGCTGCGTGTTCTCACTGTCCAGTCAAGGAAGAAATCCTTGCTATGTACCATGAGGAGAAGGCCATGCCATTTTTGTCCTCATAAAAGCACAGAGTTTAAAATATTGCTGTGGCTTTGTTCATACGTTTCTCAGGACTAAGGAGTAAATTTCTTCCTGTGGATGCTCTTCCACAGGGTTTTGCAGAGAAAAGCTTCTATACTTCAAGTTGCCATAACGAATGAGTTTTCTGTTTTCTCCTTTCCATGTCCAGTCTTCATCTTCCTTTTTGCAAAAATCCTTTAGAAGTATTTAGTATCACAAAGCTAATCTGTTTTTTAACATTGTTTATAATAATGGAAAGAGCAAGCTCACATTTTTTAATCTGGCCAGCATTTAATTTCTTTGTTGTGGCTGGTTATGACTTTTGGAAACCCAGCCGTAATCTGTCTTCTTTGTTAACTCATTCCTATTCCATTGTCGCACTCTTTGCCTCATGCTGTCTAATTTAATTTTTGCTCCTTAAGTCATCCATGTGCTTGGCAACAACTTGCCTTGATGAAAACACGACTAGGAGTCACTTGTTTTGGGGGTAAAAGCGCATGTATGGAGCACTGTGGAGCCTTTCCTACTTGATGAAAGGAGATGTCTCGTTTAATTCTTGCTGATCGAGACAGTTTTGTCATAAATTGATTTTTTTTTCCTTCTTGACATGATTTCTGGAAGCAAGGCACTATATCGATAAGGGTATAAAAAGCCAGAAGAAGCTAAGTGTAAGTGACTATTATAGTCTGTTTCTTGAAAAAAAAAAAAAAAAAAGTGAGGCTTATCTGAAAATGCTGGCTTGAGCACGTTTCTCCTAACAACGTTTCAGCCAAATTTGATACAAGGGCAAAGGGTCACAGAGATATCAAGTTCCTACAAGATCTATGAAAATAAATTATGTCTGCCAAGAAGGCTAGTTGGAAAACAAACCCAACAACTGTTGCCATGCCAAAAGCCACACAGTACAGACAGGAGGCCAGCAAAGACCAGATGAGACATTAGTAACCTACCCTTTGACTTTAGAAGAAAAAAGCTTTTTTGGCCAAACATTTCGTCTTTAAATCTTCTAGCATTACAAAAATGAATCACATGAATGACTTCATTTCATCCATGCAGTTGTATGTTGGATCGCCTGCATTAGAATGGGATTTCGCCCTGCAGCTCCTGGGCCAACTTCTTCTTTGGGCCAATCTTGCTTACTTAACTGCAGTGCTATCACTTGAGAATTTGGCATGGTATTGTGGTTAGGATTTACTGTAATCCTGCACGCTACAAGAGATGAGCGTTTCTCCTGTCATCTCGTGTTGTGTTTTGGTTCTATTTTTAGCGGTCATCAGCACATATGTGGGAAATATTTTTTCACATAGAAGACACCAGCATCCAACAAAGGCTGTTACAGCCTTCCCTGTGCCATCACGGTTTTGTGGTTAGTCTTTGGACAGGTTCTTTGTTCTGCCCTTTCCGCTAGGCTGAAAGATTTTTGACATGCCATCGGGTAAGGAAAACACATCATGTCTGGTTTTTCCCATAGGCATGTTGAGTTTGCATTTAGAGATACTTCCAAGCCTTTCCAGTGCCCTGCCTTAATGTACAGGAACAGGAATAGGAACTCATCAGGCTAATCAAGGCTGACAAAAGCCAGATCTAAAGAAATAACTGTCTTTGGCAATAATCAGAATCATAGAATGGTTCGGGTTGGAATGGACCTTAAGGATCATCTAATTCCAACCCCCCTGCCACGGTCAGGGACACCTTCCCCTACATCAGGTTGCTCAAAGCCCCATTCATCCCAGCCTTGAACACTTCCAGGGATGAGGCATCCACAACTTCTCTGGGAAATCTGTTCCAGCACCTCACCATCCTCAGAGTGAAGAATTTCTTCCTTTTATTTAAATAATCAGGATCGACCTAGGGTTTAGATTTCTGAATTAGTCTGGAGGAGGATGGAAGACAAATGCTTTCTGCTAGGAGTCTTCTTGCTGTTGACTTTCTGGTCACCAGAGGCTCGGTCTGTGATCCTGGGTCTCTTGGGGTGATAAAATATAGAGGAAGTCTGCTTTTGATGGCTTGGAAGATGGCTGATATTTTGGCCATTAAACTTTTTTTGAATGATTAGCTGCTGCATTCCTGACCATACTAAGTTAAATACCATTTAGATAGACAGTATGTTGTGCAAGACAAGGATGAAGTGCAAGAGTAGCTGGAGGTTGCTCATCGAAGCTGTAAGAGTGACCAGGGATCAAGTGAGGAAGGCTAAAGCCCTGAAGGAATTGAATTTGGCAAGGGATATAAAAAGCAACAAGAAATGCTTCTATAGGTATGTAGGGGACAAAAGGAAGTCCAAAGAGAATGTAGGCCCCCTCCGGAAGGATACTGGTGCTCTGGTTACCCGGGACATAGAGAAGGCTGAGGTACTTAATGAATTTTTTGCCTCAGTCTTCAATGGTAAAGCCTCTTGTCTTACCACCCAAGCTGTGGAAAGAACTAGCAGGGACTGTGAGGATGAACCACCGCCCACTGTACTTGAAGACCAGGTTCGAGAACATCTGAGGAACTTGAAGGTGCACAAGTCCATGGGACCTGATGAGATCCATCCGCGGGTCCTGAAGGAACTGGCGGATGAAGTTGCCAAGCCACTGGCTATTGTATTCGAGAAGTCGTGGCGGTCTGGCGAGGTCCCCGATGACTGGAAGAGAGGGAACATAACCCCCATTTTTAAAAAGGGGAACAAGGAGGACCCGGGCAACTACAGACCGGTCAGCCTCACCTCTGTGCCTGGCAAGGTCATGGAGCAGATTCTCCTGGGAACCATGCTAAGGCACATGGAGAGCAAGGAGGTGGTGGGTGACAGCCAACATGGCTTCACCAAAGGCAGATCGTGCCTGACCAACTTGGTGGCCTTTTACGATGGGGTGACAGCATCGGTGGACAAGGGTCGACCAATGGATGTCATCTACCTGGACTTGTGCAAAGCTTTTGACACTGTCCCGCACGACATTCTTCTCTCTAAATTAGAGAGTCATGGGTTTGATGGATGGACCACTCGGTGGATAAGGAATTGGCTCAATGGCCGCACTCAGAGAGTAGTGGTCAACGGCTCAATGTCCAAGTGGAGACCGGTCACGAGTGGCGTCCCTCAGGGGTCCGTGTTGGGCCCGACCCTCTTCAACATCTTTGTCGGTGACGTGGACAGTGGCATGGAGTGCACCCTCAGCAAGTTCGCCGATGACACCAAGCTGTGTGGTGCCGTTGACACGCTGGAAGGGAGGGATGCCATCCAGAGGGACCTTGACAGGCTGGAGAGGTGGGCCCGTACCAACCTCATGAAGTTTAACCAGGCCAAATGCAAGGTCCTACATCTGGGTCGTGGCAATCCCAGGCATAAATACAGACTGGGTGGTGATTGGATCGAGAGCAGCCCTGAGGAGAAGGACTTGGGAGTACTGGTGGACGAGAAGCTCAATATGAGCCGGCAATGTGCTCTTGCGGCCCAGAAGGCCAACCGCGTCCTGGGCTGCATCAAGAGGAGTGTGGCCAGCAGGTCGAGGGAGGTGATTCTCCCCCTCTACTCTGCCCTTGTGAGACCTCACTTGGAGTACTGCGTCCAGTTCTGGAGCCCCCAACATAAGAAGGACATGGACCAGTTGGAGAGGGTCCAGAGGAGGGCCACGAAGATGATAAGAGGGCTGGAGCACCTTTCCTATGAGGACAGGCTGAAAGAGTTGGGGCTGTTCAGCCTGGAGAAGAGGAGGCTCCGGGGTGATCTTATAGCGGTCTTCCAGTACCTCAAGGGGGCCTACAGGAAAGATGGGGAGAGGCTGTTCAGGAGGGCCAGTTATGATAGGACAAGGGGTAATGGTTTTAAAATAGAGGGAGGTAGGTTCAGGTTGGATATTAGGAAAAAATTTTTTACTATGAGAGTGGTAGAACACTGGAACAGGTTGCCCAGAGAGGTGGTGGATGCTCCATCCCTGGAGACGTTCAAGGCCAGGTTGGACAAGGCCCTGAGCAACCTGATCTAGTTGGGGATATCCCTGTTCCTTGCAGGGGGGTTGGACTAGATGACCTTTGAAGGTCCCTTCCAGCCCTAACCATTCTATGATTCTATGATTCTATGATCTTCTTTGGAACTAAAAAGCAAAGACAAATCTTTTATGGCTGTTCAGCATGAGCTCCTGAAGATTAACTTCTGTCCCTTCCAGTCATAACTATCCAGGTGGTGTGGGACAAGGGGATTATAACAAGGCTAATACCTGTCTTGCCTGATGAAATTTACACTTCAAAAATTTTTACACATGGTCTCTTACACACTTACAGTTAGGTGAGAGCAACTGACTCTTATCTGAAAGTCTTCTGTCTCAGTTTAGTATGATGTAAGTAAAGTGAAATGCCTTTCTGTGAAAGCCCTGCAAGCATAATGGCAAAGTGCATTTCCCTCCATAACTGCCCAGACATCATTGGTTTTATCAAAACTTTCAGTAACCCAAACCCAAAATTTACAGCCATTCATGTATAAAACTCTCTTTGTTTGATTAGTAGGAGAATAAATAGAGCTTCATTAAAACTATAGCAAAGAGCAAGCAAGGAAGATCCTAAATGATCTCTATACAGAAAGATGTACAGCAATATAAAAGAGAAAGGCAGGGGCTGTAATGCCAATAAAATTCCTTCTTCAGTGCTGAAAGAAACTCCTTTTGACTAAGTTTTCACCTCAGTATAAAGACTTCTAGAAAACGCATGGAAAGCTGTCCATAATGTAGAAGAAAGAGGTTTCTGAGTGAGCAGAAGAGAGCACAGGCAGCTCACAGCAGCCATGCAGTGACAGGTTGGAAGCTGGAGGCTCGAATGGTCCGAGAGAAGTCATAGTAGTAATAATGGCAGCAGATGGATAACGTCAGCAGTTCTCAAACCTGTGCTGGTGTGTGGCTGAATTATCCTCGATTCTGCCTCACATCCTCCAAACAAACCCAACCACAGAAGCCTCTCCAGCTGACGGAGAATTATATAAATGTTAGGGTCATAAATCCCCTGTGTTTCACTGAAGCCTTATGAATATGTAACACATACCTGGAAATCAAAGATGTTTTCTTAGGAATAGAATAGAATAGAATAGAATAGAATAGAATAGAATAGAATAGAATAGAATAGAATAGAATAGAATAGAATAGAATAGAATAGAATAGAATAGAATAGAATAGAATAGAATAGAATAGAATAGACTTTCAGTTGGAAGTGACCTATGAGGATCATGTAGTCCAACTGCCTGATCACTTCAGGGCTGACCAAAAGTTAATCCATGTTATTAGGAGCATTGTCCAGATGCCTCCAGTAATCACTCGTTGCTGGAGGAGGCGAGACAGAAAGCAGCATCTGGGATTTGAGTTGGTTTATTGTAGGGCTACATTTGTTGAAAAGTTTTCCTTTCCCCCCCAAAAAAAAATTCTTGGTCATTCAATTAAAGATGATGAATTCGCCTCCCTCGCTGGATGGTATTTCAAGTTTCCTTCCTTGCTCAGAGCCGTCAGGAAGAGCTGTGCCTCTCAGCTCCCCAATGGGCTCCCTTTTGCATTGTTTTCCCAGCTGCTCTCATCCCCCGGCATTTAGTGTCAGCTGGGGATGCTGTGGAGTAGCTGGGGAGAAAAACAGAGCTGAAGGACTACAGTGGTCATTAAGAAAAATAACAGCTTAGAGAGCGCAGGCTGAAAAAATGTAATTATGAAGCCGTTCGCTATTCAAGCAGAGACAACTTCCCGTGCTGATAACATTATTTATCACTTGTATAGCACTTCAGACACAGTCACTAATTAATCCTTGCAACACATCTGGAAGTTATGCCAGTGCATTATGTCTCCTCCTTTTACTGTGCAAGGAAATTCAGATGTTAAGAGCCCGAAAAAGGAGTAAAGGTCAAAACGAGAGCTAAAGCGGAGATGCTCAGTCCCAGCTCACTGCTTGTATCACGAAAGACAATTTCTTTCTGTAGAATGGTGAAAACCAGTGCAAAGGGGATCCTTTACCCCTCCCACTGTAACCGCAAGCCCATACAACACAAATCATGTGAAAAACAGAAAAATGGCTCAATGTTTTTTGATAAACTCATTGTACACAGGTATCAGAGACTTTTGTTTAATCCAGCGCTACAGGAGATCCCCGTGCCTAGGGGAGCGGGGCAGGAGACTGCTCTCAGGCTCCCGGGACAAAGCTCCCCTTGGGTCTGGGTCTTCCACCCCCGAGGCAGGCCACTCTGCTGGCTTCTGCTGGACAGGAGACTGCTTCGTCCCTACACAACCCTGAGAACCGAAACCAGAAGGAACAAGGCAACATGTTGTCTTATTGCTCAAGGTAAGACTACTTGAGCGAAACAGTGCCAAAACCAGGCAAGAAAATCAGGGGAGAAAACCAAAAAACACTCAAGAGCCTGCTTGAGCCCCCTGGCAGTTAGTGAGCACTGTCTTCCAGAGTTAGCCTCTTTATTATTTTTACTTAATGGGGAGAGAGGGAGTGGGTTCGTTCTTCATTCAATTTGTGTTAGGCTTTTTCTTTTAACGGCAAAACCTAGACAGCAGAAGCAAAGCAGATGCAAGTGAGATGAGGCCACTGGTTTAAGTTGGAGTCATCTGAGCAGTGACTTTTGGCAATCAGTGAAACTGCTCTTGATTTCTCGAAGCACAATAGATCATTGCAAGAACATCCTCATTTGGCCTGTTCTGAGCGCTTATACATTAGACAGTATGAGTTCACACTGATACCAGCAAGACCACAAAACCTGCTGTAACATACAAGGTTTGCAATCCAGTCAGTGTGATGCTGCCTCCAAAATCTCATGTGAGGGATGTGTAAGGCCACAGTAAGGGCTGGAGTGGGGCTGGAAGTTTCCTCTTGACCTCTTATCACTAGGAAGGTGCCTGCAGGGTGAGATCCCTGGCTAAACCTCCAATTTGTCACCAGCTGCAGCTGACTCTAGAAAGCCCTGCTTGGAGGTAGTGTTTGCTGTCACTGGGTTCATCTGGGCATGCTTTGCACTGGTGTTTCAATACCCCAAGACTCACAGCTCCCAACTTCATCTTTTGTTTCCAGGTAGACAATCACAAGCTTTTCGGTTTCTCTTGAAATCAGTTTTTCTGTGTCCTTAATGCTTCTTAGCACTTATTGTTGACTCTTTTTTGATTTGCTTTAAAGTCTTTTTATGTGCCCATCTGTTCATCTAACTATCCATGCTCTAGAAAGACATTTCTGCAGAAACTGCCAATATTTCAATCCAAATTTACTTGCAAATTAAACAAAAGCATGCTTGAAAAATTATTCACAGCTTCTCTTTTTTTATTGTAACCTCAAAGATCCAAGAATCCTAATTAGCTTGCAAGTGTAACTCTGATTTTACACTTGATACTCACGAATTTATGCCTTTTATCAGCTCTCTTTTCCCTTTCATTAATTACTTTTTGCTTAAAGGAATTGTTTCACCTCTGGGTTTTGGCAAACCTTCTCCTTTCTTTCGGAAGATTTATTTATTATTCCTTTTCTCTTCCTAGTTGGGCACACGCTGTGTAGAGAAAATCTTAAGCCCGTTATTAGAACATATTCTTCAGAGCAGCTGACCTGAGTGGCAGGATTCCTCCTTCACTCATGCTGACAGCCAAAGGCAACGTATGGCCTGGAGCTAAGGAGACCAGCCCCTCTAAATCGTTGTGCAACTTCTGGTAGAACTGAGGTGCAGAGAGTGAGAGAGGGGAAATGCTGCCAAAAATAGGAAAGGAAACTAGAGGAGAAACCCAGAAACACTTGAAAGCCAGGTCTTGACCTTACGAGCAACAGAATTGATGCCTGTTGGGCTTCTAGCCATTTTTGGCAATACGGACATACGTCATCTTTCTAAGCACCGTTTAATATTAATGGCAGTATATTTGTTAAAAATTGACCTTGGAAAGAAACTTACGGTATTAACAAAGCTAATCAGCACTCGCTAGAATAAATCATCATCGTCATCCTCCCCCTTGCCCTGCCAAACTGTGCACTGGTGCTTTTTCCTCTGTTTCTATTCAATGGCAGTGGACGACTTTCTCTCCGAACTTCTGACCAGCCCTGTCAGCTGGTGCCAACTGCAGTCTCCCTGTGACAGCAGCTGTTGGGCTGAAAACAACTGATCAGATTTCTCAGGTGGTTGCACCTGTGGTCATATCTGCTTAGATGCCTTCTCGTTGCCAAGGGGAAAGCTCTTTACCTGGGGGAATTGCTAAGGGAGCCAGCAATTGGAGAACAGCAAACTCAAATCATCTTGCAGCGTAACGACCTTTTGCTCGGACTTGATGCACAAATAACGCGGTGCAGTACTTACCTCTGGTTCCAGTTTCTCCAGGAGATGATGAAAAAAATCGTCAAGCTCCTTCTCTTCTATGTAACCGTTGTCTAGATAAAAGTCAAATATATCACTGGTCAGGCGGCACTGCCTGAGCTCTGGGTACCGCGTCATGGGCTGTGTGCAGGGAGCCCGAGGTACGGTAGGGGTGTCTGCTGGGGACTCTGCCTACCCACTCGGAGGGTTCTCAATTTGATCACTTCATGTCTATGAGGGTGCTGGGCACAGTGCTGCGGAGCTCCCTGAGGAGTTTTCCTTACTGAAAACTTTTCAGGGAAAAAAACACACACAAACTGGGGCCACAAGAGGGAATGGCAGCAGGAACGGGGATGTAGTGAAAAGGCAACAGCTCTGGAGTGAAAAGGGGGATTTTCAGACCTGCTATTAGGGCACGGGGAGGAGGCAGAGAGGGGCTCTGAAACACATGCAGGACCCCGCGGGGGTGAAGCTTGGACTCGCTGGCAGACGCCCACTCCTGCAGGCACCCACTCGTGCAGGCACCCATCCATACGTGAAACAGCCCACGCTGCACCCACCTGCATGCACAGCCAGAGGAGCACCCATCCGGATGGTCGCCCCCCCCTCACGTGGCACCCACCCGCGTGGGCAACCCCTACCTGGCGTCCACTCAATCAGGCACCCGTCCACCCCAGCACCCACGCACGCAGCACCTGCCCGCCTGGGCACCCTCTGAGCAGCACCCACCCTCCCAGCAGACACCCTCGCATGGGACCCCCCACGCGTGTCCTCACACACACACACACACACACCCCCCCCCAACTTGCCGTCGGCGTCGAAGCGCCGCCAGGCGCCGAGGAAGGCGGCGGCGTCGAGGCGCCCCGGGGCGCCGCTCTCCATGGTGCTGCCGCCGGTGCGCGCCCCGCGCAGCCCCCGCGCAGCCCCCGCGCAGGCTCTGCCCGCGGCCCGCCGGCCGCCCAGGTTTTGAGGGCGGCGGCCCCGCCCCGGGGGGCGGCCCCGCGGGGGGCGCGGGGAGGCGGGGAAGTGCCCCCCCCGCCTACCCCGCGCCCGCCCCGCCGGCGCTGCCGCAGCTCCGCCGCCCCGGAGCCGCCCGGGTCCCTCCCGTTGCGGGTACCTCGAGCGGCCGCGGCGCAAGGCCCGTGCCTAAATCCGGGTGTGCCTGGGCACGGTTTTGGCAGGCCGGGTCTCAGCCTGCGCGGGTAGCCTGGAGAAACACCTGGCCCCATGGCCACCACTTCGAAAGAGCCGTGCACCACTTGCGGACAGACTTGACACTGTAAAGTTTCAAAAGTCCTCGAATGAAGGCAGAAGTGCTTGAGGGAAACGTGAGACTTTGGAGAAGAAGTAGTGTTTAGGGGAAAAAAGAGTTTTCTAAAACTTGTAACCCTCCTCCTCGGCTTGTGAAAAAGAAGTAGTAGCAGGCAAGGAGGGAACTCTCACCTTCTCATCCCTCCCTGCTGTCAGGAGGGTTTCCCTCACAGGAATGAATTATAAAACCATAGAACGGTTTGGGTTGGAAGTGACTTTGAAGATCATCTAGTTCCAACCCCTCTGCCATGGGCAGGGACACCCTCCGCTACACCAGGTTGCTCAAAGCCTCATCCAACCTGGCCTTGAACGCTGCCAGGAATGGGGGATCCACAACTTCCCTGGGCAATCTGTTTCAGGGCCTCACCACTCTCATTGTAAAAAATTTCTTCCTTATATCTAATCCAAATCTGCCCTCTTTCAGTTTAAATCCATTGCCCCTTGTCCTATCACTATACGCCCTTGTAAAAGTCGCTCTCCAGCTTTCTTGTAGGCACCCTTTAGGTACTGGAAGGCTGCTACAAGGTCTCCCAACCTTCTCAGCCTGTCTTCATAGAAGAGATGCTCCAGCCCTCGAATCATCTTCGTGGCCCTCCTCTGGACCCACTCCAACAGTTCCATGTCCTTCTTGTACTCGGGGCTCCAGAGCTGAAGGCAGTACTCCAGGTGGGGTCTCACAAGAGCAGAGTAGAGGGGCAGAATCCCCTCCCTGGACCTGCTGGCTACGCTTCTTTGGATGCAGCCCAGGACACAGTAGGCTTTCTGGGCTGCAAGCCAACATTGGTGTCTCATTTTGAGCTTCTCTAAGGAGAGCCCCAGAATGAAGATCAATGCAAATCTGTGCCCTTTTCCTCCTGTAGTACTAATCAAAAGAAGAAACCTTGGGGTTAGAGGTCTTAATGCTGATAGAGAAAAGCTGATATTTATGGTCATGATCGCCCTGCTTGGGACTATATGTGATTTGAATGTCACCTGTGTATTCATCTGCAGTGATTTCAGGTACCTGGGACTGGGCTCTGTGTCTTTGTGTGTGCTTCCAGCATCCTTTCTAGCAACTTTATTATCTCCTTTGAGGTCCTTTGCAGATAATTTTTTTCTAGGTTGCTTTGGGCTTGATAGGTATATTTCAATTTTATGCAAATACTGATTGCTTTAGAGAGGCTCTCAGAAGTGGAGCAGAAAAGGCTTTTAAAAAGTATTTAATGTTTGCCCTGAGCAGTCTCCCATTTGATCTGAGTAAAAACCACCAGATGACCCTGAAAAATGAAAAGTTGCAATTTACTCTGAGAATATCAGGTCTGCAAACTACATTCTTTCAGAGACACCCCAATGGCGATACCCAGCTCTTCCAGTGAGCCAAGGAAAAGGCATCGCCGCAGAGCTGAAGCCTCTAAGCTGCAGCATGTGAGAGGTTCGGTACAGGGGTTCCCTGGCCGGCAGCCTGGGGTCACCTTGGGACTCCAGAAAAACCATCATCAAGATGCCAATGCAATGGCAAGGTCAAAGCAACCCTGGGTTTCATGTGCGTGCTCGGACGGGGGTCCCCTGCATGGGAGAGAAGCGTAGCCCCAATAGGTAACCACACATCGAGAAGGCTACATTTTTAGGGGACACCTGCACAAATCCCTCTCTGGCATGACCAGCTGCTCCACAGGTTTCTCTTTGACCCATCCTTGCCTGACTGCCAAAAGGCATTTCTGGCCCTGGGGTGATGGCTCCTGCAGTCTCTTCTCCCCAGAGCTTCCCACCATGGCTCTCTGGCTCGCTTGACCCATGGGAGCTGCCTGGGTGCCTGTGTGGGACGAGGTCACCTGGTGCTGCTCCATGGCATGGTGGGGCATGAAAGCCACTTTTTGGCCTCATCTCTCTTCCCAGGACCCAGAGCCCACCTGCCCCAGACAGGAAGCATCCCAATCCAGGTTTTTAGCAAAGAGCTGCCCATAGGTTTCTAGCAAAGTTTGTAACCTGGCCTTGGAGAGCATCACCATGGCTGATATCTGCAAAGGTCCTTGGTAGCATGATCATGACAACTAGTTTCTTACTAAAACTATTCTTAAGAAAACAAAAACAGACCTGAGAGGAAATACTACCCGTGTTTTGAAATACTTACAAGGGGAAGCACCCTGCCATTCCACCAGCTATGCCTTTGTTCCCTCCCAAAACCCTCCACCAACATACCCTATAGACATAAAGGCCACCACATAGACACACAGCTTAACCTCTCTACCCACCCCATGTATGGCACAAGATGGATTTAGGGGTCTTAGGGGTGGAACTGCAGAAATTTAGCTCAAAGTGACTGGAACCAGGTAAGCTGAAAGAAACCTCAGCTCGTGGTGAGGATCCGGCCACCCCACTGCATGGCTAAAATGGGTTTTGGCTTCTCTAGTTGCTTGAGGTGACTCAATAAAGCATGAATGAAAAAAAAACAAAACCAAAACAAACCAGCTCAAAGCAACTTTTAGCGGTACAGCAGGGCTTTCTGCAGGGTACTGTACGTTTGAGGAGCGTATTGAACCGTGGATTGGTTGCCATTAGTATCAAAGCAACAAACTGGAGATAGCTGCTGTGTGTGCAGCTCACGCAGCAACTCCAGCACCCGCTCTGCCTTCGCTTATTTTCTTAAAGGAATAAATAAGAATTAAAAGTAGGCAGTGTTACAAAAAGTAGGGAATGATTTTGATTAAGGACTTCTCCTTTGGTGCCGGCTTTGCACTATGCAGTAACGCTCGAGGCAGAAGATCTCAATCCGTCCTTTGAAAAGCTGAAAATGAAAAAAAAAAAAGGCAATTGAATTCTTTTGCTTCAGAGCACTACAGATTTTTAAAGATACATATTTTGAAAACCACACCACTGTCCCATTATTTTTTTCTTAAGTTCAGAAATGGCTTTAATGTAATAATACTTGACAGGATGATTTTTTCCATTAAGGCTTTGTGATGGCAGATCATTAGTTCAGATGTTTCTTTTATTGGTTTATTTTCAGATTACGGCAATTAGACAGAAAAGAATAAAAGATGTCTTTTTTTTTTATTGTGAATCTGGGTGTGTAAAACCTCTTAGAAAAAGTATTAAAATAGCTATTTTTCTAGAAAACTTGTTTTCTCTGTGATCTGCAAGGCTTCTGAAAAATGCAACCAAAAATTTGAGAAATAGATCATAAAATCATAGAATGGTTTGGATCGGAAGGGACTTTAAAGATCATCTAGTTCCAACCGCCCCTGCCATGGGCAGGGACACCCTCCACTACACCAGGTTGCTCAAAGCCCCATCCAATCTGGCCTTGAACACCTCCAGGGATGGGGCATCCACAACTTCTCTGGGCAACCTGTTCCAGTGCCTCACCACCCTCAGAGGGAAGAATTTCTTCCTTAGATCTAATTGAAATCTGCCCTCTTTCAGTTTAAAGCCGCTGCCCCTTGTTCTACAAGTAAGACTCACTGGGAAGTGGAAATGAGCAAGTTATTCTCCTTAACTCTTCCCTCCTTTCAGCTCAGGTGGTCTCATGTTGGGGGGTATCAGCCCTCGCTCTCCCACTCAGGGAGCCTCCAGCCTGGCTTCTGCACCTTCCTGGGCTCCCCGACAGGCACTTCTCTTCCACAGCATCCCTCACCCTTCCCAAAATCCTACCTTGAGGAGTCCCACAAAGATGTTCTCATCTGCAAAGAGGAGAAGATACCCTGGATCCACCCTGACATTGGTGGCATTTGGCTCTTACGTGAAGGTACTTCGGGAGGTGCCCTGACGCTGGAAGCATTTACACGGCCATTGGGTCAGGGAGCCCCCCAACTGGGGGATACCAGCAACGTCGTATTTATTTAGCTGATATTAAATTTAAAAATGGCCATTTTTCTAATGTAAGGAGAAGAGTAAGGAGCACGTGGCCAAACCCCAAGCTGGGCTGGCTTTGTAGGGAGGTTTAATCAAGCAACTATAAACGAGAAAACATGCATAAAAGCGCAGATTGCTTATTTGGAAGCAGAAAAAGGGGCAGCCGAAAAATGCCTCATTCTTTGGGCCAGACTCAAAGTATTGATGTTTCAATCCCCACGTTTGAGTTTCCATGACTGGAACAGGGAACAAAAAAAAAAAATAAAATCTGCATCTAGATTTGTGACACGACTTTGTCCCTCACCTTTTCAGAAGGTAATTCCAATAGACACTGACATGGATTTATAAAATGGAAACAATTTTCCTCATCAAATGGCTTCAGCGACCCTCCGTTTCCACCGACCAGAGACGCCAAGGAAGCCACCGCTGGCACCTGTCGGTGTTTCCTCCCACAGTGCGCGTGTGTTTTGCAGGTAGTTTGGGTCCTGCATGGGTCCTGCAGCATGCCCAAGCCCGGAGCCTGGATGCGACCCATTTTCCCCAGCACCCGATTTACAGCAGCGGGGTGGGGGGGTGAGGGTGCCGGCCGAGCAGCTGTGCACAGCTGGGGCTGCGGAGGGTGGAGACAATGCGCTGCTGCCTGGCAAGGGGTCTGCAAGCATCCCAGCAAAGGGAAATGCTGGAGAGGCAGATGAAAGACAAACTGGAAGGGAAACAAAGTGGAAATAACAGGTTCGGTGGATCCCCCTACCATTTCCCTGGACATAAACACGCAGAGAAAGCTGTCTGCTGCAGAAAAGCAATAGACTCTTCTGTTTTCCAACCCCACCCTCAGATGGGTATAAGCTGCTTATTAGTGGCAGACCCCAACCCCTACCTTCCAATGCAGATGCCTTCCTCCCTCCACCCCCGGCTCCCTCCCTCCCTCCCTCCCTCCCTCCCCCCGCAAATTCTGCATCCCTGTGCCAGGCTGGATGCTGGTGCCATCCTTCCAGGCTGGTGCAGGGTGTGGGGGTGCAGAGGTGCATGGGGGTGCAGAGCCAGCTCAGGTCCCAGTACTGACTGACGTGATGCGATGTGATGTGATGCGATGCCTACCATCCCAGGAATGTTCCCATCCACAGATTCCCACTAAGGTCAGGTTTTTCCAGCCTTCCTTATGCAGCCCCTAAATTGAGAGGCATCAGTCTTTTGTCCTCTTCCCCATTTCGGGCCAGCAATGGGGATCCCATGAGAGTTACAAGGGAGCAGCCACCCTCTTCCCACTGGGATGCTGCTGGAAAAGACGGGTTGGCGCTCAGGCCTTCAGATGGACTCTAAGAAGAGATTTCCCAGAGGAAAAGCTCACATTTCCCCCAGCCATGCACTGATCGATGTGACCCAGCCAGGGGCTGCAGTCTCAGTTACAGTTAATGACTTTCATTATTTCAGTCTTCTGCTAGAATTTAATGTTGTCCGAATAAAGCGAGGGCTGTACAGCCTTCATGGGGCTCTCCTCTACACACCACGGGGTCTTACCCACTTAAGCAAACGGGAAGGGAAGGAGGCACCCCAGAGCGATGCTGAGCAGAGATTACAGAGTTAACTTTACTCCTCCATTCAGTGAAACCAAATTGGATTTGCCAAGCTAGCAGCCCCTCTCCTGCCTTCTCTGGCCAATATCAATTGAATTAAAAAGCTCGTTCTCTCACGCAGCTTTTTTTCCCCTCGATTCAACTTACTGGAAAATCAGAAAAAAAAAAGGCTCTGAAGGGTCAGGGCTGAGGTGAGGTGGCAGAGCTCACCGCAAATTGCCAAAGCAGCATCAGCACAGCGGCATCGGAGTGAGGACCCTGCCACGGGGCCGGGGAGAGACTGCGGCAGCATCTCTGCTTTCCATGCATCTAATAAAGCCTCAGGACAGCTGATGTAGTGGTGTCAAAGGCAGAGTGGCATTCATGTTGGGAAGAGACTCTTCTCATATCGGCAGGAGCCTCTTCTTCAGTTTGCTGTGTGATACGGCATAATAAATTAAGTTTTGCGATAGCCCAGCCCTTGCAAAGACACCTCTAAAATAATGCGTTTTCCCTTCAGCTGCTGCGCAGAGGCTTACACTTGATTTTCTCTCTTTTTGAAAGAAAGCTCACTGGTCAGCTTCTTGGTGCTGATGAGCATCATTGCTCTTAACAGCCATTTCTCTGTGGTTCTTGGAACCGGGGGAGTTTGCAGCCCCAGGGCAGAGGCAGCCCCTGCCCCTGTGGGTTCACTCTGATGCAGAAGGAACAACCACGGGTGGGATGTCCTGGGGCAGGGGCAGGGGTGAGGTGGCAGCCCCAGGTCCAGCGAGGCAAAGGGATCTGCTGCAGGCTGCCCAGGGCAGGGCAAGGAACATGGTCCCAGTTCCCACCCAGGCAAGTGCCTTGTCCCAAGGACCAGCCTGTCCCCGGTTGTGTGCTGATGGAGAAGGGACAGCTCTACTCCAAACACAGAGGAAGAGTTGTTTTTCAGAGATTCGCGTTTAAGCTGACAGGCAGAGAAGCCTATCTCTTCCCTCTTTTCTCCTCCTCCAAGCCTCATACAAGGGGCCTGAGCTTGGCCCCTGTCCTGCATCTGCCAGCCAGGGCCACGCGTGCCGCTTGCCATCAGCTCTGGTTTTCCTTCCGCTCACCGCGTGTGACCTGGAGCCTCCAGGATGTCTCATGTTTCCCAGGGATGCTTAGACATGGCCCCCCACCAGCAGCTTTCTAGGGGTTTACCACCAGCTTTTACATCCCTCAGTCTGTTTCACTGCCCTGCAGCTCACCGTGAGCCCTCACTTTTGCATTTCTTCACCCTGTCTGGATGCCTGTTCCCAGGTCCCCGCATGCACAAACCCTGCCGAGGAGCTCCCAATGTGGCATCATGTCCTTTGCCAGGTGCCACCGGGTTTCAGCTCTGGAGCCTCTGCTGAAGGCGACACTGCTTAGCTCCCTGTCTCAGAGCCTCAGCAGGACAACTGGCCATGTTGGTCTTTCAGCATGTCTCAGGAAAACCCCACATAAATAAATAAATATCTCAAATAAATGATAAAAACAAACCACTGCCTCCAAGATGAAGCAGTGCCTTCGACACCCCACGGCCCTTCTGCCCTTGCTATGGCCTGGCCACGTGCCAGGACGAGGAGCAGCCCCGTGAGGACAAACCTGCACCCAGCGCCTGTGGCCGGGGCGCTTCAGACAGCTTCCCACCCATTGCTGTGCCTCAGGGGATCCAGGATGGGGCATGGGAGGGGAGAATGAGGTGGTGGAAGTCCCATGGCCAAATCCACTGAAGCCTTGACACTTCCGGCAAATCCCCTAGGCTGGAAATGTGCCCTTTGGAGCTGGGGAAATCTCAGCCACACCAGGGAAAGAGAACGTTTCCGTGTGCGAGGATCAGAGCAGCATTCCTGCCCGCTGGCTGTTAGTAGCACCTGCTGAAGTGAAGCCCAGTCGTGGCCTTGGGGCTGGAGCCCTGTCTGGTTGGTGAAGATGGTGGCACTCAACCAAAAACGAACGTGCCCCTCTCCACCTCCCAGGGAGGTCCCCCTGGACACCGCGGGGTCCTGCCCCGCCTGTGGTCATGGCCGTGTTGCGAATGGTGCACACTGGTGGAGGCTCAGGTGGGGAGTCGCTTGCCGTGGCACTGGCGAGACGCTCGTGTTGGGAAGAGGCAGGAGGGACTGCAGGAGGATGGCACAGGGAGGAGGAAGAAAGTCGGGAAGGTGCCCGGCCGATCTTCCCATGACCTCTTATATCTGTGGTGGAGAGGCGGAGGCTGACCCAAGGCAGCGCTTTTCACAAGTTAATGTTTATGCGACAGACTGAAGGCGTTTTAATTATCCTGTGAGCAGTTTGTCACCTTTGAGAGAGCCGCTGGCAATGCCGTCAGGGCACCCAGAGGCGCTGGGAGGGTGTCGGCGGGGCATGGGCAGGGCAGCGTGGCCCCAGGCACTGGGTCAGCCACTATGGAAAAGGCTCACGGGGCGGGGGGCAGGGGTGAGGGCTGATGGTGCCTACAGGGAATCATCATGAGTTTTATCACCTCCTACATTTGAAGGAAATAGAAGGTCATTGCCCTGTGTTTATGTAGCAATTTTCATCATCCCCATTCATAGACTTTCTTAGGACAGGGAAAGACCACTCTGCTTTCCAGGCCTGGCACTAAACTATAACCTCTGGTACACACCTGCACTGTGTTTGTTAGAGATCCTCTGGGCCACAGCTCCAGGAGAGGCAAAGGACAGAGCTGCTACCTGAAACCGCCCCCAGCTTCAGCCCAAGCAGAGGATAAACCCAAGATATGGGATTTGGGCAGAGCCCACCCCAGCCTTAGAATCCTGGGCACGGGGAAAGCGGCCCAGCTCTCTCATGACCGTAAAAAAAGCAGTGTTTCAAATGGGAGCCGAGCTTTCTGGTATTTTCATAGAAAATGTTTCTCAGTAGCTTTTTTTTTATGCAACAGGAGAGAGAAATCATCTCCACATTTATCAATTAATAAGCAGCGGCAGCAAGAGCTCGCACTGATGGCAGCTCTCAGTTAAGTGCGATGGGTCATGCAGATTTGTGACTCATGGGCCACGTTAAGTCCCAAATGGTCTCAGTCGGGCTGGATGGCTCTGGTGGAGGGGGAAGGATTGAAGACAGTTGTTGTTTCCATCTTAGGAAGCAGCTATTTACTGTCGTTATTGCACATCAGGGAATACTTTAAAACACTCAAAATCTATCAGCCAGATTTCAAACTCCGTTAGCAGGGAGCAGGAAGTAGGTCCTGCAGATGTGGTGTAGAGCTGTCCGAGTTCATGCTGGAGTCTGGCAGGCAGCCACGGCCCCTCCCTGGCCCGTCTCGGGGAGGTGATCCTGCTACGCACATCATGAGTGAAATTCTTCAAGAGCCAAACCTGAAAACCAGGCCAGGGCAGCTCCCTTTGAGAACTTCTCACCCCTTTTACCCAAGGCTGGAACAGGTAGGGGTGGATCCGACCAGAGATACTGCCAAGACCCCTTCCAGGGCAGCACTTCTAACTGGGTGACCAGGGCTGCTGAGTCCTCCACTCTAATTTAGTCGTACAGTACATGCGCTTGTGTGCATGGAGGGATGCAGAGGCCCTCACTGTCACCTCAGGTGCTGCCACCCCCTCGCTGTCACCTCAAAAACTGGTACATGCAACATCAAGCTGCAGTCTTACCTGAGACCAGCCGTGGTCCAGGGACAGAACCATTGTGTCAGACATAATCCCAGCCGCACCCTGTGAGCCCCTTCTGAGCAACCAGACCACACAGCACACTATGGATGCCCTGGGAGAACAAGTAACCACACTTTGCTTCAGCGGTACCACTAGCTGGTCCCTCTTATTCAGCCTCCCAGGAGCTCCAGGGATCTCTGCCATTGGCATCCCACCAAAGCAGCTGAACGTGGCCTCTGGGCTCTGCCCCTCACCCTCACAGGGCAGCGCACAGCCAGGGACAGGCAGGGAGCACAGAGGACTGACCAGAGAGCATCTGCCGGGTGGCTCAGGCAGCACGGAAGCAACAAGGGAAATGAGGAGGGTTCCCCCAGCCACGCATCTGCTCTGGAGGGCCCACAGCTCGTGGAAAGGCAGCACCCCCCAAACCTCCCAACCAGCTTGGCTTGGCACCAGGTACAGCAGTTGTTGCTTCCCCGAAACACGCTGGCACTAACTCAAGGCCTCCATGGGCTCAAAACACTTAAAATAAAAGTCACTATTCTTAACTGTAGAAGAGCTACAATGGGGGTGCTCTGGACGCAACGTGAATTCTTTGCAATCGGGCTGACAGTGCTGGGCTCACCAGATGAAGATAGTAAAGAAAAGAAAATTACTGCTCCTCCCCACACCCAAAACCACAGCACACCCTAACAAACCCCAGCTCTCCAAGAGCTCATGCTAGCACTCCCCTAAAGTCGTCTTTCCACCACTCACCCTGCCTACAACACACAGATGGCTGAAATAAAGACTGGAAAGGCTTTCCATAACTAATATGAAAAAACATTGTTGTCTGATGAAATCTTTATACTCCAGGAGATAGCTATTACCTCGCTACAGCTTTTCTTCTTGTGTTTATCAGCGCCAACACATAACTTTCTCTACAGCATTTCAGACATCCCTGTCTTTGGTTTACTGGTACCAGGGTGACAGGCACCCACTATTGCTGTGCTTTCTCGCAGCGGGACCAGTACATCTCAAATGGCTGGTGAGAAGGACGGACATCATGCACAAATAAAGAGAAATCCTCAGCAGCTGAAAGTCAGAAACTACTCTTTTTTTTTTTATTATTAATACCACAAACCTTGCTGTTAATTTTCTTAAATTCACAAACCCAACAAATCAGGCAATCCTGTATAACCTCACTTCCCAGACAGTTGTCTTTTCCATGTCCTGTGTGAAACAAAATTGCAGCAGACTATTTATGACTGGATTACTTTTTTTTTCTAACATAAACATCTCAAGTTTTCCTTTGCCATTTGTCTTTTTTTTTCCCCCTCACCAATTCCCAATAAAACACAAATGTATGTATGGGAAAATGAGTAACCTTCTCTTAATGACTTTAGATTAGAGTGCAGAATTCCAAGACGGTGAATACACTGTGGTACTTGGGCATGAACCCCCTGACTTCAAGACCTCTTTCCCACAGCCTCATACCTTATATTTGAGATTTAAGCCTCTACAAAGGGCTGCTCTAAAAGGTCCTGGTATAAGAAGCTTCTGCTTTGACTGAGCAGCCCTTTACACTGCAACAGGAGAAGTAGTAACAGCGAGTACATGCGCAGGGATGAGATGAAAGTTCATTTGACTGACAGGTATCTGAGCACTTCCACCCAGGCAAGAAGCCACGGCAAGGTCAGGGCAATTGCTCTTGGGAGAGTTACCACAACAATTTTGTTCTGTCCTACAGAACCAAAATAGACTTTGGATAGCAGGCATTTCTGGCTCAAGTGAAGGCTGCTTTGCTGAAGAGCCTGAGGGAGGACACCAGCAAGGTTTAGTAACTTTACAAAGATGACGTGTTTGTGTCCTTTTCAACAGGAACAGACTTTTTACTCCAAGCAGAAAAAGAGTATATGGGTTTTGTCCTAACTGCATGCTTCATCTACCTGACATAATGCCATCGTTCGAAGAGCAGAGACCATCAGAGCAAAAATAGTGCTGCAAAAATGAAGACTAGCATTTCAGTTGTAAAATCATTTTTTATTGTTACAAATATACATATGAATAAAATCCCTTCGACCCGTTACGTAAGTGGGTAGCTGTGAAATGTGCACCCCCTCCCTCAAAAGCTCAAATGTTTTTACAGATGTCAAACTATTTCTCTGGTAGAATTACACATTGAAAGGAAGCTAATATGCAGACAGAACTGAAGAAGGCCTCTAGAAAACACCAATATTAATAAAATTTCAATTGCCCTCATTCCAACCAACTATATACATCAATACATGAATGTGGAAGCATACCATGATTTTACGTCATCCAAATCTTTCTCTGTTGTGCTTTTTTGACGGTACACAAATGTAAGCGTTGGAGCTTTATGTACAGTACGGGAACAGGAAGAAAGAAGCTCCCTATGGGAGAATGTAAAAACCATACCCAAGCATTTAATATATATAATCTATACAAATTATTTTATTAGTGTGCTCTTTTCATATAATTACAATGTGCAATTGCATACCGCAAGGATATATTTATAGGTAAGTCACGTGCAGATTTGACACATTTACATTCAGCAGTACAACACATTACCTGCTGTGCAGTGTATTACTGTAAGACGGTCCAGTTAATTTGCTTTGCTCTCTAACTGCCCTAATGCAGGGCACTCTTTGTAGCTGCTTCAGAGAAATTCAAGTAGAATACATGAAGGAATCGCTGGCTTTAGCAAAGGTGTGGAAAGGAACGTCTGCATTGTACAGAACTGGAATTAAGGACCGAATCGATGCCAAGTGAGTGTACTGGAAATCACGATTGGAAGATCAGGTTTTCTGCATGGAAATGTACCTGTGGTGAAAGAGCAGCTGGCTAGAAGGGCTGTTGATTGCCTTACCCTGATTGTTACAAAAAGCTCTTGCACTACGAAGCACTTGTACTGATTGCTAAACAAAAATAAAATCTTTATCCGCTTCTTCGCCAGAGTCACTGGACTTGCTTCCCTGATGGCCGTCTTTGCTCAAGGATCTCTGCTTCACTTCCTGGAACTCGTGGGACTGCTGCCCAGGGCTTCTTTTCGCAGCTGTAGAAAACAGAAATATGTCTTACTAATGATTGTAGGAGAGAGAGAGAGGGGAGGAAAAAAAAAAAAGTCATTCATGCACACAGGACCTGCTCCTGTGCCCACTGAACTCATTTGCACTAGTGGGAGCAGCATAGGTCCATTAATTCTTCAATGCAGAAAAAGGTGAGAGAAGAGAAAGAGTTTGAGCAAACTTTATTCCACTGTTGGTTGGTGAGCAGACAAACTTGAAATATGATACTCAGTATTTCACTGTGACATGGATAAACATTACAGCGAGAAACGGCCTGGACACTTTCTTCTCTTCACATCACTTCAAAACGAGAAGAGCATTCTTTTTCCAGCTGGGCTGCATCACAGATGATACACTCCTGACCATGCAGGTGGACGTCCTCGCTGGACACCCCTCAGACCAGTGGCGCACGTCCCCGGCAGGCCTGTCACCCTCGCAGGACACATCTGTAATGTCCCTTTTGACTCAGCAGCCTTAACCAGGACCTTTACCCTGGCATCGAAGTTACCTGAACTGCTGCTCCCTGTCCCACCATCACTGTCAGGTCCCACTGCCCACCCTGTTCTCTGATGGGGGGGACACTCACGGCTCTGAGCCCAACCTTCATCTCTTCCAGCTGAGACCACAGCTCTGCACCTCGCTGTGCGTGGCAGTGGGGAGAGCAGGAGGACATACCCACCTCCCACGATCTAAAAGCAAACAGACAGTACTCATTTTGTTCACCAGCACTCTAAAATCTCAGCAAGGCCAGCGTTTGCCCAAAACCTATGAGCTTTGAAATAAAATGGAAAGAAGGTTGTAAAACCTTGTTAAGATTTCTGATTTAATCAGTAGTCTAAAATTGCTATGGTAACAAGAGAGTTATTATACACATCGATGGCGGTGACATAAAACAAGGATTGATAGCTTTAGAAATCTTGTACTTCCAACTAAAATGAACCTTTAAAGACACAGTGGCCCTTAAACGTAACTTCGTTGCAAGTCGTCTCACTTCATCCCCACAGAATTAAATGTTACAGTTAGGAGACCTTCTTTGCTCCACCATTTCAGATAAGGATGTCAGGCTTTGGTTCACATTGATATCCTGGCGCCTGTTCACCTTTGTGCACGCTCTCTCGACAAGGCATCAGCAGCCGTGGTGGCCCTGAAGCACCACCCCTCCTTCCCTGTGCACTGCTCACCTAGAGCGTCACGGCTGCAAGGGATAGCCCGCCCTGTCACCAGCACGCAGCTCCAGCCACTGCAGGGGCAGGCAAGACGCTGATGCATCTCTGTGGCCGTTTCAAAGCGTGCCAGGCTGTGTTAGGGTCTGCCAGGGACATGGAATACGCAGAGAGGAATCCCAAGGGAGCTGATGCTGCCGAGCTGCTGGGGCAGTCTCAGCAGGGATGCTCCCTGTATCCCTGGCGATACAGCACGACTCTCCAGGCAGCACAGGTGCATGCCAATAGGTCATGAAATGGGACAGAAAACCCTGGCCTGTTTTTGTTTGGCATAGACATTGTCCAGTTCTGAATGTCTGCTGTGACAGAAGGGGAACGGACACATCCAGCACGCAACTTGCGGAGACTCACCTCCGCACACATGGCACATTTGCTACCCAAAGAGTTTTCTTGAGTCCAAAATACCCATTTCCCTATCTGTGCTAGTCAAAATGTGGGAGGAAACGAGAGCCAGCAGCTACATGCTTGCTGCATTCTTATCTCAACTTTGCAAGCTGGGAAAGAAGAGCAAAGCATTTTGAGAAAGTTTGTTAAAGCTAGTTAATGGGATTGGAGAGGATTAAGATACCTAAATTCTATTAAAAAAAAATTAGGCATTTCCACCTTCACAAACACCACTGCTTTTCAAAGAAACAGCTGCTGGGAAATCTTTGAGACACTCTTGATACTTGTACCTCCTTCTACTTACATGGCCTTTGTTTGAGCCTCCATTCATTTTTCAAACAAAACCCAGAACACACCCTGCAGCAGCCGTTTTAGTTTATGGACTGGCAAATCAAGACAGGTAGTTTGCCCCCAAAATACTTGAGAAATGTATCAGGCACTTAAGTCCACATACTGCAAGCAGGCTTCTGTCACAAGAGCTTACCCTTGCCCTGATGAAACCATATGCAGGTGACTCGTGTAGATCTGTGGCAGCATCTGTTTTTGAAACTTACTTTATCAGAGAGATATCTTAGAACAAACTAAAATACAGTAATTTGATTATGATGAGGAGGGGAGATTCCAAGTTTGAGTGGGCTAAGTTTGATTCTACAACGTGAAAAGGAAATAAGTTTATATGTTTTGGACTGAGGATGTTACAAAAGAGATACATGATGTCTTATAAATAGAAAAACTGTGAATAAATGTAATTGCATAAGACGTTCAAATATCTCATTAAAACACTTCGGGGGAAAAAAGTAATTTTTGAATCATTGTTTAAACAAACCAGTTAAGAGGTAAAAAGCAGCATGTAAACACATACCATTTGAGAACAGAAGCTTTTATATTTTAAAAACACATAAATCAACCGGACATTTTTATAGCCTACTGAATGAGTTCAGTATAAGTCAAAGCTGCAATTCCGGAAGCGCGGCTTAAGCATGCAGCACAGTGCCGGGCGTGGGTTCTTTAGGTGTATTTTTGTTTGTTTATGCAGCTGAAAAGCAAAGTATTATGTCAAAATAAGCTGATTTTCCCAGTTCTCAAATGGTTTTTTGAGTGATGTACTGAAACTGGCACTAACAATATTGAGGCTGGAATGTATCTTGAAATACTTCAGGGCATGCACCTTAAAAAGGAAAGGTACGTGGGCACCCAAAGCAGCAGAGAGCCCACCTGCAGCATGCTTACATGGCAGCGTGCCACCGCCACTGCAATGAGCAGTCACGGCTCGCAGTGACCCCTCTTCTGCAGAGGGGCTGCAGGTGCCATATGGTACCGGCCACTGGCATTGCCACGAAGCAAAAAAACACACACATTTCTTGCCTGGAAATTTTTTCATGCCATGTATTTCCCATGGGGACAGAAAGATGATTAGCATCCCATGAGATTTTTGCCCTTCTCACAATCCAAAGACAAACCCACATCCTTTTGTGGCTTCTTTGCTACTACAGTTTCTTAACGATTGTTAGTGCCAGTTATCAAGCACCGTCTCGATGAAAAATGAAAACTTCTAACCAGAAGTGGGCTGTGCCTTCCTCTGCCCAAGCACATTAGCTTCCTCTTCTGCACTGGTGGAATACTGCCCCGAAGTGGTTTTCACGCTGCCAGATGGCTTGGCACAGTCAGGAGCTGCATCTCTTTTTTGACAATCTCCTGTTTGCTCTAGCAGGGAAAAGGATTCATTTATACCCCTAGGCTCTTCTGTAGGCCCACATACGGAAAGTAATATAAATAATTTCACTTATCCATCCCATTTAATCAACTGTTGAAAAGTATTAATCAATATACCAGATGTTTGCTTAAATTTAGTCCAGATATTTCTGTACGTTGGTAACTGCAGCCCGACCTTACAGGTACGCTGTGTGAAGAGGTTGAGATTGTCCCACAAAGTACAGTTAAAACTCATTAACATAAAGCAATTTATAATCAAGTATCATCTAATTTGCAGCTTTCTTTCACAGGAGATATGATTTTGTTTACTAACTTAGGCAGATTTGCAGTGATTCACCAGTTGCAGAAATAAATTGAGCATGCTTGCCTGAAAGGTGGCAGAAAGCAAGGACAGAGGAATGACTGAGGGAAGAAGTAGAACAGTAACAAAGAAAAAGAAAAATCTGAAAAAGAATTAAAGTTAAAAGAAACAGAATTTACTCTTTCCCCGAACAATTTTATGCAAAGCATAGCAGCTCTGTAAGGACCTGGAAACACAATTTTAGCCATTCTAAATTATAATTGATAAAATTCATACAGTGCAAAGTAGCAGCAACTAGAAAACTGTGTTTGGCCAAGTCATCTGTGGAGGCCTAAAGTCTATGGGAGCAAGGAGTGAGGAAAGCACAGTGTCTGACCCCTTTTGTGTAAAGATTTGCAAACAGCAAGTACATTGTAAAAATAAAGCGATTGTCCCTCTTCTCATGTGACAACCACAAACTGCAAAACCTTGTCAAAGCTCTACTGTGTTAGAGATTGCTGTAACACAAAAGGATTGAGTTACGATCCCATATTCCCTGTTTCTCCAACATGTCCCCTGTCAGGACAGGGAGACAGAGAAGACGCATAGCACAGAAATGATGAGATTAACTTCAAGTTAAAATATACCTGCAACAAGTCCCATTACACTGTGTTTCTCCAGTTACGTAGTAACAAGTTCTCTCTCGCAGTCTGGTGAAAAAACAAGGACTCTGGAATATGCAGTTATCAGACAGCAGCTGACAGTGTCTGTTGTGGCAAGAGCCTTTGACTGCAACCATTACCATTCTCAATATGATGGCACCGGCGCAGCGAGTCTAATCCCTAAGCTGTAGCCCAGTTCAAGTGTCGCAACACAGTCTCTGTTGGGACCAAAGGCAGGAAAAAAAGACCTCAGTTTTGCCTTGCAAGCCTCATAATGCCACAGCTGCTGGGAGGCACTTCAGACACCCCGATGTCTTTTCTGGACCCTGAGCCACGGACTGCGGCAGCTTTTGGCAACATGGACTGTCTTTCCAGGCATAGGAGAGGTCCTTGGTTGTGCCATGTCTTACTAGTCTTACATAACTCGGCAAGACTGTGGTGGTTCTGCTGGCCTACTTTTATGGCACAAGAGCAGCCCAACAGCATCATACAGGTGGCTGAAGTGAGAGCCACAATCTGTAGACACATACCCCACATGTGCTGACATGTGATCATCAAACAGTAGCCACCCACAGCAAATATTTTCCAAGCAGAGCAAAACCCAGACTGTGAGGTAAGTTTCATAAAGGAAATGGTAGTTTTAGGGGAGAAAAGGAGAAGCTTCTCAAAATACACCGCTGGACCATCCCACTCTGGGGATGGCTTTGCCCAACCTCTTATCTAGTGGGTTTTGCCCATCCTCTTATCTAGTGGGTAACAGTGGGCTTGTGGGCAGCACAACTGCTCAGTCTTCACAACCCAGTGTTACATATCTGCCTTGACTCACCCGCCCCTACCCTACACTCTGAAAAACTGCAAGCAGAGTGTGAAAGGGAAACCCCTCTTTGTCTCACAGCTTGAGTGATGGGAATCACCTTGGGACAGAAACAGGGCTCACTGTCATCTTGCTTGAGTAGAGTCCCAGGAAGGAAAAAGTCTCACTCTCAGAGGTCAAACCTTGTCATTTGTGGAAGCTAACACCATGTTGAGCAATACTTCTGTGACTACTTCTCCAAATATCCTACACTATCAGAGGAAGCCTTAGCTCTTCTAAGAGCCAACTGTGGACAAGCAAACACATCAGCAAAAGTAGAGATCCAGGGCACACATGAAAAGCAGCAAATAGAAGGCAGCAGCTTACTGTCGTGCATAAAAGGTACCAACCCCTACCCTGGCACACAGAGACACATTGCTCAAGGAGGAGGTGAGCTCAGTCACATGCAGTGACTCCACAGAAAGGAGTACAAACAGAGCAACAGGCTGGCTACAAGGAGTAAAGTCACGGCTGCTCCTCTGGAAATGTGCTGAACCGCAGAGCTGCATTTCACATTATTGTGTGTGACCAATATCAATCAGCATCTCGATTCAGACCAAACTAAACCATAATACACATAACACAAGAGTCCCTTAGTTGTTCAGCTACATTATTAATACCAAGGGATTCATAGAATCATAGAATGGTTAGGGTTGGAAGGGACCTCAAAGATCATCTAGTTCCAACCCCTCTGCCATGGGCAGGGAAACCCTCCACTACACCAGGTTTCTTGGCTTAATCAAAGGAAGAAAATACAGAGCATCAACCCATGGGTGGAGGAGATGGGCAACAGATGACCAGATACACTTTCCTTGTTCTTTTTTCCTCCGAATGAATAACCCTCTTCCCTTCCAAGCGAAAACAAATTGGAGGACAATGATACATCAAATTCTAGTAGAAGACAAGCACACAGGAACAACAGTTACATCAACACTCCTACCTTCTTGAGAAAATGATCTGACTGTGGGGCTGCTCTGACCATCCTTTTCTTTATCAGAAGGAACTTTCTTCAGCACAGGTGGAAGCAGGGCAACTTTTGGGGAACTGGGGCCGGAGGGAGACTCTGGAGCATCCTCTACGGAGTACCATGAGCAAAAAGGTGAGAAGTTATATTAGTGCTGTAGGTCATAGAAATGGTGCTGCTATCATGGGTCAAACCTCAACACAATACACAAACAAGAAACCGCCAGAATCTGCGTCAGAAAAAGGAGGACTCAGGAATTTACATTATGTCAAGAGAACACATGATGGCCCTCAGTCCAGGTGAAAGAATTTTAATAGCCAAAGCAAAGATCTCAATTTCAGCATTTTTAATGTGTACTGCTATTGTAGCACAAATATAAATCTGATGGGACCGCCTGAATTTCCTGCAAGACATAAGTATGCAATTTGTAAAGAACAGCTGAAAATTATTTTGGATGGATTTTTGGAAATAGTTGTTCTCTTTCTACTTTTATTGTCCTGAAACATAATGAACTGATCAATTTAGATGTCCTGTTTCAGAGTTATAAGGCATAAAAGTGAACCAGTGAAACAATTTTCACAAATAGCCTACAGAACTCTGTACTTCCAGGAATAAATTACCAGTAGATAACATGATAGCATCTGCAAAGGTTTTCTGAACAGAAAAAATACTTTGTCCTCTAGACCGTGAGGAAATCTGGAATTTAAATTCAAATCCATAGTTTAAACGATTTGGATATCTTGTTTCTCTAAAAGGCTGGACATGCGTTACATATGGCAAGTTGACTATCATCTTTACAGTCCTTACAGGAAGACCTTTTCAGTCCTACACAGACAGCCTTTGTTTGGACAGCAGGGAAGTACAGCTACAATGGATTACTTAAACTGCTCGTATGTTTGCTTCCCTAGGAGTAAACAGAGGCATATGTATGCAACAGAGGAACTAGGAAGACACATTAGTATTGATAGAAGGAAAAAGGAACGCAGAGTATCACCTGTATGGCATATTTGTACAATGAGTTAATTCAGTTGCATACTGGAAATTAATAGGAATTTACCTCACTGTTGTGAAGTCACCACAAAGGGAGTCAATCCTTTTACTTTCAGCAAATGAAAGTGACGACCTTCCAAATGCAACTTGATCTGAACAGATACATCATTTCTCAGACCTTCTCCACACTTTTGATGTGCCTGTCAGGCCAGTTGCTTTGGGAAGCTTGATGTCAACATATGGATGAGCATAGTGCTTGGCAAATGCAGCTACATATTTCTGAACTAAAGTTGTTATGTGCTTTACTGAGGAACCACTTTCAGTCCTTGATAATTTGTGGACATTCGAGCTGTGCTCCTTTGCACTCAGATTACTTAGGAAAAATTTGCTACCGTTAGTTTGGCCACACTGCTGGAAACAATGGCAGGAGCATAAATAGGATTATTGCTTGGCTTCTTCATCACGTCGCCTGGGTGTGCTGAGCCAGCAGGTTGCTACAAGTACTAGGACAGAAGTTAGACTGCAACAGAGATGGTGCTGCTCTTGCTGCCACCTGAGGAGCTGGCTTATTATGAGTAAATATTAATTATTCTTTGTGTTAAACCCACAGTATGCTCTCTCTGCAGGAAACAGGAGCTGGCAGAAACAGATAGCTCGGGTCTTTCTGATACCTAAGATTTTGAGATAGCACACTGCCTATTTTACAGATTAAGCATCACCAAATAAGTCATGCTTTCCTATTGTATATATCTTCCTGAGCATCTTACCCTGCACCTCTCACTTTTATGACCATTTCTAAAATGGCCAATAAAATAAAATTAAAGCCATCTAAAACTTCACTGGAACAGGTTGCCCAGAGAGGTGGTGGATGCTCCATCCCTGGAGACGTTCAAGGCCAGGTTGGACAAGGCCCTGAGCAACCTGATCTAGTTGGAGATATCCCTGTTCCTTGCAGGGGGGTTGGACTAGATGACCTTTGAAGGTCCCTTCCAGCCCTAACCATTCTATGATTCTATGATTCTAAAACCTGAAGGTGATTTTGTACTTGAAAAACATTCTTGAGTGCAGAGACTAAGTAACACTCACATACACATCAAGGGCAGGGAAGAGGCTATAATATCCCCCTGTCCCCTCGTCCTCATCAGAAATGACATCTTTGTAAGGTCAACAGTGAGTATGGGAATAGCCTAGAGGTCTATGAGCTCTTACAGATGTCTATGCTCACATTTTTCAGTCATTAAAAATTAATAAGACGTATTTACCATAGCTACTGGGGGAGTCAGCAACTAGCATCTAATTCCCCTCAGCTGCAGTGGCTGTACTTTGGGAAGAGGGGGGGTTGTGACATTGGCCTGTTCAACAGCAGACAGACAAATGTACAGGAGATCTGGTGAAGTATTTCCCACTATTGGAAACCTTGAGGTAATATCTGGGCAGGAGGTTAGGACAGAGCAGAAGTTAACAGTCATTCAACTGGTGGTCTTGCAGGGTTATAAAAGCACAGTTACAATTATTTCCAGTCAAAAGCAATAAGGAATGAAACAAAGGTAAAACAAGAAAAAGGAGAGCAAGAGACAATCAGTTTGTGCAAGTTATTAAGAGTAACAGGCATTTGTTCGAGGGGCTAAAAGTAGCCTGCCAGAAAGCTCCAAGGACTTTAGTATTTAGAACCAGGTGTTTAGAGAAAATACAGTTATTTTTGTCGGTGCTACTACAACAGGGCTTTGATGCTGAAGTATCTCTCTATGCTCTCCTCTTCTGTGAAAGCAGGCTAGCTCCAAACAGCTCTGCTGCTGCTGCTATTGCTTCTCCTCAGACTTTACTATTGCAGGTCACAGATTAAACCATTTTAATAAGTTTATTTGACTTAGGGAAGAGGGAGGTGAAAAAGAAGGATGCAAGTCAAGAGCAAGTGACTGAAGAATGTGTCCCTCTACATTTAACTTCTGTTGAGGATGTGGCCATGCGTGTCTCCTCCATAGCCCACAGAAATACCACTCAGAAGTAACCAGCTGGGGATAACGTACACCCAGAACAGCTCCTCACCAGTACGAGAGGCAGAGCGCGGTTTCTGCGGCACTGTGGGTCGTCCTGCCAGGCTGGGCTTTGTTGACTGCAGTGGGGGTTTTGGGCTGGTCGGTGTATTGGAAGAGCTTCTTGCCTTTGCACCAGCTTCTGCCTTTGGTTCAGCTTTTGAATTTTTTTCTGATGATGCTGAGATGGAGTCACCTTTATTTGAGGCAAACCGACTCTCTGGAAGGGTCTGCTGGAGTTTAGGCACTAAAACAAATAGACACGTAAAATAAAGTCTCCTGCAACAGAGAAGACTGCACAGGTATGCTTGTGTGGAAAATATCATCATTAGCTCACATATCACTGCTGCATTGCAGAGTGAGCATGTAAGAGGATATCTAATATTCTACTCAAAATCACTGCAAGAAAAGCACCTGAATCTTGCATGTGCTAAACTTCATAATTCAATTGCCTCAGAGGCGATGGCATCTCCCCCTTTTTAATATATTTGGGGTGATGGCTGGCTGGACCTCATATTCCCTCCATATTTCTGGGAGCAGATGGTACCGCCTACCTGCTGAGAAAGTAGTGATGAATCAGTGGAAAAGGCAGCTTTCGGCGGTTTTGTGCCTCTACAGACAAAAGGTTGGCTATCCAAGATCAACAGAAAAATCCTGGCCCAGAAAATAAATCCCAAACGTGTGATCAGCAGGCTACATCTTGTTATTTGTTGCTCTTAGCAAGCTCTAGAGGAGATTCCGAAGCTTAGCCAAGATCAAAGTATTCTTTATATAATATTTTGATTTATCTAGCAACACAGTATACAGATTATGGATTCCACACAATAAGTGGGTTTATCAACATATTATATATCCCAGACAAAGACCAAGATATTTACAGATAAAGCTACACTGACTTCCAAGTAATAAATCAGCCCTACCTAGCTGTGCAAGTTGGTAGAAAGCCTGCTGGACACAAGGTTGCAAACAAGCAAAATGTCTGCAAATAGCAGGAAATAGCAGAATTTCCTTCTTTGAAGCTTTGAGAAGGTCAAAGGCTTTTATGAAGCAGATATAATGATAATCTTGGAACCTGTATGCTAGTTTGGGATCTTCAACAATCGTCACATCCTACTCTGTAAATCTCTTCTGAGAATAACTGAAATGCAGATTTGGTACCTGGCAAAGCCAGCTATGTGCTCACAGATGCTGACTTGACCTACCTACCTCCTGCTATTCCCATTCAGAAATCCTACTTGTTACAAAGTGCTGAGCACGGACATTTTAATGGCAATGGGAGGGAGGGGAGCGTTGATATAGTTTGCTGCAAGCCAGTCTCCAATAGGGTTTTCCAGCTTATGAAGCTGTTTTTCAGCCCAGCTGGAGTTAAACTCTGGCAAACCACAGAGAGTTATGTGGCGCATATGTATCTGTGTGAGAGCGTGACGAGGACACTTTGTGTCCACCTGAATGCAATATAGACCTTCACGCTGCAAGCAAAACAGCAGGACACCATCTCCGCTTGTGTGTGTGTACATACAAAAAAGCAGACAATATTCAGACATGCATCAAGGAATTAAAAAACCCTTATTCTCCTTCAGCATCAATTTTCCATTAGCTCTCTTTCTTGCCTTCCTAACCTCGGGCCTGCTAATATTATCAGAACTCAGCAAGTTAAAATAAATTAACCCAAAACAAAGACAAACCGTAGTCGCAATAGTGAAAGGCAGCCTCAAAGAGCTCTCAAGAAAGAGTGGAAAAAAAATAACTGACAGCTGGGGGCCAAAAGGAAGGGGCATGCACAGTGCAGTGAGGTGGAGGTGAAATGTGCCATCTGTAGAGACAAGGACCAGAGAAAAATTGGGGTCAGACACCCCCAGCTACTCTAATGCCCTGAGCACAGACTATTCTTGCCTCTCTGACTTCAGTTTGAAGAAATCAGGAGACACATACAGTACACAAAGTCCTCCTCAAAAGATAAGCAGGCTTTAAAAGCGCTGATTATAGTGTTCAGCAGCTCTGAATATGCTGTCTTTTAGAACTAGCTCTAGAAAGGTACAAAGCCTCAAAATCCATTTCTTAAGCGATCAACCAAGATGGCCACATTTGGATTTAGACTTCAGCCTGCTTTTTCACCCTTCTTTCTATATGCTGTGGCAACCCTACGTGCAGTGCTTGCAGCATACCTAGCACCACTGTTGAGAAATCAGACCTGGATTTCCTAGTTCAGCCCACTCCTTTGGTCCAGTGAATGTAGTGCGCACAAACCACCAGAGCTGAATCCCTTTTGAACACTTCACCAACCAGTCCCCAAAGTTTGCATGTGTGCACAGAGACCAGAATTTCATCTTGTACTTAAAAGGGTGGCATTGTAGCAGGGCCCAGGACTACAGTTTGACAAGGGCCCCTTGGCTGGTGCTCAGCAGGACTAGCTGCGGAAAGAATCAGTGCTGTAAGCACTGCAAGGCCAGACTTCATACATGAGGGGGAGGCATTTTGCGCATGCGTGTAGTGTCTGGGGACCTCCACGGCTTGGCAGAGGGCCCTGGCTTTGGCTAAGTCAGCTAAACCCTAGGAAGAGCCAGTCACCATTGCCTATGAGGTGTGTATTCTAACAGTTAAGGGCTAGGACTACTCAAGCTGGTTCCCGCACTGACTACTATAAACCTTATAAATTGGTCATGTTTAGGTCATCGGGCATATTTAGGAGTTTCACTTCTTGCACAGACATTTTTGCTGGTTCCTGGGTTCAGCTTCAGCATTGCTGATCCCATTACAGGCCAGTACCCTTTCGAAGGCACCTCGGGCACATGCACTGAGTACTTTCCCTCCAGTGCAACGTGAAGCACAAGAGTAAAAGCTGAGCTGTCAACTCAGTCCTAGAGCTGACTTCATGAAAAGTGCTGTCAAACACAGTACAAAGAGTGAGCTCTGTTTCTAATCCTTTCCACTTAGTGTAAGGTCACATTTTGCTTAAGAAACTGCAGGCACACAATCAGGAGAGAGAAGTGAGATTTTGAGGTTAGGCATTTTGCATTTTCCAGAAAGACTTTGTACCAGGAAAACCAAAATGTACCTGTACCACTTCCATCCAGTCGTTCTGAGCTTGTCGCCGTGTCAAAAGACTCTCTGGGAGTTGTGTCATTCCCAAGTTTCTGAAAGAGTGAGAAAAGCTCTCATATTAATAATATATCTGTTAGTAAAAAAACTCTAATTTGGAAGTCATAAGGCAAAGAAAGCAATGATAGCAATAAATGGTATATTCTCTCTCCTTGTTTCTCTTTCAGGCCTTGGAGATCTACGTAGGAAGAAAGCGACACTGATTTGATAACTAATACTGCCACATGTCTAGCAAAGCTGCAACGACATCCTGCCTCCTAAGTGACAAGTCTGCTCATGTACAGGAGTTAAAACTGTGCTAGTCTTTTCTCCTAAGATAGCTCCCTATTTTAAAATTCTTTGTTTAGGTTTAAAATAAAGTCTTTTTCCGAAAATCTATGTTTTAAATATACGACTGCTAAAGGATTGTATGCTCTTCCACATACAAGAATAACTTTTCATTTTACACAAACTTACAACTACAGGAGCAGTAGTGCCCGCATATTCACAGAATTTATTTAAAAACAAATAGACCTTACTTCTTGAAAGGTGGTTAAAGCTACCCAGCACAGGGGGTGCTGGATGTTTAGCACCTCTAAAGAAAGGGAGTCTCTTGTTTATGTGCTGATATTTTACCAAGTCTTCTATTCTCCAGAATAGCTTTCTTAACAACTTGGCCTCAAAAAAAAAAGTGCAAAGACTTCTGTGATATCACAGCTGTAGCCTAAGTGAGCTTGAAACCTGTGTATTCACCAGAGGAAGTTTAGATACAGAGCCAATGTGCTTGTAAAAGAACCAGCCTCCTTTTGCTGTCTTATCTGCTACCAGAGCTTAAGCAGAGGGATAAATGGGAGGATACAAAAAGTGCATAGAAGTAAGTGTAGGATATACTATGGCAGAAAGCCTTATAAAGAGTGGGCAAAAAAGTGAGATTTTTTTTTTTTTTGAAACTAAAAAAGTGGGGATAGATTTTTGAGGGCAGCTTCGATTTTCATCTTGATTTACTATTTCAAGACAGTTAGTGTGGTAAATGACTTACAGCAAACGATCTGTGCTGATGATCACTGCATTTGGTTATGTACCCATGCGTAAGTCATGTTGACACGTTCAGGACACTGCTACTACTACTCCAACACCAACTCTGCATGACTCGTGCTGGGATCTGACTGTCCCATAGTGTCCAGAAACTTCCACCACATGGCACGCAGCCCATGTCAAACATGATCACTGCCCTTTGGAGTTTGCAATCTAAAAGACTCCTACGTATAGCATGCAGATAAAAATTGGGCAACAGGAAATATAGGAAGAGAATGGTTGTAAGTAGTAGGAGCACATACCAATTATGGAAAAATGTACAGATTTAGAGTGAAAATAGTATTTTAAATATAAACATAAAGGAATGATCTCTAAATATTCATGTTGGCCACGTGCCTTTCCCCTGTGCTGGTAATTCAACGCAGGCACTTCAGGAGAAGCAGATTTTGAGGAGCGATGCAGAAAACAGTGTGGTTTGCCATACGGATTTACAAATACCTCCTCTTTGCTCATGGAATCTCACAGCTCCTAAAACAAAGCCTCTCTTTAATACAACAAAGAAAAGTATGGAGATGCTGAGTGCCTGCCAGTCCTGTATAAGACCTAGCACGGTAATGCTTCCTCCTGACCTCTACACTAAGTACAGGTGTGCACCCAAAATGGCACACTGCATAAAAGAGGATGCTATTACAATTGTCATTAAACTTCCTGTACTGTAAAACTACTTTGATATAGATGCAACTATCCACTCTAAGGGATTATATTTCTACAGGTTTTAAGTATAATATCATCTGTATGTTAAAAAGCACGTGTAAGCCAAACAATGAAGTCTTCTGGTCAGAAGCACTCTAGAAATGCAATGACTTGTAGGACCATAATGGTAAGCTACGGTGCCCACACGGACAAAGCAGTCTCCTCCAAAGCTAGCAGGAACATTAAGCTTTGTACCACTGAGTGAAAACTCAGTTTTTCGTTCTCATTTCTTGGCTCTCATTGATGTTTTGGCTGAATTCTCATCTCTCCACCTCCTAGAGCCACATGTTTCTTTGTAAGACTATCTTGGCTATATAGTCTTGAAGAAAACACCACTCTCCACTTACTGGATTTTTCTTCCATCCCTTGGAAAAAAAAACCTTTGAGAATTGAATTTACCAAGAGTTTCTTCATCGAATGTGAATTCTCATAAACTTTCACTGAAATGCTAATTTTTCTATGTAAATATTGAGGATATATGCATAACATTTAGCTATGGTAAATGACTTTTAATACAGCTGTATGACAATATGAAAACTAATTTCTCTATAACTCCTTCCTCCCTCCCTAGTTATATGACTACTGGGGAAATATGACCATGTACAGCAAGAATTACAAAAGCCACTGCTGGCATCTATTAGTGTACTCATTAAAAATGCAATTAGGATGTTAGCATGTTTGGCTACCTACTGTACAGACATTACAAACTGCTTACAGTCCTGAGACAACACTAAACACTTGCTGCACAAATTTACTCTGAAGAGCTGTCAATCATGTCAGATAAACACAGGTGAATAACGACCAGGCTCTACTTTTAATAGGAATTCATGCAAGTTTGGGAAACACTGCAGAGTTGGGAGTCATCAAGAGGGAATAAACAGGTTACAGACGATCTTGGTCTGCTCATAGGTCTTGCTTGAGGTATTAAAAAATCCAGCCTGTAAACACTAGATGGAGCTAAAAGATCCTTTTATGTACGCCTAGAGGCAACACTAATTTGCAAATACTCGTCTCTGGCATTAATGTCAATTCGCACGTTGTATTCTAAGCACAAGGAAACAAAAAAAGCATTTGCCATCTTTCCATCTACTATGCACCTGCTCATCACTTGTATCTGTAACAAGACTGTGGTAGGGTATGAATGAAATAGTAAATTCCTTCTGGCTTTGTTTTCACGTAAAGTAGCTCAGAATACAAGCAGCCATCTGTATCTTAAAGGAAAAGACAATATTCTCTCTTACTGGAATTCTGATAAAATTGAAGATGTTAGGGAAGTTACAACCAATGTAACGGCAGTGGGATACTGTCTTCTGTAGCTCACCATCATCAGGATACTGTATGATTTTCACTTTCATGAATATAATGAATAAAAGTGCAAAACTAAATTATTCAATATTGTGATCTAGGATTAAGTATGTGAAAAATTCTTTTGAACAGCAGTTCAATTTTGTGTGATCTGGACAACATTAAGAATGGATAACTCAGTGCCCTGTTGTGTACAGATTCCTATTTCAATCCAGCTTTCTGGTCACTCTTTAAAAAAAAAAAAAAGAGAGAGAAAAAAAGACCTACTTTTGCATTCCATAAGTATCCCTAACAAAAGAATAAGATCGATAACACTATATTCTTGAAAACTAAACCTGAAAGAAGAGGCTTAACCTTTCCAAACAGTAAAAAAGTGAAGGGTAGAAAAAAAAATACTGGGAAAAGACAATAACTTTTCTTTTTGATATATGAAATTCAAGCTCTCAACCAATGCTACGAAAGCTCACTAGTCGAAGAGCACTTTTACTCTCCTCACTTAAAAAAAAAAAATAAAAAAAAAATCACACATGCTAATATTCTGCCTCAGTCACATTGTTCCAGATCTGACTAATCCCAAATGACAAGCATTAAGAACTCGAAGAGGACCAAGCACACACGATTAATGCAGTTGTAAAAATATATAGAATCTGGAGTACCTTGGTATTTTCTAAGTTATAGGCAGAGCAATAACACTCTTATTTTAAATCATAGGACATTTTACTTGAAAACTTAGTGTTTTAGAAATCAATGGCATGACTCATGGGCATTACTCAGCACCAATGAGAAAGGTGGGAATTGGCCATTTCTTTAGAAAAATTGTTTTTATGCTGAGGATCCCTTTAATGAGCCATAGACGACTGCGTTAATTTGAATCTGCTTATTACAAGACCCCAGTGTCTGCAGGACTGGCTCAGACATCATGGCAAGCACTATAAGGCTATGAAGAAAGGTTAAAAATGAACTTTAGGTGCCTCGGTCACAGCAAGACAATTCTGCATTGTCTTAAAGGAAGGAAAAGACAGCAAGACTTGCAGATGCGCTTTGTTGTAAGGTAACACCTTCCAAATTAAGGGGGATAATGGTGGGGAACGGATAGCATCTGAGTAACCTGCACATCAAAGAGGAAGAGAGGAGTGAAAAAAGGCTGATCCTCTGGTAATTTTAGAACATGTGTACTGCAGCTGGGAGGAAGCAGGGGAAGTTCATAATAATGGGGAAGTTCAATGGGAAATGGGCATCGGGCAAAATAGGTCAGCACAAAATGCTTTGGAGCAACACAAGGATATTCCACTCCACACGTTTGTGAAGCAAAGCAGAGTTCCTGCCCAGCAACAGCACTTCAGAGGAGAAAATTAGAGAGAGTGAAGGGAATTCAGACAGATAATTGGGAACAGATTATTTAACGTATGCTTATTTTCTTTGAGTGTCAGTATTTGAAATACAGAAATCAAAGGCATAACAATAATTAGGTGTGGTACAAAAGGACATAAATTGCAACAAAAAAAGCATAAGATGAATAGCTGTAAACAGTGTCTGAAAGCCAGATTTGCTTCTCTGTATGGAATATGTAACTTAAAATACAGTACACCTCTCCACGTTTCTACATCACCTTCCAAAAGAGAAGAGTACAGGTAGCTACAACTGTAGTTAACTCTGCCAAACACTTGAGGTACTGGTGTGCAGGGGGCACACAGTAAGAAATCTGTCCTAGCTTTATGTTTTGTAAAGCACACTTCCATTACACATGAACAAACCACACGCCGTATAGAGTGGAGACATCCAAACTGTGCTTATTAATTGCCCCAAAATTGCTCTGTAATACATGCAAACAATGAGGTGCCCTCTTTCGTGCTTGTGATGGCCTGACATCAAGTGCAAGAGCTCATGTTACCTCCTCCACAAGAGGAGAGAAAGTGCAGGCTTAAGGGTGCATCTCCTGCTCCACGTGTGCAGGGTAGTTTTTGGCCAGGGTATTCATGTTCAACCACCACAGCAGAGAGCAATCCTCTTGCAAGAACACCATAATCCCTGGTGGAAAGCAGGACTGATGTGTCCAGCCCCAGCCACCAACGCCTGTAAACCCAACCCACCTCCCCTGAAGACACCTAGCTCTTGCTTGTTTTTTCAACACCTCAAGAGAAATCAAATTGCCTTCACCTTCTGAGCAGAGGCTGCTCTCTTCTCCTGCTTGGCTTTCATTTCCGCGAGAAGTCCACTGCCCATCACCTGCACGCCATACCTCCGGCCTCCTTGTGGGCTTCCTTTGCTGTCACCCCTCTCAGCTTTTGCAGCATCGTCTGGCTGTGCCTCCTCCAGCGAGTCTGGTGTCTTTAATTCCTCGGATCGCTCTGTACCACCATTCTGCTCTGCAGGCTTTACCTCCTTCTTGCTTGTGTCCACAGCTGGACTTTTTGCAGCAACCTTGGGTGAGGAGGGCTCTTCTGCCACCGACACAGTCTGGGGACGTTCAGATTTGGAGCCTCTTGATTTGATTAAGTTAAGGAAGCCGCTCTTCCTTGAGTCCCTTTTCTTCTTCTCATCACCTGTTTCACTGGGCTCACTGCTGTCTGAACTTTTAGTTGATGGTCTCCTAATAAAAGACACAGACATTTTAAACTCTTCTCTGCTCCCCTCCTCTCTCTCTTAAATAGCACGTAATGATGTCTCCTGGGCAAAAGCAATCTTTTGTATGATCCATATGTTGCCCTAGGCTCAGTCATTAGCTAGTGTCTCTAAATTAAAAACTGGACAATTAACATTGATCATACTGTCTTGAGGATTCCTGTGCTGGCCTTGTGCATGATATAATGAAGAGAGGTAGCTGTTTCATCTGCACTAGGGACCCAGATGTTTCCAACACCAGCAAGGTGTTACCTCAGTGTAGCTCTGCCCAAGCTGTCTATGCACGTACAATTTCACTCTGTTTCCAGAGAGCACCACCTCTGGTTTGTGTCTGCCCATTAGTAAAAGGAGAACAATTGATTCAGACACATGATTCACACAGCTTTTGGGAGACCTTGTCCCTTAAGAGCCCTGCTTGAAACAGGAACTAGTTGGCACAGTCACCTTTCCAGTAAGGAACATGGAGACGTCACCTTTGTAGTGGAGGTGCTCGTCCTCAAAAAAACCCCAAACAACCCACCTGCCAGTAAGATTTTTATCAGACATCTTACGAGCAGAACATTCACACTTAAGAGGAAAGCTGGGCACATAACACATTTGCATACAAGCACCCCAACTGGAGAAAGAGCCACCAGTGCAGCAAACTGAGCAAAGAACCATAGCCACAGGCATGGCCAAGGACGGGCACACAGGCATAGTGTAAGTTCATGGGGACATCTAAAACAAGCAGCTGGCAAGTGCCCAAGGGAAGAACAGGAGAATGTAGTAGTCTGCAAGCACCCTGAACTTAACCTGGCTAATCCATTTTTCAAAGCTACCATAATTTTACCATGACACACAGTATATCACACATGGCTTCACATGTCACTATAGATATTTATAACTCTCAGTGATTTTAAAACATTTGCTTTTCCTACCACAGCTATCTACCAGTTTACATCTACCATTTTCCTTAATGGATGTCGCATCTAGCACAGAAGGGGTCATTCCAAGTTGTCTGGAGATTGCCCTAGCTTTCTCATTTATTTATGTTAGTATTTGTGTGTATATGTGTACGACCATGTACGAATGCATGAACATCTAGTTATAGGGTTTTGTAAATACACAACCAGCCAGAAAGCAGTTGTATAAGCTGTATAACCCTTATACAAAGCTGAAGGAGACATATCTTTCAGATGAATGTATTGCTTAAACCTGGAACACCACAAATTAGTCAAATAGAATCTTTAACATATTCCTAAAACAACATATATCTACTGTCACCTATCAAAACACTGTGCCCAACAGCAGTCCTTACTAGACAGAGACACTTGTGTATACGACTAGCACTGGAGAGGAGAGCCTCAACCAATACACAGCTCTGCTTCAGCTCTAATGAGCTCTGCTGAAGAGCAAAACGAAGTCAACTGAATTATAAAAATGCACACTAGTCAATAATCCCCTCCATGTGGTACATTAAAACAATTTATTTCAAAGCAGTCATTGTTGAGGGAGGGTAATTGAATTCACAACGTCTTGACTACTAAGTTATTTTCTAACTTTGACAACAGCAACCCTAGATATTGGAAACAGAAGTCAAATACTACTTGCCCAGCTATCAGGATGGATTTTTTGAAAATTAAATTTGAACTTACTTTGAATCCATTTTTGTCACTTTCTTAGTGAAAAATTCATCCACACCTTCATCCACTCTCCCCATGAGACCATTCTGATCCCCTTCTGGAGGCACTCCAGCAGACACCTGACAGAAGACAAAACTCTCTGGTATATAATAATTTAAGCATATTTGTTTCAATGACAATATTTAAGCATTGAGACATAAAAATTGCATGTGCCAACCAAACCTCAGTGCAGGCAATGGAATCATCACTGGAATTCCCCCTTTAGTCAGGTCAGTTGGTGCATTACATCAAATACAAAGTAACCCAAAATACCAGCGACAAATTGTATACTGCAATGTGCGAGGCCAGGAATCAAATGCCTTGGGCTTGTGAGAATAGAGCACTAGTTCAGTTAGAAAAGGAAAAAAAAAAAAGTTAAGGAAAAATTAAATCCTTTATAAATCCTTTAGGTGGTGATGTGAAGAGAAATTACTTTCAACAGCTAGTTGCTTCTCTGTTCAGAGAAAAACACTCCTTCTGGAATTTGGACTTAGAGATTCAGAAACAGAGCTCCAGCAGGCTGGGAGAGTCTGTCATAATTCATTCAATCCAGCACTTTCAAAAGCAGGGACTCCAAATACAGAAATCAGGCGTTTCACTTCAAGAACTGAACGTGAATTTTCACTGAGTGTCTGAAAATGGAAAACCTGCTCTCTTTCTTTGGTTTCAGTGCCCACGTTTTCAAGGTGAGTGACTGGAGGCATCTGAACCACATTAATTTAGTAATATCTGCCAACCACAAAGGCCCTGTGAAGATTAGCTGGTGACTCTGCAGCCTCCTGAAGATGAAACATGTCATCTCCTGGGAGGATTTCTCATGTGGTCTAGCTCCTGTACATGGCTTTGATGCGGAAAAGTTCTATTACCAGTAGAGAGACTTCCTTCAATTTAAATGCCGCATGGAAACCTTTTAGGTGACTACAGAGGACTCCACAAGACCCAACCCAGTTGTATTCCTGGAACTATTAATGACTAGGAATCAGTCTGTCAGAAAATAGTAGGGTTTGTAATTTGAAACAATTTAAATCAAGGAATCTCCTAGTTGGCGATACCTCAGAGTCATGCCAGCCTCCCTTTTCAGCTGGAATACACACTCTTTTCTAAGCCTCTAAAAAGAAAAATAAATACTTTTAAAAGCTGATGTTAACATCAAACCCAGCCTTATTAAGCCAGGACAATGGATTGCATATGAACTAATACTTTGACACATCCATGAAACTTTTTACTTTCTATAGCTGAACCTTGTTTGAAGGTTAGCGTTTACTTTGTTATTAAAGATAATAGTTAATATGTTATTGATACCTGCAGCAGCAATGTAATAGTGATCTGAAAAGAGCCCATCTGGTAATGTCTACTTTATTGCCAGTCAAACTGCGTATTTTCTCTAAAAAACAGTTTTATTCTAAGAAGCACAATGACTTCTCAGACTTCCAACTCTGCCACCTTTGGGGTTTTATGCAGAGAACTTGTTTAGCTGGAACACCTGACACTAGGCAGCAATGCATATACTGACATCTGGGTTGGTCACACAAGTGCTGGTTGTCTCAATGAAAATATTTACCTTCTCAGTCAAAAAACAGTTGACACTGACATTTCAACTGAAATGTGTCAACCAAAAGCGGCTGATGCATTTCAAAAGAAACAAGAAACCATTTAATATTGATACTGGAGCCCTGTGAATAGTAGGAACAAACAAGTAAGTATCAAAGGCAAGTGCATCTCCTGAAGGGGAGTAATGCAAGGATCCAATAATCTACAGCATATGAGGAGATCTACCTCACAAAATAAATAAGTTTGCACCTGAAAAAGCAGCAAGTTCCTAAAAATGTACTAAAGACATACACAAATGTTGAGGACCTAAGATGATCCTCAAGGCACAGGATATTATTATGGATGTTTATTGTAATGCCTTTTAGTGTTTAATGTTAATGTAAAAGACTGATCTCTGGTTTATTTCACGTTTTATGCTCAAAAAAACCCCAAACCAAAACCAAAAAGCCAAACAAAACAAAACCAAGGTAGTTAGTTTTCATTTGTCCCTTTTTTTTTTTAACCCTAACTTTAAAGGTAAGCCTTTTGTTTCTTAATTAAGGAAAAAAATCTGGCTTGAAAGCACAAATAAATAAGATGAATCACAATCTCTTGCATACATTAGAGAAACACATCTTTTTTGTACTAAATCTTCATGCATGATGGAAGAACTCATGAGGTTGAGATCTCACAAATTCTCAATGATACACAACTGTTTCATCATATTGCTTCAAAGCTCCTTGGGGGTGGGTGGTGCTGAGGTTTTCTTTTTATTACTCTCTTTTCCCCCCTTTCCACCCGAACACTCATTTCAGTAAAAAGCCTGACAAAACTACAAATCTTTCTTCTGCCCACCCCTTACCCCAAGTTAAAAATTTACATTTCTTCTTTTTTTTTTCTCCATTTTTCCCTTTTTTTCTTACATTTTTCAGCTTACAAAGAACAAAGAACAAATCTGTTTTCCAGCAAAACCAGAGAAGTGCAGCTATGATCATCTGAGACCCCTTAAATTACTAAATGGAAATAGTGGGAACAGCAAACAACTCAACAGACCCGCTTTAAACAGTAGAAAAGGTCAAGATTTTGCCTCTCACATTTCAAGTGCTTTTCCTAACCACTGCTTTCTGTATTCTCAAAGTGGCAAAACCAGTAGCAAATCAATTCTGCAAGCAATGCCACAGTCCACTCATGACTCTGGCTTTCAAAATCTGGCTGTTCAAATTTTGGAAGCATCAAAGTAAACATCTTAAGTCTTTCAAAAATTTGTTTAGACTTGTTATGAGGTCAGAACTAGCAAGGATTTCAATGGTCCATAAAAACAAGACAGGGACAAATGAGCTTTAAAAAGTTCCTTTCTATTTCTGCAACTAAATAAACCCCTAAATTCCTAATTAACTCGATGTGGATGAGCATTCCTACAACACTGCACTATCATGGGAAGTAATACTACTTCTCTGCAAGAAGTAAGCTTTTTACTTCTGTGGAGCAAGACATTTTATGTCCTAGTTCTACGCCTAGTAGCAGAGCACTTGCCCTCCTATGCCTTACTCCTTCCCCACCCCTGTGCAGATAGCACAGGATGCTCCAAGTAAGTTTGGAAGAAAGGCAAGCTTAGCAACTGGGAAAACATACGCGTTATGCAGAATTGGAACTGGAAGAAGGAAGGACAGATGTGTTTTCACTACAACACGGTGACTAGTTCATCTTTCTGCTACCTCTGCCCTTCCCTGTAAAGTGCCAGAGAATGTAAAGTTGGCTTGAATATCCCCTCTGCTTGAAGGTTTCTCCATTTCCGAGTGGTGCAAAAAGCACTCTACTGCCTGATATGACCTTTCCCAGCATTAGGGAAGTTTTCAAGGGTCCTCTCCACCCACAATCCTCAGGGAGCAAAAGAGGCCACAGACATCCAACACTAGGCAGCATAATTCAAACAAGCAATGGCTGCCCCTTGATAAAGGTTACTTATCATATCAGCTGCACTGTTGCATGAGATAACTCTAACTTCTCCAGATCTATCCTTACATATCCCGAGGACATACCATCACAGAAATAATCTTTATTGATGTGGTATGCCAAGGAAATGGAACTGTGGGAACCCCACACACATATACTTGGGTTCACACCAGTGCCTTTCGTACACAGACAGTGCTCTTCTGTTTTGCTTTTCTAAGGCAGGCTCCAGCATGAAAAGCAGATCTGTGACTATGCAGATTTGCTGGCCCAAACACCATCTTTAGTTAAGGAGCTGTGGGAAGCTGGATGTCACAGAGTAGCTCCTCTGAGAGCTGATAGAAATAAGAATTTATGCCAAGTTACCACATCTTAACGCAGGCAGAAAAAAGGATTAAGACTCAACATACTCTTGCAATATAATTGAAAAGTCTCATGATATTTTATGCGTTTCCTGTGAAAGCTCCAAGTGCCTCCATAAACTGCTTCCATGAAAAAACAAAAGCAAATTAAAAACCGATAAAACATAGCCTGGTTTTAGGCTGTGTCAAACAAGACAAAAAGCTTGCAATAACGATTGCACACTGAAAGACATGAATACCACAAGAAAAATTAAAAGCCATAAGCAACTACTTAAGACTTTAACAGTTGTCCTCATTACATTGCAAGACCTGACTCATGGCAAAAAGCAATCAACAGATGACATCGTCAGCAATATTTTAATGTAGACTCACTGCTGCTTGGCTGGGCTGCTGCTTTTTATTCCTTTTGGGCCTTAACTTTGTAAAGTGTTCCAGTTTTCTCCCTTCTTCTGATGGTAGCTCTGAAATGAATCCAGAAGTTCGTTTGTCCGGCCTGCTGGAAGGAAATGGTGGGTCTTCTATATGGATAGGTACTTCTTCCAGTGCTTTATCTAGATCAAATTCCATTTCTAAGAGAAATCAAAACTTTCTAATTAGACTTCACATGCTATTTAAAACAAAAGACAATGCTATCCCTCTCTTTTGTGGTAAACAATTATAAACACATTTAGAGAATTCAGCCACAACATGTTTGTGAGCAGACAGAGCACTGTGAGCAGTTATTTACTACCAAACACACTAGAAGAGTCACAAAACAAAGCCACCAGCGTGGGCCTCAAATGCAATCCAGAGGGAGGGAGAGTCACCTGCTTTTCAATCAAGAGCTACCTAGAAGAATCTCAGGCGAGCAAAGAAGCAAAAAGGTTTTAAGAAATTCTCACTTACCAAAAGCTCTGGACACTGGCCGGAGCATTCTACTGTGGATGCTTTTCCTTTTTGATTTAGGAGTCATCTATCAACATAAAACAAAACAAAAATTACTTTAGCAGACAGAAGAAATGGCAAAGAACACCTTTTCCTTTCTATCCAACAAATCAGTTCAAGACTATGTATCTTTTCAAGATCTGATTGGGTTTAACACCAGGAGTGCATAGGGTATTTTTCTTCCCTTCTCAAGCCTTCAGAACTTTTTCTAAATTGACATTTTGTTCAACTGACTTTGAACAGAACCAGGGAGGTAGTTTATTGTTCCCATTAAAACCTTCGGCTGTACACAGAATCATTATTCGAATTGCCCAAGCATTAACTCATTGATTCCTAACTGTAGAACAAGCGAACTATTAAAACCTCACCTCTACATTGAGATCATAAAGCACAGAAAACTTAATTACTGCATCCAGTACTGCACAGTTAATGACAATATCAGGGACAGTTTCTCCCTTGTTCTGACTTTTATTTTTGATACAAAATACACTTGCTCAATTCATTTGTTAGTAACATGCTACTGGGAATGATTAAAATTCAAGTATCTATGCCTCTGGACACCACCACACAGCTCACCAAACTTCCCTAGGAAAACGCAGTCTTGAAGCACACAACCCTTCTTCAAAAAGCAAAAATACCATGTCTGTGTTAGTGAACTGACAAATCTCCAGCAAACACATCACTTTCCTGGACTTTAGATATGCTGAGAATAGGTGGAAAGTTACTTTGGCATACATTCAACGTAGTTACTGAAAATTATGTGCTATTATTATTCTCGTCTTCATGTTCCCAGAAAAAAAAAAGGAGTATGTTGCCTTAAGAGCACAAATATCCAGACTTAAGACCCGAGTTTGTTATTTTTGGAAGAAAGTTGCCCTTATTTTCTTGCCTGAACTCTTCTGAAAGTTTGCATGACAAGAAAGACAGTTTGGAACAGGAAATGCATGCGTCACCAATTCCAAACCTCTTAACATAGCTCAGCATTATAAGACACTTAAAGAAAAAGCTGACCTGCAGGTTTTCTAAAGAGTTAATTTAAAATGACTCAGCTTCTGCAAAGATGGGCTCCTTTTGTGGTAGAGTATTACGTGCTGCCTTTAGTGACATCCATGTATTTCCATTTAGTCGCTAGTCTTGAAGCCTAGTGGCTTCAGATCTGGAGTGTCAGTCAGGAAGCTGTTGTGGCTTACAACTCACTAAAAGAATTGTTAATCGAGTTTAGTAGTATCAATTTATGTGAGTCAGAAAAGATACAGCTGGCATTGACGTTTCAGACAAATCATGAATTATTTAAAGTAAACATTTGCTAGTTTTTATGTTCAGAAAGTTCAGTACTGAATTTATACTTCTATCCAAAGTAAGTCAGGAGGATTATTATGCCACCATTCACACGCTCAGGGTTATGACAAATTTTTGTAACAGGAAAGTTATTACCTATCTTCTCAAGACCAGAGAATAATTTGCAGAACAGAGAGAGGGCAGTGACAGCACTGCCTTGGGCAACAAGGCTGTTTTCATTGCCACGCACAATCGCTGAGAAAAAAAAAGATACCTTCAGCTGTTGCAAGTTTTCACTACCGCATTTCACAAGCACCAGTAAATGACACAATAGTATCAAGACCAGCCAGGAAATGGCTTGCCACCTGAGCAGACTTACCCTGAAACTAAGGAGCAAGCAAAAGAGTCAGACATTACTTTTCAGAGTTACCAATAAACTAAATGCAATGGATTTGATGGCAAGCGGCTGGAGAGGTGCTGAATTTTTTCAGCCAAAATTGCAGTGGACTATGCAACAAGTAAGCTTCTGGGCAGCCTCTGAATGGCACACCTCGACAGCTGCCTATCCATCACCCAAACCTGAAACAACCAAAGGCATCCGCAGCTCACGTAAGGAAGAGCTGAATCAGCTCAGCATTTGGGGGACAGCAATTAGGAGTCACTATCAGTAGTCCCCTGGTTTTATTTCCAGCCAAAGCCTATTTCTCTTGTTAATGCATATTTGTATGCATTTTGGTCTGCTTGCCACTTTTTCTGATGGTGTGACTAGAAATTACATCTAGGAGGACACTGCAGCAACGCATGCACTAAAGAAGATCAGAAAGGAGGACAGAAAACAAGGCTGATGGGAGACCTCTGATTGCTCAGTAACTTCGCAGCCATGACCAGTGTTCAGAGTGCTCCTGGAGGAACACAGACAAACAGAGAGCTGGATCAGCCCAAGGCACCAATGCAAACAGCACGGGGCAAGTTTTGAGGTTCCTGTGCAGGGACTCAAACACTCCAAGACAATCCCAACAGCCAGGAACAGAATGATTTCATCTTCCTTCCCAGACAAGAAAGTGCCCTCAGATGACCCTGCAGAGCTTGTGCTGATGACCATAAGCCAGTCTCTGGATCACTGGTGTAACTTAGTGTCAGCTTGGCACGATCCATCAGCAGCTTGGTTGCTGAGGATAAAGGCAGAGGAATAGAGATGCCTCCCATTTGCCTTAACAGCACGAATAACAGCTATACATACACTTTTATTTGAAAACCTTCTGTTTTCTAGCCTGTTTAGGAAGCACACAGATGAAAGGCTTCTTGCCAAGTGAACTTTCTAGATCACACGCGGAGCAAAATAGGTCAAAGCATTAATTTAAATAAGCCAGCGTGCTCTTTTTACAAAATGCTAGACTTAATCTCAGCTTAATGTCTCAGCCACTGTGCAGTATGCTACAGCAGCAGAGCACATGTCATTACCAGAGGAGATATCTGAACTCCTAGGGACAGATCTCTGCCTCTCCCCAGTCTGAGACCCATTTTCCATAGCTCATGGAAGCAGTTCAGGTTTGGTAGAGGTGCACCTTCTGCCTTCACGCCGCCTCTGGCCACGCAAGCACAATGTGGCTCTCCTGCCTTACGTTTCCTTCACAAGGGAATAGCTGTTAGTATCAGCTTCCCCTCCTCCACTTGCTTCCATCTCTTCCAGGAACTTTCCATTCTAGCAGACCACTTCCTGAATTTCTTCCTTTTTTGCCCACTTTTCCGTGAGCACACTGTAGGCTGCCTGGCAGAACAGATAAAAAGATTAATTGCATCTCTGGGTCTTGGGAGGTCCGCTTGGAAGTGTGCGTGCACCTATACCACTGAGGTCTCTGGAAATGGCTCCACAAAGGTACCTGTTCTGCAGTAGATGGGAACCAGCAAATCTCCACCACACTCCCAAGCAAGGGCCTACTTAGAGTTAGACATTGTCATCTGTCCAAGCTAACTTTAAACTCCCAGGATCGCTTCCCATGATCGCTTTTCCAGATTCTTCCCTTCTAACTCTCTTCCTCACAAAACTATCTGAGCTCTCTTAAGTTTTCTTAAATTGTATTACCAACTGTGGAATAACACTCGTATCTCGGGAATTAAAAACAACAACTAAAATCACTTTGTTTTGAGTGCTAGAAAAAACCATGCCTTTAGCAAAAGGGTCTCAGATACTCTATGTTCCTCGATTATAGAGACAATTGGAAATTACACTCAGTGTTGAGGGACATACTAATTTCCATGTTTTTCTCCTCCTGCTCCTCTGAAGTAATTTACATCCCATCCTATTAGATATAGGGATGCTCTGTGACCCTCCTGTCACTTCCCTTTCAAAAGATTTCAAACAAGTCAATGAACAACTTCTCCCACTCTCTTGAAATTTAGTTGCCCAATCAGCCCCCCTTCAACTCTTCTTCCTGCAAAACAACCATATTTTGCTTTTCAGCTTCAAGAACGCATTAAGGCCGACAGCACAAAAAGGTGAGAACAGCAGTCAAAACCTCGAGGTGATTCAACTAGACAAAGAAAATACAATGGACCAAACTGAGATAACCCCTGTCTCCTCTTCCACCCTAGTGGCAAGAAAGCCACAGTTTAAGCCATTCTCTCATTAAGCTGGATGGCACTTGAATATAAAACCAGATCATTAGATTTTCTTTCTGAGCAGTAACGTTCATACTTACACCTCCGACATCAGCACTCTGCTTTGGTTTGGTCTTAAAGCCAAGGGATGCTTCAAATTCAGATGCTACACTAGCTGAACCTTTTTGTAAAATCCAATCTCATCCCTGAACCGCTGCCTATTTCATTTGTAGGTGCAGATGGATGGCACTACAGTCTCCCAGGAGACTCACGAGGCACTACAGAGGCAAATGGAGCACAAAAACGTAAACAAGTAGGCCAGAAACAGCAGAGCTAAAAAAATACTTACACTTGTACAGCAGAGAGTCTCCATGCAGCAAAAAAGAAAGAAAAAAGAATATGAATGGGGAAGACAAAGCAATAGCAGTTCTCAGGAAAGGAGGCAAAAACCGGAAGTCACCAAAATAAAGAAAACTGAAGCCAAAACACTTAGAAATTTTAGCAGGAAAGGTGACATGCAAGAATGAGGTAAAAATCCCTTGCATTTGGAGGGGCTTTGTGTTTCCAGAGGATAACCAGAGAAGGATGTGATCTCTCATTTCATCTATATCGGGACAAATTCAGGTTTTTAGACGTTTGTTTCCAATATGTGGCACTCACCAATGGTGCCAACCTGCCACCTGCTGTCCTGTTTGCTTTTTTTTTTTTTTCATTTTGCTGGCACCAGTAGTGAGAAAAAAGAACTAATTCTGTTCGTTCCTCGTCTGAAGGAAGGTTCTGAATTAAAAATCGGCAGTTTGTTGTGGAAAGCAGGAGAGCAAGGAAACAAAGCAAAGCTTCTCTTGAAAGAATGAAAAGGGATGCAAGTCTGTTCTCCAGTGGTTTAAATAAACCTAATCCAAAGCAACAGTATTTCTCCTTCCCATAAGGAGGTTTAGAGGATCAGGCTTTCAAGCACTTTTGAAACATTAGAAGAATGCTATTCCATTAACAAAGCACAACCTTTCCTCTCCCGTTCCAAAAAGTAAAAGAAAAAAGAGAAACAGCACAGGCATCATATGAAATGGAGCAATGCCATATCCGAGCTCTTGTGTGGCACATGACTAATCATGCTCCTCCTGAATTTAGAATAAGAAAAAACAATTATTAGAAGCGCAGTTTTGTCCACAAGTTGAACAGGAACTGCTGCTGTAACAACACTGCAGATATTAGCAGAGTGTTTGTGGCAGAAGTCAATAGTCATGGTCTGGATTAAACTTCTCGGCAAGAAAGTGTTGCATTTTTAAATGGATAGTGCACTGGCATTTAATTATCAGTAGTGAAAACAATATGTGCATGACATGAAGTTCATCATTTAATAGTTGAAGGGATATTAAGGTCAGCTATTCAATGCTTTGACATTTTCAACAATAATGATGCACTTGTCACAGTTTATCCTTTGAAGCTTAACTGTAGCTAAAAGTTTTAAAGACATGATGGGCTATCTTTGAATAGCTGTGTTCTTGCACACAGCTCCACTCCTTTACTTTCTTACTGTCCTCAGGGCTTTTGTTTTTTCTGGTTTGTGGTTTTGTGTGGTTTGTGTTTTTTTTTTTTTAATTTTTTTTACTTTTATTTTCCTTTACCTTCAGAAATTTTGGGTTTATGCAGGAGTTCTAAGCCAAAAGTGATTCAAGCAATCCTCCTCATTACACTCTTATTCCATTTCCCTGCCAGAATTCATGTCTCTCTTTTCTTGCCCATCTTCTATATCACCATTCACTAGGTCTGCACTGACATTACTGGAGAGACTTCAGAATCCATTGAGAAACATCTTTAGAACTGAAACCATCTTAAAAATAAATCTCGAGCACACTTAAATAAAATATTAAAAATAAATTAAAAATCAATCTGCAACATAGTTTCTCTTTCAAACAGCATTCTTGATAGTACTCCAGTGTGTTCTGTGTATTTAATGCACAGGCAGGACAGTTATTTATATTATGCAAGCAGCTGGAGACAAGATTAGGACCCAAGTGCAAAGCAGTATATATAACGGGAAGCAATCCCAGGATTTGGGGAGTTTACAATCTACGGTCCTGATCCAGCAAGGGCTTATGGAAGCTCCTACCTTCCACACTGTACTGATCTCACCTGAGTGAGCGTGACTACTGAGGTGCTAAACAGCGTGTGGATGGGGAGTAAGGAGGGAGAAGGAGGAGAGGGAGGCACATGGCAGGCAACAGGTTAGACAAGGAAGCACCATTAAGCAAAGCAAAGACTAAGGGACTTGCCTGAAGTCACCAAGGAATCTGGCTGCTCTGCAGCGAACCTAATGCCCATCTTCAGACCCCTGAAGTACTACAGACCACGAGGCCACCCAACCCTTCCCTTCATTTGCTCTCAGCGTAATTGCAAAATAAAGCGGTCTGCCTCCCTACGGGCCATTGCTAAAAACAAAACACCAACCCCCAACCAAAAATCCCAACCAAAACTGTAAATCGTATAGGGGAATCATAACAATGTGCCAACTGGGAACGAGCTGTCAAAAAACATTTTCAAGGATTCTTCCAGAACATAGTAAACCAGAGCTAATTTGCTTCAGCTATATATATTTTGTGGTGCATGCCTTTTTAAAAAAGAAACATTAAGAAAACGAGGCATTTAATCTAAATCCTTGTGTTTTCTTTTGCTGTAAGGAATCCTGACCTGTAAAGCTGCCATGACACCATTTCAGTCAATCCATATTTCCCACACTTCTTCCAGTCTAACTACCTTGACAGAGATGTCACACATCTGTTCTCTCATTAAAAAAAAAAAAACCCAACAACAACAAAAAAACAAACAACAAAAAAGGATTCTTTATAAAACAGAGCAGTAAATTGACCAATTTTGCTTTTTTGAATATGAATCTTTGGACACACAGGTGTCTCACCATCTGTACAGAAAGCCTTAGAAACTAGAAAGTTGCTATTGCTTACTTTGCTCAAGATTTTATAACATGATTTCCAGGGTAAAACTCTCAACATGGTTTGCACAAATTTAGCTATGTACTTCCCACTAGCAGCGATGGTAACCTGAATCACTATCCTTAGAATCTCCCCCTTGAGTGCCATTGTCCTTGGAAAGTTAAACGCAATACTAAAATCCATGACAGGTAACAGAGTATTTTATAGGAGACAGGAGAGCAAAGCCACTAACACATCATTTAGAAACCAAGGCCAAGATGCAATAGGCTGCTGTTTGTTGATACAGCTGTCTTCAATATAGTGGCTATACATTTTTACTGCAGCAGAGGATCTAGTTCTGACCTTACATTTCAGAGTTCTGTCCTCTATTGGAAATACTATATACAGATATTGTAAATAAATATGGCATATAAATAATATGGCATACAAAGGTGTGTGTTTGTTTATCTCCTTTCCTTCCTCAAGAGTTGAATTTGTAGAGAAAGAGCTGTGGTTCAGAATTAATTCAATTAGTCTCATTTAAACCAGCCTGACCTTTAGAATTACTCTATGTAGCAACATTTTCTGAAAGAAAAGGAGTAGCACTGCAGTAAGATAAGCTCAATAGATTTGCCCTTGAGCTTGTTTCATTTTCTAACCAAGAAACCTTTGCTTTTCTACTTGCTAAGACATGGCTCATGTACTCTGTGATATTTCGTCAAGTATTTAATTAATAATACTGCGCTTGCATCTTTAAAGTCATGTAAAATTCCTGCTAATAAATATTCCTGCATATAAATATCCAAAGCTTTTATTATGAAGAGTAAAAAACGGACGCACGAATTAAACAGAGCAATTCCTAAACTATTAAATTGCATCTTTTATTTCATGTTCTGAATGAGTATCCTGCAAGGAACTCTGCCTGCAACTACCACCTGCAAGAGAAAAAGCACTTCTCGGTATCATCAGTTCTGTTTTCTACTTGCTTATGAAGAGGCTGGCAGCATCTTCTACGGCAGCTGGGCTTTAAGATGAACAAAGGGGATTAGTTCTAATTAATTTATTTTAGTTAAAAAAGTGTAGAATAGAGAGTAGCTACAGGTCAGATGGCACAAACTATCTCTTTAAGGCACCACAACTTGCTTGTGGTTGCTCATTACGTTCAGCTGGCAGACGCTGACGCAAAAATTACTTTGTTCATGACCTAAACTTCCATATAGTAAGAAGAAAAAGCTCTTAAAATCATAAAATATGGAGGGGTGGACAGCCATTTAAGATATTCTTAGGCAATTCTTTAAAGATAGTCACCACATGTATCATCGGGTGCCTTGGGCAATAACATCATTAAAGCAAGTTTGAGGCAAGGTACTCCTGAATGGTTCAAAGTCAGGTGGGATGGGGCTTTGAGCAACCTGATCTAGCAAAAGATGTCCCTGCCCATGGCAGAGGGATGGACTACATTATCTTTAAAGGTTCCTTCCAACTCAAACCTTTCTGTGATTTTATGAACGTGGAACTGTTTTATGCCCTAGAGCTTCCTAGGACTGAGAACCAACACAACTTCTGCATCTCTCCTTCCTTCCAACATGCTGAAGTGAACAGCTACCAAAAGGATAAGCAGTCATCCAGGCAAAACCCACCAGTCATCTTCTCACCATCATTAGACCCTTCGAGGGTCTTTGATAGGCAACTAGCAAATATTCTCAGACTCTGTATGGGATACAGAAATATTTGAGTTTCTTCTCTCAAACTAACTGATAGAGAGGGTCAATCATAATTGTCCAAGAGAGGACGGTAAAACTCAAAGGCCGGTCTATGGAGCACCAGCACCTAAGTGTGATACATGATTTAAATAATGTTGCTTGGTCAGACAGTCATGAGGCAACACATGAGCCTAAGAAGGACAGAAACATGCTGAAAGAAGAGGAAGATGCCTGCCCTGCAAAGCAGAACTGCTCACTTGCAAGCGTGGGATTAAGTGCTGGCTGGCAACAAGGCATTGGATTCTGCAATTTCTCAGAGCATATGGACACAAACTCCCCCTGTAGTATCTAAATACCATGGTATTGGAAATGACCCACAGTTAAAACGCACAAGATAAAAAGAGGTTTTGATCAGCTTTGAATGAAACTACCCTAACTTTTCAATCGCTTTGTCTTTCTACCCTGCTCATTCCTTTTAGTTTTCTTTAACATCTGCTTACTTGAAGGCTTTTTTCACCAGTTTAAGTGCTTTTTGTTTCAGATCAGTATTCCAATCCTGCCACTACTGACCTCAAAAATTCACAGTAATTTGATCTTTATTCACATGAAGTAAGATCTTATGCAGAGATACACCCACCACTTTGGAATGAGGCTTCAGCTGACCTGAATAACAGCAGAAGAAATAATCTATTTACCTCAAAGTTCTCCTCTAGTCTAAGAGAGAGATGTTTTGAGAGGAACTCTGATAAATTTACGATTAGAATTGTGTGATGCAGTTGTCAGTGATAGCAGGGATGAGATTTGATGACTCAGAAGCTGTTTTCTAGCCTTTTGGCACCACATAGTCTTGATTTTATTTATTTATTTATTTATTTAAAAGTTCCTATTCCAGTAACCCAGCTCATCCTAACCTCCCTTTTCTTGATAAAATATAACACAATCTAACGGTACTCTATAACTGCCTGCCCTAAAACAGACTTCCTCTCTTCTCTTCTTGTGAGAAACTATTCTTTATCCGTGCAATATGAGGTATCAATTTTGCAGGGCAAAAAAAATCACAAGCCTCCTGTTCTTCTGGGTGAAGTGAGAACCATGAAGCACTCTTGGTGAGGCAGACTCATGCATGCGCTATTTTCAGTAGCTTCTCCAGATTTCAGAGTAAACAAGACTCCCCCATACAACACAGATAAGTAACTCATGCCAAGTTATTTATTTGAGATATTGGAAGAAAAAAAAAAAAGCAGTAGAAAGGACCATGAAACCTATACAGAAAACTCCTCAACCACTTGAGAAGGTCAACTTGCCAGATACTGAATGAATCAAGAAACATTATGGCTGCAGACAGACGTGTGCTACACAAACAGCACTATTAGAGATTATTCTCATGCCGTTTGCTGTTGTCCCTCCGCCAAAGGTTATGGAGTCTAGATTTTGGCAAGAGCTCCTTTGGAGGAACTAATCTACCATGGGAAATAATAAGTAGGTTCTTACACACAGAGGCTGTGGAAAGAAGAATTCTAGATCTATTTATGCTGAACATTGACTGACCCCACAGCTCTGCTGGCAAAAGAGATCACCTAGGTGTCGCCTGACCTAGCCCTTGCAAGGGAGCTTTATCCTCATAATCTGCTAACTTTATCTGAAGTAGGTAACTGAGCACTTTGGTGATCCCTGCTGCAAACTCAGGTAAGGATAGTCAGCTCTCTCAGCAAGTCAGTTAAGCTGGCTACAGCCTGCAACAGATAGCTGGTGCCTGCTGAGATGACTCTGCCTACATTCAGATCCTCGCTTGCTGAGTGCTGAAGGGTGGGACCGAGCAGCTGGGGATAGCAATACCTACATGTGCAAGACCTTTCTGTTTACCACAGTCTAATTTCTTAGTAGTAAACTCCCTCTTAAAACCGCTGCAGAGAAGTTAAACTCTCAAGATCAGTGTTCTAGTGAGTGCTTTGTTACTGAACTCTCCTTTCAATGTGGCTTTTTCGTGACAGGTGAAACTAAATGATGGAAACTCAGTATTGGTAAGAAAACTACAGCCACAAAGGACGTAACTATACATCCTCCCCCCACCCCCAACACAAATCTGCGTCTACTAAGGCAAAACCAAGCATCAGTGTTATGGGAAGACAAGCTCCTGATACAGAAGTGCCACCATGCAAACAGAATACCCAGCAGCTGCACTTCACAATTCTCAGTTCAACCTAAGCAGAAAACAGTATTCAATATTACACTATTTTTCTTCTTAACCAAGCACACAGTGCTGTTACTAGAAGCAGTTTATCACATTCTTCATCTACTTTGGATTGCATCAATAAAGTACCCTAAATTATGAGAAACAGCCCTGGATTCTGACTCAGAAATCTTAGTTGGTTTAAGAAAAACATACTATACATCAATTATCCATCACCTCCTTCTACTCAGAGACAAAAAGACACTGAAAGCTGGGTTTCTTTTAAAGTGTTTCAGCTGGGAACACATAGCCCCTCACGAGGCTAAAAGAGACTGTAGTCTGTATTCTATACATGTAACAGGCATTGAATAAACACAGATAAGGACCTCTAAGGGCAGCGAGGATGCTGCAAAACTATATATAAAGGCATCCAGGAAAAGATAGGTAACAAATATTCACAATTAAAATTAATGTAATCATAATACTAATGGTGAGGCTAACATATAAGCATGCAACTTGCTGGCACTGTGCGTTGTGCCCCTCCTGGTGATATTTTCATGAACCGTCCTAGTTTGGGGTGAGTCAGAAATATTACTGGCCTCCCGCTGAAGCAGATTTGCTTGCATGCCTCTGACGGAGCCTTTTCAGAAGCCAAGAATACTCTCGCATACCATAATGCCAGTTCCTAGCTTCCCACAGAGTACTGTATTTACTACACATCAAAGGCCCATTTCTGCTAATGCACACAAGAGAGAAACTCAAGTGTCACAATCAATTTAATCCGGCGTTCATCCAGGCTGTTGCCTTTGCCCTCATCCCTGCCTGATTGTTCCTGCCGCTCAGGGTTTGTTTTCTGAACTTAACAGAGGACTAGTCAGTCTGTAAACTAACCCGGGAAAGATATCCTCTGTGAAAAGCTTAATTTTCAGCTGAATCAATTCCCACACCCAGTTTGTAGTGAGGCTGTGTGAACACCAGTACAAGTGTGAGGGTGTGCAGGGAAAAGTGGAAATGCTCTTTCCAGCAAGAACAATGATTTTTGTTGGATTAAGCCAGTGGAAGAGCTAGAGCTTTATTTATAGCACAAGAGAACATATGGAGTCCAACAAGAACTGGGGTTTTATTGCAGTAGGTGTTCAGTCCTTCATCCAAAAAGTTGACTATCTATGCCTGAGACAATTCTGCTGCAGGTAAATGGACAGCAACAAGAATCAGATGTGATACTATGTCAGGGCATACCAGAGAATCTCCACTTTAATTTTTCTTCCTACAGTATCAGTGCACACGTACATGAGTCTGTACCATGATTTTCTTCTTCCTCCAGTGAAAGCAACTGAAGGGGTTTCTGTTATTTTAATTCCAATTTGTTTTGGATGAGGGGGTGGAAAGAGAAAAGCTTTCAGGTGGTGCTTCATGAGTTTTTGTGTTTTAAAAAATAAATTTAATTCTGGTGTAGTAAGTGCAATTTCTCCCTTTTCTCTGAAAACACTGAGGTCCATATACTCCTTGTCTTTCAGAACCTATGGGCTCATAGGTCTTCACCTGGAGACTGGACTAATCTGCTATATCTTTGACAATGGCTAGTTAGCACATTACCAGGAAAAAACATACACCACCAATCTACAAGTGTTCTGCTACTTCTGCAAATTTTCTTCTCTATTGTACAGGTGAAATCTGTTGTTTAAGACAGACTAAAACTTTAATACATTGCTCATGGGATTATGTTTTTTTTTTTTAAACTTTCCTCCATTAAAGTCACAGAACCATCTGTATGGTTAAAATTTGAAATAGATGAGAAATGGCTAAGATTCAATATTCATCACAGGCAGATGAATTCTTCTATTGGCTAGAAGCATTTTTGCCAGTATGTAATTTACCATCCAAGCATTTCAATCTTACACGGAAATGCTTTAAAGATTTATAAGCAGACTTATGTATTACAACCTACAATTCCTTTACACGCTTCGAACAATTTCCTGCCATACCTCTTTATAACACAAATAACTTCTGCTTTGCTCTAAAAACAATATTCATGCTGGCAGTAGGCTTGTTACTACCTATAGTAATAAAAGTATATCGCTGAAACGGATATTTTAAAGATGATGAGTACACGGATTTCTAGTAAAAAAGCTATTTCACTCAAAGCCTTTCTTTAAACAGTGGCTCAACTCTGGTGATCTCCTTTCAGTATTTCGGAAGCCAAACATTCAAATAGCTTAAAAAAAAAAAGAAAAAAAAAAGAGCTTTAGAACATAACTGTTAAACACAATGTAACAAAGATGCTCCATTAACTTTTGGTGGGGAATTGAGCACTACTTAGTATCTCTTACTTCTGCAAAGAACTAATGGCTATGAAAGGATAAAGTACAACTAGAAGCATTACACAAAACTAAATCAGTTAGTATCTATCTATACAATTACACATACCAAGATATATGATATTCAATCTCAGTAAAAAAGGGTGCTTTATTTAAAGTTTGTTTTAAAATATATGCATTAGTTTAAAATGTGTCCATCGTCATATATGCACAGAAAAATTTAGAGGAACTGTACTATTTTATGAAGTTAATTAACGATTGAGTCTAAGCTCTGAAAAGCAGGCCATTTTCTTTCCTTTAATCTGAGAAGAGTAAGTAATTTTCTGCATAAAGATTTTTCTTTCCATCTTACTTGCACGCAACTTTTACCTAATGACTTACTACCATCAATGCAGCTCTAATTAAATGTAGACAATTAAGACAGCTGTAGATTAGGGAAGCATCGATTTACTGTACTGCAGCTCAGTGAGATCAGAAATTCTTGGGTCCATGATGTTCCAGTTATTGTGTTCTACGCTGGACCACTCAATCACTCTCAGCACTCTTCAGAACTCATTTAACAGAGTAGCCAATTATGATGTCACTGACAAGTATTTCCTATTATGGGCTCTTGGGTAACTGTTAAAGGCTGGATGAGAATCATATCCTAAATTGAAGCTAATAAGCTTTAACTACACAGTTTGGTATTTAGTAAGTCGCAATTCCAACAACAAAAAATACTAGAAATAACATTTAAAAGCCTATTTTTCAGTGGTGGATTTCATGGGCTCATTTGTGTTATTTCATTCTGTCTTGTCTGTGTTGTTTATACATATCAAACTTTGAAGAAGATGGATAGAAACTCTACTCTGGCGGGGAAATCCTCCCAGCCACAGCCACTCTGCATTCTGCTTGAGAACAGGTGAGCAGGCTGTGAAACACACCAGTGCCTGTTTGTTCACTTCATCACCAGCACTGGAGGTTTTAGATCCCTATGCTGCCAGTCCAAGTTTTGTAAACAAATCTTCCTGTCTCCCACTTTAAATATGCATATAAGAACAAATAGCTCGTAAGCATTTTGTTACAAATACATCTACCTGACTTACAGTCATGTTACCGAGCTTCAGTGCTACCTGATCTACTTGCACCTAGCGAGTCAAAACTGAACTTGGATCCTGTTTTTCCCCAAATTGTTCAAATTTATCTTCAAGGGAGGCTGGTGAATAACAACACACTGTTGTATACATTGCCTCAGCCAGAATTCTGATTCTCAACAGGCTTGCTGAAGATAATAGGTTTGCAAAATGAAAAAAAAAACAACAGCTCCCCCAAAATGGTGGTCCAAGCTTAGTACCTCTCCTAAAAGACCAAAATCTCTTCTTCCCCAGACACCTTGACAACTAGCTGGAGCAAACTGATAGACAGGGCTTAGAATAGGCTAGTTTGTCCTGGCATTCCAGCAACATGATCAGCCTCATCCCACATTCCATACTCTTTTTGGCAATAGGACATTAGGCTCCCTAACATGCACAACATCAAGCTGCGACTCAATGTTTTGGATTTGAGGTTTGCAGAACACAGAGCCAGGTACATCACCTACTCACAAGGCTAAGACGTGTTTTATCATTACACTTCGGAAATCCCTAAGCATTACAAAGGCCAAACAAGGCAGTGTTCTGGACTAATGCCATTTTGGAACAGGGATCTAAACGGCTGTTTCTCATTTAAGATTAAAAATAATCAAAGGAAATTAGGTTCTTAATTATAGAATGTAAAACCATACATTTTTCTTTCTAGTAAAATCTTTCAGCAACATATGTTTCCTGCACTGACCACCTCACGAAGTGTTCACTGATGCCCCTTTCAGAAGGTTCTTCATTTCCATGCTAATATCTGTACGATTCTTAAAAGCTGCCACAAATCAGGTTAATTTTTCCAAGACAATATCTGAAATCCATAGCATTTTCCCATAGCTAAAATATGTCTCTTGGAAAGCTTTATCTTTGAAGTTACTAACTCCACCCAGAAGATGCAAGAAATCCATTCTTAAGATGCTTTTAGTTGCAAAAAACTCAGCAAGAAAACTAGCTCAGTAAAAATCCCTGTATTACTCAGCCTCTTGTGGCTATCTATTCATCTGCAAGTTTTCACAACAGCAACCAATACCATTTGCACCCAGGATGCAAAAAGCAGCTCTTAAAAACAGATTACAGTTTTTAATAAATGGATTATTTAGCACTAAGATTACTGCCTCGTGCTTATTTGATGCTTCCTTCTCCTCAGAAATTAGATATTGATAAGAATCTGGGTCACAAAGGTATTTGAATCTCTGTGCAAGATGAGGGTGAATGAAGAGAGATATAAACACTTCTGAAGTACAGTTAGCATCTAAGGCATCTTTTGAAGAGTGTAAGCATCATCATATTTCCATTATTGTAATATGACCAAAGTGAAAGATAACAGCACAGCGATATGATCCTTTCATATAACCATGGACTTATTTTTTTAATTTCCAGTATTATTATTCTTAACAGGCTGCAAGAATAAATTTAAAGGGGGAAGGTGGGGTGTCAAAACGAGTGGTTAGCTTATTTTTCTACATATGAAGCCAGCGTGCAAAAACTAACTTACAGGAACAGGTTTCAGATGCGACATATTTTACTGGGATGTTTCTCTCTCATAGGATTTAAGGCTTAAAATGATGACCGAATGTTGGCTACAGAAAGCTTCTGGAAATTGATAGTACCAGTGATGAGCCAGACGATGCCATCAACACCACATGCCTCACAGGGATTTGTGATGTTCAGACAAACATTGCATCAAATCAAATCTTGGTGAAGAAGGAGATTGGAAGGGAGAGAGAATTATTTTAAGCAGGTATTTCCAATGAAGGTGTACTTTTGTTTTACATATAAGTGAGATCAACAATAGCTGCTGCAGAAAGGAGCAACCCTGCTGGCTCCTTCTCTTGAGCTGTACTTGTCTGACTCTGCAGTACGCCCATTCAGGGAGCTGAATCAACTAAGCTTCTACAACAAGATGCAATCAATTTTTCTGCCAGTTTAGCTTCCTGTGAAAGCACACGGCCAAGGAGCCAGGTAGGAGGGCAGAAGAGAAAGCCCATCCCTTGCAGCAGTGGCCATCTATTAGACTAAGTTGTAATAGAGAAGCACTCCCTGAAGTTCCTGTCCGCAGCAGAGTTCCTCAACATGCTGAGCTGGGTGGAGGGGGAATTTGAGGTTGAAAACAGTTAGCAACTCATTTATTTGTAACTCTGTGAATTTACATCTTGTAAAGAATCCATGATATGACATGGAGTCACCTTTATAATAAAAGTCACACATGGGATTTTATAAAGCACTTCAGTGATTTATGTTCAGCATTTTTACTGAACCTCACGCTCCTAACTCAGTTACTTTTGAAAAGCTTGCCCTCTAGGATCACTTGTAGCCCAGTCTCTAAGTTTTAAGACTTCTTCCATGTATTCAAAAGCAAATTAGAAAAAAAAAAAAGAAACAGTTTCTCTTCATGGTCAATAATATAACTTTCAGGCAGAAGCCTTTTTTGTCGTGGCTCAGAGGAATCCATGTCAAAAAGAACAAAGACAAAGGCAGAAAGAAGCCTGTTGTCAAGGGATAGCATAGTCCAATTTATTATTGTAACTGAGCCTCTGTGAAACTGTGGCCAGTGGAAGAGGCATTTATTGTATTAGCTTGATTGTAGCAACATATGCAAGGGAAAGGACTTTGAACAGGTACCAGGAAAGAAGTGAAGACAAGGGAAAAGCTTTTCCTTCATTGAATAGCAAAATGCAACTCAGATAAAATGTTCACAAGCTAATACTTATTTTTTCTAGAAGCCAATTCCTAACTTCAGTTTCCTGAATAATGAAATTGCCAAATGTTTTTCAAAATGTCATTTTTATTCCAGTTATTTGTTTGCTTATCCAAACAGACTGAGGAATGTGTCTTACCATACAAGTATCCAGATCCTCCAAACGTTCTATCTCTGTCAACTCCTCAACTGTGATGATAGAGCGTTTAGTTGGTTTTTCTTCAGCTAACTCAATTTCCAGTGATTCCTGCTGTGGAAGTGGTTTACCACGTCTGGTTAAATGGTCAGCCTGGAGGCAAGGATAAAGACAGGAACGCACTAAGCAAACTGTTAAAAAAGGCAAGTCAAACATAACCAGAAACCTTAAAGAACTTAAGTGATCATAGATCCTAGAAGACCAACTACAAAAGCAAAGCTCAGCTATGTGTGTTAATCTTCACACAGGGTTTGTTTGATTTTTTTTTTTTCCTCTTTTTTTGGATGGAAAACCCCTTCCATCGCACATTCTAAGAAGGAAGGGAAAAACTATAATCGGAAAAAAAGAAAAGGAAAAAGGTCAGATAAAAAGCCATCCTACTTTTGACTTACAATAGTATTACGGGGCTTCATCAGCAGTTGTCCTGTCTTTACCGTAAAGAAAATAAAGGGATGGATGAGAAGCTTTGTCCTAGACCTTTTCTTCTTTTTTTTTTTTAATAAAATAACACAAAGACATGTATAATGTTAGCTAATATAATTATCTGATGGCCAAAATGTTATCACTCATTATTCCGAAACCAGTTTTGTTCAATATCTCAGTTCTGTTTCACTGAAGAAATAGGTAGGAGTTATCATAAAAAGAAAAAAATTCATCATTGGTAGATCTATAGGATAGGACACAGTTTTTTAAAGTATCAGAGAGAAAAAACTCTCATAATAATAAAATCCATTTTTAGACTTGCATAGCAAAAACTGCTACCAAGAACACAGACAATGTTATATGAACCACCCTGGATTGTACTTGGAATGGAGTGGGTTTACATTTTCAGGAAAATGATAACATATTTTCTAGTTCTGTTGGGAACTAAAGAGAATATTAAATAACATCTGTTAAAAGCAAGTATTTGAAGATCAGCTGGCCCAAATCAGTTAGTCACAGAAGCCTTCAAAGAGGCAGCTAGGGAGTCCACTGCTTAACATAAGCACAACTCCAGACAACCAGTGGACTGTAGTTTTGTTAACCACCAAAAAGGGTAAACAGATGACCTAAGTCAATTATAGCTCACTTAGTCCAGTGTCTACTCAGGAAAAACAACTGAAGACCTGTTATGGATTTATCTTTAATCACACTAAAATGGCTAGAATAATAATTAATGCTAATCATCATCACATTATGCAAACTCAGGTCTTGTCAAAACATGGTTTATTTTTCAAATTTGCCTTAAACATTGCTGTGTCAATAAAACACACACAGGCATTTGTAGGTGGCTGAATTAGTAGTAGGTGACACCTCCAATTTAAGGAGCTGGCACAGAACTGTAACTGTGTTTAATCTTTGCTGTATTCAGAACTAGCTGCCAGCTCTCAGATCGCAGCTGTCAGTTGAAGATTAACACTGACAAATTAGACAGGAGTTCCTCTACCATCTTTTTAGAGATCTGTACTCTTCAATGTTTTCATCAGTGCTATACTATGTGAAATAATCTGTAGCTAACAGAAACATAAGAGACTTAAACAGTGAAAAGGACACGTTATTGACGCAGGCCAAAATGGATCACAAAGTAAATCAACTCAAATCAAATATACAGCCAAAGATTCCATAGGAACCAAGAGCACTGGCAATTAGCTATGGACACAATCCTGAAAAGCAGCAAGTGTCAAGTGTCTAGAAGCCATTACTGGGAGGGAGATCTAGCAAACCCAGTCCTGAAAATGAGCTACCACTGAAAGTCTGACAAAAGGAAGGAATTCTTATCTCCTTGGCTATGTAAATATGAGGAGTAAAGAATGTCAGGAGAAAATCAATTTCACTCCTGTATATGGTGTTGGTTAAAACACTGGAATAGTCTGTCTGGTTCTGGGAACCATTTTTTAAAAGAATCTTTTAAAACAGCTGGAGAAAGTGCAGAGGATTGTTACTAAAATGACTCAAAGGCTGGAGAAAATGACTTACTGTGCAAAAATCCAGGTATGTCCAAGTTGTGCAACATCACTGGACAGAGACCGCCCACTGCTCATGCCAGCTGAGCCTGCTCCAGGACCAACTGGAGCTGATTAATGTGGCCACTCAGACAGCACGCTGATGCTGCTGCATAGCTCTTGAGACCAGAGGTTGTATCTTTACACAATGCTGCTCTGTATCATGAAGACACACCCTTGAATAAACCAGCCTTTTAATTTATTTAAAAAAAAAAGAAAAAAAAAAGGGGAGGGTGGGAAAGAGTGATTTGTTTTCTGTGTATAAGGATTTTCATAGAGAGGAAATAGAGAGAAAGATATATGGTTCCCTTATCGTGTGGGGAAAAGCATCTGAAAAAATTCATGACTGCAAGCTGAAGCCAGAGAAATTTCAAAACAACGAACCAGTACTGGATTCTCCTTACAGAGGCCCATTGCCTTAGAAGTAAAAATGTTTTTCTGTGGATACACAGTTGTTTATTTCTTCCACTCTCAATGAAGCAAGTACCTATATAATAAATAACTGTGCCACCTGACAGCTCAGTACCTTCAAATAACAAAGTATTTTCTTTCCTATGTTTCTACTCCTTTTTCTTCAAACTTGATACCTACGTTTCTGGGGTAGCCTCAAGATATACTCATTCAGAGAATAACTGCTGAGAAGCAGTCCCTCCTCTAAAGAATGATATTTTACCTCTCATTTCACAAGCAACCAACCCTTACCATCTCACCAGGACAAGCACTGGCACTGTTCTTAACTAACGACTCAATGTTGCATCCCGATGGCATTTTTAGTTTTAGATCTGACAATAGTGCAAAAGATAACAGGACAAACATATAATGCAGTCTCTTCCAGGGTCGTATCTTCCTTAAAGCAAAGAGCCAAGAGTCCTGTGATCATATTTCAAATGATGTCAGTAATGCCAATGAAAATAAGACCAATTTCAAAACAGAGCTGTTCTACAGAGAAACTGAACAAGTTGTGAGTGTAAATGGCATTGTTAAGACACTCAGCATATTCAGATATCAAGCATGCAAATACTCACCAGTTTGTGATGGCAATGGGAAAGTGCATCCAGGATTTCATCTACAACTCGGTCAGACAGGAAAGAAGCCACTGTCAGCTTTACTTCACTATGTGAGGAATAAAAACGGGACAGAGAAATTTTTAATTCACGCAGAAGAATTTTGTCTTTATTACGTGTTCAACAGTGCAACGATTATCCACAGTGCTGTCACTTTATTTGAAGTAAAACATTAGAGGGTGTCTGCAGTTTTCAGAAATAAACTCATGAATCACACAATAAACACAAGAGCCTCTGTACCATATTTAACCTGCTTCTAACATTTTTCTAAGAGCTGAAATGAAAACATCTGGTGGGTAAGAGAGCTGAATAAAAACCACATGTAAAACTCAGCAAGGAACACTCCGCCACTGAAGTCAGAGAAACACGAACCTCGGATGAATGAGATTAAGACAGTGCTGCCTGTTTAACACTAGTACACTGAACTACTACAATCCACTGCCAGTTGAAGGACAACTGTACACCACTGGTTGTCTAGCCTTTGTCACCGCAACTTCCCTTCCTCTTTTTTGCTCTAGGTAACCACTTTTGTCTCAAGAACTTCATGTTAGCCATTCCCATTATACGGACTTATGTGAAACACCAACACACCCCATTCACTGAACTGAGGTTTCACTGGTAACTCCCTACTAAGGAAATGTGTACCTTGAATTGCTCCCTTGGGGTCCCATCTTTGGCCACAGTACAAAAGGCTCAGGCTGTGGAGGGCAGTTGATTTGCAGCTGACAAGCACATAAATCCAAACTTCATCCCGAAGCACTCTCTCTCCTGCCTCTAAGGTTTCAAGGCCAACTGCTTCAACTTACATTTGTTAGCAAGTAACATGGTTTTGTTGTAAAGTTTTTATGTGTGGGCTGAATTGCATTGGATTAACAAAGCTATTTCCATCTGGGGCTAGCACTACTGCTGCAGAAAGCCTGGGGAAAAAGGTAAGAAACTTCTTGAAAAGGCAACACAATTCATAGGGAGGTAGAACACTGGCCAAGCCACGGTGGGAAGAAAATGAGAGTGAAGGCATTTTCCTCAGTTACCTATTAATTTCAAATAATATAAGGCGGGAAGGGTAACAGTGTGGTACCCTCACCCCACTGACAGTTGCAGTTTCTACAGGTGGAAGGGGCACTATTATTGTCTCAGGGTCAAGATTTGTTTGATAGGACTGAAGTGAAAAAACTCACTCCCTGAACCATTTTAAACACTCTGAAGGCATAGCTAAAGTCTTTAACACCTTTTCCTGCCAATTTTGCTACACTCTGCAAAACTAATTTCTAAGTCTTACTGTTTTCTTCTTCTGCAAAGACATTAGCATCACAATGAAAAATGACATGCTTTTCCATCAAGCAGAAAGGATTCCTTAGCCAAATAGCAGCAACCGCAAAGGTTTAAGTATAGGTCAACTACATTATATTGCATAAATATATTCTCTAGTATATATTTAATATGAAAAAAAAGATGCAGTAAAATGTCAGATAAAAGCCTCTTTTTTCCCCTCTTTTTTTTTTTTTTCCTCTGAAGAGTGAACCAAGCGTTGTTTAGGGTAACTGTTTCTGCTCCAGGTTTGTGGCTTGAATATCCAAGTTTCGATTTTTTGAGTATGCCCCTCTGCTGTGCACAACTCTCACGCAAACAAAAAGGTTTAAAGTGCTACAGCTACAGGACAAGACCAAATACAGCAACGGACAAATCACTATTAACCCTGAAAGCAAGTAGGTGCAATTTTCTTCTATTACAGTAATTCAGTGTTACCTGAGAACATCAACAGGTTTTTAAAAAAAAAAGTACGTCATTAAAATGTTGTTTGTGTACCATAAACCAAAACTCTTACTAAATAAAATAGAAACACGTGCATTAATGATCAAATTAACACCCCTGGAGATTCCAAATATTTGAATCTCCTAAACTAAGTTCAACAGACCTGTGAGAAAATTTCCTGCTCTTTGAATGCCTTAACATGGTTTCTTGTGAGTCACAAAAGCATTCAAAAAAATCTTTTACTACACAAACATAAATACCTAATTTTATTGAGGATATCAACTCCAGATTGCTCCAACAGGACATTTTTCACAAAAGTGCGTGGGATGGAAATCTTCTCAGTGCTAGCCTCAATCAGATCTTCACGGATGCGAGCTTTCTTCATTACATTTGGGCAAAGGTTCTCCGCTGCATCCACCATAGATTCCAGGAGCGTCTGCAGCACAGGAAGCAAAAGCTAACATCAGGTATTGAGATTTTCATTACCTGGAAGATGACAGCGTTATTCTGGTGCATAGCACTACGACACTTTAAGACTTGTAATTTTTACAATTTTTCTTCCTAATTTCCAATTCATTTTGCAATCCAGCTGCAATATAAAAGGTAATTTACCAAACAAAGCTGAGGAGGAACAACATACTTGTTTTGAAAACGACCCACAACTGTACTTTGCCTTTTCAAATATGAAACATTTGCAACTCTGCAAGTTTGATTATCAGAACAATAAATTAGTTTCCCTTGTGCACCCACCACTGCTGCCCCTGCATGCTGCAACAGCAGTGGATGCTCTGCTGCAGCTGCCTTTGCTCTAAACTGTGCCCTGAATCAGCAATTTTCATTCATGCTCCAGACCTGTCAATTTGTAAGAGGCATCAGTATATGAAAAAAGGAGACTCATGAGAACTTGACATGCTGTACAGGGCTGGAATATACTAGTTAAATACTAAGAAATAGCTACAAGTATGATTTGCAGGCGGCACTCAAACCTTTGATATACGGATCTCATTTACGTACATGGAAGTCCACTGTGAACCTTAGGTGCAGTCAACAATTTCAATTCTTTTTTAATGACTGATCAAAACCCCAAATCAGGACAGAAGAAAACCATACACGCTCCAGAAACAGGAGCATGTAACCCCCCAACCCCCTCAAGTTTCTTTTTCTTAAAACACGGTCTTCCCTGCTGACAGTATAAAGCCAACTTCTTCCCTCTTAGACAAATCTCTCATGTATACTTCAATGCTATTATGAAGCCCCTTTCAATTGCATTAGATTTGTCTCCTATCTGTGTCTGTGAGAAAAGGTAATTCTGGCTTAAATCCTGTTTTATCATCGACTGGTTTATTTTCCAAACCTCAGCTCTGACTAGAAGGCTAAAGAGCCCTCACTACACGCACAGGTGAGGGCTCACAGTCCCTCACATAATCATCCACGTATGAACTTGTGTCACAAAAAGTGCAGGAAAACTCAAATGTACACACATAGGGATCAGGATGAGACATAGAAACCCTGCTAGTGCTCTATACCACGGAAACATCTTTCTCTAATCGCTTTCAATTTTTCTATCCAAAAAGTTTAGGTAGGACCAGACAAGATATAAAACAATCAGCTAGTCATCTGGAAATCTAAATTTTAAATTCATACTGTTTTATCCATATGTTGATACATACCCTCTGTACAGTAAAACAGATACATAAACACAAAGCAGTATTTTCTGACATGACTGGAAATTGTTCTTTTTTCAAATTCTCTCCTATATCCACCTTACTCCATCTCAGGTCCCAGCAACTCAGGAAATCTATTTCAGGTGTCTTCAGAAGGCTGTTCAACCACTAATTAATTTCTCATAAAATAACTTGTTTCAGTGATTGTAAGAGGTCAAGGCTCATTAATACAGTATCTGAAAGTAAACCCTCTACACCCGTTCCCGGCATGAAGAGCTACTTAGTAAAGATCAATAAAGAGATGGTTCTCTCCAGCAGCAGGTCCCTCTGCATGCTGAAGGTGTCACGCTGCTGCATTCCAGTGACGGTGGGGTCTCCTCAGGCTACAGCGCTTCCAAGGTGGCAGCGAGAATAAAGATGCTGTCCTTGGTTCATGCTTCAGTGTATGTGCAAGACCCATTTTCCCCAACTTTGCATCCTCCGAGCAAGTGGAGTAGAGCCCAATTTACTGAAATGGACTAAGTCGTCTCCTGTAAGACTGAAGTCTGATAACCAAACAGAGAAAGGTACTTAAAAATAAAAAGAAACAAACCCATAATTTCATCAAGCCTAGCTCTAACCTAGGAGCTTAAAAACTGTACAAAAATAATTAATTGCACCCCTTGAAAATTCTACTGATTTCCTTTTTCTTCTCAACCTCACTCCACAGGTAAGTGACATCAGGATGAACTTCATCTCATCAGAGCTTTCTCTTTGTATATCCGTACCATAACTGGCAATTTTCATATGTAGATACTGAGTAAGAAACAAAAATATCATTACTGTACAATAGTTTTGATGATTCAAAGCAGCACCTTTCGTCTGCAGCTCTTAACTGACTAACAAATTAAGTGTAGATTCATGAGGACAACACAGCAGCACGAAGCAGCCACAGCGTATAGGGAAGTCCGATCTTTACAACATTTGATCTACAGGTGTTAGGGACAGCTGCCATTATAGTTAATATGGACCTTGTTTTTGGGTTCCCAAGCTCTTGCACTTTAACGGACTCATCTCACACTCCCTCCTTCAATCCCCAAGCACATTCTGGGGCTGTAACACTAACAAAGAGCCTTTCAATCCCCTGCAGCCATATCCACACAGAGGAACAGTAGAGACAACTGAGCCAGGTAAACTACTAATGAGAATTTCTGACACATCTTTTTTTTCCCCATGGCATTTATTCACTGGTGCAACTGTGTAGTCTACCTTGCAAAAATCACACTCAGCCTCCCAAGAGTTACTGATGGATCACAATCACAAAAGTTATAAAGGCTTGCTATGTTGAATTGCAACTGCAGTCTAAGCATGGTCTTTCAAAATGGATCACGTGAAGAAATGCTGCATGAAGGTGTCAATGAGAAGCAGGCAAAAAGACTAAAGATCTTGCCTGAAAATTTCAAAATTAATTTTTACTCAAAATACTCAGAGCATGTCTAATTTAAAAGTTAAATAGAGTTTGGATCTTTTGGATCTCCTCTTTAAGTGCACAACTGAACATAATTTCTTCAATGGTGGGATTGCAACTGTTGATTTCACATGACTTATTATCACATCTACAGAAACCGTTCCCTGGTCCCTACTTCCATCCCCAAACTTTTCAGTGATGGAAACTCACAGCTAAAAATAATGACTGTGGAGGAGCAAACATTTCAGTCACAAGGCTACAAGTGCCAGTGAGCAGGCATAGAGAAAGAAGAGAACAAATTCCTGCACACAATTAATGACTCTTAACATTCAGAAGAAAGATACAGTGAGTAAAAAGACTGGAGATGATGATATCTAAAGAAAAAATGAAAAAAGGTGATGGAGCAAACAAAACCTTTGCACTAGGACAGAATTTAGGAGGAACAGATCAAGCACTCCTGTCCTTACAAAACAATCTTCTCTTGCCTAAGCACCATTTGTCTTGCCTATGATTTTCCCTTGGGCCTTTGCCGACCGAATAAAGCATCTCTGGGTCCTGTGTGTCCACAGTGACATCATCAGGAGAAGAGAAATGCAAGGGCCTTGATATAATTTCTCCTTTGGCCAACTCACTCCAAGACGTTGCTTTTCCTTATTTTAACTTCTTCCTTCCCTCCCCTTCCCTTCTCTGAGGTTAAAAAAAAAAAAAGAAAATCTCTTATTTGCTTGAAGAGCGTTCATTGGCTTTACTCAATTTCCAAACACTTCTTTCTAGAATCAGACTCTGGTTGCTATGGAAGCTAAACATCAAAACTTCACTTACAGCACACCAGATGTTTTCCCCCCACAATATCAAAAAGAACTGTACTTATGTGAGCTCCTTTATCTATCTTCACAAATAAGCTGCATATTGACCTAAACAACTGGAAAAAAAAAAAAATCCTAATCCATGTTCAACATTTTCTCCTCCATGCAAAGTACCATGCCATAGAACTTAAAGGAAAACCTTTCAGCTTTGAGAGTAAAATTAATAAAAACAAGTGTTACAATATACACAGAGCATTATGGCTTTATAGTTTCTTCTAAGGCACTTAAACTTTAACCCCACATAAATCAAAAGTAAATGTAAAAGTCAGAATGGTTGAGCTAAAGTGCCTTTTGCTGTAAATGTGTAAAAGCACAAATGGAAGACCCATTAACTCAATCATAAGCCAGGAACTATAAATAACATTCCAAATGCTGAAAACGCTTTTTTTTTTTTTTTAACCTCCCTTCTATAAGACTCTTCAAAATGCACAGGACTTATTTAAGTGCTGACCTGAGGGCTGACCTGACTACTCTCATCCCAGTAATAGCCTAGAAGCTCCACTGGGAAGAATCTTGCAGATAAATCACTTTTACATCTGTAGAAATTAAAAAAAGTGATAAAGAATCTTCATCTTATTTCATATAATGGGGAAAGGGAGGAAAATACTAAAAATTCAGCACCATTTTCCTCCTCATTAACTTTTTAATTTTGAAAAAGTAATTAGTAATGCGGTATTATTATTCTTCTTCATTATATTCCTCACTGACTAAAGCATTTTCATGTTGTTTCAACTGAAAGCTTGACCTTCACTTTCAGATTCTTTGATAAGTTTAAATATAGCAAAAGACAGGCAAGGTAGCTTAGTCATAAACTTAAGTCGATCTGAATTGCCTCAGAACCATATTCTTAAACTCATCAGCTTCCATACAGATCCCAAGAGTTGCTAAGTTTCCCCCCTTTCACTTCTTCCTGGACTGATACCTTTGCACATGCTGTACAGATGACTCTTCCTTGGTTATTATACAGTAAGATCTAACATAATTGAAGGTAGAAGTTTCTGAGCAAGAGCTGGCTGAACACACAGGTGAGAATATTTACAGATCAATGACATCTATTTCAAGAACTGAGGTTTGACAAACAACTTTTGGGAAGATTTCCTGTAAAGCTGCCTGTACTAATTCTTGGGGCACTCCCAATACATACAAGTTATTCAAACTAAACAGTTAAAGTGGAAATTCTGCACCAGATTCAAAGATAGTCACTGGGAAATAAATTCTGCAAAGGAGTCCACAGAAAACCAGATTTCACTCCAGTAGGATATCTTAACTAGTGAGTACTTTCCTCCAGGGCAGGAAACTTTTTAGGGTGCTGGAGAGATGTCTTTATTAAGGGCCTAAGGAGCAATTGATAAGTCTCCCCCTTCTAGAAGATAAAATGAGATAATAAACAGTATATGCTCCTTCTGCCCACAGTAAACATTTAAGCAACTTTTTTCATTCCAATCAGGCAAGTATCCAGATAATAAAGCACGAAGTTATAAGAAACTAATAATGAAAAGATAGCGTACGCACAAATACACTAAGTAGTAAAAAGAAAAAAAAAAAAACCCACAAATGTGTGGCACATTTGCATTTAGAAACAGAAGATAACAGATTTAGTTATTTCTGCATGTGAGAGATGGTACACATCTATCCACAGACCTTAAGTTGCTCATCCACAACCCTTGTGACTTCTCCAGCCATGGATTCAAGCGTCTCTTGGATTGGATTGGAGAGCGAACCATTTGCTCCCGCCCAAGAAGCTCCACCGAGGTGGTACAGATTTGGTAAGAGCTGTAAGACAGAAAGAATATCTTCAGAAAAGCAGGCTCATCACTACCTGTCTTTAACCCTACGCAAAAGGAGGAAATCTCTCAGCTAAAGAGATTTTCTCACAAAAAGATAAAAGCTTCAAGCACACACTGAACTGCTCTCAGTTTTACCAGTACACTGGGAAAGGCTTACTGTTTTGGAGTTCTTTGCATCCCGCATAAGCCGTTCTGCAGATTTGACATCTTCCTGTACAGCATCCACACCACAGTTTCTTAAAGAGTTGAGATGATCTTGTACTTTTACACATATTCTGTCAATCATCTACTTGAACAAAAGAAACAGAAAAGATAAAACATCAGAACGTTTTTCAAACACAAACTGAATTCAGTCCAGGTAGCAAATCAATAGTAGGATGATGAGATTTGTAATGACAATATAACAATCTGAAAATGCATGATTACAGCTTGGAGGTATATCAATGCTACTACAGGAAAGCATTAGATCTCATGAAAACACACCTAAATATTGAAAAAATAAATAAAACCTTACCATTTAAAAAAAAAAAACCTTTGGAAAATTTTCCCTACAGTTACCTCCAGGATAACTGTAAATAACCAACAAGTTATCCAGTTTGAGTGTTGTTCTGTTTTTTGGAGCAAGTTTAATGCTAAAAATGTGGCCAATGTATCTAACACTTTGTTCCAAAGGTTTCTGAATTGTTAAGTTCAGAGAGCAAAAGAAAGCTCTGTCACTACCCTTTCAACAAACACCTACAGAGATTTCTCCCGTCTAAGCAAAACGCAATAGTGTAGGCTTCGGGGGGATTCTTTCAAAATGTAAATATTCCTAGTTGGAAGGGAACTATAACTACCAAAGCAGAAGTTTCCATCAGACCTTTCACAGTGAGATAAATTGAACTTAATCTGTATCTGCAACACCACTCATTCAACGTGCTGCGAATACAGGGCACGCAGTATGACTGTATCCTTACAAGACAAACCAATAAGAATTCCTGACACATAGTCAGTTTTGATAAAGATATATGGGGCAGGGAGAAATAATAGTCAAAAGTCTTTATCAGCCCACATGGCATTCATTAGAAATGGCTATTTGGTATTTTGAAACAACATCTGAGTCCATGTGTCATCATCATACAAAGCCTAGAGTTCTAGCATCTTATATCATTAGCAAAGAGAACTGAAATAATTTCACAGCATGCTCCTTTTCGCTCCACACGACTCTTCCTCTTCAAAGGGTTTTGGGTATTTTTTTTTGTATAAGTACAAAAAGCTAATTAATTATTAGACAGCGGAAAGTCTCATTGGGACATCTGGACTTAAAAAAAAAAATACACTCTGGGAATAGTAATGTAATTCTGCCATAATAACAGAGAATCCTTTCCAACTCTCTTTTAAAACTGTTTTTAAAATACATCCTTGTTCTACACAATTTAATATAGAAATAAGTAATTTTTCTCTACTGTCAAAATAACAATAAATTACATTTACCGAAACCTGGTGTGTGCGATTGTTGGAGAAAAGCACAACTAAAACCAGCAAGCTATAAAAAGATCTAAACTTAATTCATATGGAGATTATTAACATGGGAAAAAAAGGTGACATTGGAACAGATAAATTACTCAAAATAAAGTGATTCTGCTCTCGCAGTTTTTAGTGTCAGTACACCTTCACGTATCATTTTCTGTCAAGATGTTAGAGCAAAATTTCAGGTTCTAGTAATAAAACTCTGTCCCATTAAATTCTAATAACACAGGTAGAAAAAGGCCACTTTGAATTAAGACTCACAAAAAAAAAAAAAAGATAACAGCAAGAAATTTCATTGACTCAGATGAAGAGGAAAACAGATGTTCTGCTCCTGTTTGCCAGTCTCCCATTTGCATGGGAACACAACTGGTGTGAACAAACATGGAAGTAAATTTAAAACAAAGGCTGTGACAAGTTTTATTCTGCTTACACCACCTTGCTTCCATGGTGTACTGGAGCTGAAAACAGCCCTGAGTGGTACTGGCAAGAAAAGCACTAGAAGAGAGAGAATGGTGAGCTACCACAGAAAACGCTTGCAGTTCTCTAAAGGGAAAGGAAAAAAAAATAGAACACGCGGCGTTTAGGAAACCTGGTAGTGGTGGACAAAACAGAAAAATCTTCCCAGCTTCGAAGCAGCAATATTTTGGGCTGTGTTAGACAAGAAGCCTTTTCAGCTGTCCAGACTATAAAGAGCATGGAAGAATTCAGCCTGCCTTTGCTCCCACCCTCTAAGTAAACCTTCCCATGACACCCACAGTTCTGAAGGTGTAAGGTAGATGACGACTTGCTCTGGTGGTAGCTAAGGTCATGTTTACATGGCTGCTCAGTGCCAGGCAGAGAGACTGGAACTGACTCAGACACCAGAACTGGCACAGTCTTATTACTGTGCTTGTCATACTGATGAGAGCCTACTGAAAAGTCAGACTCCTGAGCACAAATGAACTAAACTGTTCCTGGTTCTAACAGCAGTTCACTCAAAAATAGCTCAGGTCTTTCTCTATGCAGTACTACTATACATAAGACATCTCTTTCAGAAAAGCTTTTTTTCCCCCTCAAAAAATATTATCGTTGATAATTACTTTTTCTTGGGAAATGACGCATCACCCACAGGGCACATCTTGCTTGAGATGACAGAATGAGAGAGAACTCTGTCCCCAGGCAGATTGCAGGCACTGAGAAGTACCAGTAAGGAACAATTTCTCACCTGCTGAGTGGTACTAGTGACAATGCCTTGCTGCAGCCGGTACGCTTGCTCCTGGAGGTACTTTCTGGTCTCGTGATTACGAAGCAAATAGTTTTCTATCTAAAAAACAAAGCCAGATTAGGAAACCGAGTCAACTGTCCACATTGTAATCTGCTTCCAATTTTGCTGATGTATCAGAAATGAGGACTGACAGGAAAAACTGCCTAAGTATTTATTTGTTATTTGCAAACCTTATTCTGTGTGTCTCAATGCTTAATAATCGCATTGGTCAATATTCATTCACTCACTGACTAGTGACACATCATTAAACACTGTGCTTTTTCCAGTGTTTTCTGAATTAGTCTTCTACTTCGAACAATTTAGTTATGCTGACAAAGGAGTAGATCCAGGTTTGAGGAATATTTAAAGGGACTCTATCCATAAAATCTTGTTGTAGAGACCATGATGACACAGGATAGTCAATTCATTTCTTTTAGATGCATTTGACCTGCTGCAAAGACAGATTTAAATTGCAGTATGGTCTGGAGAGAAGATAACATATCTAGAAGTGCCTAACAGATACAGGAGCCTCAGTTCAAATGTTAGTTAAGGTTAAGCAGTATATAAGCGCTCTTCAAAGACAAGTGATTCCTACCCACAGATGCTGGTCACAGCCCTCCATGGCTGTTCCTGGCAGTAAACACCTACCATCAGCCAGCTTAATGGCACATAGAAAAACGCCCTAACCTAGCTCTACCAAACTCAGTCAAGTCAAAAAACCCTACCAGTAAACTGACAAAGGTGCATCAAAGGCGACAGATCTGGTCTGAAAGGAGGAGAGGGGAAAAGGATGAGTGCGGTGGCCAAGCGGTTGTGAGGCAGAGACTAATGGTCACCTCTAAACCTCTTGCATCAGCAGCAAGAACCGGAACAGCCTGACCATGCCCCACAGTAATGTGGGGTTTAACCAATTTGCCCACACTAAGTAAAGCGTGTGGCACAGATACTGGAGCTCGGGAGGTTAGCTACTATGTCCATCTGGTGCTGGACTAGGGCCAGAAGTGCTCTCATTGTACTCAAGCTGTGGTTTGTTGAAGCTTACAGACCCTCCTGACACATCAGTCAGTCAGTTCAGGTGTCCCTGCACCAGACACGACAGCTCAGTCCATGTGGGCAGGCGCTCCGGTGTGAATGGAATTAGCTGCGTTCACAGCACCACTCCAGAGACTGTTACCTTTTTTTTTGGAGAGAACTTCCTCGTGTTGTGTAAAGAAAGCCTGAACCACACATGTTAAAACAAACTCAGGGCCAAACAGTTTTAGCAACTTTGAAATGAATAAAAGAAAACACTCTTTGTACATAATGCCTAATTAACACATAGAAATTAAATCCCTGTGGCTGGAAGCTTCACAGTATTTTTTTCAGAGATGCAGCTACCATTGTAGGTATGAACCAATCTACAATTATATTAAATGAGATGTAAGAAATATGTCCAACCCCATGACTCAGATTTTTTTAAAGCAGAATTTAGATCATTTTCATGCATCAAAAAAGGCACCAACCTCCAGCACTTTTCCCTGTGAGAATCACTTTATTGAAAATTTCTTTACTAATAAGAATCACAGACATTTGCTTTTTAATCACAGTTATCTGTAAGAACCATTTACAAGGTTTTTATGACTTTACCCTGGCTGAAAAAAACCTACTCATTAAAGAGATGTGAACTGTATGGTTTCTGATTGAGCAGGAGGCTCATTTGGAGTTTGCAAGATTTACTATATTAAAACCCAGCTGAGAGTTTTTATAACTCATGCAAATGGAACAACTGCAGATACTGTCAACACCTCTTCATCCAAAAGAACATGTTGGTGCAGTTGCTTATTTAGGGCAACATAGCGCATGGATATTGTATGTATGATATAAAACACAGGCAGTAAATGTTTTTATCCTTCCCCAAACTACAGAGCATCCTTTGCCTTGCACTTTTTATGCCAAAATAAAAAACGTATACCAATAATTCTATGTGCACAGAAATATGCACAATCACATATGCAGCAAACATAGCAGTTTCTAACTCTCTCTTTCAGTTATGCATATGGCAATACAAGGTCTAGCTTGTGTTTATTTAGCTATGACTTTTTGATACTATACTACACCACTGAATTCCATCAGCCTTTACTCCAGCCACTCTTTGGAATAAAAAGCCTTACATGCTCCTGCAGCACTTGATTACCATGCATATGTCCATGCAAATCTATCAATCAGTGAATCTAGCCTAGAATTCTTACTCAGCCAAGGATGAAATCACAGCCATTTAAAGTTATTACTTTATCTTTGGTAGTTCTATTTCTGTATATCTGTGGTATGTGCAATACCTTTTGCAGTGCCTCTTCTGTTTTCTCAGGGTTTGTTTTGAGTGCTTGGGAAGCATCATTCATTGGTATAGGCATGAATCTCAAAGTATAATTTCTAAAGAAAAATAAAAGAAAAGATTTTTTAATAGTAAAATTAACCTAATTACTGTATCTTTTTATGAAGAATAAAGGAGAAGGGGGAAATAAGATGCATCGAGCTTGTCTGTGGAAGGTACCAAGAATGTATTTTTCGTATTTGTAAACAAACATTTTTAAACTATTCGTGGACTAACTGGAGGCATGCATGTTCCTTTTCGCTGCCAATTCTTCTTTGTCACTAGATAGAGGTGGAGATCTTAAAAAGCACAAAATGCAGTGAAGTGGCCAATGCCCAGTGGCTGTCAATTAGAGGCCAGCTGTCCTCTGTACCTCTGTGCACAGGGTTGGATTACTTTCTCCTGCATCAAAACTGAACAGGGAGTGTCAGTGCCTGCTGGCTGTTCTATCAGATCTTAGTCTAAATGGAAATATTCAGTAACAGATAGATAGGGCTAAGAGACCGAGTTTTGAAAATTTAGTATTTAATAACTTCTTGTGTTTACAACAATTTGAAGACACTTGCTGAATTTTAAACAAAAGCTGTCAAAATGAACGTAGCATCTTTGCATTGCTTTATGCAAATAATTCCTCCCTACATTTTACTTATTTGTTTGCATAATATTTCCATAGCTTTGCCCATCTGCTATGATATGAGAATAAAGATAGGGGTTTGGGCTTGACTCAAAACTGTATTTAAACTCTGAGAACATACCTTGGCTAGCATGACATGACATGGTTAAACCTAAAACATTATATGCAGTGGTATGTCCACACGCCTTCAGATTTGAATAAGTGAAAGCAAAAAAGAGCAGGACGTTCTTAAAAACTGGAAAGGAAATTACCCTGCTTATTTTCAATTATCTTTAATTTCCTGCAAACATCTCTTCCTCCTCCTTCAGCTTTCTGCAAGCGTACCACTAACCGTCTGTTCCTGTTCCATCCAGAGCTTCACAAATATGGCTGGAGCCTTCTATTTTTGAACACTTCAATTGACAATTTCAATTGAGTCAAATCCACCGGCTTCGTGCACCCATCTCTCACTAAATGCACTAACTCCAACAGCAGACTACTTAACTTCCTTCTCAACTTCACTTCCTATTCCATTAAACCCCACCACACAAATGCAATACAATATATCATTTGTATAATTTCCTCCAGTGCAGCTGAATTAATTGTGAAACCAATCCATAAACTACAATAGTTCCATAAAACAAGTAACTTTGTAAGCTCTAGCTTCATGACCCCTCTGAGGGCTGAGATGCTCCCCTAAGTAGTTACACAGTTTGGGGAGACATCTTGTCTGGACACCAGCAACTATACGTTACCTTCACCTAAAGAGAGCCTTTATCCCTCTCTGAGGGATTTTATGATGTGAAACAACTGCAACTGCTACTTAATTTACATCCGTAATTTTTCCCTCTTAAAAAAAAGTAATAATAACATACAAAGAAATGTTATGGAGATGGAAAGAGGGGAAAGTCATTTAGCATCTATCACTGGTAACGGCTGCAACTGTGAGCAAGCTCAGGGAAGCAAAATGACCCAGACCACAGCAATTACCATGAACAACTGCAGTTCCTGAGATCATCACTATTAGTTTCAGCTTGCTGGGAGAAAGACAAAAAAGTCAGACCATGAAGGCATGCTTCAGTAATTTTCTGTTATTATATACAGCTTCATTCACTGACTAGAATAGAATTTCTGCATCCTATCAACACAAGAGAATGAAGAAAAGGGAAAATCTTCTCGAATTCAGAATTTTAATGCTAACAGCAGAATTCAATGGCCTTAACGCTGATAGCAGAGTACGGATGAAAAAGCCACAGAGTCTTTTCCCATCCTTTTTGAAGGATGTGAAGTCACACATTTTCCTTTAGATTAAGCACCCTGATGCTTAAAATTGAGAGCACTCAGCATCTTCAAATCACACTGACTGCAGTAAGAACTGCAGCTGCTCAGATCGTTCAGGATCTAAGTCTTTGGCCTCTTCATGAGTCATTCAGTTGCTAGAGAACTTACTTTTCCAGTGCCACAGCTATGTCCTGGAAGCCCTGCGCAGTGATGTTATTCTTGTCCCATATTACAGTTCTGAGAGGTTAGAGGGGAAGAAGAAAGGGGGGGAAAAAAAAAGTTAAAGAACAACCACTGAATAAATCTATACTGAAACTTTGCATATTGAAATAACACAGTACTGTATGTTCAAAATTGTATAGTGGCAGGCAACATTTTAAAAACTTGTCTTTAGTTATATGCTAAAACCTTGAAATGACAGAAGCTAGAGACAAAGATACTACAAAATTCAATTTCTCTTTCTTTAAAGGGGACTTTGTACTATATTTTCCACTATTAACATAAACCCAGAACTTTTCTAAAATACAGTTCATAGAAAGACTTGGTGATAAAATTTCAGCTTTTTCCAGGAATAGCATCAAAAATAAAGCTCAAATGTCTGCTTTGTAAGCCCACACTGAAAAACAAGAAAATTGCAGTAAGTGATCAATCTCTGTTCTACACAGGCTATATGGCTACAATTATGGAAAAAGATATTTAAAAAAATCACGCTGATTGGTGGTCAAAACTTGCAGGCTATTGTATATTCAATCCTGTACTAGCTCATTCCACCGGCAACATCACTAGCTGCCAGTGTAAGCCATTAGGTTAGGTGCATAAATTGCAGCTCTTTTGAATCCACAATAGTGATAAGCGTGATCGAGCCTTCCCCCTCCTCCCCCAGTTTAGACCACTAAAGCAGACTGCCTGGCAATTTGCAAACACATGTTCAAAGATCTCATTAGTAGTCAGAAGAGACAGTCAGGCAGATAAATCTTGCTTGTGCGAAAGCACTAGTTGTAGCTGTTCTTAAAAAAAAAAAAAGGCACAAAACCAAACAATGATTTCTGGTGTTAAAGAAAAAAAAAACCAAAACCACATAGACAGCAGGCTTTCACAGGTATTAACATTTTTCCGCTGTGGCAGAATTATCCCTTTGTTTTCTACATAGAAAGGTGGAGGTAAGGAAGAGAGGAAGAGAGATTCTACATCCACTCTGCAAAGATCAGATATGCTTAGGGTCAAATCTTGGGTATTTTTGTCACTGAAAATATGTTTATGTTTCTACCTGGACACGATTTTATAAAATTTTAAGCAGAGCCAGTTACCATTGCATTATTCAGTTCGCAATCACACCACAGACTGTGGTGACATTATGTCAACTGTGACATTCAGTGTCAACTGTGGAACATTTCAGTCTGCCATCCCGAAAGCCGTCCAGGCTTTATTTTTTCAGGTACTAGGGTCATTTCAAGTTACTACATTCAATAAACCTTAAGCCACCTCTCCAGTGTTTTCTTGACATTTTCAATATTCATTTTGGGCCTAGCAATGCAAAGACCAGGATTCTTGCTTCTGAACAAAATAGCCAGGACTGTTCTGGTGAATTTCTTATCCTCCAGGGGACAAACGCTTAGAGACCAAGCACAAAGTGGTCTCTTCACACAGACTATACACTGAGGAAGGTTCATCTGCACAGTCTGACAAGAGGAGAAGTGAGGATTAGCTTTCCTGATGATAGTGACATATTTAGAGGTCCCCATCAGGATTCATGCTGACTGAAGGTTTTACTGTTTGCCAATCGCATCCTGGTTAGAAAAAAAGTGATACTCTCAAGCCATCAGAGCCAGACATGTGCTAAAAAGCAGAGAAGTTGTTGGGCGGATGAAGTTGCAGAGAAGAGATGCCAAGGTCCATCAGCACTGTAGGCAGGAGAGAAGGGAAGTAGGGATGGCCCATGCTGCTACCCATTCTGAATTCCACATGTACTTGGTTCTCCTACAAAATGACACTCCAGAAGATAATTTACTTTAGTTTCCCACTCAAGTACCAGAATTTTCTCTGCTGGGAAGGCCTCCAGTAGAAAAGAGAGAGCAGAACAGAAGAGAGCGGCTAAGCACTGGAACAGGGTTCCCAAAGACACTGTGAAGTCCCTGTACTTGGAGATCTTCAAAACCCACCTGGACAAGGCCCTGATCAACCTCATATAGCTTTAAAATGGGCTTTGAGAAGGACATTGAATTAGATGACATGCAGAGCTCTATTAAAAGTTATTTTTTTTCCCTACAATTCTAGGAAATTTAGAGCTCGTGTTCCATCAAGAGGTCTTCCTGTTTAAATTTAGGAAATGTAATTTTCTCCAGTTTCAGTTATGGAAATATTTTTGCAGAGACAATTTGATGCTCTTTTTTTTTTTCTTTCCCCCAAGAAAAAAGGATGAGAATCAAGTGGCTGTACCTAGAAGGGTTCTGAAGAGAAACACCTTGAGAGTAAGCCAACAACTTCAGTATCACTAAGTCATTCTATCTTTTACTGCAAATACATTTCCCTTACCTGAGCTTGGTGTTTATCTGTAGGGCTTTTGCCAGCATCTTTGCTCCCATATCTCCCATGGCATTTCCACTAATATCCACTTTTGTAAGTGAAGTATTGCTGCCCAAGGCATTAATAATGATAGTGACCTCAGTCTTCAGCTTGGAATCTGCGAGGGACAATGACTGCAGAGGCTGTGGAGCACAGAAAGGCACTGATAACAGAAACTGGTAATGCACTCATTCTTCAAACATCAACCAAAGAAGTTACAAGTTCCCCAAACTCGGAGACAGCAGTAAGCATCAAAGAATTATTTCTATGTTTGCTGCAAATCTTACAACACATGATAAACTGGGAGTCAATAACTTACAGCACAGGTTCAAACACATACACACACACACAGATCAAGTTGTAACACCCTGGAAAAAAGACATTTTTAAGTGACGGTGTCTCCAATTTCCTGTGTCCTATGAAGTACAGAATACAGTAGGAACCTGAAAAGAGGCAAGATAGCAACAACCAGCTTTGCAAGACAACTTCTAGTGTCCAGTGGGTTTTGCTTAACCAGCACACTTCCCTGTCAGTGAGAAATAAAAATATTTAGCACTCCCCTCCTTTCCCTCAGACCGATATCTTTATCCAAGGGCAAATTAGGATCCGAGATGTTAAAACAAAAGCAATTCCTTTAAACTGTTTTATTATTGCTACTTCAACTTTAGCAACGATTTTCCATATCTGTTCCTTCAACTAAGGGCATAGACATTTGGGAGGAAAGAGACAGAAAGCGGTAGCCGGTCTGAAATTAAAAACAGGAAGAAGAGTTAGATATTAAAAAGAGTAAGTCAATGGCTATTATTCACATTATGACACCTGTAATTGCAATATCTTTATGTAACCTTATTTTTTTTAACATACTATGTTAAGCTGAAACTACTTTATTGGGCTCCAGCAAGTCATACTGGAATACTTACTTCTTTCTTAAGAAAATCTTTTATAAAAACACCTGTATTCCCTCTGTTCTCAGTGTCCCAATGGCAGGAGCTCAAGAACTACAGTCTATCCATCGCCATGTGTTGCAGGGGTATTACGGCTGCTAAAATTGTAATTTGTCTTTGCTGATGTACGAGAATACCACAAAACACTGCCCTTGGTCAAGTGTGAGTTCATACAGAGGAGTGTGTTGTCATAATACACCCACTTAGGTATGTCTTGGAGGATGAATTTTAGGAGCTTACAATCTCCAAATTGCCAGTATGGGAAAAATCAACATCTCATACGAATGAACCATGGCACCTACCATCAGATGCCTAAAGCTTAGATTAATAAACCAATTGAACTGTGCACACCTTCCAGGGTCCAAGATGCTTGCATGGTACCCGCTACACAATGGGACTCCAGCCTCCAGCCGCCACTGGATTACAGTGATAACCAAAAAGCTTGTAACAATAAGTAATGCACTTATAAATGAGGAAATGCATAAAAATTTGGAGGCACAGCAGGTTTATAATTAAAAAGTCTAACAGTAACACAAGCCACATGCTGGTTTTATTTTAAATGGAAGTTATTAAATTACTATGTTAATGCCCTTAATCTGTCTATGTTTCCCCATTTTATTACATTACGTACCCTAAAGAATATTAGCGTCACATTAGAAAGGCGCTTAGAGTTCTTGGCACAAGTTTGAGAGGACCTCCTGCGACAGATTCAGAGAATCAGCACCACGCAGCACTCAGACAGAAATCACCGATAACCTGATGAAAGCAAAGTTTCTTCTGTTTCTCGTGTGTCACTTCAGAAAGGGGCATTAAAGTAAATTTGCTGGAGGTGCTCTCTCCCACATGCCAATTTTTCTAAACCTCAAATATCCTTTCAGGAAAGACTTCCTCACCTCTCACACTCCAACACCTTGACAAAACAGAATACAGTTTGAAAAGGCTTCTGCGCTGCCTTCCGCAGGGACTGACACCTACACATCATCACTGTCACATAAGAAATATACATATAGCACAGTAATGCACCTGCTGGTCGGCAGTGTCTTTGAAGCACATGGACTGCTATTTTTCTTGCACAGCTACCCTTATCTCTTACTCAATGAGCAAGGAGCAAACACCTCTGGACTCACTTGGTGCTCTGAATGCAAACTACTATCAGAATGTAACTTTGTATGAGTAAATGTACAGGCTGCTAAATAATCATTAAATTATCTGACGATTACATTAAAAAAAAAACAACCAACAACAAACAAAAAAAAACCCACCAAAACCAAATCCCCCACTAACAGAGGCAGAACTATATGCAGCCTACAAACATTTACTTCTTGTAAAAACTTTAATACTTTTAGCTGGATATTGAGAAAACAGAAGCCTGACAAGAAAATAGAATGAACATATCTTAACACAATCTTATTAAGGAAGCGGAATTCTTAAAGTAAAGAATGGAATTAGAAACTGTATGATTGTATTCATTGATTTTGTCATACTCCTGCTGGAAAACATTTAAGAATTATATCAAGCTAAATTTGTTCACTTACAAAAAAAAATGCTGTAAAATCCCTCAAAAGGTCAATTCTGCAACAAACACTAAACTAAGAACTAAAGATATTCAGCTCTGTAGTAATTCTCTGCACATATGCAGGACTGACTACCACTCTGAGTAATGGTAATGTACCTGCAGTGTAACATCTATTTTTGCAAGAAAAAAAGAAATGGCACAGTAAGCGTACAGCTTCAGACACTTCCTGCTATACAAATAACAATACATTATTACAGCCTGCACAGTACAGCATCTACTTAAAAAGAGGGGAAAAAAACAAACAAAACCCCAAAACCACAACAAACCAACAAATCTAAATATTACATTCTTGTCTATATTAAACATCTGGTAAATTTTGCTGTTTAGGTTACTACTACTGCTTTTAAATTGTGTAGAATTACATTTGTGTCTAGCTGTATTTTTACAGTCATAAAACCAAGCTATTGATCGTTTAGATCATTTTACTCATGACTCATTAACACAGCAACAGATCTATTTAAAGTGTGTATAAATATATGAAGAAGCATTTGGCAGATGACTACTTTAGATTAAAGCCTCTTGCCTCAGCTTTCTGTGGAGATAATGCACAGTTCCTGAACCGTACCAGTCTGCAGGCAACAGTGACCAAGCAGCATGCTCTGGGCACCATCATATCCTCGTCCCTCCAATTCCACCCTTACTTTTTAATGCCTTGTTGCAGTAAATGCATAGTAATGGTAGAACAAGGATCACTCTATTTAGGATTCAAAACCAAGCCAAAATAACTAGAAACTTAAAACAATTCTCTAAGCAGCAAGGTAGAGTGAGGACAATTGTAGGCAGCTATCTGCAACACATGCTTTTCCCATGGTGCTACAGAGTCTATGTCCTCAATTCTTCAGCTGCTAAAAGATGCTTCAGATCGATTTTGGCACCTGATGAGACAAACAAGATTCCTTCACTGAAAAGGATTAACAAGAGAAAAGAATGTGGGGAGAGGAAAGACAAGGTAACACCAACAGGATCCCAAGGGTTAACGCATGACATGAAGGAGAGACAGTTACTTTAAGTATCTAAATAAAATAACTTTGTGGTGGATTATTTAATTGTAACACTTTTTGAAAACAGGAGGAGACTACCAAGCATGTTGTGTAGGTTAGCTGGGGAAAGACAGGATGAGTAAGAATTACAGAAGCGCATCTGACCACTGGACTGTGGAAAAGGCTGGAACAATGGCTGACATCATCCATGGGCTGAAAAGGAGCACAAGAAGTTGAAGCTGATGATGCAACGGGAGGAGAGCTGTGAGAATGGCACATGCAAAATTTAGCAGCTACTTTTTCTATGACCTGAAAGCTTCAAAAACAGAAGCCAGGAAAGATAAACAGAAAGTTGTTAATACACTTAATAGAGACAATAAGGTGAAAGTTGGAATCTTTATCCTTGTAAACAAATAATATGAACAAGATGGTGAAAATCCAACAGCATGTTTGAGAAGAAGGTTTGGATACTGAAAAGATGCATAGAGAGCGTTGAAGAGATGTTTTTTGATATGGCCTGAGTGGAAAGAAATGTTCACTTGCAACAGAGCAAAGGGATGAGGGAAATTGAGAAAAAAAATACTAAATTACTTTTGTTTATGATTAATCTGGTTTGACGTAACAGTCTTCAGGATAGCTGTGAAAAATTAAGCATGAGATACAGGGCAGAGACATGATCAACGAGAAAAAGCAGGTGTTATCTGATGAAACAGATAACTACTCAGTCTGGTACCAACAGGAAAAGGAGAGAAGGGGAAGACAGCCCTGCACCATCCCCTTTAGACACTGAGTAGAAGGAGGTGGTCACACACCACAAAATGAAAAGGCAAGTTTGGTACAAGAAGTTATACAGAGATTTTATCTATATGCTTCTTAGCATGATACTCCATTTGACTTGTCCAAACAAGGACTGATTTCATTATAGCTGCTAACTCAATTTTGAAGACTCAGCTCTGGTATCCAGCACTTCACTGTATCACACTGACATCCCATGTTTTAAAGAATAAGGTGAGGAGGTAGGCAAAGAATCAAGGAAAAATAGTACCACTAATCCCAGTTAAGAGGACGGAGAGAGGACTAGTTTAACAATTCACTTCAAATACAACTAAGCAGTAAGAAAAGATGAACCCAGAATATGGGTCTAATGACCTTGTATGGAAGGAGACATCAGAAACCCTGGTAAAAAATGCTCCACTGAATTCCAGGGTACAGAGACAGATGGGAGGAGAAAATAAGAAAGCAGTTAGTGTGGAGACCATGAACTCGGAGGTGAAACAATAAAGACAACAGGAATAGCAGGTGTTCAGACAATGAGGAGAATGAGGAAAGCAGAGCTTGCACAGGGAATGAAGGAGAAAGGAATTAGGACAGATGACTAAAGATTGACAAGCATGAGCGCAATAGAGCATCTTAAAAGTTCCCTTCCAATCAACACTAGGATACCAAGTAAGGCAAAAACACAAATCCAATCACAAAAGTCTTTCAGAACCAGAAGAGAGGGTGGAAATGAAGAAAGTAAACAAGGACCTCAGCAAGGCATTTTGAAAGGGTTTTATGAAATTGCTCCTGTGATTAATGTACTAGGAGAAGTAAAGAACAGCATAGTGAATGGGGTTTTTTGCATCTTTTGAAGGAGAAAGAAGTTCTGGGAGATTACTGCAGTGACTTTGCAAGCAAAAAAAAAAAAAGGTAATACCCAAGAACAGCTGTCAGGAAATCGTGCATTCTATGAATTAAAGAAATGAAAAATAAAAATTCTGTTATTGGAAGAGTATCATCACCCAGAGAACACTACCATTGTAATCTCCTATCAGGACACAAAAGTTTTGAAAACTTGTGCCTACAGGGCTGAATAATTCAGATCTAAAGAGACTAGGGTAAGCACATCCAACTATTTAGAATGAATATTTTTCAACAGGCACAGAACCTAAAACGCTCCCAAGAAACATTCGCCTACATGCTACACATAATCCAAATTAGTATTTGGAAAAAAAAAAAAAGTTGGATGTGTCTCTGCAGGATCATGATCAAATCTTATGCAGCAAATTAACACAGTGAAAAAAATTACCAGAAAAAGGCTGTGAGGGTACAAATACACATGATGATAGTAGGCAGAAAGATACTCACTGAATCCTCGTCTTGAATCATCTGAACTAAATTATCAAGTACTGGAGTGAGATTTCTGAGGGAAGAAAAGTTAGGAAGACGATGAAATCAGCAGCTTCTCCTCATCCATTCTCTTGTGATTTAAAAGAAAGAAAAGCCTTACTTGGATTTCATGTTGTTAAAGTTTTTGCCTAATGCCAAGTGTCTTATCGATCGGTTTTTACTAAGCCAGACTACAAGGGTTGAGAGGTCAGATTCTAGGCCTGTAAAGAATCAGATTAGATTAAGAATTAAAATACATTTTCACAAAAGACCCAGACAGGCTCTGATTAATAACACTATACTCATTCAGGTAACTGTATCAGTGTACTAATTTCCAAGAGCTCTGGAAAAAATTCCATTCTTATACTTTTTTTTTTTCCCTCTTTTTTGTCTGTGTTTTTCTATGAAAATAAATGCTTTCTCTAAAATGAGTACTTTAAATCTCCACCCTAATCAGCCACTGAAGGCATCTCTTAGACACAGAAGAGAAACGTAGTCCCTTATCCACAGTCCAACCACCTAAGGGTAGTTCCTTGCATAGTCAGGAGAGTTTAAAGTTCCTTTGAGAATTTTGAGACCACACTAATTGCTATTTAGTCCTAGCAGAGCTTTGTACCAACAAGGTCTCCAAGTCTTCAAGTGCAAAAAGGCTAACATAACAGGCTATGAATAAAATGACCTGAAAACCAAGCCAAATTTTATTCTACTCCTGAGTAAGAAAACTAGCTTGCTGTAGCACTGTATTTCCAAACTAGCGGTGTATTTGAAGAGTCCACTAGTCAGATTACAATGACTTAGGATCCAGATCCGCAAGATAATTTAGATGTCAAATAGCTATATTTATAGCAATCAATCTGTTTGCATAATTGGGCTGAGTCAGTAGCAACCAAAGCTTTCCACTTGCCAACCCATCCCATCTTTCTTGGGCATTCAACTGTACTGGGAGTCTCTGAAATACTCCTGCATTTGGCTGTCAGAGGGGTAAACACAGCAGGTGAATTCTTCCACTCCACACATCTACACTTTGAGTTTGCAAGATGAGAAGCCAGCTGGTGTTCCCAGCTAGGGTGCACAGAGCCTCCAAAGCAGGAATGATCCAAGGCTCTTCCAAAGACTTAAACAGGCGTTCTCTGATCTGAAACTGGTTGACCGTTTGCTCCAAATTTCCCTCTCTTGTTTCTTAAGCATCATGACCTCGTCTTCATTCTGTATCTGGTCTTTCTCTTCTTTCACTACATTTTCATTTCTCTTTTAGGTTCTCATCCTTTTGTACCTAAACCCACTTTCCTCTAGATGACGCTTGCTGCATCAATTTATTCTTCTGTGTTACATTTACCTCAAACAACATAAAATTCTGAGGGTACAGTTAGTCTATAAACATTTCTTATCTATTCTATAGCAATAAGAGTTCTTGGTCCGAGACGATTCCATAACCAATACAGCCAATAATCATAAAGCAAAAGTGACCATCCTTGATTATACCATGAGCTGAAAGAAAAAGCGTTTCTCAGACTCCAGACTTGCATGACCCTCCATCCCTGTTCTGTGTACTTACCATTGTCTGAAATATCTAGGCTGGTGATATTGTGTATTTCTGCTATGCATCCTTCCAAGACTTGTGCACCTCCCGATCTTAACTAAAGACAAAACATCATCCATTTTGGCAAACCAATTATGATTTCAAGATCACACAGGAAAGAGTGGTAGGAGCTTTGTGAATACAGAAGGCACTACCAGTGGCAAAAACAACAGCAACAGAAGTTACAGACATCAACATGACAGCGTATGCACACATTCCTACTATTCTCATCCTTCCCTCTCACTATTTGCATACAAATGAGAAAAGAGACTTTCTTTCCTTTCTGATAAAAATACTGCTCAGCTCTTGAATCAGGAAAAGATTTAAACCTTGCAGACACAAGGAATCATTTCGCACTTGTGCCAGGCAGTGACTGTAGGACTTTGGTGCAGGTTCTCTTCATGAAAAAGCCAGGATACTTCCGATATCCAGTGAGAAAAAAAAAAACAAACAACTTAGCTCAGCCTATAAGCATGCAATGCTGGTTACCCTTGAGCTCCACTACAGTCAAGGCTTATAGTGAGCATCTTCTTTGAGCTCCTAGCACAATGCTAGGGCATTCAGATCAAAGATAAGCAGCAAATTAAAAATAAAAAATAAAAAAAAAAATATGTTTCCCTATCACTGAAAAGAAAATTTAAATAATCCAATTGTAAAATGGCCACAAAAGGCCATAAATAAGAGAAATCAGTAATCTACCTTATTCTTAATTTAAAAATAGGCATAAAAGAGAAAAACTGCAACAATAACAAAAATGCCTAGCTGGAAAGTATCAATTATGATATTATTAATCTGCAATATTAAATTAATATAAAAGAAATGTCAGGATTTAATGAAAAAACAATGAAATGGCCTAGAAGAAAACATCAACATTAAGAATAAAAGTTATTAAAACTTAACACACTTATTTACTAATACTATTGAATTAAACAATGTAAAATTTTTTTCCAGAGAAGCAAAGCATTTTCTTATTTCTTGCAGCTACGCAAACTATATGAAGTGCATTTCACTTTATGAACATCCCTCAGAAATAGACTTCAGACGAAGAGGGGAGAAGTTCTACAAAAACTCTATTTTTCCATTTTCCGTTTTCGTTTTCCCTGCTTCAAAAAAAGTGAAAGCTTTTTCAAACATAGAGTAGCCTTTTCACCTCCTGTGCATAAAAAATGAGTAATATTTCACTTAGTTTACTTGGCTAAATATCCTGAATCAATCTAATGATCTTTCTGTGTATAGTCACTTTTATCCATGCTATAATTAAGGAACCACGAATACCTTCAGAAGTATTTTTCAATCAAGACTTGATTCGGCACTTTTTGGAAAGTTTGATATATGTGATTGGTTAACAAGCAGCTCAACAACTTGGCCTGAGCATTTAAAGAACAGTGGTGGTCAAGGACAAAGTCTAAATTATAAATCACATCTGGAAGCATAAAAAATGCAGAACGTAAGGCATCTTTCCTTTTCTGCGTAAAACCAAGCCTACTTATCCTTCATCCTATCCTCTCAAGAACTGGCCAGATTAACGTCTGTATTTGGGCCAGAAGTGGTACAATTTTAACTCAACTTTATTTTTGTAAGAGTATTTGTAGTATTTGTTGTATGAATGCCAAAATCATTCCGTTTTTCTCTGTGCTGCGCTCTCAGCACGGCCCACCACAAAACAGCCATTCCATAATGGAATGTGCCACATCTATTACTGCAGAATCTATGGAACTGGCAGATGATACGCACTCTTGGATTGTTTGTTGGTATGATAAAAGTTCTATACACTAAAATTATACTCACAATAGAATCCAAATGTTTATGCTATATACACTTTGAGGGTTGAAGTGGGCAATTTTTCAGAAGCAGCTTTCAATCTTGTACCGATAACTCTATGTTCAAAATCTTAAATACACAAACATTTCATATGCACAAATTCATCTAAGGGTGATGATAACAACTTGACTTTTAGGATCAAAATTGATTGCAACTGTATTAAAATTATTAATATATATATAAAAAAATATATAAACAGAGTAATTGAAGGGCTATTTGTCAATGTGGACTGTGATACTCTACAACATCTCCTATATGACATACTTCTGAGACTACAAATACAAGCTCTTATTCAGAAAATGAAGAACAAGCCTTCAACAACTGAAAATGTCAATTGTGTTCAAAGCTATGACATACCAATATGGGAAGGGCAAACAAAGCTGCTTACTGATTTAGTAATTAAGGTAAAGCACAGAGGGTACTTACACAGTGACCAAGCTAAGGGAAGCAGAAGGGAAAAGAGTGAAATACATCAGTGCTGAACAGGTAGAAATAAAAATGTAATTTTTATAGTAAAAATAATAAAAAAATCCAAACAAGCAAGCAATATAAAATGATTAAGCTTGGAGTTAATATACCAGAAAATTATGGGAGCAAATGAAAAGTGGTGGGAGAGGGAAGGAACAGAGAGATTTATCCTTCCATAGTTGAGTACAGCTTGTCTGATGTAGGAAAGAGGAGGGCAAAGCTGAAGCATCAGCTTACTAGCCTCCTAACAGCGTGTGCTCGCAGGAACTGGGAGTAGCGCAGGTCACAGGCTCCAGAGCTTCCAATGGCTCTGTTTCTGGGTGCAGATGACCCTGCCCAGCTCAAAGAGGGCAGGGAGAGGTGGAGCAGTACCCTGCAGTGCTGGGCCTACTGAGAGTACTCCCAGCTCCTGGCACATCAACTCCCTTTCTGGTGGAAGCATAACTTCTTCTTTCCAAAGCACATGAGAATGGATAAAGCTCAGTGATGTGAAAAAATGTTAAGGGAAGGATTTAAGGAAGTGCTGTCTGTTTGGAGGGACCAGTCATGAGAACGCAACACTGCAAGCTGGGCATGATTCCTTCCTTTCTGTCATGAGTTGGCCATGACCGCTTGTGCTTTGGTGTCCAATAAAGCTAATCACCCCTTAAAGGGCTCCTCCATATCCCACCCTGGGGGTTATTTCATGAAAGGATAACATTTCCACTCCTGTCAGCCCTTGTTGATTTACATGCTAATTTAAACTCTAATTTACTTATGTTTGTGTTTTATCAATTTATTCTTTTAAGGTTATGATTACAGGACTTCATTTTTGTTATTTTAATTACTCCTCCCTTTTCCTTCCTCCCGCTGAAAGAAAAATTATCATCCGTCTGATCTCTCTACTCAGAAGTCAGAAGCATGGGTACTTGACTTGAAAGCTTTTCTATTTGAAATTTACATGTAGTGCTCTTCAAAGTATCATCATTTTTTAAAAAAAGTATGAAATATCAAATCAAACTATGAAATGCATTCACAATGGTTTGTTTTTTTCTTCATAAGGAAATTTGTGCATATTCCAAAAGCAATCGACCAAAACTTCAACATGTTCACCAAATTGCATGTTTTCTACTTAAAAAGAAAACATTGCATTTGAAAGGCACTTCCAGAAAAAATAATACTCAGATGATGGACTTCGAAAGATCTGCCTAACAAGCGAGAGGCTTTCTTTGCAGCTTCAACAGGAAAGGGTGGCCACTCAGCTACAGAAGGCCTCAGCCAAAGCTAGTTCATGTTGGTTTTGGCAAAAGCCCACACAGTTCTCTGCTTAACTTTGCCTCACTGGCTCCCCAGGGTCTTGGCTGATCTTTTGTAGCCACGCAGGTATCACCCTGCAAGAATATGGACAATCCTGAGAAACAAAGTGCACAGCAAAGCACGGAGAAGCAAGGTGGAACAAGATAAAGAAAACCAAGGTGCAACATTGTTTTTATTTCTTCTTGAGATATTTAAAGCCATTTGCACAGTGCCTCTTAAGTTAATGGCATGCTTCAATCAACTTTTACCAAAGTTCCCTATTGGCCTGAATTAATTAATTGATTAGGAAAGCAAAATTTCTCCCAAGGCTAAAAAACAAACCTGCAGAAGAGGAAGCATGTCTCTGGTTTTGAAGGAAGACAATCAAACCACAGACGCCTCCAGGGCATGCAGCTTCCTGCGACCCATTCAAATTCGGGCTCCTGGGAAAGTCCTACTGCAGGGTCCTGTGTAATCACACCTCCAGAGAGCAGAAGCTGCCAAGCAGCAAACAGCACACTGGCTCGGCATTTAGAACAGCTACACTGCAAGGAGGGTTTTGCCATTCAGGTGCTTTGAAACTCTCTGCTCATTATATAGGATGCCGTAACTCACAGCAGCTCATTTTTACCATAACCTTTCCCACAACTTTCGACTACAGAGGAAGAACATGTCACCCAGTGGATTTCAAGGGAACTCTAATCATTGCATCTTTTGAACACATCCTGATAAATATTCCTTACCTCACAGCTACTGAGATCTAAAGCCACCTCCTTCAGATTGTGATTGCAAGCCAGGCCTAATAAAAGCGCTCTGAAAAAGATCAATTTTAGAATCATTTAAAAAACAAAACAAACCAGCTTTACACCATCATCATCTAAGCGATCACAGGTTAATACGCATATAACACGAAGAACTGTTTCAAAACAAAACCACACCAGTTGAGCAGTTACTTCTTAATTGACAATGGCTGCACAGACCTGCCACACTTAGAACACTCCAGCAGCTTCAAAAACTGGAGGGATGTAAGGCTAATCAAGAAACCGTAAAGCTAATGCTACAGCAACACTTACTAACATTCATTACAGACAATTTCTCTTCAGCATTTGCTTTCAAAGTGTATCAAATGATTACAAAAGGAGTGTTCTGTTGAATGACTGCACTAACTCCCTGATTTTCCAAAAATTCAGGAAAAAACAGGGGTTTTAATACCTGCAAGATGCAGCACAGCCAGTCATTTCAGCCAGGCATGGTGCCTGTAACACTCAAACACTGGATCGTGTTCAAGTATCACAGAACTCTCCACTTCTGCAAGCCAATAAATATTTACGGATTTCCAAACGGTATTCCCACACAACAGTATCGTTTGTCTTTAGGCAGAATGGCAGAGAAGTGTATCAACGACTGATTATGATTTTCATAAATCCACCTTTAAAGCCTTACATTCTTACAGAATATTGTTTCCACGTATAAAAGTTAATGTTAATATCACCTTTGTATTAATATTGTCAAATCAGAAAGCACAATGGTAAGTGTTTTAGAGAAGGAGCAAACAGAATCTGAGTATAGCTTCTAGTACCTTTAGAATAGATGCTGCTTTGAATTAGTTAATACAGAAACACAAGGACTTCCTCCCCAAACTTCATTTTGGCCAAAAGCAAGCTAACAGAATCCAAACTACTGTAGCATGGAGATAAAAAACAATCCATTTTGCTGAGCTATTTGCCTATACACTTGCTACTAAGTACGTAAAAGCCATATTTAAGATACGTATGCCTTGGGAAGGTTTTCCTTGTAAATCTATTTATATTTGCCCTGCAGGCATAAATGTTTACCAGACCCTCACTGTTAACAAAGGCAAATATCTTGTGCTTAGTTACTTCTTAAGCTGTTAATATAGAGACTTTGAAAAAAAAAAGTGAAAGCTCTGCAACAGTTTTTACAAATTTTCAGATAATCCTTGTCTGTATTTCCTTCCCAAACACACTTTTATTCAAAGTCAGTCTGGCTAATGATTACTTGCAAAGAACTTCCTAAACATTTTGAGACAACAGAAAAAAAAATACAGTGTAACTACTAAAAAAATGCAAATTAAAAAAGAGACACAGTGCTGCTTCAAATGCAGTCTCTTCACAGGAAGAAAAAAGGGTTGGTTTTTTTTCCCCCTAACTTCTTTCCTACAAATTTAACCTAAGAGAATCTCATGATTTCTCAATTCTTTGTCATGAAAAATCACCAGCATTCAAAGGCACTGAAGGCAGATATAATTATACTTAGCTACTATGTTTAATCTCACACATGGCAATACATGGAAAGGTCTTGTCAACTGTGGTGCACGTAGAATGCAAGAATTGGCCTTGTAATTAGCATTTGCATGAGAAGCTTATCAGAAACTTGTCTTGTTATAACACTGACAGATCAAAATACAACTTTTGGCAAAGTCTGTAAATGAACAAAAATGCCAACATGCACTTACACAAGAAAAAGAGTATAAACTGCTTCACTCAGTTTAAAAAAAAAAAAAAAAGAAGGAGCTGTGCTGGAATATTAACTATATTAACTACGTACAAGAACTGAAAGCACTCCTTGCCCACCCACTATGTGGCATCCTCGCAGTACAGCTTTATTAGCAAACCTCCTCCCTGAAAGGCTTCACTTCATTAACAGGTCCATCACTGTACAAACAAGTACATCTCCTTCCCTGAGTGCACTGATTAACCAGTATCTTTAAACTCACTGAGTCAGCGTCCGCGATTAAACATACCACAGCTGTTGATTGAAAGGAAGTTGATAAGAAATAAATCAAATAACAATTAATCAGGGGAATTTGGGACTCAGGGTGTCAGGTATCCGCATTTTATCTATACTTTTTTCTGCAGGCAGGCTTGATCTTGAATCACACATCCAACTCTGTGACCTCTGGTTCATGGACACAAACCAGGAACTTCTCCTTTGTCACAGGACAGTTCCAAGGCTCACACTGTCAAAGTTTTTGACATGCACTGATCAAAGATGTCAGAGGAATACTATTATTGTACACTATGCCATTTTTATTTTTCCTTCTAGAAATTATCCCTCATGTGCTACTGCAATCTTGGCAATGACAAATAAGTCTGTCTGAAAAAAGGTTGTTCCACTTTCTTGTCTTTAAAGAATCCTATGGTCTTGATTGTTCTATAGAAGTTTTGTAATTTCTTATAGTTAAGACCAAAAGGCTAAGCAGCTCCCCCAGGATATAGCACATTCTCGGTCTTTTCAACACCAGATTAACTTCCACAAGATGCTTTTCAAGTGTATTAGTCAAGTCATACAGGGTTTGAGAAGGAAAGCAAGGTGTACTGCAGACCATAGTTCTCTGTACTGTTGTGAAATACATGCAGTTCAGACTGAAGAAAAAACTCAGGCCAGAGAAAAAAACATATCAAGGTAACTATAAAAAAAAATATTAAGAGCCCTGTCCTACCTTCTAGGCAGAGGTGAACACTGACATCTGATCAAAACAAAAGACCACCATGCCAAAATGCCAGCTAGCTGAGAGTAGCATGGACACTGAGACCATCTGTGTCCAGCTGGACTTTGGACAGATGCTCCTTTCTGGAGCTGTCTGTGCTGGAGAAAGAGGTTACTGCTCTCAGCTCACCCTACGCTACCCATCACTGCCTCTCTACCTTCTCCAACACCAGTCATGCGAGTAACTCCCTCTAACTCAATTCAGGCAAATTGAGTCAGATAAGCTTAAACATTAACAGAGTAGATTTCTGCTAATACAGATCACTTTGGCTGAAAAGGACTAGGAAGATCTCGTTTGCTGCACAGCTGGCAGATCAAGGGCTCACAAGTATTTGGGATAAATTAATACAGTAACATCTTCCCTGAGCACAGACAATTGTAGAGCACTCACCTGACAAAACATCTCTCACTCCAGGAGATATTCAACATGCCAAGAAGAGCTAAATATGAACCATAGTATTTGGGGATTCTCACCTTTCCTAATCTGTGTAGATATACTCAATGTCTCACAGCATTCTTTTTTTTCCTGTAGCACTGATAAGATTGTCTTGTGTATTAGTCACACACATCCTTTGTTCTTTTCGCTTCATTAAATATAGCTCCCTGCTGCCCTCCACCACAGAGCCAATAGCCCTAAATTAATTAAAATCAACCAATGTGTTTCTCAATAATCACTTTTTGTTTGAAAAGACATCAGTACCATACCTTCCTGATCTTGGTAAAGTCTAAGCAAGCAAGACAGCAACCAAGAGCATGATAGTGAACAGAGTGAAAGATCAGAGTTAAATAGGCTCCCACAGTTGAATGTTGATTTCAATCCAGTGCATCTTACTTAAGCATCATATTGTACTGTCCTTTCCAATGTCAAATTGCATTAAGAAAAAATATCCCAAAACAATGAACACTACTCTTTCCTGTGTGGCACTTGTCAATTTTCTCTCCCTTATCTCCCCTCCGACTGTATCAAAAGCTTTTCATCCAGTACTCACTAACTACTCTTTATAACCCAGGTCTCTGATTTTGCCATTAACTCCCATTCATTCACTACTCACTTGCTGAGCTACTGCCCACTTCCCTTCCTTGTCCCCCCTCAGGAGGTGAGCTCCCAACCACACAAGTATACGTACATACACATATATATCTACATCTGTGTCCAGGTTAAGATTTTGGAGGTGTGTTCCCCAAAATAGTTAGTGAACATGTGTAGTTGTCCACTACAGATAGGGTTATGTATGCTTTAATGCGTATTAGCTAGCAAGTTGACACTCTGGAAAGGACCTTGTCTTTAATTTAGCCCAATAAACACAAGGATTCTGCCAGAATCACAGAATGATCAGTCTAGATAAGACTTATCTATCTAGACCTATCTTGACTTTAAACCACACCTTTAAATTTTATGTCCGGAAATTTCATTCAACGCAGTTCAAAACTGCACACACGGCACGGGAAGGGTGGCACAGTGCTCCACAATTTCCCTCAGCCTGCATTAGGCTGTAAGAAGAGCTTCTCTCCGGTACCCAATCCACATCACCAGAACCTCTTAGTCACAGAAAGGGTGACATACAGCAAAGAGACGCATTACACTTAGCATTCCTAGAAGCTGCTGCCATCGTCTCTCCCCTCAAAAGGAGGGCATAGCTCTGTGCAATAGGTCTCTCCTCCCAAGCACTGCAACAGGTTCAGTTTCGTAACGGCTGTTGCAATGCCGCAGTCTCAAAGGAATGACGCTCACACAAGTACATAATCCCATTTTACTGTGAAGCAGTTTTGTTCATAAGCCACAAAGTAAGAAATATATCACACAAAAAAAAATGTTGATGGAAGCTAACAGCCGTGACATTCCCACAGAACAAAATATGATTAATAGTCTCAACTGTGAGATGGAAACATTTCTTGAATGTGTGATCATTATGAAACTCACTCTTGCAATATCAATAATGTACAATTGGGTGGGAAAAAAAAGGCAAGATCCTTTGCCCTTCATTTTTAATGAGGCGCTCACATAATAACAATGCAAACTAGGTTTTAGACAACAGGAGAAAATGGAATGAAATTCTTACTTCAGAGGCTCAGGAGGGAGTTTAGTTCCCGAAAGATTAATCTGCATCAAAGCAAGTGAGCTGCTGAAAAACTGTTTGAAGGAGGGAGGAACTTCTTTTCCTTTTCTGTAAGTAAACAAATTCAGTAAGAAGCAACATCTAGACACTCCTCATTTCAATAAATGGTGAATGCAAGCCATTAGAATTGTAAGGCTCTTTTACACGTTTAATCTGCTCTACCTTCAACAGCTCTGTAATCAGTGGCTCTCAATTAGCTTAGAAATATAACGTCATCAAAATGTTGATTCAACAAGCAACTCAGCATTGCACTGCTGCACAGAAGACATTGCTATCTAGCTTCTGTTTGGTGAACTATAAAGAACGATCATTTAGATCTAGTTAATAGTGAACATCCTTATATCTTATGGTCAGAAGATCAAACAGGACATTACAAAAACCCTGAAATTGCCTTTTCACCACTAGAAACAATTACTCACTGCTGGAGTAGCTTACCTCCAATTAGGTATCATCTCTGATATAGACCCAAGACACTGATTTGAAGAAAAAGCTAATGTTAATATTTCCTACAATGCAAGTAATCTACAATGTTAATGTTTAGTCTCAAAGTGTTTGAAAGGAACTTCCTCCCAGAAAAGGACAAAAAAAGAACAGTATTTGTAACCGTCATTGAATCATGAAAAATACAAACTCCACAAACTGAATTTGAAGAGGAGTCAAGTCAGTCAGACTTCAAAGCCTGACATTATGCCTCTTAGAGACAAAAGATATATAGAGAGACTTTCCACTGCACCAATATCACAAAAAAACGTATTAGACAAGGCAGCTTATTTTACAGCCATCTAGCAAAAAGTGGAAAGGGAACGAAAGTATTTTGCTAGGAATAAATAATACCTATTTCATAAAGCACCAAGGCTTCTAAGACTTGTCATAAAGTGTTAGATTTCTTCTTAAAAGATACGAGAGCAAGAAATTATAAAACAAAATATTGCAGGAGTTGAAAGCAATAACATTTAAATTGTACCTGTGAGAAAAGAGAGTTCTAGAGAGGCTAAGAACAGCTAGATGCTGAAGACATCCACGAAGAAGGGCTCCACACACCTGGTTGAAAACAAAGACGACTAATTTTACTTTATATTAACTCAGAGAAGTACCTAGGGATAGGAGGTAGGGAATGTTTCCTTGGTTTTTGAATCTCCACAAAAAAACATGTTTACCATATCTAGCGCACACTCCGTGTTGGATAAATCCAGATGAACAAGGGCATTTGGCTGGGCCAAAAAATTGTACAGGCTCTATAATTAATGGAGAAAAAAAGAATTATCCATGTTAATTTTGGTATTATGACACCAATTACTGGGTCAGTATTTCTCATTACATTTTAGTCTTTTATAATAGCACTGCAAGAGTTGTGCCTGAAACCTCTTTTCACCTAACCAATACAACCTGTTTTACTTTTGAAGGCTATCATTTCTTAAAACAATAGGGGGAAAAATGGTGCTCAGGCTACATTTACCAAACATTACTGTTAATGCACAAGTCTTGAGTTACCTTGCAATTCACTTTCACAGCAAATGATAATTAAGGTAGTTAGAAATACCTTGGAACGTGACTCAGATTGCTGTTACATTTCAGAAAGGCTAATTGGTTTGTAAGTTTAAGCCAGCCTCTTTAAGCACAAGGGAAGAAACTAATTTGCGTCTGAAGCCCATGGTTATTTCTTAACATCTGCAGCACATTAAAGGTTTAAGGGAAAATACAGAAAAGGTAACAAGATTTTAATATTGATGACTTCAATACTGCATAGGATACGTCATGTAAACGTGAGCATATGTAAAACTTCTTATTATACGCTGTTTTATTTTGGGCTTTTTCCAGTCTCAGAGCACAACAAAGAAAGATAAAAATATGACCTAATTCACAGAAACATGGAACGCTCAACTCCACATGAAATCCAGCCAAACAGAGCATGTTCAACACTTCTAAAATAGATCCATCTTTCAAAAAATTAGGTCACTTAGCCTCTATACCTACAGGGCAAGAAAGGTCCCTGCTTTAAAAATCCCCATGCTTCGCTAGGGATTATTTTAATTGTTAAATAAAAGGATTTCCTTACTCCTGTTGGAAAACTGTTCCACAGATTAAGAGATCCCAATGATAATAATCTTGTTATTTGAACCGTAGCTCTCCTATCTGACAGGCTAAGAAAAGCTCAACTTTTTGTATATTTATGTCCCTCAAAATATTGTAGATAGACAACAGATTTCTTTAAGCATTGCCTATCAAAGTTGTATATTTTATTTTACTTTTTGTTCTTATATTATTTGATATGTTATTCTCTCTTAAAGAGTAATTCACTCTGTGTCTGTATTTACATTTAACTATTTGTTTGCTACCTTTTAAATCCTCTTGTCCCACTAAAACTTTCACCTCTTATGTCTGAAAAGACTAGTTCTTTGAATATGCTGATGAATTCGAAACTAGTAAGACCTGTGAAAAAGTCAGTCATGTCCTACTGCACTTTAAATTATAAGATTGAGTGACTTTAGTGTTGCATATTTTAGATGCTCAATACTTAAAGAATTCAAAACCTGACACTTACACGTACACAACTTTTGATGTGAGAGAGAAACATGGGTGTCATGTTCAAAAAGTGAATATGTACAAATTGAGAACTAAGTGGATTTTTGTTTTGCAGAAAACAGAGCTGCATCTCTATGACAAGTGATAAACTGAACAAAGGAATGCAAAAAATAATTACATTCTTCAAAGAATCATCAGCTTCAACAGCATGTGTCAAGGAAGTGCAAAGATTTATTTATACAAACAAAAATACTGAAAATCAGAAATTAAGTCTTTCCAAGCCAAAAGAAATCATTTGTTTCCAACCTTCCAATGACGGATTTATAATACACTTAAAACTAAAAAGAACATGGGGGTCTTTTAGTTGTGTTTTGGTCACTTTCAAACAGAACTCAGGAAGCATGGTATGTCCACTGAAACAAGTGCTACACTTGCAGTTTTCTCATTTATCCATAGAAGCCAAGGACTAATAGCACGAACTAAAATTGTGTGGATTTGTTTAGTTGTGTGGGCAATTTAATTCTCTGACTGTATACTGAAGAGTAGCGATCAAAATGTTATTTTCTATCCCTATTAGAACTGTATTGAAATCAAGGCAAAAAAGGATCTAGCCTTTCTCTTAACAATTAATTAAAATGTCCATTCATTAACTCCCAAATGAGAAGAAAGCACTTACTGAGAGATCATCCCCGCGGAGTGCATTCCCTGAGAGGTCAAGATAGACAAGTGTGTTTGCGATCAGCGAGTTGGCACTCAGTGACTGGGAAAGGCTATTCACTCCTGCCAAAAAAAAAGTCAGTACTCAACTTCGTCGGCCCTAGACAAAACCAGCCCAGATCCTGCAAATACACAGTATCTGTGAACACAGACATACACAAATGTTTAGTGACCTCCTGTTACCATCACTGTACTGCAGCAGAGGAATACAGATCACCAGGCAGACAGGAGACTCTTCCCTGCCACAGTATGCCTGGTTTTGCCTGGACCATGCTCCACCAGATGCCCAGTTGGAGCCACAGTGTGTTACAGGTCCCAGCTCCAGGGAAAAGGTCTTTTTGCCAAACCTACAGTGGCTTTAACAGTGCAATCCCATTTTGAAACAGATTTTTAAAACAGAGTTTACCCCATAATGCTAAGCCAGTGTCTTCCTGCAAACAACATTTAGATAAAAGTATCTGTGGAAGTAGATGAAAGTATCTGTGGAAGACCAAGTACATTAACAATTATAATCGCCAGAACTTCAAAAGCAACTGATGAGACCTAGAAATTAAAAGTATTTCAATTAACGTATTTGACTGTAATTTCAGAAAAATACTCAGTTAACTAAAATACCAAGAGATGCATAAAGACTCTCAGCTCCTGATCAAAACAAATATGTGTTTTTCACATTAAAATTAAAAAGCTCACATTGGGAACAAACCAGTCAGAGCTTTCTTCCTCCACAATTATTCAGCTTTTCCAAATACAAATTAAGATGTGGCTACTTCTAACTCCTTCAAATCTAACTTTCATCTGAGAGCTCTGTAGCTTATCACTAAGTTCTTAATTTGTTGTAGATGACTATTGCTGTCTTTCAAGCATTACATGCGTGTGTTTCTTACATATATAAGCATCACTGTGTCCTTTAGTAGATGCAATAGTTTTTTGGTAAGTGCCCAGCCAAAGCTATGAAGCAGGTCGGCGTTTTGATCTACTACACAATATTGGGAAATTTCTTAAAGCTACTGGTCAGTGAAAATGGACTGGCATTCATTGGATGGAACACGTCCATTCTTCACTTAAAAACTATTACAAAATGGATTTACCAGTGAGGATGTGGAGGAAGCAGCTAGCAAGCCAGACCAAAATACTCCATGTCAGTGCTTTAGTTTTCCAAGATTCAAATTTTAAGAAAGTCTCCCATGTTAGTAGTATGGCTCTTGGTTTCAGGAGGCTTTCGATACTGACAAGAATCGAAACACAGTGACATCTATGCCAAGTCTCAAAACTTTTCTGTTTGATGTAATTTTTCTTTTATCTTAATATTGCATTGTTGAATCCACATCCTATCTATAAAGACAAACCGCAAACAAATACTTTTGAAACTCTGAAAGATCTAAAAGTTCTATTAAACCACTAGAGCTTATAGCTCTGGATTCACTTTAGTGAGTCTTCTCAACAGCATTTATAAGCAACAACAAGAACTAGAAAACAATGTAACGTACTGTCAAAAATTCAGCATATACAATCAAGAACCAATTCTGGAAATTCAGGAGCAGTGTCTGAGTTTGGGGGAGAAAGAGCAGCTATCAAACCATCTGTAATGTTGTTGCTTCTTTCATGTTTTAAACGGGCCAACTGCTCAAAATCAGCCACATCTCTGAAGGCAAACAATGTGAATGAGGGATTTTTTTAATTAGCCTTTGGCTTGGGCTCAGAAAAGCAAGCCCTATCTTTGAGCACACTAGAATTTTCCATTTAACCAGAATCTTCAAATCAATAAATTTCTGTTTGAACTTCACCTACCTCATGCTATATTCTAACAGTAATATCACTTTCATTTGCAGACAATCTTTTATGCTCTTTTACTGCTCTCAGGAGGCTCAGAGAGTTAATAGCTCTCAGGAACTTTAAGATACAATATTTGAAGAAAGATCAGCTGGGAAGTTACCACCTGAACTTCACTTCTCAATCTTAGAAACCTATCTCAAATAGAAAACGCTTTTTAAATAAGGTCAAAACCAGTGAGAGATTGTACAGAATTTCTGAAACTGAAAAGTTCAAACTAAAAAAAGAAAAAGAAAAAGAAAGGCTGGGGGAAAAAAGTCCTTGCACTTTAGGGTCTACTGTATCCAAGATCCAAGGTCCCCTTTAGACTTGCCCCACAGAAAATATTATAAGTTCAAAAATAGCCTCCCAAGCTAAATCCGATTCACTACTGTCTTCTTAAGTTAAAGGAAAACTGGCTAAGATAGAGAGCTTTGCAGACAACCGAAGAGGTGAAGCTGAGTTCCCTCAGGTCCAGAGGATTATAAGAATTCCAATTTTAAGACACCGCATATACTATTTTAAGAAATACTGAAGAGCTACCATGGGACAATATTGATGGTGACATGTTACTCTCTGGAGAACAGATAGTTATTGCAATGCGATCCGGCTAGTCCGGATGTATATTGGAAAATATTTTCAGCTTTTGTTTAAAGAATGTCTTTAAAAAGTGGGTTAAAACTTTCTCAATTCTTTTCATAACCTCAGAATTCATTTTTACTGATGACAGTTTTGTGGATGAACTTCATCAAGTTGGCAGTTATTCTTTAAAAAAGATGGAAGTGTAGCTAGAGCGTTCTCTTGACTCAATGATCACAAGCACTTGCTGAAATCATTCACATCACATGAAGAAAAGCACAGGATGAACGAACATACCAGAACTGCATGAATTTCTGTCAATTCAATTTAATTTCAATCTAATTTCATGAGTCCATGTAAGGTTAGTCAAGATTCTCAATTGCTTGTCACCAAAAATAGAGTTAGCAGTGTGAAAAAACAACCCCAGAGTTTAATAAAGTCTTTCTAATGAAAATCATGATTGAATAAATTCCATATAGGGTTTACTATTTACTTAGGCATGACAAGAGCTACAGAAACGCATAAAAAACAACCAAAAAACCTTTCTCCTCATTCGTATTCCCCCAGGTCAACCCTTTAAAGCTTAAGGGAACATAGAATCTGCACTTCACAGAGCAATAATTAAAAGAATAGAAGAGCATGGCTTCTATCTGTTATCAACTAATGTCCTTCATAGACTGTAACTCATTCATCTTTTCCAGGTCATCAACATCTGTGAAAAAGCTGCAATAATGTCAGTGCATTTTTCTTATTTTTAACACTCATATTCTTACAGGAGATGCAGGGTTTGTGCAGTCTGTTTAAGAGTTCACTGTGCCTATTATCTGTAAAACAGCAATGCAAAAAATCCTGAAAGCTTCTGACTTGTGTTTCAGTACTGTAATTGCTTTTAAAATATATATACACATTTCAATTACAGTATCAAATCAGAAATTTGTAAATTATAAAACAAATAAGTCTTTAATCAGAGTAAACCACTTAACAGCCATCATCACAATGCTTGGTTTCATAAAATAACTGTGTGCAAAACATTTGGAAAATTCCGTACACATTTTTGCTTCAGACATGCTTTTGAAGCATATATGTAACATATCATAGAATCATAGAATGGTTAGGGTTGGAAGGGACCTCAAAGATCATCTAGTTCCAACACTCCCTGCCATGGGCAGGGAAACCCTCCACTACACCAAGTTGCCGAAAGCGTCATCCAACCTGGCCTTGAACACTTCCAGGGATGGGGCATCTACAACTTCTCTGGGTAACCTGTTCCAGTGCCTCATGTATATCACTTATGCCAATTCTAAATTCAATCAATTCTAAATTACAATGCAGGTTCAAGCCCAAAGCTTATAGAAGCTAATAAGAGTTTTTCAAAGTGATAAAGGTGACACAGAATCCAGCCTATGGTTCAGCAACCCAGGACTGCAAAAAAGCAGCTGCACTGTTGAGAACGTACATGTAATTTACAAATGTAAACCATTTACAGAATTAATTAATTTACAATCTGGTATCAAAGGGTATTATTAGGACGGAGGCCTGAAACTATTAACTTTTAGAATAGAAAAAGAGATATACTTATAAAACTCACCTTTAGGCGACAAGGAGGTTTTAGATAAATTTAAATGTTTCAGTCCCTTTGGAAGTTTGGCGAACTGGATGCTCAAAGATGACACACCTATTGGGGGAGTGAAGAGAAAATGGATGTTTTCAGGTTAACTGCGTGATCTCAGGTTTTCCCAGGAATCACATCGGGGCAACCTGTACTGGTGGAACTACAGGAGGAACTGCACTCACTGTGGGCCCAAAATGACCCTGTTTTTTTTATATCAATAATGTTCAAAATGACTGATGTAGTCAAGATCCCTTCTTGGCTAACCACTGAACAGACAGGGAATTTTGCTGTTGATGATCAATGAGCCAACTTAATTACTTCAAAACTAGATAATATATACATATTTTTGAGAAAGAATCAAAGGGAAGATATTACATGTCATACAGTCAGAACTTGGGAAATGTCAAAGCTTTACGGTTCAGCAAAAAAAAAAAAAAAAAATCACAAAATAAAACGTAACAATAGTACTTCATGCGAAACATCAAACTATTTTTATTTTCTTTTAAAAGAAGTGTCTGTCAAGGCAAAAGAGACACTTATGTTAGCTAACACAGCCCTCTCTTTCTGAGGCAAACCCTAACAATCTGAAACCTCCACCAAGTCATAATGGCCACTTAATTCCCTTACAGTATTCTACAGGTTACCACCTAGCTCACAGGCTTGGAAATGCTACAACAACTTGCGATCCCAAACAGTAAAAACCTCTTAAGATGCTGACACAGACTGGACTATCTCAGCACAAATCCAACAAAATTAAAAAAAAAGCTCTTTTCATTAAAGGCCTTTCTCAGCGTATCCAAGTTCCACACTCCATAAATTTAATCCCCCCATTTAAGCAAAAGATTGAAATTTGATTAAGGGGGCACATCCTAAATAGCAATGGAACCAATCCATGAAATATTTATTAGAGGAATAAATCAACACAGAAACTCCAGGCTTAACCTGAGGTGTGAAATATAGTCCTCTATAGCATCTCATTTGGTGAGAAAAGGGCAAAAAGAAAGGGGGTAGAGCCTTTTACTTGATTCAAAACACAGTAAATGAAAATGCTGATACTCTTCTCCACCTATGCAGACATGAAACAGTTCGCTGGTGTGTCCCATACATATGTTTACTCTGCTTTTATCATGCTTTAGCTATCATTGATAATGAAAGAGGTGCTACCTTGCAGATATTGTTGTAGGGGTTTTCTAAACACATTCTGTAAAAGCATGTTGTGTACGCTGGTGATAGGTGCAACATCCACACAGCTCAAACCAACACACTGTATTTCATTTGTACCACCAAAATATTAGGTCCCTGATGCCAAGGCATCATTTATTGTAAAGTAAAATGATAACTGGATGTCTTCAACAACTTTTAGAAAGAATTTATCAAGTCATATGAACAACATTTTCTTCCACAGCTCTTCTTTTTAGCTCCTCTGAAGTAGGAGGCTCAATCTATCTTAAGCTAGCCTCAGAATTTATATTCTGTAGCTGACTGTCCACATTGGTTAAGCTGATTTAGTCACAATATATACTCTTGAAATCAAAGTAGAGTTATGCTGACAAAAGAGAAGAAAAAGGAGTACAATCAGAATCATTACGAATATCACAAATGTAATTTTTCTTGTGAAGCATTTTGAGTAAGACACGCAGCAAATGATTTTACCTCTCCATCTTTGTATTTAGTCAACAATCTGCAGACCACTTACCACTTTAGCCAAGTTGAACAATTTTAACATCTTACTAGCACTGGGGGTTAAGGATCCATGCAGTTTTAAGATACAGGAATCAGATGCAGAAAAGAAAAAGTGCTTCTGGTCACTCAGGCCCTTGAACGCTCTTTAAGACATCCGTTATTGCTAATCTCGTAACAGAGATGAGAGCTCCAGTGGCAGAAGTAAAATTAACTGCATCCAGGCATACGGTTCTGAATTTGAGTATTTCTAGGCTTCAGTATGTTTGTTTTGCATTATTTTTAACAAAATAGGAGACTAAATTCTGATCCTAGTAGAGCCAAAAGCAAAACTCCCAAACCTTTAGCATAGCCAGATTTTAAAGCCAAGATTGATAATAAACTTTCCAGGTGTTAGTCTCACAAATATTGACAGTACCATAAAGGGAAGCCAATCACAAATTAAGAGACTGGTCTTAGTGTAAATCACTTCATATAAACACTGCTTTGTGTGTGAACTGAAGCCAGGTCCCATGCCTTTTAGTGAAACTAAACACACTTCCCATGTTATTGGAACAGGGACAGTTGCATTAATGTAATAATACAATGGCTTAACTTATTGGTACTCAATAATCTATCATAGCTTAGGGTGTTTGTTTTGTTCAAACGAGGCACAACAATATGTTCTTCCCCATAATTCACAACTGTGTTATTTTCCTTATAATTGCAAAATAATCTGGTTGAACTTCCAGTTCCTGCAGGTGATTTTCCAAGAAATATTTTCTGAAATCCGTATGTTTACATGAATCTCCACTACACCAGCTTTTACTTGTGAAATGCTTGCTGCCCCTCCAGCTTAATAAAGTCAAATCTACCTTGCACTCAGTGAATATCAGATCAGAGAACACATAAATCTTTCTTAAGCTGAAAAGCTGCAATATTTGCACATTGCAATTATAGTTAATTTCTCCTTAAGTACTCGTATAACTTACCTAATTCTCTAATGAAAAGGTCAAATTCTAATTGCATATGTGATAGGACTGAGATAATGAAAAAATCCTACTAATTTCTCCAAGTTGTAGTTTCTGCGTTTCATTTGTATCTGGTACACAGATTTCATAGATTTCATAGATTTCTAGGTTGGAAAAGACCTTAGAGATCATCTAGTCCAACCGTCCCTAATCCCCGTTAAACCATATCCTTAAGTAGTTCATCCACCCTATTCTTAAACACATCCAGGGATGGGGACTCAACCACCTCCCTGGGCAGCCTATTCCAGTGGCTGACAACCCTTTCAGAGAAGAAATACTTCCTAACATCCAACCTGAATCTCCCCTGACTAAGCTCATACCCATTTCCTCTTGTTCTATCACCCAACACTAATGTAAAGAGCCCTTCCCCTACCTCCCCACCATCCTTTCTCAAGTATTTGTAGGCTGTAATCAGGTCTCCCCTCAGCCTCCTCTTCTCCAGGCTAAACAGCCCCAACTCCCTCAGCCGCTCCTCATAAGTTTTATTTTCCAGCCCCTTGACCAGTTTAGTCGCCCTTCTTTGGACTCGCTCCAGGAGCTCAATATCTCTCTTAATTGCAGAATGGTTTGAATCTGTATGTTTGTTGAAAAGAAAGTACCCACACTGATATGTTTAAAAAAAAAAAATCCCTGCAGTGTAAAATACCTACCAAATGTCTGGTCATTTATTTTGCTTTCAAGACAAAACCAAGTTCCTTTCGAAAAAACCTTTCATATACCACAATCTAAATACACTTCTTCAAAAGCAGAATCAACAACGTAACAGCCTTTTTTCCAGCTTACAACAGAAATTTTTGTACAATGCAGTAAGGCCTACGGCACATTGTAATAATAATGCTGTTCAGCAAAACATTGGCTTTCATGTGGTATGGATTCTTAAGGGGGACAAGCAGTAATCAGCAGGCAAGAGGAAATTTGAAGAATTAAAGCAATTCATGTCAACCATTTGAAATAAAAAACTACTCTGAACAGGTTAAAACCAAAAATATTTTCAGACTTGTTTCTACTCAAAAGGAAAAGAGATATAAAAAAGAGAAAAAGAAAGGAAAAAAACCTTCCCATTTTTTTTTCCTCTCTGAACAAGCAAGAAAGGAGAGACGCCTACAAATCTCTGTGCTAACAACATTCTGAGTCAGGCAGGTTGTAAACAAAATGAACAGCTTTTCCATTTTGAACATGACAGTAAAGAGATTCAAGAATTTCTCCAAAACAAACCAAATAAAACAAGAAAAGGATCACTGTATAAAATTCTGATTTTTCTTCTGGCCCAACAAGAGCACAAGATAGTCTGATTCCAGAATACTATGTGCCTGGAATGCATTCAGTGAAGCAAATGGAAATCTCACATGGGCAGTGCAGAAGGGTCACCTCCAGACTGAAAGAATGTAACCTTATTTTAAAAATAAATGCCTCTCGGGTGAAAAGAGAGTAGACAAGGGAGGGGAATTATTTGATACGTAGTGAAATCACGCCTAGTGGTGCCCAGTCTGAGAAAAGCTGAGCTGTTCAGCTTGATTTTCCATCTCGTGGAGCCAACAGCACTTAGCTCCATAAGGATGCCAGTTATGCCAGTATCCCTGAACATCGCCAAGTACTGGCAACACGATGGACTAACACAAAGCTGAAAAAAGGAATAGTCTCAACACTGAAAATAAATATGGGATTATGGCTGAAATAAAAACGCAAAGCCATCAGGAAAATATAATCCAAGAAACAAAGTTGCCTTATGCCTCATCTTTCAACCGAGTACATTGCCTTTAAAAGTGCACAGCACTTTATTTACTCTCTAGTCCTAAACAGTCACTGTGTTCTATCTTCCTTTAAAAGAAACCTCTATGGAAATGTAATGAAATCTAATGAAATTCACGGTTGGTTTAAGATATTTAAATATTTCTCAACAAGCTGACGGATATGTATAAATCAAAAAAGAATAGTGATTCTCGGTCATTTGTGAACAACAGATATTTACAATGACATTACACACAGAACAATAACCTATTATTCTGGCAAAGCTGATCAGAGCAGCTGTAATCCTCCTACTACATTCGTAGAAAAAGAAAAATATAAATGTTACAGTACCTCTGTCTTCGAGAGGATTGCTTGCAAGGTTGATCGTATGGAGTCCTGAGTTGGGATTATGGGCTAGGGCACTGGCTAGCTTCTGTGCAAAATCTCTGCAAGAAAAGAGAGGGACAGAGAATCCTGTTATCTCCTCTATCAATGGCACATCCAGAGGCTTAAAAGCATCAAGGGATTACTAGCCACAAGTGGCCTATTCTACTGCAGAGCAGCAACCAATTCTTCACAGTTCTAAACAATGCTTATCTGGCTAATTTGCTATCTTTCGAAGTGAGTTATTTTATTATTTATTTATTCTGTGACCTAAGAGACTGAAGGGCACTCAGTCAAAGCTCAAACTGCTTTTGATAAAGATCTGAAGATATAAACGAGGAGTTACCCAGAATAACTGAAAACTTAAGCACATCTTTCACATCTTCCATGTCACACATGAGTGGGATATATACATCAACTTGCATATCATTACCTCCTTCACTCACAAGCAAAACCTCCTCACTTGCAGCAGCTCTCTACCCACAGTTGCTCCAACAGATGGGCTTTAGAGCATACCCAGAAGGTAAACAAACCAGAAGTACTTCTGACCTTGTAAAAGAGCAGGAATAGCTCTCTCAAAGAGCAGCAGCACACTGATAAAACTGGTCTTTGTTTACTTCTTTTTACAGTGAGAAGCATTAAAGTACATAACTGGCTGACCACAGTCCTAGCAACATGTGCTGAGAGAGACGATGGTGTATCAGTTCTATAATGCTCACAACAGCCAGGCCGGGTAGCACAGATAGCTTTGAACTAACTTTAACTATCTATGGTAGGTAGCTGGAGTAGCATGACCTACCACTGTTCCAAATCCACTTGAGGCAAGGGAACGCTGCTCCATCTGAGAGCATTTTGCTGCAGCTGAACTACCACCACCCACAGCACTGAGTTCAAAGCTAGCTTGGGTTTTCTACACAACCACACGGTCAGACTCCAGTGGAGACATGTTCCTTGCATTAAGTCAGAAGGCTGTTGGCTATTGTCAGCTCTAAGACAAATCCTCAAACCTGTCCTTGTACCTAACTGGGAAGCTTTCATGTATTAAGGGACTAACCGACTAACCTACTGTCTGCTTTTGTTAAAATGAGACTATAATTTCAATGTTTTTACTTCATCTAATTCAGACACTGAGGTAGAAATCAAAAATATGCCTTGAGCTTCCTTCTCTCTCTGCCTTGATGTACATTATCTTACCTCCTGCAGACCAGTGGTGGAGAACTACCAGCTACATTGCTAGAAGAGTGATAATTAACACTGCCCTCTTTCCTCAGGACAGATCCTGCCTGCCATAAAACTAGTAGATCAGTCTGTGTGCTGAGAACTCCAGTGGAGGTAGCCTCCTCTTCCAGTATCTGGTAAAGAATGGAGACTGGACAGCAATAGCCTCAATAGCTTTTGGTTATCTGTTGTTGCAAGGTGTACTTGAGTACAGAGATGTTCCAGGGAAGTTTAGTTTCCCTTTGAAACCTCATGTCCTTAAACAGACTCCTGGGGTGAGAACAGGTTCCAGTGCTGCAAACACAACGATGGGCTGCCTTTAGCAAAAGCATATTCTTTTCCTAAAATACAAGCAGCATGTGAATACAAACAACTTAACAAAAAGAAATTCTGGGCTTGACTCTCTGCCACCTGACAGGCCTCAGGGTATCCTGCTTTGCTACCAGCTGCTCCTGCAGAAGACTACATATCTCCTGTAGGTCCTCGGTTTCATTTGCCAACACTCTGTGGATACCCTCCAGCATTTCAAATGGCAGTAGATGTCTGTGCTGAGGCAACTGAATCAAACTCCTTATGTCCAGCCAAGAAAAATGAGGTTTTGAGTTAAAAAGAAACAAAAACCCCTTTCTTCATGGGAAGTTTCCTCCTCTTCCTTTATCCCTAACAGATTCTTGTCATTACAGTATTCCGCCTACGCCTCCAGGCTTGTTTACAAACTCTGCTCCAGCTTTTGCCACCAATATAGGCAGGATTAAATGAACTTTTTGGACATCTAGAGGGTTTGCAAACTACTTAGCAAAGGCACAGTAAATCGACTGCCACCGGAAAGCACTGGATTACTGATGTAGGGCACATGGGGCTCCAAGGCTCATTTTGGAAAAAACTAATACAACTTCCCTACTCTCTGTGCAGCCTCTACCATAAACAGAGGTACCTGGGCTCTGCTCACTGAGCAACACCCCTTCCCTTCCTTTGTAGGTGGTAGGGAAGGGATGCCATACAGAGGGACCTTGACAGGCTGGAGAGGTGGGCCTGTGAGAACCTCATGAATTTCAACAAGGCCAAGTTCAAGGTCCTGCACGTGGGTCAGGGCAATCCCATGCACAAGTACAGGCTGGGCGGAGAATGCATTGAGAGCAGCACAGAGGAAAAGGACTTGAGAGTGCTGGTGGATGAGAAGCTCAACATGAGCCGGCAATGTGCACTGGCAGCCCAGAAAGCCAACCGTATCCTGGGCTGCATCAAAAGGAGCATGGCCAGCAGGTCGAGGGAGGTGATTCTGCCCCTCTACTCAGCTCTCATGAGACCCCACCTGGAATACTGCATTCAGCTCTGAAGTCCCCAACACAAGAAGGACATGGAGCTGCTGGAGCAAGTCCAGAGGAGGGCCACGAAGATGATCCAAGGGCTGGAACACCTCTGCTGTGAAGACAGGCTGAGAGAGTTGGGGCTGTTCAGCCTGGAGAAGAGAAGGCTCCGGGGTGATCTTACAGCAGCCTTCCAGTACTTAAAGGGGGCCTACAGGAAAGCTGGAGAGGGACTTTTTGCAAGGGTGTGTAGTGATAGGACAAGGGGCAATGGCTTTAAACTGAAAGAGGGCAGATTTAGATTAGATATAAGGAAGAAATTTTTCACTCTGAGGGTGGTGAGGCACTGGAACATGTTACCCAGAGAAGTCATAGATGTCCCATCCCTGGAGGTGTTCAAGGTCAGGTTGGATGAGGCTTTGGGCAACTTGGTGTCGTGGAAGGTTTCCCTGCCCATGGCAGGGGGTGTTGGAACTAGATGATCTTTGAGGTCCCTTCCAACCCTAACCATTCTATGATTCTATGATTGTCCACTCTTTGTTCCAAGTCCTAAAATTTATTAATTTTTTGGCTGCATGCTTCATGAATAGAGCATGCAGTATAAGCCTGACACTTTCTATAAAGCATCAAACTTGCTCTGTATGCATTGCACAGCCATGCTTGCCTGAATTGAGGATGTTCAGCCTTGGAGGTAAAGCCCAAAAAAGAGTCAATTTAACTATACGTATGCCAGGATATGAGGCATCTATACGTATGATACGTATGTGAGGATATTTCACCAAGAGTAAGAACACCACAGATCTGGAAATCTCAGACAAACAAAACAATTCCTCAAGATCTGTCTAGGCAACATCCCTGTAACAGGAAAAAAAAAAAAAAAGAGGACGTGTGGGAGGAACTAACACTGTTAGGTCTGAGGACATTCAAAGCCCATCCAGCAGGGAAAGACGAGACACAATGTCACTGTCAAAAGTCCTCCAGGTACCAGCAGCAGCAAGCATCTCTGTTGCTCCCATCACAGCTGGCCATTCCCTTTGGAACAGGGTTGGCAGAGGACGGTGCAGAAGGTGGTAGAGACATTCTGCCTGCCAGCTTTCAGAGAGTACGTACACATAACAAATAGATCATTTTCACCAGCTCCTGCTAACAGGCCTTTGCAGACTGAAGAATCTGTCTTCCAGTTTCATGGAAACGAACATTCTGGTTATCACATATTGTCCCATTCCTTTAAAACACCTCAGGGATGTAACTCTCTTTTCAAGCTCAGTTGTTCAGGTCATCCTGAACAACTCTCCTTTCCCTCAAATCTGGGTATCATCTACCTCAGTTAACACACTTACCAAAAAATTACTGTTTGCTATATGCATTAAAGCCATCCAATGTGATCTAGACTGTATCCTTTATGTCTGTTGAAGAAATAGCAATGGGGATAAAATTTCCAAGAGCATCTAAACTGGCATCTAAACAAATCTTATCAGACATGGAGTTTCACTTGACGCCCTGTTTTCCCCAACACTAAGTCCACACTTCCCTAGTCCTCAGTCCTGCTGCTGCACAATAGTTTGCTGTCTCATCAGCTGGGAGGATGACAAGTGTTTATGGGGCCATGGCCCAAACCAAATCACAGAAACAAGTGGCTAGAAGTAGAAAAGAATGGAATCATCTTAAAGTGACTCTGCTGCAAGAAGAAACATGCTCTTGCAGATGCTCAGGTTATTTCTCAAAGCATTGCTCTTGGTAGCTCTTTCTTAACCCTCGTTTAGCATTCTGTCAGAGCTCATTAAAAATGACTGGTCTGTAAGCTATGTGAACAAAGATGCCCAATCACAACAGGATTTCATCCCAGCAAGCAGATATGACACATGGCAAAACTGACAAATGTGTCCTTGACAAAAACAGGCAGACAATGCTGATCAGAGCAGATACACACCAAGGCAAAATGCCAAACACTGTGCATGTAGATGGAGACATGAAAACCAAAGTCACAGGTCGATTTAAGTCCTGTTAAAACTGAAATCAGTTAATCCAACTGTGGTAAGTTAAGGTAGGCAACATGCAAAGGTAGTTAATGCATCTTTTATATTAATAATCATCACTGGATTTCATGGAACATACTGCAAGAAAAACAAGATTAAAATCAGGCGCTTATGTTTGAATGACAGCTATTAAAGGGAGTGCACTAGTGATCACAAAGTTTGGGTGCAATTCCAAACTCCACCTCGAGTTTCCTGTGTCATTTAGGCACTTTTCTTTTAAAGGTATTTCAACGCAAAATCCATTTTCAGAAGCGGAAAAAGACACAAATGATGGAAGAGGAGACAATGTAAAGCACATCAAATATTCTCCCTGTGCTTATTTCTCTGCTCTATTTGTAATTCAGTATATTGTTCTGTTTCTTCCACCTTTCCATTGCTTTTTTTTTATTAAAAAAAAAAAATCATTAGTGCTAGAGATTATCTTGTCTACATGGTCTTGGACACTACTCTAACACTAAAAAAAGCTACAAATACTTCCAACTGGGCTAGTATGTACCTTGAACTTTGCTTCTATTTCCTGTGAAAGGGGAAAAAAAAAAGCAAATACCTGGTAACTACAATTTACTGTACTGAAAACAAATGGAAGGATTAAATTCTATGGCTTACCTCTGTGTACTATTCTATGGCTTACCTTATGTACTTTCTGTGTACATAAGGCTATGGCAAGGCATTAAACTTAATTATCTACTTCTTGCTTCTTTAAAAAAGTTGCTAAGGTAGAAGTCCTGTTGTATTTGGGCAGACTGTAACCCACAGTAAGGTAAAAAACAGCTCTCTTGGGAATGAAATAATGATCTGTTATGCAAGACAGAATAATATGCTTTTTTAACAAAACCTCAAGCACCGGTTTTTAAATGATAAAAAGGTGTCCATGCTTCTATTGGCAACCATATTTGGAGAGGAACAGTGTGAGCTGACTTAGGGTTTATGTTCTTATCCAATCCATTTTGCTCCACTTAACCCAACTCTCCAGGCAGAATCTTAAAAAACATGAGTTTGAAGGGATTTCTGGGACATAAGGAACCTCTGGAAAATCTGATAAAAAGCTTGTGACTACAGACTCCCCAGAACAATCAAGCACAAGGCTTTTTTAGTGCTTATTCTGGCTAACGCACATTATGCACCCCTTCTACTGGGAATAAGCAGTAACTAATGCAACGTTTCAAAGGAATTACTTACGTTCTAAGCCCGGCATTCTCTAATACCAGTTCTTCCAATCGATTGGACCTACTCACCACTCGCAGTATCTGCTCACAGACATCAGTGGACTGCCACAGAAAAGACAGAACAGCATTAAAGAACGCAAACATGGAACAGATGGTTATTGAGTCATAAGCTGTACATTGCCACAACCATCATCTTGTCATACATAAATAGTAAGTAAAAATACCAGAAACATCCAGGAGAGAGTCAAGTGGCAACAGAGGACTTCTGGAAAAGACTCAGAGAAGCAAGAGGCAGACTAAAAGCAAGTCGTATATGAATCAGGCCACCTAATCATAGGGGGCAAAATTTTTATAATCATAGTAAAAAACCCAAACTCTGTGATTCAGAAAATAATACCCACTTAATTTTTAAAGAAATCTTGTTCATCCTTCAGAAGAAAGCAGCAACTAGCGCAAAGGAGAATAAAGCCTTACCAGGAATGAGAACTAAATTAGAAGAAAGATGTTATAAGGCAAACAAAATTGCCCAAAATACTCAACAGCAAAAGCACTCTAGCTACAGGTCCTCCAAAAACTGCTAAGGACTACTGCTTTAGGGCCACTGTATTTCAGTATGAATTCTCATAACATACACAGAATAAACCTCACCTCATGATCTTACTGTTGTTGGATTCTAAAATTTGTATGGAGGTTTGCAAGTATTATGAACAAAGCATGACTAATAAAAGTTTGTTTTCTGTGCTCGTTCAAATGGAGATAAAACTTTAATGATTCAAAAACCATAGAATGAACTCTGTACCTCACCACCTTTTAATACAATCTTTTATTTCGCTTCTGGATTTGCCTTTTTTTTCCACAGCACACACTAATCAATATTCATGTGAAGCTGAATTTCAGTCATGATCATGAAGTACTGAAACTATTCTGTTATCTGCCTTTAAAAACAACAATGTGACATTCATACCCGGGATATCTGTGTCTCTAATGACAATCTGACATTTTCTAGATTGTTTGTTGTTTGGGTTTTTTTTCCAAATTTTAAAGTAATTGAGTGCCCTAAAAAGAAAAAAAAAACTGCTCTACCACACACATAAAATCTTATTAATCCTTTACACAGTAAAGGTGACCATTTTTTTCTGAAGACTGTAAACTCAGCCATCTTCCCAATTCTATCTTTGTCTTCCCATATTTTAATAAATCAGGATATTATCACAATGCTTCTACAGCAGTGTGATTGCAAGTGGAAAGTTTCATCCATGTACTATAAAAAAAATACCACCTATGGATACTGTCCATCAAACACAATGCCAGAGCAGGACTCATGAAGTACAATGCATCCAATGGCCTCCGGATATGTCTGACCTCATACTGACCCGCAGCAGTTTGGCTGTGGCACGGATTTACTGTCCAACAATTTACATTTTCCTGGTGGTTTTGACTGAAAACGGAATGTGTGGAAGATAAAGTGGGTTTTTTTTTCCTTTTTTTAAGGAATTGATGCACTTTCAAGATTGATAAAGTTTTTGTTTTCCACAGAAAAGTTGCTAAGAACGCAAAAAAAACTTTCACATAAAAGTATCTCAGATAATACAGCCAGTTCTTGTTCTAAGCAAACTACACTGGCCAGTCTTCTAACTAAGCAAACTATCTCATTTCATTGAAGCAGAAACTGATTAATTGCATTGTACCTTTCAACAATGCTGACTTTAACAGCAAACTTCAACAGCATTAAAAACACTCCTAGTTTCATTCCATGCATAATTTTGAGTAAGATGTCCCAGCATGAAAGAAAAGTTTTTTGCTTACTCTTCTGCCAAGAATCACATAAGCTAGTTTCTACTCAATTGTCATGGAAAATGATAGCTTAGGCATGCAATGAGAGCATTTTCAGATCAATAAAACTGCATCAATTTAAACAAGATGAGACTCAACTTTCATTTTTAAGGACAAAAGCTTCTGGATACAAATGTGAAAGCAATTTCTCAAACCACTAATTCTACTATCTGTGACTATAAACTTCCAAGTTTAGAAGAAATAGTATATTTTATTTAAAATGTCACCTAATTCCTGATTTTCTTGGCCCTTTCTTCAGTAGTCCAACTTGTTTAGATTTGCCCTCTTTTTGCTTTTTCAGAAAGAAAACTGATACGGAAGAATATCAACGTCACACATCACTACATACTTATTACAACACAGAGTTAGCTTCAGACAACTAGGAGAAAAAAAAAATCATCAAGTTGCAATGAAAATTACACGGAAAAACCTGCTTTATATGCAAGATGACAACGGAATCCTGATATTTTCTTTCCATCTCCAAAAAGCAAGTGAGATTTCTGGCTCCTTTAAAGTTAGTTTCCTATTTAGTCACCCAATATTGTTTGAGGGAGCTAGCAATGCCTAACAAAGTAGTTTTATGGGCTACTGTTGTTGTTCAACAAAGTTTTCAAACTTTATTTACTTGAAATTTTGACAAGACCTGACTCAAGGCAGTGTTCCTATGGCATGAGTTAACAGTTTATGTCTTCCTGACGTGATTAAGGGCAAAAAAACATAAATCTATAGATTGGCCAGTTGTACTTGCCTAAAGAAGTTCACCTTGAAAAACGTAACAACATTCTCTAAAACACAGCACAGTCTGGTAGGAGAGAGTATACTGTTTCAATTTATTACTTACTAATTTCAGATCCTTGGAGGACAGCTTCGTAAACCACTGATTATACTCCAGAGCAGCAACTATAGGTATTAAGTCTCTAGAAAAAGAAAAACACTTTTACACACATTTCATATAACTGCTGGCTTTGGTCATTTGAAAAAAATCTCTTAAGTGTTCTTCTACATCCAATTTCCCATTCTTTTGCAATGCTAATTTCCTACTGTCACCATTACAGAAAAGCTCTGCATTCTAAAAAATGACATCACCAGCAGCTGTGTGTCTTTCTAGTATTTTAATACACATTTTTGACTGGCCAGCTGACATCCATTCTAGCATGAATTTTTAAACCAGGAATTTGTCTGGGCTGCCATTCCTACTTTTAGCATTACTTTTTCTTCAGCCTGTGACATATTTAAGCTTCTTAATCACCTCTAATTATAATTGAGCATGACGCTAAAAAGCTTTTTGGCAGCCTGATGATTTAATATAATTCCATGACTGAATGCTTCTAGAGAACACCTCCTTGTCTCATCTCTATAGTTAAATTCCCTCAGGAAGCAGGAGACCTGCAAAAAGGATAATGAGACTTTCAACACGAACTCTCCTTAATTGTAAAAGGGATTTCACAAATGAAATTCTAAATTATTCCCAATTCTTCATTCCAAGCCTCTTAATGTGATCTGCTCTCCCTCTGTTAAGTTTCTCCAGTAACAGGCGTTGATAAATGTCATGTCTGTATGCTACCCCCCAGCAGAATCATCCAACAAGCACAAGCATACTACTTAGCAGCGCAGCACTTGGATCATTTCGACACAACATATTAAATACATATATACACCTACACTTGGACTTCACTTAGAAACCCCCTGTGTCTTTATAGAAGACCTGTAACATACATGAACTTTTCCAACCAGTAAAATAGTGCCATCTGAGCACCAGTTTTTGCAGGGAGAAATTTAAAAGTATTGTTTTTTATAAGCTAGTCCCACTCTTCCCAGTTTTTCATTCAAGGCACATGCAGGTAGGCACAGATCTGCAATAAACAAGCAGCATCCTTCTCACATCTTCTTTTTCCTCTTCCTCTTCTTCACTTTTCCTCCACGAACATTCAGACACTTCAGAGTGGTTGTTAAGCATGTAGGAAATCCAGGAGACAAGGCAACATCATATGGACAAGTGGGCTATATTGGGAACTGCAGATGCTAGATTTGGAAGTACAAGCCCATCACTAAGGTAACTGTAAGAAGGTGCAGCATTTTGCAGCAAGAGACTGCAGCCCACCAACTGCAAAGCTCATGCAAATAGACCATTTTCACACTCCTGCAGAGGAACTAGTGCGTGGTGCCCTTCAAGCATCAAGTCTGTTTGCCATCTTGTTCACAGCACACATCAAGTCTCACGGTGAATTCATTTCCACTGGCACTCATGAAGTGTATAGATCTATTTCTGTCCATCATGTTGTTTTTGTTCCTACACACACACTTTATCTCCATGTAAAGCAGTAACTGACTAGTGAAATGTTAAGGGAGAGAAAAAACCAATCCTGAGGTATTTTCCTCTTAGGCTGGGCAGGCAGGAACCTTGCTATGGAGTAAGTAACATTCCTTACTCTACAGCAAATGTAGAGATTTGTTCCCCTTTTGCTTTCCCCTGGAGCAATCAGTAAGAAGGTAATGAATTAGCAGCTTTGATGTCCCTTTTTGCCAGTGCCTTTGCCTTTGAAGTGGAATGAACACAGGACTTGTTTTCCAGGTGTAATTTTGGTTTATCCACCCAGTGGTAACCAGTCAGCCACAGCTGGTGGTTGCTGGACAGGTTGACAGTAGCACCATCACACTGGTGGAACAAAGCTGTTCACGCTGTGGACCACCATCCCTAAAAGAGGCAGAAGGCATCACCGGCAGACCTGTTTCAGCCATCAGCAGCAGCACCAGTTCCTTCAAAGGAACAAAGGGACAACAATGGGGGATCATTGGCTACAAGCATTTACACTACAAGGGAGCTGGTAAGCTGGCTTTGGAGGGCTGGCAAGAAGAGCTCAATATCTTCTATACAGGAGAGCGGCTCCAGATAAAACTTGCCTGACACCATCCTCTTCTCCTCTCTCCTCTCCAGGCCTGGGAGGGAAATTGCTGGAGGGCAGGGTGTGCTCAGAGTTAGTGGGAAAACTGTCACACTTTCAAGAAGTTAAAGAAGCATTGCTGCAGCAGGACAGGAATATTTTAAAACAAATCAACTCAGTTGATTTGCAAATTCTCACCTTTAAATAGTTTAGTCTTCCGCAGTATTCAAGGCCTGTTTGTTGGAACCCAAGCCAAGCACAGATACTGGCACCCTTCAGTAACACCAACTGCCAACCCACACACAACTCCTCCTCTTCCTCCCTCCCTAAATGCCTGAAGACAGTGGAACTCCTGCCCATTGCAGAGTAGCCTTACTGCCTAGAAACTTCATCATATTCTACCATCAGATTTTAAGGAGAAACTACATAGTTTAGTCATTCTTTTCATTTTGTTCAAATTTTTGAAGGTGCTTCTGACTAATGAGGGTCCTTTATGAATTTACCTCTACTCCTCCTCTTGCTTTGAGCTTGCCTAACCTCAATGCACTTGTTACTGAGTTTTCCTTTTCAAAATTATATACTGTTTTATTCCATTTATTCTATTAAATTCTAGATGTGGTACTAACAATGATCTGAATTCTTTTGCAATGTGGTATGAAAGAAGACTAATGACCATTTCCAAAAGCAGGGCCTTCTCGTAACATTCCCATATTGAGTTGCTTATATTCATTAGTTTGTTTACTAAATTACCATCCAGAATAAAGTAAGATTTACAAAATGTAAATCTGTGGCATATTAAAACGAAAACAGATTCTGTTCTTCTGGAATGCAGAAAATCTCTCCAAGCTTCAACAACATTCAAGCTTATCTAATGTCTTCTCATTTTTTCAAGGTTTCTGTCCTGCAGTGTATTTAAGATGGCAAGAAATCTGAACAGCACCAAAAAGAAATCTAACTAATCACGCTTTTCTGACAATTTTTTGAATGTCCAAATATGCTAAAACATACACTACAAAGATGAAAATTATGCTACTGAGTTAAATAAGCCCTGTTCACTTTGAGTCTTTTTTGTTGTTGTTGTTAAACAATTACATGGTTCGCAGCACAACGTAACTTCAGATAAAACCTCAGAAGCCATGTTCCCATGTGGCAAGCCATGCTATGCACTCTAAGTGTCAGATGCTCTGGGAACTTAAATTCATCTACAATTCATGTCATCTTGTGTTGACCTCTAACAAAAGTGCTTTACTAGGAAAAACACATTGTTTAGTTTTGCAATGCATAGCCCCTGTATCTAGAGAACTGTTGTACCCATCCTACCTCACTTCAGAGCTACTTCGCAACATGAAGTATATAGTTTCAGCAATCCCAAAAATTAGGCAGACAAGACATACAACAGTCTCTCAAAATCCAAAGCATGATGGCACACTGTTAATTTATAGCATTCTCACTGTGCTAAATCTATCACAAAACACTCACATACATTCTTGAACTGATTGGGATCTCAGATCCTAATTTGTGTTTTTAATGAATAACATAAGATTTTGGCTTCCTAAAAAAATCTAGTTTTCTTGAAATTTCCATCCAAAACCTTTTTCTCAGTTCAGTCCTCAACACAGAGAGTCTCATCACAAGCTGGACGCCGGCATGCAAACAGCTCCAAAAGTTTTCAATCTTTGGACTTACACAATCGTGAGACATTTAATAATGACTTTTATTAATAACACAAATATATTTCCTCAGTGATGTCAATTTTGTAAGGTATACTTCAATGAAAAGCTTCTGTGAAGCAGCAAACTCATTATTTCATTTTCCAAAAGCCAACTCATTTGAAGCAGCTGAGATATTCAAAATAGTTAAACCACTTCTTCTATCTGCTCTTTCCTAATAAGTAATATTTCACTCCCAATAAATTGTTCCAACATTTAATTTCTACTGAAGTAGGGTACCTGGAAGTCACTTCCTCCTTGCAATATGTTTAAAGCATTCTTGTGTTCTTGTCACACATTCACTTGGGGCTGAATAATATTCCTTTCCTTATCTTCTCTCAGCAAGGCTTAGCAAACCAAACAGTTTTTGCTACATCCATCATGCACTAGTTGCAGCCCTGTAGTCTTGTTGGAGTCACCTCTGCATTAGCCAACACAGGCACATATCGGCAAATTTGCCATGGGATTCAGCGCAGGCTGTGAAAACCCATCACAGAAGCTGAGTAAGTATTTGAGTGGGGTTTTTTGCAAGTTTACCTACAGATAGCTTAAAGCTGCAACGAATGCTGTGGCAAAATACCCTCATTTACCTACCTCCAAGTTCAGCCTTCCTGTTTTATTTTAACATTTTACCTCTGATAGATTCTTAATTCTTCCACTGGGCTTTCCCAGGGAAACAAATGTTTTCTCTATCTTATTTACAGTTTCTTAAATTTGTCATTTTCCTAGTATAATGAAGGATTTTAGTTAAGATTCCCTCCCATCTCCTCCTACTTAAGTATGTTCAGATTCAACTTTCTTAGAATCCAATTTTCCCAGCCAGCTAAATTCAGTAAACCAAATGCAAACCTTAGCTAAGTTTCAGCATATCATAGTAAAATTATTCACAATTAGTTCCTTTCTGGAAGTACACATTTTTCATAGCATCTATTGTAAGTGGAGAAACTACTGACTGGGTTTTAGTTGAACAACTTAAACCTTCTACTGACTTGCCGACAAAAATAATTTCCTTCACTGCATACACCATGAGAAAAAGGTTCTGCATAAGTAAAGACTGCATAATTTCCTTTTTTGCTTTGCCCACCAGATGTAGTTGCATGTTTTCTCTGCTGAGCTCTTATATGCGCTATCACAAGAAAAGTATCTATCTGCTAACTTTTTGGAGTGCTTCCAATAACAAAATATATTTATCTTCTCAGATTCCTCCAGGAAATGTGCTCTCCATGGGGCTTTTATGAAAAAAAAAGCAGTTTTGTGCTGAAAACTAAAAACACTACAGATGGTCATTTCAGAGGTCTATGCATTCAAGTAACAGCTACGAGACCATTCCACTTTAGCAAGGGCAGGTGGACCCTACTGCAAGGGGGAACAACAAAAGTTTGCAAAATATAAGTATGATTACTGCGTATCGTTTACCTGTGGTCAAGGTGGCTGAAGTCTTGCAAATTCAACTCTCTGGTATCTTGTGTCAGATAAATAGTATCGACATCCTGTTAAAAACACATAACCAAATACATCTTTACAGAATTGTTGTTTTTTTCAAGTACTATGATTTACCTGTTCTTTCATCATTTGCACAGTTAGCTGAAAAGAGCTCCAGAACAGCACATGTACTTACCCACTGTACTTCTTCTCTATAGGGAAATCCAAGCCAGTCACAAACACAGGCATACATCTGCGAAAAGCCTCCTAGAAACAACCCAAGAGAGTATTTAACATAATAGCAAAACAAGCAAACAAACAGAAACATCTAAAAGGATACTTTACTACTTATACTTAAAGATCCAGTCTTTCAAAACTCACTCTCTTTTTCTCTCAAAATTGTGTCCATTGTGCGACTGAAAGAAACTGAGACTATCCTATCTTTGCCCAGTAGGTTGCAAGAAAGCTTAATATAGTGCCTTCACCTACCAATCAGAAGTCTACTCTACGCTAATTACACCTTAAAACTAATTACACCTTTACAAGCTTCTGCCAGAAATAGAATTAAACTTCCTGACACTGCAATTCCAGTCTTTTTACATTTGAGCTTTTAAATTCATTCTCACCACAAGGTCCAAGTTCTGCCACTGTCTGACTGTCCCACAGGGCCTGGAGATTTGCCAGTCTTTCTGAAGGCTCCATAGTTACTTTTTTCAGAATCCTCCTAGACGTAAAGAAGGGGGAAAAAAAAAAAATCAACAAAACATCCATGACTTGAAAAGTATTTTTAAACTCATAAATCTTCGTTATTTCAAGCATGATTCTAAATAAGTGTACAGGAAGATTACTATCTTTAATACAACTTTACTTGTGTGACAAAAGTCACACAAATCATGATGCAGCCCAACAGGAGTAACATTTATTTGTCTCTTCTTTCTTTTTTATGGTTAACCCTGTGACTACTGGAACAACTAAGCCCTTTTCTATGACAGGATCACTCAAGCTAAGGAGACTTGTGGCCCTCAACTAACACAAGGATGCCCAAAACAGGGGAGAGACATGGTATTACTGGGCACCCTGAAATCACTGCTGTATATACAGTGCTTTTATGCAGTAAAAGCACCATGGTACAAAGAGCTACAGAGCATGATGAGTAGCCACATGTGGTCTCTAGGCTGCACTCTAGATACCCAACTCCAATCCTTGTAATTTGGTAGTGTTCTTCCTCCCCTAAATAAAAAACACAATCCCTTCCTACCTTTTAAGAAATGAAACTGTCTGTTTTTCTGAATGACAAGACTGCCTCATAAACTTCAGAATGCCATAAAAAAGAGGTAAAGAATTAATGAAATATATTAATGGGAGAAACCTCTTTCCTCCTTTTTGCTCCTTCTAGTCTTATATGATATGCATAATTCCAATGTCTTCATTTTGGAAAGTAATGTCATTTGAGAGAAGAGCAAGAAACTTGATTTCTTTTCCAGGAACCAAGCTCTCCACACAGCTACACCAAATGCTCCAGTAACATTCTCAATAAAGTCCAGGGAAAACATGCATAGGTCTCAAGGTCTTCGCAGATGCCCAGACAAACATGCACACTTTCTTCTTCACTCTTCTTTTTGCCTACATTTCTCACATCATTACAGAGGTTTTATGGCAAACCTGTTCATAAATATTCACTTCTGTGTGTGCTTTTTGAAGGAAGAGTTTGATCTCCATTAAGGCAGTTAATAATACTGCCACAGAGATAAACTAGAAGTAAAAAAAGAAACTGTCAGCCAGTTTATGAAGTTGATTTCCTACTCCACCTACAGGAAAGGCGAATAATAAAGACATGCATCCAAAATAAACCATGTAAATTTAGCCTGACCATTCACATTTAATGTCTGTCAAAAAAGCTCACTTAGAAAGATAAACGTGTCCTGGAAAATTCTTCTGCACAGTTTGTTTCTTCTAATATTGCTGAAAACCAGGAGCTGAAGAGAGTAATAGTAAAGCTGCGTGATCTGGTAGAGAGTGATGAAGATGAAGACAAGGACAGAGAAGAGAAATAAAATAAAACAAAGAAAAACTTCTGAGAATTGCTGTGAGATGATAAAATTTAGAGGCACAGATATCAGGAAAAACAAACAAACAAAAACAAAGGCAAGAACAACACATAAAGAAGCAGAGCAAAAATGCTAGAGAGGGAGATGTATGATTAAAGGAGCCAGTTACACCATGGAAAGTATATGACAAGACTGCCCAGGGCTCCATTTTGAAGAACAAGGCTCCCAATCATGTGCATCATTTCTCTGGAAGTAAACAGAAGTTTTCCATCCTTTCTTAACTGAAGTTTTACTTCTAGGGAAAAAAATAAAGCAAAACAAAACAAACAAAAAACCCCATCAAATATCACAGCTGTTTCTGGGGAAAGGAGTAAATTACAACAAAAAGCCAGAATCTGAGCTATACCTGAGGCTGGAGAGGCAATAAGGTAAAATGAAAACTTAAGACTCCAAACACCTGCACTGCCTCTTCAAAACAAAGGCTCTTTCGACCCTACAGAGTATGCATAGCCTACCTATGCTCTGCACTGCCTCCTGGTTCTGTCACATAGACCTGCAAAAAAGCTTAGTGCTTGCCTCGAGGCGTTTCTCAGTGTATTTCTAGGGTCAATGTGGGGAGACCTGCAGACAAAAAGTGGCGGCTTATCACCCTTTCCACAGATACTTACACTGGCGAAAGTCCAGGGAATATCTTCCTGAGGCAGGTCCCAATGTGTGCCAGCACCTCGTTCACATCCTCCGAGGATGACATCTTCATGGAGATGCTGCATTTCTCAGTTTCCATAATCAACTGTACATACAAGGGCAAGAGAGCAGGAACTGGGTATCATACAATTCATGTCCATTTAAAAAGGAGAGCATTTTGAATGTCAGCTGAATGCTCTGCAAGCTGGTAGGAATTTGTTATTCTTTAAGACATGACACGACAATGCTCCAGGTAAAGTTTCTGAAAGTTGTGCTTGAATGTACAAGACCTCCGTACTCAGACTTTGCTTTCCCTAACAGTGCCCCGCTTCCCACGGGAATAAAAGTTTCAAAGGATCTTGACCTCAGCTGACACTCTGAAAACCAAGAACTTTTCACAGTATTGTCCTCTTTTGAAACATATCCCAGAACACCAGGAGAAGCAAGCTCAGCCTGACAGGAAACTATTGAACGATCAGGGTCTGCTTCCTCCAGCAAAAAGTAAAAGTCTTCAACGGCTGTGATCCTCTGGAAAAGCTCTAATGCTTTGATCTATGCCGTTTAAGAAAACATTACAGTAATATATTGTCTCAGTTCAGATGAAGCAGTAACTCAGCTAATACAACTGTCCCGCTGTCTGGGGATATGTGCTTCAGCGAGGGGGAAAAATAAACCCTTTTGCAACCCATCTCTGTTATATATTGCCTGTTCAGAATCAAATTAGATTACTGTATGACAGACACATCAGGTCTGCTGAGGCTTTCAGCTGCATCCCAGGAAGCAAGGTAATGTTTCCATCTTCTCCAATGTTAATATTTAGCACAGCCCAAGTCATAAACTCTTTTAGATGAGGAGCTGTGCATGCACAGTAAGAAGCTAACATAGAATAAATAAGAATAAATAAGAACTGTAGATAGACAGTACAAAAGAGAACACAGCGTAGTATGCTCCAGAAGCTTGTTTTTTTATTGAAACTGGTTCCCAGTTCATGTCTAGGGTCATCACCAGATAAACCCTCAAAGAGGCTGTATTATCCCAAAAGTACACTGAGAATCTTCATACCTTTTCCCATAAATTCAACTCCTTTCTGAACCTGTTGCTGTCACTCCCTGAAGATAATCAGTGGGCAAGTTACTACTGTTTTCCATCATCACCAATATTAACGCAACGTTTCCCTATATTACTCTGTCCAGCTGCTCACTTATCTCAACAGTAGGAAGCTCTTCATAGCTTTCTGCGAGATGCCTGGCATGAAACTACATCCTTCAGGTATCATGGATACAACATGCTGTTTGCAGGAAAACTGCAACAATTCCATTTGCCCCATGAGCAACAATCTAGCCTTCAGCTACAAGCCTTACACATTTAAAACACAAATGAACATGCAAAACCTTATAAAATATTTTAGGAAAATGGTATGCTAAATGAGGCTGCTGCAAATCCCTTGTAAACTCTGCTACAACAGTGAATTTCAATGCCTCCACGAATAGCTAGCATTAGCTACCACGGCATTTTAGTACCTTAAATAAATAAAGCCACAAAAAACATACAGAGAATTTACTAAATGTCTCCCCATTAAAATAGTAAACATCTGGACCTTTTTTTTTTTTCCTCCTTTAAGGAAAGCTTCAAAAGCCAGGTTAAAAAAAAATGACGTTAAACACAATGAGAGCTTTTCGGAGCTCAAATGAAGCGTCAGACGCTCACATTTTTAAAAAGCTCTTTAAAAGCCAAACATACATGAAACACATGAAGACTTTGATACAATTGAACCGTCAAATCTTGTCAACAGATTTATCTTATGAATGAAAAACGTGTTAAAGGCATTCTTCTTTTCAGCACTTTCTCTTTGACATTCACTTTTTTGGCACATAACTTGCTGTCAAATCTATTTTGTGTTGTATACAGTAATGGCACCAAGAATAGTTGGAAGTAAACCATTTCTGCCTGTAATGTAAGCAGTAGCTTTCGGCTTCACGATAAAAGTATACACCACAGAAGCCATTCAAGCTGCCATTGTTTTATCATCTCCGAGAAAAATATTCACTTGCAAGACAAATGAAAACTTGTAACATATTGAGCCAGAAAAAGCAAGTTTTTTCTTATCATCACCCCACCTGCACAACACATTCCTAAAATTAACTCTTTAAATTCTTATCATTATTGTTAAGACTTTAAAACATCATGAATATAAGAATGCAAACATACAGTGTGCTCACTGGATGGGGACACCTGCATGTTAGAGCATTATCTCCTTGACTGGAACAGATTTAGCAATGAGTAAACAAGTATCTTTTATCTAGAATACACTCACCTGACCCGGTCTACTGGAAGTAACTCCTTGGATTTCCAAGTAGCTGAAAGTTAGTTCTAACTGTAGTTAAAAAAGAAAATGCCATGTTACTGCCAACATAATCTTATTTTAGAGAGCACTTATGCTTTTCAATGAGATTAAGAAAACCTTGAGCAAAGCTACTGTTATTTTTCATCAGTTTCTGTAATTGACACTATTTGTTAATATCTTATCTGATCATGTTTTACATTAAAAAGAACACTTGCATTTGCTTGTTACAGGTTCAAATAGTTAGAGGTTACAGGAACAGCACATTGGACCTTTTACTGCAAGCTATAAACACGTAAGCTTATAATAAAATTTATGACAAAATTTTACTATAAAAAGCATCATTTATACAATACTCTACTGATGTGTATTCTTGTGACTGAATAATCATTAATTATAATACTTACAGCATCGCATATTACTCTTTCATTAGTTACACTGATCACAGATGTGAAAAATTTTACTGCACAGCAGCTGAAGACACACACACACCCCATTTTATATAAATAAAAATGCCATATATAGATACAGATATAGATATACAAATGTTCAGACTGCTTTAGTATGTCTAAAAGTATGAGAGGAAATGATACATTAGCGTTGCCTGAGCGAGTTATCTGGATGACAGTCAGGATAGCCAGGGAAGAAGAGTGAACATACTGAATCTAAATGGAAGCTTAGAAGAAGGCAGGAAAGTGCTCTTCTCCGAGGACAAATCTAGGGCTACAGGGAGTGTGCTAAGATCTGAATTCACAACTACCTAGACAAATATCTTGACAACTGAGATATGCAGAAAGAAACAAACCTCTTGGACTGAACCATAACTACAGGACAAAACATTAGCATGGTCATTTCCTTTTATTTATCATTAAAACCATTGTAACCAAGCAGTCTGCTTGAATGGCACAGTTTCCTGTACTTTATTTTATCCTAGGTTCACAGACAGGGCGCTCCCGGGCTAACCGGCAAGCTCTGTATCATTCTGTTTCTGTATTTGTGGCAATCTTTTTAAAAAGCAACCCTGAACGACTCCTGGGGTGCTCAGAACTTAAATGGCTCTCAAGACTCCCTCTCCACAAAGGCTGCAACAGCACATCGGGAAGTAGGGAAGGGAGGTACCAGTTTCCAATCATAAGAACCAGCTAAAAGTTTTCCAGAAAGCAGCAAGACGGTAGAGAGAGATCCTAAATGCCAAGGTCTCACTGGCAAATTTATAAGCAGTCATGAAGCGTGACACCACAGGATGAATCTGCCCAAAAAATTCCAATTGAAATAGTTATGATTTAGAAGACACTGAAATTCAGGGGGGTTTAATGAAACAGAAGACCTTTTTTAAGCGCTTAACTACATTATCCACTCACAGCTGCAGAGATTGAAGATGTTATTACTGCCTATTTATTGTTTGGTCTCTATTTTCTGAATCCTTTTCCCTTTGGTTGCCCTCATGATTTGACAGCGTCAGAAGATCTTAGCACCCTTCAGCCATTGCTGTGCAAAGTTCACCTTCCACCGAAGGCCCAACTTAGAGACCAAAGTTTACTCTGAAGTTTTTGAGGAGACTTCACGTGCTTCATTTCACTTATTCTGCTGCAAGGGCAGCATCCACAGCCAACGGGCAGTTTCAGACCACAGGGGTGCCATCGCAGCTCTGACAATGCGAGCGTGCCCAGAGAAACAAGGCAGGAGTGCAAGAACCAGCGCAAGCATCTTCCCAGTGCCCGCACCAGCATCTTGCATTTTTCCAAGGGTAACACATTCACTTCTCTTCAAGTCTCTTCAGGGCCTTATTTCGAAGCTAAAACTGGCAATCTTTTGTGATGACAGGACATGGCCCATGCAGTTCATTCAGGCCAGGAAGAAAAATAAAATATCCACAGCAGCTCTTGTTGTTGGCTACTGGAGTAAGCTAGGCTACATGTATAGAAGTGAAAGGCTCTTTTTCTCCAGCCCTAGTCAAGTTAAACAAACATACAAGACTATCTAACATTTGTTTACCCAAATTGCAATGCAATTTTAGGGAAACGTTTCTATGATTGAAATTCTTCCTATTTTGAAAATTATTTACCCACCAGATTGAAGGTTCTGCTTTTGCTAGTGTACCGTGTATGTGCAAACATATATATGTGTACACACAATCAAAAATATTTTTCTGCTCCTGAGAAAAGTTTACACAGATCCAAACTCAAGAATTCAATCTGCAAAAATCCTCTTGACTAGAATTACAAATACCAGGAAATGTGGCAACTTCTCTATAGTTCACCTTTGGTTCATTTTTCTATTAAAACCACAGATTTACAGTTCTTGCTTTGCAGCAAAAATGCAGAACACTTTCTAAATATCATCTACCTCAAACTATGAAATAATTTTTACAAGATTTTAAAAAGCATAATCTCATTTATTACCTAAAATAATATTTTTTAAAATCCTCTTAAAAGGCTGTAAGTGCCTCTCAGTTAGGGACCTTTCAATTGCCAAGACAGCTACTTTCAGTTTCCAATTTTTTCAGTCAAAATTTAATGAAAACTGGCACTAGAAATATGTTGACAAACCTGAATTACACTCCCACAAATATTTCATACACTTATCTGTGGGCTTGATGACACATCCAACATTCAATAATGTTAGAACTATGCTTTATACAGACTGTAGCAAGAATAAGTAGGCATTAAGTACTGCACTTCCTTTCCTATCAATCCATCCAGATGAGTGGAAATGAACTGATTGACCTGAGAGTAAAGTTGAGAGGTGGCCATTGTAATATCCTTGCTCGAAGGATAATCGTATGAGTTGATATTACAGTTTATCAACCTTTATTCCTTTTTAACTTTGATCCTTGTTTAGTAGATATATCTCAATAGCATAATTTAAGGAAAAGTGAAGCTTGGAATCAGATGTAGTAATAACAGTCACTCAGAACTGTCCATCTCTCAGCATACTCAATTTTATGAGAGACGCCTGGAGGAATAAAGTGTCTTTGCTACATCTTCTCAGCTGTCTTGCTAGGCATTACTGCGTGCCAGTTACATGGAGGTTCTTGGGCTCAGAAAGCTGCTGAGCAGCTTTTGAAAATACCATAGACTTTAGAAAATTCAGTAAGTTTCCCTAACCCTGCTAGAAAAGAAATACCTTTTCAACCATCCTAATAGTTCAGATATACAAAGTTTAATTTTGACATAAATCACGAGCAGACACAGTTTCTTCTGATTATTTTTCTTCTATTATCACTAAAGTCACACTTCTGTTAATACAGCACACATATTCAACATCTCCATGAAAACAGAAACAAGTTTTTCCACTATGTAACTTCATTTAATAAAAGGAGTTTTGAGAGGTGTCTGTAATGCTAAACTAGAACTACAGCTATTCCTTAGTACTCCAAGCCCTAGCCTTCAAGAGCTTTCTGATGAATTACAATGGCTTTGCCATTATTTAACAAGATCATCATCACCATCTGTCCATCATACTGCCATTGCACTTATGTCTGAGCTATTCATCAACTGGCTCTATGTTTCCATGCAACCAGTCACCAAAGCCTGTCTTAAAAAACTCTGGCTGAAAACTGTAGTGATCCAAAAGCCAACATACAACCAACCGGAGACTTTTGTGCTGCAGCAGGTGACAAGGTGATCAACTGAGGGAAAGAAATTTCAGCAGAAATTCAAGCTAGAGTCATCCTACCTGCCAGTCTGCATCTTTAAATTATAGGTAAGGATGGTCACATTTACCAGTGACCATAACTGAAAATCTATTATCAGTCACTCCATTTATTGATCTTGTTTTTTCAATAAAGCATATACACACACACTTACACACCAATGCGCATGCACACACACACGTAAAACACAACAAAATAGAGCACATGCCAAATTCCCATTCACTGATTCCAAGCTGGACAAGAGATGCTCTTCCACATCAGTCATTTTCATTCACATAGGAATTATCTTTCTCTGCTACAACAATCATTACAAATTGTCACAGAAACAGAAAAAAAAAAAATCACTGGCATTAGCAAGGCAGGTTGGCAAGATGCTTTTCAAAATGAACCTCAGAAATCATCAGAAACCAGCAGAATTTAATAAGACTCAACGTAATTTCTGCCTCCAAACCAAATACATGCCTATTTGACACCACAAACACTAGAGGGATAAACACCAGCAACTTGTTTGGACATAAACTGTCCCAATACAAAGATCACCAGGTTCATCTCACAGTTCTTCAAGCTGATGTTTCCAACATAATTCTTCACCCACCTGCATTTCTAGAAGTTAAAATTCCTCTGAAACAGTATATATAAATTGACAACTCCAGTTAAGACAGACACGAACAGAAGCACCATTCTAACTCAAGACCATGCAACATTTCATTCTCAATTGTTTGTTTGGTTGTTTTTTTTAAACAGATGCACAAGTATAACTAAAATGTGATAAGTTTATGCAACTTACATTTGTATCTTAAAAAACAGAGCAGAAATACAGTGACTTTACCTTAGTGGGAATTCGAGATGTCAAAAGAAATGCACGACATGATGCCAACACCTATTGAAAAAAAAAAAAAAGAACAGAATTTCTAAGAAATATTTAATTTATCAGGCATATTATTAAAGATTCTTTTCCAGGAAAATCCTGAAACCAGAAGGAAAAAGCCTCTAGCAGAAAGAGCATCAATTCCCTTTGCTCTCATACACCGAAGGAAGCACAAGTGGGCTCAGATCCAGTAGAGCACAGCGAAGAGACTGCTGCAATCTGATCAGCTATAGCTAGTTAGTACAGCATCGAACTCAAGAAACTTATTCAATCAATCTCTCAGGAACATCTAATAGCAATCTTAGTGACATTTTAAAAAGAAGTAAGGATACAAAGTCCTACCAGGAACATATGATGTACTTAAATGTAACAAAAATATGCAAGATAAACATGATATTATTAGTAATAAAAGAGATCATTTTCTTTTTGGACACACTCATTGCATTTCTAGAGTAACAATGCAAAGACTTCTCATTGACACCACCTGCATTTCTTCTCCAGCAAGGACAATGGAGAAATGTAATTAGATTAATGAGACCAGTAACTCTGGGGAGAAAACACAATGAAACAAATATTTCAGAAGTTATTGACAATCAAAATATAATGATATATAAAAGTACCACTTCAATCTCAAGTAGCACATCCCGCTCATAGATTTTACATTTTGCAGAAGGGATGACTCATTTTGCAAAACTGGAGTACTGCTTTTTGAATTACCTGCCTGTGGAATTAGCTACTGCTGGCTCCATCTTTTTCCAGACAAAAAACTGAAACAAACGTAATTCGAACATCTAGATCAAAATCCCGCAGCACATGTAGAGCTTTTCACAGAGCTGGGACCTCCTGAACCCAGTTCTACTCAGTAAATATTCATCTTTGGGTAAGCAGGTTGACACAAAACACGTTCCTCGCTTGGACAGGGAAGATCAACCTAAGAAGGCAACCCAGCACCCAGCTCCGAACACCGTTCACACGCTTTGGAGATTGAATTTCAGCTCTGGTATCTCAGTTTAACCACATCTTACTAAAACCTAAGAGCACGAACTCTGTACTACTGTAGGATATCAGCAGATTGTTTCAGGGTTGACGTGATCAGACCGAGTGCTCTGGATATCATGGATGTGGAGCCAAACCATTGTGGAACAGTAACCATTGCCTCCTGTAAGGCTCATCCCTTCACTGAAGGCCCCTTACGCTGGATGGCACACCACCGCTGCCGCTTGGCTGGCACGTCCCCAGCCTCATCCCCTTGTGCTCACACATAGTGGAGAAATAGTCTCTCCTGCTCCCCTCCCAGTTACGTCTATCACAAGTGCTCCTTCCGAAACCCGGCACACAGAGAAAGGGGCAGGGTCAGCCCGAGAGGTTTCACCACTGCACAACCACAGTTCCCCCAGCCCGACAGCAGATCTCTCTAATAGCGATAAAACCTTGATTCTTTCCTCTCTCTGACCCACCTCCTCAGGGCAGCCGCCCACAGTAGGTGGGCATCACTCTCCTGGGAGCCTCTGCGGAGAATCACACCCTCAGTCACACCGCTGCGTGCCCACAAGAAAAGCTTCCCTATCAGTAAGAGTGTCCCTCTTACCCATCATCGCACCCACGAACAAGCTGCCCAGCTCTGAAGAGGGGCAGATGATGAGGCACCTTCTCTGCACCAGCACCACCACCAAGGTGCCTCCAGAGCAGCAGGTAGAGCAGCTGCAACAGCTTCTCCTGATCTGCTTCTGGTCATTATGTCTCAGGTGCAGAAGAAGGGAGACAGTCAGGGGAAAGGACAGCTTTTGAAGGGCTGCTTTCCACATTTACCTTATAGGTAGTGGCCTATGACGTTAGAGAGATCAGTGTTCATGTGTATGCCACCACAGTGGGACAGCTGGTTATAGGAAAATCACGCCACAGTCCTGTTATAAAACATTAACCTGCCTATATGGGTTCTAGCTACTTTATGAGCAATGACAGAGCCTGTTTAACATGATTACAGCACACATGAGCAGTGCAAATAAAGCTAAATGCAAACCAGGTAACCAGGAGGCTGTAACACAATTATGTTGGAAAAGGATGTTCCAACAGAGCCCATGTCAGGGCATATCCCCTGGTAGATTTACCAATGCTCCCAAAGTGATCTTGCTAAAACCAAAAAATCTGAAGTACCCACTCACCAAGAAGATGTATTTACATACAAAGGAGAGGAGAGGACTGCTGTAAGATGATACTCCCCACTCAGCCAGTAAAGAAACTACTCTTGAGCAATAAGATGGTACAAAAAAAGCCTGAGCCCTCTGATCCACAGTTTTCACAGTTCAGACTGTCAAAACAAGTTAAGAGTTTGATTTTTACATAAGTCAATTGAAGACAAGGTCAACTATTATTGCAGAATTAATGTTCCATCTTGACAACAGCAGGACTAGATTTTATTTTTATTTTTTTAACAATGACAGAATTGGCCAAGAGGAGGCTTGGCATTTATCACAATTTTAGCTACTAAAATCCATGAGTATGCATCGTGACCTTTGGCAGGATGAGCTTTAACTTACTGATTTTTTTTTTCAATCTTTTCAAAATTTTTATGCAACATCTGCATTTTAACATCACCATTTTTTTTTTTTTTTTTTTATGTTTAGCAACACAGTAGCCTCTACCCCCAAACCAGCTTGAGACTTGTTGGATAACCTGCAAAACATCAACAGTTTTCAGTGACCTCCTTCTCCTCAATAAGGCTGCAGTGCATGAACAAATAATGGTTATTAAGATACCAGCTCACCCATGTCTCTGTCAATAGGATTCTGCACGGTTGTTACTACTTGCAAGGGCAACAGAACATGTACTATTGACTACTTAAACCAACATAAAACTCTGTTCCTCCCCTTGCGAAATACGCCGCTGGCGCCAAAGGCAGAGGCACCAGAGGTGTTCTCAGACTGACAGCTCTAGCCCCCTTTTAAGCACCAAGCTACTTTTGTGAAGGGAGTCCTAGGTCTCTCTTGCATTCCTCTGACATGAATAACGAGTAAAGTGCTTGATTGCACAATTATGTAGGGCTTTCAGAAGTATCCAGGAGTGCTGGGTTTTATGAACACGCAGAATCTAGATTTCCTGGAGTTTTTAATTTCTTCATGCAAAGAAACGAAAAAGCAAAAGTAGCTACCAGTTACACTCTAGCAGTTCTCAAGCATCATATGGAGGAGATTCTGCCACCATTATACTTATTTTGCATCCAGGGAACCTTGAGCACAGGAGGAGCGTGATGGTCAAAGTCACTTTGAAAACCAGAGACTCGGAGGACCAGACCCCTGTTCTAGGGACAACTCTGAACAAAGCGCTCCCTCGCTCATAGCCCATTAGGAATGTCAGCTGGGCACAGCGTATAGCCTATCTACCTTATCTTCTGATAAGAAAACGTCCACGTGTTCACCTCAACAAGTCACAATCCCATTCCTCCATAACCATTTTGTTTGGTCACAAGAGGTATTCAGTCATTAATAAAGTTTAAAGATTTAAAGATGCAGGGTAAAAAAGAGACTCAGGAGTGGATGCACACTTTAACACGCCTGTCAGCCAAAAGGTTTGCAACTGACTGACCTGAAGGCAGCAAGTACATCCAGGCAAATTTTATACGAGGTATACAACCCGGCTGCTGCTGCATGGAAGGGACAATAAAGGAGAATTGTATTTAGTTTACAGTAGCTTCAGTCTGTCTTCCTACTCTGCTTTTTTTTCAAGCACAAAACAGGATTATCATTTGAATGTTAAATGACTCCTACACATGTATAGATACCCGAGCTGATGATTTCTTAACATTTTTATCACTCCAAATTCCTTGACTCTCTCTACACTGCTCATGATGTATACGAAACCAGTTAAAACTTAGAAATTAACTTGGAAACGTTCACCAAAAACATACCCTGCAAATTATTTCTCCAGAGACTCATGGCCTACAAGGTCATCTTCTATTTACCAGGATAAATAATGTGTTTCAGTAAGTAAAATTAATGTGAACACAGATCCTCAGTGAGTGTATCAACAAAACATAAATATACAGATGCATTTCGTGTGCATTGTCAAATCGTAGCCTCATTATCCGTTTTAGCACTGTATGTTAAATTAACAGGGCTGCACTGGGTTAACCCATCCACTTTACGTGGCAGTCAGTCTTGGGAAGATCATTTCAGGAACACAGCTCTGTGCTAATTGCATCTATTTTGCCAGACAGATCACATCAACTCAAGTCACATTATCTATATTTAAAGCGGTTTCAAATTCACAAGCAAATGAAAGAAATGTTTTATAATCTCGACCCCTTTTTAAAATGCCCAGGAATAAAGAGTTCTTGAAAACACAGTGAGCACACGTCTTCGTGACAAAATAAAACAAAAATGAAACCACCCCAGCACTTCACAGGCCCCGGGAAGTCACAGGATGCTCGCTCCTCTCAGCACAGATGTTTTGAAACTTCTCTCTGCTGAAATCTCAAAATAATGATGGATTAGCCAAATGTTTTTCTCTTGCCAAAAGCTGATTGACATAGATATAAAAAAAACCCACAGAACAAAAAAGCCAACAAACCTTAGTACTTTTTTCATCAACTGTTGCAGTTTTACCTCTTAAAAATCTACTTTCTGATCCTTTCCTTACACCATAGTTTATTTTCCTCCCAGCGTTGGCCATTTTGTCAGCCTCAAACTGCTTCAGTTTCTTCTATTACCGTTTACTTAAGGAAAGAAGCATGTGTAACAGGTTTTCTTATTTAGATACCCATCATTCTGAGAATTCTATCAAGTCCAGAAGACAATCGCTTTTTTTTATATACTTCTTAGTTATACCATCCCTATTTTTATCATTATTCATTACCATTATTATTGTAGATATCATAATTATTTTTTTACGTTTCCATACTTAATAGTTGCTTTATGATTTCTGTCATAAGTTTTCCATTACTACTACTGATTCAATGTCTAATGCACACCTAATAACGTGAGCTAAAGCAGCAGCACTAATACAGTTTTTGTTTTGTTAAAATACGAATCAATGAATCAATACATGTTAGAGCATCCAGCCTGTCTCAATCCCTACCGGATCGACGGCTCACTTCCTGGGTTGCATGCCTGATGTCGTAAATGCTCCATCCTGAAGCAACTGGAGTTCGATTAGATAAAAGGCCCCTTTCAGCACCATATTAGAGATATTGGAGCTGGTTTCGAGCGAGGCGGTCTCTGTTAAAAGCACGGAACCTCCCTACGCAAAATGGTTAGCTGACATCCTGGAGGTCTTTTTGGAGGGCTAATTAGCTCAAGCACTACACGAACGTGTGCCGCTTCTGACATGGTGGTATCACTCAGCCTACGGTGGGTTTCTCTGCAGAGCACTGACACCAGCAAGGTGGCTCGGTTCAGCCCCAACCTAAGGGCTCTCAGCATCACCACCTTCACCCACAGCCCTCTCAGTTGTCTGAGGCTGAATCTGACTCTGATCGTTTGCTCTCGACTACTGTAAAAATGTCATCTATTACAAAACCATTGACAAACCTTAGCCACTCGTTCCAAACGCCTACTTATTTATACACCAGCACTAAAGCAGTCTTTCGCAGCTGGGGGAAGATCCTTCAGGAAAGGGTTAGTGCCATTCAGTTCTTGGCATTCACACACCAGAACCCAGAACTTCTCCCTCCCTCAGCTGACCTTAGCCAAGTTGAACACATTCCCAGGCTTGCCTAAGTTGTCAGTGTCTGTGCAGCCAGCCAAAGACCCACACAAAACACCCCAGAGCAGACCCTCCTCAGTCAGGGAAGTCGTTATTTGCATCAGTATGATTGTCTCCCACCCAAGACAGGGCCAAGCTCTACAGCGAAGTAACAACCTCAGCCATCACCACAAAGGACTGCTCTGCTGCACATTTCCCTGTGATCATTCCTGAAGTCAACCACAGCTTCCTCAACAAGGTCCCCTCGCTGGAGCTGCGGACAGAGAGCCTGTCTGCTGGTTGCCCTGCCACCGGCACGCTGTATGGAACACAGGTTTTCACTGGTTCTTACTACTGTCACACCGCATTAAAAGCCTGATCTGTATATCTCACCATGTTCCATATCTTCTGGACAGTAAAGGATAGTATAGATTTTTAGCTGAAATTGGTTTTTACAAAAAATTTGGGTCAGATATCAGAACTGTTAGCAATAAACTGCTTTGTTTGGAGGGAGAGGGGAAGAGCCTTTCAAATTAATATACTGAACATGACAGAGGACACCACAAGATGGCACAACGGAGTGCTTCATTCAAATTTCCCTTTCAGTCTGAGTTATAGAGGACCGTTTTAATAGAAACAGTTATTGGAGAGCAGAGTAGTTTCTACTTCAGAGGCAATGACGAACAAGTCCTCCCTGGAAGACATTTAAGAAAAAATATCCTCATTTTAAAACTGACAAAAAAATCAAGGCATGGACACGTCAAGAGATTTGCCTAAAACAACAGGGCAAAATGAAGTTGCAAAGCTTGAGAGGGGCTTGGAGTAAACGGCTCAATTCTGGAGTAAAAGAGGAAACAACATAGCTTGGAGGTTCATCAGCAAATTAAAATCTCCGGCCTAAACCGAACTTGTTCATTAGCTCCTCCGACAGCTATAAGGCTACTACTGTCACCTTTAGGCAGTGTCCTAGCCCTGTAAACTGTTTGTAAAGGACACATGAATCAAATTGTGCTTCTTCAACACCTGGAGCACAAATACTACAACCACTTGCTATAACCTTGTCTGCAATGTGCAAATGACCCAGCTACTCCAGTAAAGGAGGGATTTCAGAAGATGCTGAGATAGGGTTTCACCTTTGGCCAGACACCATCGATGGCAGCAACAGGAGACAAGGGCACCGCAAATACCAGCCCCTGTGACTTGAAGCAGCTTAGTGATGTGGTCACCAGTGGTGCAGACTGGGACTCCCCTGATTCAGAGAGTGTACTCGCACTCACCAACTTAGTCTCATAACCTATCATTTTCATTAACCACAGTGCTGTTTGTGGAGGGGCAGCCATTTATTGCACAGGTTCACAGGGCTCTCCTGTTCTTCCAATCAGTCAGTCACTGAACCGATTTTCATGGCGTTGTGAGAGATGTCCAACACAGAGCACTTAAGCCAAGGCAACTCCCAGCAGCCTGTGAAGCTGCCTCGCCATCACACAATGCCCAGCAACAAAAAACCCTAGTGCTGTAAAGCACTAAATACCAGGAGACTTAACTACCGTGTTATTTAAGCATGTTCTGAGCCACAAAAATAGGAAAATAGAGAGCAGCAGCATTCCACCGATACAAAGTCCCCTCCGTGGCACTGAACTCAGCCTGGGCTGACCCCAGCAAGGTAGAGAAGGGGAGCGGGAGAAGTGCAGGCTGAATCACATACATTCATTTGTAACTCATCAATGAGGCACATAACCCCAAAGGAGTTTTTCCTTCTCTGTATCTACATTATGCATAAATAGGTCACTAGCACAATAGTCCTAACGCACCTTTTTTTCAGATTTTCTCCCACTTTTGCTCTCCTCTGCATACAGCCATTACACAGACTCACTGCTCTTATTCAGGTTACGATGTGCCACAGCAGGATATCTTCCCCACGTACAACGTTCTAGCCCTCAATACTCAGCTAAATAATAGGTTGAAAACATTCAGTTGACTTGTAATTTGAAAGACTCTGGGCTCCAGCATCTTCTGTGCAACAATTTTTTTATGCTTTCACATTACTTCTCTCCATCATAAAAAGAGCATACAGGCACCCTTTAGAAAAAACTCTTCCACTACCTATCCTTGGTGTTAATAGTAAGAAACATCCATACACCTTCCCTCTTCCTACACAGAGCCTCTTCCTGGGTTTACGGACAGCAGGTAAGACTAGAAGCATTTTGGTGTGCTGCATATGATGCTGTTTCTATGCAGAAGCAGCTGGAAATAGATTTTGCTATTGCAGTGCTTTTATTCTTATCTTCTTTAATTTCATCACTTTGAAATGCCAGATTAAACATTTTGCAGTGTTCCTTGGTGACAGGATTGCTCTCTTTGTAAGTATGTCACACACAACCATAATGCAAAATTTTAAAGACCAGGAAACAAAACAAAAACTTCAGGGACAGAGGAAATGCAATTTGATCCATAATGCAAGCGTTTTACAAGAAACTCTTCTACAACCATTCGTATTTGCTTTTAGTTATCAACAATTAAATGAAGATTCAATTAGTAAAGTGCAATGCACTTAGCTCTACTTAATATTATAATAAAATAAAATAAACAAGCATGGTAAAATGATTTTCCTCAATTCCCACTGCCAAAAACCACAGTCTGAATAATATTGACCTTGGACAGTCCCGAGAGATAAGGGCCAGAGAAAGATGTCAGCTTAATAAATCTGTAGAATTACATCTTTTTTGTCCTCTCCATGGCATATACAAATTGAAACATAAAACCAAATTGATGGGTGGAGAGTTATGAAAACCTCCAAGCCAAGGCAGCTCCTTCCCAAAGAAACCACTGTTACAGGTGCAAGACAAAACCCTCTTCTGCATTAGGTCCAGTGGGGATTACTGAAGATTTGCTCCTCTACATCACCTCAGGAGCCTCACTGCAGTCCTCAGGTGCGCTCAGATTTCCTTTTCCTCTTTTTGCTTCCCCACAAAACCCTCTTCTATCTCTATCATCTGTAAAATAGAGACTACTCACTGGAACTAACATGCCTGTGGAAGCCACTCCATCCTTAATCATCTGAGGTATGCTGCAAGCCTTTATCTTTTTATATTTTGATATCTTAAGACCATCAATCTTTCAGAAGAGGAATGGTGCTTAAGTGCTGGAACCAGCCACTTGGTCGTTTAAAATCTTTAAAAGCCACTACTATACTTCCAAACCCCGAAATTGGATTTTTTGTTATACTGTTTTACGTTTTATAAGATGATCTCTTTTATAGCTATTTTATTTCTAGTGTATCACATTTCCCCTCAGCTAAAGAAATCTTTTCTTTCAGAGCTTTAAAACACCTTCCAAAAACGGGAAGAAGAGAACAAACTACTCCCCTGTCCCTGCTCAGGAAGGCAGGGCTGCAAGGGGCCTCCTTTTCACTGTCCATTGCCATCCCCACATGCAACTCCTTTCCCATAGCTCCCACACTTAAATAATAAAGTGGTGGGAACTGAAGATGGCTGAGGCATCCTCTGTTGGCCTTCCCAGTGCCGACAACCCACCCACCAGCTTAGCTGATGAGTAGCTAGCATCTCCTGGGGAACACACACAAAAGCTTCTCTGTCTGACACTTCCCTCTTACAGCCAGGGCAGCCAAATAACTGAGGTGTGAACAACATCTCCACTCCCCCGTCATGCAGGTGCATGATGCTGGATGGATTTCTTTCTTATGAAATTCTCCAGCAGCTGATAAATCCCAGCTCGCCGTCCCTGCCCCTGTTCCCACTCTGTATCTAGTGCAGGGAGAGCTGCAGGCAGGAAACTGGGAGGCGAGGCCGGCTTTGGGCAGTGACACAGCTGATTGCATCTGGCTTCCCCTTAGACGGAAATTCAGGAATTGCCACATTCCAGGAAAGCCATTTTGCCTCCTGCGCAAAAATACTTGCAGTTTCACCCCACTCCCAGCACACACGCTGTCTTGTTTGCCTAGGTAGTACAAGTTGCATGTACTGGGTAAAAAATACCAAGCAACCGTTGACAGAGGGTTATTATTCCTTACGTTGATTTGTAAAAGTAATACGATGTCAATTCTGCAATGCTTTTCATTACTAAAAATAAATATGCTTCTGTCCAATATAAAAGCTATTTTAATACTTTCTGGTTTTGTGAGGATTCTTATTTAAATGTATCACAATAATATTGCCTCGTTTACTTATACAGCTACTTATACAGTATATTAACCTGACAAAATGCATGTAATAATAAAATATCCCTATTTATCTGACCAGAACATCAATTTCTAACAGCTAAACGGAAACCAAACTTCCAAAAAATGGCAGAAACCATGCTAAACCAGAAATTACAATCCACTGAATGCAAAAGCAACAAATAATTCTGCTCTTCAAACTTAGAAGTCAAGTAAAACTGTTACAGTTGCTACCCAACACTCAGTAAAAGAGTCAGCCCCTAGCTACACAGAAGACTCCAACAGTTTGTAAATCACCTTTGTCTCCAAAAAAACAGAAAAAAAAAAAAAAAAATCAGCCTGCTTTCACACGATTCCGATGCAAAGGTCTTCTAAGTCAAACTTGGTAAACAGAACAACTTGGTGGGTGAATTTTGGTTTTGTAAGCACTCAGCCACATGCTTGATGCTGCTTAATCATTGTTTATTGCAAAACTGGAGCACAAAAGTCTCAGATAAGAGAGCTTTTGAAAGGTTACTTCTTCGAATCATAGAATGGTTAGGGTTGGAAGGGACCTCAAAGATTGTCTAGTTCCAACCCCCGTGCCATGGGCAGGGACACCTCCCACTAGATCAGGTTGCTCAAAGCCTCATCCAACTTGGCCTTGAACACTTCCAGGGATGGGGCATCCACAATTCCTCTGGGCAACCTGTCCCAATGCCTCACCACTGTGCTTTCACTTCACTACTGCAAACTTGAACAACTGACTCAGCTTGTCAGTGCAAGCTACAAAAGTGTAAAGCTAACTAGCTCCTTCTGGGCTTTATCATTTTATCTAGAATAATGATTACAAGCTCTTCAATTTGCAGATTCTTTTACTTTTTGCTATGAAGATACAGTATGGCCAAAAGGAACATAAGCCTGAGAACAGTCTTTGTTCTTTTCAGATGGCAGGTTTGCAGGCAACTCTCTGCTTCATTCCCCAGGTAGTCAAGCCCTTGGCTCCTCTTAGCCAAGGCTTTTCCCCATCCCTTCTGGAACTGCTTAAGCTCTTCTGCCGACCAAGCAAAGCTGCTCTCCAGAGGTTTTTGCTGGGGTACACAAGGCATGAGGGGCTCATGGAACAGTGTGAAGACCAGCAGTGCTGGCCAGTCTGAGCAGCTGGGGCAGCCCTGGGAGCCGGCAGCATGATTTCCCACCTCAGGAGCCGTCACACCAGCTTCTGGCGACCCAGGTGGCAGTTTCAAGAGGTCACTCTTGCACACACACCCTAAAAATCATCCTGGGTAGAGAGAACGTAGATTCAAAAACTGTAATTAAGACATCAACATTTTGTTTTTAAAGGAATCCTTAACAGAGGAAAAGCTGGTACAGGGCCACAAATAAGAAGGGAAGGCAAGTACCCACCTGGCTCAGCAGCTCAGGGCAGAGTTTGCATGGTGGTGAGACCACCTCCTCCCACAGCCTAAGCCCCATGTGCCACCAGCACGGAACCACACAACAGGCGCAGCACAGCCAAAGGCAGCCTCTGACCCAGGCACACTGACCATCAGCTCAGCAGGCTCAGCTACCAGCAGAGGCACAGGAACACCGTGCTCTAGGTGAGCTCACCACCTAACAACTTCCCCATCCCACGGGCAGGTCTTTCAGGCTAGACTGACTTCCACACTGCTGAAGTTATCCTGGTTTTAAGGACGTTTGAGGCTTCCTTGACTAAGACAAGCCAAGGCAGAAAGTATCCTGATTGCAGCATGGATGCAGTTTACAGCACACCCTTTCTAGGTTTCCATTTTCCCAAGCACCACCATTCACTTGCCATCAATGCAGTTCCACTAGTGATGAAAACAGAGAGAAGAATTAACACAGACAAAACTTTAAGAAGTCAGGATGCCTTTAAGCACAGGGTCCCCAGGCCTATTATCTCCATCTATCAACAGCATGGCTGAAAACCCACTCGCTCTCCCACCACTGGAGATGTCCTGCTTTTAATAACGCTGAGAAGCCTTCGCCTGAAATTCAACACATCGCAGACAAAATTTTTCATGCTGTATCTTTTCAACACTTTATTTTTTTGACTCTGACACAGACTGTTTACAGACACAATTTGTGTCTTTAGTATGTTCTTAAGGTAGGCAGTTCCTAAAAAAAACGAAACCCCAAAGGTCTTCAGCCTACTACAGAGAGACCCTTAAATACAACTTTAACCCAAATATGTTATCATCACTGCATCAAAGCCAATGTAAGACAAAACCCATGTTAAAATCACATTGAACCATCTCAAAGAAGTATTGCTGTTAGCTCCTTTTTTTCTTTTTAAGGTGTGGTTTCTTTGATTCTTAATGTTGGTGAATGAGGGTTTTTTTACCGCAAAGCCAAATGCTGGTAACTATATCTCACAATAATGTATAAGTGCTTATCCTTCAAAAAATCACTACAAATGTTCAGTTTCTATGGTAGACTCCATCCAGTTGCTACTGTTGCCTCTCCCTGTCACCTATTAACTTCAGGTAGGATTTTAAAACTTAGTTTAGGTAGCACAAGATCTCACAAGTGAAGTTTAAGTTTTGTTAAAGGACAGTCCACCCAAGTTTAGTTTGTAAGAGCAAGGCTTGCAAGTGCAATTTTAAGTTTATGCCAGCTATAAAGTATGATATTAATACAGACCCACCAGTTCAGCTAAATTTGCTTCCAATGTGACTAATCATCCTTAGCCTAATTAAGTTCACAATAATATTGATTAACTCTCTCTGGAGTTATACATCACTCCTCAACTACTTAAACTCACCTGGATTCAGTCAATTTTGCTGGTCTTCTCACACAAGTCGGAAATGAAAATATCATTCAACTGCGCTGCCTAAATGGCTATTGATGTATGTAATCATGACTTTTCAACCCACTTACTGTTTATCATCTCTTCTCAAGATCTTTGTTACTTAAAGTTCTAAATATGTTTTATTTTCCTTTTGTTGAGCTTTGATACTTGTATCAACACAGAAGTTTTGTATAAGTAAAATTAGAACCTTAAAAAAAAAAAAAAACAAACCACAAAACCACACTGTAAAGTTTTGAATTACACCAATAAGCTTCCAAACACACCATAAATGAATGATCACAGTCTTGTTAGCAGGTTTGCAGAAAATTGCACCCGACAATCAGGTACCAACCATCAGGTACATTGAAGATTTGAACTCTGCCCACACACAAACACTCATATCATGGGACTAATAATTTCATTATTCAGATGAGAGCATTAATGATGCCAGTAAAGCACAGTCATCAAAACCCAAAACCTCCCACCACAATTGCAACACTAAAACAACCTCCCCAGCCTTGTTTTATCTTCCATTTCTTCTATGTCAGGGTCCTGAGACGACTCAGTTTGTCTACACTACCATTTTTTATCTTCTTGCAGACTAGTTCAGATGTCTCCTCTTTCCTGTTCCTAAACCCCAGCATTTCTTACACAGCAAATGCACCAAGAAATTAAGACAAGAAGAAAGCATCCACATCAATTTGGATGGTGGAATTTTGACTTTGCAAATTTAGTTGCATTGCAGAGCTCCAACAAATTCTGAAAGGGCCACTACTTCCCTCTTGGTCATGAATTAGATGAGAAATTAAGAGATCTTCTGTCCTGAGGTATAGATTTGTCCTAAAGTAGTGGTCTAGGGAGATGGAAACAACGGGATGCTCTATTGACATCTACTCCAAGCTGAGAAAAGAAGCTTCAAGAGACATTACTTTGCTCAAGCTAAAAAAGCAAGAGCACTCCCTACCCAATGCATCTAAAAGAAAAAATAAAAACTGGCCCTAATTTAAAGATGCAGATGACAGAAGCAAGTAGGTATAACCCTTTCAAGAAAAGATGCCAAATATCAGGGGTTTAAATTAATATATTTTTATGCCCACTCTTGCATGATAAAGACCACAGTGCTTCATCCAACAATATCAGCACAGGGCCTGTAACTTCAGCTCCTCAGTCTGACACCTCAGAGCAGTTTCAGAAGCTGAACGTCTGTTGTGGTTGCTAATAAAAGTCTGAAGAATTTCACTTTAAACTATGCAGCAGTGGTAAGGGGGGCAGTTTCACTTTTCCTGGAGCCACAAGAAAAATCCCTAAGAGCTTTCAAAGTACATCACTGACCCACTCGTGGCACAAGTCAATTTATTCTATGAAGTTTCTGAATCCAGTAAACTAGTTAGGCAAACACAATCCACTCCTCTTCCTCAAGGTTCACAGTTTATGATATGACCCTGGTTGTAACGACTGTGTCACTATAAACACATGCTGAATGAATCACAGCTGTCTGGAAACACTGGTACTCAGCAACGCTCCATCCAAAGGAGTTAAAGCCTGTAGATCACAAGATTCCAGGAGCCCTGCACAGGGCCAGTGCTGCAACAGCCTGGCAGGACCACCACAAACAAACAGGCTTAGCAACCTTGAAAAAATGAGGTCAACAAACCGAGATGTGATGTAAGACACAACCAAGACAGGGCCAAGCCTCAGTGCTCATAATCTGGGTACCATTCCTGGCGAGGGGAATGTGAAATAGATACTTCTCTGCAATCAAACTGGAAAGACGTTTTTAATGCAAAGCAAAAACATCATAGAAGTGACAAATGTCAAGGTAATCCAATTTTGAGGACTCACATGTGAATTTTATCTCTGCACTCAATTTCCAGTTTTCGCCCCTTTTTTTGCTTCTGTAAGGCTGCATTGCCAGTCCAAAGACTACAACATCCCACACAAACCTTCGTTGGTAAGGACAATGATTTTTATTTATACTGTCTGAAGTTGCTACTTGTTGGCAACATGCAGATACTGAAGAACTTGGAAGAAGAAAAATTACACAGAGGCTGACCAACCCCTTTAATTGTGGCTCTGGAAGGTTTGTTCTACATAGAAACAAGAAAAATTGCACTTATACACAGCAAGTCGAATCCTTCTGGAAAGCCTGGCTGCTCTAGTGCGTGCAAACGATACCTGCTCTGCTCAGGCTCGGTAAGCCAACGTGCTTGAGACACGCTAGGCTTTCTGACTGTAAGCATGCAACTCATGCAAGCCATGTTTGACTTCAGCTATTGAGTTCATGTACACCTAGAGTAGATGTGACCACGATCTCCAGATGTCCCAGCATCCTCTTTACAGCCATGGCTTCATCTGGACCACCACCTGGAAATCCAGTGGAAATGCACCACACCCTCAACATTTCACTCAGATTTTTTTTTTTTTTCCCAAGTGGAAATGGGTAACATGACCAGAGAAACCCAAATGAATATAGGTTGCAGAGACTGAGGATAGGGGGTTCACAAAAGGGTTAATCCAACCCAAGACAAGCTGTCCTGATTTAAAAGCTGTGAACACAGAACACTTCCTAGAGACTGAGCTCTCTCCCAAAGGCAAGTTTACCGTGGGCTATATTTGTCACCTTTCATATGCCTACACTTCAATCCCAGCGCACTCAATTCTTGTTACCAAATGCACAGCCTGCCCTTTTGTCTGCAGCTGCTTCAGTGTTACTTGCACCAGGTTTCTGCCTGGAGGATTGCCCCTCTGCTCCTGTGCCTGTAGCTTGAGAACCTCCTAACTGGCAGATCTGGGACACTAAATAATTCTCATGGAAAAGCCAGGAAGCTTCTGAAACCAACAAACAAGACAAAAGAACATCTCAGCTGAGGGGGGGGGTGTGTGTGTGTAATGAATGAAAAACAGTGACAACATAAAACTGTATGAAAACGTTTCTTTTCTGGGTCACTTTTACCATGGAACATGTTTTGATTCTCTAAATGCGCTCTGTTGATGTTATAAACATACTCCTTTCCAGCAGCAAGCGTATAGACTTCTGCAGAACCACACTTCCTTTGAACAAGACGGTGCTGTTCTATTCCAGATTATTAGTTCAAAATACCATCCCTTGCAATGCATACACTCCTGTGATTTATTTCCCTAACTTAGTACTGCTTTTGTAAAGGAGCATTAAGGCAAGTATCATTTTCTGTTTCATTGTAATAAATAAATGCAGAGACTACAAATACAAGGTAACCAACAATTTTAAAGAAACAACAAAACCATACTGTTTTCTTTTGTGTTTAATTTTCCAGTTCCTAGAGAAAAGAAAGATCTTTTGGAACTATAAACAAATGATGTTCTCTGAAAACTATGAAGGAAAATATAAGACTTAAAAGCTAATGTCTTTAAAAAACAAAACAAAAAAAATCCAAACGTTAATGCTATCTCACCAACCCGTAGAACTGGTACATTTCTGGTATAGCTTCGGAAGTCAATTTTGTAATCAAAATACATCCAGCGGATCTGTAACACTAAAAAAAGTCTCAGTTGAAAGTGATCTCTGTCTTACTCTACTTATTACATAAAGGAGACGGGGGGAAGCTACACCTAATTTGGGATACTACACAAAAATCAGCAAGTCTTACAACTATAATGCAGTCACACAAATACATGGTGCCTTTTTTTCTAACCACATAGACATGCAGAAGTATCTGAAGATGATCCACCAGCACTAGAAGGATCCACCTCCTCTTTCTTCCTTGTTTATGTGAATAAACTTGTCTCTTCCAAGACCCGACTACATCCACTAAACCACCAATAAGCAGCAGGAAATCTAAATCACTCAACCTAAGATGAAAAATCTCCAAATTCAAAAAAGGAAACTAAATTCATACTGTGTAATAATACATAAAACTGCTTGCAGTGCAAGGAGCACCTAACCAACCTCAGAATCCCATGTTCTAGGTCGCACTTAGATGAAGGGGGAAAGCAAGTGAGGGAAATCAATTAGAAGTGCAAAGCCTCCGTGCACGTGCCAAAATGCATTCTTACGATGCAGCTGTGTGCTACAGCTAATCCAGCGTAACCGCAGGGCTCTCCCGGTTCCACCCTGCTGCATGGCATTTGCAAGGCCACACAGCTGCTCGGGTTGCTCATGCACACCGAATCAGTTCTCCAGCATCTGATGCAGGTTTCCATGCCCACATCCAGGCCACCGACCCAGTGGGGACCGGTAAACTCTGCCAAAGGGGCAGATTGCAAATGGAAGCCTCCTAAAATTAGCAAAGCTGGCTCAACCAAAGCTTGCTGGTCATCTCACGTTGGATGGAGGGCTTTCCCTCAGAGCTGGACAAGTTCCACAATTTTAATCGCCATCCTTTTGCTTTCTGTCAACAGGAAAACCCCCAAAGAGGGAAGAGAATCCTACCCTAACTTTTCTTTAGAAAGGACCAGACATAAGATGGGTATTATTACTGTAGGAAAGAGCAGAAGAGGGAGGGCAATGCAATTAAGCATCTAAACAAGCCAGTGATCTGCCACAGCTGGATGACTTTGAGTCATTCTGTGATTTACGTATATAGATCGAGCCCTGGCAGCCCTCAGTAATTACCACCAGGCAGTTCACCTCCAAGCATCCTACTGGACACAGATGCCTCATTTGGAGATGCTTCTGCTAATAAACCTGGCAAAGCTGCTCCATGTTCAAAGGGCAGCAGCACAGGCAAGGTGCAGGTCCCCGAAGGAGAAAGAGATGCTGGAAGTTGGTAGGGCAGATCACTGGGTGTCATGGTTTAGCCCCAGCTGGCAACTAAGCACCACACAGCCGCTCACTCACTCCTCCCCCCTCCCCACCATCAATGGGATGGTGAAGAGAAAATACAACAAGAGGCTCAAGGGTCGAGACAAGGACAGGGAGGGATCACTCATCACTGGCAAAACAGAATCCACTTGGGGAAAAAAAAAAAATCAAATTAATTTGTTACCAATCACATCAGAGAGCATAATGAGAAACAAAGCCAGATCTTAGAAACACCATCTCTCCACCCGTCTTCTTCCCACCTCTACCTCCTGCCCACCAGTGGTGCAGGAGGACAGGGAAAGAGAGTTGCAGTCAGCTTGTCACACGTTTCTGCTGCTCCTTCCTCCTCAAGGGTAGGACTCCTCACACTCTTCCCTGGCTCCAGCGTGGGCTCCTTTCCCATAGAAGACAGTTCTCCACGAACTTCTCTGACATGAGTCCTTTCCACGGGCTGCAGCTCTTCATGAACTGCTCCAGCACGGGTCCCTTCCACGGGGTGCAGTCCTTCACCAAACAGATTGCTACAGCACAGGCTTTCCCATGAGGTCACAGTCGCCTTCTGGCACAGCCACTTGCTCTGGCATGGGGTCCTCCATGGCCATAGGTTTTCACAGATTGCTCCATTGTGTCTCTCAGGCTGCAGCGGGGCAGCCTGCCATCTCACCAGGGGTTCCAGGGGAATCTCAGCTCCAGTACACCTCCTCCCCTTCCCTCTTCACTGACCTTGATGTCTGCAGAGTTGTTTCTCTCACATCCCATTCCCCTCTCCATGTTCTGGGACCGACAAACTCTAGTGACCCCAGTGGGAGAAGTTCCACCCAGCCGGAAGCTTCAGAGCACTCCAAGCCGCAGTTGTCCCCTCCCTCTGCCAGGCAGGGTCAGGGGGAGCCCAGCACAGACAGCTGCCCGCACCTCCCCGCTCTCTTCACTGCAGGTCCCGAATGGCACAGTTCCTTTGTCCCTTCTTAAGTATGTTATTCACAGAGGTGCTGAAAGTCTCAGCTCTGCCCAGAGGCAGGTCCCACTTGGAGCTGGGGAAGCTTCTGGCAGCTTCTCACAGGAGCCACCCCTGTAGCCCCTCCCCTGCTACCAAAACCCCACCACGCAAACCCAACACGCTGGGGCATCAAGCAGCACAGTAACAAGCCCACACTACATGTGAGGGTTCACAGATTTGTTTAAACCACTACACTAGAACAATCAGTGCCATTTGGGCTGATTAACCTTAAATAAATTAAAAAAAAAAAAAAAGACACTGTGCTAGCAACACAGCACTCACTCTTTAATATCCTCTCATCCTCATTTATCAGGGACCTTTTCAGTATCTGTAGCCCGAGCTCCAAATTTCAGTTCAAGAGTGAACTTGCACATAGAAGCAAATACTTGTCCCATCAGTCCTTGCCCACTCCCGGGGAAAAAGGAAGGAACTCTGACGTGTTGCGGAACTGCTCATCGGCACAAAGAGCTTGAACAGTAACTGGAAGACTAATATCGCTGCTTCAAACAGGTGCAAAAATACACGGTGAAAAAGCCCATTGACAGGATAGATGGAGAGACAGACATTCGACTCCTCTCGCTGTCAGGGCTTCTACACGGTTCAGAATAATTTAGTGTGGGATCCAAAGAAAACGTCCTCCCACGTGTATTGATGCTAATTTGCAGAATTAAAAAGCAAACTCAAGAAGGCTGAAGCAAAGAAATGAGTTGGCTGTAAAATCAGCTCCCAGTTTGGGCAAATTAACCTGGCAGCATGCTTCATTCATATGCCCTAACATACGTAAAGCATGTCATTTTGGTCAAGTTAGCTGTAATTCTGGCATTCCTGCTATCTATAGATTCACAAGTGGTTTCCAAAGAGCCCTTTCTGCTTCCATTTAGCTCTCACATCAGACAAGATAAGTACATTCATACTTAAGGCAGTTTTCTAAAAGGCTCAGGCTGTTTTTCAAAGAAACACAACTACAATCAGGAAAAACTTATGCTTGGCTATGCTCACAGCAAAGTTTGTCTTGCTTGCAAATTAAAAAGCAGAGGTCACCTACACGGTAACCTCCACGGCAAACAGAAGTATAGATTAGCTATTTGACTGGTGAAATAGAAAGGGAAAAAACATGAAAACCTAAGACCTGATAGTCCTCTTGCTTCTAAAGTAATCAGCAATTGAGTAGAGGAAAACAAAATAAAGATATTTTTCAGTTGTTTTTTCTTTTCCTTAAAGGTATACAGTGGAGGGAGAAAACACACAAGAAGGGTACATGGACATTTTTCCACAGGATTTCTTTGGTACTAAAGGAGCAGAAAATATTACCAAGATTTTCTTACAATATTCTTCACAATACCGCAGGTAGCAATCCATTTGTCACGTACACTTAGTAACTCCTTGCAGATTACTAAAATAAAACTGTAGCAAATGTTCTTTCAGTGGAAGATAACACGCTAGGCTGCATAAAACCTTAAAACAGTATGTAACAGAGTATCTTAGGTTAGTCACAGCATTTAACACTGCTGTAGCTATATTTATGTTTGCTTTCCAATGAGAGCAACATGACAACATGCAGCATCTGTCCCAGAACTGTACACAGTAATAAGGTTTCATTTTACAAAAGAATTTTTTCTTTCAAAGTCCCAAATAAACCAAAGAGAGAAAAAAAAAAAAAAAAAAAACAAAAAACAATTGACTTCTCTTCAGAAAAACACTCAACAAATTACAACCTAAAACTAGACATTTTAATACACAAATTCTCCAGGGTCTCTTTTTCGTACATTCACAAAGCACCACTTACGCTTTTAATAAAAATAGGAAAGGTGGCCATAGTGTCACTGTTCAGAGTCTGCACGTTTAGGTTGCACTCTGGCCCTTGCCAGCTCACCCCTCTGAGCTCCCAAGCTTATCGCTAGGTCCTCCTTCATTGCTTGCTCCTGCTCAGACCCAGTCCCAGTCCATGGTACTCCCAGCTCCCCAGCCCCTCTCCCAGGACCCCGTACCCAAGTCTTCTCCCTCCTGGAAGGCTGTAGCCATACTAAATCAAGTGGCTAAGACTTCTCCAACCAATACTGAATACCAGTAGAAAAAAGCACTAGAGGAACATGGTTTTGAAACAACGAATACATACCTCAAACCCTGCTTACCTAAGTGACTATCAAACTCCTGTGCTGGAGACCCAAGAGAAATCCCACCTCCGTCATACTCTCTCAAAAGCTTTTCTGAAACAAGGGCCCAAACTCTGTCAGAAAGATTTTTTTTTTTAAACTGTTCAGAACCCTTTGGCTCACTGATTCATTCTACTGCCAGACAAAACATGTTTTGTAACCTGGCTGGAGCTCAGAGCAGACTTTTAACAGCTCAGGAATTGTCTGTTAACCACCTTTGAGAGCCTCCAGAAAGTATCTTATTTCAGGCTATTGTTTTGCTACCTGTTTTTCCAACAGCCTGTTGTTATTACAGCACATTCACAGGGTAACACCTCAATAGGTAACTAAATGGCACAATACAAGGTAAGCAAACCTCCCTGCCAAAAGAATAGGGCATTTTCTTACTTAATTACAGAGCAGCTGTACATCAACACATGCATTAAAAGACCCAACTCCAGAGTCTGCAATCATGAGAGAACAGCCTCGTGTAAACACATCAGAAATACACAAATACCCTAGGCACCGCTGCCCTGAATGAACTGTAGATACATAATATGGACGGTAATATACCTGATGATGAGCAAAGATGGAAAACTGCAAGGTTTCCATGGCTGGTTAATGAGATAAGCCATACCCCAAGGCAACAGCCTCTACCAAATACAGTAAAGTTGCATTGCCAGCTTATTTTAACAATCTACATTTTTTCCTAAGACAGACAAATAACAACATACTAGCTACGTTACCTAGGATGCTAAGAGCACACGAAATGAACAAGACAGATAATTATATTACTATTCATCCCCGTAAAGGAGTCAGAAATTCAGTACTGAACATCTACACAGGTAAATGAAATAGTTAAGGAAGAACTTCAGTAATTAATCCTAGTCTGCTCTCTACACAGCTGTCAGACTGCAATGATGAGCAATTTATCTTCCGTCTACAACACTGTCAGCAGACAAGCGGAGTCACTGGGGGAGTCAGCTGCAGTCCACACCCTTCACAACACCAAATCCATGCCTCTGAGGAAGGAGACACCACAGAACTTAGTCATCCACCCAGCTGCCCCACAAATGGTGAAATACCTGCAGTCTGGAGGCCAGGTAACTTCCATCCTTTTGCTTGTTTGATGCCTGCTGCCTTGAGCAAAGAGGAGCAGCCCCTCCGAGCGAGAAGTTACAAAGACATGCCAGCTATCAGCTATACTCTTCCGCCTCGACTTGGAATCAGCTGTGTGAATTGCCACACCTTTTCATCTAGATGTTACCAAAACAGAAGAAACCCCATGTGCAGCAGCTTGGGAAGCTGAATGCCTTACCTCTGGTCTTGAGGGGAGCACAGAGAGGCAGTCGCACACGCGCAGCCAGAATACCTATCCCAGAGCATAAAACTCACTCTAATACAGGATGAAACAACTTCAGACCTGCAGACGGGCAAAGCAGCTTGAATCAATGACTGCCACTGCCAACTATGCACAGGCAGAAGTGTTTCACCTGGAAGAGTAGGTGAGAACAATGCTTCCCTCCCACATCCACACCTATAGCTCTACAGTAAGCGCTGCCATCCCCTTCCTTGCTGCCAGGGAAAGAGATCTTATTTTTAAAAGCACCTGTAATTTCATGGGGCCGAGCTCTTCCCAGGTTACTCGCAGTGAAGGCAAGGCATTTTCATTTTACCTTAAATGCAACGAGAAGTCAGAAACCACATGGACACTAATTGGCAGCACAGATGCTGAGTTAGCCTGAGGGAGAGGCTGGATGCTCCACTCACACCACAAGACCGTGTGACAGAGCGCTGTCAATCCAGCTGAGGAGTCAAGTGGAAGCAATGGCAGTCTGCATGTTCTGCAAATCCTGGTACATGCACAATGGGAGAGTGTGCTGAGTCAGGTCAGGTCTTAACAGTTCATTGCACAATCCCATGCCTCATCTCTAATTAAATCATAACCATCAACTGTCTTTATCTGTCACTAACCAGTATCAAACTAGAAAGCTCACCATTCTTTGTCACCAATGACTCCAGAAGAGGTCAAAGACACCAGCAGAATAAATCTTGGTCATTTATTACAAGTAAATCCATGACAGCTCCAACAGCAAACCGAAGTCTATCCCGACAAATAATTAACAGTGCTTGAACTCCAGATGTTGCCCACAGAATCACTGTATCCATTTCAACTTTACAGCACTACTGACATACTTCTCAGCCATGACTCACTGCCCGAGACATAAAAGAAATTGTTTTGTACCCTTAAGAAAACAAAACGCTTCTAGTTGGTGGCCATGAGTCATGGATATTTGAAGTTTTGTCTGAAATGAGGCATCTGTTAAACTGAAAACTTCAGGAACGGGCTTGTTTCAAAGTTGTTTGCCTTGGGTCATGTATTAACTTCCAAATTCTCATTAGCAACAATCGCATTTCCTAAGCAAGGATATTAAATAAAGCGCTTCTATGAACTATAAAAAGTTATCATCAGAATGCTTCAGCTTTTTGCCGCTGTGCATTACAGAATGCAAAACTTACCTCAAAAACTTGAAGACTTTTAGAAAACCTCACTCTTCAATAGGGCAGCAATGAAAACTTCCTACAAAGACAGCACCAGTATTCCAGGCAGCATCAGATCTCCATTTGGATGTGCTTCCAATGGTCTTATATGAAATACACATTCCAAATTTCTGATGCATTCAGTTTTGCTGAATTGCTATGATTTAGCCCTTAGTTCTATGGAAAAACATCTAAACAGCAAAGGAGATGTGCAATATCAAACAGGATCGGGGTGTCATTAAAAAAAACCCTAACAAACAACAAAAAAATCCCCAACACCACACACTAAACAAGCGAAAAAACCCACTAAGCAGTAATTTATTGACAGACATGTTTTTTGCCTTTATTAGACTCTTTATCCAACATTACAAGTACTGCTGCTCATTATTATTACTTCTTATGGGAAAAAAAAAAAAAGAAAAAAAAGAAGATGCTTTCTTTAATACAGACATGTTACATTGAAAATTCATTAATGATTGTGGGTGTTTCCACTTCAAGTAATTTCCAGCTGATTCCTATAGTCGTTTCTCTCTCCACACATCTAACTTGTCATAAAGGTAGAATCACTAACAGGTACTGACTACTAAGAACTCCCGTGTGACTTTCCACAGTGCTTTGTGCTTCTAAACCTTTGACAGGGATCTTCCCCACTCTGGAAAACCGCTTTTAACAACAGAAATGTCACAATGACGCAAGCATAGGATCTTGCTGATTTTGGAGTTTACAGATACCATTACGGATACTAGCATCTCCATTCCTTGCTCTGAAGGGGCAGCTTCAGTTACTGACACAGCATATAGGTGGAAGAGCTGAATTCCCTTCCCTATGGCCCTAAGTAGTAAGCAGGAGAACAAGAAGGAAGCCAACAGAAAACAGCAATAGTGCAGAGAAACAACTGCACCACATACTGTAAGAGGGAAGGAAGACAGGAAAAAAAGGGAAGATCGCAAATTATCCTGAGCAACACTAAAAAAGAGCCACCTATACAAATGTTAACTGAAGTTTCCTCTGTAACTCATGGAGCGTGGCTGTGGATTGCAAGACAAAACCATCTTTCAAATAGAGACGTGTCACCAGCTGGTTTATGGTGCTCAGACTCTGTTCCCAAAGTGGTTCTGGCTGCATGCAGCCAAGCACCAGTATTTCCCATTTCTAGACTTACACTCTGCCACTTTCTAATTCTTATCTTCAGTCAGTGAGCCCCACTGGCCATTGTCCAGCAATCCCATAGCCACCAGGAACCTGGCTCATTGAGGAATTTTTTTTTATTTGTGGGCATATTTAATTAAAGAGGAAAAACATTTAGTTCCAGCAATGTTGACAAAACTGCACATGTGGAAAGGTAACAGATGCATGTACGAAGCTGAACAAAACCAGCCTGCAACGCACTGCAAAACAACTCTCAGTCTCATGCTAAACAAGCAGGGCAAACATTATCAATTCTGTGAGAACAACTGATTATTTTTGTGAATGATCCACCTGCAATAGCTTAACCAGATCCAGTAACTGTTTAGCCAGACACCTAGTCAGCTCTCTGCAATCCCCTTCATGGAGACAATTATTCATGAACGCGCACGCATGCGTGCACGCTCGTGCACACACAGTTACTCATGAACACAGCCCCTCCAGAGCAGGGCACGAGGGCTCCTCACTTGTACCCTCCACACAAGCCACAGCGCACACTTGATGCTCCCTCTCCGGCTTCCCATCAATGACTTCAACGCAACCTGTTTCACTGACCAAGATGCCAGTTCAAGTGAATATCATACCAGGGTCCATGAGCTTCTTAAACTGCTGGGGAGAGGTGGCGAATCAGTGTACAAAGGCCTTGCATAACAGCAACAGCCTGTTCTGTCTCAGAGCTCTTGGAGAACAAAGCAGCAACTCACTTCAAGTACACTCCAAACACAGCTCTCCAACACACACTCCTATTGTCATTTTGATTTGGATTAAAATGTACTTTTATATGTCTTCTGAATACAGTACCTTGAATTATAACAAGCAGGATCAAGAGGACACCCTGTAAGATGCCCTTTATGCTATCTTGTAAGTATTAAAGAACAAAACGAAAGAATCCTCTATTTTCATAACCAGGTAAAAAACAAGCACTGAGCTCATATTGCAGAACAAACATGAAGTTAGCTCTCATATAAAGCCTCGCTATTCATCATTTGTACTCCAGTCTCATCTTCCTAGTCTGGGAGTTTGTCATAGAAAAAGTTAAAAAAAAAAAAAAATCACTGTGAATCTTCTCACTTACTCAGAGCAAGGAAACCTCTGACAACTGTGTGTGCCCTAGCACACCTCTTGCTTTCTAGAAAATAAGGTACACTTCGGAAGCAGAATACAGCCTTCCCAGATGCTTTCACATGAGACACGGCTTTTTCCACAGAACATCACCTCTCTCAGCAGGAAAGGCTGCCCAAGCAGCTGAGTGCTTCTTTCTGTGCTACACACACAGGGCCTGACAAGGAGCTACTGATGCTGCATGAAAGCATTCACAAGGTGGACTCTTCTCACACACGTCTGCAACCCAGTAGATTTATCTGGAAGCTGCTGCCTTCTGTCAGCAGCATAAAGGAGATTTTTAAAAAAAGAAAACCTGGCTCCATGTGATAGTAGTTTGGATCATGCCATCACAAAAGTAGGACCTACCACGAATATGCTTACAATGCTAGCCAGATCATAACAAGCAGGGCAGCGTGGCACAGAACATCAAATAGGCTGCCCAGGGAGGTGGTTGAGTCCCCATCCCTGGATGTGTTTAAGAATAGGGTGGATGATCTACTTAGCGATATGGTTTAATGGGGATTAGGGATGGTTGGACTCGATGATCTCTAAGGTCTTTTCCAACCTAGAAATCTATGAAATCTATGAATCTATGAATCTCAGCCATTCTGACTCTGAAGCTGTAGTCTGGATGTACCATTACAAAAAGGAGCACCTACTATAAATGTTGACGACCTTAACTATTTTGTAATGAAAACAGAACTATTTTGCAGGGGATATTGGCCACCCTTGGTGTGGAATGTCGTCCAGAAGGAGGTGAAATCCAGTAGCATTCACCTAAGCTGAATGCCACCAGAACAGCCTAGGCCTTTATTTTCTCCCACAGATCACACTTGCTGAGGAGTTACACTGGCAGGTGGGAAAAGGATAGCAGTGAACGGCTGAGGGGGAAAGAGAGGGAAGGCTGGGCCATAGGACATCTTGGCTGGAGTTTGCAGACAGAAATGCATCCTGGACTTCAGCTTTCTACAGAACATGGGTAGCATCTGCTTTGGAGCACTTCAGACTGGACACAAAAGCATATAGTCTTCTGTCTGCACAGAAAAATTCCTACAGCAGGAACATACTGTGAATAGGCACGGTATTTCATCCTGCAACACTTGTGCAGGCACGTTTTTAATTAAGGTATCCATCATCCTGAAAAAGAATGTGGAAATAGCAACATCTAAGAGCAAAGTGAGGTGGGAGAACAACCCAATATGCACAACTATAATAACAAAATATTAATTCTACAGCTAGACCATAGGTCTCAGAGAAAGAAAACAAAATCATATTTTGCTTTTACAGTTCAGGTGAGCAAGTTTCTCCAGTGAAGCTAAGGCAGAACGTGTGACACCCAAGGCACAGAACATCACGGTCTCTTCCCTATGTCCTCTTTTTGCACTGTCTCCTTTCCATTTAACATGATCACTGTGCTTTGCATAGCTAGAAATAAACCACGAATCTGCTGTCCCTCACTCTTGAGAACACTTTTACGTCAATAAAAATTATTATATCAAGCTCTTTAGTGTACTAGGAACACAGAATTAAAACACACTCAGAACCAATCATAATTTTTTAAATGTGTATTTTAAGCTTGCCTAGATGAGAACACATTACCAAACACTATCTCTGCAGTGTGCAATTCAAATGAGAAAGGGAAAAAGATTGTCTTTATGTACCGCAGGTGCGCAGATTTGCCACTTGTGATATTCAATGAGATAAATGGCAAGGGGGTTTCTGGTGCCCAGGCATCGTCCCTTTCAACTTGACATGCTTGCTCACATATCAGCCTCTTCAAGTGCCTTGAGTCTGAAAAGCTGGAAAGACCTCGGATACATATCCTCACTTTTTCTAACCGCTCTAAATTTGGCATCTCAGTGAAGTTGCTATTCCCTCCTTCTTCCTTCTCCCTTCCCCAAGATAAAGGCAGCACTGAAAAGGAACACACAAAAATCAACCAATCTGGCCCATGAAACATGAGCTACATTCACAGGACAAAAATAGAAAGCTTTCATCTTTCATTATCAGACACTCTACCACACAGCACAGGAAGCTAAAGCTTGAGGCATCGGTAGGTTTCAAATACTCCTCAGAATGTGAGCAAGGCTTTCCTTTTCTGCTCTGAAAAACTAAAAGAAGTTGGCTTAGCAATGACAGAAAACATTAGAGTCAAATGCGCCTCTCCGACAGCAATCCAAACAGAAAGGTCTAGGGGCAGGCAGTTGTTTAAGCAATAGCATCATCCCCACTGTATAAATTCTCCTGTTCAGAATGACAGCCCTTGCCTCCTCACTTCTGCTGATTCCAAAACTCTACATTTTAAAATCTTAACTTCTAAAATGGTGAAGTTTATAAGATGCAGTCCTAGCCCACAGAGGAATTCAGGAGAAAAGGGAAGAAGAAAACGCCATTGCTAGAGAGCTGGTGCTTCAGGAGTTTCAAAAATTTACTTGCTTGAAGACCTCCAGCCTCCCTCTGTAAACAGCAGCCTGAATTTAATGGAGTTTGTATCTGCTCTCTAGGGTTTGGGGAGGGCAGATGGAAGGGAAGGAGGGACCAGAGGAAAGCAGAAACGCGCAGTACTGTTCCCCTGTCAGGGTATGTCAAGTTCTTCCAGAAGTCCCCTCAGCCTCCATCTTTACAGCCTCAACAACAGATTATGGGGCCATCTGCTGAGCTTCAATTTTTTAAAATGTTTTATTTTAAGAGAAGTTGTCAGTGAAGAACCACCACGCAAAGTCACAACCCTTCCTCAAATACACTTTTTTTTACGGTGGCTTTATCTTCTTACCTGTTCTTGCCCACTCTATAGCTCCCCAGTGAAACCAGAGACAAGCTGGGTTTACTCACCTCACTAACTGGGGAAATGCTGTTTATGAATTTGAACAGACTTTAACACACTGTGAACAGGAAACCGCACAAACCATTTAAACTTACCAAAATGAGTCAGTTTGGCTCTTTCCATCATTCACATCTATCCCACTTCTAGCTTTACTAGACATGTTCAGAGAGCATCTTTTGGGGTTTATCATCTGTTGGGAAATATCACATTTCATTACCCAGCCACGCGCTTCCACCTTTCTTGTTCTTGCAAAATCCTGAGAGGTAGTGGAGAAATTGCTTCCTTTTTTATTGATGAAGTTCAGCACAACAGCTGCACAAGCACAACTCTCCTCCTGAGCAAAAGGACAAGGTGCCTGAAAGAGTGGCCTGTCGGATGTTACACCACTGAATGATGAGGCGAGCACTGGGAAGAGAAACAATTGCCACTCCCAGACAGCGTGAACGAGCACACAGAGCGGATGGAAGAAATAGTCCAGTGGGTGAAAAAAGAAATCAAAGACATAGTTTTAGACTTTTCCATGGCATCACTATCCTCACTTTTAAACAATGAAATGAAAATTTCACTTAGGCATCCCACAACACTTGTACAGAGCACGCGACATCAACATGCCCTACAGGCTACTTTCAACAGTCTCCAAATGGAATTAACTTTCTCATTTAACAGCCTGGAAAATCCAAGATGCCCTTGAGGCAGAGAGCATGAAAACAGCAGCAAAACTCAAAGACCTTAACCCACCTGAAACTAGGAAAACCTCAATAATCACCATCTATGGATTGTTAAAGAATTGACAAATGAAATTGCAGGCTTAGATGTGAGGACTTTAATCAAACTATTAAGTACAGGGTGGCATATGATCTGAAAATGTTCAAACAACACAGTAAGTAGATTTAAAAAAAAAAAAAAAGCAGAGGAAGTGGCAAACAAAAACAAGTCGTTCAGGCAACTACTGCTCGTAAAAATCACCTCAATAGAAACATATGGCATTGGAACACATTGTGAAGAGAGGCATAATAAAGAAAGAGGCTAAAGGAAAACAGAATAAAACACAGTATCAGTTTGCCAGCACCAAAAAGAGAAACACATCAAACCAACGTGACATTCTTTTTCAACATAGTAGCTCATTTTCTAGGTGAAGGAAACACACTAGCTCTAACACAGCTGAGTACCCTACAGCATGCACCCATGATGCTTAGGACACCGGAGATGGGAATTAAGAACTTCAAGATATGTAGGAAACCTGCTACGAGGGACAAAATGAGGGTTATACAAAGACCAGACTACTACACAAGTCAACATCTCACCTAGGACACAGAGACAAAAATCCTCAGCATTAAGTCTCAAGGCCTCATCAATAAGTGGATGAAGGGAAAGACAACTATGCGTGCGACAGACACCAGAAAGAGCTCGGTGTATTTGCATTCTGAGGGGACTGCAAGTGTCCCTCTTACTGATTCAGCAAATCTTTAAAAAGACAAGAACTACTCAAATTCACAATTATTTTAACTGGCACAAGAACCAAGTATGGCTAAGTTTGTAACAACATCTCTGTGAGAAATTGTAAGGTTCCTCACCACCAGGAAAGCAAGACATCGGATGGGTGCAGTAGAGGCAAGAACCCTAAAGATGGAGTTTGGTTAATAAGTAAGCACCATTATATGATGTGGGGTGCCTGTAATAGCAGGAACTGGACTCACTGAACCAGTCCTCTCTTGCAAGGGTTTCTTTTGTTCATCAATACTTTAACAGATTTTGATACAGGCGTCTCTTTCCTCTTCCACAAGGGTTTATTCAAATAGCTGGTCACATAGTAAAGCTTGCCAGAAGATTTTAAGATTGCAGTTGCACTAACTTTTCAATTAAATATTCCCACCCTGTGACAATATCAAAAAAGCTCCGCTTTCGGGAAGGGGAAGGAGAGTTGCTTGCTTTGTTTTAAACCATATTATGCCTCCTTGCTTGAGCAAGACTCAAAAGCACCAAGAATCTCTGCAGGAACAAGTTCTGGGACTGGGTTCAGGGCAATAACCACTGGCACACCTTCTCCTCAAAGTAGCGGAGCAAAAAGGGTGTGTAGCACTAGTCCTATTATATACATTATACAGCTGAACTGCAACAAGCACAGACTTCACCGAGAAAAAGTGAGGTTTAACAGGAATTAGTAACAGTGAATTTTAATAATGACACTATAAAGTCTGGATTTTCTTGCAAGACAAAACCCAGCCACCTAAATTCTACTTACATGCCCAGAGTTCTTACTCCCTACTGACTGGCCTTTCCTATTGCTATCCGGCTGTCTGTCTTAAAACTAGCCAGAGGAAGTCCAGTGGAATTGGGGTTGGTAAATTCTTGTGCAATCCTACTAGACACCTGGAACTCCGCAGGTCTGTAGGTTTAGCTATCCCCAGCTCAATGCAGGTAGGTCTAGCAGTGCATTCAGTTCTCCTGAATCTACATGTATGTCAGCTACAAATAAAAAGCAAACTTCTATATCCTGATCAGTTGTACGAGAGTGTTCCTGTTAACATATCTCACGGGGAAGATGAAGAAAGGTAGATGTAATGATGGGAAAAAGATTTAGTATGAGCCATGAAAAAAAAAAATGGCTAGCAAAAAACACCCACAAGCAACGGATCTAGAACAGCATGGTATGTAAGGGACACAGAATTAGCTGCCAAGTAAGATGTGAGCAGTACTACAACATAATAAACAAAACAAAAAAAAGAAAAAAGAAAAAAAAAAAGAAAAAAAAGAAAAACCACCAAAAACCATAACAGTTGCTCAGCTTAGAAAAACGAATCAAATATCTTTAAAATGAGTCAGTAATCTGATCTTATTTCTTCCAGTAAGTTGCAGTAATATGAACAATAACATTCTCAAACTGGAAAGTTATTGTTTACTTTACATAAATACTAAGCTCAGAACCCTACATTGAAATAATGTGTACTTTAAAAGAAATGAATATTTTTATTTATTTATTCATTACTAATATTTAAAACAAAAACCTGCTACACTTTTAGATTCCTCTGCTGCAGAAAAAAACCTGCTGCCAAGAAATTGTAAAATAATGAAATGAACACATACAAATCCAAAATAGCCCACATTCACTAACAGAGGAAGTAAAAGGCAAGATGACAAAGAAGGGGAAAATCATGCTCATCTAGTAAGTACAAGTAGTTTGTATTTCTTATTAGTCCATTCCTTACTAGTCCTGCTAAAGAAAGGTTGCTGTGCATTCTCAAGCAGCACACAATTGCCAGATATAAGTGCTTCTGCATACATAGAAACACCACAAAATTAGCCATAAGGCAAGGCATATACTGCACTTCCCTCCATCCTGCTGCAATGAGCATAGTCAAGACTTAAACCATTTTTGGCTGCATTTGGAACTCACAGAGAAAGCCTTCCTTTCCACAGTCTATGATTTGCCCAAAAAACAAGAGGACAAAGGAAACTTGCCTGTCATTCCTCAAACTACTCTCCACACCACTCTAAGAGGCTTGTAGTTTTCTGCATTACTTTAGTCACCCTCATGTCCTTCACTTCCTGAAGGACTAGGGAACAAGCTACAAGGGGCTGTATTGTCCAACAGATGGGAATCTGATGGAGATGTACGAGATCTCAGTCTGTTCAGGGCATTGCCAGCAAACCCAAGCACAAGTCCCCTTACTTCAGAGTATCTTCTTCTCATAATCTTTCCCTACTTTGCCTATTTTAAAGCTTTTGAAAGCGACAGTGCCTTGGGCAATATTTCATTATGTCTCGATGGCAGGAATCGCAGCATACAGAAAAACCTGTACTAGCTGAGGAAGCAGCCCAGCTACGGTACTACAAAGCCACTATGTGCACTATCGCCTCCTCCTTTCTGTACTACACAGCTCCCAGTATCCAAGCTAGCGTGGTCTAGGCTTGCCCAAGAATCCCTATCCATTACATTGCATACTGTGGATAATTGCTTTTGGATTTCTAGACCTCATTATATTGAAAACAACAGAAGAACAGATCATATTGAAAAATCAAAGGGGTTTTCAGATAGGACAGAACAGAGCTCAGTCACACGTCCTACTACTCTTATCTACCCAGGAAACACCCAGGCAGCGTACGTGTGCTCTTCTGATTCTACCCAGCAATTCCAACTGCTGCCTCAGTTTATGACTCCAGCTCATCTGCTTTCAGGGACCCACGGCAGCCACAGGTCCTACTAGATCAAAACACAGCCCAAACACACGGGTCAGTGTCCATTAAACCAGACACTCCCCGTAGACACAGCTTCTCCAATGTGCCAGTGTTAAACACTGCAAAGATACTTAGAGACCATACATCGTGGGAGGAATTGCTTTTATTGGCATGGAAGAAAGTTTAAAAGGCAGTTTGGGTGTGTTTATTATATTTTTTTTAATTTTCTTTTCTTTATTTCAACTTCAGATTTTTAAATGCAGTCGAACACATATCTGTCTGTCTTGAAATCCTTATTCAGGAGACATACAACTCATAGAAGAACATCAGAATATACCATATATGAAATGTGATTAAAAAGCAGAACACTTGTTTTATATCCGTATTAGTTAATATCCCATGATTTTGGTTGATAGCTTATTCAGCTGAAATATCGGGACACTGTGGAGAGATGCTGATTCTGCTGAAGGCTCAAAGCACCTCCCAGTTCCTAAATGGTCCATTTCACAAAAGGCATCATCTTCCTTAACATTTTTATCCTGAAGAACATTTAAGTTCCAATCAAGATCAGAGCCACATTGTGTTAAAAACTGAGAAAAAAAAAAGTATATTTAGATATCATCTATCCCCAGTGATCTCACAATGAAGACATGCGGCATATGGCAGATGAAAAAAAAAGGGGGAGGGGGCAGGAGAGAGAAAGAGACTGACTGTTAAAAATACTTCAATGAATACTTTACTGAAAAGAAAAAAAAGAAAAAAAAAAAAAACACAACACAAAACCACTTGTCATGAGCTCAGCTCATGAAACATGTAGAGGAATATAAGCATTTTAAATGACAATGACATTGACATTTCTTTATCAGTTGTTTTGCCCTCTATTTTTTCATTTACAATAGTGGACATATGCCTTAGTTCTATTTAGTACCTTAAACTATTAATTTAAAAAAAAAAAGTTTCACACCATTATGGAAATTTGACATTTTCAATGCCCCCCCCAAAACGGTATTTCAGAATTCTCATTTTAAGAATACTTCCCAAAATACTGTAGGGTTTTTTTCAATTTCAGATAAGAAAACCATTAATTTCCTGTTGCCATGCTAGAATTTCCAAAAGAACAAAGTACAAGGTAAACCACAATATTATCACAAGCCAATGGTTCCTACTGCAACCTAGTGACCTTTTAGAGGTAACTAGGGGTTTTCCATGAGAATTTCCATGAGCTCACTTCAGGCAGAATTGCAGAGGGATGTTAACCTACCTTTCACCATTTTACTGCCAAGTCTCGTAACATCTAGTGTTTTTTTGTAAATCCCACATCCTGACGTCAATATTAGAGTAATATCAGAGCTCATTGTATTCTCTAAAACCATCTGAGCATGGACTTCAGGCTTGCAAAGAAAAACTTGGATACGCTTCCAAGGTTCAATCTAAAAGCTACAAAATCAGACCACAAATGAAACCAAGCCACTGCTTTAAGAAGAACCACAAACATCACAAGCTTTTCAACTCAAAACCCAGAAAAAAGTCAAGTGGAAAAGCACAGTTTCAGAGGTCCTGTTGCACAGGTTTGAAATGTTTACTTTTCTTTGGTGAGAGAAAGACGACTCCTAGCACAGCTCCATCTGCTCTGCCAAAGGATGTGCCAAAAGAGCGGGCCAAATGTGCCATTTCTGTAACTTCCTCCACCATCACTTGATTGTAACAGCCCCTCGGCAGGCTGTTTTTAGAGCATGGTCCGATACAGAAATACCAAGCAGCGTACAAAAGCATTTAGTGCAGGTCATGGAAGCTGCCTCCTGGTCTCCACAGCTGACCCTGTGCCAGGTGACTAAACCAGCTTCTCGAAGAGTAAGTTGATCCACATAGAATTCTTCCCTGTAATGATTCAGGCTGGAAAACTTGGCCGAGTCTTAAGACAATCCAGATCCCTTTGCATTATCCTGCAGCCTTGGTGTATGCATACCACGGAGAAGGTGGACAAGGAGCCCAATCAGTGGAAAAGCGGCAGGGAGGCTCCCTGAAGCAAGAGCAGCAGCAGCAAGCATGGCCGTGGAGAGCCTTTATGCTTATCTGAGGCACCAACAGGGATTAACACCTGGTCTGACCCGAGTTGCTTCTAGCAGGGCCCTGTCTATTAGTGCAGACAGGTCACAAGCCATCTGTGGCTAGGGACCAAAACCAGAGCCTTTGGCACCTAGTGCTTTCCTGTCGTCTGGTATCTGTGGGAGAAGGAAGCTGTCAAAATGAACATGTTGGTGGCCTCCCATAAATTACTCCATGTAAGCCATGAACCGTGTGCAGCTACCCAAGGACGTAAACGCAGAAGTTGGGCCAGGTGCACATGCCACAATGGGCAGTGAAGCTGTCGAGGTGTGGGGGCTGCCATGTAACCGCAGGCCATGGAATAGGTGAGGCAGTGAGGGCAGCTGAGGCTCCTGCCTTTTGCTCGGCTGGGGCAGGCTGGGCACCCAGGTAGCCCCCTCCTCCAATGACACCACAGGATGACCAAGGAGCCACCACCATGTCATAGAATCATAGAATGGTTAGGGTTGGAAGGGATCTTAAGGATCATCTAGTTCCAACCCCCCTGCCATGGGCAGGGAAACCCCCCACTACATCAGGTTGCCCAAAGCCTCATCCAACCTGGCCTTGAACACTTCCAGGGATGAGGCATCTACAACTTCTCTGGGCAACCTGTTCCAATGTCTCACTACCCTCTGAGTGAAGAATTTCTTCCTTATATCTAATCGAAATCTACCCTCTTTCAGTTTAAAGCCATTGCCCCTTGTCTTAGCACTACATGTCCTCGTAAAAAGTCCCTCTCCAGCTTTCCTGTAGGCCACCTTTAAGTACTGGAAAGCTGCAACAAGATCACCCCGGAGCCTTCTCTTCTCCAGGCTGAACAGCCCCAACTCTCTCAGCCTGTCTTCATAGCAGAGGTGCTCCGGGCCTCGGATCATCTTCGTGGCCCTCCTCTGGACTCGCTCCAGCAGCTCCATGTCCTTCTTGTGTTGGGGACTCCAGAGCTGAATGCAGTATTCCAGATGGGTCCTGACAGGAGACGACCCTTGGGGCACTTCTGCCTCCCACTCTTCCCCAGTGGAGTGGGTAGGACTTTATCTACATATTTCTTCTTGACTGAAACCATCTCAGATTCTTGTATGTAAAGCTGGTGATAATCACCTCTCTGCCACCTACAGCAGCTTTGGTGGCAGGCCAGCAGCCAGGTCTTGCTGGCAGAGTAACACTACCGTCCCTGACTGCCTCCACTCCAGAAAAGAAGGGTGCGCAAGAGCTCTGGTAACAGGTGTCCTCCCCACGCACCCCTGCACATCCCAAGGAGCTGCTGCCCAGAACCACTGTGCCCACAAGGAAGCACTGGCAGCTGGGCACACCCCCAGCCACTGCGGGACCCTCCACAGGTAGCAGATGTCATTCACCCACAGAGAAATTACCTCCCAGGGGGAAAAACTGAAGACACAGGTGTCAAGAGGTGTGTCTGCACGAGCAAGAGAAGTTACTCTGAATTTCTCACTCTTTCAGCCTTCCCAACGCCTGTCTGATAGGTCTTCTCAGACACGTGCAATGACCACTCGGGACCTGCGCGCCTGCGTGCCCACCCTCCCCTCGTGTTTATCTGAGTCTCACTCCGGCTCTCGTTCAGCAAGCTGTTACACTAAGCTTAAAAACAAGCGAATTATACAGTAGATAAAATGCCACGCTTCTCTTGCACTGCCAGCTCCACTGGAAAAAAAAAAGTGATGAAGTCTGCATGCATATAATCACAATAATTAGACACTTGTAACCAGCTGAACATTGCTGAAATTAAAACAGCACAGTGTGAAAAACGTAAGAGGGCAGGATCTGTGTGGTCCTATCCTGCAGAAAAGGGAGGAAATATTTTTTGGCTAATTCAGCTCCGTCTCAAAGAAAGCCCTAAAAGCGCTGGCTTTACCATCTATCACTCGCTACGGAAGAACTGTAGAGTTTTTTGAACATCAGCATTCTCGTCATGAACATTTTTTGACTTAAGGAATTTAAAGCTTGGCTGTGGGTGGCCAGGCCTACACATTCGGACAATTTAATAATGCTGTGTAGTTTGAGTTTTCTTTTTTTTAATTTGACTCTTCTGTCAGCATTAAAAATACCTCCTTTCTTAGCACACTCTTTTTCCCATTCTGTGTTGTGTAGTCACTCACTGAAAAAGCCACTTCACAAAGTCTTTAGGAGTTTAAATAAGGATGAAAAGCCTCTTAGTTGGTTAGTGTTTTTGTTTAAGACTTGTCAGAATTAATGCATCAAAAAATGCATAAATCCAGCACAGAATCAATCTTCAATGTTAGCACTTGTCACATATGTTGATACCTTTAAAACCAGCCTGCTCATCCCAGAGACACTATTGCTAACTTCAAACATCAAAGTAACCTCTAATCAAAAGATTCAATAAAGTTCAAAACTGTCAACTTGCCCTTTTCAAAAATCTCCATCTTCTATTGTATTTTAAAACTATACGTCTCTCCGAATTTCGCTTTTCCCGCAACAGCACTGATTTCACAACTTTAAGATACTGCTTACTTTCTGGAAAGACAAGATAGTAGAGAAAAATTTCTTCTGTTTAGGACGATGCAGTCACTAATTTTCTCTGGACATGTCAAAAAAGTTTTCCTGCAGTAAGAACTAGGAATAAAGTTAAGAGTATTCTCTAGTCATGCTTTTTAATACAAATCAATTGCTTTTTCACTTTTTGTTCGCATACATTATTTTTTCCATCTCACTGACATTATCAGAAGTCTTGAACCTACAACCTTCTAAATCCACAGACTACAGAAGTGATTAATTTTACACAACATATAGTGACCCACTTGTCTCTCTCCTTCTTTCACTGAGATTTTGCACGATGGGCATTTGAAATAATTATTTCCTATTGAACTCTGTAAGCAGTCAGAGAATAACCAGAAAGAGATGGGGGTGGAAATTCTATTTTAGAACTGTGTGTTTCGAGTTGTCATACACTGGGTAAACACATTACAAATTGTTATGTGAATTAAATCTTCAGGAAGCAGACTGAATAAATGCAGGATTTCTGTCATGTGAGTACTACTGGGTTTAAAAGTAATAAGATATTATCAGCATTATCACAGTTGTTCTTGCTTTACTATAATCAACTCAAGTACATAGTCAGTGTTACAAGAAACAAAAAGCTACCATGAGAATAAGACTCATGACTTTTTTTAGAATGTATCTAATCAGTGTCTTGTTTGATGAAGCAAAATGAAAATTATTACTTATGGCAGATATTATTCATTTTATCCTCTGATGATTTTTCTCCATATTCCTATAAACTTTCAGCATTGCTAAGACAGAGATAGAACTTAAAAGCTCTTCAGCTCTTATTAGATCGCTTTGCGACACGTTTGGGTGTGTGAGTGTGGTGGCTTCCTGCAAGCATTTATCATGTAAATTTCTTACAAAAAAGTGGTTTTTTTCTAAGGTCTCTAAAAAGAAACTTTTCCCAAAGTTAACATCCAAAATTTTATCTCTGAAAGTTCTTGACAGAGATCTCGTTTAGATACTGTTCTGCATTCTTTATAACAGTCATTTACTTCGTATTTTAATCACATACTTATTTCAGTGAGAGAAATTTCAAGCAAGCAGGTTATAAGACAAGATTCTCTCCTAGCATGTAGAAAAAGTACTTTTATTTACAGAGATGAGAATTCAATCTGAAATACTCAAAATACAATTGCAGACATTAACCTTTGTTAAGGATTATTCAATAATACTGCAGGTCTTCTGTTTATTGAAAAACTAGCAGTACAGAAAAGAATTCCTCAGTTCAGAAACTGGACAATACCAAAATCATACCTGACATATTTGCAAACAGAAAGGCCTTATGACTTTTCTTGTCAGAATCCACATAACACTTCATAAGGCTTGGCCACTGGAAAAGACACATGCAAGAGACATATTTGTGCAAGAGATCTTAGTCAACTCACCGAGAGTTACTGGTTTTGAATGCGAAGAGGTTAATAAAATAGCTGTTAACAGCCTTCAGCCTTGGTCGACTAAGATTTGGGTGAACATGGCCAAGTACCTCATGAACAGTTGCTCTACTGAAGGACGCAAGACCCAGTGCCACGCAGCACACGTCATGGCCAAGATAAAGCCATTAGGAGCTCCCATCACCTTTCCTGCCCTGCAGCACTTCCCCAGCAAGCTGTCATTCCCGCCACACGTATCTCCATAAGACAGTAGTAGCTCATGTCAAGGTTTCTGACAGCAGAGCACAACTTTCTTCGTGCAGTTTCTTACACAATGAGATACTAACATATCAGGAAAAAAACGGTGCAAAGTCGATGGCTACTACACATGCAGCAAACAAGAAAAATTTCATGCTACTGAAGCAGCTACGTGACACGCAGGCATTTTAGGGTGCAATACAGCTCTCTCAGATCTAATATTGCAGACATCCAGCAAACAAGATAAGGACAAGCGCCACAGATGCTGTAAGTTTGTGAACAGTTTCAGTGTCCCTGTGAAACTACTCCAGACACAGATGTCTAAAAGAAATCATTTGAGAAAAAAACATCCATCAGCATACCCCAGGCTGGACAGTTCTCCTTCCTGAGAGTTTCTTTTCCAGGCTTGCCAAAAGTCTCCCAGAGCTGTCTGAACCCTGCAGACTGTAGCGTTAACAGGCAAACTCCTCTGGAGTTCGTTTCTTTAGAAGTATCTGGTGAAATCTCAGGTTGCCCACTTTCTCCGGGTTTATGTTGTGCTACAGAAGCAGTTTCGCTGATATAAGCAGCTTTGTGCAATTCACAGCTCTGAAAACCGCCAGTATCCTCTGATGAGAAAGAAAACCTCTGGTTATATGCTGGTTTTCATCACCATCAAAAGCCCAAAGTAAAGGGAAATATGCTTCAGCAGACTTTAGGCAATATTTGATGCTTCCTACTGTCAAGCAATCCATAAAGGAACCCCACTGTAGGATCACTTGACACATCTTTCTTCCCTTTTCATTTAAAGTAATTAAACAGACAAGTCCAAATGGCTTGCGTCACTTCAGAGAACAAATGGTGTCTTTCCAGCTGCCCAGAAACAAGTTTCCTTAATGACACAATATCAATTATTAACTAAGACTCAAGATCGGTAATGTTCCGATAACTCCACGGAAAGAAAAAAAATTGACCCCAAACAGTACTCACTAAGACATCAAGAATGAACCTAAAACCATTCATATAGCACAACTAAGTGTCTAGTCAAACAGACTCTTTTCAAATAAAAAAAAAATGATAATCAAAATTCTTTCGCTCTTGACTGAGAAATCCCTTCAACACATAAGCTCATGTAAGTGAAGTATAGGTACTACTTGAATAGCTGGATTTTGGCATGTGCTAACCTCCTTTGCTGAAATGGTGCCCAGATAACTTATAAAATTTTTATACTGTATATATAAACAACTGTCTGGCATGTAATTCATTAGACACCCAACCTTCCTGTGTTTAGACCTGTTTAGACCTAAGAGATATCTGCATCTATTTAAGAAACATTAGCATACCTTTAACTTGCCGCCGATTTACAAGGTCTGCAAGTTATTTGCACCCCATGAGGTCACATACTTTTAGTCAGAGGTTTAGAGAAGAGAGAGAGGAGGGATATGTAGCACAATGTAAATCATGTAAACTTGTTCAGAAACTTCCTCTTATGTCAGTACAGAAAACAGCCAAAAACGACCTTCAAGAAATGAAGGAGGTCAACTAAAGGACATTTAACCATTGCTGGCAATAACAGACACCAGGCATGAAAACCAAAGAAACACCTTAAAGGTCCAATCCAATTTTTATTCAGCCAGCTCACCTGGTTTTCAAGCTTCCCTAAATCATTCCTCAACACTAGTGCTTGCTCAAAAAACAGAAATGGAAAGATAACCTAGGTCACATGGAAAAACGTACCAGAAGTCAGTGAAAAAAACACTTCGACCCAATGTCACCGTTCCCAGGAAAAGGCCACAACCCTTGCCAGAAATGCAATGGTTTAGACTTACGCTTTGAATGCTAAGCTTGAAAAAGTAAGACTCCTGCTTCAAAAAGGCACTTAGAGCTGCAAAACTAGTTTAAGAATTGCTGATTTCACAAATGATTTCTATTTAAATAACATTTCAATAAACTCTCAATGTACTTAGTAACGTATTTTCTGATTATTTCTAACCTGCCAGCATGATTATTTCATAAGCTCTAATAGCTTGCCATTCCATGTACAAAATTGTAATACGGGAAGACAAACAAGGTAATTTCCATCCCAGTCCTGCCTAGTCAGGGAGATTATGCACTTCTTGCTAGTCACTGTCACCTTCTTTCAGAAGAAGCTTCCTTCTTGATCATCCTCTCTTTCACTGCATGCCCAAGTGTTTCTTCCTGGTTTTACTCCTCCATGTAAGACCTCTGTAATAAAGGTCCAATCTAGAAGCCTACTGTCTCTCCACAAAAATTGTCCACAAAGTCAGGCAGTTCGCCCCAGGTCAGCTGAGTAGCAGGAAAAAAGAGACACTATCCAAACTTGAACAAATAAAGATCAACATCATTCACTCTTGGGATTCGACATGCAGCCTTACTGCAGGTACGGCCACCCTAGTAAACACAGCTGCCATCTAGATGCACTTAAAAGGGCTGATTTACTCTGAGGGATTCAGACGCAAGTTATTTCCTCTTGTTCTTACAGGAACGGGAAGTATAGGAGAAATTTACAGTGAGATGAACTTAACCAAAAGCCTGTTCCGTATGTTTCTTGCAGCGCTCTTGCCACTTGGTTGTGAAAATGAAGGATCTAAACAATATGGCATGTGTAACAGTCAAGAAAAACTTCCTTTAAGAGTCTAGGATAGCTGTACAGAAACATGCAAGAGATGTATGCTTTTCAAAATAAACAATGTACATCATAGCACTTCACAGTTGCTCTCTATTTTCCTTAGCTTTGTACTCTGTATTTCTGCATAAGCATATACATATACCACATAGGTCTTCAGGTATGCAGAAGGATTTTCTTGTTATCCCATGTCTGCACCTTTTCACCCTTCTGAAACGGAAGTCCCAGAGTAGAAGGCTCATGTTCTTGTCCAGCCTCTCCAGTGCAACACTCACAAGCCACAGCAATAAGAAACCTGCTGTCCCAACAGCCAGTCATTCCCAGTTGCTCCTCCACCTCTCCCCTGCCTCCCAGAAGCCTGCCAGGCTGAATATTCCCTAAGCTCTACTTGTTTCGCCCTGTTTTTGCAGCTTTCAAAGAAGCAGACACTGAGTGCTACTGTAAAGAATATTTAAAAAAAAAAACCACACAAAAAAACCCAACAAAACAACCAAACCAAACAGTAACAGGAAGAGGACATGGCAAAAAAAAAAAAAAAAAAAAAAAGAAAAAAAAAAAAAAAAAAAAAAAAAAAAAAAAAAAAAAAAAAGGCTTTTCTTGGTATTGAAGGTTTTTCAACTGAATTAAAACGTGTAAATCAAATCTCCACTAAAACAGTCATCAAAACCCTGTAAAACAAATACTACTATAGAAAGAGAAAAGAGCTGAAAGGAACAATTTAATTCAGAAAATAATGATATTATTGCCACCCATTCAGTAACTTAAACTTGCAAGAAATGAAAAATTTAAAAAACCTGCTGGACAGCCAATATATCTCTTCCTCCACAGAAATCACAAAATTATTAATTCATGAATTCAACTAAGCTCACAAGCCCAGTCGTGGAACACCTAATTAATTCAAAAATCAAGCATGCCACTGCTGACACATCAGCTTTAGGCAGAAGGCGAGACTGCTGGAAGGCAGTATGAGCCTGGGATCTGCTGCAGATTGACACCTATAAGCTGTGTGGCTCGGGCAACTTTGCATAGAAAACTCTATTGCAGATTAAACATGTTCAGCATAGCTACATCATAAAGGCCATATTTAAAAAGAAGAGAGAAGCAGGGGAAACATCCAGAATCATTGTGAATTCTCTTCTCTTTGATTACTGCTGGTAAATTAAATTAATTACTAAGCATTATAATAATAGAATCATTTAGTTGGAAAAGACGTTTAAGATCAGGTCCAACTGTAACCTAGCACTGCCAAGTCCACACTAAACCATGTCCCTAAGCAGCACATCTACATGTCTTTTAAATACCTCCAGGGATGGCGACTCCACCAGTTCCCTGGGCAGCCTGTTCCAATGCTTGAGGAACCCTTCCAGTGAAGAAATTTTTCCTAGTATCCCATCTAAACCACTCTTGGCACAACTGAGGCCATTTCCTCTTGTGCTATCACTTGTTACTTGGGAGAAGAGATAGACCCCCACCTTCCTACAGCCGCCTCATAGGACTTGTGCTCCAGACCCTTCACCAGCTTCATTGCCCTTCTTTGGGCACACTCCAGCACCTCATTGTCTTTCTTGTAAATAGGGGCCCAAAACTGAACACAGTATTCAAGGTGCAGCCTCACCAGTGCCGAGTACAGAAGGACGGTTATGTCTCTAGTTCTGCTGATCATGATAGAGACTGTTTGCCAAGGAAGGCTGGATGGTAGTGTGATCAACTCGCTGGGTTTAAGAGGAGCCTTGTTCTTTGCTGTAGAAGAAAAGTGACTTGCCCATTTGCAAAATATTCTTTCTTTGCAGTGAAGTCAAAAGGATTCAATAATGTTTATGAGGAACTTCCCATACAATGGAAATTAATAGAAAGGCTTATACCTTCATCCCAAAGGGCAGGAGAAAAAACCACCAGTATAGTCAACTACAAAAGGAAGAAAGGACTCCATGGCAGCCACGGAGCAAGAATGAACATTATTTCACAGCTAAGGGTCAGGAATTATCTAACACAGGTGGACCTCAACCACTGCATAAGCCTGACACTTCCCAGAAAACTTCCCTGTCAAGAAAAGCCTTGGATTGACTCAGAAAACCTAAGCAACAAAATCACTTTATTTTCTCAGCAAATGGCGCATACTCAGTTCACTTCAGGAAAAAAAACAAAACAACAGCAAAACAAACCAAAACAAAACACAAAGCCACAACCTAAACACTCCAGAGTTTAACTCAGCTTACTTGTTGACTCCCAAACATATCAATCAAAATTTTGTAGGACAATTTTCGAAGTCACTGAGTAATTGAGGAACTTGGAATAATGTATTCTTCTGTCTCTAACAAATCATTTGATCACAGTCCTCTTTTTAATTGCTGACGTCTATTTTATTTGAATTTTCAAATTAATGTGAATCCTAATTTGAATTCTAAGAAATTCTTTAATTGTAGTTTACAGAACTAATTCCTACTGCAATTAAAATTGTAAATCTTTTATGCTCACTAATGCTATACAAAGTTTGCTAATCTCATTCCGTGTCCTCTACAAGGCATAAATTCATTTAAACTCTTTGAGAAAACTTTCTATTAGAAAAAAAAATAAGGTGATATTTAAAAGACCTTCTAGTAATGACTAATAATGTAGTGATAACTATTAAAAGGTCAGTAAAACACAAAACTCCAAGCCCAAGATTATTTAAAATAGCTTGTAAATGATGAGTTACATAGCTCTCTTTCCCATATAGCTTAGAAACACTTCACTGAAATATTTAAGTTTGGCTTTTTAGGCAATGCTAAGTATCACTAGATGTATTATGTACAAACCAGAAGAGGCTGGTGCTCAAAACTAACAACTTGATGTCAGATTTGTGAATGAACTGTCAAAGAAAAGAAAAAGTAGATGATGAACACCAGTAACTGTGACTAGTAAACCTCATGATGAGGAACATTCACAGCGAACCACCAAAAGCTCATTTCTCTGCTGTTCCCAGCATTCAGCATGTACCATCAAATATTACAGGTACCAGAGAATTTGCTGGAGAGATAACAAGCAATAAGGGTTCAGGGTTTATTACATCGCACAGCTTTACAAGGTTTATTTTACACTTTCAGAAAACATGCACGGAGGAGGTATCTAAGTGAAGTTCAGCTCACTATTATGAGAATGCTTATCTGGGGTTTGTTCAGAGAGGTATTCAAAGACTTTGCTGAAGCCAGTAAAACACTTAATTGCCAGCTCAGAGGCGAGACTTTCCCCACTGAGCTGCAGAAGGGGGTTCGTTCAGATGATGCACGAGAGCTCATCTAAACAGAAAGGAGAACACATTTAAACTGGGTTAAAGGAAATCACCAGTTCCCAGGCAGCACAGCGGCAGGGCAGTCAGGAAGGGGCAAGGGACAGCAATGTCTGAGGCATTACTGCTTCAAAAGCAACCCCATTATTTTAAGAAGCATGTTCTGTTTTGTCACACAAGTCAAAGATTAATGTAAGGAACAAAACCCATTTCTGTCGTAGCTCATCACAGCACAAATTCTTCCCTGAAGTATTACAACTGCCTTGTTCCAATAGCAAGTTTTGTTTAACCTTGGTGTATGTTTTCTTCTGCTCAAAAACACCCAGACTGTAGTGCTGCATATAATTTTGCACAATACACTCTCAATGCCAAAAAAAAGAGAATTAAAAATAATCATTATTGTAAGCTTTTTGTTCCATTGCTTTATTCCAGCTTCAAAACAGGAGATTAAAGTTTCAGTGAGCAATACTACCAGTCACGAAACCCACCAAAGCCCTGGATCCCTTGACACTGTCCCTGCTCCTGTAGTATACAGCCTTCTTCCGTGCTTTGGATCAAATCTTCAAACTCTTTTACTGAACAGGCATCCAAAGAGTGAGTCTCAAGATTTAATCCAGAAGAGGTTATGTTCTCAAAAAGGAGGGGAAAGGGTGACAGATTTCCAACCCCTCCAGAGAGACAGCAGTGCTTGAAGCAGGAGGTGCTTTGTAAAACTCTTTACTAGCCCTATTCCTGGACACCACTTGGCTGCCTTGGCCTTAAAGTAACTTGCACACACTTTCAATGTTTGGCATTCATGGTATTTGTTTTCTTTATAGATACCTCTGTGTTTTGCAGAGTTAAGGAAAATATTTATGCGCGTAACTCTTTCCTCTCTAGGAAATACTCTAGGTTAGCCAAACAGTTAATGGGATGTTGTGGCTACCAGTATAGTACTAGTCATGTCAGAAAATATGATGTAACTGCTTAGTTATGCTTTCCAGACACTAAGTACAGTATACCAGCATCTAAAAAACAACTTGAAACCATCCATGTACAACATTATTATATAGCTATCTTGTTGAATGGGGGGAAAAAAGATTAAAATCACCGTATTTTACCAAAATACCTCACAACCATTTGAAACATGTTCATAAAAGTCATTTCTCTTCTCTACAGATTTAAAAGTCTCCAATATTGTAGTTTCTCAAACCAGTTCCCAGACCTATGAACAGTTTTCTAAGCTCTCCACCCCAATCAGTTACAAAGCACACAGGCGGGGTGCTAAGCACCTTGATTTTCAAAGAATGACCTCATCATTACCCTGTCCCACAGTATAGTGGCATTGGTGTTCTGCAAAAAAACACAATGCTGTGTACATTTACCCAGTGCTTTACAAACTGATTAACTACTTACGGACCAAATCCTAGAAGACATTTAAGCTCAGGCTTTATTTTACATATAGCACATACACATAAACACCACAAGCATACGTAGTTCCACTGAGCTCAATATATTATTAGTCCAGGCAGTCATGAACACACATGTTTGGGATTCAAATATGTAAAACTGTGCTTTTCCACGGACATGTGATCTCCTCTGAAAACACAGCACTTCTCACAGCAGCTCACCACCAGAGTGAAGGATGGGAAGGGAGCACTGCTGCTCCAGCAAAAACTACCAACCAACATAAGAAGTCAGGACAACCATGAACAGCCAGAATCAGAAACTCTGTATGTATTTGGAGCGAGCACCCAAACTAATTTTGTTCAAATGAAATGTGTTTGCTGTTGTTCATCTCTACCCCTCTCCCTGCAAGGCTGAATAAGCCAGCCCTGCCGTAGGACACAACTAACTTTCCATTCTCTTTCAAGAGCTCTGACAATTTAAGGATGCTGTAAATAATTATGCCATAGATAGTTATTGCCCATAAGCAATCAGCGTTTCCTATTGCTTTTGAGTCGACAGCGTTTCTGCTGAAGTCTTCTAAGCATTTATTACAATCCAGCCTCTCGGCTGAATAAATAAGAGTTGATTATGTTAATAATGAGAAAGCGCTGTCCTCCTTGAGAAGCCTTTCCCTGAAGAGTTCCTGCAAGGTTATGAGGTGAGCTTCGGCTGAGCACAGGAGTCAGCAGCCCGCAGGAAGGTGGGTGCAGTGGGCGGCGGGGAGCAGCCCAGCCCCAGCACAAAGAGGCCGGCACCATCATGGTGGCACCCCAGACCTCAATGGCAGAGGCTGTCTGAGCCCCCTCCTCAGCACGGGCATAGTGTTGTAGAGCAGACTCTCCATTAACACCCAGCTTGCCACGCTGACAGAGGCAACACTGGCTGTCAACACCCAAGAGTGCTGTCCTCTGTTAAGCCACACTTGTCAGATCCACCCAACCAGGAGAGCCTTCCGTCAGCCCGTTTCAGACACTGGTTGCTACTATGCATACTTTCTTTCCTCTGATAACTACAAGGACCACTCTCTTCCTGCAACAACAGTCAGTGCTGACAAGCAGTTACGATGCTGGTTTCTGTGCCTGCAATACTTGCCAGTAAATATTCTGCCAAAGGAAAACATCCCACCAAACAAGACAAACAATCAGGTAAAGTACTGCTTATTTTATGGATCCAGGTCAGGAGTCCCCAGGTACCAGAGATTAAGACATCAGTTCAAAACGTGGAACTGTCTCAGACTTCCTCCCTTGTAACTCCAAACAAGTCACATAAGTCTGTGCCATAAGTCTCATCTCTGGGACAGACAATCATCCTTCCTCACCTCACAATGTTTTATCCTGTCCTGAGGCACAACTCATGTCTTCCAGTTCCATCGTCTGCCATCAGCCAGGCCTTGATGTCTGAATTCTCCCCTGCCAGCATGTTTCTGGGCAAGTCATTCAACCTTCCAGTCTTTGCTTAACTCCCAACAATACATTGCACTGACTGATTTGATCACTGCACGGGTGAGATGCCCCCACAAAACAGGGCAGGGAAATCATCTACCATGCAAAGCTAAGGAGGAGTAGGTCACACTACTTCAGATAATGCCACTAAATCACAGCTTCAGAGTTGAAACTATGAAGTTCATGAACACATGACTCCCACTTTACAAATCTATTGTCCAATGACTTCAGCATCTAGGAACTAGAGTGCTATCACTTTAGTCCTGATGCATTAATGTTTTGTAAAAATGGTCCTGTTACTGATAAAATGAAGTAAAAATTAACTGCTTAGTGTGAGTCACATTTTAAATGTGAAGCCAGAGATCATTATAAAACAAATACAAGTTTCTTTTCACTCACTATTTTTACATACATTCCAACAGAAACATTTAACAGTGTGGCACCTGTGAAGATACAAAGTGAAAAGCCATACAAATGTGCATTCTTTTCTAAGAGGAAAGTAGTATCTACTGATGAACAGGAGTTGCAAACAAGTAAGTAGTGATTTTCACTATAAAGTTAAGAATGGGAAAATCCCTCCTTGAAATAGGCTTTTTCCAAGAGCACTATGAACATCCATATTCCAAAGTGATGGAAAACGGGGAGTTAACCGCCAAACAAAGAGTATATTCACTTGGCCTAACAAGCAAAGGAGTGAAATGTAGAAAATCAGGAGCCAATCCACCAATAAGAAAACAAAGCATAAACAGAGACTTGCTTTCAGATCAGTTACCTGACAGTGAATACATTATTACTGCCCACCTTACCAATACGTTTTGCCTCCTTGTTAGGGCAAAATTCCTCATCTTAACAAATATGTTTTGATTTTCATCATTATGAAATTGTCGTAATTACTTATTTCTTTGCTGCAAACTTACAGTTACAGAATTCACATTCCTCTAGAAAAAAGACACCAGCTAGGAAAGCAACAGGTCAGTTTTAAACAATAGAAGATTAAAAAAAAAAACCAACCCAAAACAAACAACAAAAAAAAACCAGCACCAAAAAAAGTAGGAAGGTTCGTGTTCCTTCATGATCTGAACACCCTGTTCTGGTCACCCACTTACTCACCGGCATGCATCACTTCCTGGTCAATCACCGGCCACAGCAGCATGGGCAGTGTTTCTGCATCCGGCTGCTGGGAGAGGCGGAACAAAACAGGAGCAGATACAGTAAGAGGAAGAAAAATCCCTTGAACCCTCTTACATGTTTGCATATCTGTAACCATAAAGTACCTGATGCCAGCTGGTCTCTGGGACCCAAACTCACAGCTACTAACACAGCCCACAAAACTTTTGAACAAACATTTTCATCCAGAAGTTTCCTGGCACCAACATAACGCAAAAATACTCCCACACGCCACCAAATACCAAGGCAGTAACCCTAAAAAAATGCAAGGGACAGTCTTATAAGAGAAAGTCACATGAACACTCCCATTTCGTGGGATGGCAGCCACGCGCAAGCCTCTGGTATTCAGCATCAGCGTTTGCCTTGAAATCAAGTGAAAACCGACCCAATTCTCCACAGTATAGCTTTAGCCTTGTAACTATCATGAGGAAGAAAAACTGCCCTTGTAACATGACCACTTTTTTGCAAACCTGTGGTAAACAAAGCCTTAAAATCTGTTATTATTTCACTGCAGTAAACCGAGAAAGTGTGCTATGAAAAGCAAGAGATACAGAACTGAAGGTTTGCCAGGAGCTGGCTGGTTAAACAGATATTCAGACGAATTAGAAAAGGTAACTTGGGAACCAGTGGCAACTGCATCATATTCCTTTTGAAGAGCATTATCCAACCTCTCTCCGTCACATAAATATATATCTCAATGGTAAGAAAATTTAAACAATCACCATGTTTCTTCTCCCTGTGCAGATAAAACAGCTGTGGGCAGAAGTGCACACGGTGCTCTCCTGCAAACCTGTTTTGCCAGTTTCTATACATGCCACACCTGGGCCCCTTCCCAACACACTGCTGTCCCTCCCTGGGACCAAATGAGAGGATTTCTGAGCATCTGCCAACACCCTGTCCTTTTGGATAACTGCAATCATCCTTCCTATTTTCAGCTGTGGCCTACCAGGCAGTAACCCATTGCTATCTCCCAGCCATCCCAGAGAACCTGCTCCACCTTTTAAAAGCATTTTTGTTGTTGTTGTATTTCCCTTTTATTATGTTTTTTCCCCCCATCTTTATTAAGTTTTCTATCTAGAAGCACACACTGTTTCAAGACCTACCTATAACTACTTGAATGCGGAATAAAAAGTAACTAGAAGCATCACCCTCAACAAGCTGCAAACCCTTCCATTCTAGACAGCCTTTATCAGATGTAGGTGACAGCTACCACACCTGAAGAAAAACAAGCATCTCAGCAGTGAAACAAGGTAATATTTCTCCACCACATCCACAGAAGCAACTGGGCGTGATGCTTTCCTGGGCAAAGTCTGAGAGAGGAGAGGAACCTCGCAGCACATTCATGAGTAACCTACAACATCGGCAAACTTCAGATTTTGGGATACACAACACCTCATCATTATACTGCTTGATGGGTCATGGTTAGGTCAGTCTCCATAGCTTACACAGGGCAGGGAGCATCACCAGTTTTCTACAGCCAGAGAAAATCTTCTCTGCTGATTTCATCAGCCTTAAAATAATAACTAATCTTTCATGTGATATAGTTTGAGGGCCAGAGATGCAGGACATGCTTAGCAGGTAAGGATAAAAACACATTAATGAGACATAAGCACAAGTTCCAGGGGAAAAAAAATAGTGTCTCTTTGGAGTGCTTTAACAGCTTAATCTCATTCCCCTAGAAAACACCATACTATGAATACTAAACAAGGGTCTATCTAGCTATTAATTTTTTCATTGACAAATCCACTGAGCCAGTCAATGGCAATTTACTTTTTTTTTAATTGCTAAAAAATAATAATAACAAAAAAAAAAAACCACAACAAAAGAAAGGAGGAGAGAAAATAACCAATATTTAGTATGCTGGGAAGATATTTCACTATACTTTATAGCCTTTGGGGCTAGTAATTCAATTCTCAATATGATAAACATGAAAAGGGGACATTGGATTAGCCTATTTCTCTTCAATTCTGAAATTCCACACTTCTGCCACTGGTGGTTAATGAACAGCCTTCTCCCACTCCTGTGGTGGCATTCCTCTCTGATGTGGGTCATCCAGCAATATACTGACAACTGTGAGTGCAATGAGTGCCAGAACCAAACACATATGACTGCTCTCAACATTTGCTATGGAGGACCTATACTGTAGCACAACCTTAGAAGAATAAATACCTTCTGGAAGCAACACGGAGTAATATGCAGAAGGACACACTTCTAGAAGGACTTGATGGGCAGGTTAACATTGATCCACCGAGCAGTTTCAGAGATGGAGAACTGCACTTACCAATACAGCCCATTTAAATTACACTGATAGCTTTTTATTCTAACAGTTATAAATGGAGTCTTCATTATATATGCAGACATACTACTGCCGTGTCTGGATTCCTGCCAAATCTGAAGCAATAAAACTGATGAATTGTCAAGGTAAAACATTCCATGGAAAGTTTAAAGCCCTGATAGTTGACACTGTAAGAAATTTTTTTTTACATCTATTTCTCATACTTACTGTATACTGAAATTCTAAACTTGTGTAGTGGTAGAGTAGTGCTCCCTTTTCTTATTCCCTCCCAAAAAACTTCACCCCTTCCAATCATGTTCTTCAGGTTCATGGCAGCAGAGGATATTCATATTGCTCAGGTGTAGCTGGATAACTAAATATCTGAACTCAGAGGTAAACTGTACTCAAAAGAAAGATACAGAAGTTTCCACAAAGAGGTTCAGAAGAAGAGCTTAATCTGGATTGTTCCAATCACTGTCTGGAGAAGCCCCCTTACCCATACCATGATAACAGAGGGAGCCTCACCAGACCAAATTTGAGTGGCTCCATTTACCTCTCCTGCTTGAGCCTTCTATCACCAACACATGAACCATCTTTCCTGGTTTTTGATTATCACAATCATACGAATATTTTCAGAAAGATGTACAAGATTTCTAAAATATCTCAGAAGTTAAACAAACAACAAACAAGTAACTGGTAATAAAAAGTGTTGGTTTGCAAGACTTGATTCCACTGTATTGGCTACAAAATCATCACTACAAACATCCTTTTGTGATACTTCCCTACAATACTCCATACTAAAAATAATCCAGAAAACGCTGGTTCCCCCCCCCCACCTCTAAAAACCCAAACTTTCTCTTTTTTGATCCTCATGAAGAATACAAATTAATTGAATTTCGTCTCTAATTTTCCTGTTGTTACCAGCTGCCAAGCAGGTTTTCCAAAGGCATTCAGAGGCTTATAATTGCAGCCATGATACAAGCTGGATTTTCAAAAGGTCTAGACAAGTTAAGGTCCAGAACGTCCTTTACTTCAGAAGTCTGAAAATTCTACCCTTGCATTCAAAAATAATTAAAGCAGCAAGAAACATGTGGAATTGCAATCAACGTCCTATCCACACATGTTGCCACACCTAGTTAATATCACTGCTTAGTTAGTAGCCCTTTGTTTTCTACAGGAAACACTTCTACAGAAAAGAAAGTGATCCTCTTTGTTTGCTCCACTAGGGTATACAGTAAATCCAATATATCTATCTCTTGAAAATAATATGTCAATAAATTACAAAAGTAGGATTTAACCAGTACTCACACTCAGAAAGGTAAGGTGACAAGCAAGAAAACACTTTAAGGTCTTCCTGTAGGGTCAATATTGACAAATTAATGGAAGGTGAGGCTTTTAAACGAAATGTCTATTATTCATTCCTAACTGTCTTTTTGAGGACACAGATGCATTCTCTTCCTGACAGTTTTCTTCCTCTGAGATATTCCAGATTTTAAAACAAAATGGGAGATGGTACTATGATTCTAACTCAGGTTTTAAAAAACAGCACCTTTGTATTCAACTTCGAAAGATGAAATTTTTCATCACAGAAACCTACAGGATGTGGCCACTAATTTTAGCGGGACTGTATAGCACCATGCACTAGAACACACATGAGAGCTACTAGCACTCCATATACGCTATTTTTATTAATTTACTTTTTTTTTTTTTAAACTTAGCATTGTCCAACAGACTCAATCCTTGTTCTCAGTTCCACTCCTGCACCAGTAAGTCCCAGCTTGCTTAGGCTGTGTTAGACCTAGCTGCAACAGAGCCGCTGGACACTCACTGCTTCTGGTGGAATTTTTAGCAACCCCCACCATTGTCGTCCCAGTTTGCCACAGTGAACGACACTTCTGTTTCCCACATGCCTGCCAGGTTGGCCTCTTTGCCCCCATATTGATTTGCAGTCCTGGTGTGTGACGGCACAAGCAGGCTTAGTTAAGCTCGCTCCAGTTCTGCCCGTGTGCTGTGACTCACCTGCTATCTCTTCCCCCAGGGACTCTGCCCTGGGCTGCAGCACACCCCACGCCGCTCCAGAGCTCCCCTTCGGAGACAGTCACTGCAGAGCAGACAGAAGCCATGCAGGAGGACTTGAGGACAGAAGCAGTTTCCCAATTTCATTTCCACCTTCCATGTCATTCATGGAATCAAAGAGGTTAAAATAAAGCCACTGTCTCTCACCCTGCCATGACCATGCACTTATCCAACACCTGTCCTGTTAGGACTACACTAACATCTAACAGGAGCACAACACTGGATTGGAAATCTTTGTACCTGACATACCTGACAGAGAGGCAAGTACACTGCAGTCACACTGAAGGGACATAACTCAGAGCTCATTCCTATGGAGTTAATTAGCTCAGGTATGTTTACACTTCATACTCGGGAGGATGAAAAAAGTTCATCATTAGTTCAGTTTGGAACTGGCTACAGTTTCTACTAAACTGCGTCAAGCACCACTTGCAGCCGGTATCTGTTCGAAATGATAACATGACGGACAACAATACTGAGAAAGGAGAAAAACGCTTTTTCCTCTCAGTAACAATGGCATCTGAAGATCAAATCACCCTATGCAGCTTGAAGAGAGGGAATATACAGGCCATTGCAAACCTACCCTTGGGAAGTCATTCTCCAAAAGAAAGGGAGGCAAACAAACAACAGCTTCTCCATTGGACTGCAGTCCTGTTAGGGCAGAGGCCAGGCAGAAGCAGCCAAGAATCCTTCATGCAAACTGCTGCGTGCTCTTTTCTCTGCAAGAGTTAGAGGGCTCAGAAAGTTTTGTAGGATTTGGGGGTTTTCGATACCTGCTGATTTTAACCCAATCCTCTGGAAAAAGTGAGATGAAGTACTGGAACATCATTTGCTGAGATACCATGTTTGATACATACATAAAATTGCTGAGAAAGAAAGAGACAGCTGTGACCTGGGTGTAAAGAAAAAATGTCTTACCAGCCTATTAACACAGTGATAAATCTTTCTGTGACCAGGGCACAGACACAAGAAAACTTTTGCAAGCTGCTTACTAGTACTTCCACGGGAACAGACATCTATTTGAAGCACTCAGAAGAGACGATCAACAGCCATATAAACAGCCTACGTATGCGGCACCCTTGCAGATCACATCTGTCCATGGAGAGAAGCATTTTTGCACAGGTGCCTCTCATACCTGGTAAGCAGAACCCTAGACACCACGGTCTATCTCTTTCCTGTCACCCTAAGCACCCTGGTACTGTGCACGTTCGCAACAGCCTGGCTCACTTAGCTTAGCAGAGGTGTTCAGTCCCCTGTTCAGTCAGCCGGTGGCTTGCTGATCATCTGAAGAACAACCACAGCTGCCCCATTCGCCAGTGGACTGTGACATTCACAGTTACAGTCACATCTGCCAACCACCTGGGACAACAACGAAGCTCAAGGCCCATTTTTTGGTGCTGATGAAACATAAGCCAGAAATGTCACATACAAGAAGGAATGCTCTAGATTCCAGACATTTTGAGTTTTTCAAGAGTAGGTTAAATTTTAATAGTTAGTCATTAAACCTTTTTTATATCTCAAACTAAACATATCACCACAAACACTCCACATTTCATTATTCCTACTCAAACAGCACCTACAAACCCTTTTAGAACTGAGAGTCGACTGGCCTGCTTGAATACAAACATCGTCACCCAAAGCTTACAGTGTTTAACATCAGACACTACAGTGCAACAAACAGCAGAAGGAAAGGAGGGAGAGAAGACAGAAATAAACCCACATGTTTACAGAGAGTAACTGCATGAAGACCCTAGAAAAATAATTAAGAGTTCTTGGGGGAAGGGAGAAAGACTAGAAGCCCATGAAATAAGGCGTTCAGTGGCTGTATCATATTTACAATGGATTATTACCCTTCCCAGGATATTGCATTTAAGTAAACATTCTGTGAATACTTTATTATATTAACCGTGGGATCCTATTTTGTAGACTCACAGCTGGACTTTGAAAAACTGCCGAGATAATATCAAATCAGAGTGAAGCAAATCACCAGTTCAGAGGCTGCGTTTTGAGAGGCCTGCCACCAGCACTGTCACAAGAAACTCCTGCGGGAGGAGAGGAAGACAAACTTATGTTATTCCCTGAACCAACTTCACGGTTCCTGCGACACTGTCTTCTCAAGACTGTTTCTATCTAGTTAAATCGGGTTTTGGTGATGGATTAGACAACACTTTATTCTGTTCTGTTTGATTTAAGAGCATTTGCCTCAGCTCCTAAATAATTTGGTTTCATTTAAAGTAATGCTGATCTTTAGGTCTTTGGGAAAAATTTCTTCTCAGAAACAAAGGGAAAACTTCTGGTATCATAGCTAGAGCAAAGGCATTTGGAGACACCTCATGAGAGGTGCTTGTCTCAAAGGGCAAGGCACATCTCCCTCCTCTAGCACCTGGTGGGACACCAGCCACGCCTGGACCACAGAGGAGGCACCCACCCTGGCCAAAGCACTCTCTGCATTTCCCACATATACCAGGGTAGGATAGTATCAAAGGTCTCCATCAAGATCATTCATGAAGGTCAGCCTACTCAGCTGCAACCCAAGCAAACTGTTCTTCATCAAACCCATGGTTGTTTAGAGTTGCTCTACAATATCGCTGAACATACTTCCCAACAGCTTCTTCTCCTCGCAACCTGTATGTGACACATCATTAGTTTTATTTGGGACACTGTTTGTACAACAGTACTCTAGTACTATACTACACTTCTGAACGCATTTAACTTCTGTGTGGCCAACATGTGCCAGTCCTGTTTGCCTATAAGCAATGGAGAGAGGAAAACAGTGCTGGACACACTTGAAAGAGCTCAAGGAGGTAAAAAGGGTGTCTAGCAGACTCCACAAAACATCTACTAAATGCATTGACACTGCCCACATAGGATGTCCTCACACACTATTACAGGCTTCAGCAGAAGACCAGAAGCCACAATCATAGCATGCCACAGCAAGACAAATGGAGAGAACAACAGCACAATCAAGTACACGCATTTGTGGAAATCCATCACAGTAAAGACACCCTGCATACGAGTAGGATATACCATTTGGGCAAAAGGATGGTCAGTTCGTGAGGCAGCACGGAGCCACTCTTCCATTTCACAAACGTGAAAGCAAAGCACAGCAAAGTAAGGTGAAAAATCGTTTTGTTTAACTTGAGCCATCTAAAAGACAGGCACTTAGCCTAAGCTGAAGTCTAGGTGCTCCCTTTGGTCTCCCTCTACTCAGAGGGTGATTCACCTCATCTGTTTCAGAGTTATCCTCCAATATCTTAACTAGCTCAAATAACAAAGCCTTTGCTTTTAGCCAGCTAAACATGCAGCAGGTTCTATCTTGCCCAGATGACTAGCAAAGAATTGAGCTGTGGTCTCTTAAGTAAGACGGAGACATAAGGTTAAAACACCATCACAAGAACCTGGGTGAAGAGCACGCTCCGTACTCAGCAGCCACATCTCGGCAGCACACGTGGAAAGCTGACCGCTGCACAAGAGCATGTAGGTTACCCAGACTTCTCACAGAGTAAGAGCAGGCACACACCAGCTGTAGCAAATATGCTAGACATCTGAACTCCAGAAATTCAAGTAATTGTTTGTGTAACCCACAGCTGACATTTTTAACCTGTCTAATTACATCTGCTTCGATATTCCAGACACTTCTAAAGGTAAAAGATTTTTAAAGTGAGACACCCAGGAGACAGCTGTTCAAGACCTTTATGCAAAAGGAAGAAGAAAAACCCAGGTCCATCTTTAAAATCTCATTTACAATCAGAATTTTAGCCAACAGCAAACCGTCACTGGAACTGCTGATGTGATGCAATTACCCAGGCAACAGCCCTCCTCCCTTTCCATCCCAAATAAAATTTACATCAGACCAAACCACTCCTGCTTACAGCTAACCTAATCAGTGTAGAAATCCGAGTTTAGCATCAGCATAAACCTTAGCACAGCTACTCTTATGGCTAACCACTGATGTCTAGGAATTGCTCCTAGGAACTCCACGCAGCCGTGGATGAGCTCTGGATTTATGTATTTGTATCCTTACAAACACTCCTTGAAAGTATACGCTTCCCAAGTTGCTAGTTTCACTCATTTTAACCACAATAATCTCGACTACTATTGTTACACATGCTCTGCAGAATTTTGCCACGCTGCAATTATCCTTTTGCGGGGTAGTGGGGGGAACCACCAAAAGCCACAATTCAATTCCCAGCCTTCCCAGGCTGCTTCCACATCCCTTTGCCAAGGTCTGATCCTGACGGGCAGTGCAGGACTCCCGCTGCATGGGAAGTCCATTTCCATTCTCTTCAGCAGGCAACGCAGGCACACAGGTCTTGTTAGGAAGGAAGTAACACTGAGCAGTCGTTTTACTCTGCAGCCTCTGATCTCCTAGTTTAAAAGCCTCCCAATTCCTTACCACCTCATTTTTAATTGCAAATTGCACAACGATTTATTTGTGCATTCTTCATACACATAGAAAAGCCACTGCCAAAACAAGTACTCCTAAAAAAAGCAGCTGGGTTAACCGAGGCAGACTGCAAGATCTTTGAGCAATGAGGCTCATTAAGCACTTAACACTAGCGCAGTGTAAGCCGTTCATTCAAATCTCAGCACAGATTTCCATTACTGACTGAAATAAAAGATCCAAGAGACAGGGAAGGGGAGGGAGGAAATGCATTTGAACGTTTCCATCTGCTTTTTCCTTCTCGGTACTCTGAAGCCCGCTAGCTACAGCTCGCAAGAGCTATTCCACTGTGCTTTGATTTGATACTTGTTAGCGTAGGCAGAAGCCAGGTGAAACTGCCCTGCAGCAGCCTGAGTCCGCTCAGCTTCCCCGCTGCCCATCACTCTGCTCATCGCAGCAGCTCACTCGGGAAAACACCGCGGGCCACAGTGATGGGCAGTTGCTCTCTAGCCGGAAAGCCTTTTCTCCTGCTCTCCTTCAGCCTCCAACAACACATGAAAACCCACCACAAAGAGCTTGGTGTCTCACCTCTGGCTAGCATAACAAATGACAAAGGAAAGTCCAGGGTAGGGAGAGGGTTCAAAGTTATTGCTGTGGGTTTATTCCTTCAAAACATCCATAGGTTGCTGCTGATGCGCACTCTCTTTCGTTAGGAGCAGAAGGGGATTACAAAGAAATTGGCACTTTTTTTTAAACACAGGTAAGAGAAAAGCCACAAAAGCCAAGTATGACTTTGTCATTAAGTCATTCCCTCACAGTCATACAGTTATCCACATTACCATCAATTCCATAAGCATCTTTCCCTTGCTTAAAGCATCCTGTGAATTATAAACCTCTGTGCCATACCTTGCTTGAAGGGATGAAGCATTTGGAAAATGAAAAGCAGAAAGGGAACAGTTCTTCACAGAAAGGAACATAACTGTTGTATCAGGTTTTCAAGGGATCAATGGACTTCTTTTCAGAGGGAAAACAAACCAAGTGAAGTGGCTTCTTCACTGAAAACATAGAACTGTCACAGTCCCAGGGAATTTGATGTAATCACTCACGTAGCACAGCAGAAAAATTCTGACAGCACATGACTTCCCAAAGTCAGTAGCAAAGAACTTTCAAATACATTTGTAAACACTAATGACCTTTTAAATGGAAACTATTTAACTTCTAGAGAATTATAATACATACTTTTCTGTATGAGGGAAGAGTTTCCAGACCAAATCAAACTTTGATCCTGTCCAGCATTAAAAAAGTCCTAACTAAACAATATTTTCTAACAAGATTATAAAGATTCAAGGTCAGTCAGTTTATTCAGTACACACAGAGGCAACCGAAAAGCGCAAAGAAATTAAACACTTGAAGAACACGCAACATGGCCCTCCTCCATTCTAATCCAACAGCAAAGGCCATCCTGGCCATGTAAATACCATCTTTCCTTTCTGCTGAATTACACAAATCAAGCTGGTAGTTGCTATCCTAGACCTCCTGCATTTCAGGAATCAATCCCAAAACCAAACTGGGCCTAAGTAGTTAGAAAATGCCCAGTTTCTCCAGCAATTTTAGTAGCCCTTACTCACTACCTAACTATGAAAGAGCAATAGCTTTTCTTTAAAAGCTGCAGCATTGCTTTCAAGTTCGTTTCTTGGCAAAGATATCCCTTTCCCAGTCTGATCAGTCAAAACTAGACAAATACTCAGGGATGGTTCCCAAATCCTAACATACCTTCCTAAAGTCTGCCTCAAATCTGTAGATCTTTCCAACTCAGTCAAATCAGATGCTAATGTCACCAGCCACTATCTTCAAGACTTTTACTTGAATGATCTGACCCAGCCCCCACCAGACTCACATTTTTCCTAAGAAGCATCCTTTCACATTAATTTAACAACAACAGCTGCACTTGCATATTGTCAAGGTCATTTGAAAAATTAGCAGACCTGTAATACTATAAATATTTTTCCTTGTCCTTGCATACTCTGTATTTATTAAAATCTGTTAAATGCCTGTGTTGCTTCACAATATGTTTTTTCTCTACTTACTAACAATAAATCTGCCTGCATGGAGTTTCACTTCAGTGAAAAGCTTTACATCTCAGTTACAGGTGATATTCCCTAGAGTCAGAGACTCTGAGACAATTCCCTTCAGGCTGATTTTCCCTTTAATAACAAATATATTGCAATATACTTGGTTTACTATAATGTGCAAGCAAATTATAAAGATCTCATTAAAAATATCAGCATTTTGAAAAGAGAGGAATAGCCTACATTAGTGTAGGAGATAATTTTTTTAACTATAGATTGCTATTTATTTGTCCGAGTCAGTGGTTACGTCTGCCTCGAACTTCCCAGGATATCACAGCTCATCATACTGTTCAAGGACACTAAGTCACCTGGCAAAGACACCGCTTGTCCAGGAGAGCTTATCACTGGGGAAGCACAAGCTGGGAAACACCAAAACTATGCTGCAATCACTTACACAATCAGCTCAGGAATGATATTGGAATAAAAATATTTTTTTTTTAAAGAGTTGGTTTGTCAAGCCCAACTCGAACTGCATTTTTGCTTGATGTGTGTTTTCCCAGCTGCAAACTGGAGCCTTTCCAAAGAGTCTGCCTTCTTATGAAAACAGACAGCTGCTGAAAGCTCCCAATATCATTTATGACTCCAGGATTCAAGATCTTATCCTCCTATCATTAAACCATCCCCCTCACTCCATGCAAATAGTCACCTTTTGAAGCTGGTAGGGAAAAAAAAAAAAAAAAAATTACATTTATTTGATTAATCTCGTTTTGGGGATGTGAGGGAAGACCCAGGGTACACGCTCAGCACGAATGGGTGTAAGATGATTTATGTGATGGCCACAGTAAATTGACAACCCCACTTTATTATTGGGTGCTGCTGGCTAGAGGGTTTTATACATCTGTACCTAAGTATTCAATGCTATTAAATAATCATAATTATAATTCACTCAGTTATCAATATACTGCTCAGAGCTTATGTTCAGGAATTTTCATTACCATTAAATCCAAAGAAATGAGTGTGACAGCAGACAAGATTGCCAATATGACCCGAGGTAACAGATTTTCCTTCTGGCTTTCTGTCACTAGAAACTGCTGTTATAAATGCTTGTGTGACAGGTTCCAACTTTCTAACACTTCACCCGTAAACACCACAGCTGAAATGCAGTGCAATTCAGAACTAATGCCATCCTTGTATGCTCTGCAATAACATTATGTGGTCAGACATCAGAAGCATCAACAACAAAAAAGTTTTATTTTCCAGTTTAGATTTGTTCACCACCATTCAAAAACCAACAAAAAGCAGAAAGAACAGAAGACAAGCAGTAGAACCCTCAGTAAAGCCCTGTTTTGTGAGAGCAAGGCTAAGCCAACAACCACACACCGTTCTCGGCAAGCACCGACAGCCGTAGGCCAGCGTTCTCGCATGTGAGCACTCGCTCCTTCCACAAACGTCTGAGAAAGTTTACCCAAAAAGCACCCACAGAAACGATAGTGGGGCTTCAACCCTACGAGTCCTCACAGGAGACAAACATTAATATTCACACCAGAAATGCTTCCAGCATCCACAAGTTCGGGTGTGGAATAACGTTCAAACAAACATCCAACAAGCCAGACTCAAGCTACAGTGGGCTCTGCACATCTGTCAGATTTCCAAGGAAGCGGTGTTAAACCCACCTAGGAAACAAACACCATGGCATTTTTTTAAACACATAACCAGACAGAGGAGGAAAGGATACAAATTTATCCAATTATTTATTACTTGCAGACGACACATGTGGTTCTAATTAGCACTCCCACAACTTCCATGGACTTTATGGCACTAAAACAAAAGGGAAAGTTTGATCCTTGGAATGGAGCATTTCCGTAGATTCAGGGTTACTGAAAAGGAAGAGCTTGCACCTGATAATCGCACTTGTGGCACTGAAACAGCATTCCTTAGTAGAAAGAGATAGCGGCACATTTGGGGCTAAACCAGTACTGACTACACCTCTACCAAGGGTCAGAGTCCTCACCGGCACGCTTATCCTGGAATCCAGCATCTCTCCTTTGAAGAGATACTATGACCCTGAGAAATTATCGCACCATTTCAACACTGGATGGAGGACCAAGGAAGAGCCTACGAGTCAGAAGACACTGGTTTCTGGTGCCCAGCTTGGTTTACAGCATTTTGAGACTTGCACGCCACTTGCTCACAGTCTACTCTACAGCTATTTCAACAGCTACAGGGCTTGGGTGAGATGTGCAGCTGCCCCTTGGCCAGGTAAGAGTGAAGCTATGGAACAGCTAAGATGATCACAGTTGACACCAGATAAAACCCAAGAGTTTGAGGTACGGGAAGGCTCAATTCCTTGGAATTCTTTACAAATAATGGCCATAAAAACACATAGCATATAGACCAATCAAGTTCCCCAAAGCCACTTGAGCTCCATCACTTTCTTTTCAGCTTCTGTTTGCCCAACTAGAGAAACACTACTTGACTGCTACTCTGAGAAAAAAAAAAAAACAAAACACCTTTCCTTCCAGGCCTTCTGCTGCATGCAGGAGGGCAAGGTTCACAGCTGTGGTCTGTCAGCACAGAGAGCAAGAGGGAGGCTCACTCAACAGTCTGAGTAAGTCCTCTGGCCTTGATCTCCCTTTCCCTGGCCTCTCTTTGAAATATTCTTCAGACAGCCTCCCATCCACTGCTTTCTTCTTTTCTAGGGGAAGAGTCAGCTCTTCCACCATTAGCCATCTTGAGAGCCAAACTGCTGTCCCAGGTCACTGTCGGTGTTACACCCAACTGCATGTGAAGCCCTGAGGCTACCTCTCCTGACCCAGGAGGTGAATCTTACAGAAAAAAAGAACGAACCTTACAGTCCCAAATTGATTCTTTTCAAAGCAAACAAATAAATAAACATAGGTGAAGACTGAGCTAAAATCTACCATGACTATATTTTCTAAGAAGAATCAGTACAAAAAAGCCTGTACTTGGAAAGATACCTTTTTATCAAACCAAGATCTAGTGGTTAACTCTGCTCTTCTCCCTTCAGAGGAAAAGCTGGTGTCCTGGATTAGTATCAGGTATGTTTATAGCTCCCAAATACTGGAATGCTCATCTAAGGAAAGATAAATAAAATAGAATGTAATAAAAACAAGTCAGAACGCATGTAATAAAAATTGAAAGACAAGCCAGTGCTTACACAAGATAGAGCTTAGGAAGGAAACCCAAAGCCTTGATTTGTTTATTCTTCTCAAATGATCTTAAGACTTAAAATAAATAAAAACAAACTTTAGCACTGGATGTCTAAACTGAGTTACTTTAAAATTAAAACTTCAGAAAGCTTGAACCCCTATAACTCATGTCAGAAAAGCACACCCTTCAGTTTTATGCGTGTGTGTGTTCTTAACAGGGTCTGTGTATAAGCTACATTAATACAGAAGTACAAACACTAACACACGTACAACGTAGTATGTTCACAAGTTCATTCTTATGTAGACCTAATATATTATCAGACCTCTAGGAACATTTTCAAACACATGATATATTTTTGTTTCTATTTTCAGTAGAAATCTGGAAAAAATCTACCACTTCATTTTTACACGACTCCATAGAACAGGACAGAGAGATTCTACCAGCCTGTTAAGTAGTCTGGTCTGAAGAGCACTTCAGTGGAAAGTAGAAATGCACAGTATTTGCATTAAAAAAAATTAATAACCCTTCTAGACTCTCAGTGGAGGTTCTTCGGTTCAGCCACAGTGAAAGGGATTTTATAGCACTTGTCAAGCAGAAAGCATGCGTTTAATAATGAATAAACGAAGCAGATAAAGCTACAAGAACTCAGCAGCACAGAAGGTGAACCAGGCTATGGTATTTCACAGCAAGTGTCGATAGAGGAGTATGCTCAGGCTGAAACAAATGGGCATTGCAGAACCTGCAGACACACTCACTGCCTGGGGAAAACACATTTAGCAACTGAACATCATCTTGATGCAAGAGGCAGCATGATGGGCTCAGAAGATGTGATTTTATTGCCTCTTGTTTCAGTTACTATACTGACCTTAAAAAAAAAGAAATTAAAAAAGAGTGTAACACAATAATCTTTGAAATGTATATAATCTACGTGTACTATGTCAGGCAATACATAACAAACCGGCTCTTTAAGTCACAGACCTACCTAAAGCATCATTATGTGCAACATTATATACATTGATATACATTCATGGGAGAAGTGATTATTAAACACACTTAAAAGCTCAACGTTAATTTTACGCATGAACTCTGCCTACAGGAGAGGAAAAACATCAATATCCCCATTACAGATGCTTGAAAGCAACCTTACCACACAGTGAGTGGTACAGCGATAACTGCAAACTGCTAGGAATTTTTACCTCCATGTAATGCTAAAAATCAGCTCAGGACAGATTTTTCCATTACAGGGGAATTAAAAAAAAAAAAAAAAATTAGAAAAGGAGTATTTTTCTTACAGTAGCAGCTTAATGCTACTGACAGAGGCTACTGTAACGCAGATACTAAATTTCCTCATGTCAATGAATCCACAGTGTCCTAAGCATTAACCGAATGCATAGTCCAACTGGCCTGGCTCCACTACGCACCAACAGATCCACTAATCCTCAGGCTGTGCAAGAGGAGGCAACCCAATCCACTCCTCGCCCTGCAAGTGTGAGGTCCAAAAGCCACCTGGGAGTGCTCTATACTTAGATGACAAGAGATTACAGCTAAGAAACCAAAATCAGGTTCTGGTCACATCTTAAGTAGATACAGCTCAACATAACTGAACAGATGGGATATACAGAAAGCCTAAAAATGTTAACAGATTGGTGTTTAATGGATTTCCACCACCCAAGTTTAAATGACATGGCAGGACAAATTCCACCTGACCACATATTTTTCTGTTTGTTCTCTTAGACAATGCCATCAGATTATCCAAAGGTCAATTATGAAAACCTTCTCTGCTCCCCAAGGGAGGGTCATCTGATATCCATGAAAGTAAAGTTGATTATCTGACTTACTCAGTGTCCTTCAAGATACTAGGTAGTAAGAACCACGCTGTACCAAACAACGCAGCTTCCCAAAGATCCATCTGGACCCTGCATGACTGAAAATTTTCTCAGCGTATTTTATTATATTACATCTTAATTCAGAGAACTGGATCTCAGGGCTAATGTACAGCTTGAAATGCAGTTTTGAGGAAGAGGGGAGCGACATTCACGTACTGTAGCAAGTCTCTCATGTATTTTAAAACACTTCTGCAATCCTCTGTCAGTTTGCTACATTTATTACAAGGGTATTCCTACAAAAACAAAACCTACGCAATTTCTGACACTACAACTTTCCTTTCAAAGGGAACTGCAACGGCATAAATAAATAAATGTATGAAAATAACACCTTTTACCAAAGGATCTCAAACTACCTTACTAAGAACTAAAGGTCAGTGAGACTGGTGCAGTATTTATAACCAGTCCTTTTGCCTGGTCCATGGAAAATACACTTCAAGAGAACACAAAAACCCAAGAACAACTAAGGCAGCTTGCTTAATTCCTTCCAGGCTTCTGGCTGAGAGTCTCACGTCTCTGCCAGCTCTTCCTTTTTATGTTCCAGGAAAAGCTGCTATTACCACTTCAGAAACAGTGACACAAGGAGGTGGAGAGTTATTCCTCCTTCTTTTTGCCAGTTCTGTTAGGTTGTACATTCCCTTTTGCACAAGCTGAGGCTTTACAGAAGTATTATCAGTAACACTAAAAAGTTAGCAGGTGAAGATGACTTGGGAAAACGTTTTTGAGGCTGGCCCCTCACAGAACGCGTGTGGTGAAACAGCTGGTGAGAGCGAGCAGTCCCTCTGATACAACTCCCTCTTACTCTTCAGTGCACTGAAAGCAGCAGAACAGGTAGTGAATCCCTTCCTCCCATCACGTTCTGAAGTCCAGCTGCGCCATGCAGATTCATGCATCTGGCAAGAGAGAGGTCTAGCATTACAGATGGAATTGTGCAAGCAGAGACACCTCCTCCTTCGGCGCAGTCCAGCCTCTTCCAGCTCCCCAAGGGCTCTGGCACACGAACAATGTTACACAAGGAATAGCCACACCGTGAATTTGCAACGGCAAAGGCTACTCCACAGCAAAGTCTTCTCTGCAGCATTATCTCAAGGTACAAGCACGATAGCATTCCTCCCATGAGGATCTAAGTTACCCAGACACTATGCTGCGTGGACTCGGAGCCAGAGAGCACCAGCAGCAGTCAGCTCCAGCTCCCAAGCAGGCAGACCCTGGGAAGGCAGAGGAAAGGAGGTCCCCAGTGCTCTGCGACACGCACAATTCACTAACCCCTTCCACCTAAACGTCCCAGAAAGCAGTGGAAGCCTGGAGCAGTTACAGGGGTGAAATAGAAGGCCGAGAAGATAACTTGCCAATGTTCCCTTCAATTACGCCTGCATCCTTAAGGCCAGTCTTCATTTCAAACAATTGTCTGCAGTGTTTTCTTTATGGTGAAAGTAAACACACCCTCCAAAAAAGGAAAAACAACATAATGAATATTCTAAAATAATCAACAGAAGATAAAAATAGAAAAAACAATAACCAACATAGAAAAAATGGGAAAAAATAGAATAGAAGAATAATCTGTTTTGGGCGGACTTAACCACTCAGGCTGAACAAAGACCCACTAAAATTGCATTAAGGCTACATTGTGATAAATTAATACCATACAAAAACCTGCGGGATTTTAATTTCTCACAATTTCACGCACATATAAACAAGAGCAGATCCATCTAATAGTGTTACAGGAAATACCTTAAAAAGGATAGCATTACACTGGAAATATCACATGACACCAACTCATCTATAGGTTTTATATTTTTTGTTAAATGTTTTCAAAATATTTAATGGGGAAAAATATATTTCCAAGGCTTACAATAGGCATTTGCTAAATTTAATAATCTTTGCCAGCTGACAAAGATCATAGTTTAACAATGAGAGGACAAAAGGCAATGTGTTTTCAGTGTCGGCATTAACCCTGCAATCACCAGGTATTTACTGGCAACATCGTAAACACCAAAAGAGAAGATCTTCCGTTAAAGTTTGCTGCACTAAAAATCCAAACCTCTGTATTGACCCACCTTCACTGCCCCATGCCTAAGGCTCCTCGAGCTCTGCATCGGAGCAGACGCTCACATGCAGGGCTGTCTGAAGAAATGCTAGCTTCGTTCGATACTGATGCGTTGATGAGTAATAATTTCTGCCCTCTTGGTAAGCTTATTCATGTTCTGAATTAAAATACATATTTTATATTATTATTATTACTTCATAAAGTGTAATATGGAAAATGTGTTTTAAATGCAACAAGCAGTTTTCTTGACTGTGTCACTGTTCACATTTGCACCTTGCAAGTGTCAGAAAAGCACTGTATTTGGGCTTTCCGTTCTCTCATCTCAAGGTGCTGGAACACCTACATTTTTTTGTGAAGGTTATCAGTGTATGCTGTGTACACTTGTTGCTTACACTGTGGGTATCTTTATGCTCCCTTTCCTACCTTTCCATCTGTGTCTCTGTTCTCCTGCCATCTTCTGTGTTTCAGCAAGCCCTTGGAAACTTTCCTGTGTGTAATTACTGCCAGGACTTGAGTTTGCTTTTTAGTCTACTCCTTCTCTTAAACTAGTATCCCCATTTTCCCAACAGCGCATTCCTTCACTTCTGTTTCCTTTCCTTACAGAGATAATACAAACATACCCAGAGACCTTCGTATCCCCACAAATCATAGAATGGCATAGGCTGGAAGGGACCTTAGAGATCATCTAATCCAACCTCCCTGTCATGGGCAGGGACGCCTCTCAACTAGACCAGGCTACTCAAGGCTCCATCCAACCTGGCGTTGAACACCTCCAGGGAGGGGGCATCCACAACTTCTCTGGGTAATTTATTCCAAAGTCTTACCACCCTCGTACTGAAGAATTTCTTCCTAAAATCTAATCTAAATCTGTTCTCCTTCAACTTAAACCCATTTCCCCTTGTCCTATCAGTGGACACTCTTGTAAAAAGTCCCTCCCCAGCCTTCCTGTAGGTTCCCTTCAGGTATTGGAAGGCAGCTATTAGGTCCCCCCGAAGTCTTCTCTTTTCAAGGCTGAACAAACCCAGCTCCCGCAACCTGTCCTCGTAGTAGAGGTGCTCCAGCCCTCGCTTGCTCACAGCTTCTGTCCTGCAGGCATCTTTGCATTAGCCACATGGACTCTTTTGATTTGTATTGTTCAGAGGGGCGAGTGCTGTCAGGATTCATTTGCAAAGTCCCCTGAAGAGTGACAGTAATATAACAATGAGCGAATACTGTTCAGCTGAGAGGGGAAGCTTTCCCCTTTGCTAAAACCCTACCTATCCATCGCTCTCCCAGAAGCTGCTGCCCTGTTTCCCATGGGGCTAGGCAACCACCTCTCCCACACTCAACACCAGCCATGAAATGAGGTCTCCAAACTTTGTACCAACCAGCAGAAACTTGTTTCAGTTTGCTAACATTAAAATCACAACCGGCAGCTATTTGGACCTTATTCTGCAACTCCAACTCCCCAAATCAGGGAAGCTCTTCCCTCACACAGCATGCCAATTAATTTGGTTTAGGTCTGCTTCCTTCAGGAGTGTTGAGGTTATCAGACTCTGGCTCTTATAATTACATTTTCATCATAATAGTTTGTCATCTTAAATGTTCAAATTAGGGAAGCTATAATTAACAAAAATCTATCACTCGTGAGTTGCCACAGAGTGGGTGTTCCGGACAAAGGGAGAGATTAGACAGGGACAAGGGCAGAAATCGGCTTGGGGACTATGGTAGCGGTACAAAGCACAGTTAGCAGTAGTTATATTTAAAGAATAATTTACATCCTGGGCCCATAATTACTTTACGCAGAATTAAATTACCACCACCACAAGAAAAAAACAAAGCAGAATTGTAGGTGATGAAAAGTATTTTAATAATCAGACAAATCAGTGACATTAACCAATTTTTCCACCACAAGAACAGTTGAAGAAAGGGGCTCTGAACAACAAGAAGTATTTTTCACAGTACACTGCACTAGCTTTTCAGTTAGACCGTGAGGGCTGCTTTCTCAGGTTTACTGCATCCTCCATGCCATTTATAGTAAAGTCAACCACATTCTCTGCCTGACAAGTCTCATCTTAGAACAAGTATCTTCAGGCAGACAAAACAAGCTGTGAGAGAAATAAAGAAAAGGGAGAAAAAAAAAAAAATCAAATCTGGACAAGGTTTTTGCATTTATATTGGTCTACCAAATAACTCATATTCTGTTCCCCTTCAAGACTTCTCTTTCTTGGAAAAAAAAAAAAGCATCAGTGGAGAAGAGTGACTGAGACAAGAAGTTGACCCTAATGCTCATTTTCTATTTTTTATTTCCAGCTTTTGGAAAACTATATGTAATAGTCTTCTGCCACTTTTATGCACAGATGTCAATGCAAATCTTCTTAGGAAGGCTCCATTTCACAAATAATGGTGGCAGAGAGTTAGGCCTTCTAGAAACAAAAGTACATTAGCAAACCACTTTGGTACACTATAAATTCAGCAAAAGAAGTAGAAAGAGTGTGACAGTTTGAAAAAAAAAAGAAAAAAAATAAGTTTTTTAATTAGGTTATGAAAATTTCACAGAAGGAAAGATTCCCGGAACAATTCAGAGCCATAGTAGATTCCTGCCTCCCACCACTCCTTTTCTCCTGATAGCTGCTAGAGCTGTGAACAGAAAACCAGAAGCCACTAAGAGCGAGATAATGTTTACATTTCCTCCTTCCAGAAGGCAGATAAGGATATATACGCCTGCAGGTGGGTGTGCACATGCAAAGTACATGAGACAGAACAAAGGCAGGTACTTTCAGGGCACTGAAAGACAAGTTACCTTTTCTTACCCTTCCTTACTTGTACCAGTGGTCCAAAACTGAAGCAAGGGAGAGAAAGCAAGCTGCTTTTCTGATGTAATCTATCCTCCTAAAGCATGCAAAGAATACACTATACTCTCAACGTGCAAGAAATCTCCTATGCTTCAACCAAGTGTCAAAGAAAACATACAATACTGAGCAGAGCTGCACTCAAAAGGACACAAAAGTATCAGGACTGTAGAAAACCTACGTTTTCTCTGGCTGCCTAGGCAAATAGGACTGTTTTGGTTTGCTCAAAGGCCAATTTAATTGAGTCAGTAGATTAGATCTTACCCTTAACGCAGACAAACCTGAGGGAAAGAAGTCTCAGAGTTTATTTATATTATTATTATGCTAAAAAGCATCTCAACATCGATTTAAACACAAGACAGGGTTCTGTCTGCAATAGATGCTTTGAGTTCAGGAGAAGGTAGAAATAAGGAAAGGGAGGAGGAAAACTGGAAGCAGGAAGTGGAAACTGAGGAAAGAAAAGCAATTCCCAGTCCCAACAACTCAAAGAAAAGGTAAGCATTCCTCTCAGCTTGGTTAATTCCACTGATGGCCAGCTTCCTCTCCTAGAAGTGGTAACATCTCAAACAAAGAGTATTTCAACATTTGCATGCACCATCACAGCATCAGAATGTTAAATTTGTAAATCCTCCCACGGGTTAAAAAGTATCATAGATTAGAGTATAACATAAACATAGTAAAAATTGCACATAACTAAGTTGTTTGGTTTTTTTTAACAGTTCCTGGTTTGGGACTATATACAACTGCATGACTGGATTCATAAATTCTCTTTGCAGTAGTACCCTTATTATTTCAGTTTTCTGTAGCAATCTTATTGGCCACAGTTCAACTGTTTTCTAAGAGGTGCCTTGTAAATGTATTAAAATCCATTTTCACATATAAGTATTTTTGATTACTCTACCTCACTTCATTTAGATTTCCTGACATGAGGGATGTACCAACACCTACTTCCTTTCATCTTCATAAACACACTCTTAAGAGATATGTCATAACACTCAATGTTCTGGGCAGAGAAGAGGAAACACCATTATTTTTAAAGAATGTCCATATTTAACATTATTATCACACACCAGCTGTCATGATATAACGTGTGAGATTGCACACATTTTTATGTAAAACTAACCTTGGACAACCCTGTGAGCATCACGCTTTTAGTGATTTAATACAAGTGCTTTTTTTTTTTTTTAAAGGCAAGCCATTTGCACCTAGATGGATACAGATATTCCTCTCTATTTGAACAGAATATATATCATGGAAGGATCAAGACAAAAGATGAGCAATGGAAAACAAGTGCCAGAGCTTTTAATCCCAAAATAGTTCTGGCAGTGCCAAATATAACTGCCTCTACCCAGAGACTTCCATCCTTATAGCAGAACAGGCGCTGCAGCTCATACATGCTTTTCTCAGCTGCTTTGCTACAGTCAGGTTGTTCAAGCAGCATTCAGCAGCCACACGGACAATGCACAAGATGGCCATAATTGCTGCTTTAAAAGTAAATACAGATAGATTTTTAAAAATAGAATTTCAGTCTTTTTAAGTAAGTCTTTAGAAGCAGAACATGAAATCTCAGACCATATGCACAGAACAAATATAAACCTATTTGACAGGAGTCAACTAAACATTGTGTTTTAAAAGCCCATGGAAACATATGTCCCAAAGAAAGTGACAAGGACATAGAAATTACTCCCAGTATATCCATGTTGGGCACACAGTACATTTTAAGGAGAGCCACCTGCCAAAGCAACTGTCCCGGTTCTGTGACATTTTAACAAAGAGAACGTGAATGACCTGGGGCAGCAGCGTAACTGAAATTCCTCAGAGGGAGTTCCTAATAAAGCACTCATGATCACTACATCACATCAAAAAGCAGCACCACAAATATCGAAACCAAGAAGCCCACTTTCCTACTGGAGTTTGTTCATAGGTGATAATCCAATAATCACCAAGGCCCTCAGTTAAAAAACACGACAAAACACTGAAATCTTTCTCTGGGACAGGACATTCTGTCTGATCCCTCACAGTGTCAAAGGTAGGGCTCTCAGGGGAGGGACTAGGTGTAAAGTTAAGTCTCTTCTTTTTTCTGACTGCTTCCCTTCCTGCCCACCCCAAAATCGACACTATTATCATTACAATCTATCCTATCCTTACACCAAGACCTCTACATACCCATCAGCTTAAGCTGAAACTAGCCAAGAAGGTCAGAAGTTGTTAGGGCGAGGAGGAACACAGCAGCCACTCAGCATGATGCCTGAAGTCTTGTCCTCCTAAGAAATCAGGTTTAAACAAAACAATGCCACAAAACCAAAGCAATCCTTGACCGGATTACGAAATAGCAGTGTCCTTATCCGTTTTAACCCAATAAGATTATTGGTGTGAGAACCACGCTGAAGCCAAACACAGAGGGGTCCGCTCCTGCCGCAGCACTCTGCCTCTGGCCAAGGGCTGCATGGCGCCAGGAGGGGCGGTCTGCCCAAGGGCTCTGCCGGAGTTCAGCTGCCTGCACCCAAGGCCAGCTCCGACGTGGTGCGGGTGTACAACCCAAAAGGCTGGAAGAAACCTTGACTGGGGTTCCCCATACTGCTCCGGAGCTCCGGCACTTGGCCCCTGCCTGAGCAACACTGCAGCTACACCTGTGCCCAGCCACTTTCCTGGCTGAACCTGCCCCACCGACCCGACTGCCTGGCTTGACCTCGGATCTGCCTCAGCATCACCGCACGGCTGGTGATCACCAGAGCACAGCTGCCCCCGGCTACCACCCCCAGTCCTGCCCCCCTCGCCCCGTGGGGCAGCTCATCACCCTTCAAGGTTTCCTCTATGCCTGGGTGTTTCCTCAGCCTCCCTAATGGCAGCTTTGCTATGCTAAATACTTGGATAGGGCTGGGGTTTGGCCCAAATTGCTCAAGGACCAATCTTCTGCCCATTCAAGCTGGTTATTGGCTTTTCAGGGTTGGATACCAGTTTGCTGCCTGCACACCTGAGACCTGGTACCAGCAGACCAGAAGCAGTTGAGCATTTTGCCATGTTTACTGGTTTGCATCATTATGAGTAACTGAAAAACTAAATAACTGCAATTTGAGATTACTGAGGCAGCGAGCTCAGTGTGCAGACTGAGAAAAAAAAAATTACATCTGTCACATCAAAACCCAGTCATAATTTCCAAACTCTAGCACCCAGAGCTGAGGTCCTGCAGTGAGCATGGATTTGATTTACCCACCAAATTCACCACTTTAATAAAGGGACCTTATTTCAAGCTTCCCCCCAACCCAGTTTTTTCTTTAGTCTCAGATTCCAATTTCCATCTTGATTATCAGAGGGATTTCCTAGAGCAGAGTGACTTAAGTAGATGGTTATATCCATATTTTAGAACTCTGCACCTTGAATACACTGTGAACAACAGGGCTAGAGGTCAAGTGGTTTTATAGTTACCTGCAAAGTGCAGTCATTTTTAAATAATCTCCCCTTTTCAAAGTGGTACTGATTTTGATGGATTTTCCTAGGAAAGAAGGACGAGAGATTGTTTAATTAAAGCACAGATTTGGGTGCCAGGGCTCAGTGCCAGCCTCTGTGATCAACCTCTTCTAAAACCTTGAGCACATTCCACCATGGCTCTGGAGTTAGCTAGACCGACAGCAAACGGTATTTTCTCCTTATTAAGTGCTGGACCTAACGCATGCTACCTAATTTGCTTGTAAACACCCAACTACTAATAAAATTTAAACCAAAATCTCAAAACAATTCACTGCCAGACATGCACTCAAGAGACTGTGCTCAGAAGATTAACATTTCAAAACTAAGCTCTCAGGAGTCGAGGAGCGCTGGCATGAAGGTTGCCCATGCAATCACATTTGAGGCCTCTGGTGCGTGCACTTAAGGATACAGTCTTTAATTACTGAATTGCTTTTGCCGCCAACACTTCATTCAGCATTCAATTTGACATGCTCACCCACAGCACAGCAATTCAGTATTCAGTTTTACCCACCCTGGTCAGAATGTGGCCATATGCATTATTTACTGAATACTGTTAAGGCCCAGCTTGGAGTACAAAATTCTTATTTTTGTTGGCAGCTTTCCTGTGGCGTTTAGTGTTAAGTACCTGTGTATTTCTGAAGCAAGTTTATTTATTTTCAACATCACTCTTGTGAGGAGAGGAGGGTATACCTCCTGTGCTTCACAGGTAAGAAATGGGACACTCTAGGCACAGTAAGGCCAAAAAGTCTCCACTAATTTGAGGTACCAAACTTAAGGTGTCACTGGTGTCTTTTTTCAGAGCCCTATGCATTTCAGAGAACTGCAACCTCAAAAGGAACCACAGTCTCCACCGGCCTCTGCCACAGCAGACAACACTCAGCACTTCTGCAAAAAAAAAAAAAAACAGCCACACCACAAAGATTCACACACGCAATTAGAGAAATACTGTAAAAAACAAACAAACAAACAAAAACACTAGTGATTTGTGCAGCTTCATACAGGGCAGATTTTTTCTGTGGCAGAAGAAAACACAAAATCCATCCCCAGCAGTCAACAGCCAATTTCTCTAGCCATGAAAACCATTTTTTTTTCAATATAAATCTGCATTTTTGCATCGAAGAACAAATGGTTCTACCGGATAACACTCCCTTCAGCAATTCATTTCTTTGAAAGGCTCATCCTGTGCACCGAAGACAACACGCATGCACACAAGAAGTGCTCACTAACTTGTGAACCCCTTAATCATGTTCCCTCTGTTTCAGTACCTCTTCAGTCATAAAAGGTTAAAGTCCCCTACCTGAGAGTTTAGGAGATTAAAGGGGAAAAAAAACACCTGAGTCATCACATTTAGGCATTTTACTGCCAAGAAGTACAACCCTCAGAAACCTCACTGACAATTCAAAGCTTGACATTCTTTTGGACGCATCAGATTGGAACAGCATTTCAGTATTTCCACAATATATTTCACTATTGATAACTGTAATGATTCTATGTAAGTCAAAAGTCAATCAAGTGTTACTGCTTCAGTCAAACTGTCAGCCTTCCCTATAAACATGGCTTTCAAATTATAAATAGAGACAATCAATCAACATTCACATACTCAGCCTATTTCCAGTATAGAAACAGAAAGCGTAAACCCAGGAGCTACATATAACATGGGTAGATATTACGCAGAAAATATTTCAAATTCCTTAAGTAGCTGCTCTTGCTGAAAAGAAGACCATTATCTACTGTCTTACTGCCCAGGGATAAGCAACATGTACTTTATAAAGATAATTCAGAACTGATTAATAAGTTGCGATTTTTAAAGACACAGTATCTGCGTGGAGAATGTACCTAAAATCTGTAACAATGGTTTTGGCAATAAAACTTTCAAATATGCGATAGCATTTTTACCAACACAAAGGACCAAATCTCAAACATCTTGCAAAATATTATAGCAGCACTATATTTTTCTGTGTTTCTTACTCTAGTCCTCCTGATAGAGAGGTATCAAAAGAATGAAGAAATACAGTTCCACTTCTTTTTGCAGATCCAAGTATTCAAGATAGTATGCAAGCATACCAGCTCACTACCACAGCTTGCTTCTTATCAACAGAGGCCAGCAAAACTATTCTTGAGAAAACAGGAAAGCACACTTAAGCGAGATTAATTTGACGTTTTCCTCCACTACAGTTTTAGGAATGACAATGGAGGATCCCACACATTAGGCGTTTCTTTCAAAATGCAGATGTATGACTTAACAGAGAATACTTAAAAGTACAAACAGTCATTTGAGTTCAAAAAACACAACAGTTTTACTGTTAGTCTTCACTGCATAACAGCTTCAGAAGATTCTCAAAAAATAAATATTCTACATGCTTCATTTTGCGTTTCTTGTCCACTCAAAATTCCTATAGACGTAAATAGGAAACCTAAACAGCAAAGGTAGCAAATTATTTTAGATCAGGTTCTAATAATAGCTTGCTCTATCATCAGTCCCCAACACAACATCCTCAACTCTCAAGAATACCTCAGTGACAAACACGCATGCACACGTCCACGCCTGCACATCAACTTGCTGTGCAAGCTAGCAAGAAAGTAAGAAAATAAGTGATATGTGTATCTTATGGTACACACAAAGCTCAAAGAATCTTTCGAGAGGAGAATTAACGCCTTCTGAGAAGATATTGGCTTTTCCCCCACAAATTTAATCAGAGTCAGTCTATCATACTTACCAATATTTTGTTATCCACTTTATCTCCCTTGGTTTCCAGCTTTACTTTCTTCTTGACTGAAATTTTGATTTTCCTCCCAATAACATCCCTGACACTTTCTGAAATAAAAGAAAATAATTAAATACCTTCAGTGACAACCTGAGGAGGAAATAAGACACCCAGACACCACTGTCAAGTTTTCAGGAAGATTCATAGCTATGTTGTTCAACTGCCTGCACTCATGGAAGTCTCATGCACATGCACCAGTACTAAACACAATCTAACACGGGTACAACTTTTCTAAATATGCCATCTACACAATAAGTTATGTCTACTATGATAGGATTATCGATTTCATATGCCAGAACTCTAAACATAATTTGTTATTTTCTTTCCAGCACTACTTAGGCATCAAAAGCATTCCGAAGACAAGCCCCAGCACTGCCTAGCTCTACTCTGGGAAAATACAACAAATTCCTCGCTTGCTATTGTCTGTACCTGAAAAGCTTGCTAAAGCCAATCAGCTTCTTGCATTGCACAAATTTTAGCCTATTATTAATATCAGGGAGGCTAAATGGGTCAGATAATGGAAAAGCCAGTGTTTGAACACTTTGTGCTCTGCACATTTAAGTTGCAAAGCAAACTGAGCAGGCTTCCAGACACTAACACCTGACAGTTATGCAGCGGATGCTGCGCAAGGTAACACTGGTCTGGGTCCAAGTCCCAGCAACAGGGTAGCCGCCTCATGGTGCCAACACCAAAGTTACATTAATTGCCATAATGTCATAACACGTACACGCATACACATGTATACGTGGTCTCTGCCAAGTAATGAATGAACCAGCCTTTCCCCTAAACATTTGCACCCTGGCCTGAAGGGAACGTATACACAGGGAACTGTATCTGAAAGCTTATACAACTACTGACACTGATGTAATTGGGAGATAAACAGAGGAGTTCACCTAGAAGAGCCAATTTGGCACCCTCCATAAGTTTCATTCCTCAGCCCCCACAGAAAAGGAATGAGAAAGAAATCTTTTAAACACACTAACCTATTTCCAGCACGACAACAGGCATTTGTAAAAGGCAAGTGTGTGCCCTCCCCAGACACACACACTTTGCCCTCATGCACGCTAAAGTTTAAAGGCTAAAATTGAAGATAATGGGCTCTTTCTAAGGCTTTTAATTATAGTGCTCTGTATAGCACTTTTCTGCACAATTTTCATCCGGTAGCCAGAATGTGTTAATGCAAACAACATGCTATTTATTAAGCCTGGACATTTAGCCCAGGCCACAGAATTCTGCCTGCAGGGCAGGAGGGTGGGCAAGTCAAAAACGTGCCTGGTTGGAGCGACTCTCCACCAGAAAGAGCTCTTTCTGCAGAATCGGCATGTTTTCCCCAGGAATTTTAATTTTCCTATCAGGAAACAAAAGCTCCTCGGTAGCAGCGGCTTGCCCGGCGAGAAGCCTGTCCCAAGCTGCGGCAGCCCCATGGCAGACGGCCAGCGCGGCCGGCTCCCAGGGCAACCGCTTGGTAAGAAGCCAGGCTGCCAGATCTCTGAGCAGCCAGGTAAGGAAAGCCTGGGGGAAAGTCCAGCCCCGTCCTCCCGATGCGAACTGTTTTTCCCGAGGCTTCCTCTCCCATGGGTAATGCCTAATTCTGTCCCTGCTTGGAAATCAGAAGCAAGCTGACCCACACAGTCTTTTACATGAAGTCCTACCACCTTGCAGAAGAAAAGGTATCGCTGTTGTCTCTGCTACTTTAGCTTCACTCTCAGACTCTGCCTTTTGGTTTCTCCTCTCCCACAAACAGCTCCAAGTACCTGCATCTACCAAGGGACTTCCTCCTGGGGCACTGACGTGGGGGAGACCCACTTCCCTCTGCTGACCCACACAGCAGCAGTGGGAACAACTGCAGGCCCTCAGTTCCAGCGTACTTCAACAAGCGGTAGGCAGAGAAGGGGCCTGGCACCTGAGACTCCTCCGCAGGGTATCCGGATGTCAGCTCCCTCCAAGGCTCTATCTGCCAGAAAAGGCTGGAAGTGCTTCTTCAAAGAGTTAAGGTATAGATTTCATAGATACTACTCATATGATTGAGGACATTTCCTTATGCATCAGTGGCAAGTGGACTTGTAAGGCAGTTTTTCAGATTGAGAGATGGAAATGCAACATTAAGGCTATTATTTTCAAGTGCTCATTAATTTTTAACACCAGAGACTATGAGTGCCTGCCTTCAGACACCCGCACGTCAGAGGAGCGGATCCAGATAAACCAACAGTTAGAGATGGTTTTTTGAAGACTATGACCTGCAAGACCTGACAAAGGTCACACGGGAAGTGAGTAACAGAACAAAAACTGCAGCTCAAACACTCCTACTCCCAGTTTAATCTCCACTCTCCAATCACTAAGGCACATCCTTTCATCTTGTTCCCAAAGCATAGGGTTACTACAAAAAGTCTATTAAAAAGGTTAAATTTTAACATGCAGACATCAAAACACTGCTAGAAATCAAACCGATCTACACGAACAGATCCACACGCCCCAGAAGAGCCCTTGACAAAGCAAGCTGGGTGGGTGCAGGACGCCAAGACTGGGCAGTAATTCTTAAAATTGCCCAAAGCCACCAGAGGATGGGAGGCACAAAGATCCCCACACTGGTCTTGCTCGTAACGTGCACTGCACCCCACCCACGGCATACTACAGTACAGGGCAGATCCACAGTGAGTAAGTAGTACTGTGTATTAGCATCTCAACATGCCTGGCCATTTTGCAACAGAAGTTCCTAGCTTTGACCACAGCTACTCCTAGCTCACTTCCCAGCTCACCACTTCTTAGTAGTAAGCTACAAACTAAAGCTAACTCCACGGTTTGCACACTAAAAGAACTACAAAATAGAGCTGTTTTGTCTATACAGAAAAAAAATCTGTGGCCGCTGCAACTTTCCATCCAGATTTTTACCAATATTTTATAAATGTTAAAACCAGTTCCCACCAATAGTACTGGCTGACAAAACTGAAGGAAACGCAACAGTGTAAAGGCACAAGGTTTATAAGGACTGTATTCAATGCAACATGTACCTTATTACCAGACGAATTTGTTTCCATCTGTCATTAAGGCAACATTTTAAAAATAAAGGATTCTCATGTTGGTGAGATCCTTAGATCTCCCTTTAACAGGCAAAACTGTAACTAAACCCAAAGGAAGTTTGGCCTGAGCAAGGCGGCTGAGGATCAGGCCTGAAGCATCGGACCTCTCTCTCTCTTACCCTCAAATGATGCTGTTTAAACACGCGCGGTGCTAATGACCCATTTATCGAAAGCTCCCCCGATAGCAATGACAGCATTTTCGGGGATCTTACCATGACCTGTGATTTCCTGAGCGTTACCATGGAAGACGGGGGTTTGTGTGCGCGCGGCCATAAAACTTTAATTACAAATACCCTCGCTCTCTCGTACGTACACAAAAAAATGAGTCTTAAACCACGCAAAACCCAGGGGAAACATTAAAAATAACGACTAGAGCTACAGCTCGGAGCCCCAGCCCGCGCCGCCAGGCTGAGGACGTGCCCCGGCCGGGCGGCGGTGCGGGAGGCACGGGCGGGCCGGGACAGTTTCACCGGGGGTCTGCCAGCCCCCGCAGACCCCCCGGCGGACCCCTCTGGAGAGCGGGCACACCGAGCGCCGGGACGCGGCCGCTCCTCACCGCCCGCCGGCGGCTGCGGGGGAGCCCCCGCCGCCCGGGGACGGTGACACGGGTACAGCCGCTGCCCGCGGCCGCCTCCCCGCTCCCCGCCGCAGGCCCGCAGCCCCCGCACGCCCATTCCCCGCACGCAGCAGCGGGGCCGAGCGCCGGCGGCGCGGCCGCGCCTCCTCCTCGGAGCGCCCCCGACCTCCCGCGGAGCCCCCTCCGGCACCCGCAGACCCCCTTCTGCTCCCGCAGCCAGCCCCCGCGAAGCTCCCTCCGGCTCTACAGCGCACACACACCTCCGCCTCCCGTCGCCGCGGCCCCCGGCTCCCCCCGAAACGTCCGCCGTCCCCCCCCGCCCCCAGCAGCGCTGCAGCCCGGGGTCGCGCACGGCGGCCTCCAAACTTGCCCCCCGCCCCGCAACACCTTCCCCCGGCCTCCCCCCCGACCCCGGCGCCAGGCCCCGTCCCTTACCGAGCAACTCTTTGGGGACGTCGGAGCTCTCCTCGGCCATGGTGGCGCTGCCCGGCGCCCGGGGGTGCCCGGCGGCGGGGCTGCTTCAGCGGCGCGCCGTCCCTCCGCCAGGCGAGGCGGGCATGCACGCAGCGGGGCGGGGAGGAGGGCCGGCCGTGCGCCTCTCTGTGCCGTGAGCGCGGACGGAGGGAAGGGGCTTCTCCCGCCGCACGGAGCCCGCTCCCTCCGCGCTACATGACGCCCCCGGCTGCCGGCGCGGCCAGGAAGGACATTTCCAGGGGAGGAATGGTTCGCAGGCAGCCGTCAGGCGCGGCGGGCCGGGCTCACGGCAGCCCCCGCGCCGGCTCCCTCCTTCCCCCTCGCACGGACGGCCCCTCCGCACCGCCCGGCTCCCCCCGCCCGGCACCGCCGGCTCAGGCGCGGGCGGGAGGAGGAGGTGGTGGCGGCGGCGGCTGCCCCCGCCCCGGGAGGGCTGGCGCCCTCACCCCGGCCCGGCCTCCTCACCTCGCGAGAGCCGCCGGGAGCCGCCCGCCCGCGCCCACCGTGCACCCGGCGGCAGAGGAGGCGGTAGCGGCGGCCGGGAGCATCGCCCTCAAGGAGCCATCGCGTCCGCCCCGCCGCGGAGAGGGAGGAGGAGGAGGACAGCGGGCTGGGAAATTCAGCGCGGCGAGGACGGCCCCTCCTTCGCCCGAGCAGCCCCGGGCGCTGCGGCGGGCCCGGGAGGGCGGCGGCGGGGGCCATCTGTCGGCGGCCGCGAGTGGCGCGGCTCCACCGGCCCGGCCCCCCCGCCGGCCCCGGCCGCCAGCGAGGTGTGTGGAAGCAGCACCGGCCCTTCGCAACAGGCACGCTGCCTTTCGCGGCTGCAGCGTCAGGCTTTGCGCCGCGGGAATTCTCCTCTGGGTTCATGTCGTTAAAGCAGGTGTATGGTGTGGAGGGGGTGGCTGTCATCGCCAATCCGGTCCTCACCGCCTGGGGAAGGGATTGCCCAGGCTGGGTCACTTCGAGCCCTGGCAGAAGGTAACCTTTGATCCAGAACTCATCTGCCTCTCCCTCACTCCCCCACCTTATCTCCATAGGGACGGCAGCCGCTTCGGCACCTGCTCTGAGATAACGCCCTCGCTGGAGGTTGCTCAGCAAACTCCTTGCGCAGGGAGGGGAGGCAAGTCTCCGAGCTTGTGCTAGGTGGAAGGGAACCGAACATGCCTCCTTTCCCACGACCAAAGATAAATCCACACACGGCAGCGTTTGGCGTGTCGCACTTCACTGCCGAGAATTTCTGTCGTGCGTTAACAGCCGCGTTACAGAAACGCGGCGCACGAGCGGCCTAATTGCGCCTGTGAAAATAAGGCCAGAAAGATGCTTGTTGCATGAGAGGGAAGGAAGAGGCTCTGCAGCTCTGGAAATCCTTCGGTTTGCTGCTGGTAGCGATGCCTAGTTTCAGCGAAAGGATCATTTTCACTGCAGCAGGACTGTGATTGGCCGCCCTCCATCCTGAAGGGGTGGATTGCTGCATAAACCTCCTATTTCAGGCACTCTACAAGTGAGTGACGTGACGGATCCGGCAGATCAAAGTGATTTGTGTCTAACTAAGAAATCTGAAATGCTGAATTCAGTGAGAGCAACAGTGTAAATCCAAGAAGAGCTATTTTGCTGGTACAAATATCGTACTACTGTCCTCCGTCTTGGGGACTACTGCGTACCCCGGTCTTCCAAAGAATCACGACTAGCAGTTTGAAATTGGTGTGACCTGTCAAACAATTTTATTATGACTCCCCATGGTACCAACCAGCTCTCTAAATAATGTCAGAGGTTATTTTGCCGATACAGAGAGGATTACTACAGAAATGGCTACAGTTTGCTCTCTTCCCAGTTTTCTCTTTACAGGTAAGGAATAAGGACATCCTTTAAAGAAAATAAACAAAAAGTGAATATATTAGTAAAAGAATACAGTAAAGAAGCTGTGTGCTTTTAATATATAGCAATGTCAATCAAATCTTGTCTGGATATGTATGTGTATATATCTATATAGAATGCACTGCATTCCTTTTCTGTCGATGGTCTTCTGCTCCCTTTTCCTCACTGCATCTGCATCCTTTTCTGATGTATGCAGAGTACCTGCTGACCTCTTCCTTTCCTTCCCACCAATCTTTCCTCACAGCTCAGCAGAAAACTGCGTTTCTTGCTTGCTATATACACACCAGCTTACTTCCACTGAGGAATACAGGCATCTTTCGCAAACGAAATAAGAATTGAGAAGTTCACAGCTATTCTAATGCCCAGGAGGGAAAAATTAGATCATTACATCTGCATAAGGAAGGCCGTGTAATTCCATGCGGTTACTTCTACATTGAGTATAATGCCCTGTGTCCAGCTAAAACTTCCGGAAAGATACCTTCTCTTCCATCACTATTCACCTGCTCTGCAAAAAACCTGCATTTTTGGATCTCTGATGGCTTACACATGAAGCTGCACTAAACCGCTGCCTCATATCTGTCTGAAACAGTATTTGAAGCACGGAGCTTGCTTCCTTGGCAGCTGCCAGACAACCGCAGGTCTCTCAGCATGCATCAGCTGCAAAAATGATGTGTTCCTTCCAGGCTTGCCTGCCTGCAGTGTTCTGCTGGGATACTGCTAGCACCTCCTCCCTCCTGGCTTCCTACCACATGAGCTGCCCAGCACAATGAGCCCAGGATATGTAAAGGAATAAAAAAAAAAAAAAAAAAAAAAAAAAAAAATTAAAAAAGAATTAATGATAGTAGCAGGCAGGGCTTTTTTGGTTTGGGTTTTTTTATAAATCACCAGTGCTACAGGCTAATGAAGTAGCACTGCCAAGGCTACTGTATAATTACTGCTTTTGCATCTCGGAGGCTGGACCTGGTTTGAGGTAGGAGAGGGACAAACTAAACTCAGGCACATTAGTGTTCCCCAGGCCAGATTCAAGCAGCAAAATGCATCGTTTCCCATTCCTTATTCCCTGGACAGGAGGCAGAACATGATCGCCCAGGCAGGCTGCTGCTCCCTACTCCTTCAACTACAGTAATTCCTAGATATTGGTGCTTTCATAACATCAGTCTGGCCTGTGAAAGAAGAGTGTTTCCAATCCCAAGGGTCCACCTCCCAGTGCAGAGAGGACTGGACCGCCTTCCCAAGGATCCCAAACAATCAACTCCCAGAGCCTCCCGAACAGAGATGCTGCTCCACAGTTTACAGGCAAAGCTGCACCATGGAGACTTTGCTGGCTTTGCAAGGAGGTGTGATTTTCATCCTATTTTCATCCTTTCCTGGTGACCTTTACTCTCCACTAGCCAGTTCAGCAGGGGCACAGCTGTCACATGTGTCTTCCCCAGCAGCAAGGACGTCTGAAGAAGTTCAGCCTCGCTGCAGCAAATCATCCTTACCTGCTGGCAGCTGTTTCCCACTTTCTATGTTGTGCCTGTGTGAGAAATTATGATACCAGGTTGTAACCCGAATCAGCAAAGGCAGTCAGAAAGGGGATTTTTGTCATTTCAGTAACGGAATTTTAATCATCTTTTATCCCTCCTCACCCACCAATAGAGGCACATTGGCACGGCTGAGGAGTATAGAGGTGCCCAAGTTAAACCAGGACAACTAGGACCTGTGAGTTAGATGGCTGCAGGGAGTGTTGCAGTATCCACAGATGATACTTAACTGACAGTAACAGAGCAGGGGGGAACTAGGAGCTTCAGAAAACATTGATCATGGAGACACTGGACACAGAAAGGGGTGAGGGGGAAAAATGTCCTCAGAACGGCAGCCTTCATGCTTCGTATTAACCATTAATTACATGAAGTAACTTTTGAGAAACTTCTGACTCCACCTCACATGTCTCTATTATCATGGCACCTCACACCCCGTACTGACATACAGTATTATATATTCCTGTTTTCCATTTTCCAGCTTGTCTGTTGCCCTTGTCCTCTTTCTCAGCCTATATCCTGTCTTCTCCTGCTGATAAGACTGAGTCTTTTCAAACCCTTTACTCTGGGTTGCTATATGCTCTTATGATTATTTCAGTACCCTGCACACACACACAAAAAAAAAACGTATTTTGTCTCGATTTTAAATAGGGTGAATATAAATGCAGCAGCAAAGATGTATACTTTTATAAGGCATTCTTTGATGGTAGTGTTAAGAAGAGCATTACAAAGAGCAGCTGATGCCTCATGAAAATCTTAATAAGAGAAATCTATTCAGAATAATTCTGGTTACTCTACTGTATTATTATATCATCTATTTCCATATTCCTCTTCCCTCATTCGTTTTTAGCAGGCATATTTGCATAAAACCAGGATCATTGTTTCTTAAGAGCTCATCTGGTTCTACTACTTAGCTCTCACGTGAAAGCCTAATCCTCTGCATATCCCATGACATTTAGTTAGACACCGTTATAATTTTTATGACTCCAGATATGGAGCTAGAGAGCAAAAGCCGACGATTCCGAAACATGCAGCCTAAACCGGCATCCTAGTTTTCTCTGTTCTGTACCAGGCTTTACTGACAGCACATGGAATACACTTAGCAAGATACTGAATGGAAATGTAACATTTTAAAGCATTTATAACAGGTATGTGAGAGTTGTAGCTCCTCGACTCACCTGTCACTAAGTCAAGCTGCAGAATTTTTAGGGTCTGTGAAATCTCGTTTCTCTTCTGCCAGAGGCTTTCATTATGTCTGGTGTCTCAGCAAGCCTCTTTTTTCTTACCATTGACTCCAACTGAATCGAACAACATGCCTTGATTGGGTTTCCGTCAGCACTGTGAGATTGACTGTCCCCTGGAATTGAGGTAGTGAAACACACTCCATAGATGTTATCTGTACTGTCTGAAATAACCAAAAAAGAAGACAGATTTTCTCTGTGGCCAGTGAAGTGGATGAAATGAACCTGTACAAAAATAAATCTGGAGTAATTCTGACCTAAATTTCAAACTGAACATGATTCTCTCTCTTCTTTTTAAAAGTTTGAGCTTCTCTCTCAGTCTCTACTATTCTTACTCCCTCCCCACCAGAAACTACTAACAGCCCTTCCATCAATACCAATACCTTTCATTAAACCTAGCAACCTCTGCTGCAAAAAATATGTTCTTTAGATCTCTGAAAGGTTCCTCAGAAACAGCACGTTCTGGAGAGGTCATTGACCAAGTGGTGTGTCAACAAGAGCCTTTAAGGCTAAGCCTTAAGAGAACGTGCTAAGCCTAAATGGTGAGACACATAACCCTACAGCTCACAATGTGATAGCCCAAGAGACAGGGAAGAGAGGATGAGAAGCATGGAGGAAAAATTGTCTTGGACTGTACTGCCTTGGGAGCACAAAAAGATGAACATATGGTGAACAAAGAGAAGGCTGGTAGCAACTACAGGTGAATTTTAAATACCAAACAGATTTCTAGCTACATTGAGCTATCAGCCTTTTGAATTTCAGCCACCTTTAGGGAAACTGGGACATGGCAAGAACAGACAACTGCAGGAGTCTTCTCCTTTCACACAGAAGATGTGAACTCTAATGATACATCATATTTTGTATGGTACTTCCACTCCCTCTGCACAAGCTTTTTTCTGCATAATACAGTCGGAGAACCTGCACCCATTTAAGTTGATAAACCATTGGCTTTGGCTGAGTGGTGTTCAAGATCAATATCATGTTGGTTTTTTTTTTTTCACATATCAGAGTACTGTTAGGCTTCGATCAGTACTATTATGGAGGACTCACTTTTTTGTACTCAGGCTTGCATCCATCTTGCGAAATCCACAGCTGCCTCTGGCTTCAGGAGAGCTCCATGCAAGGATGAGATCCCTGTAGAGGAATCTCCTTGCCATTTCCATGGCGTCCAGAGCTGTTCTAAATGTTTTGTAAAATAAAGTAAGGAATGTCAGTCATCCCTGGACAACTTGTGAAAGTTTTATGAATAACATATAGAGGAATTAGCAGGCAGGGAAAGCAATGTGAGAAAATAGCAAGAGCATCCTAGCTGCATGTCCCTAACATAGAACAGCATCAGATGTGATATTGCAATGTAATAGGAATTTACTGCAAAGTGAGATCACCATTTCCAGGGCTGGCCACAACAGGATGTTAATATAAAGATTGACTAGCACAGTAAAGTTGAGGTCACAGCAGTTTTTCTGAATGCATATACGTTACCAATGATTTGGAGCAAATTATTTTAAAAAGAGCTGCTTTTCAGATGTGATCTCAAAAAAAATCCTGTGCAATAGGATTGTCACCAACACACACAAGTTCCTTTCACCAGTGTACATGCATATGTTCTTCTAAGTAGATTTGCCTCCATGTATGGCCATTTACTTAGTCTTGCTGAAAAACAGTATCTTTAGGCTATTAATTCCAAGTCCTATTTCAAATTCCTAAAGTGGCTGGTGTCTAGGGGCAAATGCCTCCACTGAAACAAATGTGGTGAGAGGTTCTGGTTTGCTGAAGTGGCAAGAAACAGTTCTTGCCAGTCATTGAGGCCCTCAGGGTGCCACAGGGAAGCCCACCAACAACTGACCAGCCTGACTTCATGCTCCAGTTAGGTGTTCTGCTCCCTAACAAAGGAGAAGAAAAATTCACACCAGTAGCTTTAAAAAAATGGGAAACAACATCACACCACGTATGTGAAAATAAAGCCTTCTATTAGTAAATTGAAGCAATAGTGATGTTGCAGGGTGCTGAGAATGATGAGCATGAGGTGGTTTGTGTCTGTGCTAATGACCTCCCTTAGCCTTCAAAGGGGCATGTGGAGCACCTTAGTCGCTATGTATTGATAGAGAGTTGTTTGCTAGGTGGCACTTGTCAGACTCAAACCAGGGAACTGCTTTTTAGTCCAGATGTTTGCTTTCCAGGGGCTGGCTATGCTTCCTGGCACATTTTACTTCTGGAGTATAGGCTTAGCCTAAGCATGCTCTGTCTCTTGTCCCCCACATATGAAGGGTGCTCAGAGGACTTCCCCAGTACGATGAAATGACTGGATGTTTTGCTGCAGAGGCAATGACTTCAAGCCAGCAGTGCCAAAGGAGCACTTTGAGAACAGTAGAAGGAAAAACACTTCTAAAATTCCTGAGATAAGCCACAAATATGAGAAGGTCACAGAAGGAAAGCTTGCCTTGTGGTTCCATAATACACCATCAGCAAAAACAGCCTAAGATGTTTCTGCTCACCCTACTGCCATATTTCGTAGTCACTTGACCAGGTGTACTGGTTTTGGCTGGGACAGAGTTAATTTTCTTCGTAGCAGCCTATATGGTGCCATGTTTCAGGGTTTTGATAAAAACAGTGTTGATAATAACACGGCATGTGTTAGCTGCTGCTGAGCAGTGCTTACGCATCTCCGAGGCCACCTCTGCTTCTCATGCTGCCCCACCAGTGGGTGTGCTGGGAGTAAGCAAAAGACTGGGAGGGACACTGCTGGTACAGCAGACTCAAATTCACCAAAGGGACATCCCATCCCATCTCACGTTGTGCTCAGCAATGAAATCTGGGGGATGGAATTTTCCAGGGCTGCTGTTACTTGGGGACTCGCTGGGCATTGGTTGACTGGTAAAGAGCAATTGTGGTTTTTTGCATGACTTATTTTTCTTGGTTTGTTTTTTTTTGTTCATTTGTTTCCTTTTTTACTTATTAAACTATATTTATCTCAACCCATGAGTTTTCTCACTTTTGTCCTGCCTGTTCTCTCCCTTATCCCACGGCACGGGGCTGAGCTGCCTGCCAGGGTTAATCACAACACTGGGCCATTACAACTCTTTGCAGGGCTGTACTGTAAGCCAGGCAAGAAGATCAAAGTGAAAAAAACAAGTCAGTATTTCATAATATTGATATCATACTCATAAAGGGCCAATGTTGCTGACCAGCCTGGGCTGCAGCTCCAAGGATGCCATTGCATCTTCCACAGCCAGGAGGAAATGGCCCACCTTTTGTAGGCAGGGTCTAAACCTTAGTTAATTAGTTAATTATATTCAAGCCAGCTGGGTGATAATAATTGGATGCCATAATCCCCCCTTTTTGTTTTACAGTTTTTTGTTTTCAAAGATGTTTTTCAAGAAGGCTTTATGGTGAGCAGAGACCCAGTCCATTCATTCCAACTCCAGCACGCTTCCCTCCCATGAATATCACGTCAGGGCTTGCAGCTTTACCTTCTTCACCAAAGGACTCTCGCTCCGGCTCTTTTGGCTCTGGCTCTCAGCTCAGAGTCCTCAGAGTTTCTTGTGTTCATATCATATTGGGGTCACCAGTTGTTGCTCACCAGCCTGGGCTGCAGCTCCAAGGATGCTGCTGCAGCTCCAAGGATGCCATTGCATCTCCAACAGCCAGGAGGAAATGGCCCACCTTTTGTAGGCAGGGTCTAAACCTTAATTAGTTAATTATATTCAATTCAAGCCAGCTGGGTGATAATAATTGGATGCCATAGGCCAACGCTCCAGAAAAATCACAGCTGATCTTTTGTCTTGCTTTGAACACTTTAGACTACTCTTGCACTTCTCTTGTCTCAAATCACCGTTGAGAACACCACACACTGAACATATTTGTTATTAGAAAAGGATTACCCACATACTTATTCAGAAAATAATCAGCAATCTGCAAAGCACAATTTTATGAATAACTGTTTACAGCTTCTAATCTCCAGCTACATTTTGATCTCGGTTACAGATGCCTCCCAGCTAGGAGAGCAGAAACAAGACCGCATTATTTAGACCGGGACATAAAGATGGCAAATAGAGAACTATATACTGCTGACCGTAACATTCAAAATTTGCAAGCTGCACTTTTCAGTCAGTGGTATAGGTCAAATGGTATTATTTCTGTTCCCTCTCTGGATTATTTACATAATAAACTAGCGCAACAAGAAGAGCATATTTCACAATCAGCCTGAAGTTTGCTTTTAGCACATGAGTGCCAGTTCTCATCAAGTTCAAGTGCTCAAATGATCTCTGAAAACAATTATGAAATGGTTACTCCCCCAGTGGACTCAAAATCTACTCATGAATTTGATTAGAGATTTTTGGAAGCATTTTCCCCAGTCGTCAGTTTTGGCTGTCATTTTCTGCAGCACAGTTTCTCAAAGCACAAATATATCAGTTTATTATGATTATGTGCAGTAAAGAAAAGTGGTGTCAGAGATGAGTTCATATTTAATTTTTTTCATCTTCATTTCAACAGAAAGGATCCAGTGGCATTTAGTGGTCTTCAGCCTGCCCCTAAGAGGTTAATTTACTGTTCAGAACAGGTTTTTATTACCCTTTCTTCCTTCCCTGCCTCACTGCACACATGCTAGTCTTTTTTTTTTTTCCTGCAACTTGATGCTTTTGGTTCCTTTCACTATGTATTATCTGCTGCTGGCAGTAATCTTAGCTCTTCAACTGACAGCAAAATTATGAGGTGCTCAGTGCAAGATGACAATTTTCCTTCCCTCATTCTAATTCATTTGCACCGCCATCAAGGAATCAGCGTCAGCTTTTCAATGCGTTAACAGCTCTCTGCTGATAGAGAGCATTAGCTCCCCATTCTTCAGCAAGAGGTCAAAACCGATTTTTGTTTTGTAACAACCCATTAAATTTTGTGCTTCGGAAAATTCCATCGCTCTCCGATGTCAAATCCCTAGGCCGTCGCCATAGTTGGCACGCAGAGGGAAGAGAGGGTTTGCTGTGAGATACCGAGTGATGCAGGCAGCCAAGACCCTTTCCTGGAGAGGACCGTGGTCTACCACCGGCCTTGCCTGGTTGATTACTTGCCTTTTTTTCTTTTTCCTACTCTTAAGAAAGCCTCCTTGTTCCAAGTGTGCACACAAAGGCTCCTGGCATCGTTTTACTGGCTTTAAAAAAGCGATAGCTAAATGTTGCCATAAGCTTTTTTGAAATGCAGAAGGATTTGGTTTTACACCTTACCAGCCAAATCTACATGAAATCCTAGCAGAGACAAGACTTACGTAACGATGCAAATAGTGAAGGTCACCTCTGTAGCTTCCACAAGGTGTTCACGCTGACTTGATACACCGTCACATTGCCAGTAAAAATTTATAACATATTACGTACCTCAATAGGAAAAAATACGTACCTGCACTGCTTCTGTGTGTGTGGCATGGCTTTATGCAGTTTTCTGTACAGGTGAGCTTATCTGGGTAGACAAGTGAGTCCCCTTATCCCCAGGTAGCTTCATAACAGGAATCCTTGGACCGTGTATACACGCTCATTTATATTTGGCGTAAGGGAAGCCTAAAACCTTCGTCAGACAGCTTGCATTAAATTGTTCGGTAAGCGCAGTTGTGTTTCTGACGGGTGTACGGGCAGGTTACAAACATGACCTTAAACATGTCTGGTGGCAGACAGAGGGGTCTGTAGAGGGTGAGGGGCTGCACTGGCCCCACCGAAGTCCCCATGTGCTGGAGCAGAGCCCAGCTGACCAGCTCAATTCGAGGCAGCATGAAGCTGGCAGTGCCACTCCTTGTGCTGCAAGCAGACAGATGGCCCCAGGTTTTTCCCTACCTCTCTTTCAATGGCAGCACATTTAAATACCAAGGGTAAAAGTTGCAATAACTCAAAACCAACTCAAGTGTGGAGGACAACTTCCTCTCACAACTGGTTAGTGAACCGACTAGAGAAGGAGCTCCCCTAGACCTGCTGTTTGTGAACAGAGAAGGTCTTGTGGGAGATGTGAAGCGTCTCAGGGTGAACACAGATACAGTTAGACCTTTGGCAGAGCTTATCTATGCTTTACCTGTGCAATAAGAGTGCTTTTCAGATTTTGTCCTGTGGCTGTCCTGGATTGTTTGGTCTGTTTATTTAGCCGTGATTCAACGAAAAGAGGGGGAAAACTGCTGCAAACACAAAGACTGCACTCCTCCTCACTCTTCCTGGTTGCACACACCCGATCGACTCATTTCCTTTCTCAGCAAAGGAATTAGGTCCCCACGATGCCATATTTCCAAAACAAGGATGTTCAGCAACAAAACCTTCGCCCCTGCATCGGGGAAAATGTGCCAGACGTCCTCACCACTCACAGAAGGGGACCAGCCCAGGTCACAGAACATATACCAGTTATATATCAGCCTAGATCACCAGAATATATACTCACAGAACATACATCAGTTAGTTTGGGGGGGCACAATATATGCCAAAGCATATAATGCAACACAGGCCAGAGCGCTGGGCACAGTATGTGCCAAAGCTGCTGAGCTGCAAGGCAGGAGGAGATGCTCACCACGCCAAGCTCCAACACTGTGGCCAGATAGGAGCAGAGGTAAATATGGCAGGGGGTGGAAGCTGCCCAGTGAAGTCTTTTGAGTTTCCTACAACATTTACACAAAGCCATCCCTCCTGAAGCAACTCCCTGCTTCACCAGCATTAGGAGCCTCCTTGCATTTTTCCAAGGGCATGACATGATCATTTTCTTCTCATTCCCTTGGAAGACCCACCTAGTTTTTGCTGTTTCCCTTGCTGAAGTGTAGCTCTGCCCTCCCCAGAGACCCTTTACAGAGCTTATAATCTTCGCTGTCTAACGATGATTTCCCCATGAAATAGTCTTGGTTTGAAAGAGAAAGTGTTTTTTTTCGTGAGCTGCCAACTCAGTCGAGTTTCAAGCAGTTGAGCTGGATTTCTTCCATCTTACACATTATCACTAGTAATCAAGGGTCCTGCCAACCTGCTCTGGACCCCGGCTGCGGCTGCGTGACCGTGTGGCCGTCAGTTGACACTATCAGTGACAGCTTGCTGGCTCCAGTGCCTCTGGTACTGTCGCATGGGAGAACTGGCTGCAGGGAAGCTAGCAGAGCTGGTGGCCATGCCTGCTGCAGAGGGGTGCTAACAGGCATGAGAAGCACTAAAGACTACCTGACTGAGGTCAGGAGATACCTACCCAGGTAGAAAGGTGCTGTCTTTAGTCAATTCATTTTTCAGAGTGTGGATACACTAGGAGACTCTTTTGCTGTGGACTGGACAGAAAGAGTTTTCTTCCCTTTCCAGTTTTTTCCAAATCTGGAAAAAAATCCCTAAAGGCAGACCAAAATGCCTCCCTTCCCCCTAACATGACACCATGGAGCATAAATTCATGGATATTCATGCACAATCTTTCTCACAGAGGCAAAAAATATAGCAGCACTGAGATAGTTCAGAATCCCACTAAATTACACGTGCCGTGTAATTTGTATTTTTCCTCTTAGGCAAATCAGCGCTATTCTCTCCCTCTGGCACTCACTAGAGTGAGAACTTCAATGCAGAACTGCCACACAGAGCAAAGAAGTTCACCCGGGGATCCCAGAGGGAATTCAATGTCCATTAGCTGTGGTAAAAGGGAAAAATGTATTTGCTGTATTTCGGATGGGCTATTAGTGCTCTGTTAGGATTTCCAAATACAAAAAATGCTGTTTATACAGCATCGGTTGGCAAGAAGGTGTTTCATTATTAAGGCACTGTTGAAAAATCTGGCTATTTGTCAGATGTTTAAATGGTGCCAAGCTTTTTGGAAGCCTGGCTTTCCCTTTTCTTTTTTTCTCACTTTTTTTTTCTTCTGTCACTTGTTATTCAGAAGTGTTAAGTGTTTCTGGACATGTCTGGAGAGCTTTCTCTTTTTTGCTGATCTTTTTCACATCTCCGTTAAGTAAAAATGTGTTGAGGAGAGTACAACTTTTTAACGTATCTCATCAAAACTGAAATACTGCAGAAAAATAATAATGGAATTGAGTTTTGATTTAATCTGTTAGCTATGCAGGTGCAGCTGTGTATCTAATACTGCAAAGCGTGTATGTGATCTTACAAGATGAAAGGAGAAGACTGCAGGTGAGGTTCACGCTCGTCCTTTGCATTTCCTGGCTTGTCGTTCTCCGTTTCCCTGACTGCCATTGCTCCTGGAAAAGCCGTAAACTTTGCTACGGCTTTGCTTGAGAATAATATACCAGCCATTAGTTCTTCCTGTGAGTAAGGACTGACACCTTGTGGCCAAAAAGTGCTAAAGAAAAAATAATCCTATTACATATTGAATCACCTGGCCATTCCCTACAGGGCAAAGTTTTCTTTAACTACCATTTATTTAGCTCTTTAAAGAGCCACAAAAATCTCAGCCTAAGTATGGGGTTTTGCTCTTTTCCTTATGTTTTTATGTTCTTAGGACTGATTGAACTTCCCATCTTCCAGGGAGAGAAAAAGCCTTTGAAGGTTTCACTCCTCTAAGAGCCAGGTAGGAGTTTTCTGCTCCAGCCAGGCTATTCTTTAGGGAGAGGAGAGCTCGAGGATCATCCTACCGGGAGAATTCACTCCCAGTCCTTTGCTGGAGTTTGAGGAATCATTTCTCTCCACTGAAAGCATTTGCAAGACCCAGGCAAGCACGAGCAGTATGATTTTGCAGTGGAGATAGCTGAGACTGTTTGTCATGGGTCTCCAACCACTCATCAGCCTGTTTCAGGACAGACCTCAGCCTAGGGAGCAGAAGGAATGTGTGAAAGGGCCACCATAATCTGGGGGACAGGATGAGTTTTGGCTGCTTCAGGGTGTTGTTTCTGCTTCCGCCTTAAAACTTCCAGATAAACTTTCATATTCTCTTAAAATCTCTGGTTTCCTAATTGCTGTATCAGCAAAACCCCAGGACTCTCAAAATCTTTTTAGCTCAAAGAAGTGGAAGGGGCTTGAAACACCCCTTGCTCTAATCCACCGTTTCCTCCTATGTGGAGATTTATACTTATTGTTGAAGTTACACTAACTCGTAGGAACTTGATGTGTTGGAGTTTGTACTAACAAAATACTCAAAGGGTAGTTAGACATCACCTGATGTCCTCACTGTCTATGTAGTGGCCAAGAAGCATCAGCTAGGCAAAACAGATTAAAGGCAGGGATGTGAGCTGAGAAGACAAGGCAATAGAATGAAAGGGGGAAAAAAACAGACATTTCTTCTTATTCAATTTAGTTGATAGCAGATGAGAATGTGCATGTCAGCATGGGAAAGGTGAATCTTGAGCAGAGAGAGAGCAAGTATGTTTAACTTCTTTGGATTTTGACTGAAAGCTTTTCCTAAGAATGAAGGACAGCAAGAAAGAAAATGCAAAGCATCCTTCTCCTCTTGAAAAGTTCACTGAGCTAGTTCAGAGGCTGACAATGAAAGCATCATCTCACTCAAGGTCAGACTGTTTTGCTTGTGCAGAGTGCACAACTTCTCCCAAAGTACAACAGTCATCTCCTGAAGGTGGCCAGGAAAAAAAAATATCACTCACTTTTCTATGGATAACCATTACAGTGATGCAAATGACTGTTTGTCCATGGTGACAATGTCAAAGATGCTTTAAGCTGTACAACGTATTGAGGTCAGAGTGTTTTCCCATCTCTGTTGTTATATGAGCTGTAAGATCACTTGTGCGTGAACCTTTATGAACCTAACAGCTGACAGACTCATCTAAACCTCTTTCCTGAGTGAAGAGCAATGACTGCTCTGAAGTCTCCAGTTTGGAAAAATTTGCTTTGCATGCACATTTAGCTTGCATGCCCTCTTGGACACCATGTGTCCTCTCAATATAGACCAACCACATCTCAGGTTGGTAGCAGTAACAACCCTGTTTGCAGGTCTTGAGTGCATTACCTTGCTCACCCATTGCATCAACCAAGTCAGTCCTCCCACCTGGAGCTACCTCTGCTCCGGAGCTGTTTAACAGTTTGGATCCTCCGATAGAGGCTGATCCCAGCACTGGGTTATTCGACTGAACTTGACTGGATGTTTCTGACACAGGGTGAGAGGGAATGCTTTCACATATGCTGAATCCCATGTCAACATAAACTCATGGGGCTCGCAACCATATCCAGAGGGTGTCAGATGGATTCAGCGCAGCACTAGCAGAGCCATGGAAATGGTACCTGACCACCAGCAAGTCAGCTGGGGTAGAGTTACCCTCCCTGGACTCTGAGACATCAACCCTTTAGAGAGCACATTTTCTTACCACTTCACCCAGCTTTAAAGTATTTGAGATGGTCGTAAGTGCCATGAACCAAAATTGTGTTTGGCCTGAGAAACTATCCTTCTCTTTCACAGGCAACTCTCACAAAAGAGGTACCCAGGAGAAGGTGGCAGCATCTCCAGTGCAAGGGGTGGAGAGGCACAAGGAGACCCCATTTGACACCGCAGAGGTGCAGACAAGGGACCCTGCAGCTGCAGGTACATCCCACATCCTTCCTTCTCTCCTGGCCTTGCTGTGCAGGAGATACTCCTCCACCGCAGTGGGAGCTGGTGGCTTTACTTTTGGCTGCAGGCAAAGGGCTGGCATGCAGAGGGGTCTGGTGTGCCCTGACCTTCCTCACGCTGGACCAAAGTCAAAAAGGCAAAAAATTTATCTACTTTGTAGGATAAATCCTACTGGGATAAATCCTGGTAGGCTGCACCATCCCACATGCTGGTAGCAGCAGAGGGCATCCAGTAGGAGAGGTGTCACCCATTTGTCACACATGGTTATGCTCCAAAAGGAGGACAGAGGAGATGTCCAGCTCAGGGAAAACATACTGACGTGAGATTTGGGTACAGTTTCGGTTATGGTTTCAGCTTTTAAGCCTGGAAGTTTCAGAACTTCAGGAGAAAATGAATGGGTTTATGGGATGAGGCAAACTATTTTTAAAACATGACTTTGTAGAATTAATGATTTTTTTGTATTTTCTGGATGGCCACTGACGCGCCTTCACAGCGGTGCACTGAGTTGAAGTCTTTGATTCTCTGCAGTAGGCCCTGGAATAAGCCTAGATGATTCTTCTTACACAGTCGTTTGTTTTGGAGGAGGGGAGAAACCATGCCCAGAAATGTTTCACCAGATGTGTTTTTTTAAGGCAGTCAGTGAGTAAAAGCATCTGAGTCATGAGCAAGCGGAAGGGAACTTTTGTGTCAGACTGTAGAGTGATTTGAACCTATTTTCTCCTACCAGGTCTCTTGTGCAACCTCAGTTTGAGAATACAATAAGTTAAAATACAGGTTTACACTTTTCTTTGGCTTTGAATCATGCTGTCAGGGTCTCTATCAGCTATACAAAGTCAGACATCATGAAGACAGATGACTGCACTGCAACTCCATAGAATATTAGCTGAAATAGTTGTGGATTCTTTGTTTACGCCCATTCCAAGAGCTGAGCCGCACCTTCTGACAGGATTATTAAAAGAAATAATTTATCTTAAGGGGTAACGGAAGGTAAATAATAACTCATCTTTAAAAATCTTATTAGTAGTCTAAGTGCTGCCTCTTTTTCTGGTTTAATGTAACCTGATATGCTGTAGTTATATGAGATACCTAACCATTCCTTATTCTATGGTATATTATTAAAAATTATTGAAGCATAGTAATAATCACTTTCATATAAATATGAAATCAGAATCCTAAGAAATAAATTTACTTACAAAAAGTCGATTGTGAAGACTGAAAAACAAACAGGGCGTGAGCTGCCTTTGTGAGATGGGACTATATACCATGGTGCTTGCACAAGCATAACTATAAAAAAGACAAGACATAAAGTTCTGGCCCATATAGTCCTTGTGAAGCTCCTGGAGTGCTATGGTGGTGCTGGAGTCAAAATTGCCAAAAAGTAACTTTAAAGAGAAAGATGCAGAATAATAAAAATGTAGTCAGGGCTATGGAAAACAGCAGTGTGTTAATGATCATCATGTATTTAAAAAGAATAAAAAGAGAAAAAAATATGTAGGAGAATACTGAGTAGAGCTAAAACCAAGAAATATGAGATGAAATTAATAGAAGAGGTGATTACAAAGACTATTGGAAATGATACTTTAAATGAGTAAGTAAGGGAGGAGGCTTCAAGGGAAAAGACAGAAAGCAGCTCTGTAAATTTGGGGATGGATACCACTTAAAAAGCATACTTATTCTTGATTAAGAGCCCTTTATAGTTTTTATCTAAGTAAAATACAGCTATAATATAATTGTAATAAAGTGTTCAAAATATTCTTACCAGATACAAGTCTGCTGTGTACTTTTTAGTGTTTCACTTGGGTACATCTTTTCAAGGAGGAAGACAACAGTAAAGTCATGCTGAGAGCTTCCATATGAGCTCCCCTCCCACAGAAGCCCCCATTTTAGACACCTTCCTTTGCAGAAACACAATCCCATCCACTCTGGGTTTGTCCCTCTGAAAGGGTTTAGCAGTTGGTTTAGCTCTGACACCTCTGAAAGTCTGGATAACCTGAAAGCCTGGCTTACTGAGCGGGCTTTACTGCACAGGGTAGCTGTCTGCAAGTGGTAACAAGGAAGTTTAGAAAAGACGAAGGAAACAACAGAATTGTGCCTTGAGTACAACATTTCTTTATTGACCCATAAGTGGTGCAGCTGTATTTTCAACGTTTGATGGGAAAATGCGGAGATAAATAATTCAAGAGGTATGACTGCTCTCTCTCCTGCTGTTATTTTGGGCCAGCAATTTATTTTGAAAGCTTTTCTGTGAGGTGAGCTTCCTGCAGTGTTTCCGATTCAAATCCATGTACGCAAGTGGGGAGCATTGGGTTATTTCTAGATCCCAAATGCTTGATTCTTTGTGGCAGGTCCTGTAGGATAGTTGAGCATAGAACAAGAAAACTGTCACAGTTACCTAAAAACCCTTCTTCCTGTACAATGGTGTGCCAAGTTTATAGCATTGTAGCGTAATCCAAATGCTTGCCAATTGCTGAAAGTGTTTCTAAAAATATTTAGTAAATACATGATCATCCAGTTGAGATTTCCGGAATGATTAATCCAGTTCATTTCAGAAGAAATTGCCCACAGGCCAACAAGTAAAAGGCAAGGAAAAAAATTAATTAAGATCACATACTGAACTTGAAATAATTCAAAAGAAAATATTGTGTCCCCAAACACAAAATTTATGCATGATCCCTTTGGCATTCCTTTTAAAGAGTATATGAAATTTCCACCATGCTTTAAATGAGGGTGAAGAAGCCTATCAGCCCATCTTCCAATTTTTACCTTTCTACTGAATAAAGAGTTGCAAGAGGCAGCCTATTTAGCAACGAAGAAAGTTGAAAGCTTGTTTTCCACTTATTTTTAAAAGTATACAGGGAGGTTGTGACCCCGCTGACATGTGCAGCTGGAGGAGAGCACGAGTGGGAGGTAGAAGCTGCAGCTGGAAGCAATTTCTCCAGTGTCACGCCCTGGCCTGGCCAAGGCTGCTTTGGCCCCAGAGCAAAGTGTCCATTGAAGGCAATGCGTAGAAAAGGGTGCCATTCTGATCGCCCTTTTCCTTATGAGGAGCTCTGGAAGGACTACCTGTTCTAATAGCAGCCTGGATAGTCCACTGATGCTGTTCTTCTGGAGAAATTATTGATGCCAGCATGATCTCAGACCTTCAGTCCCAGGCTTGTTACAGCCATATGCCACTCTTTACAGGTTTCATTCAATTCTCGGGTAGGCACTGGAATAACTCTTTTAAGCTGAACCCTTCAGAAAGTTAACTACCACAGTGGCTATCAGAAACGTTGGCAGAGCAATACCAACATCCAGCCTGTCGACAAGTGTTAAAGCCACCATTTCACCAGCTGGCAGAGCAACTTCCAGGATTAGGCTAATCTGAGGTCTATCTACCCAAAATAGGTGCAAACACAAAACTTTACAGCTAAAATAGGATACATGTTTTCCACCTTGTAAGCACTTCAGGAACGTCCCAGATAGGGGACAAACATCCAGGCAAATGCCTTGACTTTTTATCATTAAATTGAAAGTATTTTCCTGCCTATGAGGGATAGTTCCTCATTTCAGGAGGCTGGAATGCCCGAGGAAAAGCACTTCTCTGTCAGGACACCCAGGGGGTGAGGACCTGCAGCCTGTGCTTCAGTACCTCTCCCTAATATGGGAATGAGAGGTCAACCCCTTGCCATAGCTCAGCCATGCCAGGAAAAGTACATGTAGACAGAAAGCAAACTCCTCAGGTAGCTGCTGCTATTGAACATCTGTGCAATCAAGATTTCAGCAGGGAATTACATATTTAAGAAAGCACCACCAGATCTGGCATGCACGATAACACAGACCATCCCATCCCATCCCATCCCATCCCATCCCATCCCATCCCATCCCATCCCATCCCATCTCATCCCATCCCATCCCATCCCATCCCATTATTCTTGTACTGATCCAACTAGTGCAGGACAGGATGGATCAGCTCTTAATTAGAGCTTATTATCAAGGCATGAAGGCTGACTGTATTCACTAGCTATTAATTGCTTGGGCAAAATCCAACATCAAGTATTTGCATTTAAAAATAAACGGAAAAATGTTTCATTTAGGGAAACGCTGAATTTAAAGTCAGGAGGAACTGGTCAGTAGGTGGCACAAGAACAGCACAGGACTGCACTGCAGTATCAGAGGTGAGAGAGCAGGGTCACATCCTGAGCAATCAACGCTGACATTTCTTTTCCTCTACAGTATTTATGAACTCTATTACTCAGTGATTTAACCAAATGAATCATTGCACCGAAGCACATGGGGTGAGTGGCTTAGGTGGAACTTCTCCTTGAAATGCTAGTTACTCCCTCACTGTGTGCTCTTTATATCCACTAACATCACTATACCTTACCAACTGCTTTCAAGCATTAAATAGATTGAACTCCTCTGTACATCAAAATAGACATCTGACATGCCAAAGTACAATGCTCCGACTTTAGCAGGCTTATGGTTTGCTAACTTGAAAATTGCTGCTATGTTGCAATCAGAGCATCTCAAAGCCTATAAGAGAAGTGGAGGAACATAGCCCCACAACAGTCCCTTCTGCTGATGGAAAACTTCATTAACTGTGATTGTTTATCAGCAGCATGTTAGGGAAAAACTAGTAGAGCCAGATGTCAGGGCTTCAGGCACCAATTTGTGGCTGTCACTATATGCAGAAGGTCTCTGTCTTTCTAGAGGAATAGCAGCAGCCGCTAGAAAACCACATTGTGCTGGGAGGTCAATGACGAACATCGGATTGAGCGGTTATATTTAACCTTGGATTTGGTTACCCTGCGATGACTGAAGGCTGTTGCCTTCGTTGGCTGTTGCCAAGGGTTTTCTTGCTGATTGGAGTTAAAGGAGCAACACGACTGGGTGTGAACTGGCTCAGCAGTTCCTGTTTCTACTGTGCAACTGCATGTCTCTTCCTCTGCACCAAGATTTTAAAGTAAAATGCAGAAAGACACATGTACTGGGTGCCCTGCCTTGCGACTCTGACATGTCATCATTCATTTACAGAGAATGAGTTGGAGGAAAATTGAAAGCGGGGGGATGGTGGGTCGAAAATGACGTGCATAATTAAGCTTTTGTGGATGTCTCCTTTGCGCTTTGGTGCCAGATGACTGCATGCAAATCACCCAATAAGTTATGAGGTAAATAATAATTGGAACCAATCAAGCATAGGAATGATGACTTCTGCCTATCCAAAGGTAAAAATATATCTACAAATACCTTATTCTAAGCTTAGGTGTGTTTGTCTTTAAAAAAGAACAAAAAAGGAGGGGGATAAGCATCAAATACTGAAGCAAACAAGCTATCATCAGCACAAACATACTTGTCATCATAATGTATTTTCCTTAAACAAGCAAAATTGAATGCTACATTGCTAGTCTCCTACATTATTCTTATTTATTTGTTTGTATGATTCTAAAAATACAATTATAAACACTATTTAAGCATAAAATACACCAAAGCCATCATACCTTTCTCATTTCAGATCTAATTTCTATTTCCAGCCCACACATACCTGCTGTTATATCTCATTTATTACTGTAAATTATGTGCGTCAGAGTCACTACAAGTAACTGTTGAGACTGAGATCAGAGCTGTGCTGAATTCTAATCAGAAAGTGACTCTCCACCACTTAAAGTTCCCTCAACCACTGATTCCTTACTCCTCAGGTAAAGAATGGGAAAGAGGGCAGGAAGACTAATTCTGAGATGTAATTTATTAAAAGCTGGAAATATGCTGGCATTGCCTAAATCAGCTGTACACTGGACATGGTGGCCCAGGAATCCCTTCCAGTCTGGTACAGTGATGGCTTCAGCAGACCCGAAGCATCATATAGTGAGTCTTTCTTGATAGAAACAGAAATAGGTGATGGTGCCCATTCACATACCAGAAGCATGTCGGTGGACAAAATAACCTGGGTTAGATGCTCTCTGTTACGCCAGCAGTGTTATCCACCACGGTCTGTGGCTAATTCATTCTGACTGGTCTCAAAATGAAGTTACTGCACAATGATTCAAGACTCAAAGCAAATTCTTCACGTTTTTCAAAGTGGTTTTTCACACCACTCATTACTTTCATTTCTGATCAGCTCCAAATGAGTAATCTGACATGGCTGATGTCTGGAAAAACGTAAGAGAGGTTTGTGGAATTTTATATCTTCTCTTGACAATGATTTGTGGGTTCATTTTTAATTCTCCAGACTGTTTGGGGCTGTCATACTGAATTCTGTGTGAATTCCTAGTGTGGATGAGCTATGTGTGGGCTTTAACACAAACTTCAGGGGCAAATATGAGTTTTTCGTATTCCCAATAGGGATTCGAAGTATTGCTTTTAGTCCACATTGGGATGAATTCAACGAACTTTAAAACGAAGCTGAAGTGCATCTGCTGGGTTCTATCTCTCATTACAACGAGAGTGCAAGATTTACCTGGTTACGTCGGACACAAAAAATGGACGACGATGGCCCTTTGGATGACCCTAGTATGAGATTCAAATGGCAAGGAAACCTGAAACCCCGCCAGCCAGGGCTCTCAGGTTCCGCTGGTGCGTGTGGCAGGGCGTGCTGCCCTGCTGTCCAGCCTGCAGCGTCCCACAGCAGGACCTGCCATAGGGAAAGGTTGCTGTAGGGAAAGGCTGCTGTAGGGGACAGCACTGCCTGTGCTTTTGCAACTCACCTCATGTGCTCCAGGCCCACTTCTGTAGCTCTGCTTTTGCCTGGGGCGTGCGCATGGCAACCTCTTTCTTGTGATCTAGGGAACGTTTAAGGCGGAAACCGCAAATGTATTTGTTGAGGCCAAGTTTATAGGTATGAGATCAGAGGCCTAAATTATCCACTCCTTGGTGGAGAAGCTATTTTGCTACGTTACAAAACACGCGACAGGGTCATGAGCGGTGCTCTGGGGATTACTGTAATATAAAAAGTGACATTAGAGCACAAGTAAGAACTGCTGGCCACCCCTGCCGGAGCGCTTCTGACACGGACATTGCGCTCAGAGGCTCCCAACACCCCTGTTCCCTAGCGTTGCAAGGGGTGTGCAGCAGCGGGGTGTGGGCTTCAAACACCGGCCGTGGTTTTGTGACCAGAGTGCACGTGCGTTTCTGCAGGACACCCTAATATCCTTGAACCTCTTCCCGCTCTGGGGTCCACGCGGAGCACAGCTCCTGCAGGCCTGCGGATGGAGGAACTTCAGCCGATACCGCAGAGGCTGAAAAAGGCCCTGTTTCTCCGATGGGCACCTTCCTCTGCCCTGGGAGTATGGCACGATCCTAGTCTTCCCTTGAGCCTGTCATCCCTGGGGACTGACGCTGTGGCTCCTCCACGTCACGGGAGCTCACGTACACGCCGGGCACGGAGAATCAGGATGAAATTACTTGCCGTCACCTTCATGCATAAAACATGGCATGGCGGAGGAGAGACGGCAGGGCCTCAGCAGCCGCCCGCCGCATCCTGCTGGCGGCCTGGGGCTCGGCCCGGGGCTGCCACGGCTTCGCCCCGCGGGGAGCGGGCCGTGCCGGGTGGCCGCGGGGACGGGCGGCCCCTCGAGCCATGGACCTGTCCCCGTGCCTGCGCTGGGTGCGGACGCGGCTCTGGCGATGCGGAGCCCGGCGGCGGCGGTTCTGCAGTAAGTGTTGCGTCCGATGCCCCCGCGCCCCCTTCCTCTTTTCCCACCCCTGTGCCCTTGCCTGCTCCAACCCATCCTGCCGTGCAGATGGGGCCGGCATGGAGCGGGGCCTTGTGACCAGCTGCATACCCAGGTCCAAGGCTCTTTGCCTGGCCACTGAGGGCTCGGCAGGAGGGCAGGGACATGGCCATGGCTGTCTGTCCCCCACAGCCCCAAGGTGGGGGAGACCCTGCTGAGCAAAGCCCTGTGGCTGGGGGACCATCTTCGGGAGAGGCTGGTTTGAAAGGGACCCACCTTAACATGGGTAGGCACTTTTCCGCATTTCTAAGAGACTTTTAAGAGGGGATGGTTTGTGTGTTGGAAAGGGAATAGGGAAAAATGCAGGACAATGGCTGCCCCTCTTTTTTTGACCAGCTGCACAAATCAAAAAAGTTTGGTTGAAAGGAACATAACCAGGTCAGTGGCCTGTGAAATGTCACAGTGCGGACAATGTCCTGAGCCTTCCAGCTTCTTTGGCTGGTAGAAGCTGTGCACATCACTGAACTAATGTATATATAGCCTCACTGCAAGTTGCAGTGTCTCACCATGGTTTTACTGGAGGTAGTTTGCTTGCCTTCCCTGACAGACCTTATATACTGCAATGGGTGCCGCTGTACAGAGATTCAGCCACTTCCAGCTGATTGATTCAGGCTCCCTTTCAGCTATCACCTTGGAGAGAAGTGTTGGAGTTGTTCTGCAGAAACTCAGCATGAGTAACACATCCATGACAAACTGGGGAAACGGGGTTTCTTTGGTTCGGGCAACGGTAGCGTCTAATCACTCCTAAGGAGATGCAGTGCAGTGGCTCAGAAGGATGGGCTGGGTTGGCTGGCAAACCGAAGCATCCTCTCCCCTGTCAAGGGGGTGATATATTGCAAAAGGGATCTTGGAATGAGGATGCCATTCAGAGTACACTGCAAAAGGATAAAGACGATAAAATGAGCATGCTGTCTGTCAACACCTCTGCCCAGAGCTCATGTTGTTTCACTATCCTAGTTTATCTACTGAGATACCAAGGTCTGTTTGAATTTTTCTGACTCATAGCATTGCAGCAGAGACACCCAGCTCTCACATTTACCTTCTTAAATATTGTTTTGTCATTAATTCAGCTCCAGTTTGCCTTTCAGATTCAAAATATTACTGGTAGATGTCAGTAATATTTTCCTGGTTGTCGGTTGACTGTGCACAGTTGCTCACTGGTTTTCGGTACTTGCAGCTTTGTGAGTATTTTGGTGTGCCACAGCTTTATGATCAATTTTCTGGTTGTTAATGAAGTAGAAAAAAAGCAGCGGTTCTGTTCCATGTCTACTTAGGATTACATTTACCTTTTCCATTTGAAGTTCCCTACTCTTTACAAATATGCATTTGGCAGATAGTTTGGGAATGTATGTGGAAAGGTCTTACCACAACATTCACTTTAGACATTAATTATCCTGTGAAGAGATATGTTCCTTAGTCGAACTGCCCTCTGAGTTAGTAAGAACCACTACCAAATGCATGCAGCACCACTTAGCTCAAGCTGTAAGAATGGGGAATTCGAGAACGGCAGATAGTCTGAATAATTGAAGGAGGTTTCTTGGTTGACAATGGCGCTATCTATGCACATGTCTTCAAGTCATTTTTTCTATCTTGCCTCTGGCTTAGGGAAACATTGCTACACTGAACAGAAAGAAAAAGAGGGATAAAGATTTTTTTTTTTAAATTTCTTAATGAGTCTGAAAAATACTAATCACACCTGTGCAGAGGCCAGTGTTGGGGCCTGCTCCTTGGAAGTCCAGACTCAGCTTGTCCTCCCTAGCTGCCTTCTGCTGAGGCGCTGCAGCAAAACTGCTGCTATTTCAGGAGATGTGCTACTCTTCAATTTATAAATGTGCGGTTTAGAATTAGGGGAAAAAAAAAAAAAATCCAGTAAGGAAACTACTGCTGGCTGGTTTCCAAAGTCCCTGTGAGCACAGGCTGTCACTGTGCCTTCTTGTCAAAGCAGTCATTCAAAGGACGAGCCGGAGGACTTTGTGGTCCTTCTGTGCCTGCCCTCATGACCCCGTTTTACAGCCGGATCCCTGAAGGCAGCTCCGTGCAGGCACCTGTGTTCATGGCAAAAACACTGCTTTGAACAAAGGCATGCTTTCAAACGGAGAACGAGGCTTTCCTTGCTGCTGCGCTGGATGCGGCGGTCCCTTCAGCCAAGGGAAAGCAACCGCAGCTCCCGCCAGAGAAGCACTTCAGCAAGGGCTGGTTCTGACACTGTGAGAGACATTGGACAGAGAGCGTAAGTTCATGATGCTGCTGTAAGAACTGGTACTAGAACTAATTAAACCTGCTTTCCTGCTGGATGCTCCCATGCTCACACAGATGAAAAACGTTGCGAAGGTCTCCTGGAGCGGGGCACCTACAGCTTCTCCCCCTCCCTGGGCTCTCTGGGATATCATACAGGTTGACCTGCTTTTTCTTCCTTTTCCCTTGTCCCAGCTACATATGGTTTATGAACCTTGTAGGAACCTGGGATCACCAGGACTGCTGCCTGGCTGCTAGGTTTGACTGAAGCTGGCCAGTGGGTTCAAAAATACTAATGATCAGAGTGTCATCACATGTACAATGTTCCCTTAGGAAAGAAGGCTAAAAGGTCCTGCTCACGCCAGGATTGGAAGCTGAGTTTGAATCGTGCTAGTAATAACTGCATGGAGAAAGTCTTAAAATTGTGTTGGGAAGAGTCTGAAATGCAGCTGTTTGCTGCTGCTCTCCAAAATGTACTTGGCTTCTGGCCACCAACACGTGTTAAAGCCCTGGGGACTTGTGGGGAGGAGATTTCTCTGGGTTTTCCTGAAATTTAACAGATGAGGTTTTAGCAAAAACACGTAAGATTTGTCACAGAGAAAAAGGATTGTATGTCCCTGATGTAGAATGGCAAAGTGGGAAATTTGGCTGTCTGTGAGGCTGAGGAGTGTTTTGGATGATTTTTGCTGGTTTGCCATGCCAGCCTGGTGCTCAGAGGTTGCGAGGTGCCAGGTCTTGGATGATCTCTGCAGCTGTTCTGCTGGATTGGACCCGTCTGTACCATTTCACATATCACTGTAAGCATCTGGTGAAAGGGAAGAGGTTGGGAAGCTGCAACAGAAATGTTAAGTGACTTATTTAGAGCCATAATCCCAGCTGGGGCTGGGAGGCAAGACACGGTGGGGCCCATCGACATGTTCATTCCATGAACCCCAGTCATCTGCAACACCGTGCTGGGTCTGGTGCTGCGCCTGGTTCTGGGTCCGGGTTCAGGCCCAAGTCTGGGTCCAGCCCTTGGCACTGCCTGTCACCACCAGAAACCCATCCTGGGGCATTGCCAGATATCAGGGGTCTGGCCAAAGTGTTTGCCCAGCAAGGGTGTGCCTAAAAATTTATATCCTTCTGGTGCTAATGTAGCTTTCACAACCTGTAGCCTTCAGGGCAGAGAATCGATGGTGAGCTTTGATCAAACCTCATTAAATATTCATTGTTAGGCACTTTTTCTCCTTACCAGCAAGACCTACTAAAGTAATGTTGTGAACAGCCCTTTATGATTTCTGCTCCGAACTGGCTGTGCAATTTAGACAGGAAAACATCTGCTGTGTACTTCGATTTATTTCCAAGTGAAAAAAAAAAATCAATTGCCACCAAAACTAAGAAAAAAGCAAGAAACCAGGAGCAAAAATGTCATCTGGAAAAGAAAAATAGCAAAAGCTCAATTTTTACATGAACTGCGTAGCCTCACACAGTATCAAAACCTACCATATTTCATGGTACATGTAATTCATTCATAGGGAAAAAAAAAAGATATTTATACAAGTCATTGGTGTTAGGGAAAGCAGTTCAGAAATGTTTTTCATAAACTACCCTTAAATGGCAATAAAATTGTTCTGTTTGTCCTGCTCATTCTTGGTAATAATGTAGTTTTAAGTGGTGTTTTTGTTTTGGGAAAAGGGGAGGAGATTGCTTTCCCACAGAGAAGCAGACTTTATGCAATATTGGATACAAGAGCTCTATTTTGCCTCTTATCTCACAGAAATGTTCTTTGGAAAACGTACCGTAACGTACCCGGCGGCATGGTGCCCCGTGCAGCGCTGTGATACTTGCGTGGGCAAAAAGCCTTTCCACTCGGAGGGGCCCATTCAGGCCTGATGGAGATTGACGGATTTCAAAACCATCCAAGGCACAGCTCTTTGTCTGCTCAGACCTTTAACGTGTGGAAAGAAGAATATGCAAGTATGACTAATGTTTGCCCATTGCTGTGCAAAACCTCTTCCCACCGAGCCTTTGTTAGTGCTGTACCCTTGCAAAGCTTAGACTCGATCCTTCAGTGACTGGAAAATCATAAAGGGGTTTCTAGGTACATTTTGAATATCAATTAAAATTCTGTGAATTTCATATCAATAGGTCTTTGAAAACAACCTCAAGAACATTTGCATGGTTTGTTTTGTTTTTTCTTAATATCACCCCTTCCAACCACTCATTTTTAGGTGTGTTTCAGAAAAGCTGGAACTGCTTTGTCGTTACTCATTACAGCCAGGGAACCTGAGAGCTTAATGGTGAGGCTGCAGCAGACCCCTGGCAGGGCAGCTGGTGATGAAAACGTAGCAGATAACGTTTGTATAACATGTAATAATTCACAGGCACCAATATTAAGAATTTCTTGGAAACAGGTGATGATTGCAATAGCCTGAGTGAGAGAGACAAAAACTTTTTTAACTTAAATCAGTAGCAATAGTTATTTTGTTGTTGTTGCTGTGGTTTTCCCCTTCCTTTGGAGAGTTAGGCTCTGCTTTATTATTATAGACGTAACATAGAATCATAGAATCATAGAATCGTCTGGTAGGAAGAGACCTTCAAGATCATCGAGTCCAACCATTCACCCTGCACTGTCAGGGTCCCTAAACCATGTTGCTCAACACCAAATCTACACGGTTTTTAAACACCTCGAGGGATGGGGACTCCACCACCTCCCTGGGCAGCCTGTTCCAATACTTCACAACCCTCTCTGTAAAGAAATTTTTCCTGATATCTAACCTAAATTTCCCCTGGCGCAACTTGAGGCCATTCCCTTTTGTCCTGTCATTCATAACGTGGGAGAAGAGACCGACCCCCATCTCCCTACAACTTCCTTTCAGGTAATTGTAGAGAGCAATAAGGTCCCCCCTGAGCCTCCTCTTCTCCAGACTAAACAGTCCCAGCTCCCTCAGCCGCTCCTCATAGGACAAGTTCTCTAAACCCTTCACTAGTTTTGTTGCCCTTCTCTGAACCCGCTCCAGCATCTCAACGCCCTTCTTGAAGTGAGGGGCCCAAAACTGGACACAGTACTCCAGGTGTGGCCTCACCAGTTCTGAGTACAGGGGGACAATCACTTCCCTGCTCCTGCTGGCCACACTGTTTTTGATACATGCCAGGATTCCATTGGCTTTCTTGGCTGCTTGGGCACACTGCTGGCTCATGTTCAATCGGCTGTCGACCAGCACTCCCAGGTCCTTCTCTGCTGTGCAGCTTTCCAGCCACACTTCCCCAAGCCTGTAGCGCTGCAGGGGGTTGTTGTGGCCCAAGTGCAGGACCCGGCACTTGGTCTTGTTGAATTTCATACAGTTGGCCTCGGCCCATTGATCCAGTCTGTCCAGGTCCCTCTGTAAAGCCTCCCGACCCTCAGGCAGATCAACACTACCTCCCAATTTAGTGTCATCTGCAAACTTGCTGAGGGTGCACTCGATCGCCTCATCGAGATCATTGATAAAGATGTTAAAGAGAACAGGCCCCAACACTGAGCCCTGCGGAACACCACTGGTGACCGGCCGCCAGCTGGGTTTAACTCCATTCACCACCACTCTCTGGGCCCAGCCATCAAGCCAATTTTTGATCCAGCGAAGCATACACCTGTCCAAGCCATAGGCAGCCAGCTTCTGCAAAAGAATGTTATGGGAAACAGTGTCAAAGGCCTTGCTAAAATTGAGGTAAACAACATCCACAGTTCTTCCCTCATCCACTAAACGGGTCATTTTATCATAGAAGGAGACCAGGTTGGTCAAACAAGACCTGCCCTTCATAAATCCATGTTGACATATAACCCCCGCTCCATTTCACTCTTTTGGAGACAACAAAATTTTAGCAATTCTCAGCTGAATTACCAGCAAATATGATAACTCTCACACAGAGCGACAGCAGTCTCATGCTCAGCATGAGGTAAAAAGTATCATGCAGATGCAACAGCTCTGGCTGTGACGGCACTACTGCTCCTCACTTATACAGCTCAAGCTGACAAATGTCCTGTGAAGCCTTGTCAAAGATGTCTTGACCTTGGAGACAACTGCTGAGTGAATGGAAGGTGTTCAACCTCTAAACTTCTCCCGCCACTTGTGGGATTTACAACAAGTTTCATTTGGTCATAAAACAATACTGGCCAAAAACTAGGGGCAGTGTGAGGAAAAAACCCTGTCCAACAGCCAAATGGTTTCCTTTTTTTTTGCATTAAAACTGTTATGTTCATAAAGCGAGAACTTCATGGTTCTGCTGAACATCTGGAAAACCCACAAGCCCCACATCTTCAGAGCAGGCTACATTACCTAATGCCTTGCACGAAATAGCTTTGGTATCTGCTTACATAAAATCCGAAGGAATTAAATCCCCGAGTGGGCCTAAGGCCAATCTCACTTAAATCCCACTTAGACCATGCTTTGAGGAGGTGCGTGAGCCTTATGCTTCACGGGGGAGACGGGAACCGCCCCACCGAGTCTTCTCCCAAGCAGAGGACGCAGCATGGCCTCCGAGTCTGAGCATAACACCCTCAGCTCCTGCTCTGAAGATGAAGGGAATAAAGCAATCTAGACGGTTTGTATTGCTATACCACTGCCTTCTGCTGAATTATCTCTCTGATGATCCTCAGTTCCTCCGCCCGCCTCTCTGAAAACAGCACAGGCTTAGGCTAGTCCCAAAACTTTTAGATGAATAAGATTAATCAAGATAAATCCCCCTCGTAGTGATCTTCTAAAGGTTTCAACCGTAACTTTTTTTCAAAATAGATAAGGGCTTAGCAGTCAGCTGAAAAAAATAATGAGCTGGTCCACAGCTGATCATTTAAACAGAGTGGTTATAGCATCCACAGCATAGGCACTAGCAAACTTGTGCCAAATACAATGACTGTTTTACTTAAGTTTTTTAGCTCTATTAATCCTTTTGATCTGAGTAAGGAGTGACATGTTGGAAAACTAAGCTGGAAAGCAAAGAGAAAGTGATCAGAAAGAAACGCAAGACAGGTGAAAGCCTTAAAAGCAGTAGCACAGTCAGCAGGCACAGAGCGGTCACTACCCTGAGCATCTGGTTTGAGAAGTCCAGATAAAAGCACGTAACATATTTTGAAAGGTCAGGAAGAACCAAACGTAGGTCTTGTCAGACAAAGACTTAACCCCAAGCAGGATAAATATGTCAACGGGGTAGATGCTGTAGCACAGTTTTTATGATGAAATGGTTTTTAATCCCCTGTGGATTATGACCATGTACTGTAGGCAGCAGTTGCATTTGTCAAGGCTTCTGAGTGCTGGTGGCAGCTTTCCATCAAAGACACCGAATCCTGAAGTCCTCTTTGCAAGTCACCTTCAAAAGCCGACGTGGGCTGTAGTCGCCCACGGCTGAGCTCTAGTAGCTCGACAAGAGCTGGATGTTTCTCTTGAGAGGAAATGGAATTACAGAAGTATTTGTAAAGCATCTGTATTAAATAACGGAAAGCAGCTACTTTCTAAGTGATGGACAACTATAGGGAATATTGGTAGACGTCACAAAAATTCTGGGAGGAATACAGACCTCCCATGAAATACTACTGTTGCGCTATTAAAATTGAAAAATACTTTTCATTTTACTCAGAGTTGCTAAATTTTTTGAAGTGAGCTCTTAACTTCTGATTTTCATGTCAGTTGTTCTCTAACATACCCACCAAAAGGTGTTTCATATCTGTAAGAAGCAAAACTCTCTGCTTTCAAAAATTTTACACCACTTGCAGGTGGTGTAAAATACAGGAGTCAAACTGCTGGGGTAAATTCTCTGGACACAAATTAGCATATTCAAAAACAACAAAAAGAAAAGTTCAAATTATCGATTTTGTTTTTAACATCCAGATTTTAGACTACTAAGACAAAACTGCAAAAAAATAAACATATACCAAGTTTTGAGGAAACTGTGCCGTAAATTAAGCTTGCCACCAAGTTTGCAAAACCGCATAGCAGGAGTATCTGTTGAACACTTTTGTATAAGATGAAGAGCCTTAGAATGTTTTTAAACAACCATGCTTCAGTGAAACTAGGCCCTTTTATTTAATATAAAATCTGAGATGAATCTTGAACCCTTATAGTGAAACAACATCTGTTGCATTCACCGAATCTTGGCACAGTAGTGGAGAAGAGCTCGGCAATGCAGAAGTGTCTCCATTTCCTGCTCCTGATCATCCACAGAGCATGAGCTCAGCATCTCCTAGCAGGGGGAAACACAGCCAGGGACTCAAGAGCCCAGCCAGGTCAGAGGAATCGTCTGATGGAAAATACGGAAGATAAAGTAGCTCCCACAACCAGCTTTACCCTACTTATCCTTTCTATTTAAAACCCTTGCTGAAGGGAGCTCCGGATCTGAGAGGGTTTGGTTTTGGGGAAGGGGTGGGCTGATGCATAATTGAATCATGTCTTGTTTGGAGCAGCAGTACAAAGCCAGGCTCCCACGCTGAGTTCCTAAAGTCTAACCCAAAAATGTCAAATCACCTTGAAGCGGAAAAAACTTCTAAGAAGAACGTAGACAGAGCAATTCAGTTTGCCTGTAATTGCTTGTATTTCTTTTACTTTCCTAGTGCAAGAGTGCTGGATAAATCCAGCACGGTTTAAAACTAAAGTAATTCATGTTTTACCTACACAGGCATATGGGGTCTTTTTAATACACCCAGATGCTCTTTAGAAGCACCAAAGTATTTCAGCAAGTTTTTAAACCAGACTTGAGAAACTGCAACATCTTCTTGATGCAGAGACAGGAGCTAGCTGATGATACCTCTGTAATGAAAATTGACATTCTATTAGAAACCCACTCCTTTCTAAGGACTCTAGGTAAGCCCACAGCTCTTGAGTGAACTAGTTATTGCTCATTAATGCTCTGCCTGTGGTAACAGCCTTGGTTAAGCCATTTCCAATTGCTCTGTGTACAATTTCATAAATGTGTCTGACTGTTAACAGGGACTAACAACACTTGGGAGCTTGACGCAGGTATATACTTTCATGATGCTTCCTATGCACCTGTAATGGAAAAAAAAAAAAAAAAAGACACCATTGCAACCCCAAGAAGATGGAGATGCTGAATAGTGAGAGGTGTTCTGGCCCTAGCAGGAGGGACCTAACAGAAGATTGCACAAAAATGCCATTTCTGTGTGATGTGCAGATGGGATGCAGAGCTAACCAGCCCAGCCCAGGAAGCCTGGGCTCCCTCTGACATGCAGCTGAAAAGCTGTAAGCTGTCAGGGGACAGAGGATAAGGAGAAAAGCATCACAGCTACGTGGATCCCCCTGCATGGTGACCTACAGCCACAGGGAAAGGCAGCAGATGTGCAGGGATGAGTCCTCGTGGGAGGCGCTTCGTTCCCAATCTGGAGTGGTCCTACACAAGCCTGCCGTGCTGCCCTTCCCTCCCAGCTCCTGAGCCAGCTGGTGGAGGCAAAGAAAGGACTTCTCCAGGAAATGTTACTCCTCTCTCCAAAGTGAAATGCCATCTGCTTAGGTCATTTGCTCGAAAATATTTTTAGGTGCATACAAGGTGATCCTCTCCCCATTGCTATGCATTTCTGCAAGCTGTGGGCCAGTGGAGGGAGGACCACTTGGTTCTCACCACGAACGTCTGTACTGACACCTCCCCCAAGCAGCCCATAGCTTGGGCAGATGCTGCTGCTTGGTTACATTCTGTGAATAATTTCATGGTTTATGTTACAGTCACAAGGGTTAGAGATTGTGGGTATATATATAAAAATAAGAGCTGAGATTCCAGCGAGCAAGTTGGTAGATTTTCAGACAAGTGCATGTAAAACTGAGTCCCAGCCAGCCTGAATAAGTCTCAACTGCGATATCTGAAGAAACACTTGTAACTAGTGTAATGAAATCTTCCACAGTTGCTGGCCCTGATGGCACAGGTTGGGTCTGATAGTACAGCTGACCTGACCGAAGCCAGCCACCACTGGAAGCTGTGAAGAGAAACCAGGTTAGCAGGTTTAGACCCTCAGAAGATGTCAAAATACCAAAGTCCCTTTGCAAATAGCAGCAGAAGGTACCTAAATACCTTTGATGAGTGTGAGTTTGTACGTTTGTCCCTCTTGCAAGCGCTCAGCAATCTAGGCAGTTTAGACCCATTATCTGTTGTCTGCAGTTTAGACTACAGATAGGTCTTGATTTAGTCAAGTTGCCTTGATGTAGGCCAAGTGCAAGTAAACCACATATTTTACTTTGTATTGGGGATGCTGGGAAGGAGAAAGCCTGCCTTCCCTCTCAAACCAAGGGTCAAGTTGTATCCTGCTTACCTTGCTGAGCCCTCAAACCGTTAAACCACCTTTGCAGATGTCCATATGTGAAATCCATGTCACCTCCACAGTTCTGGCTCAGGATAGGAGCCCAGGGAAGCCAAGAAGCTTCCAAAAAGCCAGAAGTTCATCACGAAAAGGTTAACTCAGGGCAGGAGACTTTGGTGATGCTCTTCCCAAGGAGCGAGGAGCTCTTTCACAGCCACCGCCTGCCTCCTCTGCCATCAGCACAATATTTCACATGAATACTCTGGAAGCACAATGAAATGGTCGTTTCTAAAATCAGCAGCTGTGTTCAAGCGTTATTCTGCCAAAGGAAGGGCAATAAACCCACCTCTCTTTGCAGCAGATCTGCATGACTTCTGAAGGCAGGTTGGAGCTGCAGCAGGAACTTGCCTGAGCCAAGCCTGGAGGATCAAGCACCTACAAATAGTCCTCCTCGTTTCTCATTTCAGTATTTCATAATTGTATGTCATCAGTGCAGCTATCACCTGTCCCCCAAACTCCAGCTGAGCAACAGAAATATTGACCCATACCACTAACATTTTTTACATTGATTGGCAAAGTATACGCAGCTGAAGTTTAAGTAAACATTGTTGATGTACACGCCCTTGGTTTGTTTTGCAAAGGCTGTACCAAATCCAAATAAAACAGGAAACTAACTTGATGACCTTCAAAAAAATCCGTTCTTGTGGTTTATCTACCCTTTCTAATCGTCCTTGTCACGGTGTTTTTTACACCTTATCATTCTCTAAGGAGAACAGAGTCACCTATTACTTGTCAATCAGATCAGTCATTTAAGATCAGTCATTACTACGGATGTTAACGTTGTCACTGTTTGAAAGATACATTTTTTTAAAAGTGCTTTGGTCTTTGAGGCATCTTTAACCTGTTGCAGTCAATTTGATACATCAAAATGATGGGAAAACGTCATTTTAAAGAATTTAGGTGATATTGTCATATTGCCATTTGTATTCAAATTTGTCCCTTCAAGTACGGATCAACAGAGTCTCTGAAAAGGTCAGAGGGAGGTCTGGTAGACTAAAATCAATCATTTCCACTGTGCTACCCTGCTGAATTAATCAATTAGAAGTGTTTTTGAGGATCTTTTATGCCACTTCCAACACTTGTGTATTGCTAGACTATGTATTCAAAGAGTCATGCTGCATGAATTAACTTTTGTGGAGGATGTGCCTTTCTTCCATTCTTAAAAAAAAAATTAGTCTTGTCCGATGGGTGCTTCCCTGGGTAAATGGTCAAAGATGTATCTTTATGACGGCATCAGGCAAAGAAAATCTGTACCAACAGAATTACAGATTACATTTTAAAATACAAAGAAGATTTGAAAGACAGAAGAAAGTGAGGAACGTGAGAGCACTTGAAGATGATTCTTCGGCTAATTGTGTTGCAGCTCCACAAAAAGGGACTGTTGCCATCTCTCCCTGCATCCTTATGTGACATGATGTCCTGCACCATATATCAAAAGCTACACAGTGCTTCTCTCTCATGTGCATGTTGAATTAAACTTTGTAATAGTATTAGTAAAGCATTACCTCTTCTGGAACTATGACTGGAGGTCATAATTGTATTTTTCTGGTGCAGAGAAATACGTGCATTACTTTTGTACTACTGATTAGCAATCGTAATTGCTAATTAAAATGAAAACAAGGTGCTTTTTGTCTCAGGTTTTTCCATTAAATGTAATTTACTTTCAGAAGAAACCCGAACGGTAGCAACAACAGATTTCACGTATCTTCTAGGCTTAAGTTTCCTCCAGCATGTGCTTGGCGTGTACGTATGACAGTAGTGTCAGCGAGGCGGACGAGCTGGCTGCAGGCTCCATGTGCACCAGGGGGCTGGCAGGGTGCTCCGGCAGGTGCACCCATGGGAGGGGATGCTCTGGGAGGGTGCTGTACCCCCCACAGGAGAGGAACAGGAGAGCTGCCCTTCTGCACAGCCCCAGAGAGCCCCTTCCCTGAAATTGCTCTCTGCTCTGTAAAATAGCCCGTTCTGCCACATACACTCCTGTGGAATGCTTTTGCTCTGATCTTCCTTTTTTTGCAGACTTTTCTCTTGCTGTTGTTGAACAGCAGAAGTTTAAAACCCTCTTGCTGTGCTGGCAGATGGTATTTGGGGGGGGCATTTATTCCTTGAAGGCAAAAATGTGTGTCCCACTTACGATTTCATTTGTATGATATCCTTACAATGTGGCTGGAGCAGAGATGCTGAGCTGATTGTGCCAGCCTCCTCTAATCAAGCTCTCCATAGAAAGAAAGTGCCAAAAATAAGGGGCGATATTTTTTTCTCCATTACTTCATGAGGATTGCTCAGTCACAATAGAAACAAAGTATGTCTGAGCAGAAATATTCAGGTTGGTATTGCAAATATCCAATCGGAGGCAGGATAAGGCTCAATAAATGCAAATAAATTGCATGCCTGGGAAATCTATATGTACTGCTAAATCCACTTGCCTTGCTAACACCATATAGAGCCAGTCCAGTGTTCACGGCTCTTTCGTGGCACCTTTTTGTTACACCAAACACTTAATCGGGGATTTGAGCAGTCCATGACCCCTGCTCCATGAGACAAACCTGCCTTCTTTTCCTTCCAGACCCTGTGGGTCCCACCAGAGACTGTGACTGCTTATTTTCCCCAGGAAGGGGTGCAGGGCAAATGTCTGCAGCCTGTCCTGCCCATCCTGCAGCCACGCAACCCCCTAAACAGAACCCAAGCCTCCTCTCCCAGGTGCTGGGAGTAAGGACCACTGATGGACTTGCAATCAGCTCATCAAAGATGCAGCACAAAATCTTAAAATCTCCCAAGGGAAGGTTTCTCTCTAGATCTCCTGAAGTAAAGGTGGTACTCTGGAGGCAGGGGCTTTCAGTGTGATACATCTGATGCTCAACTGCTCTTGAATTATGCAGAATTAGGTACAATTTGTGAGGCATTTATGTCCCTGAAAGTGAAACAACACAAAACAAACAAACCACCCTGTAAAGCTGAGGAAGAGCGATGTAATTCTCCCATCCCTGGTTTAGATGAGACCATAAAGGGACTAAGGACTAAAACATCCTGCTCTGTTTGCCAAAGGTTAAGCTCGCTGTGACCTCCTTAATAACGATGACAGTCATCCCCTTTGAGGGACTCAGTGCCTCGAGTCCCCCCGAGAGAATGAGATCTTTGCTCAGATGAAGTCAGGCCTCGCTAGTCCTGTCTGAAGTCTGTTATTGCCAAGGTCTCTGCACTCCATTGGGTGTATTTCCTGGGCATCCACATAAAACTAAAAAATTAAAGGGAAACAACCCCTCTCTCAAAACTCACATAGACTCTCCTTTCAGCCGTACGTCTCTAAGAGACATCACCAAAGTTTGGCTCCTACAGAGAGCACTTTCATTACAGACTCGTCCCCTGTTGGGCTCAAAACACGTGCCCCCCTCCTCACAGATGGCATGTCCTCCCACCCATTAATTCAAAGGGATGAGTTTGTCTCTGTGATGCTCTTCCCAAGCTGTTATGTTGGGTCCAGAGAAACAGGTTTGGGGAAAAGAAGAGGACAAGCTATCAGCATCCTTACCAAAAGTGAGCCTGCAAGCTCCTCTGCCCAGGCAGACCGACCTTGAATCTCCCCACCCAGGTTTCCCAATTCTGCAGAGAAAAAAGTCCTGCCTTATTCCCAATGCCTTCCTATTTCCTTGCTACAAGAAAGACAGCTGACCAGTGTCACAAAAGGATTTCCTTATAGTATTTATTCAACATTTCTGTAATACACATCATAATGCGACTGCTTTTTGCTCCTCAGCACTACGTGGCTTAATTTAGACTGAAACATTAGCACAGTTATCAACCGAAGCCGAAAAAGCCGTGCTGAGATGCTGCAGCTCATAAAATTAAAATGCAAAATAAGATAAATGAATACATTTTTATTCAGCTAACGTGTCAGCCTGCGAGGAAAGCATTTCTCATCTTGTGTGAGATGTTTTTCTGGGAGCTGTGATTTTTGCAAGATAACAGCTCCCCGCTGGAGCAGAATTATGGCTACTGCTGGTGGTTGCAGCGCAGATGTTCCGTGCCGATCTTGTACCCGCGCAGGCAGCCGCCCACTGCCCAGGGACTGCTCATGTCCGGGCAATACCCATTTTCAGAAGGCAGAAAAGGAGAAAAAGCATGAGAGAAACAAAGCAGATTGCTTGGAGCAGTAAACAGCACCAGGTATTGGGAAAGGGTCACAGTTCTCCTGTAAGCGCTGGCCTGATCTTGCACAGGGAAGAGCCCTCTGCAAAGGTGGAAAGTAAGTGCATCCAGGTATGCAGCTGGAGGGTTAATTGCCCTAGTGTTCTTCCACCCTTGTTTGATTTGTGTCTCCTTGTTACCATGGTCAAGCTTCGGCATAATCTGGAGGAAGCTGACTTTGGGCTCATTACCTTCAGTTCCTGATTCCATGCTAATTAGCCACAATAGTTTCACCCAAGTTTTAAATGGTCTAAACACCTCCTTCCTCTGCCTTTTTTTGTTATCAACTTACCACTGCTGTTCCTTTGTTAAAAATCCATAGATGCTATAAATAGAGATGTTGATAGAAATTAATTCTTTAGCTTGTTTGAGTGATGCTAAGTACCGGTGACACTCATTAACACCCAACTACATTTCCCTTCACAGATGGGGCTGCCGGCACCATCCAACATTGTCTGCAGGCACCTATAGCTATCTAGAAGCACTGAAAGTATTTTAAACATGTTGCTAATTAAATCCCAGGGCTACAAGAAGATTTAGGTGTGGCCAGCATCCTGACAATCATAAATGTTGAATAATAACGTGACACAGCTGCTTTGTGCTGTGCCAAACCGCACGCTGGTGCATATGGTAGGCGCACCACAAGCACACCCAGGAGACCCAGCTGCTCAGGGGAATTTTTTGTAGATTAGGTTTTCTGGACTCAACTCCATTAAAGGGCTCATGTTGGGAGTAAACAAGCGCTGCTGTCAATAGCAGAGTGGATGGGACCACCACAAGGCCCACATAAATGGCTTTATCCTGTGAAGGAACCTCCTCTTGCTGCCTAGGGGCACTGGGCTGCTGCACTGAAAATGATCTCAAGTCTGAGAGGAGCTGAGATATTTGGTAGCCTCTCTGGGAGTCAGTAGTGAAACTTTGTGTGTGTGTGCTTACTGCTGAAAATTTTGATGCCTATGATCTTTGAGGAGCTTTGGTTAGTCTGAGTCTCAATGCCAGCAGTGGACTGAGGTGGCCAGGTTCCACCAAAGTTGCACTGCAGGCACAAACATAGAATCATAGCACCATAGAATGGTTTGGATTGGAAAGGACCCTCAAAGATTATCCACTTCCAACCTCCTGCCATAGGCGGGGACACCTTCCTCTAGACCAGGTTGCTCAAAGCTTCATCCCACCTGGCCTTGAACACCTCCAAGGATGGGGCATCCAAAGCTTCTCCGGGCAACCTGTTCCAGTGCCTCACCCCTTCAGAGTGAAGAATTTTTTCCTTATGTCTAATGTAATTCTACCCTCTTTCAGTTTAAAACCATTGTCCCTTGTCCTAGCACTACATATCCTTGTAAAAGGTCCCTCTCCGGCTTTTTCGTAGGCCTTCTTTGGGTACTGGAAGGCTGCTAGAAGGTGTCCCTTGAGCCTTCTCTTCTGCAGGATGAATGACCCCAGCTCTTCCAGTCTGTCTTCATAGAAGAGGTACTCCAGTCCTTGGATTATCTTTGTGGCGCTCGTCTGTACCTAATCCAACAGCTTCATGTCTTTCTTATGTTGGAGACCCCAGAGCTGAACACAGTTCTCCAGGTGGGGTCTCACGAGAGCAGAGTAGAGGGGCAGAATCACCTCCCTCAACCTGCTGGCCACGCTTCTTTGGATGCAGCCCAGGATACGGTTGGCTTTCTGGGCTGCAAGTGCACATTGCTGGTTCATGTTGAGCTTCTCACCAATCAGCACCCCCAAGTCCTTCTCCTCAGGGCTGCTCTCAATCCATTCTCCGCCCAGCCTGTACTTCTGCTTGGGATTGCTCCGACCCATGTGCAGGACCTTGTGCTTGGTCTTGTTGAACTTCATTAGGTTCTCACAGGCCCACCTCTCAAGCCTGTCAAGGTCCCTCTGGATGGCATCCCTGCCCTCCAGTGCGTCGACCACACCACACAGCTTGGTGTCATCAGCAAATTTGCTGAGGGTGCACTTGATCCCACTGTCCATGTTGCCAACAAGGATGTTAAACAGCACCGGCCCCAATATCGACCGCTGAGGAATGCCACTCGTCACTGGTCTCCACTTGGACATCGAGCCATTGATCACAACTCTTTGAGTGCAACCATCAGCCAATTGCTTATCCACTGAGTGGTCTGTTCATCAAATCCATGTCTCTGCAATTTAGAGACAAGGATATTGTGGATATAAGGATATAAGACCAAAAGTTTGTTTTGGATTGGAAGGCATCCTGCTAGAATATCATTTATATGTGAGTGGTTTTACTTGCTAACTGCTGACATTTAGTATTTAGCCATAGGAACACTCAGGGAGGAGAACCTGGAAAAGCTATGAAACTGCAGTATGTTACTGGAGTCTGTGGGAGGACAGGATGCCAGATACCAAGTATTTTGTCATTATGTCTAATTATATGAACTGTATCATGGAGAGGTCAGGAATATAACCTAGTTCTTCTAAATTTTAGCATCTTCTAAGTCTGTTCTCTCACTGCGAGGTAGTTGTTCTGTCTGAAATAAGATGCCTCACAGGAAATAAGGACACACACTCACTCAATGGTTTCTGAACGGTTAAAACCGTTCAGAACTAGCAACAATGCTAGTCAACAGGTTCAAAAACCTCTGACATTAGTGAGAGAAAGTAACAAATACACAGTTGCAGAGAGACAAGACCGAAGGAGACCTTCTCTTGTTCAGCCTACAGATATAACTGAAAATGCAAAGACATGCTTTGGGGCAGAGAAGCTCTTCTTCAGGTTGGAAGCAGCAGACTTTAATGCCAAGTCACATGTACCGGGAGTTAAGTAATAGCTTCAGAGTTTGTCCTAACAATGCTAATCATTTAGATAGCTCAAGAGAAGAGAGTGGCTTGTAACTGTGGAGTGATGGGGAGTGCTAGACAGAAAAAGGGTAATGAAGTCATTAGCCCCTGTCATACAGACAACAAGAGAGAGGTAGCCATTACATTAACGTATTAGCTGGGATAAGACATGGGATGATTATTGTGTGGCATGAAATCTGTTTATCTGTTGCACTTATTATTTTTTAATATTAGTAGAGTTATGAATTTTACTTCCCAGTCTAGTCTTCAGAAATATTTTGTGGGCCTACCTTACGTTTTTTAGGTTTAGGGTATGTCACGACATGCAGCAAGGAAGTCCCTGCAAGATGGAAGGAGAACTCAAATGCAGAAAGTGATGATATTGCATGTTGGAAAGGATAACACGCCACTTTCCTTCTGTGCCCTGGGCAAACACAAGGCCTTTGGGACACTTCTCTATTTTAGGCGATGTGGTGGGCACTCATGAGAGAGGAACTGATAGTGCTATTTAACACCCAGCAACCAGGTTTCAAGAACAAGGCAGCCCAAAAAGCAAGAACGGTTCCTGCTACGTCTGCATCTTAAACCACAGTCTCAAATGTTCTCAACTCCAAAACTGTCAGAAGTGGATCATTGAAACCAAGTTGTCCTCTCTGAACTTTAAGAGAATGCTGCACGTCACTGTTGGGGAGCCCAGAGCCAGTGAAAAGTATGTGCTAAATTAATGAGATTGTCCAGGAATGAATACTAAATTAGAGAATTTACACAAAAGCAAGGGAGAAAAGCCTGCTAGACTAGTTAGATCTCAAAGAAACCGTCACTGGCTGCAATAGTCTCGAAGAGAATTTTTTCTACTTGGCTACAACTGGGTTTCAGTAAACACAGGCTGTTTGATGGATTCAGGGAGGAAAATGGTGGTAAGGGAAGGAGTGCTTGCAAAAACCTTCTCTAAGCACTGAATTCTACTTCTATGTATCTTTAAGCAATGGGAGGATTTCTTCTCCCCGCCTTTTTTTCCTTTTGTTGTTTTTTTTTCTTTAAAGAGGGTGCTGCCAAAGGGTGTGCTATGGCGGCAGCATCCTGCGATATGTTATTTGCTTCCTTCTTAATCAAAATATTATGGAGTTGTTATTGCATACCCCTGCTGTAATTTTGGAAATGTAATCCCCAGCATTTGGGGGATCACACTCCTCCCTGCCATGTAAACTTTCTAAGCACATGCTCTGCCAAGTTTTCAAGTGTTCCAATTTCGAGTTATTTTGATCTCAATCTCCGTTGTTTCCTTTGTGTATCTTACCGTTAAAGATTCTTTATCACAGTCAAAAATTACATACAGTTGCACTCAGGCTCTGTGAACACCAACCATGCAGTCTGAAGGTCCCACATTTAATGAAGATGAAGCCGAAAGTTACCGAGGCTGCTCCGATAACTCAGTTTGAGGAGAGGCACAGACCTAGCTTCAGTTTGAACTGCTGGAATTTGTCTCACCTGACTTTAACAGACCATGCGTTACGTTTGGGTGACCCTTCTAACTTTAGCTAGTTGGGAGTATAAATCTTACTAAAGATTGCTAGAATTTTCTAGTCTAAAAGATGCAAAGCTCTGCCAATAGACCCATGCTGACACGAGTATAAAAATGAAGAAGTTTTGAGTTGTGACTAGAGTTCATAAATCATACGATAACACGAATAGGTAATAAAAGTCCCTTCCCGATTCCTAAAAGCCTGCTGTAGAGGTAGGGTGTCCTGAGGGAATTCCCCCGGCAGCTGCTTTCCGGCAGTTGTTGAAATGCCTGCCACGCGTAGCGAGGGCGTTGATGGTTGGAGCTCCCTTCACACAAACCTGTCTGTCAGTCGTCAGCTGCGCTGCCGCAGACGGCTGCCCTTGGTGCCTCCCAGCCCCACGGCTTGGAAACACCAGCAGTGGCTCTGGCACGGCTGAGCTGCATTTGATCCTCGCACACAGCTTAACTCAGAGCTGAAGAACGGCGTGAGGCACCCCAAATCTTTGTGCTGTTCCTCCTTAACGGGAAAGAACATTGTGCACTTTTGGATTATTTAATCTCTGCTGTTTTCTTTTTAAAATGTATTTCCTGAACTGCTGGCTCTTCTGCCCTCTTTCTTGGACATCCTGGCTCACCCAGCCTGTCGCTCCTGCAGCAGCCCAGGGCATTGCGTGGCACTGGGGGGCACCTTCTTCCTGGTGAGACTCAAGCGGTGTGGCCCAGGGATTCATTTGCACTCGCACGCTCAGAGAATTATTTTCACAGTCTGTATTAAATTCAGGGACTGGCATAGTTGATAGGAAGCATATCCTCTAGTATGGCTGTTTAGAAACATCCTTAGCATATCTTGGGTCAATGAAACATTTCACACACTAAAATGACATTTTACGCACAAAGTGTGCTGGTGTAGACGGGTTGAGGAAGGTGGAGATAGAGACTATAACCGAGAAAACTACAAGAAAAATGGCTTTAGGACAAGAGCATTGGCACTTCTGACCATCCCATAGAGCAGGGAGGAATGTGAGGTGCTAAGGTCCCAGATCAAAGCACACAGTAAAAGCAGACAGCTTTCTTTACATACCTTGGAAGCATTTGAGCTCACCACTCCGGAGAGCTGACACTGGGCCAAGACAAGGTGATCACCACATGCTCAGATACACACCAAACAAGAGACTAAAGAAACTACTCATACACAGTAGGACATCTGTAGCTCCACCATACCGCACGCTAGTGAAGACAAACTTTTCACATCTCCCACAGAAAGTGGGCATTGCAGTTCGTGAAGCAAGCAGCAGCAGAAACTTCCACATAGTCACTCCAAGTCTTGCCTCTTATTGCCATCCAGAAACGGCTTTTAAAAAGTTTTAACAAGCATTTTACTTCAGCCATGATCTTGATAATGCACAGAAAGCCTCTGTTTGTGTCAAAATCTCCCTGTGACGCTGAGGAATCAAGCAAAATGTTCACTTAGGAGAGTTTCTCTCCCCTGGGGGCTGCTGGGCTTGCTGGACCATACTTTGCAATCTCGGGTGAGCACTCTCTTGTTTACACCCTGTCCTCCCTGGGATTTCGAACTTTGTGCAAAACAGCATTCTCCTGCTGGGACAGCCACGCAAATAAACAACTTGCTCCTATTTTATGACTTTCCTTGATTTTCTCAGTGAGACATTTCTAAGCAGCAATTAATGAAAGCAACACCACTCAGCATCATCTATTTGCGCTGTCAGTCGGAGTGCTCTAGCCCTTGCATCTGGGCACCACACAGCGCTGACTTAGATACGAACCTCTCTGCCTTTCATTCTCTTTATTACTGGTTTTAATAAGCCTTTACTTACGCAAAGTATTTCCTTTGCTTGTGAAAACTACCAGCGACAGATGATGTGCGATGCTATTTAGAAAATTACCAGCAACAGATGATGCGTGATGCTCTTCAGCTGAATCAACCCATTCATTCCCCCACCACAAGTAGCAAGATGTTTTGCCCCTCTTTGTCATGTCCAAAAACAGTTTTCCCACCCAGACCAACTCAAAACTGCTTCACCAGGACACGACTGCTCTCGTCCTTGCCCTGTATCTCCCAGAAGTTTGTATCCCTGTTATACCTCATGTGCAGTGCGGCATCGGATGCTCGCTAGCACGAGTGGCCAGCAACAAGCAGAGCTGAACCAGTGCCAAGCAAGAGGGCTGCGGCGACACTCAAGCATCCGAAACCTTCCCTCCTGGCAGCAACAAGTATCAGGTGTGGTTCAGTCTTCTCGTGCAAACCCAGCTGTGAGGTCAGGGCAGGACAGCGTGGGAGGAGCCCCTGGAAGGACACGGAGAGGCATTGGGGACCAGGAGAGGTGCTTGCAGGGTGCCAGGAAGTGCCAGGCTGGGGGACCAAGAGTAGCTGTGCCTTGGTTCCAGCAAGGGGTCCACTCACCCGTAGGAATCATCCTGCTGCCCACCTAGTTGGGGTCCCAGAGCCAGCCACCCCACAGCCAACCCGGCTGGTCAACTCGTCACATCCCACCCTCGGCACATTCCCAGCCGTTTCTACTCCACAGGCCATTGATGTTGTAAAGTTGAGGGTATGATATGCAACTGCAGCATTCATTTCACTTCAGAAGGGAGATGTTAGATTCAAAACCATGACTCTTTTTGACACATGAATATTTTTATTTCCTGAATCAATCTTTGCTCTTGTGCCATCCTTTGACACGTGACTGTCAACAAGGAATTCAGGGGAAAGGCTCGAGATTGTTGTGAATAAAGGCCTCCTAAATATCTTACTCAAGAAAAGTAAGGAAAAAATCCCTGATCTATATATTTCCTTTAAAACATACATAAATTCAACACTTTTTTGCTAAAGGATAAATGTTGCATTGATGTTTGGTCTTAAACTGCAGCAGGACAGAGCTGGTTTAGACTTCAGGCAACCTTTTTTAGGGCTGGAGACCACAGAGCCATGGGACAGGCTGCTGGGAAAGGCTCAGATATCTGTTTAGAGTGGCCTTGCCTTGGGGCAGGAGAATGAACTTCTGCAGGTCTCTTCCAGCCCTATTTTAATTTTTGACACTTCTAGATTTTTCCTCTGCAGTTCTGTCCTTAACTGATGTCCCCAGTAGGTGTTGGGGGGCAGCCACCAGCAGGTCCCAGACAGATGCCAAGGAAGGAGGTGAGTGTCCTGCAGGGAGCTCCCAGGTGCTCACCTCCTCCCTGAGCCACAGGAATGGCGATGGGAGCAGAAACACCATCTTCTGCTGGGGAAATGTAGCTGCTCTGCACCACGCATCGCAGGCTGGGAGCCCATCCCAGCCAGCACCCAGAGGGGTCTTCACCACCTGCCTGGGCTGCTTTTGTAATCAGGCATTTGTTACACTAAAAAATGAACACAATGTTCTCTTTTTAAGTTATTCCATGAATAAGATGGTCAGCTTTTAGCAGCACTTTATTTTCCCTGGCTGCCAAAAATCCACTGACAAGGAAAAGAGCTGAAGGTTTATTTTGTGATGAGAGGGCACACGATGCAGAAGACACCTGGGGATTTGTGTAAGGCAACTGAACACACGCTGCAATAAATTGTAATTATTTTATTGTGCCATCTTTCAACACCTTCCCTGCTCTTTAAAGACTGACTTACTGTCAGGAGTGAAATGTTTTCCATGAAGCAGAGGACTTGTTGTCAGACAGGGACCTCCTGGCAATTGTCCTACCAGAGATGACAGTCGGTCACAGTCAGGTTCTGCACTGAAAGGACATTTTGCCAAGTAGCTTCAGTGAGAAATTTTTCTCTTCCATTTGCTGCCATGGATTTGTCTGATGACTTTGGTTAAACGTTTTCCTGGTCTGTGCCCAAGCCTTCTCAATTCTCACATGTTCATGAGACTCACATGGCTGCTGAGTGTTTGCCAGTGAAACGGGCCCTACCAACAATTTTCAGATTGAGTGGAGATTATACCTGGTGGTCATTTCTGCCTCTACCAGAAGTTGCTTAACTTCACTGAGATGGTTTTGCAAGATATAAAATTTCCTGTCAGGAAGTTGCTGGGGATCTTCTCCAAGAAAGAGATTTTCAAGTTCAGGTTAACTTTAACTTTCGTTACGGTTTCAGAATCTCTTTCTGACAGGCAGTGACTCTCTGAGGTCTCCTACCTAGCTGCCAGCTCTCAGCTGGACATGGGCCTTTGTATTTGCTGATGCTATGTGACTAGTTCTCCAAATTCCTTCCTTTCTTGTCCCTTTTCCCTTTCCTTCAGGGGAAAAATTATGGCACAGACCCATGGCATAGCTGGGACAGCCCACTCTCCTTGTGCAGTTCTGTAACCCCATCACTTATCTACAAATAATAAATTGCCTTCTTGACAGTTGTATTTCCAGCCCATAATCAGATTAAGTGACTGCATATCCAGCAGAAGCCGGTGTTTGGCTAACGAGACTGCACTGACGTAAGAAGCCGTGCTCACAATTTTCCTCTGCTGGCACACTCCACTTGCCCATGAGCTTGCCAGAGCTGTCAGCAGTGCTCGTAGCCCCCACCCGAGGTGCCATCACTCAAAGGATGTCATAGGCAGGGCATTAGCAAAACTCTGCCATACTCCCAATCGTGAGAGCAAGGCACAGTGATTTCATGGGATTTGCATTCGCTCTCCGGCATAGTGGATTTTGTATTAGTTACTTGACTGTTATCATAGAATCATAGAATCATAGAATGGTTAGAGCTGGAAGGGACCTCAAAGATCATCTAGTTCCAATCCCCCTGCCACAGGCAGGGACACCCTCCACTACACCAGGTTGCCCAAAGCCTCATCCAACCTGGCCTTGAACACTTCCAGGGATGGGGCATCTACAGCTTTTCTGGGCAACCTGTTCCAGTGCCTCACCATCCTCTGAGTGAAAAATTTCTTCCTTATATCTAATCAAAATCTGCCCTCTTTCAATTTAAAGCCATTACCCCTTGTCCTATCACTACACGCCCTTGTAAAAAGTCCCTCTCCAGCTTTCCTGTAGGCCCCCTTTAGGTACTGGAAAGCTGCAATAAGATCACCCCGGAGCCTTCTCTTCTCCAGGCTGAACAGCCCCAACTCTCTCAGCCTGTCTTCATAGCAGAGGTGTTCCAGCGCTTGGATCATCTTCGTGGCCCTCCTCTGGACCTGCTCCAGCAGCTCCATGTCCTTCTTGTGCTGGGAAGGAAAACTATGTTTTTTATGCCTAGATAAGAATGTTAACTGTACACGAAAAAGATGTACAGCTCTGTATTCCCACTATGGGAATTTCGGAGGTCCTTTTGTTGTTGTTGTTAGTTGGGCTTCTTTTGTTGGCATCCTTTTAAAGTGTAGCAATAGAAAATTTGTCTTTGGAACCCAGTTCCTACCACCAAAGTAAAAAATCCACTCCCACTATTTGAACAGCAGGGGAGGGAGTTTGTACCAGGAAAGATGTGCTCAGAAAGCTATACTAGTATATTTTTATTTCTCACATAGTTCGAACATTCACTGCTTTTAATAAGGCTGGTCTCCAGGCTTCATTTCCCAATTACTCTGGGGTGATTAAATATACACATATCCCAACTGTTTGTGCTCTCTCTTCTTCCTTCCCACCATAACAAGAGCCGTAAAGGGAAAAGCTATGTCCATCCACCTTTAGTCTGTTGTTGACCACAAGGCTGTTTCCTACCCGGTGGTTGTGGATGCTCCAGTCAAGGGTGTGATACTGTGACTTTCCACAAGCTACTCTGGCATCAGCTGAGATCTATGGAGCCATCATCCTTTCCCAACCCACGGCAACCTCTTCTGCTCCTCACCACTGTGGGCTGTGAGGCTTCACATGGCGGCTGGCTTGACTGTCACCACTGCTGGACTGTCCTGAGGAATGTCACCAGGACCTTGTTGAAAGCCTCTGGCCAAGAGATTTGTTTGGCGACTGCACTCCACACAGTGTCTGCAAGTGCCAGGGTGGGCTGGGGGCTAAAGCTGAGGGTGGGAGACCAAGACTACTTCCTCGCCCTCAGAAAAATGCAGAGGGCTAGCCCAAAACCAAGATGCTGACAACTGTGTACATGATACATTACTGTTGGTGGGACTAGTGGTTGCTCGAGCCTCAGTTTTGGTCTGCAGTGCTTTATGTCTGAAGGTTCCTTGCCTGTCCACAGCTTGGGAGCAGAGGAGGACCCCTAATCCCAGCAGCCGGCGTTGATTTTTGGTGCATCAGGCCATTAAAAGCAGGTCTTTCTGTGCAGCTTGGGATGCCAAGCTTGGAGGCTCCCTTGCCTCCAGAGAACAACTGGATAAAGGGCATGTTGTACTCCTGGATCTTCCCGTATGAGCCCTTTCCTCAGCAATAAGGTACTCAGCAAAATCGCTGTGCAAGTAATATTTTAAGAACCAAGGTGCAACAATTCGCTAAAGGAAACGTTATGAACACGATCAGAAGTAAAACCATGCAAGCAAAGCAGAGGAAATCTCTAAGCAAAAAAAACTACTGCTGGGTCCTTGGTCCTGGGAATGTGTTTCAGCCCAGGGAAGGTGACGGGAGGGCTGTGGGATCTGGACAGAGCTTAGTGGAGAAGAGGGAGAGTCCAGGCCTGGACACAGCAGTGGTGAGCAATTGGTGGAGGCACTCTGGGCGCTTTCTAGCCATGCTTCCAGTAGTACATCCACATGAACTTGTGTCCTGGGACACCGGTGTGTAACACCTCTAGAGTCTCCGGGGCCACCTTAACTGATACTGGATCACCATGAATGTACCAACCTTCTGGAGAAGGACTGTCTTCTGCCTAAAAGGATTATAATCTCTTGACTGTTTGGGTCATCCCTATCCGACTGTCTCTCCCATCTCTGTGGCTTTGAGCTACTGTGCAGGTCCTGGTGGTGTTCTGAGCATCACTGTCTATTTCGTTCTCTATTCCACATCCAGACAGATTTCTCGGTGCTGGCTGCAGGTACCTACACCTTCCTTGCTGAGGAATAACAGTGCTGTTGTTACGATATGTATGTCCCCCTGCAATTCCTGAACTCCACCTGCGCGTGGCCCTTCAGTAAGGGATGGCTGTTTTTTCAAGTGGCTGGGATTTGTGGTTTTCTGTTTTGAGGACTTTTCTGCTAGGGAAAAGGTGAAACTCTAGGACTATAAAGAAACCAAAAGAATGTACACTTGTTCCCTTTTAAATCTGAATTAAACCTCTGACCATCTCACCTGATCACTAAGGTCTGTACTTTTGCCACAGGCAGAAACAAAAATGAGTGAGAACGTTCCTGAATGAGGTGATTTTGAGCTCTACATTGTCAATACCCAAACGTAATGTCTTCTAATATTTCATGTGGATTTGGGCAGTAGATAGTGGACAGGAGAACAAAGCCAGGTCTTTAAGGTAAGGCTAAGATTAAATCTTTCATTTTGCACTCTGTGCAGATTTTATCTCCTAAATATTTGATTTTATCCCTTAAATGCATACTTCCTGGCTCTTCGTTTTGCAAGTGGTGAGAACAGATCTAGTCTAGCAACTGTGTATCTTCTGAACAGATGACACTGTATGCTTGTGCTGGCAGTCGTTGCTTCCTGGATGAAGGAAATGAAAGAAATCAAGTTTTGCACCATCTCGGTGATAAGAGAAATTCAATACCTTCATTGCCTACGCAAGCGGAGAGTTTCCTTTTAATCACATAGTACTAAAAGCAAATGAGTCTACCTCCAGATCTCCTACCATGGATTCATAACACCTCCTACATTCATCACATAGAATAACGCATAAATAATGTATGAAAAATGCCTCCTAGCTATGAGCGGCATCCTTATTACAGGAACACACAGCATTTCAGACTGGGGAAGTCTGAGGAAACTCACTGAAATGAGTTCTAAAATAGCTGCCATAAAAATTCACAAAAGGCTGGCAAGAAATAGAGATGGCTTTTTCCCACCAGAAGCATCACTGGGTTATTAGCAACATGGAAAAAAAAAGCTATTATAACTATCATGGAAACAGCAGGAGTAGGAGCCAGCCAGCATGGCCAGAGCACCTTGGCTGCCACTTCCCTGCCGGCGCTGCCGGTGGAGTCGCTGGGCGATGGGTACGAGTTCACCGTGCTCCCGCGGCTGCTTCAGCCCTTGCTGCCAGGCAGCATCCCAGTCGCTGGCCGTCAGCCACGCAGTAGTCAGGCCTTTATTACTACATTTTAGTTATAGTGTTCTCCATAAAGCAGAACCTCCTAATTTCCATGCCCTCTGGATAAACCGGTAAGGAGATGCCAACCTCACGTAGAATCTTACTGGTTTTAATCTCAGCGATGGCACCAGGAGCCGGTGCACCTGGCTTTTATTTGTATTTTTAGGTTGTGGCCTGGGGGCTACGCAGCCATTTCAGCTTTCTTTTGCCTCTCTCAGCCCCTCAGACAACAAGGGGGTCTGTCTCTCTTCAAGTACTGCTGAGGGCTGCTCTAGGGGGGCAGAGCCGAGGACGGGCACTGCCAGGAGTCGCTGCCTGCGCAAGGAGAGGGGCTGCCCCTGTCAACCCGCTGCTGAGCTACTGCCCTGGCAGAGGTTGCAAGGGATGACACAAAAAGTAACAGAGTGAAGTATTATAAAACCCTGTCGCAACAGAAAACAACGTTAAAGTGCCGCATGGAGTTTTTAATTTATCTGCTTTTGGGTTTTGAGCAGTGAAATTAACAAAGACAATAAATGAAAAGTAAAATTTAACATAGGTCGTTTATCAGTTATTCAGTCAGAATCCTATGTATCTTTCTAAGCAAAAAAGTACTCGTAGTAACTAGCTTTGTAGCATCTTCCTTGTTCATGAAGGTTTTGTGTATCTGCAGCAAATCTCTCTTCTTTTCTTGGTTCTTCTCTTAAACTATCGATGTCATATAGGCATCTTATCTTCCTGACACAAGTATAACCGCCTTGCTACCCTCTGCCACTCAAGGTGCTCCTCAAAAGAATTATTTGTCCCTAGCTAGACATGAGTTATTTATCCAAAGACTGAGTCCTTCATGAGCCTCTATTTTATCTCAGTAATTCATCAAAGCAATTATTTAGCTGTTCACAATACATGCAAAGTAGCAACAATATAATAAACCGACTCTTCCTGACTTAATACACTTTAAATACTCAGTTTCCGAACTACCAGTTGGCTGTATATAAGAAGGGATTGACACCACAAATGAGCAAAGATCTCACTGCTGGTGGAAAGGAGTGGAATGGGCTGTTATGATTCTGACACTTTGGCAGATCATTTCTAATTGCAAAATAAGAGGCAAGGACTGAAAAGGGATTTGCTACTTGGTGGAGTCCGTACTTCTAATACTGAGAAATAGTGAAAATTGCATTTGCTGCCGAATGGAGTCAGGAGGTCACTGCGTGGAGATCAGCTCATGTTGGCTTAGCCTCTTTCACAACAGCCTTTGGATTGAATGGTCTCAGCTTTTCACTTACAGACTGTGAGAATCCAAAAGGCTTTTTATGTTGTTCTGGATGAAATAAAATCTTCTCCTTTCTGACAATTAATTATTGAGCGTTCTGCTGCTTTATGACGTACTTATGTGCTCTTGGGAACCTCTCTCTTTTAGAGTACAGAAAGCAGAACCTTAAGCACAGCTCAGGCAAGAGAAGCACCCAGCTCTGCCTTGCGATGCCTATCCTCCAAGTAGTTCAGGAGGTAATTAGTTCCGGAGGTAATGCTATCCACAGACGGGGCCAATATGTCACAATGCTGCTTCTGGGCATCAACCAGCTTCTGAGCATTGACTGTAAAATGGAAGATAACCCTGATGTTCAGGATGGGCTGCTACTCTTACGCAAAGCTTGTTGCTCAAAGGGCTTTCCTCAAATTCAGGGTAAGTGAGCACTGTGCAAGCCTGAAAGGAGCTGTATTCCGTTTTCTGCTGAGGTTCATGGCTGGGCTCATGTCCACGGTGAGTGTGCCCTGCCAGGGGTGTATCGGGCAGCACGACTGGCATCTGCCATAGCTCTCTTATTCTCTTTTCCTGTGCCCAAAGGGACAAGCATGTGCAGTGGAGTGTTTCGGTTTGGTGACCTGTTTGCTCCTGACTGAAGGAATTTTGTGATGGAGGTAACTATGCACGTGTATTTGGAAAGGCCAGCTAACGAAGGGCAGTTTGGGCTGGCAACTGGGTCAAGGAAGTTTGCCAGGTCTGGCAGTAGTCCTTTCCACCAGCATGGACTAGTCACTGAGGAACATGCATCTCCATCTCAGACAGCTTTTGCTCCACTCATTGGGCTGTGGAGCGAGAAACAGAGGGGTGAGAGCTCACCCGCAGTCGAGTCTGTAAGGCTGTCCTGTGCAGTACAGCTTTGCTCTGCCTTCTCTGTTCTCAGAAAAGAGGGCTTGAGCAAGCAAAGGTTGCTAACCCTTGCTTGCTCAAGCTCGCAAAGGCTGGGTGGAGTCACTTGGCTGTGGCAGAGGGTGAGACTGAGATGAAGGAACAGGAGAACATGGGCTAAAAGCTCAGTTCTGGTAGCTCCCGTGAGAGAGAAAAGCAATGAATGAAGTAAACCCCATAAATTTACAAGGCTGGATCAGTCCTTCTGTTGCTGTCATGCCATTAACATGTTTTGAGATTGTCCTACACTGAGTTACTTTCTTCTTATACTTAACCTTGACCACTAAAGAAAAAAAAAAGTGGCAACTTCAAGTTTAGTGATTCATTCCACAAGTTATAGCATCTTCTAAAATGCAATCTACTCTAAAGGCTTAATTGCAGGCTTAATGCATGCCTCAAAAGTTTGGTTTTGGCTTTGAAAATGGAACCAGTGAAGCCGTTTGCCTTGTTTTGGTCGATCATGAGACCCCAGACTCTGTGCAGGGACAAGCAGGCACTCCAGGAAGGGAAGTTCAGATGAGTTGGCATTACGCTGCATCCCAGCCTTGAGGAGCAAGGAGAGAAGAAAAACAGTCAGACTGTCAGTCAGACAAGGCACTTGGAGGACAACTCTCAATACTCATGAAGAAACGAAGAGAAAAATGCGATGGAGATTTCGGTTTCCTAAGCTGTTGTGTGCAGAGGCTCACAGGTGTTTCCTTCCCATCTCCAGCTTCCCCGCTGACCCCAACAACATCTTTCCCCCACGGCGATGCCTTGTCTGCTCCCTTCATGGCTGCGAGTTGGAACAGCAAACTTTTTGGGTGGAAACAACATTGCTTGGATGCTAAGAGAGAAAAAAACATCATTGTTTGTTCTTAGGAAGGAAAACACAGCAAAAACAGAGGTCTTGGACTCACTCCATTCTCTATTCAATCTGCAAGCCCTGAATATCAGCTCATGAGTGTAACCAGGCTTGGTCCCTGGCCAGCTACGTACGCCTGGCTGCGTTTTGGCCAGGGGGCTTTGCCCGCTCGCCCCGGGTGTGAGCCCTGCACAGGAGGTGTGCAGGGCTGGAGGGGGTCACCCCATGTTTCCCACAGCAGCCTCCAGTTTCACAAATGCAGTTTCTGTTCCCAGGCACTGCTGGCCACATCTGGAAACCCTAACATAAATTTGTCTGCCTACCATCTTTCTTTAGCCTCTTCTAAATCTTAAATTTACCGGAAAACTTGCCAACAAGATTCAGAGACCAGATTGAGATTAATTTAAAATTTGGCCAACGAAGGAAGGCTCAGATGGAGCCAGCGCTGCACTGAATATGTCACCACCTGCCTTTCTTCTCTGCTCCGCTCTGCTCCAAGAGACAGTCTATCATCTATTTCAAACGGGCAGCCTTCGTGCACCACATTTCTCAGGTGTTTTGGAGCAACCTAGTTTCACTGGAGAGCAGTCGATGGGGATTAAGGGGTTTTTTGCTTTAAAAATGTGAGACCTTCTGGGCATCAACTAGCAGGAGGGTGCCAGTCACCAAAAGCAGGCAGTTTTGGACAGTTACCAAAGCTGCTGCAGAGGCAATTCTCCACGGGGAGGAGGAAGGTTCAGAAATTGTTCTCAGCCAGCTTGGTCCACACGGTGAAATCCTTGCAAAAAGGAAATGGGCTTCCTACGTGTCAGTTTTGACATTGCCATCCTATTTCTTGCCTGTATTTCAGCATGCTAATTGCTTGGAAAAGTGGGGGGTAAAAGATCTTATGCTTAGATCTTTGTGTAGGTGCTGTTGCTAAGATGCACGATGAAAAGAAAATTAACCTTTTTTCTTTTGACTTTGTATTTTTTCCCCATCCTGGCCAGCCTCTGCAGACAAGCAGGGAGGAGGTGTACCACCTCCATCCCCCATGCCCGGGGTCCGGCGGGAGGGCAGGGTCCTGTGGTAGGGGGCAGCCCCCCAGTGAGCAGTGGGGAGAGGCTCTCCCCAGGGCTCTGCCTTGCACTGCAAAGACAGCAAAGGTGAGCTGCTGTGTACTGGGCAGCGCCTGCTGCTGCCCATCAAGCCAGCCCATGTCCAGGCTCCTGTGTCTCCGCCCCTGTCCCTGAGCAATAGCATCTCTCTGCCCATCTCCAGAACTGGGTGGGCAGTATGAAGTCAAATTGAGATAAAAAATATTCTTTTCCCATCCCTCCCTTAAAGCTTTTCCACGGGCTGTATCACTCCCCATGCAGAAAGCATGAAGCAGGGAATGCTGGTGTGTCTGCCACAAAAGCTGCTTCGTCGCTCACTGTAGGTCGCTGCTTTGCTATCACCAGTTTCTTGTCTCTTCTGCAATAGCGGAGCCTTTATCGAGGCTGTTAGATCAGCCATAGCACCATTCTATACTAGAACAAAGAATCCGCCCATGGGGATATGCTGATTTGTTTCTGTTTTTCCTTTCAGCCAGCTTGTTATTTTCTATCATCTCAGCCATTAATATTATTTCTGAACTGCCTGTTGTGTAACATACTAAAACCCATTAACACTTGTACTTTAGACTGGGCCATTTTTTTGTTTACTTTGACAGGCTAACTCCGTGGTCCACCACTGTTTAGGAGAGCCTCTCACTAGCCTCAATATGTATGTAGGGGGGTGGTCTCTACACAAGAGTTCAACTTACTAGAAAAAGAAAATTCAGGAGATGCAAAGAGGACAAAAAGTAATTGCATGGAGTGCCATATTTTGCTGAAACTCTTGTTGCTATTTTTATTTTTCTCTGTTGTACAGCTCTCTCTGAAGTAGCTCTCTCAGCAGACAAGGCCAGGATGAAAGACAGGCTGATTAACAAAATCAAGGCTGCTGAAGAAACACTGATGCAGTGGGTGGTGATCTTTTCCTGAGCCAGCTAAGTATTAGTGCAGCAATGCAGCAGGAAGGAAGCAAAATCCTTGCCACGTGCAGTAAATGGAAAGCTTTAGGTACATTTTACGAGTGAAATTTGTTGAGGATACCATGGTCAACAGCAGCCAGTTTAAATAGGTCCATCATTTGAAGGTGGAAAAGCTGCTCTTCACTTCTCATCTTAAACTACTATACCTTTGTGAGATAGGGAATTGCAGGTGCATGTAAATGTTTGCAACGACTTCTTCATTCTAAGATATTCTACAAACATAATTGTTTGTCCACCCAGCTGCCACAATTTCTTCCTGGAAGATATGGACATGGGTATTCACTTCCTTCTTTTGATGGGCCCCAAATCCACATCCCTTCTTTTCACCCTCTGCACTTTGCAGGGTAGAGAGAAATGTTGCTCTTCAGTTAAAAGCCATCAAAACCACAAACGTCAAATCGGTCTGATGTGGTCATTATACTGTTTCTGAGCTCCTAATCGCTTCCAACAAATTGCAAAAAGTGAGACACTGTGCTAAAAAAGAATAAAATGTAAAAAATTCCTCTTTTCTGCCCTACTTTGTGGGAGTAAAAATGAAGCAATCCCTCCAGGAGAGCTATTACCAGCCCTGTGCACATCCAGCCCCCGCGCAGGCCCGGTACCGCTTGCTCAAGGAGGAAGGCAAGCAGGGCGGGGATCCCTTGCGGTGAGATTTCTTTTACCACAGGTTCCGTTCTCAGCTATGCCTTTATTCTAGGCCTTCAGAAAAAAGGAGAAGTAAATCCTGCTGTTGCAATTATTCAGAGAACTCGATCCCAGAGAGGCACCGATGTACCAAGAAGTTGCAAATACAAAGCAGGGACATTTTTCAGAAAAAGTTCTCAAAAACCTGCCTGAAAGCCAGAACAGAAGGAGGCCCATTTCATCTTAAGAACCTTAACGTGAAAACAGGCAATATAAGAGAGCTTTTCCATCCTTTGCAGCCAACTGTTTGTTTGTTTTTCTAAAACCAAGATGCTTCAGTTTTAATAACCATGCCATGGTCACCTGGAGCGCATGGGTTGGAACAAGAGACTGGGGCAGGATCAAAAGCTTGAGTGTTGGTATTGCCACTGAGTTTGGGCTTAAATGCTCAGATTCCCTGGGACCTTGGTACCAGGTGTGAGTGACACACGGCCTGGAAGAGAACACCTAAGTCAGAACTACTATCAGGAAAGGTTTCACAGAAATCGGACTGGGCTAGAAACCAAATGCCTCACCAGTGTCCCTAGCCTGCAGTGGAGCTGTGTCGCACCAGCTTTGCAGTTACCTACGTGAGCCTAGACTGAAATGATGCCTTCCTACATCATTTGTAGGAAGGTTCAAGGTGTAGGGTTCTTCCTGCTCTTGCAAATACAGAGTCTGGCAGAGAAAACCCTGCCAGAGAGGATCTGTAGTGTTTGAACCCTCTCTGTAATGCAGTTTGGAAGCAAAAGCATGACCTGAATTTCATACTTCTGCCTGGAACATTATTTGCAGCAGCTATTCCTTACATCCACCAGCCTCTGCTAAGTGGTTTTCTCCAAGAGAGCCACAGAATCATGTTAAACAGTAATTTACAGCATTTTAGGGACAGATGAAAAGCATGCATTGTGGGCAAGAGGGAAATGCTGAGAGTCGACATTGTCCTGGTGACCAAAGCAGCTAAGTCAGACTGCCTTAGAGAAATGCACACATGCTCCTTTTGCAGCTGCCCCAGGCAGGGTTTGAACCATCTCACAGCTGAAGCTGCCCATCTTACCCACGGTTTTCAGGAATATGGGAGAACATCTTCAAAAATTCCTTTGGCAGAGAAAAAAACCTCACATTGTCTTGCAAAATGCCTGAGGTCAGTACTGTCAAGAACCATCTGACAGCAGCAGAACTAATGCTGTGCTGGTTGGAAAAAGCAGAGAAGATCAGGGGAGAAGGCCAACTCCTGAACTCCTTCCAGCAACTGAAGATATTGGAAATATGGTGTACACAAAGAAGAGCAGTAAAGGCCCCAAAACTGAATAGTCTAGAAGCAGAATTAATTTAATGTGAGAGGCATTCATCTACAGGCACCGTTTGTTTGACAGTGTGACCTGGAAGTCTAAAATAAATGACTTTTCACTCCATTTCAATCTAAAGGGAAAGAGAACTCATATCTTTATTGAAATAATACTGAAATATTGCTGTGAATCACCTTGCAATGTACTTCGCCTGGGATAGAAGACATACAGCTGAACAATGAGATGAGTTTCTTCCCTGTATTTCCTCCAACAACCCAAGAAAATTACTATTGGGAAAAAAATGTTCAACTAACAAATGGTAGAAAAAATTGAGAAAGTCTTGTGGCTTTGGCATAGGCATTAGAATATCATATAGACCTTTTTGGTCAATTTTAGAATTTCTTTGAGTTGGTAAAAAGATTATATAATTGATGTGTAACCCTTAGTAGGACATACTCAGCAGGATTTAGCGTATTTGTTGGTTACACTGGAGATAGCACCCGCTAGTTTGCATGTTATTATGGCATGCAGACTACTTCTCTTTAACAATTTATGGAAACAATCTGAAATACTTCTGAGAGAAATCGGTGAGATTTAACCATCAAAGCATGGAAAATCCATCATCTGTTCTTTGCTGATGACAATGACCTCACTGGATCACAGGTAAGTAGGTGTGGAAATAACGAGGAAGAAAGAATGAAGTCAAAAGCAATCAGACATGAAGATTTCTTACAGAAGGAGAAAGGCAATAGGGATACTTAAATTGATTGAAACAGCAAAGATATTCTCCCCTCAGCCAAGAGCCATGGGAATGTGCTGGATCCCTCAAGCAGTGGGACAACTTAGCACTCAGCTAAGTGTCGCCAAGAAATAAATCTAACAAGTAGCAATCTAGTGTTACTCAATAGCTGCTCTAGCAAAATAGCATTGAGCCTAACCTCAAGAGATCCCTTACTCCCACTGCCCTTCCCTAAGGCAGAATCAACTATTCTTGTATTATTCCCAATAGCTACTCCTCTACTCTGTTCTTCAAAAGCTTTACGGATGCTTTGTAAGTTAAAGCAGCACTCTGATTCACTCCGCGCTGACTCACCCAGGCACTCACTTTTGCCGCTTCACTGTCTTGACTGTTGGAAAAGTTTTATTCTTAACTTACTTTTTCCTAGTTTCTGCTAGTTTGCTACCTAATTTGCTTCCTAATTTGCTTCCTCCATTCTGCAGTGTAAGTCCATGACTCCTTGTGCACCACAGAGGTGGAGAAGAGGGCTTGAGGACTGCTCTTATCTCTTGTATTCATCTTCTCTCCTGCAAATGAAGTGGTTCCAGTTCCTCGTATCTTTTCCTGAATTTCGTGTTTCCTAGCCCTCTGAGCAGTCTGGTTGCTCTCCTCAGGACTGGCACCAAACGGTCTCTATCCTCCTTGTGCTGAGATGCCTGAAAGCTGTGTCCTGCCTTGGCAGAGGCCTTGCTAACCCCAGCCACAGTGACCGAATTACCTTGTGTCTCTGCCTTTGATCACACCTGGCAGCAAGCTGTCGGCTGTTTTCAGGTGTTATTGCTGAACCCTGTTCGGCTGCCTCCGGCCGCCGTTCTGGAAAAGTGCTACTTAAGCAGCCATCCCGCGGCCTGCATTTATGAGGCTGATTATTCTTGCTCGAGCATAGGACTTCACAGCTTGCTCTCTTGCATTTAATTTTTTCCAGAACGATTCTCCAATTTGTCAATATTAGCTTGAATTTTGATTCTGCCCTCCAGTGCACATACAGTCCCGGGCAGCCTGATATCTGCAATTGTAATGAGCATGATCATATCCGTTCTATCATCTAGGATATTAAAGGATATATTGAATAACACCAGATCCGAGGCCGAGCCCTGCAAAATCATGCTTGACTATTTTCTTCTTTTTTGATAACGAACCACTGGGAATTACCTACTGAGTACAATTTTGAAGATTATATTCATTCTGTAGGGGTTTCATCCAGGATGGTTTGCTTCCTCCCTTTGAATAGAAATAGTATTTTGCCATGAGAAGGTAATGATTTACTTTCATAGGCCAAGTGATACTAGAATGAAAATGGCTCTCTTAGCAGAAGAAGAAAGCCAAAGTCACCTTTGATGGGCCTGATGGGATGTGCTAGATGTTATGGATTGCCGTGACATGCCTGGATGGAAAATACATGCACAACCCACCTCTGGCTGTGCACAGGCCTCCCACTAGGCCCCCAAACCCAGGTTTCCGAGATAGACTGTCATGTTTTAGCCTGGCCGGTAACTAAACGTCACTTGCTCACCCTCCTCCACCCCCAGGGAATGGGGAAGAGGATTAAAGGGGAAAAGGGAAGGAGACTCGTGGGTTGAGATAAGAACAGTTTAATAATAACAATAATATAAAATTAAAAGTAACGATGATAATAATAATATATTAATATATATAATGATAATAATATATACAAACAAGTGATGCACAGTCTAATTACTCACCACTTGGTGAACAACACCTGTTCTATCCCAGCAAATGATTCTGAAACAGATAAGTCCCGACACCACAATCCTGGACAAGCGAGAGGTCCGAAAGGAGAGTGAGAGCGAAAGAGCACTTCGAGAGTCGAGTGAGAGCTCCCAGAAGAGCAAAAGCCCTTCTTTCTAGTCAACCCTCATCTATATACTGGGCATGACACTGTATGATATGAAATACTCCATTGGCCAATTTGGCCCTCTATCCTAAGTTCAAATCATGAGCTAGAAGTTGTGAGCCCTTTGTCCCGGCCATGCGCCCCCACCAGCCTGGACACTGGCAAAAGCATGGGAAGCTGAAAGGTCCTTGAGGTCTCAGTGCCAACTATAAATGTCATATATATATATTATATATAAACATCAGTGTGCCATCAACATTCTGCTCATTATGAATCCCAGACTAAAACCAGGATGTGGACATGGACACCAGCTGGGCTAGGGGAGCCAGGCTGCAGTTCTCCAGCCACCATGGCTTTTGCATAGCTCAAGTGCATTGAGCTGCATCCCAAACTGGCACCATAACCTCCCTGGCACAAGAGTACAGTTTTCCCAGAGACCAGATCATGCACCCAACTCGTCTCCACCGGCTAATGCAGTACAGGGTCCTCAGGAACCACTGTCCTTTCTGCTGGGTGAACAATTCCTGCAGCCTGCCCTTTTTTAAGCTCTCCGAAATACACAGTGTGTATTTTATAGCCTCGTGAAGATTTGTGCACAGGGCTCCTAAGGTCTGTGAAGTTGTGTCGAGTGAGTCATGTCTTCTACCGTCCTGGCCTGCTGACTGTCCCCCTGGACAGTAAGAGGGGGAATTTCTCCCAGGTTTTCTCTGGAACTGAATATCGCTTTTTTTTTTAAAAAAAAAAAAAAAAAAGAGCTTAGTTTTTGGGAAAAAAAAGCAAAAAGTTTCCAGAACTGGCAAAGAAAAAAATCATACTAAGCTCAGTCAGTCACTGACACAGACTGCCTAAACACGATCTAAGTCCCTGGAGTCCCTGTAACTTGCAAACGAGTTAACAACTAGACAAGTTACTGTAATTCTGTCCTTCAGGTTTCTGAGGAGAACTGAAAACACAGCAACATCCAGAGCAAAATTTTTACAAGTACTCTAAATCCATGTGAACACTCCCTTTCCCAAACTGACAATAACTGGTGTCAACCACCATTCCCTATGCCCTTCTTCATGCTCTCTCCACCTTAGCGTCATCTGCCCTTCCTTTAACTCTTTTTTTTCCTCCTTGTTTTCCATGTAGGTTATTCCTCAAATGCAATCTTCATCTCCAAAATAGCCCCAGAACAAAGCAGGGCACTAACTAACCCTCTGACACACATCTTTCTGCATCTTGGGAACCCTCCTTGCGCTGGAGCAGGAGGAGAGGTGAATAGGGCAAAACCAGTTTAAGACACCTCCCTTCTGCACCAGCACAGCAGGGCAGAAAACAGCCGAGTCGTCCCTCCTGCTGCTTGGAGGGGTGTTGGTAATTTAAGGTAAGCAGGAGTTAAAGCAACCCCATCCAACACTGCTAAATGGCACCATTTTTTTACACTTCTTTTTCATTAAGAATGTCTTGGCTTTTAGTCCTATATCTGAAGGTAAAACATCAGACCACTTGATTTTTCTCCTGGGTCAGAAATTCTTATAAAGTAAGTTGCAGGGGAAGAAGAGTAAGGTTAGAGTGAGGCAAAGGAGCTGTTCTAAAAGCTGCCTCCTCTTGCTTGATCCGCCCTTGTTTTTGACATTTCCTCAGTCTCCCCCGCTTCTTGTTGACAGGTTCTGAGAGGATGGGCGGTGGCTTTTTCTGAGGGCAGCATCAGATGTAGTTACAGGAAAAAGCCACACGTGAGAGCTTGGCAGTGACTGCAAAATCGATTGGGGTTGGGTTTTTTTTGGTGTGGAGTGGGGGCTTCATTAGCCAACAGGTGAAAAGTTACCATGTTTTAGAACAGCTCAAGAGGAATGAGATAAAAGTACTTCTTGTGGGTACAGAGGGAACAAAAAAAAGCTGAGATGCTACAAAATTAAGTAGGGAGGAACCAGTTTGTTAGGCTGGGTGGCTGAGAGCAGTAAACAGCAGACATGGGCATGCGAACTGGCAGGGCACAATTATGCTGCCTCAAATGCGAAGATGGAGCAGGGAGAAGGGGGAGCTGGTTTTTTCCACGTTCGATTATCCTGTCTCGAGGGAAAGGCCACCGCACTCCCCTGAGGGACAGGTTTCTGGAGGAACGTCGCATGCTGGGAACGATGTAGATGAGGCTGCCGTCAAGGGACGATGTGGCAAATGGGAACGAATCAAAGCGACTCCTCTTTGTGCATCCGTGATGGAGGCTGAGTCATTACCATTCATCACCAGCCCGGCTGGTGTGTTTATTCTGGTGACAGTTGTTTTGAGGAGAAAGGACAGCTTTTGATGCCTTTTAATTCCCGAAAATAAAAGAAAAAAGGGCTGTCAAGGTAACAGGCATCCGGAGAGGCTGACTGAAAACAGTGGGTGAGGAAATAACTTTTAAGTCCCCGGGAAATGCAGCACAAAAGGGAGCTGCCACAATAACCAGGACAGCGTGGCTTGCTCCTTCTGGTTTCTGAAGGAAGCGGTAAATGGCTAAAACTTCCCATGCTTGATTTACAAATGAGCTCCAACTGCAGGACAATAGAGGAAAGTTAGCATTGCTCTTGTGGGGTATTTTCTCCCGGTTTCTCCCTGCTAGGCTGTCTGTTTCGAGTCATTCACATCTGTATGCGTAGCATCGATTATCTTGCAAATTATTCCAATCAAGCCCAAAAAACCTCCTCAGCAGGAACAGCGAAGCCTCTTCTGTCCCACGCCAATGTGCTCCACAGCATCCTGGGGCAGTTTAGCCATTGACTTTACAGGGGCTCAAGATTTCTCCCATCCACCTGCCACTGTTTTAAGGAAGTGATACTGCTGGGAGCGGCTCTTGCCGGGAAGTTTGAAGGCAAGGTACAGCCTGTGACTGCCTTTCCTTCAGCACTTCTTTCCCCCACCCCTGGCAATCTTCTCACGTGTTGGCCCCACCAGACTCTGCCAGCTCAGCAGTTTCCAGCTCCGAGCCCGGAACGCAGCACCCGGAGAGATGCTGTCCCCCTGCATCGGCATCCCCTCCCTCCAGATCCATACTCTTCCTCTGCACCTTTCATATCTCCACCTTGTTATTCCTCTTATTATACTTCTCTCTTTTTTCTCACTGATCCTCACTTCTGCTCTGTTTCTCCTCATCACCCGGTAATGGTGTTTCCCTATTTTTACCACTGTCTTCTTCTACTCACCACCATGGCAGGACAGCCTTAACGAGGCAGAGGGATGCTCCTGTTGAGCGCAATAGGGAGCGCAATAGCCACCACCTAATCAGAGATGGCCCTTGCCTGAAGAAATCACATCAAATAAGCAGGGCAGAAAAAGGGTGAGGAGGGAAGTCTAGAAAGAAGTGACTTCCTCAAGCCTGTCCAACTGGGCCAGGAGCAAGTCCTCTCTCTGACCTATTGGGTCAAACTGTCATCGTTACTCCGTGAGGACTTAAATATTTAAGTGTAATATTAAGACAAAGCAAAGCGCGAGAATAGCCTCCTAGGAACTGAGTTCCTCAAGGAGTCTTGCTGCTGTGGTAGAGGAACAACTAGGCAGTCAAGCCACATTGTGCCACCAAAAACCAGATCTAGGAGACTCTTGGCTTTGGCCACATCCACCTAGGAAAAAGCACAGCTTCCCAACCCCAGCAAGGCAGCAGCCCCCAGGTTGCGCAGTCAAGACATCTACTGTGGCAGTGAGGGAGAGGCAGGAGCTCCACGGGATGCAATGCCACTTTCCAGGAGGCACCTTACCCTGCACCCAGGGGAATCATACAATCACAGAACGGTTTGGGTTGGAAGACATCCCAAAGATTATCTAGTTCCAACCCCTCTGCCATAGGCAGGGACACCTTCCCCTGGATCAGGTTGCTCAAAGCCCCATCCAACCCGGCCTTGAACACTTCCAGGGATGGGGAACCCACAACTTCTCTGGGCAACCTGTTCCAGTGCCTCTCCACTCTCAGAGTGAAGAATTTCTTCCTTAGATCTAATCGAAACCTACCTTCTTTCAGTTTAAAACCAAACCTGTGCTTGAGCTGGGAAGGGGATTTTGACCTTGTTATGACGACCAAAGTGCTGCTACAGGATTTGCTACAGGAGCTAACGAACATGCCTTTAAGGCCTGGGCTGGGGTTAGGTCAGGTGCTCCAAATGGACCTGCCCCGTCTTCTGTTTTGTCTTCTCCATCCTGTCTAGTTCAAGTTGTGCACTGCCTCCATTTTCAGCCCTGCAGAAACCCACTGCTAGATCTTTAAAAAAAACTACATAGTAATTAGAGATGAGCTCATTCTATCTGCTTGTGACTCATCTACTGGAAGCTGTAGTGAACCCTGCTGCTGTGCTGAGAGTCTCACTTTCAAGGGTGTGGCAATGCATGCAATTACTGAACTGAGTAATCAAAACTCCATACAGGTTTACTGTCATTATACACTAACTTCTGATAACAGAGGTGTGAGGGACTACTGGTGTCGGGCTCCACGCATGTGTCTGTGCACACATCCCTATGTATGTGCACATCAAAATCCCTGAGTGGTCCAGCAAAATCAGTAGGTCTATGTAAGGCTCAGACACTACCCGAAGCCTAAATGTATCTTTGTGCAAGTTTAGAGTAAGTCAGTTTGCAAAGTCATCTCATAACTAAGGAGACCTGGCAGGAAGGAGTCAACTTGCTTTATCAAGTTCAGGAAACAAAGTGACTGAATGGACCAGTGTGATGCAGAATTATTAGCGACAGAGATATACTCACATAAGATGCCTATTATTGATAGACAGCAAGTTTTACTTAGATGTTCTTCTGTCATTCACCTAATCATCAGGAAGGTCCTTAAGTTTGGTAACGCACCCAAGACAGTGACTCAGGAAAGACTAACTGCAAGAATCACATCTCTGCTAGCACATCTGCCCATGGGACAATTGGCATCATGTATGGCTTTCCAGCTTGTCCATACATCCATTGCTGTGGGTCACCCCAGTGTGGGTGAGAAGTGCCGTCACTGCTGCCATGCTAAATAAAAAACAAAACCCCGTCAACACACACATGGCACTGAGAGAGCCCAGGTTACTCTGGTCGAAGTGTCCCTGGGCTGAAAGCAAGCCTCTCTGCGGACTGAGCATGACGAGTTGTTCCCTGGCTCTATCTCTGCCACCAGAAAAAATTCACATTCATATGCAAAACCCCTCCACCCCGGGCTGGCAGGGCTGCCCTGCACAGCAGGGCAGGGTGCATTTTGAGCCTATCCTGCCTGCCTCTGCTTTCAAAATCAACTTTTCTCTCAGCTGTAAGTAAGGGCACCCCACCTCAAAACCCATCCCGAAGGCTGTCTGTGAAAACAAGAAGTGTTATTCGTGTGAATGAGACTACTTTCGTAAGCGCAGATGCGGAAGCTGTTACCACTAAAATGTGTAGGAAACTGGTGAAAGGAAATAGTCGAGCTGTAGCATAGGAACTGGTTTAAGCACTCGGCTCTGGCTGCTCCCCCAGCTGCGTCCTCACCACCATGCAGCACACCCAAGAAGATCTGACTGCACCCGGAGAAGAAGATGACGCCTTCGGGGAAGGTAAAGTCATCTTTTATTAAACTAATCCTTCTCCTACTCAGACTAGAGACCGGTTTCTAGCTTGGGTGGTATTTCTTGGGTAAATCTGAAGTTGTCTATGGGCTTCAAGGTCACAGGGTGACCAGACTTTCTTTTTCTCCTAAGAGAATGAAGAACAAAAGCGGCCCAGATACAATATAAATAACTTTCACACTGGTTCAGCAGCTTGCTTCTTCAGCAAGGAGGTTACTGCAGAAGAAGAAAGGTTGGGGGAACACCAAGAGTGTTTTTTACAGTGGCTGCACTATTCAAAGTAGCACGCTGGGCATTCAACACTGCAAGTGCAGCTGTTACAGTAGTAGAGGCTCTTTACAGGGGCTAAAGACGACTTGCTACTTAAATTATCTAAGCAAAATTAGCCTCCTCCTCTCCGACTGTCACAACCCAGGGCACAAAGCAGGTGCCAGAGTTTCGTATCCCTAAAACTGCTTCTGCCGGAGTGTGATTCCTCACTGCTTGCATCCTGTGCCGCCATTTACATGTGTACTGAGTGCTACCAGGTCAAAACAGCAGAGACGCAGATAAGAGGACCCAGGGGATGAGGAATAATCTGGCTCACGGTGTCTAATTTCTGTCGCTGCTTGCTGCTCCCCTTTGCATTCGAGCAGGGGCCGGAGGAGAACTTGCTGATGCAAATCTTCTCCCAGCACCCAGCCCTCCGCAGTTTCCAAGGGGTCTGAAGACACAAAGAGCTGCCTGGATCTGCTCCAAAGACTGTGAACCTTTAAACTCACTTTCAGCACAGCTTCAGCAAACCTCATTTAAACAAAGCTCAGCTGCGGTTGGTATGGAAAACTTAGCAGTGAATAGCGCCGAGTCAAGTTATCTGAGCCCCAGTGAAAGGCATCGACACAGAAAACAAAGCAGTTTCAGTGATGTGTTGTCTGTACTGAAATACATTTTTCACATATGTATTCCCCCACCCCTCATCCTGTGTCCCAGTCTGGGCTCAGAAGGGCAATGGATTTGCAGAAAGGAGAGGTCAGAGCATTTGTGTTCAGGAAAAAGTCCTGATAGTCCAGGGAAGATCTGATGCTACTGGGCAAATCGACTGGCGTCGAAAGTACCCTGTTGCATTCCCTGCATGCCACCCTCACAGAGGTGGATGCTGCTTCCTAGGATAACCAGCCGTGTGCTCAGACTCAATATGGACATTTTCCAGTGCTCTGAAGAGCCGGTGGGATTTAGGCTTCATTGCTGTTTCCGAAACCTCTAGCCCATGTTCTTAATCAGAAATGTAGGAGTGAAGGAGAGGAATGTGCGCAGGTTATTCCGCATTTATATTGTGTTATCTGACGGGAAAGATGCAGCCCTTAAGAAATCCTTTCCAGCCTCTCAGCAAAGTTGTTTCTGGCAGGGCTGATCCAGCAACAGCTAGAGGAGTCTGGCTTTTCAAAGGCAGGAACAATTTAAAAAACCTCTCCGGTGACACTGCTTGGAGTGGGAAGTTGGACTAGATGACCTTCTGAGGTCCTTCCCCACCTGAGTCACCCTGCGAGCCTACACGTCAGTGACAGCCTCTTCAAATCATCCGCGTGTAACTGGGAACCAATCTACCCCAGCTGCTCTCTTGGCCAGGGGTCTGCTGGCTCCCAAACCTGCCAGCTGGAAAGCCCAAACAACGCAGGCGTGGTGCTAGCCCTCCCCTTCAGCCCCCTCTCTTCTCTCTCCAACGCATGAGCAAGGAAACATTAACTTTTGGCTGCTATTTCTGGAGCACCGTTGACCCCGGACAACCCCTTGCCCTCCCCGGGGCTGGGTGGGATCGGGGCGAGGAGGAGCAGTGCCTGTTTTGGTCATGGGGCAGTCCCCACCCTGCTCACCCTGCGCAGACCCAGGCGCCAGCCAAAAACTTAGTCGTGGGTTTTCAAGCCAGGCGGAGGCATTTGTCAGGTGCCGAGCTCCGACACCCAGCTCAGCACAGACCACGGCTCTTAGGGCGGAGGCTTGTTTTGTTTTCCACATCCTGCTTGATTGGGAAAGGGGTGATGGCGGGTTCTCTCATCCACCTTTGTAACTTGTTCCAACGGTTAGCTACTGTCACAGTCAAAGGTAGCTGCATCTTACTTCTTCTAGTGTTGGTTTGTCTAGTTTTTTGGAGCTTATTGCCCTCTTGTCCAGGAGAGCAAAGAACTCACTATTACTTGTACCTTTACTTGTACCTATGAATGTCTCAAATAACTATCTACAGACTATATTCAGACTGCTCTTGCCTTTTACTAAGCAGACTGTTATCAAAGACTATTTCTTTGTAAAGTGTGAGTTTTAATCTTTTAAGCATTTTCATGGTTTTTCTTCGGACCATCCCCTTGGAGATATGGTCAGCAGTATGGATCCCACCACTCTGAAACTGTTACACCAGAGACAAATCCAAAAGTTACATGAGCTGTTCACTCATACTTTATAAATACAGACATATATATATATATATATGAGGATCAGTTTGAGGATCAGCTAATATATAGAAGGACTGTTTGAGTCCTTTTGGGTCCCAGCATCACATGAGGGTCTCCTCTTCATCAGATTTTCCTCTATAATTCTCAAGTCTTTCAGCATCAAAATTTCTCAGGATAGTGTCAACACTTCCCCACAATTACAGCTGCTCTCCTTTACTCCTAGCTATGCCCACACTACAACCAGGTAAATCAGCTAATTTTCTCAAGTAGCCTGTCCTCAGAGTGATTTACTGATGCTGTGCCATCTGCATGTGCAGTCCATCACTGTTTAAAGTTCCCTTTCAGGTCATTGACATAAAAAGAGTTAAATCTCATAGGGAGGGAACCAATCTGCACAAGTCATCTTAGAAACTCGCATCCCTGACAATTTCTCAGCTGGGTGACATTTGTTATTCAGACTTGTTTCGGATGCATTCAGCACGTCCCAAATTGATCTACTCTATTTCAAGTTTCTTAGTCAAGATCTCATGCAGTACCAAGTCTTATTTCTTATAGAACTCTAAGTACACCATCAAAACAGTTATTTTCTGCGAAACTAATGAGTGCTGCTGATTGTATTCTATCTCCTTTAATTTTGCTTATATGACTCCTTCATCAGCTATCCTGTAATGAGGTCAGGACCACTGTCAGGCTATCGCACCGTTAGCCTTCCAGCATTAACTTGTAGTTCCCTGTAAATCCTCTGAGCTCCTTGGAGAGCTCTTTTCAAAGCCAGAGTTTAAAATCCTCCTTTGGGAATGATAAAGGGAAAAATATTTTCCCATTGATATAGACCGTAAGCTGGCACTGATATTTTCCCATATGCAAACGAAAACATTTGTCAAAAACGTCTGTATATTCTGCAGCATTATCAGTAATTCCACCATTTGCATCTACTTATGCTCCAATAGCATCTTTTTTCCTTATTGTACATTGAAAACTACCCACAGAGCTGGGTGTGACAAGCCCAAGCCGTAGCACAAACATCTTCATGAAAAATCAGGCTGACTCTTGCAATAGGTATTCAAAGCTTGAAAATGTTCATCCTCAAAGAAAATCTGTTAGCTAATTTTCTTGTTTTCTAATAACAACCTGGCACTTACATCGTGCTATCTTCTTCAAAGGATCAGCGGAGACCTTGCGAATGACTGTGCTTAGGTTCAATAAAGAGCAACTCCCTCCCCTGTGCGACACGGCCATCATTTAACAGGGCACAGCTGTAGTACCCAAAAGTTTCGAGGAGGAATTATTTTAGCCTCTTGAAAGTAGAGGCAGTGATCTGTTTCATTTCTTTTATGACCTTTCTCGCTATGTTAATTCAAGGCAAGTGACTTCATTTAGTCTTACATATGGTCAAAACATCCACTTTGGGGAAAATGGTTTTTAATTTTTAGTGACTCTAAGTGCCTGAGTTTCTGAAGTTATATTTCCTTAAAAATAAATCACTTCCACCAGCACAAAGCTTCCCCTCATCACTGTAGCCAAACAGGCGTGGGATTTCCTTGCGTCTGTCTAAGCTGAGGAGCCAGGGAGGCTCCTGTGGCTCCCAGGCTCAGGGAGGGAGGAAGATTTGGGCACGAGTCAGCTCCCTTGGCAGACCCTGTTTTCCCCTGGGAGGAGAGCGGACTGCTTATGCAGAGGCGTGACGCCTTTGACCCAGCACAGCCTCAGACAGGGACCAGAGTCTTGGCACAGCAGGAGCTCCCAGATCAGTGCAGACACATCCACGTACAGAGTTTGCAAGCACTCAGCAAACATGGCAAGCGTGTGGGTCTGGGCATTTCACTGGCAGCGATCAACATATCCAAACTGAGAATGCAGAGGAGAAATAGAAATCAGGCTGCGATTTATTGCTAACCTTTTCATACAGCTGCTCCATGCTGACCTTTCCTTGCATCTCCACCTCCCACCTCCTGTACATGCCCTATGGTCATACCCACGGTAACCGTGACCTGCCTCTTGGGCCAGAGCCGACACAAAATCCCATCCAAGTTTCCAAAGTATGGGGGAAAAAAATCAAAGATGTCTTTTTTGTACCATTTGGCAAGTGCATGCTCCAGTTCAATAGACCAGAGCCCCACCTTAGGTAGTGCATTGCACGACGTCAGAGTCCCAGGCCCCTCTCCTTGCCCATGACCGACCTGCTGGTAGGGCACATAGACACGCTCCAGTGCTGCCACCTGTCAAGGTTCCCAGCAGAATGGTAACTGCATCAAGCTTCCAAGGCATGTTTCAAAAACGTACCAGATGCCTTTACATCCTTGTAAAGCCTGCCTGCCTTTTTTGAGAGAGAAAAAAGTTTTAGCTCTGGGGTTTGAGATGAGCTTTGAGACTTAGCTGAAATGAAAGGTAGCTGCTGTTCATGGTTATGTGCCCTGCCTGGTGTATTGTAACACCGCTGCTGATGCCAGAGAAAAATGAGGATAAAGTCTTGGATGTTAATGTAAAGTCGAGACCTGCTCTTTGTCCAGCAACAATTCAGGTGAAGCAACCTTTCTCTTCCCCTAAAGCAATACAAGACACTCTATACTTTCCTTGGACGTACAGCTGCAGAGACTTGTCTAAAAGTCACTCAAGGACATCAATGTCACAGCTGGTCCATGACCTGCTGGACCAGGCTTCTTCTTGTGCTGTAGCGAGCCAGCCATTCACCCATGACCACCAGCCCTGCTTTGGTGAGAGCCAGCTCAGGCATGTCCCCTCCCCACAGAGCACCCCAAAACGATGAAACTTTAAACAAATTATGTCTTCTACGGATATTCATGGGCACATAATTGTACAGTACTCCTGCAGACGTCTACCTCAGAGATATACAAAGATTCCTTTTTTTTCATGTTTTGACCCCAAACAGAGTTTGATATGTGTACTTTTCCCAGCACGAGTGCCTCCTATCTGAGAAGGCTGTAGTAAAGACAAGCAGCCTTGCAATGTAATAAGCATGGGAGCTTCTTTTCCCTGACTGCTGGGAGACTACGGATCATCGTCCTGAAAACATTTACAGGTCCCACCAGCCCTACCTGTCCTTTCGGCTTATCTCACGTTCCCAGAGACAGAGAACGTGTGTGCCGTACTCACTGCAGCCCAGAGGAAGAGAAGTCCCATCACTTCATCACCAAGGCAACGGTGTCTGCTTCAAGCAGCTAGATAGATCATAGCAAGAGATGTCTAGCCTATAAACTCAAATTGAAGCACCTTTCTCCAAGAGCATGGGCAGACCTGGACAAGGACAGCGTGGAAAAGAGAGTGCTCTCTTAGGGAACATTTTTGCTTATTCCTGTTTATGCCAAACGCTTTGCTCACCTGCTTCTTGCAGCTGCTTCTTCTTGGTTGTGGTCCATGGGCAGATACAGAGTTATGTAGATGGGTGAGAGAGCTTTTTGTGGTCAGAGAAGGCAGCGCGAGGCGCCCCTCTCCACCCTGGGCCCCCCTACACCCACCCACCCGCAGTGCTCCAGCCCCCCCAGCACCTCCAGCTGTCCTGGGCAGCTGGAGGGCTATTTTTAACAGAGCGCCGCTTTCCGTAGTTAGAGTAGAAATTATTTGGTCCATGAGGCCTGAAATTAAAAAGAGATTGACATGAGAGACACTTTCTGCTTTGTTGTCTCCCTATTTTTTAACTAAAGATCTTTGATCTTTTTCGTTTTTCCTTCTACGTCTCTTGAAGGCAACATGTTTGGTTCGTATTCGCCAACAATATTTCTAGATCACTAATAATAACAACAGTGAGGGGGAAAACCAGGTCAAATAAACAAGTGGCATTTAACCAGCCCTCAGAGAAAAGAGGAAGGTATGTACAAGCCAGAGAAAAACCACCGATTAGGTGTGCTCGGGCCACCTTCTAGGCATTCAAAACAAGTGTCTCACCAAAGGCTGAAGCAAAACTGTCTTTCTTTGCACCCTTTTTTCCCCTCTTGTTTTCAGACAGTGTCTTTACAAAGCTCCATGAAACACAAGCTTTTTGTCATCCAGTCCCATCGTTAAAGCCACAAAATAAACATGGCTTGGCTAGCGTGAGCTGGTGGCGTAAACAACTTCACCCTTTTAACAATTCGAGGCACGGCTCAGCCGCCTCCGAAATGAGCTTCCGCCTGCCCGGACGCTAAAACCAAAGCCTTGTGGTCGGTGTACCCAGGGTGTGACAGTCAGAAAACAACCCGGTCAGGAACCACAGAGTTAAAAGGCGAGGAGTGAAAACAGTCTGAGAACATGAATTAGAGAGAGAGGGGAGAGTAGTGGAGCACTTGACAAAGTCACAGCAGCACTAAAAAGTCGATGGTGGGGTGATTTTCCCACAGTAGGATTTCTCCTACATCTCACCATTGCTTGGGGGTAAAGGGGTGCTGTCAGGCCCCATGGAATTTTAGGTCTAGATCTGGCACCTAAGAGCAGGGAAATGGTTTGAAGAGGGGTCCTGCTGTGGCTGCCGCCTAAGCAACCCTTCCTCGCTGCTGAAATTCACAGCTCTACCTACAGACCTTCTGCCAAGGCGGCTGGGTGTATGCATGTGGTTTTGCACACCCCAGAAAGATGGGGTGGGGAGGGTGCAGGAAAGTATTCACACTGTGAAGAGCCACTGATATTCCAGTGTCTTTGGCAACTGGGAAACAGGTGAAGCAAAAACGCTATGGAAATCCTGAGCACAATAGGCTTAATGCTGCATAACTTATGGGGGCTGGCATTGGTTCACTCTGATTTAATTGCAAGTAGTCTGGAAATTGGAATGTTCAGAGACCCAGAGCTCGGAAGTGATGCCTGGAGTTTGGACAGTTGGTAAAAGGATAGAAAGACAAAAATCGAGGCAGCAAGAAAGGAAGCCACAGAGAGAGAGAAAGAGAAAAGAAAGTGGGATTTTTTGAAAAGTCCCCCTGTGACCCAGCCCCTGCCTGACCAAATGGCAGGGGATAAACACATCCATCTGCACCCTAACTGGGGCAGTCTCAATCAACTGTCTTCCAACCATCACAGATATTTAGGGTCCCAATGCCTCAAGCTGGTTTCTTTAATTTTCCCTTATGGACAATAGTGCGTGTTTGTGTGTGTGAGAAGGAGAGAGGGCAAGGATGGAAATGAGAAGTCTCTCCAGGTGCCAATTCAGAGCACGGAAACGGGGATCTTTTCTTTAAATACCTGCTGGAAGAGCCTGGCTCTTTCCCTGCCCAGGGCAGTCTCCTGCCTCTAGCCTGGCATGTCTGATGCCCACATGGCAGCACACACATCCACAGGGGTGACTGGTCCCCAGGCAGAGCGATGGGAGGCGGATCCACTGCAGGAGCCAGGTAGCCTCATTTCTGTGATAGTAGGTCCCAGCTGGGAAGCCCTGCAGCCACCGCTTACCATCAAAGTGATGCTCTACTCATACTTTGCCTCTAAACGGGATGCAGTAGCTAGGGTCCTGCCTGCACAGGTGCAGGGTTAGGTTCCCCCAGTACACAGCACTGCTTTTAGTTTTGCCTCACTAACTGCTGGAAAAACTGCCTAGTTTTGGTGCTGCCCTCTTGACTGCGGTGCGGGAACTCAGCGCCCAGGCTGATCCTGCAGCATCGCTCACCGGACACGTGCCAGGACGACTCCTGGCCTTTACTGCCCATCTCATGGCACCGCATGAGCCTGCCTATAACTAATAACCGTCCATCCACAGAAAAGACAAGACACTGAAAACACCTCAGCGCCACAAATATTCAAGGCCACGATTCCCTCCCTGACCCAGGCAAAGTGACTACCCTGGGAAGCAAAACCCAAAACTGCCCCAAAAACTCAGACCAACCCGCCTGAGGTGCGTGTATCATGGCACGCAGGGCTTGCGACATCTGCCCTTTCGTCACGCCAGGCTCCTCTCGAGGCCAGTCCTGCCTTCCTGCCTGCCCCACTTGCACTTTTGTGCAAGCGATCCTCTCTCCATGCTGCACCTGGGCTTCCCTGAGGAGCACACCTAAGGTTTGGGAACGGTGGCAGCCGAGTGGCGATCTGGGAGCTTCCCTGGAGGGGTGTCAGAGCTGCCCACGGCAAAAGAGAGAAGGACCACCTCTCTGAGGGGCTCAGTGGGATGGCTAAAAGCTCTGTGAATGTATTGTCAGTACCATAGTCACTACATTTTCAAGGATTCCTGCGAACCCTCTTGGAAATGGGCTTATAAAATCTTACATCTTTCTCTTACGGCTCTCTGAAGTGTGTGAGTAAGATGCTGGTGGCTAACAAGGCCAGATGGCATTCAGGCTCCACAGCATAAACGGAGTTTCATTCTGATCCTTTGCACTTTGCGGTAGCTCAGGGCGGTGGAAGAGCTCTGCTGTGAACGCAGATGCGACCTACAAGTCACCGTGTCCATTTGGGCAGGGTGGCTGTGACTGTGTAGAAGTGCAGTTTGCCAGCTGAGAGCTCCCTGTAAGTCTTGGAGTCCCGCTCGCTAGATTTTCTCACTCAAGAAGGAAAAAGAAAAAGATAGGAAGCGCCCAGGTAACATCAGAGAGCTAACAGACGTAGCACTGAGCAAATGGAATCTTTTTCTGTCTCAAACATCACCAGCAGACCTGAGGTGACTGCAGTTTCTTAATGGTGGTGATGTAAAGATCAGAGTGAGCATGGCCTGCTTCTTCTAGGGAATCCTTGAGCTCTGGGGTGGCATCTGGAGAACAAATTGTCTGTCTGATTTTCAAATTGAATGATTTGGGGAGTTTGGGTTACATCAGGACTGAAGGATTAGGTCATAAGATGCAGCCTTCACACTGTACTAACAGGTTTCCTTCACTTGAGCTTCTTGGAGAGGGGAGAGCGTCTATATATGTAGAGAGATCGGAAGCTGAAGAGCATCTCTGAGATCCTCCTACAAACACATGCAAAGAATGCCACACCAGCACTGCTAGCATCCATTGAACAAGGGAGGCATTTTTTTTATTGAGGGGTGGGAATGTTGAAAAGGGTCTGTATAAAAAGCTTTTCAAAGTGAAGTGAAGCCAGAGGAGAAGCAGAGCCCTCCAATACTGCTGACCTTAGCTTTTTTTTTTTTAATTTTCCAATGGAAAAGCAGGCATCTCAGGAGGTCCTGATCTGCTCTGCCTCTCCTGTCGCTCTGGGGAACGTCCTGCGCTTTCTATTCCCAATGCCTGTTATGAGCCAAGGAAGAGTTAGCTTAATCAGCACCACCAGCCACCTATTAGTGCCAAGCTGTTGTCATTAATCACTTCAAAAATCACTGCACTGATAATAGTACCCAGAGTCAGATGCTCAAAACCCAGCATGGTTTAACTGGTGTCATTTAACCTCAGCCACAAAGTCAGACCACACCGCTAAAGAAACACTATTTCTTTGCTTTAGATTAGGTATTATTTGTCATTTTTTAATTGAAATCCACTCACAGCCCCAGTGACATGGCACAAAAAGCTGCTCTTCACCTTTCCTAGAGGAAACCACTGCTGTGAGTGATTAAACACCTCCAGGTGAAGGCAGGCTGGACCAACAAGCAACTTGTATCCCTCCAAAAGATGCATAGGGGTACTGGCCTGAGGGTTTGGTCATGAGCTTCTCCATGCTGCCGACCCCCTCCTCTCCTTTGGAATCTCAGTCCAAATATTTGGCAGATGCACATGGGGCTCCTTATATTACAGAGGTAGCGTGTTCATTGCGCTCCCCCGAATGGCATTTCATGTGCGCTGCACTTGTTTTATATTTGCTATATTTAAGCCACAGAAATATGCACTGATGAGGAAAAGAGGGCTGTGGAGGTATCTTGGATGCAGGAAGGGAATGAAAATAATTTCTCAGAGCTGTGGTCCTCTGTGCAGAGCTGTGGCCCAGGAGAAGGAAAGAGGAGCGCGGTCAGTTCAGGTCGCTGGCTACGCCGAGGACCTGGCTGGGTCACCCGTACTGCTGTCCATCTGGAAATGATTTGAGGTCAACTCTGGTTTTATACTAGTGTGACTGAGGATGGAAATTGCTTGGAGTCTTTTCCTCAGAGGAGCTTTCCTGGGTTTCTATTACGAAACCGCCACATTAGGAACATGCAGGAATACAGGTGTGCAGCACCGCAGCGTTCGTAAATGGCGCTTGATTTTGAAACTCACTTGACATTGTTTGCTCCTTTCCTTCTACCCCAGCCTTTGCATCCTTCTCCTACCTGACCATGATTTTCCCCAGACCATGTTCTTCATCCCTGCAGCTCCTTCCCTTCTTGCCGTGACCCATGAGACACGCTGAGCAGGAGGAAGGCAGAGGTTTTTTCTGTGCTGCTGCTGGAGGGCATAGCAAGGCAGCCCAAAGCCTTGGGTGCTCCCAACCCGCTCTATCAATCACGGACCTAGGATACCTTTGGTGGTTGCTATCATGTCCCACAGTGTCTCGCCCCATATAATAGCTGCCCTTTGTGATCCTTGGTCCTTCCAGGCCAACTGCCTGCTTTGTAGCATGGAGTGGCCAAGGATGTGGCTGGTTCAGCCATGCCTGGGACTGCTAGTCAGAGTTGTGCTTGGGCATGTACAAAGAAGGGCTTTCTCCTTCTCTGTGCTTCAGAGCTTGCCCAAAATTTGCCTCTGAAGTGCAGGTGAGGCTGCAAGGGGAGTCTGGAGGTAAACACGGGCTTGGTCCACGTTTTAACTGCAGTCCTGATGTAGCCAGCAAGTTTCAGCAGCAGGCACGACTGCTTGTAAAGTGGGTAGGGATGGTATCAATCCCTAGGAGACCCCAAACACAGTGGGGAGCTCTGCCTGCTGTCATGATGGAAGATGAAGTTCGTGGCAGGGAGCCAGGTCTGGGCACTCGAGAGCCAAGAAAGAGGAAAAAGCCAAGAGATTACTTAAAGATTCAAGAGGAACCCAAAGAGGAAGCTGGGATCAGATCAACTTTCTGTCTACAAAGCTGAATCCTTTCCTGGAGATGGTCTAACAGGGCCTTCTCGATCTTATACATATTGGTTGTACTGGGAAAGGCACTTCACCTGTGCAGCAGCCCCGAGCAGGTATTTCCCTTGCCGCAGACCCATGGGAAGCACTGCATCCCACTCTCCACGCTCCTTTGGGCAACGTGGGAGAGAGGGTTTCCAGGCTGTCCAGCAGCAGAGCTTCAGGCCAGCCTACTGGCAACAGCATGGAAGAGGTTGTCTGACAGCCACACTCCCAAAAAGCAGACCGACAGCACCCTACCTATCACTTCAGATCTCTGATCACTACCATAGCTTTGATCATTGCATCACGTAGCTGACTTCCAGCTGTCCAGGAAAGCAAAAATAAGTTTCCAGCAGCTTTTCATGTGCCTTAATTAGAAAACAAGGAATGCTTTTCAAAAACAAGAGAGGGGGAAAAAAATAAGGCTGGAACTGCAGTACTAGACATGCCATCCACACACTTGGCGTGTACTTAAGAGGGCTCAGCCAGCCCTGGTTGCTAAGCAGTCTGAGAAACTGGAATGTGCTGCTGCCTCCAACCCTCCATGAACACTGCCACCCAAAACCTGCCCAGAAGAGGCATCGGGACGATTCTGGGCACGGGGGGGAAGCAATCAGTGCCTCCTTCTTCCTGCGCCCCCAAGTTATATACGTGAGGGCAGGAAGGGTGTATGTTTGTGTGTACGCCTCCTGAAGTTCACTTACTATCTTTGAATGGTGGCAGCAGCACTGGCAGTCAGTGGGAAGTGTTCTTGCTCTGAAGGTAGCTATCTCAGACCACTACAAATGCCTCATGGTGGGACAAAGAAGAGATAAAAGGAGGATTACCTATGGAAAGTACTCTCTCTTGTGGTGCATTAAAACCTAAAGGCAGCTCCTCTTTCTGTCCCTAGCCCTCTCCCTTCACACCCACAGCTTGCTCTTTCTTGGTGCATCATATGTGTCCTGACCACCATGCCACAGGTCACAAAGATCCAGCTGTGCTGAGCATCTGGCCAGAAGTCCCAGAAGATTGAATCTCTTCCTGAATCACTGCAGAAGATCAGCTCAAGTAACTTTTTCCCACAAAGTGCCCGGAGAGCTGCAGGTGGAAAGCTTTGCAAAAGCAACATCAACAGAAATGAGGAACTTGAGGGTGGAGCAGCAACGCAGTGATGGGAAGTAAAAGGGAGGAAATGGTTGCACAGTGGTTAGAGGATGTCAGCAGTGAAAACAAGTGGGTACCAAACTCTTTTAGAAGGAGAGGAAGAAGTGTTACGGGATGATGATGAGCACAAGCCAGATGTACTGGGCAGGCTCAGCTGACAGAGAAGGTACAAATATGGGGACAGAGTCAACCTAAAGAGCAGCATGGGCAGGGTGTAGTATAGAGAGTAGGAGAGTTGTGGCAACACTTTAATGTGTTTAACTGAAAGAGTAATAGTGCACTTGCGTAGGGTCAGCAAGATAAAGGTTGTGTCTTGCCCAGATTGCTCATGGCAGGGTCCCGGCTCTCATCTTTTACCTTTCCCCTAAAAGCCTTTCCAAGTGATGGTTCTGGCACCTGCCGCTCTCCCCACTCTCAAATATGATCATTCACCTCTTTTTGTGGACCAAGGTCCCCAGGTAATAGCACTCAGGTTTGCTACCTCTGTTCCCACAGAACTCTTGCCTGGGTATGATATTTGCTGGAGGCATCCTGTGAGGTGTCCATCAGCGATATGAAGATGCCGCCTGCTTCCAGGCACCCCTTTCTGAGCGAGGGAGTTACATAGAAACACAACAAAGATGAGTTACAACAGGAAAAGCCCATATACAAGTTGTCTTCCTTAAAGGCTAGGGCAGGCCTGACCTACCTCAGGCATTCAAAGCTCAAAGCCATGGTCTCCTGCTTCCTTTGGCCAATCCAAACATGCTAAGAGAGACCTCCGTGTGAATTGCTTATCTGCGTGGTCTGCTGAGTGTTGCCACCCACTACCGACCCTCGCTTCCAGGTGAATGAGGTCACCCAGGACTGGACTAAATCTTTGTAGCTCATAACAGACATACATCCCCTCAGCAAGCTGGGAAATTGCAGAAATATCCCACATTTTCATGGGGCTCCTCACAGAGTCTTCCCACAGAGTATCTTATGGGGGAAAGAAGGTTTCCCCCAGACCTCTGTCCAGACTACTGGGTCCCGCTCCCCCTTTCGGGGTTTCTCTAGATGACACGTCTGCAAGCGACCTGAAAGCCAGGGAGTCCTCCTGCTCTGCTGATTCGGGGGATTCAGCGGGCTGGAGCCTGTGGGGTGATGGGAAAAGTGAAGTACTTCTTATTGCATCCACCCCCCAGAGCGATGTGTAACTGATGCATATCAGCCAGAAAATCCTGCTCAGCCCTTGCGAGAAGCCTTCCGGGTGCCTGGGAGGAGCAGAGCATGTAGATATTCTCAGACTATAATATCTTCTCTGATAATCCTGATTTACTCTTTGGCCTGGGAGCAAAGGCTAATAGAAAGCAAAACGCTCCGGCAAAGCCCAGTAGGTAATTTAGTTGAGAAGAACTGGCTTAGTTCTCTCAAGTATACTGTGGGGTTACTGTTGCTGGGAATTAGTGTTTGTGAAGGTGCACTGGAGATGGCAGGGAGATGGAAGTGGAGCAGAATTGGCAATCACTGGTTCAGAAAGGTCACTGTTTTCTGGAAACAAAGCTAGAATCGGCTTTGTCACTTAGAAATTTCACTAGGGACGTTCATGCTGACCTATTTTTAACATAACAGGAGATTACACTGCAATACAGTGAATAATTTATAGGAGTAGTAGCACGATCACTGCCACAATACAATGGCAGTTTCGGTTCCTGCCTCATTATGGAGGGAGGCAGAGCTCTCTGGCATTTTCCACTGAATTAGCAAAACAAGACACACACACGTGGAATGACCGACCCAAGCCTTTCAAAAGCATGCGTGTCAGGATGAATACATGTTAGGAAGGGCTAAGTGGGGCAAAGATTTCATCTAGAGCATCGTAAACCCACTCAGTCTCCTAGGAGTTTCAGCAAGCTGCAGCACTGGGAGCAGGGAAGCGGGAATGCGTGTAGGGTTGGGGGTGACTGAGAGGAGGAAACCAGCTTTCTGCGTTTGCTATGCAAAACTATATCGAGAAACCAAGAGGAACAGCTCATACATCCCTAGCACACATATTTGCCTAGGATAGAGAATATTTCCTTGAAAGAGGAAGCTACAAATGAATGAGGTATTTGCATCCGCAACCTTAAGTTCAAAAAATCTTCTGTAAGATAAGACCAAAAGGGCCAGAGGGAATTGCAACACGGGCTACACGAAGAGTCATTGCCAAGAACTACTGTAGGAGGCTTGAGGTTGAAGTAAGATGCTGCGATTAGTATACGGCACTGAAAACCTTTAACAAATTAACCAGGCTTCCACAGTGAGAGCTGCCACCCCCTAAAAGGCTGAAACGGACTCAAAAGCATATTAAGTATGCATGATGAGACATTTATAGCTTTCAGCATTGCCACAAATATTCCCTCTCCTCTTCCCCTGGCATTCCGCAGCCCAAAGCGCACAGCTGCTTTTTCCAGAAAGCAACTTCTCCGCCTCGGCCTCAGAGTTCACGTCCTGCACAAAACGCACCAGCATGGGGGCGTAGGCGATTCGGTCAGAGACGTACAAAGGTCACCCTAAAAATCTCGCCCTGGAGCTACAGCTGTAGTGCTGTGTCAACAGCCACCCTTACACGTTTTCCAGTGGAGAGGTGAGTGCCTCTGGAAAAGCCACTGCCGTGATTGTGGTAGAGCCCATCTGAACTTAGAAACCCTGGAAACGGCCCACAGGTCCCAGAGGTCTGCACGCCAGCGTGAAGAGCATCCATTCCTGCTTTAACTGAATCTGGAGTCGTTTCCTCTCATTTCTACTTCTTAAGGCTACAGGGTGCTCTTTATTTTCAGTGTACAACACAAACACCACATGTTCATTATTACTGATGAAAATTACTTAAAATGATAAGTCAACTGGAATTGGCGGCTTGGATTTTTTATTTGGTGAGGGTTTTTCCCCATGCACAATCCTCTGTGAAACCTCAACTCTTATTCTTTGTTGCCATTTCCTAAACTCCGTACAGTATCATCCTATGTGTGACAGGTTTGTGTGCTCCATGAGAAATATTTGCATCTGAAAGGGCGAGTCTTCCTTCCAAAAAGAAGCACTTCCAGCTGTCTAAGAGACTCAAGGGACAGCATGTTGAAGGAGCTTTAAATGTTGGAAGAGGGACAGTAAATCACATAGAAAGTAAGATAGAGGTGATGGCTGAAGTAAAGTCCAGCAGGAAAAAAAGCTGCAGAAGAGAAATAGAGAAGTGTTAAGGCCAGAAAAAAGTATATTCTGAGTTCTTACCTCTATAGAGAGATGTATTTATAATAACTAGGGCTATATATTTTGGAAAGAATTTGAAGACAATAGCTCACAATTTCTGGGAAAATACAGCTTTCCTGCCTTTTTATCTTGCTCAGGGTAATACAGGAGAGAGTGCTCAAAGGAAGAAATGTAAGCTTCATTTATATTCACCTTTAACTGCTGTCTTCAGCCCTCCCAATATCCAAATTTAGAGACTGCTTTTGCACTCGCTGCTGAAGGCAGCGGAGGCTACAGCCAGCAGCCCACCGGCCGTGGGAAGGGGAGCTGCGGCGGCCCCATCCCTGCACCTCTCCCCGGGGGACGGATCAGGGGTGTTTTGCGGTTGTCCCATCCTTCACTCAAAGGCCCGAGAGGCAACGAGCGTCGAATGAAAAAGGGGAAGAGCCCCGCCGCCGCTCCCAAAAAGGTGCAGAGCCACCGGCAGCGCCGGCTCCGCGGCATCCCGCCGGAGCCAGCTGGAGAGTGCCCGTGGGGGGGCCCGCACCCCTCCTCACCGCACCGCGGGAGAACTGCGCACCTCTCCGTACCCCTCCCCACCGCGGGGGCCGCGCATCCCTCCGCACCGCCCGCGGGGGCGGGCCACGGCCGCACAGCGCCGCGCAGTGCCGCGCAGCAGCAGCGCCGCCTCCTCCTCCTCCTCCTCCTCCACCTCCTCCCTCCTCCCTCCCGTAGCTCCGCAAGGAAAAGCCGGCAGCGGCTGCGCTCACTGCCAGAGCGGCGGTGCGCTGCCAGCAGAGACGGGCAGTCCCCGCTCCTCCTTCTCTTTATTTTTTTTTTATTCTTAAATTTTAAAGGATTTTTTTTTCATTATTATGACCTATTATTAGTTTTGCGGCTGCGGGAGCTGCCCCCAGGAATGGGGCTCCGCGGTGCCCGAGGAGCGCTGGTCGGCGGCGGCGACGGGCGAGCAGCGTCCCGGGGCGGGCTGTGAGCCGCGGCGGGCGCGGGCAGCCCCGCCGGCAGCGACAGGTACCCGCCCGGGGTCAGGAGTGCAGGGATGGGGGGCAAAAACGCGCGTGGGGAGGAAGGGGGGCTTCCTGCTCCCGAGGCGGGACGCGGCCGAGCCCAGCCCGGGGGCTGCGGGGCTGAGGAGCCGCTGTGACGGGAGCGGCTCCCGTCCCCTCTCCTCTGCCACCGCCCCGGCGGTCGCAGGGGTGAGGCGGCGACACGTTTTTGAGAAGGGGCTTCTCCGGGGCTTCTTTGGGTATGGTTTTAGGCTGGGAATGTGAAGAAAATCTTCGTGGTGGGTGTTCGCTGAGGGATATGAAAAGCTGTGCGGGGGAATGGGTTTAGTGTTTTCCCATAGCACGTAGAAGTGTTTAGCCTGGTTTCCCAAAAGAGAAAAAAAAAAAAAAAAGTCTCCGCGTTTCCTTAGGTCTTGTCTTTCTATTTCCAGCGAGCTTTTATGGTATTACTGGTTGGAGGAAAGCTTAGACCCTCTTAAGTTCTCCTTTCAGTCTCTGGCTTATTCCCAAGAACTGATGCAAGCATATTACACACTGGCATCGCACTTCAGTTTACCTTTGAATGCCCCGGTTACAAAAGGTCACTCTAATCCTATAACTGATCTTTCTATTGCTGTGTTAACTGGGCATTTTGCTGTCTCGCATTCAAAGTTTCCAAAAAGCTTTCTGGAAACTGTGCGTGTGTGCGCGTTTGTGTGCGGGTGGCCGTTCTGCCTTTGCACCCTTTCATACATCTCCCTGGGAAGAGCTGAATGTATTTGCAGCGTGATCTCTGCATTCATTAATCTGGCCCTGCATTCAGCCACGCTCATCTTAATTACCGTGTTTGAGCTGCTGTCACACAGCTGGAGCCCCGGGCAGGGAACATGCTCCCAAGCAGAAACATTATCTTCATCTTCTCCAGTGGCTAATTAGGTTTCACAATCATCCCTCTCCTTCTGAATAAACAAAAGTGGGAGCATACCCAAACAGGGGGCTTGGGAAAGGAGGCAAGAGGAAGGTGTCTCTCCCAGAAGATTTCTGTGCTCGCTGCTCAGCCATCTCTGAGATCGTCACACACTGGGAAGAGATATAACGTGAATTGATTTATTGTGGCCAAACTGAAGGAAGGTATCCACTGGGACGAGTTTGGAGCTCAGCTTTATAACCATAACAGGCAAACATGACAGATTGCTCCACACTTAAGTAAGTGTGGGTGGGTATATGTTACACAGTGGAAGTCTAAAGGCAGCAAAATCTATCTTTTCTGCTGTAAATTCAGCATTTTCTCAGCCAGTTACTAAATCACTAGGACAGTCACTTAAGATGGTGTCTGCGCTGCTTGCAAGTGCAGATAAGTGCTTGTGCAATGTGGACTTTTAAAATCTCAGCATCCTTGACCTGATGCTGGTTTAACTTTTGACATCCAAGCAGCACTTCCTTGACAAGGTGTGGGCTTTCGGGGACTGGTTGGTTGGTTGGTTTGTTTGGTTTTCTTTTTAAGAAGCAACAGGTTGAATTTCTTTCCAGGATCCTGCCTAAGGAACAATAAAAATTAGCTTTTCCATGTCTCTACTCCTAGAATGACAGTGTAGTTTTATCTTAGAGATTTTTCTGTAGCAGAACTGATATTTCTTAAACACTTGGGAATGTGTAAGGGGAGAAGTGTATGGTTCGTGAAGGAGCATCCGTAAGTGAGAAGGTCACTTTACCTCCTTGTGGTCTCAAGGCGCACGACCATTTTATTCACCTGTATCACAGAACAAGTACTCATGGTAAGAATGGTACAAAGCACAGCCTCAAAACTCACACCACCACATTCACGCGCCATGCAGGGTTACCTTTCGCTCTTTTATGTTTTTAAACTCAAGCAGAAAGGTAACTTCCAGGCAAAGCATGCTGCTGGGAAAGGTCCAGTTCTTGGGGAGGCCGCCTTGCTTCCCCACTGGGAAGAAGTGGGAGTGAGAGCTAAAGGCAGCATTGGCTTTTTCCAAAAAAGGGATGGCTGGTCTGACTTTTTTTTTTTTTTAACCCCTCATGCCATACACGTGGCAGTGACAAGCGGCCCATGGACAACCTGCTTGCTGGGGCAGTTTTCATCAGTCAAGCTAAGTTGCAGGCAGGGGGGAGGCAGGTGGCTGGTGTCTGTGGCCGTTCGAGCAGCACAGAGCATCAGCTGAAAGCAGACAAGGAAGTAAGTGAGGAGAGCGATGCCTGAATGCGTGCTCCTGGCCCGGGCTCATTAGGGCCGGGACATGAATTAATATCGAATAGGTACTTGTCACATCACTTACAAGCTATGTGGTTCCTGGATGACTCTATTAACAAAATGGGAAGAAACCTGGTTATTTTCCCACTTAGCAAGAGCTTGGAGGTCACTGCTTTGTTTGCTCAGCTTCCAGTGCTCGCTGCTCTTCTAATGGTGGGGTTGTTAAAGAAGTTTCTCAGTAAGAGATTTTTGAAAATTAATCAGCAACAGCATGCACTGACTATTTTTTTTTCCCTGCTAGTTTTGCACAGCTTGTGTCACTGGCCCCAAGATGTGCTTGCCCTTTTAGAAGGCAGAGAGAAAGAATTGGGCCCACTGTGAATTTAAAATAAAATTTAAAGTCTTTTGACAGCAGAAACAATTTTGCCCAGGGGAACTTCACAAACCGCGGTGGTTCCACTTTAGATGTGCGACAGTGTAAACGAGAATTTAATTTCCTCCCTATGGCAAAGTTGCCAACATCTTCATTTTCCTCGCTGTCCTTCAGACAATTTAGATTTGCCAGAGCAAGGCAGGAGGGCAGTCTATGTGCAGAGAGCCGGGCGGCCGGAGGAGGAATGGCAGGATGGGCTTTGCCAGCTCCCTGTGAGAGCTGGGAGGAGAGCCGCAGCTGGAGCAAACCCTGGATGCAATAAACCACATCATGTTACATCTCTCTGCCTAATGTTAGGAATGGCTTAGCTAAGGGCTGGGCAGCCAGCTCACTTTGAGCCCCACAACCGTCCTTCCCTGCGTACCTCAAATCAAAGCAGAAAATGCGTGTTTTCCTGGCCAGAGCTGCTCAGCAGCTTTATTTCTGCTCCTCGGTGCAAACGCTGCCCTTGCCCTCACTTACCTGCACCCAGTGGGCTTCATGGCTGGCTCACTCCTGTCCTGTCCCATCCCGCAAAGCTGGTGCTCTGGCTTATGCTTTGGGCAGGTATTGCAAGGGGAAAGAAAGCAGCAGGTACCAGATAATCCTCTCCAAAGCTGGTTTTACCCCCATTTGGCAACTTAGAGACAGCTGCCATGCCAATACCTGGTCGAGCATCCTCCTGCGGGCAAGCACAGCCTGTATGCTTCTTGGAGCACTTTGTGCTCTTGTTTCATTGCAAGTGGGCAGCAGCTTTATCTCAGCTTTCATAGAATCATAGAATGGTTTGGGTTGGAAGGGACCTTTAAAGGTCATCTAGTCCAACCGCTCTGCAAGGAGCAGGGACATCTTCAACTAGATCGTGTTGCTCAGAGTCCTGTTCAACCTGACTTTGAATGTTCCAGGGATGGGGTATCTACCACCTCTCTGGGCAGCCTGTTCCAGTGGTTCACCACCCTCATGGTAAAAAATTTCTTCCTTATATCTAGTCTGAATCTGCCTTCTTTTAGTTTAAAACCATTGCCCCTTCTCCTATCGCTGCAGGCCTGCATCCAGGGGATTTGGATTCAATCCCCTGAGTCTTGGCTCTTCAGCTCTAGCTTTGAAGTATCTTTGCTGCTAGGTCTGGTGCAATTGGGAAGAAAGAGGGCACCCCTCTCTGACCAGGTCCAAGTTAATTAGGAAGCGGCAGCGAGGATCCAGGAACTGGCTTTATCTCAGCTATGATCAGAAAACAGGTCCTGGTATGTGCTGCCTCACTCACTGGGAGGCACAGAGAAGAGCAGGTTCCTCGGTGCTCTTGAGTTGCTTTTTGGCAGCCAGAAGCACAGACCTTGCCTTGGTCGTTGCATCCAGGCTCTGTACCTGGTGGCTTCAGTAAGTAGCGAGTCCTCTAAGAGTGACGTAAGAAGTAACTGTGTTTTTTTCCTAAAGTTGTCTTTTTCTGCTATATTCTGTAATTTTTACCACCCAATCAGCACAAAAGAAATGAAAGATTAGCGCAGAAGTATGTGAGCATCTTTCTTCTTTTCAACAGGAGGAACAAATTGAAGCTGACAGTTTCCTGGAACCAGCACAACACATGAAGTAGTCACAATAATACATTTTATCTTCCAGCCCTTTTAAAGCATCAGAAGCTCTCTAGTCTCTGATGCCTCCAGTAAGCTGACCTTGGCTGGCAGAGCCAGCCACCTCATTACTGCTGTCCCACTGCTCACAGCCTGCCCTCCCTCACAGCCCTCAAACAGCCCAATTAGCTGCAGCAGCTAGAGTTTCCCAGGTCAGGCAGCCTGCTGGTAACCCTTCAGTGACACCAGATCTGTTTCAAATAATCCCTTCTACAAGAAACCATTTTTCTTTTTTTTTTTTTTTTTTAGTAAAAAAAACCCCACAACAACAAACATTTATCTGCAACACCCAGAGACTTGTCAGACTTGATTTTGTCCTGGAGACATCACCAACAGGAAAATTTCAAGCCATCCATCAACTCCTAAAAGCTCATGGAGTTGAAGCAGACAAAATCTATCTAGTCATCACTGAGGTTCTGGTTTTAGCTTGTGCCTTCACCTCTACAAAAGACCAGGCTAGACCGACCCTATCTATTGCTATTTAAATTTCTATTTGAGCCGACCAAAGCAAGGAACTCATTTACAGTGAAATCTGTTGGAGACAGACAGGCAAATAAGCACTTGCAAATAGCTGCAGGAGGTTTCGTGTTTTGTCAGACGGGGCAAGGTTGAGCACCGCAGCTTCCTTTCTCTTTCCCCAAATTATCATCTGGCTGTCTGAGCAGCCAAAACAGCTCTGTTTGTCCCCCCATGAGGTATCTTTCCTCTTTGTTAAATTTATCTTACATCTGCTACAAGACTGAGGCAGAACAGGGGAAAAATATGGTTTGTAGTGGTTGCAGCTCTTTAAGATGCCTCGGAAACCTTGGGGAGAGGAGCTAATGCTTGGGGCTGGATGGAGGTGCTGGTCCATGGTACTGCCTCAGGCAGACAGGTAGGATGGTCGACATAGCGCAGTGTTCAAATCCGACAGGTGTTTTCTAATCATATAACATGAGGGAAAGGGCCTTTTTCTTAATTAAGCAACTTGACATCCTCTGTTGGTATTTGATTTAAAAATGTTTGGTTTCAAAACTCTAGTTGGGGCACAGAAGTAGGGGCAAATGTTAACAGCTTTGTGCAAGAACATCCCCGCAAGTAATTTTGGGTATGGAGACACCTTTTTCTCTGCTCACCATGGCAAGCATTGCTGGATTATGGTGGCAGCAGTTATCCCTGTGTGCTTTGCCAACCATACAGGCCTGTCTGCGGGCAATGATGCTGTTGAAAAAATGCCACTGCTCAATTAAGTGTATAATGTGTCAAGTCGTGCATGACTGACTGCCTTTTCCTTGTCTCATTTGGTACATCCGCAGAATATCATTTTATTAGTCCAAAGAAGGGCTTGGGTTTTCACAGAAATGATCATGGGATGGGAAGCAATGGGCTGTGAGATGCGCTTTGAACCATGAGGCATTTTCCTGAATTCAGTGTAACCCTCGCAGGCTACATCTACTTAGATATACACAAAATCTTATTAATAAGAGTAGACATCCACTAAAGTAAAGAGAGATGAATGTTTAGTTTATTGGATGTTCCAACTAATAAAACCAAGAGCTGGAAATGCTCACTAAGTCATCTGTGCTACGCAAAACCAAACCAGAGCCATATTAAAAATGCTAAGACTTCAGCTGAGGCTGGAGAATAATCAGCTTAAAATCCTGCTTGCATGTACTAAGGTTTTGCTTTCTTTGAAACCAGAGAGAGACATTGCCGTCATCTCCCCAGATGGCAGCTGGACCACAAAGCCTTATTTCCATGCATGCAGGTGCTGGACTGGAAGTGCTTGCAATATATTTGATTTCCATGCCCTACGCTGAAAGCAGAAGCTCCCTGAAGGTTAGATAGCTTTTAACCTGTGGTTATCCAACAAGGGGTTGCGTTTTTCCCCATTCTTTCCTGGCTCTATCCTTAAAAAGAAAATAATCCTCCTTCTTCCTGGTAGAGGAGACAGCACCAGTGGATCCAGCGTAACAGCTCCTACGTGAGCATAAACTGAGTGCTGTGTGTGTGCTTCCTCTATCCACTGTATTTCTGTGGGCATGTTGTGCTGCCACCATTGCTTCCATTGGCAAAAGGACAAAATAGTTTTCCATCATCATCTGAAACCATGACATCCTCCTTCTCCTAGACCCAGAACGACAGTCTGTTACTATTATGTGAATCGGAAAATGCAGAAACCTCAACAGAGAAGGAAAGGGGAAGAGAGCGGGAGGGAAGCGGAGGACAAACTGTGGGGTCATTCCTATAAGCTGTTCATTAGGCTGCGATGGCCCTGGTGGGTTTTTCCTTTAACTGGCAGTCTGTGGAAAAGCAGAGCTGTGCCAAGATGCATGCAGCCTTAATTTGTGCAGTGAAAAGTTACACAAGATAATTACCTTGTAGTTCAGCGACAATAAATGCTGTCAGATCTGTTTAATCCATGCTCGGTTTATCAGTAATGTCTCTGTATCTACAAGACTCAGGTGGTAACTAATCCTATAGCATGGCTGGAGCATATGACATTTTAAACTCAAGATTTCTTTTTTTGATGTTTACTACAAATAAAATATACCAATTTAACCTGACTAGATCTACTTACCGTATATTTAAGAGTTTCATCGGGTTTGCACTGGCTGTGTCTATGACAGTAAATTCCAGGCGTTTGGGATTGTTCGAAGGCACTAATGACACAGACCAGCCTGTATCCATGGCATTAAACTCCCCTGCCCCCTAAAAGAGGGAAGCACATGAAGACTGCTTTGGGAATGGTCCTTGGCCCACGCCTCTTCCTGAATGATGCCCGGTAATTGTGTGGGAGAGTGCTAACTGGCCCAAGCCACATCTGTGCCAGCAATTGCTCAAACAGCATAACCTCCTTTGCCCCAAGGAGCAGAAAGCCCTTGTAGATTCAAGAGGCAACAGCTTTTCTATACTGAGAAACTTGATAGCTCCTGAAATGAAATATGGTTTCAGAAAGTGGCAGCAAGGACAGCAGTTCTCCATAAAATTCTACGTATTTTTTCAAGCAGTTTCTGTAAATGCTTTTCTGTCTGTAAAGCTGTCTTGCATTTTGCACTGGTGGGCTACGACTGCTCCACGTAAAACAGGAGCGTGGGGACACAGAGCTGGGATACCTGTGCCTTCTGGCAGTCTGCACATAGTAGTAACCTTCCTGGTTTTGCTCAGCTGCCCCGTTAGTCCTCAGATCTCTTCTCCAGCACCAGTGTCTTTCACACAAGCTTTTCCAACAGGGACTCTTTACCTAGCACAGACTCCCTTTCCTCTTTATCCTGCATCAAATCTCTTTCACCTGCTCTTTACAGCTCCTTTAATGATCCTGGCTGGAGAAGGTGGTGGTGGTTTGGGGGAAGTTTAGGCTATTTGGTGGTATTAGATGTACACTGTTGTCTCCTGTGTCTTTGAGAGTTGTTAAAATTGAAAAGATTTTAGCCAAAAGAATAGTAACTTCTGCCATGACTTTAAATAAAAGTTTTAAAAGTCATATATATGTAAGATCTTCTCTAGCACAAGATTCAAGTTTTGAATGTAATTGAACTGAAGCCAAGAGACAAGAGAGTTACATCAGAGCACGCAGCCTCTCTTGGTTGTGCATGGACAGTGTTCAACTACTTGGTGTACTAGAAGAGAGCTTCAGACACATGCTATAGCCAAATATAAATGAAGTAACGCAGGACTTTTATGGCAATGCTCTTGAAATGGCCGCACTCGTGAAGTGTTGAAAAGATTAAATAAATCCCTTGCTGCAATACTCCTATCTGGGACAAGAACGTCCAGCTCTAAAGATGCTCTGCCCTAAAACATGTAGCGATGAGTCTTCAACAGTATTTTTGTGAGCGATGTGCCATTAAGACACCCCTTGAAACAGAACGATGGTATAAACATGCAAGGCATTTTAAATCACCCTAATCCCACGTATTTAAAGAGGAGCAGCAAAGCGCTTGTATCTCATTAGCGACTGAAAGGATTTGACAACAGTGATGTTTTACTTTCCTTTCAGGGATGAAAAGCCTGTCTTATTTGTTTAATTTAGCTCACTCTTGCTTATATTAGAATGTACCTGGAGTGGATATCAGAGTACAGCTACAGTTTGTCTGTCTTGGCCGAAGCAAAACAAATAATCTCTAGAGCAGCCCACTGGTTACCTAAACCATCCTACATCTGTTTACTTGATGCATTTACTTTCCTGCAGATGCTAAGAGGTAGTAGTCTCGGCTTACTGTCCTCACCTGTGCTGCTGCATTAAATGAGGGTTGTAAACAGCGGAAATGCTGGTGCAAAGTAATAAAAGAAAGCAGGGCTCTGAAGGACGATTTTATATTAAACACTGCTGGGCCATTGCTTTTCTCTTCTGCCAGTGAGAAGGTTTTTATGTTAGTTGCTTACATAGTTTGATAAAGTGAGGGCACTCTACTGCTTACGCTTGACATACAAATTTAGGTCACTGCTCACAGTCATCATGGATTTTGCCAAAAGACTCCCACCAGAGTTGCATCTGTTCACATCAGGAAAGACTTAATCCACCTCTTCTCAGATCTAACTCATGGGCTCACCCGAACGTGCTGTTGGTCAGTAAGGGACAAGGGAGACCACCAGCACCACTCATGGTTTCCTAGGCCTCCCTACTGCTCCTCCCCTGCTGCTAATGCTTGCACAAGTCTGGAGTGCGTTGATTGCTTTTCGTGATCTGAGCTGAGAAATTGAAATTCCACCCAACGCGTGTGGTCAACCGGGCGGCGTTCAGCAGCATATGCCAAAAGAGGTAGAGAAGTAACCAGGCTGCTGCTAGACAGAGTAATTCCCACAGCCCGCTTTGCATCCTGCTAGTCTTGCTACTCACAAGATTGCTCCTTGTGTGTTTATCTCCGAATATAGGGATATATACACACAGAGCAGCACGAAGCCTTCCACCTTTACCCCCACATAGCGCTGCCAAAACGACAGCGTGATCCATTGCGTGAACAGGTCACTCGCGCTAAACTGCTGTTACTGGTTCGGTGCAAGGTGGTTTTAAAGCATGAGACAGTAGTAGTCAGTTGATTTTCAGAAATGGTTTTTCTTTGGCAGCACTTGAATGGCAGGGGGGCTTTGTTTTTAATTAAATCTTTAATTGACATAAAGAGTAATCGATGATGAGTGGAATTGGAGCTGACTTCTAATCAAAGACAATTCTGCATACTCGGCTGGGTTTGAAATGAATGAACGTCAAATCTAATTAGACAGCCAGACTCTGATCCCTCAGCCACACTCATACATACTCTTAGAGACCAAATTTTGCTTATCTACACTAATACCAGCTGAATATGACTGCTCTGTGTTCCTAGTGCTGTAGGGTAACGGCGTTAGGGAGGAGACGGCGCGGGGTTCATGCGCACGCTCGCTCCAGCTGCCAGCGTGAAACAAATGGTGGAACTGAAAAAAAATGAGGTCAGCTACCACGAACCCATCTGTCGTGCGCGGGAGCCGTTTAAGATGAAATTTATTTTCCTTGGGTTTACTACAGCGAAATAACTCATTTGCATTTCACTCCTCTTATGTTTTCGGCACGTGCTATGCCCAGGGTAAGGAGCAGTGCTGTAGGTGTTTCTCCGAGGGGAGGCTAAGCCAAGGAAAGGGCAGTTGGTGACTCTCCAGCTGGGGGAATGGGGAATGTACCAAGAGCTCTGGTGAAAAGGCAGCTACAAAAAGGGCAGGGAGAAAGCTAATCATGGTACAAGACAGAAGGGGTGCTGCTTTGCCTTAGCCACTGTCAGTCAGTATTTCCGTGCTAGTGCGGTGATGAGAGTTAGAGCCAAAGGCACGTTTTACAGTAAAAATAAAGGATGAAGTTAAAAGTCCCCGCCTTGACTTTGGCACCTAGGCTGGTGTGAAAGATGACCACTGCCTAGCGAATTTATGGAGCTATATTGCAGTGGGAGCATCAGGTATCAGGTCCTATACATTTACAGCCACATATTCTTTACCCATTTTGCTATTGACCTGGATTGCTGGCTTTCTTATTATTACTATTATTATTATTGCTTTTTGCTTTATGTACTTCAGCCAATTTGGGCCAGAGGAGCAGAACAAATAGCATGAGCTAATCCGGATGGTAGAGGACTTGTGTTTCTGCTCAGAGTGTCTGGTGATGAGCTAGCAAATGCTGTAGCATTGGAGTTGAAAATGTCCTTACTTACAACATAAAAAATGTTCTTAGGGAAACGAGACCATAAAGTACAAGTCTTGCTATTAGCATCAAGTCTTGGGAAAAATGTTGCTTGAAACAAAAGCTAATATTTGGTACTGAAGTACCCAAAGCTAATGGTTTTGTTTATTAGAAACAGGTAAGGGTGGTTTGCACTCACTTGCAGGGATTTCTGCACGACAAAGTAAAGCTCCCAGCTATGGGCCTAAGTAGAGTCATAAAAGATGCATGAGTTACATAAACGCTTCTTTGTGCATTGTAAAAACTGAATCCACCCAAACTGAAGGTATTGAAATACAAATAATAAAAGAAAGAATCACTGCAGGCGTCACGAACACAGATAAAAACATCATTGAAAAGTGAGCAAAAGCCTTCAGAGAGATCCCACTGAATAGCTGGTAGCATGAGAGGCGAGGCTTGGGTGTCCATGGTGGGGGAAGAGATCCGCCTCAGGCTGCCAGCGAGGGCAGGATGAGCCACGGTGAGTTAAACTAAGAGTCTTGTGGCTGCAAGAGATGGGGCAGAAGTTTGCCTCCTTGTGATGGGGCAGGAATACGTGTCTACCAACAACTTTGATGCCCACCCGAGCATGATCCAGGTCCTCCCACGTCTCCCATTTGAGGGAGAGGGAGCTGTCTCAGCTATAGCTCCTTCTGTGTGTGATCCTGCTCTCCGCAGCCACACTGGTAAGCCCACGTGGCTCTTTTTCTGTACGCTAAAATTAATGTTTGAAGCTCACAGATCTGCTGGCCTTTCACCGGCTGACGTAGGCTCGGAAAGTGTGCTTGTCAGTGTAGCCATATGCTGCTACTTAGGAACATCTCATAGCCTTGGACTTTGATGGAACAAATGCACATGATTTTGTTCTGGCAACCAAGAATAGTTCTTCGGATGGAGCTCACATGTCTGTACAACTCTGGCAAAGGCTACCCTGCAATCACTGGGAGCATAAAATGTGCTGTGAGAGTCGTAATTCACATAATCCAAGGACCAATAGAAGACACCCTTCTATAGGTGCTTCCAGGAGATCCCTTCCACAGAATTGTTCCTGTCACATTCAGGAATTGTGAGCCTGTGCACTAAACTAATGCCTAAGAGATTTTGTCCTAAAAATGTAAAAACTCTTATGGAAAAATTAAATTACTTGTGAAAGTTTTTATAATTCTCTTGAGCGCTCTTATCCATATATTATTGTCAAATTTTTATATTAGAAAACCATCCACGAGAACGTCTACTTTATCATCCAAGATGCATAACTCTGTGCCTTCTAGAAGTCTAGGCAACATGGTAACCATAAATTCTAGGTGTTTATTTGGGCTACTGGCCATGCTGGCCTCATATTGTCAGGGTGATTCATTTAAGTCAGAAGGAGAAGTTGTAAAATGAATATTAAAAATGACTAGGCTGTAGGCTACAAAAGCAAGTGACACCAACTGAAGGCATACTGCATGAGCTTAGCATTGAACTGAGCCTGAGTAAGTTTAGAATTGAATTGTGCTTTTTGGGTTTATGAGTGCAAAGCAGAAAGAATTGGCTGGCTGGGAGGAAGACATAGCTTCAAGGGTGTGATCAGTTTCTTTCCTCGTTGAATTTATTCTTTTGGAGATGCACACTCCTTAATGTGATCTTATTGCGATTAGAAGTTTTTACCTTTGTAAACTGTCCAGCGAGTCTGATAAGTGAAACAGAGACTTTGACATAGATGAGAGGAACATACTCTTTTTCTTTTATTGTTCAAGAAGGTACCATTTCATTTGTTCGACATACCCCAGGTTTGCAGCTAAGAAATGTTCCTAGCATGCAAAACAGAATCAGTTGACTTCTGTAGCCATCCACTCACATCAGTTTAGTGGATTCCCTCAGTTTACCTTAACCTAAATAACTATCACCAAGTTTTACCAGACAGCCTGCAGACCACAGATCAGCAGAAGGAACAACATACAGACATACCTCTCACTGTAGGGATTGCAGCTCCTTCAATCCAGAACGGGCCTTGAAACATGTCTCACACAAAAAAATAAGATAGGAACAATGGATTATCAAAGGTCCCTTCAGTCATTGAGTCCTACCTCCTACTCCCATTTAATCAAGGATTATACATAATCCCAAAGTGTCCTTGAAGCCTTTATTCCATGAACCTTCGGCTGCAGACAGTTCCCTTACACCCTACAGCAAACCCTAAACCCAGAGCCAGAACTGTAGCTACTACAAGGAGTGACCAGGAGGAATCAAGAGCACATCACCACTAGTATATTTATCGCAGCTTTACACGGTCGCTAGTGCATGTGTAGCAAAACCAACTTCCCCTCATCATGTGGTGAACAAAAGGTATCATCTCCAGATAGGTCATGGGGAAAAGGCAAACAAAACAGGACCGTGCCAAAGTGGTCTAGATTTAGCAAATGTATTTCTGACTGAATTTCCCCTCTCTTAGCTTGGATTGAAGTCCACGCCGTTTATCAAATATTTCAGCATGATGGGAGGTGGAGGTCCATGCTGAGGGTGATGAAGAGAGGGCAGCCCTCTGGAAGTGATGGGCTCGATGGTCCCTTCCCCTCTCATTAGCTCAGGCTCAGCTGTTTCCCCATTTCCAGACTGAAAGGAGAGCTGGGAGAGGGGACTTTTATTTCCCTGGGGACAGAGACATCGTCAATTATCTGCCATTCCCTGCTGCAAGCTGTCAGTGAATAGGGCAGAGAAAGAGGACTGATAGGATTTCACCTTATCCCTCATCTCTGCTGATGAGCTCATCATTCATCTGCCCTGCACTTAGCACGGGCAATACTAATTATATTAATTACACCTCTACTCAGAGCATGCTTCTATTATCAGTAAGCAGAATGATGACTTTTTAAAATGAAACATCAGAGGTTCATCAGTTATATAGATTTAAAAATGTAGGTGTACTCGTTGCATCCACTGCTGAGGTGAATCTCTAGAAACTCAAAAGCATTTAATACCATTTTAGATGTGCAATAGGCTTTATATTGAGAGCAAAATGCACACTGTATCTAGAAGACAGTAGCACTATTAAATGCAGATTTGGAAACTTGGTCACTGCATTGGAGTAGCACCAAAATCCCCTTTGCAGTGTTCATCTGTAGGGACACTGGTCAGGTCAACGAGAGAGCTGGTAAGTCCTTGAGTGCTGAGCCTTATTGAAATTATACTAGTAACTACATCTATGTGTATAATCAGAATACAACTGTATTATTAAACTCAAAGGTAGGTTTATTTAGTTGATAGTACACAGGCCCGTGTAAGGTTTAAGAGACAGGAAAATAAATCCTTCTCTACAAAGTATGTTACAACAATGTGACAAATACTCATTGCTTAAAGTGTATTTGTTAGATGTAGAAATCATAAATAATCCATTAACACGGTGCCTGTATACAGCCACTGTCTGTGTGAATCTGGGCTAAGGGGCTGCTGCTGGGCAGAGTCGGTGCAATTTTGTGGGGCCAGTTGGAAATACCTGAAATGTCAGCAATGTAAGTGTAAATCTTAAGAACAGATTGTGTTTGTACGATAGAGTCAACTTCTAACCTGACAAAGTGAAAAGTAACTGAACTGGGATATTTCATCAATTCTGTCTCTGTTACCGCCTTTTATCACAGTTTTCTTCTGTACAGAAATTAAACATACATTAATCACCAAGATTATATATATAGAGAGAGAGCACAAGCCTATCAGGGCTCTGGGTTCTGACCATTTTACGCAAAAGCAAAGCAGAAGTAGCTCCAGGCAGGTCTGCCATTTGCATTTCAATTGCACTTCTTCCACACTTCCTTCTGGTGTCTTGAGGAAAGTCTTAGCTACTAAAGCATTGCAAAGCCATCAGTGCTTGAGCAAAATAAATGAAGAAATCCTTTTTCCAAAATTATTATTTTTTTTTTACATTTCCTCAAAGCAAAAGAAAATCTAAACACAGTATGTGTGCAGATGGTCACACATGCACAGAAGGATTTTGCTCAGAGCGAAACCTATTCATCTTTCATTTACATTAATACAGAAGATAATAATCGTGTGGAAGATGTTTGCATTTTGACAAGAGTTTTGAATCTAAAGTAATTACGTTTTTATAGCCAACGTGGTCATGACTAGTACCCAACCTCAAGTTTGGTTTTATTCCCCTTATTTTCTAAGGAACAGCTGATGTTTATGCAGTTAAATCTCCTCTGACTGTCAGTGCTATTTAGCTTCTACCCTCATATGTCTCCAGATGCTGCCCGGGGGGATGTTAATCATCCTGTCAAACCGGGCAAGTGCTGAACACTTGCAAGGGATTTTCTGCTCCTCGGCACTTTGGACCCAACGCATAATGCAAAATGCAAATCCTTGTATGCAAATGGCAGCATACAGCACGCAATGTAACAGACTTAAGGTTATTTGCAAAACCAAAAGGAACTTGCTGCGCGGATCCCCAGAGTACTGTGACCTGGTGGCTTCCACTTTGTCCCTCAGGAGCTGGTTCTCAGTGGGATTTGAACTGTTAGACGTCAGCTGACGTGGGTAGACACTGTACCGTCCGCAGAGACGGGAGGTTTGACCCTGGAAGCCGCAAAGTGGCTTCTGCCAAGAGCTGGGTATCAGCAAGCCTGAGCAGGGCTCAGCCCTGCAGAGGTGTGCCAAGAGCCTTAGGCCCCGGGGGTGAGCATAGGGCCAAATTTGGGCTCTTGTTGACTGAAGACTCAAGTATCTCCGGCTGTGGCTGGAGCATGTTTATCCCTGTGCAAGTTAGTCGAGGCACATCCTCACTGTGGTTTCTCCTGAGCCTGCAAGGAGCCTGCAAGGAAGTTTCTCCTGAGCCTGCGAGGGGCTGCTCTGAGCCCCTCCTGCCCTCACCCACTCCCTTTCCCCCGTCTCTCCTGACCATGGGTTTCTGCCCAGCACGGGTGCTCGTGGCCCTGGTCTACCCGAGAGCAACTCCTTTATCCTGAGGGTTTGTCCTTGCTGTGGATAAGGTGGCTCAACCCTTAGCTGGATGCGCTGTGTCTGGGCTCAGCCGGGGATGCGAATGGTGGAGTACTGTTGTCTGCTGGCTGCAGCAGAGAAGACTCACCTTGATTGCAGCCCAGGTGGTATCTCTGAGGGCTCTTCTGTCACAGGGACAGCTCACGCTTCAGAAACAGACAGATCTACGTTGTTTGGGTTGCGCAATAGAGAAAACTTCACATTAGCGGCCGTGCTGGCAATGCTGGGCTTGGAAGAAATATTTCTGGTGGAGCTCTTGCAGAAATATTCCTGACAAAGCAGCTCCTCGGGCAACGCAGTCCCCTCCGCAGAGAAGCAGTAGCTCGCCGTGATATCTACTGCCACCTCAAAGAGTATTTGCCCAGCTTAGCACCACAAATTAAACACAACTGGACGGCACAGAACGTTTCCCCACGTGTTTGCGTTCTCCAGTGAGTGTTTGCTGTGCAGGCACCACGTAGCTCTGGTGCTTATCTTTAACAAATATTCGGTTGAGAAGGCTTACATCGTCGCAGATCTGTGGCCTTCGCAAGTGCCTGCTCTTTTGGGTGCTCGTGACAGTTCCTCGCCTGAGGGGATGAGAGGGTGGTTTGGATTTGTCGTCACCCCCTCGGCCCTGCAGACCGTGGTTTCACGGAGCATCTGCTCCGTTGCCTGCGAGTGGCTCCATCCGCAGCCACGCCATCCTGCCTCGGCACCAAACTCACCTCTGAGCCCAGTTGTTGGAGGGGAATGAGCTGGGGGTACGGGGCATGCCAGCTCTGGCTTTTCAAAAGCATGAAAAAAAAAAAAAAAAAAAAATCTCTTTCATTTTTCGTCAAGTTATTTTAAGCTGGCCTAGTTTCTCAACCCATTTGCAGCATGATGGCGTTAGTGGCTGTGCTGGCACGCTGGGAGGGAAGGAGGTGGTGAGAGGAGGGGTCCTGGAGGATGGGGGAGTGGGTCCCTGGCAGCATCTGCTGACCAGTGCCTCTTCCGCAGCATTCCTCGTCCGAGGTGGCGTAAAAATCTGCGTCCTGCTTGGCCGAGGGCAGCGAGCGCCAGGGTTGGGACATGGGAAACAGTGGAGCAAGAAGGAAAGGGAGAGGGAGACATCCCCCTCTCCCCTCGTGGCAGCCGCAAGAGCTGTTGTGAACCACTTTGCTATTTGTTTACGAGCGGATTGAAACCACTTCAGCTTGGTGCAGATGCCATAGCTGGGCGTTGGAAATAAGCGCACATGGAGCAAGTGCTTCCTTCCAGGATGCCGAGCCCCTCTGAACGCATGAAATGCAGAGCATACAGTGCCTGAGCTTGTCCACTCGCCTGTCGTCATGGCGGAGAGCATCCCTCTCTCATCGCAGCATGCCAGGGCTGTGCAGGCACCCACGGTGTCTTCCTTTTTGGCAGCTGGGTGGGAATAGCCACAGGAAAAAACGAGCAAGGCTCAAAAGGGAGATGCAGGATTGGATTCATACTGAATGAACCCTCTTTTTTATTTTTATTTTGAGATGTGTAATGACACTTCATGGTGATGGTGAGAGCCCCCTAAGAGCTCTGCACACTCCCAAAATAATCTCCGGGACACCCTGAGGTAGCAGATGGGGATGCCAGGGCTGGGGGAGAAGCACGCTGGGCATGGCAGAAGTCAGGGATGGCACTGGGATTAGCATGCCGAAGTGTCTGGTTTCTAGCCCCACACCCAGACCCTCTTTGGGTGGAAAATCCCCGGCACATTTTCAGTAGACCCTGGGCTGTAAGTCAGAAGTGAAACCGGGACCATTTTATTTTTGAGGTGGGACCATTTGGCAATGCAAACAGATTTGTGGCCCCTCATGGGGTTCAGTTACCCCTTACCACATCTGATGGGCGCCAGGCAGTCCTGGCCTCACTGCCTGCCTCTTACCCTCCATTGTCACTCACCTGCTTTCTGTTGTTTTTCAGGAATATCTTCCAGGCTCCCTGAAATCATGTCAATAGGATCACATTCATTCTCTCCGGGAGGTCCTAATGGGATTATTAGAAGCCAGTCCTTCGCTGGCTTCAGCGGGCTTCAGGAGAGACGCTCCAGGCAAGTACCATGCTCTGGAAGGGAATTTCCAAATCAGGCCCTAAGGGAAGGTGAAGGTGGAAAAGAGGTGGGAGAGGCCTGCCTTCTCTCTGATGCCAAATAGAGTCTTCTGGGCCACAATCTCTCTTTCTATTGTTTGTATAATTAAGCTGTTACCCTCTGCCTTAGCTACCAAGTGCCTGTTTGCCTCCCCCCAGTTAATGCAGGGCTTCCTCACATGCCTCAGAGCTGTGAGAGAATTTCAGAGAATCATTTGAATTTAGTAACTTATGCAGTGATCTTTTCAGCATGTGAAATGTGCAGGAACATGACATGCTTCCCACCACCCCCAATTTAAGACTGTTGCTATCTAAAAGACGGTTTTCTCTTTGCCACACTGCTATGAATTCCGAACAACTCTTTGCTTTGCAGGACTGCCTTCATGTCCTGCTGGAAACTGCAGAGCCTTGCCTTGCACCCCCCTTTTGCAAGACAGGACCTAGGGCTTTGAGTCAGGCACTTACCAAGTCATCCAGCCTCTAATACCCCCAGATGCTACTTTACAATTAATTTTAACCTGTGTAAAGTCTCCGAGTGTCTGACCACCAGTTAGCCATCCAGGAGGAACGGCAGGCAAAGGGTCACCATCAGCTCAAGTCAGTGATGGTTCTTGGACGGTGACCTGCCCCCAGCAGAGTCACCAAAGAGGCACCTATATGCAGTGCAGCTCTCCTCCCATTGCCATATGGAGCTGCCATGCTCAAGACCAGCGGCGTATGTTGTCCTCCAGACACGCTCTTGACCAAGCCCCAGTCTGATTTCTTAGGACCCCCCAGACTTTATGCCTGAGATTATCTGGGCTCCCCTTTGTTTTTAGGACCTGGATGTAGCTCAGCCCTTTTATGGCTGTGGCTGAGCAACGTGAGGCAGGAGAGGCATGATATAGGACAGAGAACCGTCTGATGAGCCTCAGACTCAGCCTGACGTTTCCAGACCAGCATTCATATCTTGGCAAGGCGACTGGCACATCAAAAGCTGACAGTGCGTGTCCCAGACTGCTCAGACCTCTTAACCTGTAAACAGACACCATCCTTAACTGGCAGGCGCAGAAGCAGATTCGTGTCTGCTAGGAGAGATAATATCAGAAGATTTCTTCAAGCTATGCTCTTTTGAGATCGTTATGATTTATAGGGGTTTCCTCCTCTTTAATGTTCATTTTGCAGGTGTAACTCCTTTATTGAAAATTCCTCTGCGCTCAAGAAGCCCCAAGCAAAGGTGAAGAAAACGCATAATCTGGGCCATAAAAACAGCACCACGCCCAAAGAGCCCCAGCCTAAAAGGATGGAAGAGGTCTACCGAGCCCTGAAGAATGGCCTGGAGTAAGAGCCTTTATCTTGCTTGTTGATTGAAGCTTTCTGTGACGTTTTAGAGCCTAGAGAAACATATGACAGGAACTGGGATCCTTAGTCATAGGAGAGGAAAATGTACCTCTGGGAGCCTGAATTGTAACACTTAGGATCTGAAATATTTGTATGGGAAACAGGCAGAATCCCATTTCCACTCCAGTTGCTAGGAAAGCTCCCAAAGGCTGGGATTTCAACATTAGATTTTTTTTTCCCCTCTGAATTTCCTAGAGTGCTATCAGAGGCTTATATTGCCCTTAAGATAATGTCCTAGACAATAGCGGGGCTTTTACCAGCCAGATACAGGAGCAGCGATTGGAAGGCACCAGCCCATAAACTAAGCAGCAGATTAGCTTCCTTGAAACTGATTGTTCAGTGTAAGGAGAACATCGAGCTCTTATACACAGCTAAATAAGTGGCTCCTATTCATTCCCAAAAAGGCAGCAGGGAGCTGCTTTTAGGACAGATCGATGTAAATGAGTTTTTGTCTGGAAGCAGATCCAATGAAGAAAGCCATTTGTTGCACAGATTGGCTTTTAGGACGGTCAGCAGCCAGCTCGGTATGTGCTGCAGAGCTCACGCGTCCCTTCTCTGGTTTGTGTTTACAGTGAGTATCTGGAAGTTCACCAGACAGAGCTGGATAAGTTGACTACTCAGTTAAAAGACATGAAAAGAAACTCACGCCTGGTACGTGTCATGCTTTTTCATCGTGTGGATGCACAGGAACCTCCTCGAGGTTCTGGAGCAGCCAGAGGGTGGGAGCGGGATACAGGGAAATTACTTTGATGCTCTTCTTCCCTTCCAACCCTGGTCTTGCTTGTGATCTCTATTGACTGCCAAACATTACTTTCTCGTGATACTGTTATGTTGCAAAATTAATCACAGCTATCTTCTCTGTTGCAGGGAGTCCTGTATGATTTAGATAAGGTATGTTACCCACTTTGACACTGGTTTTGCAAGGAAGCGGTGGTATCCATACAGTGTATGTAGCTGGCATGGGAAACCTCTCTCAGCTGGATTTAATACCCCAGCCGACACTGTTGAGGAAGAAGTTACCTGATGTTTTCCCCTTGCAAAGGAAGAAGCCCCGCTCCCTTCCCCTTCCCAGGGGGTCTGCTTGTTGCCCAGTGTCTCCACCAGCCAGCTGTGCTCACCAACCCGGCATCAAACTTACCCCATCAGCCCTTCCCTGGGTCTGTCAAGTTAAACCAGCTCCGAGACAGACACAGGGAAGGAGGCAGACTCCTGCCAGGGCAGGAAGGAGGCAGAGGAGTGAGACCTCCTACTCTGCCAGCTTCCAGCCGTTAAATCCATTGCCTTGTGCTTTTTCACCCAGCCAGCCCCAGGCGGGTGGGAGGCTGGCAGGGGCACACCAGGGCTGGCAGTGGGGGGACGGGTCAAGCCCCAGTTTGTCCCTGCTCCTTCTGGTTCTGAGGAGGAAAAAAATGAAAAAAAAAATCCCTGCAGGAAGATTTAGGTGAAACAAAAGGAAAGCTTTCAAAACATTTCCTGATCAAGTCTGGCTTTTTTTCAGTCAAAATGCCAAGCTTGGTTTTGCTGTCAAAAATGGTTTTCTGAAGAACACAATAGATTTTGAAATGCCAAACACAATCAATTTTAATATAGGTTTTCAAAGTACTCAAAATACTGTATTTTGAGCTAAAAATGCTCTGGTCTTTTTTTTTTTTTCTTCTTTTTTAAGGATTCAAAAAACTAGGGAAATCCTATCAAAGAAAAATTTTTTTTTGTTCAAAAATAATTAGGTACAGAAGACCATGAGCTCCATTTTCAGCAGCAGCTTAATGGTAATAAGGTGGGACAGCTAATTCCAGATTCACAGGCAACAGAACCCCGCGTGTTTTAAGGAGTAGTTTCTCAGCTTCATGGGGACCTTAAGAGCTGGCGTGGTGGTGTCTTACTGCTTTATTTAAATGTACCTCACCCTCTGCCTCTTCCTTTCCTTCAGCAAATCAAAGCAGTCGAAAGATACATGAGAAGGCTGGAGTTCCACATCAGCAAGGTAATGAGCGCTCCTATCATCTTCCTTCTGCATCTGCTTCTACGTTATTAAGAAAACAAACCCTTGGCCTCTTGCTACCCTTTTGCTCCGGGGAGGCTGCCTTGACGAAGCCTCTCCCAGATTCAGTACTTTTATTGCGATGGGCTGGTGGTCTGAGCCAAAGAAAGGGTTTCCACGTGGTTTGTAGCCCCTGAAGTCCAGCCGTGCCCCAAGACACTCCCACCCGCTTTTAGGTACAGAGGGAACATAGGATCAAGCACTTGCTGGGAAAAATCTATCTCACCGTGTGCTTATTGTTAAACTATAGGTACAGAGGGAGTTGCGTCTGAAAGTAATTTAATTCGGCAGTTGTCTCTACCGTACGCAGCAGCTAAATTGGATTTATTCCTGGATTTCACTGCTAACGCTTTTGCTATGTGGTTTGAGGGCCACATCCACTTGATTACATCAGTGGGAATATTCAGTAGAGGTACTTGTGATTTATACTAATACGTTTTAGAGCTGGACGTAATCCATGGCATGTATTCTCTTAGTTATAAACATATCTGCTAGCAATTAGTTGCTTTTCTGAGCCTGACAAAAGAAGGAATTATTTTGACAGATGAAATGTCTTTTGAGAGTCGTTTGAAAAGCATTCCTGCAGCTTGAAGTGCTCCAATTATGACAACCCATCCAAACCTTTTAATTTCAATTTTCTCTTACTCCTGGAGCTGAAAAAAAAAAGATATAAATCATCAGGCGATAGACTGAATTTTGTTCCCCAAACCGCCTCTCTCTTGCTGGCAACATGAATGGCAAAATTGGTGCTTAAAGAACATTTCCATTCAAGTCCTTCCCACTCCAGCCTGCTCAGAGCTAATGGTTTCTGAGCTTATAACAGGACTGAAAAGCACCGAACACAAGAGGTAATGCTGGTCAGTATTACTCAAGCTTGCTGAGTACATTAGTTCACTTTCCGTAACCCACAGCAACAGAGACAAAAGGAACTGAGCTGTGCTGCATTAAAGCTTACGGGCTCGGGCAGGTACAGAAACATCTTTGTTTCTGATGATAAAGAAGGTATTTTTCAGCTGTACTGTATCCAGGCCAGGCCACAGCGATGCCTTCTGCCATCTGCCTGCCGGTGGTCTGTAGAGGAAGCAAAGCGAGGGAAACAGGATAGGCAGCAGCAGACCCCATGTAATAAGGGGGGCAGGTGAGTGTGCCCTAGCCGTGCTGGCATGGGCAGGGGCAAGACATCAACACCAGGCTAACTCTCCGCCCAAATGGCAGAAGTAAATACCAACTGACAGCTATTTATAGTAGCTGTCTTTAGCTTGCTGACTTGCCCGAGAAATAGGAGCGGATGTGACTCCTAGAAGCTTTTTTTTATAACTTTGAAACGGCAAAATGCTGGCTGTGCCTCTGTCACCCTGTGCTGAACTCTCACTTCGCAAGTCAGAGACTCGGGTTACCGGGTATCCACGGTAGCCTTGTAAAAGTCAACCTAAATGCTTTGAAGCTGTCAGGAAGAGCAGTCCCGCTCCAACAAATAAGCAACAGCACATTTTGTTAGAGGTTGAGCAGGCTTGGAAAATAGGATTTGGAACATGCCTTGTTTGTCACATCAAGCTCATGTCTAATGCAGCAACGCAGAGTCGTAGACTGAGGAAGCCAAGGCGCTGGAAAGCATTGAGAGAAATTCTGCTGTGAAAATCCACTACTGAGCAACAAACACCATAGGGCACAGGGAGATCGCTTGATGTCAGAGATAACAAAGGAAAAAAGTTATTCTAAGTAAGACACAAATATTGCCCTATCTTAGCAGGGACGTTAGAAGCAGAAAGAAGAGTCCTCTATTCCTTTCCTTCTCCTCACTCTGATAAAGTCAAGTTAGAAATCCTACATCTCCTGTATCTGGCAGACTTACATGGATATAAATGAAGCTATACCACTGTAGATTCCCATCGAACAGCTCAGATGGACTTAACATACGTTTGGTGCAGGGGTTAGAGGGAAAAGGGAAACCAAAGTGTGAGACACACATAAATCTATTGCACTCTGAAGCTAGATCCAGGTGAGACTTTAAACAGTGTGTGAGTAGGTTTTGCAAAACTTCCAGACTGCTTACGAAATGTTGGGTGTCTAAGTCATGCCAGAGGACTTTAAGAAGGTGACTAGGAAGTTACGTGAATGCCCATGAAGCTGAAGTTCAAAATACTTTCTCAACTTGACGTCAGCTGTTTCTAAGCCTTTTACTTGTGCTGATTCTGAATATGACTCCCAGTTTCTGGACAATTATTGTAGAATCATAGAATCACAGAATGGTTAGGGTTGGAAGGGACCTCAAAGATCATCAAGTTCCAACCCCCCTGCCATGGGCAGAGAAATCCTCCACTACACCAGGTTGCCCAAAGCCTCATCTAACCTGGCCTTGAACACTTTCAGGGATGGGGCATTCACTACTTCTCTGGGCAACCTGTTCCAGTGCCTCACCACCCTCAATGTAAAAAATTCTTCTTTATATCTAATCGAAATCTGCCCTCTTTCAGTTTAAATCCATTGCCCCTTGTCCTATCACTACACGCCCTTGTAAAAAGTCCCTCTCCAGCTTTCCTGTAGGCCCCCTTTAGGTACTGGAAAGCTGCTATAAGATCACCCTGGAGCCTTCTCTTCTCCAGGTTGAACAGCCCCAACTCTCTCAGCCCGTCTTCATAGCAGAGGTGCTCCAGCCCTCTGATCATCTTCGTGGCCCTCCTCTGGACTCGCTCCAGTAGCTCCATGTCCTTCTTGTGTTGGGGACTCCAGAGCTGAACACAGTATTCCAGGTGGGGTCTCACGAGAGCAGAGTAGAGGGGCAGAATCACCTCCCTCGACCTGCTGGCCTCGCTCCTTTTGATACAGCCCAGGATACGATTTGCTTTCTGGGCTGCCAGTGCACATTGCCGGCTCATGTTGAGAATGAGCAGTGAGAAGTCAAGAAATCACTCCCTGCTTCCAATACTACCTGTTAGTCAAATATTTCAACAGTCTCAATCCATGGCTGGCGTTAGCCGTACAGAAGACATTGCTGGCCCTGTTAAACGTGCCATTTAACGCATCCAGTCCCATTTGGCAGCGTGGACGTTGCAGTTGCCTTTGAAAGAGCACTTCCACACCGATGTGTTTGAGAAGCTTGCTGCATGCCTGCCCCACCTTCACGATTGTACATAGCCCAAGGCAGAGGCGAAAGGGAGTAGCAATGGTTACAGGCATGCAGGGCAGGCAGGCCAATTGCTGGCAGCATCTGCTGTTGCTGTAGTGAAGTTTTTACAGTGGAAGTTATTTTTATCTTGTGTTTCTTTTTCATAGACCGTAACAGTATCACAGTTTCATTTGCTCACTCCTTCCATGGGATCTAAGAGTTTGGCTGATTTTCCTTGTAATGCAAATGACTTCATTGTTTGTTGGTTTTATTTTGTTGGGTTTTCTCAGTTTTTTTTCAATACACTCTCATTGTTCCCACTAGGTGGATGAGCTTTACGAAGCCTATTGTATCCAAGACGTCTCTGTGATGGTGCCAGCAAAATGAAGCAAGCCTTCGCAATGTCTCCCGCCAGCAAAGCCGCTCGAGAGAGTTTAACCGAAATCAACAGGAGTTACAAGGAGTACACAGAGGTACATCCTCATCAGTTTAGTCTTTTCACTCTCACGCTGTTTGAAAGCCATGGGAACTCTGCCACTGATTTCAGGGAGAATTTCATCCAGATAAAAGAATTAAAAGCAAACCCAGCAAAGAAGAATTATTATTTATTTGTTGGTTTGTTTGTGTTCAGGTGACCACCTGATGACTTACAAAGACAGGTTACATGGGCCCAAAGAAATAATAACATTTATGCTCTATGAGAGCAGGGTTATACCCAGGAACTGCTGTACAAGAAAAAGCATAAACCTGCCCCAAACCTACTTTAACTCCAATTACCTCCTTCGCTCTCAGCAGATTTTGGTGTGGCGGGTTGGCTGGAACCCACGTGTATACAAACATCTGCTGCATCCTACCCAGTTTTACTTGCTGTGATCAACATCTGTTTTTTTAAACAAGCGATAGATTAAGAAGGGTCTAATAGTGTCACAGACATGCCAGTGCATGAGCTGTGACGGCCTTCCTAAAACTGAAGGAGGAACTGGAGAGGGTCTGGTGCCCATCTCCCACTGTCTTTTTCTTCATGTAGCTCTCATTTCCTGAGAGATTAAAAACATGTCCCTTCTCTTTTGTATGCCCAAATCCTCTCACTTTAGCACAGAGCTGCTGCTGCTGCTGACACTTGTCCTGGCTGGAGAGGACTGGGACGGTGACCAGGTTACGCTTCAAGGGTCACAACTGCCCTCTGCCAGCAGGAGGATTAGAGGGCAACAGAAGAAGAGCATGGGGTTACATTCAGCTTCGGCGCGAGCAGGCATAGCTCAGCTGCCATTTTTAGGGCCAGACCTAACTAAACAGCAAGGATCCCTCTGGCAGATGATTTTATTGCAAAATATCTTTCATTTGCACAACAGAAGCTTTTCTTTCTAATAAGCCTTTTTTTTTTAAAAAAAAAAGGTCAAAAGAGGAAAAGAGGGTTTGTCTGACCTCACTATTCTCTCTTCCAACACAGAACATGTGTACCATAGAAGCAGAGCTGGAAAACCTATTGGGGGAGTTTTGCATCAAGATGAAAGGTAAATAGCCTTTTGCCTTTCCCTTCGTGCTCCCTGAGAGGTAGTGGTCTCTGTGCACACTTGCGAGGGCCTCGAGACACGCCAGTGTGACGGGTATTTGTGATAGGTGTGGTGTTCTCCCACTGCACACATTGCTGAGCCCTCAAACCCCCAACTTAGTGCTCTGCCCAGTAGAAAGGATCACAGAGCCAGGAATATCAAAGCTTATAGAGAGATTTTCTGAGATTCATAGATTCATAGATTCTAGGTTGGAAAAGACCTTAGAGATCATCGAGTCCAACCATCCCTAATCCCCATTAAACCATATCCTCAAGTAGATCATCCACCCTATTCTTAAACACATCCAGGGATGGGGACTCAACCACCTCCCTGGGCAGCCTATTCCAGTGGCTGACAACCCTTTCAGAGAAGAAATACTTCCTAACATCCAACCTGAATCTCCCCTGACTAAGCTTATACCCATTTCCTCTTGTTCTATCACCCAACAATAATGTAAAGAGCCCTTCCCCTACCTCCCAACCATCTTTTCTCAAGTATTTGTAGGCTGTAATCAGGTCTCCCCTCAGCCTCCTCTTCTCCAGGCTAAACAGCCCCAACTCCCTCAGCCGCTCCTCATAAGTTTTATTTTCCAGTCCCTTGACCAGTTTAGACGCCCTTCTTTGGACCCGCTCCAGGAGCTCAATATCTCTCTTAAAGCGAGGGGCCCAAACCTGGACACAATATTCCAGGTGCGGCCTCACCAGTGCCAAGTACAGGGGCAGGATCACTTCCCTGCTCCTGCTGGTCACACTATTCTTGATACACGCCAGTATCCCATTGGCCTTTTTGGCCACCTGGGCACACTGCTGGCTCATATCAAGCCGGTAGTCAACCAACACCCCCAGGTCCTTCTCCACCAGGCAGCTCTCCAGCCACTCTTTCCCCGGGCCTATAGCGATGCTTGGGGTTTTATACCCCAAGTGAAGGACTCTGCACTTGCCTTATTAAAGCTCATGCCATTGGCCTCAGCCCAACGATCCAGTCTGTTCAATCCCTCTGAAGGGCCTCCCTACCCTCAAGCAGATCGACACAGCCTCCCAGCTTGGTGTCGTCTGCAAATTTACTGAGGGTACAATGAGATGATGCTTCTTGTTTTCAAAGCTAATTACCTCCCACAAACACTCCTCCCAACAGCCAAAGCAATTCAGTTTCGAAGGCTGCTGTACCTTTTGCCTCTATTTCCACAATCCTTTAGAAAATGACTGGGAAATTATGTGAATGCCCGTGGAGCAGAAGTTCTAAATAATCTCTTAATTTGACATTGGCAGTTTCTAAGTCCTTTACGTTTGCTGATTCTAACTACTACTATTTTTGAACAAATGTTGAAAAAGCAAAGTCCTGGGGGTAGCTTATGATTTAAACACTTAGATAACTCAGTGGTGGCATTCACCTTTCAGTTTTATTCCTTGTCTTTACGACAGGGGACTTTATGGATTTGAATACAATAGGATCAGTTTCACCCGAAGCCTGAGTGAATCATTAGGTATTGTTAACGCTGTTATCACTTTAAGACTAAATGTCTTGAAGAGATTATGAGGGGATATCTTTTCTGGATCTTCAATCACTGGCATGAAAATAGTTCTATAAAACAAGATCAGCATCTAAACATTTGTGCACTCTTCATTCTTCACTTGAAATCTCGCCCGTTTAAAAACGCATGGTACTGCTGGTGGAGTTTTAGAGTACACAAATCTCATACAGGGTTTTGCTTTTGCCTGCCTCTGTCACAACTATGAGTTAGTTGTATCCAGAGGTTGCAGTGCATGAGACATGATCTAGCTTAGATCAAGTTAAAATAGTTACTCCAGGCTTCTATACGAGAGAACACAAGCACAGCAGCTATTACAGTTCTCCTGGCTCCATCCCACAGCACCGAACCCCAGGTTTTAAATCTCCACTCTTCAGTACTGGAAAGGCAGTCAAAGGTGCAGAGATGTGAAGTCACAAGATGGACACACAGAGCCCGAGCCAGATATTTCTATACAAAATCCACAGCAGAACCACAGGGTGGAGACGGTGAAGAAAACATGAGGCCACACAGTGCAGAGGGAATTGCATCAAGCCAGGTCCCTGGGAGCATTTCCTTAGTTGCTGTAAATGCAGTGCAATGTACAGGTCCTGACAGCAGGACACGTTGCAGAAGGTGTCATGGCATCACAAATGACTGGGCTGAAAAGTTCTGGGCCCTTCTCTTTGTATGCCCAAATCCTCCAGCAAAGCTCGATGGCTCTCAAGGAGCCAGGTGCTGCGCTCATATGCAGGAGCAGAGCACAAACCACAAACCTCTACTTCTGAACATGGTTCTCATAACATAAGAAGCCCGAATTAGAAAGTAGCAAAGAGAAGATGCCATATCATTAAGTATTCTCTAATTAGGACATCTAAGATTTCTACCTAGCTAGTTTTCCCTAGGAATAGGAATCCACTAGGACAAGCCAGCCGTTGCTAAAGCTCACAACAGCTCTAGCACAAAAAGCCTACAGATCACGCAGCAAGCTTCTCCCTTTTGTTATACTGCAGCATATCTGGCTAACTTCAGGATCTAATTTAAAATCAAAGCATTCCTCTCCCCAAAGCTTATCTGTTCCTAGCCATTCCAGTGAAAGTTATTTTTATTTGTGCCCTCTGTCACTTACACTGAAAGCAAGCCAACCTACACAGCGCTGTCAGGAAGCAGGGACCCACACTGTGTATTTATGACTGATATTTAAAAAAAAACAAAAGCCTCATGATTTTTCCAATAAAGATAATAAACTTGCCAGCAGGCTCAGGATTAATCAGCTGTTGAAATTAAACAGAGAAACCTAGTATGGAAATTAGATGCCTCTATATGGAATCTGCATATCCTGTTATGATGTATAGGGAAGTGCCTCTATACCTGTTTGAGGTGCTAGGACAGCAGGAGGTGAAATGCCCAGCTGTTTTATACACAGAGAGCAGTGTGCTGGCCTGAGGCACCAGAGGCTCTGCCACACGGGGCCCAGCATAAGCACCAAAGTCCACACACCCAGCATCCTGCACGCAAGCGGAGCTGTGTGTGCTGCATGAACCGACACCTTCAGGTGGCCCTGCCAACGAAGGCTGGTAGTGCCCTGCCACCTTGCCACAGACTCTATCCCCTAATTACTTGTACCGATACCCCAGGAGCAGCCTCCCATTCCATCTGCGTTACATGTCCAGTGCGTTTACAAAGGCAGGACATTTGGAATGGTACGATAGAGCCATTAGTTCCTGCCATGCGTTAGTCCTCAAAAGCCATTCAGTTACCAAAACATTATTTCCTATGAAAGTTCTTATCCCCTATAATCAAATCAGTGCTTAGCCCCTTTTTCATCAGGCTGAAAAGACTTGACCAGCCCAGTTGAGTCAGTCGCCACTTACAGAACTCAACTCTGGACAAAGTCTGTATGGAGATTTAGGATGTGTTCCCCTGCCCACCCTATCCACTGAGCAAAGAAAAGACCTTTTATTTTCCTCAGATACCTTCAGTGATGTCCCAGCAGAGATCAAATTCACATATAAAAGCATGCTTGGGGAGAGAGAAGCAGCAGTGGAGTGCTCATAAGCTTAAATTATTTATAAACAGCAAATAAATTAGAAAGGAATTGGTAATATGAGCTCTGTGCGAGGCCCTCTCTGTTCTGCTGAACAGTAAGGTGAGCGAAGACAACTCTTTTCTGGTCAAAGAAATGGAAGAGGAGGATGAGCAGATCACAGGGACAGGCCATGGCTACATGCAGAGATCGAGTTGCTCCTACAGTCCTGCTAGCAGGACTAAGTCAGCGTGGTAAATAAAGCCAACACTAAGGTTCATCATACTTGCCTTGATTTTAACATAACTATATGTGCTCAGTCATGGCATTTCAGGATCAATCACAGAATCATAGAATGGTTAGGGTTGGAAGGGACCTCAAAGACCATCCAGTTCCAACCCCCTTGCCACGGGCAGGGAAACCCTCCACTACACCAGTTGCTCAAAGCCTCATCCAACCTGGCCTTGAACACCTTCAGGAGTGGGGCATCCACAACTTATCTGGGCAACCTGTTCCAGTGCCTCACCACCCTCAATGTAAAAAATTTCTTCCTCATATCTAATCGAAATCTCCCCTCTTTCAGTTTAAAGCCTTACCCGTGTCCTATCACTATATACCCTTGTAAAAAGTCCCTCTCCAGCTTTCTTGTAGACCCCCTTCAGGTACTGAAAGCCCAAAGACCTCAGAAAGTTTGGTTTTGCCACAGGCTTTGTATGTGTCCTCACGCTGTTTTTTGGGGGCATCACAACACTGCAGGCATAGTTTTAGGCTTACCCAGGCAAAGCTGGGTCTTGTTAAGAGTATGGGCTATGCAGAATGGACAAACCTGCCCCACAAGCTGGTTGTTACAAGACAAGTCTGAAGCAGTGCACGTCTTTGGTCGCAGTAAGACTAAGTGGCTGAAGTAAATTTTATACCGAAACAGTGCAATAGCTACCTTCTGAGGAGAGCTGTGAGAAGGGAGAGGATTAGGTTCGTGAAAAACAACCCATTGCATCCTGTAGAGAGCAGGTCGCAAGGCCCGGAGAGGGATGGCAACTTCCCTGGGATTTCAGGATGGTCACGAGCCTCAGGATACTTTCCATTTCAGATGCACAGTGCAATATAGAAATAGCATCATCATCTTCTACCTTTAAAAAAGAGTAATAAAAAAAAAATCAAGCAGACATAGACCACAAGTGCTTTGCTGCTCTACTTCTCCCCTCTGGGGAAAGACCAGGGTAAATCTGTATTACAGGTGTCAGTCATGTTTCTTGATGTGCTTACTATTGAAAGATACTTGGCTAGTGTGGAAATGATAATGTTATGGAAATGCCAAAAAAAAAAAGGAGCCCCTCTTGTGTTTCTATTAGATGTACCAAAAAGGAATCCATGTTAAAATGTATAGCTGGGTCTGATTAGCGTTAAGCAGCCAGCACCGTGTGGTAATCAGCAGCACGATAGTAAGGGCGTTAAGCTGGGGTTCTGAAGCCAGATGACATCAGGAAGCGGCTTCTTCTTTTTCTGTAATTATTCTAGAATAATTCGAGCTGTTGTAGGGAAAAAAAAAAAACAACGGAAAGAGCAGATCTTTGATATGTGAGAAACCACAACCAATGAATGGTATACTAGGGAAAAAAAAAAAAAAAAAAAGAAAATAAGAGAAAAAAAAATAAGGTGGGGGGAAGGTAGGCTTGGTTGGAGGGCGCTAAGGCAGCAGTAAGAGGGGGGTTAAAAACACCTCCCGGTCGAGCGGCTGCCGGGGGGCTGCCGCCCTCTCCTGTCCAAGCCCGGCAGCGGCCCCGGGCACCCCGCTGCCGGGCACCACTGCCCTCGGCAGCCCAGGCCCTCCCACAGCCTCTCCGTGTCTTTCCTTCTCAGGTCTGGCTGGCTTCGCTCGGCTCTGCCCGGGAGATCAGTACGAGGTACGTCTGGGTGGTTTGTCCTTTGTTTAATAGCAAAAGAGTCAAAAGGCAGGCGGGTTGCTGCTGCTTTGTACATCGCAATGGATAAAGCCCTTTCACGTCAGCACCCTAAGAAACAGCTGTTGGTTTTCCTGCTTATGCTCTGAAAAACCTTGCAGTTCTCTTTATGTCTGCCTATGCCAGGGTGTCTGGCAGAAGACCTGAAAATTATATTCAGAGCACTGGATGATGGCTATTTGAAGAACTCCAAGCTTTTTTTTTTTTTTTTGCTTTTTTTTTTCTTTTTTTTCTTTTTTTTCTTTTTTTTCTTTTTTTTTCTTTTTTTTTTAATAAAAAATGTAAATTAAAACCGCACAAACTCACAGGCAAACCCCCTTTATTTTTTAAGTGTCTCCCACAATGAGGGCATGCTTCTCACTGTCTTATTTGTGACAAATGTTTCTAACTCCCCTGGAAAAAGCATATGCTCCATCCCATGCAAGCAGAGGAAAATTGAACAAGTCCTTGCAAGCATCCTTGACTGAATATTTAGACTTTACTGCTTCATAAAGCAGAGTAGCAGAAAGACACAGAATAACCCATTTCTTGAGACCCAGATGTTACCTGCTGTGAGGCTATGTCAGGATCTCCAGTCACTGCAGCGTCCCCAGTGGAGAACATCAAGAGCAGGTTAATTTGAGATGGATTGAAATAAAAGACTCCAGCTCTACCCCAGAACAGAGCTAACCCTGCAAGAAAGTTGCAGTGGCTTGGTAACGGACTCCCCCAACCTGTACTTCCCAGATGTCTTGATCTTCAACTCATTTGTTCCCGCTCTCATTCCCTGTCACAAATCTGTTCTGCCTCTTTCACGCCTGCAAGCAGCACACACTTCCTCTGTGGGGCTGATGAGTTGGTGCAAGTCTCTCCCAGCCAGCCCCGCAGCCCAAAACAGACTTGCTCCTCTTACCACTTCAATTGTGTTACTGCGCTGTGGGTCTCCTTCATTTCCATCCCCAGACAGCCAAAGTCTTGCAGCTGGGGAGGCCTCTCTGATGGGGGATGGCCAAAAGCTCACCTACCCTTGACCCTGCCTGGGAAGCAGCAGATCCACCAAGCTGTAGGTGTTAGGAAAGGCCATGAGGATTTCCTCCTCCTCTCCAAATCTCCCCCTCCCTGCTGCTTTCCCCTGGAAAGAGATTTAAAATTCCTGCAGCGTCTTTGTTATGAGTCATGAAGGTGAAAGCTGAGGTGAAGGGTATGTTACTGAAAGGAGCGAGTAGGAGAGCTGAGAGGTAGAGATCCTGTGGGATAGACCTTTTCCTTCTGGCTTGATGGGAAGCAGAGGGCAGCACCTGCACCACTAACTCTTCCACCTATTGTTTCAGACCCTTTCCCCAATTGTGTTTCTGATACTTGTGCATCAGAAGAGCAGATTTCTCAAGGACATAAGAGGATTTTTTTTTTCAGATTTTCATGCGTTATGGTCGCCAGCGATGGAAACTGAAAGGCAAAATAGAAGTGAATGGCAAGCAGAGCTGGGACGAGAAGAAATGGTTTTCCTCCCTCTCATTGTTGGACTGATCTCCATTAAGGTACATGTGCTGACTCCTTTGCCTGCAAGCAAGGCAGGAGTCAAGAAGCTGCCTTATTGTGCACCATCACCAAAACCCCAGCAGCAGATCATTAAACTCTTTGGAAATGAGTCATCATTAGTATTTCCAACACACCTGCTATCATGAAGTGCTATAGTATTGTCCAATCTAGATGCTACAAGACCGTAACCAGTTTGGGAGTCTTATGGGAGAGGCTGTCCTAACTCTTCCTAGGCTGGTGTCATAGCCACACTAGCACAACCCATGCCTCACATCACTCTCCAGCAACTCAGATTATCTGCACCAAAGCAAGGGAACACTGGAAACCTGTTTGTTAACAGTATTCAGGAAAACAACAGCAATTAAAAACCTCAAACCAAAAAATTCCCACTGATGATGAATTTTTTAATACTGCTCAGGTAAGAGAGCAGCATCTGCTGATGTGGAGAAATACATAGGGCTCTGTTGTGGTTTAGCCCAGCCGGCAACTAAATGCCACACAGCTGCTTGCTCACCCTCCCCCACCTCCAGGGAGTGGGGAGGACAATTAAAGGAGAAAGGGGAAAGAGACCCATGGGTTGAGATAAGAACAATTTAATAATAATAGTAATAATAAAAATAAAAAAGCAATCATGATGCACAATATATTGCTCACCACCCAGTGACCAAGGCCTGTCCATCCCGGCAAGCAATCCCAAAACAGGTAAGTCCCAACACGGTAATCCCAGACGAGTGGGAGGCCTGAACAAAAGAGCACGAGAGAGAGAGAGAACTCCAGAGATCGAGAGTCTGAGAGCCCTCTGAGAGAGTGAGTCCCAAAAGAGCAGAGCTTCTTCCTGGTCAACCCTCATCTCTATACCAGGCATGATGTTGCATGATGTGGAATACTCCCATTGGCCAATTTGGCCCTTAATCCTGGGTCTAAGTTCAAATCACAAGGGGAGTTGTGGGCTTTTTGTCCCGCCATGCTCCCTCCCAGCCCGTTTGTGCTCCTGCACAGTGGTGAAAACACAGGAAGCCGAACGGCCCTTGATGTCTCAGCATCAACTATAAACATCAGTGCACTATCAACATTCTTCTCATAACAAATCCCAGACTAAATCCAAAACACAGAGTTCTTCTAGCTGCTAAAAAGAAAACTAACTCTGTCCTCGTCAAAACCAGGACAGGCTCTATTTGAACACACACAGGGCCACCCGGGATAGTCTGGAACAGTCCCAAGTCCAGTCCATCACCCTGCACAGAACAGCAGCACTACACTGTTAGGTGGCAGCACTGTAAGGATTCTGCTCACAATGAGATGGAGCGGCGTAGGAAAACCACTCTGACTTTTGGCAGCTTCCTAGAGCACAGCAGTTCCCAAAATTTTTTAATGAAAGTCCCTCTGACTCCACACCCTGTTTCCCGGGGAAAGAACAACTTTTGCAACTCCTAGCAATCAGCAGCGACTTTTCCTCCTAAACCAGAGTCTTTCCATCACTGCTCCATCTCCTCATTGCTCCAGAGTTACAGGAGATAAATACATAGAATAGGGCTCCCTTGGGAATTACTAAGTAAGCCAGCTACATCCGGAGGTTGCCTGACATGAAAATTGTCAATTGCTGAGAGAATATTAGACAGGAAACATCCAGTATGCTCCCCCTGTTCCTACTCTTCCCTTGGGCTCTGCTTATGGTCACCACAAAAGACCAAATACAAGGTCGGATAGCCCCTTGATCTGAGCCAGTATGGTTGTTCGCTTCTGATGCCCATAAAAACATAAAGAAAACCTAGAAGCATGATCATATGCAATTATGCATTTATTAAAAAATAAATAAATTTGAATCTTCCTCTGAGCTATGAAGATGCAACAAACATAGTCATACTTTAGAAGCCTTTTAGGCAGGGGTCCAGGCCAGAAAATTGCCTTGTAATTAAGGATTGCAATGCCTTGCATGATCCTAGATATCCTGTTCTTGTCTCTTACAGGTCACAGAAGTTAAAGGACTTGCTACTCACATCCTTGTGGGAAGTGTTACCTGTGAGACAAAAGACCTGTTTGCAGCTCGGCCTCAGGTGGTTGCAGTAGACATTAATGACCTTGGCACAATAAAGCTGAACCTTGAAATCACCTGGTAGTAAGTAGAGCGGTTGTTTGTTTATTTGTAAAAATTCAACCAAAGAGAAAAGGTCCATGTGATCTCTTCCCTTTTTTGCTCCCTGCTGAGGCAGATGAGCAAGGATTTGTGGCCCAAGTTTGGGAGATGAGAAATAGTTCATGGTCAGCCACAGGTTCCTTGCGTTACCTGTGGCAAATGGGTTTGTGCCTAGGGACTTAGTTGTGCCTAGTTTCAGCTCGTACAGTAGGTATGGTGAGTACTGACGTTACGAGACGTATGAAGCAGATAAAGATGAGAGATCATAGGATTGCAAAAGTGTATATTTCTTCCCTGAGCTCAAGGAAGGAGCATAACTGAGTCTTCATCTATTCATTGAATTTTTTTAATATTAGTGTAAGTTCAGTGAGGTTGGTCTGGATTTATACTAGCACAACCAAGTTCAGAAGTTGGGCCATCTTTAAAAGCTGGCTTTTAAGGACTTCATACACCATGAGGGTGGTGGGAAATCTAGTGTTGTCCATTGTAGATGTGGTGCTTAGGGACATGATTTAGTGGTGGACTTGGCAGTGTTAGGTTTACGGTTGGGCTCGATGATCTTGAGTGTCTTTTCCAACCTAAATGATTCTGTGATTCTATCTGCATTGGTCAGCATAGGTAAGCTGATGGTGTTAGGGTTCAAACCCAATTCTCACGGCACTTTAGTAAAACTGGCAGCTATCATTTCTAAAGAAGGATTGATGCCTTTAGCTTTTGCAGTCATGTATGCTGTTTCTTGTAATGCAATAAACATGAAGCCAGCAATAACAGCTTCTGGTTTCCTTTGTAATGCAACAGCTCTATTAATAGTAGAGCACCTTTCTCATTAGTATGTGTGACACTCGTCAGCTCAAATCCAAGAATACTTTTCATGTGAGAAGAATAACATCAGGCTATGCTACGTAAACGATTTCTGAGAGTAGAATACTTTTATCAGAACCAAAAACCACACTTCTGAGCCTGCTGTCTAATTAACAACATTTTCTTTTAAACACTTCTGTTAAAAAAGTTGCTACCTCTGGGTTTTGATGTGCTAATAAACCACCTTTTCAAAAATCTTTTCCCTGGACCTGAAATTCCTTTTCGCTCAGCCTAACAACCTGTTTTTTTTTTTCCATTTATGTGTCCATAGCCCCTTCGATGTTGAAGACTTGACCCCGTCCACAGGAAATGTGAGCAAGGCATCTGCTCTCCAGAGGAGAATGTCCATGTACAGCCAAGGCACTCCAGAAACACCAACCTTCAAGGACCACTCATTCTTTGTAAGCTCTGTTTGGCTTCATGTTTATGTAATGAGAAGCCCTAGAGCAGTTCAAACATTGCAAATGCTTCATTGCTTTACACATAAGGTTTTTTTTCCCTGGTTCCAGCAGGTTACCCTTACAAATACTTATAAAGCAAGTGCATTCCTAGCTTCTAATCCTAAAAGGGGACTGTGATCCTGGCATCTTTGAAACTATGTGGCCAATAATTGCATACCTATTCTGCTTCCCTGACTGCTGTAATACTTGAATAATCTTGATGGAATGTGTGTTCATTTGTAACAGTAACAACCATTATAGCACTAGTATTTTTAATGCATCCCATGGTCAAATTTGCCCCTGTACCGAAGATATTCGCAGGGTGCTCTTACCTTTTGCATCGATCAAGTTCTGAATGCTTAATTGGGGCTGTGTATTAAGCTGAACAGGCCTTCTGCACAGATATGAATTTTACAAGTGCTGCATCCCATGCCTGTAATTCAGTACTCTGCTACAAAGCATTCCTTTAACTTGCCCTTCCTCACGCCCTGTTTGCTTTACCTGTTGAAGAAATGGCTGCGTCCGCCGCAAGACAGGCCAAAGTTGACTATCTTAGATGCTCTGCAAGACACTTTCTTTGACAAGCTTCGTCGCAGTCGCTCTTTTAGTGACCTGCCGTTGCTCAGGCTAAGCCCCAAAGCAGGGCTAGAGCTATATGTGAGTTCTGGTGTTTGTTTGGTGAAGGATTTTTTCAATCCCCGTGTGGCATCTTTGTTCCCACGCATGCTTCATGTGTTGCTCTCTGTTGCAATTCACTCATTTTGCTGACTGATTAGAGGGGAGAACATGACTATGAGAGTCCATGCTGCTCACATTAAATCAAAGTTCCTCTTGGTTTCTACAGGGATAATGATCAGAAGCCAAGTGTGTGTGGGCAGAGAGCAGGGCAGGAATACAAGGCAACGTGATATTCTTAAAAATGACCTGCTACACTGATTGACGTTACACATTTGCCTAGTAACATAACTTTCAGATGCTAAAAGCATACCCATGTCAGGAGAAGGAAGAAATGGACCTTGCAGTATAATTATGTTTCAGGAAAAAAGCCGCTAATAGTGCTAGGAAAAAAAAAGATGTATGTTTCAGACACTTTAACTTTATGCACCTAGCCAAGGTGTGAATACCTACAGTTCTTTCCAGCAAATTGTCAGCAAAATGGTAGTTGCCTTTCATCTGTGCTGTGCATGTCCGTGAGTTGGCCACTAACAAAGCAAGATTTATAGGTCAGATAGGCAGGTTGTGACTCCTATAGTGATTTTTGTCCATAGGTCAATCAGAGAGATAGAATCATAGAATGGTTTGGGTTGGATGAACATACGCTTATGCAGTGATCATTTTTGAGTCTGTATATGCTGGTTTTGCTTCCTAAATGATCACTGCCTTTGTCAATATGCCACCACACAAGTTTTTCTGTTTCATTTTGGCAGAAACTCGTGTTGAACAGGACTCCGACGTAACTCGTGTTCAACGATTATTAGAGATATCCATGCCACACGCAGACGTACTTTCAGCAGAAGAGAATTAGCATAGTAATATCACCATTAAAATGCCATGACACTAGATAAACTTTTGGAGCAAACTGTGTTAAATTTTAGTGATTGCTATTTTAGAAGTCAGAAAATAAAGACAACGGAGATCTATAATGGGTAGAAAATGCAGCCAAGGTGGTTTAAGTACAACTCCATTAAAAAAGGTGTGCTGCAGGGACTGGAGCAGTGCCGTGAAAGTGCTGTCTGAGGAATCTGACAGGATGAGCAGAATTCGGATCTCTGTTCTGGGACTTGCTTCCTAGAGCTATCTGCCCAGCAGAGATGCTGAGCCCAAGTTTTCCAGCAGTTTTCCTGATGAAATCAGGAGCCATGCCAGATGAAAGCAGAAGTTGGATTTGAAACATTTACCCCATCTCTCAAGTCGTGAATGCTTCTTTAATCTTTTTCCTTGTGTTTTTCTGTCCCAGGCACATATTGTATTTGTTTCCTCTTTCCAGTGCTACGTGAAAAACATTTTCTCTCTTTCTCTATTACCTTTTCAGTCGAATTTGCCAGATGACGTCTTTGAAAATGGAACGGCAACCACTGAGAAGCGACCTCTTTCTTTCACTTTTGGCGACCTGCCTTATGAAGACCGTGTGCCCCCCGCCAATGCAGCAGAGTCCTCTTCTGCTCACGTCAGCTCCAGCCCTGACATCACTGCAACACCCTCCCAGCACCGAGCTCTTGAGTCCTCCAAGAGCTCAAGCCTGGACTGTAGCAGCAGTGACTCCCGCAGAGACTCTGTTGCTGAGCTGAAGGACCTGCCGTCCCAGGGAGAGGGAACAGTGGTTGAGAACAAGGCCACCACAAGGGCAGCTCCTGAAGTTTGCCAAAAAACCTCTGACACTGGAAACGATTGTGTCTTTGTAGAAACAAGTGTCCCGGTGTCTCTCCTGCAGGACACGGATGAAGGTTCAGAGCTCAAGCCTGTGGAGCTGGATACCTATGAGGGCAACATCACGAAGCAGCTGGTAAAAAGGCTTACGTCAGCAGAGGTATCCATGATGCCAGAGAGGCTGCCGTGTGAGGGATCGATTAGTGGGGAGTCAGAAGGATATAAGTCTTATCTCGATGGAAGCATCGAAGAAGCCTTGCAAGGGCTTCTCTTAGCTCTTGAGCCACATAAAGAGCAGTATAAAGAGTTTCAGGACCTGGATCAAGAAGTGATGCATCTAGATGACGTCCTAAAAGTGAGTACATTTTCAGAAAATACTACACTAAAGAAAATCTGAGCAGGTAGAATCTCTTCCCCTTCCTCGCAAACACGAAAATAGAGTTTTTGGAGATCAGTAAAATTCCTAAGTAGCCATAGACTTGCTCCTACTCGGAGTGTCCGTTCACAGTTTTGTGTTTTTAAACGTGTCTGCAATGTGCTTACTGTAGCCTTGCATCATCAAGCAGTGGAACTTTTAATGAACTCAAAACTTGGGGAAAGAGAAGGTGCGATGGCAGAGAGGTCATTAAATGACATCCTTCTCTGAAGAAACCGCTTGTGAACCCGTTGCATGTGCCTTGCTGGAGATCAGGCTATAGCCAACCTTCTGCCTTTAAAATCTGTGGGTCACATCCTCAGTGGGTGTACTTTAGCATACTACCCCTCAACTTTGTGGAGCTCTGCAAAACTACACCAGCTGAAGATCAGGCCTTGTAGCCACAGAAGCTGAATTTTCCAAATTGCCCATTTTAGAAGCACAGGTCTCAGTGAAGTTGCCATCCCTACATTGCCTAGGCTTTTCCCAAGCCTTTTCCTTTTTCCCCCTCCATCCATTTTTAAAAGGAGAGACATCCTGTCATTACACCAGGATGGACAGAACGTGATGCAAATCGGAAAGAAGAAAAGGGGTTTGCATGTGTGCTGTTAGTATGTTTACTGCCAATCACTGTGACTTGTATCTCCCCCATGAACTCATGATGCATTACTGTGCAAAGAGTATTATGCGGGAAGTAATCATTTCAAATGCTTCATATTCATATGCAAGTTGGTCCGCTAGTCATTTAAGCCTCATCATTTAAAAACACGGCTGAGAAGGAAGGAGGGAAGCATTTTATCCTTCAGCTTTATCTCTTTACAAAGAAACTTTGTTAACATCTTTGTTTCCACTGGTGTTTGCAGCTGCATGGTACTTTCATGAATTAAGTGCTTTTTTAAAAGCCTGCAGCCCCTGTTTCTTGCACTGTTTCCCAAGGAAGTTCAAGCAGGCAAAGCTACCATTACTATTATTTTTTTACTCCATGGCTCTCAGCTTGTACAAAGAGGTTGACTATCCAAACCAGACAGTCAATGGAGACTGTTTATTTGTACTCCTTTTATCAGAAGTTACAAAGGGACGGACATGGGGTGGGAGGGAAGAGAGAGGACAGAATTGTGCAGGCAGGACTCTTGCACACTGGAGAAGGACGCCTTTTCCAGATCTGCTTTATGTCTGCGTGCAGCCTATGGATCAGCTTGCAGACGGACACTCAGTATCACCAGCAGCCGTGCTTGGCTTCCCATGCAAAAAGGTTGAGCTGGAATCCAGCTGTGGCTGAAGAAAGCTCTCTTGGCCATATCACATGGGCAGAGAAAAGGAGAAGCCCACATGTTGCTGACTGCTTTTGCCTGAAGAAGCTGCACTACCAGCCCTGAAAGAAATGGCAGCTAGAAGCATTGATGCTGCAGAGGAAGCGGGTTACAGCACCCACCTGTGCCATAGAGGTGTTGGGAAGAGTGTTTGATCAGCTAATGACTGTACTGTCAGCTTAAGGTGTCAAGCATCGTAAGCGCTAACGTATGACCATTATAGCATTAAAATTATGTGCAAACGAATTGGAAACAAAACTCCAACTCTCCTCAGCTCTAGAGAAGCTGGTGCTGAGTCTGAACTCGGAGGCCAATGCATTTCTTTCTATAAGCTGAGACAAAAGACCTGGCTCCTGCCTGGGCCTAGAAAATGTGGCTTGTGGAACGGCACCGGTGGCTCCTGGCTGTTTCTGATCAAATAATCACGTAGTGCTAAAGGTGGTGAAGTCTTTGCACAAACTCATGGAGGTGATCCCTCAAGTTACATCTGATCCTGCAAGGTGACCCTAGAAGCAACTCTGTGGTCATGTCTGGATGAATTGCTACATGGGACCAAGGTCTTTGATACTTTCTACAGCAACAGCAAGGCTTCCGTCACGTTTCTTCCCAGCAGTGAGATGGGATGGCTTCCCTCCTTTCTAGCGCTGTTAATTTCTGAGTTATAATACTGCCTTTCTCTGTCACCTAGGAATCCAATACATGATTTGCTTTTCCTCGATAAGCCATGTGGCTTCAAAAGCCACAAAAGTCTTCTCATGCCATGTATATATCTGCAGATATGGCACCAAATTCATCTCTGGCTAAGCTCCATTGGAGTTACATCTGGAATAAATCCGATAGTGCCATTGGATACATATAACTTGGCTTCTGTAGCTAGAACAGCAATTATGGAATGTGCCTTCCTTTTTCAACTTCCAGCATGTTAATTACCATCTCTCCTTTTGGAGGATGACGAAAGCTGTGTCACTTGGATTCAAGATGTACTTCTCGTTTCTATAAAACACACCAAATTTTGCCTTTGAGGGTATTCCTTTGGGGAAGAGAGGGGGTAGGATGGGGAGGGGAGGAGGAAGGGAAGGGTTTTCCAGTTCTCAGCCTTCGATTGTGTATGCTATGAATATGAAGGTTTGAAATGAAACACCCAATAAAATGAAGTTTTAAAATAAAATGAAGAATTTGAAAGTTTTAAGCTTTATCCTTTTTTTTTTTTTTTTCTTTCAGTAGTAGCTAATATCTGGGGTTTTCATTGGTTCGTTCTGCCTTTGCAGTGCAAGCCAGCAGTAAGCCGAAGCAGGTCCTCCAGTTTAAGTCTAACAGTTGAAAGTGCTTTAGAAAGCTTTGATTTCCTGAACACTCTGACTTTGATGATGAGGATGGTGGTGGTGTGGAGGTTTGTAATGGTGGAGGAGGTGCAGACTCAGTATTTTCAGATACTGAGATTGAGAAGAATAGGTAAGTTTGTAGTAACTGCTAGCTGTGCTTACGCCAAACTGATACCCTAGCTCTTTGTCGCTAACAGGGGATCCCGGTGCACACATTATTCAAGGAAGACTGACTAATCCTTGATGAGTTTATAGGGTCAGAGGGTTCCCTGTGGCTGCTACATAAAAAATCGCTAACTCCCAGGATCATTTTTTTTCCTGTTCAAATATACGCAATCTATCTCTAAAGCACAAGGGTAACTTAAATTAAGCTGACATCGATACTGGCAGAGCCTCTTCCTTGACATAGGTTTGGACCTGGCTTTCCTTGGATGTAATTACTAATTCCTCTGTGGTTTTTTCCCCCCTCCCTTTGTCTTTTCTCTCTAGCCGAATGAGTCTTTGCAGTGGATTAAGCTTGTCAGTAACAGTAACACAGGGCCAGATTTAAGCCGCATGGTGTAGGTTTCCTTTGGAATGTAAGAGTGATGACTGGTACTCTGTTCATGGCCCTGCGTGTTACCTGCTCTTCTTTCATCACTTTTGGTCTTTCTGAGGGGAAAAAAAAAAAAAAAAGCTGTGGTGTTTGTGCTGTGGTCTGCCGTTGTCGTGTGACCTTAAGATGCTGTGTTTCAAACATTAGATCCTAAAAGTATTTTTGCATCCTCAGAGCCAACACGATGCCCAGCAGGCACGTAAGCAGCACTAGAGCTGGGGAAAAAGAAAAAATGGTTCACTCCCCCCCACACTTTCCAACCAGGGAGCTGTACTTCTTGCAGCTTATCATGGGCTATGTAAAACAATTTTGAGCGGAAACAAGCAACCACCATGCAGTTCCCATCATCTCACTGCATATCATCTTTCCAGAATAAGACTGATGGGAAGAAAAACTTGGAAATTGTATTGCTTGCTAAATTGGCACTCTGAGCTCAGTTTAGGCTGCGTTAATTTAAGGATCTGGCTTTAACCAGGCACTTTTGCAGCAAAAATTAAAAGCTAATCTAAGTTTGTTATAAGCTAACTTAGAAAGCAACTAAATCTTTATGCTAAAGTAGAAGTTAAAATTTCATTTTTTTTCCCCTCTGGCTCATCCCTGGACAGTGTAGATTCCCACTTCCATTTTTAGATGTGTAAGTGTGTGACTCAGTGTAAAGACTGCAAGTGTTGAAACTTCTGAACGTGCAGCCAGCTACACTTGCCATCTGGGAACTGACCTCGGGCTTTGTACTTAAACATGGGGAAGACCATTTGGACAAGAAGACAATGTTGGAAATAATGATTTAAAACACAGCAAGACTAGCTTTATGCTCTTACAGAAATGATTTGCAAAAAGTAAACCGTACACGTTGTGCCTAAAACAGCGTATGAAAACATCATGTCTCTTACTCCAGCAGTGCTTTTCCTTCCCTTCGGCAATGAGCATTAAATTTGGCAGCAGGAGGACACTGAAAGTACAGAGCCCTTCTTAACAGCTCAGTGCTTGGGATGGCAGAAATTGTAACGGCCCTTAATCCAGAGCAACTGGGGAGGCGATTTACCAACAGATGGGAGAAAACACCGTCACCACCAAGCGAAAGTAACTGGGGTTGAAAATCTTGCTGGTGCGGGCATCGCGTCGCCCAAGGCAAACCATGTAGGGGACAGAGAGCCATCCCCTGGGTGGGTACAGCCCATCTGTGGCCGGCCAGGGCAGCGCTGCTCCTGTGCGATATGATGTGTTCATCGCGGGGTTTCTGGCTGCATTCAGCTCTTCTGACGTGCTCATCGCTGTCGCCCTGAGTGAGCGTGTGTGTGTGTGTGTGTGTGTGTGTCTGCCGCGGTGTGGTCAGCCCTGCACTGACCTTCCTCATCCCTCCCTCCTCCCCAGTTACAGGACGGAGCACCCAGAAGCCAGAGGCCACCTGAGCGAAGCTCTCACCGAGGACACAGGCGTGGGCACCAGCGTGGCCGGCAGCCCTCTGCCCCTGACCACAGGGAACGACAGCCTCGATATAACCATAGTTAAGCACTTGCAGTATTGCACGCAACTCATCCAGGTACTGGGCCCAGCTCATTTGGGGCATATTTTTAAATTTTTTTCCTGCAGGCACCGGTGTGCCCACAATGGGGGTACGAGCAGGTCGGCGAGGCCAGCACCGCTCCTGGGAGGCAGCGGGAGTGCAGGGCTGGGACAGGCACCATGCTGGGGTGAAGGTGACACCCTTCATCCCAACTGGAAAAGCTTCTGTCATTTCCATCCTGGTCCATCTTGGAGCAGAGCTGATGTGCAAAATATGGGGCGCTTTGCAGGTGCTGCCCAGCAGGAGTGATGGGCAGTGCAGCAGGTGACAGGGGCAGCCCCTGCTCTGGGTTACTAATGTCCACTGGCTTCACTGGGAGATCCTCGATGAGATCAGACCCAGTCAAGGCAGCCCATGTCTTTAGAGGTAAACCAGAAGCCCACAGCTACACTATTTAACCGAGCCCCAGACAAGGCTATGATGTTCAAGAGCAGAAATGAATTTCTACCTGAGCTGGAGAGATTGTCTGCAACACACACAGTGAAGGCAGCACATGACAGCCTCCCTGGGACATCAAATTTGTTTGTTCGTGCCTGCAACTAACTAGCACAACCTTTTAGAGGGTTTTTTCCCGGAGTCCAAGCACAGCAAATGTGATTGTAAACCTCCAGCAAACCACTCTGGCAAGCCAGGACATCAGGGTTTTCCTGATGAATCAAAATATACCGCAGCTTCCTCTTTGCAATTATTTGATTCTTGTATCTTAGATATAATTAGCTTTATTTTCCCAAAGCCCACTGAAGCAACACAGAGCGAGTCTGATTCCAGCACCCTTAGTGCTGAGCTGGACACTTGGCTGACTCACAAGTATGAGAAAATGGGAGTTTTTTGGCTTAAATATAAGAATACACAGTAAATATGCCACTGGGGGAGGCGAGTTCCAACTATGTCCACACAGAGCAGATTTGATACGAACAATATTTACGTGGACTGCTGAAGAAAATGCAGATGTCAGCAGCTGGGACTATTAGCAAGGAAAAAGTACCAAATTAATAAAGACACTTGAGTAGTTGATCAGAGCTGAAATGGAGTGGAGAATGAGTGACCTGTGGTCTACCTCCAGGAAGGTATGGCCTGGAAGTCCACGGACTGTGTTATGCAAAAAATCAGACTAATATTCTTTTCTGGCTTTAGGGCTTATGATGGATTCCTTTAGCTTTGCGGAGTGTATAATCAGAAATTACCTATGCAAACAGCTGCTTGGATACTCAAGTGCCTGGATCTGGATGTAGATGTTAAAGATATATAAGCAACAATGCATATAAACCAGAATCGTAAAATATCCAGAGACAAAAACTTTTGTAGTTAGTTAAGGAGATCCTGTGGTTCCAGGCAATGAATTTGCCATTGCGCTTCTTCAAGTGCCAGGTGTTTTCAAGGTTTTTGTTTTCTTCTGAGTTTTTTTTGTTTGTTTGTTCAATTACTCATTTTCCTCTCTTCCCATTTGTCTTCACCAGCAAATTGTGTTCTCCAGTAAAACACCGTTCGTGGCAAGAGACCTCCTGGATAAGCTGTCCAGGCAGATCCTTGTTATGGAGAATATTGCTGAGATCAGCACTGAAAACTTGGGAAACATCACCTCCCTTACTGATGGTAAGAGACAAGTTAGGAGGTTTTCTTCTGAAAAGGGTTTGTTTGGGCATGTGTGCCTGCTGAAATAATCGCTGTGCAGAGCTCACCAACACTGCAAGAGAGGCCACCAAAGTAAGGTCAACTCACAGTTGCCATCAGATGTAGCAGTCACCAGAGCTGGTCAGGGGGCTTATTCCGCCTTCAGCGCTGGTATCCAGACATTAGCAGGTGAGAAGAGAAAGGTCTTACCCTTATCCTGCTTGATGTGCAGAAGATGCACAGAGGTCGTTGCTGTGGTGGTGGGGTGAGGATGCTGCCACCTCTGAAGAGCCAAAATCTTCCACGTCTCTGTCTTGAGGAAAGGTAGGATCTGCTTTATACTGTCAGAGACATAAATATCTCCTCATACAGTTTATCCAAAAGACTATTTTCGGTCGTCTCTGTGGAGAACTATGTAGAGATTTGTGTTGTTCTTGTGTCTATTTTAATACCTTGCAAGAGGTTGACAAACACTTAGTTACTCACCTTTGTGAACGCTCTGGCAGGATAAGTAACTACACCACAGTGTATTTACTTTGTTTATCAGAAGATTGAGGCAAAACTGAGTGACTTACCCAAGGCCACAGAGCAGTGCTAGGACAGGGACCAGTCTTGTGCAGACCATTTGCAGTATTCCCCTAGTATTTAGTGGTATTTAAAAGGATGAGACATCAGTGCCCAGAACTGAATTGGGAGCAAATTTTATCTCATCCTGCCATGGGAAACAGAAAAAAACACGTTACAAGCTTGGGGTTAGCACATGATCATGCTCTGTGAAGGTAATGGCACGAAGTGAACTGCCACACAATAACTGTCCATCAGTGGGCTGGGGTGAGATTTCATCCACTCTTACCATCTTTTCTCTTCTGGAAGTTGATGGTTCCAGCACAGCTTTATTTCATGGTTCATTTTTTTTTCTCCTCTAGCAATACCAGAGTTCCACAAGAAGCTGTCACTGCTGGCTTTCTGGATGAAGTGCACTGGCCCTTCAGGAGTGTATCACACATCTGCAGACAATGATGAAGCAGCTGGATATCAATTTTGCCACCACTGTGAATGAGGATGTCCAGGACTTGCAGAAACAGGTACCAACTGCTGCAAAAAAAAATCATGTCAGTCATAAAAATGGAGAGCAGTTGTGTACTGGGCTTTACTCAACCTTCATTACTTTGTTTTCCAACCCCTTGGAGGCCTGTTCGGCCTTGGCTCCAAGACCTCATTTGAAAACTAGTGCTACAACTCTTGAAACAGTTTAGGCCCAAAATAATCAGTTCAGAACAGGAAAAAAGGTGAGGTCAGCAGAAAAGAAAATATTGTTTGAATGTTTATGAGCCAATCAAAACTAAGTCTACTTTGAAATACAAGTTTGTAAGTGATTGAGTAGGAATCCTCTTCCTTAATTTTATGTCTCTGCATAATGTCCATGCCCCATTGGAGTTCACTGGGATGGAGTTAATACACATGCAAGTGAGTCTATCTGAATACGGGTTCCTACTTGGAGTGAGATGTACCACAATGACTAGCTCTCCCTGGGCTACAACAGAGATATAGGGTGACTTACTCAGATGTGGGCACCTGCATTGCATATGCCTACCCAGGGCAGTGTTTTTCCTCCTGCTCCACGCTACAGCTCCCACAGACAGTGCCTCAAACAAGCTTTCTCCATGCCACATGTTCACACAGGAACACAAAAACAAGTAAAGCCAAAACCTGCTTCTGTGCACATCTCAGAGATGATGGCATCGCGGAGATGTAACTGGCAGTGCGTATGGATATGTGTTTAGCCATTTAGGATATCATTTGAGTAGAAAGGATGCTGTAACGGATAGGAAGCTGCACTAGCCATCTGTAAACTGGCAGAGATTCATCCTTACAAAGATATCTGGTGATGAGAGCTAGACAGGGAGAAAGAAGGTCTGTCTAGCTTCTAACCTAACCACAGTTGAGGTTAGAAACATTGGGAAGTATTTGGCTTTGCAAATACGTTTCTTTCTGGCTTTGAAATGGACTGCGGCGTTTTGCCAGCAGCTTTTGCTCTCACTAACGCGTCCCTTTGTCTGCGGCTGCCTGCAGTCTTCAGGATCCTGGTGTCCCAGATCCTGGACCGGACAGAGCCCGTCCTCTACTCCAGCATGTCCTCCGAGATCATTACCGTCTTTCAGTATTACAACTATTTTGCCAGCCACAGTGTTAATGACCTTGGAAGCTATTTGCTGCAGCTCGCAAAAGAAGGTAGGTTATATAAATTCTGGTAGCTAACGGGGGGGTTACATCGGTGTCCTACTCAGCTCAGCACAAAACAGTTCAGCCCTGATGCTGATTTTATAAAAGAAGTAGGTAAAGAAGGCAAGGAAGTGCCTTGGATACTAAGTCTGAATGCACCTGAACAGTTGTACATATCAAGGGAAAGGAGCTGATGCAGATATACCCTCAGTCATTTCTATTTCCATATTCGAACGGGAAAAAAATATGTCAAGTAAGTTTTTAGGAAATGGCTCATGATGGTGGGCTGGACCCAAGGTCTGGGAAGTTTTCCGTGCCTGCAGCTTGGATGGCAATCTGGTCTTTCAGCATCATTTATGGAGAGACCTTCTGCAGTGCTGACATCTTCTCAGGAGCCAAGGGGTCACAGCACCTCAGTGTTCGGCAGGCTCTGCCACTGAGATCTAAAGAGAGAAGCAGATGCTCCACAGAGCGTGCTAGACTGCAATCCCTGGCAAGACAAGTTTTCTTCTTCTCTGTTTGAGAGGGGGTTTGAGGAACCTTGCCTTGTTTTCGTTTTTATTTGGGCATACTGGGGACCTTTTGTTCAAAAACCTGGAAGGAAAAAGGCATTTCAGCCCACCTCTGAAAGACATTAGTGGTGACAGACCTCAATCTGCCTAGGAAAAGCTCTCACAAAGATGCCCTGGAAGGTACTACACTGACAATATTGAGTTTCAGTTGGTATAGGGAGGATTTATATCTTCCAGTAGAAAACAAAGTTTTGACAGGGAGGCCCTTAACTCTGAGTAGGTGTAAGTGCTGCAGTGTCCCACCTAGCCCATCTACTCATCTCCTCCTTTGGTAGAACATGTGAGAAATTGGCCCAACTTAAAGCCCAGACGAGTCCCCTTGCAGACACACGCCCATATGGATCCATGCCAATTGCTCAGATGGGGATTTTTCATGTCCTTTATGTATATAGTAAAAATCGAGGATTGCTAGCAGGGAAAGGAGCAATCTGAAACATCGAGAGTATAAAATAACTAACAAGGGCGTTCATCTTCCACTTCTAGCCTCTGTGGTTCAGGTGCTGCAGTCAGTGAAAGATGGAAAACTGCAGCAAAATGTGGCCAAAATAAACTCCAGTAACCTTCCACCACAGCAAGAAGTTTTGAGAGCTTTGGCTTTACTCCTTAATGAAAATAAAAATGAAGTCAGTGAGACTGTGGCATCACTTCTGACAGCTACTGCAGAGAACAGGCAATTCAGGGAGAAGGTAAGTGACAGGAAATCATCGTGTAGAAGAGACCTGTACCGTCATGAACACTTTTTCTCCTTGTGTGTCTCAAATGTCTCTGTGTATAAAATAATTTCTCCAAGCTTGATTTAAAATGATCCAGAGGCATTTCCTGTCTAATTTTTCTGCAAATATCCAGGTCTGTTTCTGTCGTTATGCCAGTCTGCTTCTACCTGTCATTACAGTAAACAGGTACTAACCAAAACTCCGCAAATACTGAGTGCTGTGCTCTCCAGCTATCTTCCACACTTCAGCATTTCTGCTGGCCTGTCTCAGACTTGGCTTCAGTCCAAGGCTTCAGGCAACAGTCCTCAGCATCATCAATATGCAAAGATGCAGGTCTGAGATTTAAATTTTTTTTTTTCCCAAAGGAGGCTGGCATCTATGAGACCTCCCACCATTTCTGGAGGAGATGGGCTGCCTTAGGTGAAACACAACTTCAGCTGTGAGATCTAAGATTTGAGTCAATCACAGATACCAAAGGCAACAAGCAGAGCCAGATTAAACACAGAAATTAAAGAGAAGGGAGAAGAGAAATAAGAAGAAATTAGGGGTTGGCTTCTACCCTTTATGGCGGACCTTTCCCTACTATCCTTCTTGTTCCCTGTCAGGAGAGAGTGAAAGAAAAGGCAGATGGAAGAAGGAAGACAGAGGGAGGAGAAAAAGGAGCCTCACTCTTTGCTGTTCTCTGTCGATTCAGTCCCCTCTTTGCTGCCTTCTTTCTTCATCTCCCCTTTTTGCAGCCTCTTGGTATCTCATACCTTCCCCCTCCCCAGCTTCATGGAGGCAGCGTCTCAGGGAAAAAAATAACCTTCTCCTGGAACAGGCGTGTGTCGCTGATACCTGGTTCCCTGCCTGCAGGAAGGACCAGAAGGCGCCTCGCAAGAGGGCATTGTGCAGCCTTATGCTGCAGATGAGTTCATTGTGCAGCCGACTGCCACGGAGATTTGCTGCCTCACACTGGTTTTGTTTGCCTCAGTAATCGCTCCTAATTTCTAGGACCAAGTGGTAAACTGGCCTAGCAGCTCATGCCAACCTTATAATAGTTATCTGAAGTCCCCCTGGGGTCCATCTCAGCCCGTTCATTACTATCCCTGCATTAGAGAGACCATCTCAAGGGTCGACTCTTGAGCTATTTAGACTCTAAGGCCCATTTAAAGCTCTTCGGCAATTTATGCAGAAAGGCCTCCAAGGGTGCCGGATCACGCTTCTCACTTCTACGTGAACTTTTCCTCACCAAAAACTGGCTGAGACTACAGGCTCCCACTGAGCTATCACTAGTGGCCTGGCCTGGATCTGCTGTAGGGAATTATCCCACTGCAGTACCTGTGGCAGGGGCTGTGCCTCACTGTCCCACGTGCTCGCTGGCAGGGAGGTGGGCTGCAATCCCTCTCTCTTTAGTGGGGTGGCGATGCCTCCACGTTCACCTTTCTGCCCCATACAGGCACCGACATTTTCATCATTACTCTTCTTTATCTGTTTTCAGGCCTTGATTTATTACTGTGAAGCACTAACTCAGCCCCAACCTCCAGCTGCAGAAAGCAGCTTGCTTGGCTCTAAGATACCTCAAGGTAAGAGACAAGGAATTCAGTTGTGGCACTCGGCTTTACTTTAAAGGAAGGACACTTGAGAGGTACAAACAACAAAATAGAAATTGCAATAGCAGCAGCAGCAGTGCTTTTTTTTTTTTTGCCTTGCTGCACTGCATCCTTTTTACAGATGCCGTGCTGTTTGGGAACTGTTTAAAAGCTTGTTTCAAAGCAGCTGGGCTCTGCGACGATGACAAAGTTTATCTTTTCCTCCCTCTCATATTGATTTTAGGAGACTTACTTCCAAATCACAGAGAAAAAAAATATTCATCTGCAGAGTACTGACTGAGAGGGGAAAAAAATCATCTTCTCCCAGGATAAAATTAGCTGTAATGCACATGGGTTGCAGTGGGAGAAGAGAAAGGGAGAGGCAGGTTGCAGCTCATTTTGTGACACTGCACAGAGCAGCTGTAAGCAGCAAGAACAAACCATATGGACAAATAGCTGGTATATCTGGGTGCCACAGCTTCAGCTAGTGTCTGGTGGCATTTCTGCCACTCCCGTGACAGGAAGGAAAAAAATGACTGCTCTGTTGTCTTGTCTGTACAGAGCCATGGGAAACAGCAGCCGCCTAAGCCAACTGGGTACGGGACACTGGGCCAAAAAAACACGTGTTCCATCAGACAGATCCACCGTGGACTGACTATTTCTCCCTTAAAACTGTCCTCTGGAGAAGACGGCTCTAAGAGTAACTTCATCCCAGCGAGAACTGACACCATCCCATACATAACCTAATATTGTTGAAATATGGAAAATGAGTTTTCCCCTGGATGAAATGCTGGCAGGAATCTCTGAGAGGCAGCAGTGAGGGGCGTTACACCTCTGCTGCATGCAGGGCACAGGCAGGGGTTTGGTCTCTCGGGAAAGGGCAGACTGGAAACCAGCGGTGGGAAGTGGAGCTACAGAGGTTTTAGCTTGAGCAGCGTGGCTCCGATAACATCTTAAACAGTAAGAGTGACAATTGCTGCGAAAAAAAAACACCAAAAACTACTGAGGGAAGGACCTCAGTCATTGGATCTTCAAATAAAAAGCTGAATCCTTTCTGGCAGATATTATTTCAAGGATGGGAATGCTCTGATGACAGGTGGCGGGTGGATGAGGTAACTCAATGGCAGACTCCTCCACACCAAACCACACTGTCTGCCACCAGGTCCCAATCTGCTCCTTCCAGCAAGCTCTGTGGTGCTGCGGCCCCGTCGCTCACGTCGGCGTTTTGAGCCCATAGTCACCAGTATGTGCCCACGGCAGACTTGCCCTCAGTCAAGCACGAGCCACAACGTTCAAGACAGAGTGGAGAGATTTAACTGCTGTGGTAGCTAAGTGCTGGTTGAAGGCAACATAGACAGACCCGTGCCCCTCGAATCAAAGAGGCTCATAAATATTCTGACTCTGTGGCTCAGAGCTTCTTCGCTGCATCACACCAGGGCAGTATGTGCCCTTCCTTTCGCTCATCTTTCCTCCTGTCACATGCAATAGTGCAGGGTGAATGGTTGGACTCCATGATCTTGAGGTCTCTTCCAACCAGACGATTCTATGATTCTATGATCTATGAATAGCCTGCCAGAGACACTATGACAGCTGCTGTCCCCAAGGCCTGATGGTTTTGTAGCAGAGCGGAACAGGATTGTTCCTTGTTTTCTCCTAAAATAGGAGAGTCTATTGAAAGTTATTCTTGATTGCATGAAAATGCCTTTTTACTGGTTTCATCTGATGCCCCTACTTTCTGTATTGCTAGAGATGGTGACCCCCTGGTTCCCTCCACCTACTTCCCTTGAGTAGGAAGGGCAATGCAGCGATGGTCACTGTTTTCATGCAGGTTGTGAAATAAACCCAACAGCGTACTGTACGGTGCTAAGGTGGTTCTTTTTGCACTTCCCAGGCTGCCTGAGAGCATTAAAATGCTGGTCACGCTCTGCCAGTCTGACAATGAAGAGATCAGAAAAGTGGCGTCTGAACCCTGCTCTCACTTGGTGAGTTGTCTGTTTTAGAGCAGTGTTTCATTTCCTTTTTTAACAGAGCAGCATGTAAGACACTTGAGTTATACAAATGTGAGACTCCTAAGTGAAACAAAACTTTATACCTAGAGACTCAAGCGCATTAGAAAATACATATTCTTAGGAATCATTCATTTTGCAAATGATGAAAATGGACCCAAGAAAACTGAATTGTATGAGTCTGGAGAGGGAAGCAGAAGAGGAAAAGTAGCAAAGGAGAAGCTGACAAACAGAAATAATCATCTTGGATTTGAACACCAAACAGCCTTGGGGAGGCAGGAGATGGCACACTGCTTGCTGCATAGCTACACCCTCCTCTTGGAGGTCCCCTTCTATCACCCCTGTAGCACAGCGCCATATCACCCTCTCAAGTGTCCATTAGCGCTGCCAGGAGTTCATTGAATCTAAATTGTCTCTGTATGCTTATTGGACAGGCCCTAGCCTGCAAGTCCTCCTTCACACAGCACCTCAGGTACCTGGCATTGACCTTTGCTTGTCCTTGAGACAACAGATTACTCTGTTCATTAACCTGCAATCTGGCTGCATAGCAGTGTGTGAGTGCAGAGTTTCAGGGCCCTGATATTCAGTGGCGTACAGAAAAATTGTATTTATCTGGCCTTTAGGATAAGCACGAATTTCCGCTCCATGCGTGCATGTCCATCTGTAATTGTAGTTAGGCAAACTCTTCAAACATTACACTCTCTCATTCACCGGTTCAGCAAGAATTCGCTCTGCTGCTGGATGTGTTATTGCTCAGGTTACAAAGCAATTAGCCCAGGGACAATTGTGTAAACTCTGGGAGGACTGTACTGTTTCTCTTCTAGATGACATCCAAAAACCATTTGATTCCTAGTGGTCAATTCAACACACTAGGCTCAATACTGTCTTCAGAGGGTGTAGGTGACAGTACCTAAGAGAAAAGGGTTTGAGAGACGCAAATAGTTACACTGAGGAAACATATTGCTTCCTCTTTTTCAGCAGTACATAGGTAAAGATGTGGCTAGACTCACTTCTTTAAAGTGCCAGGAAATGAGAAGTGAGTAAATTTTATATTGTCCAAAGTAGAAGTGGATAAACGTCATCTGCCTTGAGCGTACCACAGCTGCAGCTAAGACCTTGACAAGCACCATAGGTCATTTAGTAAGACGAGGGTACAGATACTGTCACCTAATCATACAAGCCACATCTGTTTCTGTTTTGCTCTAGATAACCAAGCAAACTAAAGTGAAAAATTAAAAAATAATGTGAACACTCAGAGCATGCTTAATTCTTCCAAGTAATTTCTGAATTTGCCTTCAAGAATGTAAGAAATTTTAAGAAAGGCAGGAAGTTACTGGCAAATTAGTACTTTCTAACAGCAAAGAACCCAGTATTTTAAATGTTGTAAGGCAAACGATATAATACATTATTATGCTTTAACATTTTGCATTCAGGTGAAGATGGGAGACTGGCATACGAAACAGCTGACAAATTTCCCCGGGAATTTGTTAAAGTTTGGAAGTCGCCGTGGAACTGAAGCTGCCACAGCTTTTTTAGGTGGAAAAGAACCTGCCTACATTTAACAGTCTTTCAAGTAGAACGGAGAGCTGCACTTCAGTGTGGGGAGCAGAAGGAAGACTTGGAAGGAATTCTATGAGGAATGTCCCAAAAATGTAGCAATTTGCAGACTTCTTAAGGAAAAGCAAAATCTAAAGTCCAGCTCAAGAGTTCCTATTGGCTCCTCTTTGCAGCTCATGATGGAACAGTTGGATGCTGAGGAACAATACTTTCTCGACTGATCATAACAAATAACATAATTGCGGTTATTCAGCCTCAACAACTTCTGTGAGTTTTTAGAATTTGGCATCTTCATATATTTTACTGAGTATTACATTTACTTCCTTGAAGTTGTCGTGAAAGGTTGAGACTGTGCGACACTGTATCTAACAAGGACGAGCAGGAGGCCACCTGAGCAGGACTGCCAAAGCAGCTTTCTTCCTCAACCCACGAGCTAAACGCCTGCTGCCACGCAGTGTCCCCAGCCAACACTCAGCAGCAGGGACCGCTGCTTGGCTTCCTCAGTTTTGTTTCAGTAATGAAATATAGAGCAAGTTTCTTCAAGCTTTGCCTCCAGAAACAGCATGATGTAAAACCCTGGGAGTTGTCACTTTGGTGACTCATTCTAAATGCCTCCGCTGGTCTTTTATTTCCTTTCTCTCGCCCTCCAGCAACGAGCCATCATTAATCCAGAGACTTGTGAGGGGGATCGAACAATCACGTAGGTTTCCGAAAACTAAATGAAAAGGTAAAGCGCGTTATTTATTCGGAAGGAGGAGGAGTGAATACAGCTAATTGCACGAGTCCCCAAGCCATTTGGTCCTGGAAGTTGCAGGCAGGATTGAATTTCGTACACTCTAATTAGTGGATCACGGCTTCTACAGAGCGATTTCAATATAAAGAAACTAGAGCAACTAAAGACCAAACTAACCAGTAACAAACAGAGTGCGAAGCGAATGCGCCGTCCCCCCCTCTCCCCAAGGATGAAAAGACAGCGAGTGCTTCCAACTGTGATTACGAGCCCTAAGTACAGAGGAAGTGAATAGAACTTGACAGAAGAGTGTTCCTGTACTGTGTTCATTATGCATGAAATGCTATTTAGATGTCAATTAAAGTATCCGAATTTGCATAGACTACCTAGAAAAGATTGCAAACAGCTCACATCAAAGGAAGCCGTGGTGCGCCAAAGGCTATGGGCGCGCAGGGGTCATTTTTGGTTTGGGTTTTTTACTGTGAATGTTCCAACAGTGTACATATCTGTATATTTATAAATACATATATTCTTCCTTTAATTAAAAAAGTAACATTTTGTACAGTTCAAAATGCCTACTTGTTACTGAAGGATATAGACTCTTTTTGCAGAAGGTGAAATAAACATGTTATGGTTTTATACCACGGCTATCCCATCAGCTGAATTCTTCCAGGTGTCCTTTTGTACTGACTTCTGCCTCCTTTTTTTTATTTTTATTTTTTTGGCTTTTAGTTTTGTGGCATTTGTACTCACCATATTTCCTATCACATCTAAGTTATAATAAAGATTATTTTTTAATTTCTGAGCACATCAGTCCATGTGTACAGTCACTCTGCAAATATCATGGAAGTCAGCTCCCGGTACCATAGGCGGCTCAGTAAAGAGCCACATACTTTGCAGCTGGATTTAGGGCAAACAATTAGCGAGTTTTTAATCATACGAAGGGAAAGGCTTGTAGGGAATATTTTGTCTTTTCAAGCCTGGTCACCAGGCCAAGACTTTACAACAAATCTCAAAGGTTTAGCTAAATTACATGAAGTCATTTGCTAGATCTCTACAGCATAGAACTAATTGGTGTTTTCATACTGTATCAACTTTGTTAAGTTACAAGAGCATTACTTTAAGATCTTACAAAAACATCTAAATTGGAGCGAGCGTGAACAATATACGTAGCAAAGACTACTGCCTGAGGGCGGACAGAGAACTGCAGCTTCTCGTGGGAGTAGGAGAAATGGTGCAATATTTGCTTGTGGTTTAATACGCACAACTCTTGCATTTCCATCTTTCTGCTGGCCGAGGCAGGGTTAAGTGGCAAACTATTTTAGTAATTGAAACAAAACACACAAACCACAAAAGTAGGAACCGTAGAGAGCGATGAAACTACAGTGAAAACGATGCTCTTAGCTGTACCTCTAAGAGGTGAACCAAAGCTAATTTGAAACTAAAATACTCTTTTGGAAGCAAGGGGAGGACTGTGCCCTCTCAGCGTCCTTCTCTGATCGCTCCAATGTGCCTGCACAGGCCCTTGCTCCCATCCCAGATCATCAGCAAGAGGGATACGCTATTTAAGAAGATGAGAATATTCTTATATTATATTCCCATATCTATCAAAAGCTCCTACCTGTAATACACACCATCTGTCAAAGCTTGCTCGTAGTTTGCATATCAGGGTGCAGAGCACGATTTTGTTAAAGCAAAACTATGAAGTCATCAGGTTATGGGTGCAACATTCTGAACTGTCGCTTAGGAACGAGTGAGAAGTTTACTCTCAAGCAAGCACTAGTACCCTACGTTTCTAGCTACTCCTAGTTTAAGTCAGAGCAAACCAGCTTTGTGTATCATTCAGATACTTAAGAAAGGCTCCACAAGGGCTAGCAGAAACATGCTGAAGAGGCTCCAGGACTGTTACCAAACTTTTGCTGATTGCTTCTTCCCTTCTGTGAAGAAGATGCGTCTCAGAAGACGCTCCTTTTCCTCTCAGAAACATTCAGGCTTATGGCACAGACCTGGGGAACACAGAACTGCCTATCGAGCAGGGAGCAAAGCTGCAGCGCCCACCGGGCTGCTCACACACATGGTGCCATGTCAAATGGAGCTTGTATCTACTTGTGTCTACTTTCATCTCGTAGCTTAATCCACTCTTTGAGAAGTTTATTAACCTCAAGCTGATCTGCTACACTGTTACAACCACTAAAAACCAGGTATACAGCTCATACAAACCAGACAGGAGCAAAACCTGCTCTTGATAAAGTCAGTGAGGAAATTCACAGGAATTTTAGTGGGAACGGTTAGACCAAATTTAGTTCCTATTCTGGTACAAGACTGACAAGCTTGAACATGGCATATGGATGTATAGAGGCTAAATTTCACTTTCAGCATTAATACTGTTTTACAAAAGTAAATTAAACAAAGAATCATGTCCTAACATGATTCATAAGAACACATGAAAAAAAAAAATCACACTAAGAACAAACCCAAACAAAATCCTGTAACAAACCCTTGAAAAAGTGAATGAACCTTAAAGCTTCCAAAACCAGAAGGCATACGAAAAGGAACAAACCATATACTTGTCTCATAACTTACACGTTTTACGGTTGCAGAGCTGACAGTGCTGCCCTTTCCTACCACATTTAACACAGGAGCTCTTCGTTGTGGAGTAGGAAAAAACCAGACACAGAGGCGACTCTAACAAGACAGACACTTACCAATTAGCAAAGAAGGAACCAGCAGGCAGTAATTATAAAACCTCTTAGGGCTGCAGCAGGTTGACAAACTTAAAGGTCTGGGCCACCTAGAAAAGTACGTTAAGAAAAAGTTCCTGTACCAAAAGAACTCAGCAGCAGTGGAGACTGAAGAGAGAGGGAGCTCACCAGGAAAAGCGTGGTCTGGAAAGAGGTTGCCTGCTGGTTTTGTCGGTGACTGTCCTTACTTCATGCTTTTTGTGAACTATGGTGGCTTTTACTACCCCGCCAGAGTTTCCCACTGCTATCGGTAAGGACTCCTCCTGTACCTGGTGTACCTTCAGAAAAGCTATCTACTACAGCTTTAATCTATGCGGCAGTCTTGTCATATACTGATTCTTGCTGACTTTAAGCATTCAAAATTAGGAGTCAATAGGACTGCTGGACTACAGATCTTAAATACGGACCCCCTGCTTTACTGATTTGCAATGGAATTACCCTGGTGATAGGATCCATGGCCACCCCCCTCCAAATGGCTGGTGCTACCAAGGAGGCGAGAGATACTGTCATCCACAAGGGTTTGACCTTGGACACAGCTGACCACGTTTCATTACAGGCAATTGTTGGCAGACCAACAAAGCAGCAGCAAATTAAGTTTCTCTGAATCCATTATCATTTGCTGAACTACTTCATGTTATCACAACAATGGAAAGAGAAATTACACAGTAAACATTTTCTGCTGAAGAAAACGTTGATAACAATGCCATTCAGTCTCAAGGACAACAGAGCACTGGAAACACACGGCCTTGGCAGATTTGCAAACATTCTGCCTCAAAATCTCAAATCCAGTTCTGAAAACAACCTCAGATAGCCCTTAGGGAAAAGTAAATGAATATGCAGTTTGCTTCCTTGCAAAAAGTCCATGACCAACTTCATTACTTATACACAGGCTGCAACACATGACAGTGCTGCAGGCCTTGACATCAGCAGTTCAATGCCAAACACCAAGTCCTCTCAGGTGCCCAGCCAAGAAGTTATTAGGGCCTAACTCACCTCTCCACACATTGTCTTAAATACAATGGGTGCTTACACTGAAATTGTAGCTTTTGCTAAAACAATTAAAAGTTCTTCCTCTCACAAGCCATCCACATCCCCAGTTTACTTGCTTCTGCTAGTCCCTACACAGCTGCTCCATCTCAAAATATCTGACACCTGCAAAGAGCCTGTCTCCCCACACTTCAGTCTTACATATCTGAAATTCTGTCCTATTAGGACACACATTTTACAGGAGAAGTGCTAGGACGCAGGAGATGCATTGCACTACTGAGCAGCCTTAGGGTACTTCAGTGAAAGATGAGACCACAGCCACAGCCTCTGCAATGAAAAGGAGTCAGCATGCTAGTCAAGTCAGTGCACAAAAGCATTTATGACTTCTTGGCAAGAATCACATTCTGCAGTTAAGTTCCAGAACTGGTGATTTTATCCTGCTAGACAGAGTGTCTCTGTAATTTAGTGGATATGAAATTTGTCTTCAGTGACAGTGATTTTCAGCTGTTACATAGCTATGTTTCAGTGTTAAACAGGAGTTCCCTATACACTTAAATAAAAGTCAAAGGTCAGGTGGTTGTAAGAGAACTAACTTACACAAGTGTCTGTACAATCTCTACAGATGCATTTGACAAGCCTCTCACAGATGCATACAAAGTTCCTATACTTACCATGTAAGATTGTTACATGTAAGTTCTACTGCATGTTTTAAAAAATACTCAGGAATTTTCAGGACCATAACTGAAACATGACCCTTTTTAGACCATTTTTAAACAGCAACTAATGCAGCATTACCAAAACTTCTGACGGTTTGATACATTAGTATTTCTAACAGGCATGGGAGATTATTTGATCAAGGTCCAATACATCCATGACAGATAGGAGTAAACATGTTCTACACCACAACTCAGCTCTCATACCCAGTCTTCTCCCGCAGTGTGTTTTTTCCAAGAGTTTATACAGCAAATTATTCTCTCTGCTAACAAAATGAAGTTTAAAAAAAACATAGTAGCCTTGGTTTGAAGATTCCTGGTGCAAGTATATGCATTACTAAGTGGCCCATGTCTTTTTGACGTAAAAAGTTTTTATTACAGGTGCATCAAATGCTGTAATACTTTCATCAGCATACACAAAGAACTTAAATCATTTATTTGGCACACAATATATTTCAATAGAAGTAAGGATCCAGCTACTCAAGAGACTGTCATGTCTTCATTATTTAAATAAATTCAATCAAGAAAAAGCCCAAGATTTAAATCTAATAGACACTCTTAATCATATTCATGAAATAAGGACCAGTCAGAAGCAGATAACACATGCAAATTCTGGATTTGTTACTTTCTGGCACTTCTTTAACAGCAGCACTTGTATTAGAGCAGTTCACAGAGCAGAAGGTGAAATGGTGGAAAAGTTGCACTTGCTGTCTCAGCTGGATTGGTCTGCCCTGGCCAGTTAATTATGCAAACAGTGCTTTCTTCCCTTCTACAGTCTCTGCAAATGCAAAATATTCATGATGTTTATAAATAAAGCCCACACCTCTGAAGAATGACTGTTAACTATGAATAACAAACTAAATTGCACTGCATAAAGGCTACTGTAACAAGTTAAATTTTATGTTCCCTCATTTACTATGATTGAAGTAAAATGAATTTGACATGAAAATTGCTTAGAATCTGAGATAAACCTCTCCTAAGTCACTTCACAGTATTATCCATTTCTTTTGAACAGAAAACCAAGGTTACTTTATAAAGCACTCATCCAGCATCCAGTTGTCTCTTTTTTCTTAAACACCAGCATCAGCGCGTGTTAAAGGTGATGCCCTTTGTCATCATTTCTGCACTGTGATGGAAAGAATTATGTCTAAGCATCCTCTAGAGCACAAATTGGAAGGTTTAATATTTTGTTTACAAAGTTCCCAGGAAAATACAATGCCTCATATCCTGTGGTTACCAGATTCAAGGCAAAATGGAAGCCAGGAGGAACATTACTTCCTACAATGGTTCTGACATTCCCTGAATGTCACAACTGAAATCAGTTGAAGGATGTGTTAACTTACTGACACCACAGGGAACAAGTAAGATATGGAAGGAATCTAAAGGTGCCAATCTGATGGGTCTACAGCTGTGTTTACACATACTCTGAAGCACCCACTTAGGGAACGCCTGATAGATCCATAAACCAGACAGACTCCCTCTGATTATCTCTGCCTCCTGAAAGCCAGCCAACTTTAAGCTCTTCACAAAGATATTGCAATGGCCACCATCTTTTAAAAGAAGATGTTTACTTACAAAACAATGGCCAAGTTCACTCAGGGCTGGAAAACTTGTATTCAACTTACTCCCCTCTTGTACCTCAGTGCTTTTAACTGCAAGCATTTCCTTCCCCTGCCCCAGCCCTGGATGCCAGATACAGTGTTTCAAGTTTTAAAGAGTGCTTTTTATGCCGGTAAACCTTTCAGAACATTACTATCTTGGTAAAAAAAGTGCCTCATCTCTCAGTAAATACCAGAACAGGACTTTGAAAACAGACATTGAGTTTCCTTTCAGAATAGCTCTGAAGTGTAGGCTGCCTTGCCTCCATTTAATTTTCAGTACAGTTCCTATCAGGAGCAAGAGCATCCCACCTTTTCTTTTTAAGTCAATACACACATTTCTGAAAGAGAGTGTCTAATACTTTGTACTTAATTAAGCTCTCCTTGATACATCTTGGAAAAGGCTCCCTTAAGAGACAGAGGAAATTATTTCAAACCCCTGAAAAGCATTAATCTAACTAAGCTTTAGAGCTTGACTCTTATTACCCATTCTTGACTTTCTGAAGCCTCACCAACAGCATACAAGTTTTATTTTGCTTTCCCTATCCACCAAAATCACTGTTCTCTAGAATTCTGTAAATCTAAGGAGTTAAAAACTGTCCAGGCACTCCCTAAAAAACTTGAAAGCTTCCACCTACAGTAGTCACAACTTACTTACAAACCTAGAACTACCCATTCCCTGCTCAGTAAGAGTCTGTTTTGGTAAGGTAAAGATTTATTTATCAATTCTCATGTATCACATCAGACCAACTGACAGGATATTTACACAACAGTTTGAAATACACAGTATTTGCATTTTATACAAGCAACTAAGTGCAGCCTGTAGTAAGTTTTCTACACAGTATCCATATATTCCCACTGCTACATAATTCCAGTTAAAAACAACTTCTGCACTGCTTCCACAAGAGTTTCTATACCTGAGAAGTCTTAGTATATCCTTTCAAGAGGAATTCTGCAATTAAAAGCCACATACATTTAAGGTTGTCGTTCCAGTTGCAAATTATTCACTTCCTTTGAAGCAAGATCTGATATACTCTCCCTCAAGCCACATGACACTTGTGCTGGCCCCTTCTTCTGAAATGCTGTCTGCATTATCTCCACAGTTAAGCTCTTTGTTTTCTTGTTCAGATTCCTCTAGAGCCAGACTCTTCAGTGTCTCAAGATCATCAGATGCTTGCCCAGTTAGCCTCTAGAAAAAAAGGAGATAAACAGTGTGAACTAAGTACTCTTTCTACTTAATGGCCAGGGAGGTAAGACTGCGCATATCAAATTAAGCAAACTAATTATCTTCATGTAGAGATTGTTGATATAATTAAAACATTCCTCAGTCAAAAATCTTAGACACCTGGAGTTCAACCCAAATTGCTACCTCTAACTCACATCTAGTTTGTCGACTGTTAAGTCTTCCTTAGGTTCTTCAATAAGATAGGTTTTATCTTAGGCAACACAAAGTACAGGAAGCAGCTTCCCAAGTTAAATACTACTATAGTACTATGTAAGTTTAATTTTCGAAAAATTGCTATACAACAGATTAAGTTCATAATTCTTCAGAGAATGAAGCTACATTGTCTAGACAAACTAAAAGACCCTGCAGTTTCCAGCACTTGTTGATTAAACTAAAAGTTCCTCACCTAACCTGATGTAAGGCAGAAAAACAGGACTGTAAGAGGCTGCTTTTGAGGCTTCTGGTTGTTTGATGTATCACTTAAGACTCATTAAAGCCCCAGAAGTGATCAGCTTACAATTAATAAGTGAACTTAACTTTTGAGGAACTGCAAAGAAGTTTCCAACATTAGACCTTTTAAGTCCTTAAGTCATTTAATTTCTACCTGTGGGTTTATCTAACAAGCAACACCCTCTGAATATCAAAAAAAATTTCAAGTGTAAATTTCAAGTGTAGCAAGACAGAGGAGTCTTTCAAGACTGATCTAAATAATTGCACCAACTAAAATCAGATTCATCAAGTCTACTTCTTAGCTTTGTACCCCAGTTAGGAGCTCAATCCCTACAAAAACAACCTAGATCTTAGTATCAAGGTTTCATGGCTAAATATCTATCACAGATTCAGAGACTGTTACAGACAATCTACTCCTGCTTTCATGGAACCAGTGAAACAACTACCTGTCCCCAAGGAATTCTCAGAAGAAGCTGTTTCAAAATTTACATGTTCATGAACCCTACAGACTTTCTGCATTAGCCCTTTTTCAGCCATGAAACTGGTAATTCCTCAGTGAAACCTTAACTTTAAAAAGAGCAGGTGTTCCCTTCTCCCTCTCAATGCTCCACTTTGTATAACCCTGTTTCAAGCTTAGTTCCTCAAAGGACACAGCCAGTAAACAATTTAACCAGCAACCTCATACAATCTATTCAACACTTGAATTTAAGTTCTCAGGAGAGTGAAAATGAACCCTTCCTTCCCATGTCACCATCTCTAACACACGCAAAGTCTGTCAAGACAATAGGCTGAATCTTCCCTTCAGAAAACACACTGTTACCTACTTTCTCATTACTCCTGTGGATTTTAAGCTGGAAAAACTCATGCCTAGAAGGGGCTTCACATCTCTGGATCAGAACAATCCCACAGGAAACAGCTTAGTGATTTTAAATGAAGAGTTGTGTGAACACACAGAAATTGTGATTCATTCAAAATATCTTTGCTGGTTTCTCACTTTTTCATTCCACAATTGAAAATTCAAGTACCTCAATCATGCTGGTCATATAATGCACATGTTCTGCAAGGGACATTAGCTCTTCGTTTTCTTCTTTCAGGCGGGCAATTTCACCATCTTTCTGTTCAATTTCTTTGTGCAGCTGAGTTCAAATAACAAAACATTAAAACAAGAGTACAATAGCCAGTGGTAAAGAAATTAGTTGTCTTTCACTAACTACCTTTTCATTTTCTTGAAGGACTTCATACAGAGCCTTCCTCCTTTCTTCAGCCACTTCTTTCCAATATTGAGATGAAGGGCTTCCTGAAGTAAGAAGCCACAGTAAGTCTGTGCTAAGACTGAATTCTTGAGATGATGTTAAGATATCTAACCTGTATACAAGTGTTAAGTGTGATAGTAAGAACTCACTCTGTATAGCTTTCCCAGAGATTAGTTGTAAATTTATAGCTAGAGACACAATTTCACAGAAAACAGGCATCCTACACTGTATTAATGGCTATACAGGCAGTCTTCAAGAAGCTGCCTCAAGCATGGCAGCAGGCTTTGCAAGATGATGGCCCCAGTTACAACTGCCAATCTTGAAGCATACTTTGTGGAAGACAGAAATCTTATTCCCAAGTCACTGTTTACCCATTAGGCTTAATCAGTCTCCCGCTAAACCTGACACACTTTCAAACCAGTTCTGAGAAATGGCACATGCAGCACAGTATGCCAAAACAGACTTTCATTTCAACTTAATTATTACTCACTTAAAAGCTTGTAGCTAAGCCAAAGTAACAAACTACAAGACTTCTTAACACTGCTGCACACTGAGTTTATGGTAACCGGTAGCTGAGAACCATTCTGAAGAATTAGATAGCTACTGTATTTACCATACTACAGAGGACAAGTATCACTAATTCCTGCTAGGCATTATATAAAAACACTAAGTCCTTATCTAACTGACAAAGGAGCCATATTTCAAGTTATACTCCAACAGGAGCATAGCATTTTAAGCACAAGAAAACATTTCAGGAATTATCACATACCTTTTATGAGATCTTCAGCTTGAATGGTATCATTCATAGTCTCATTTTCTTGCTCCTTGTCCACAGACACCTCAGCCTTACAAGACTTTGAGGTGAACTTGTTATTCCAGAGTTTCCTTTTGACTGAAGAATTCTTCTGCATAAGAGGCAGGTTTAACTTTAGAGTAATGTCGCAGCTTTTTTTAAACAATACAAAGTCTGTAGGTCTGCTCACCAATGACTGCAAGTAAGTCTTTACAAGCTCCAGTTTCTTCACATTGTAGTTCTAGTTTACAGACATCATCCTTGATACCCATAGGTTTAACACAAGAAAAGTCTCAAACATTTTCCCAAATTATTCGGAAGTTGATAGTTTTTAATATTATTACTAAAATTATTGTAAGCTGAAATTGTGTCACACTAGTTAGCAGATTACATGTTTTTTCAAATATATTAGTTTTGAGTTAAAAGCTCAAAAGCATTTCACTATGAGCAGAAATAAATACACATCTACAGGTTATCTTCCAATTCATACCTCGTTGCGTCTGCCAACTAGGCAACCTGTTGCTGAAGGCTGAATCATTTTAAGAGTCCTTCTTGAGGCAGCACTGCATGTGGCATCTGTGAGGTACTTCTAAAAAGACAAAGATGGCTTCAGACCATTGACACTTCTCTACATGAACTGAAACTTAGGTTTGTCATGCTTCCACTGAGGTAACTCATGGTTCATCTTGCCAAGACAAAAAGATGATACTTCAGTCTATTTTAAGGCTTATGCAAAGAAGGAAATTTAGTCGTTTGTAGTAGAGATGGACCTTGACCACATGAAGCTATGCACAGTCCCTGCCTCTTAGAAAACTTATCTTTCATCAAGAAACTTGAAAAAGTCTTATAGCAGAAATATTCTGACTAGATTTCAAGGCCAATTACAGTGCAGTGACACGTGTAAACTTTAGCTGAACTCTCAAAGCTGTATTTGACAACAGCAGTATCAGACTCCAAGAGAAGAGAAAAAAGTGACTGCAATTGCAAGTTTACTTGGCAAAGTCACACACATTACTTTAGGCAGAACCTATTTTTATTACCTGTGAACACACCCTCAAGAGGTGTTCATTTAAATAGATGTGTTCCTTCAATTATCCATTAAAGTGGACCTAAAGCTTCCTTGCTTCGATCCAGACAGGCTATTGTTTTGTATAAACAGTATGTTTATCACCTTTCCTGTCATGCATAAATATCCATTTCCTTCATTAAAACTTTCTGATTGAGTTGGCTACACCGCCACCATGGGATAGCAAACAATGGCAGACAACCAAGCAAGAATAGAGAGAATACAATGCCACACCAGCGTGAGAAAGTTACCAACTCACAGTGTACTTCATATGACAAGAGTTCACCTTTCCCACGGTAGTTCCTGCCACCAATTACCCTACTGTTGCACTAAAGTACAAACACTAACTGCTGTGGGAACAAGAATCACACCATGTCAGACACTGCTTGCTGCTATTGAAGGTTAGAGTTGAGTATAGCCTGCCAAGAAATTATTGACTAATACTTGAGTTAACCCACTGAAAGCACAAAAAGCCACACTGAGGAATTTATACCCTAGAGTCACTATAAGACAAGACTACCATTTGTATAAGTCAAACTCACCAATTGGTAATTTGCATTAATACCAGAAATTTTCATTACAATCACTCTATCCCTCATGATACAGGGCTACTAACCTCTATCTATTTTAAATGGTATTTGTGCAATTGCAAGTAGAGCCTACATTAAAAGGTTTAACAAAAGAATCTTGTAACAAGACTGGAACACGTATGAACTTTAGTAAATTATCAGTCACTTCTTAAAAAGAATCTCAATCCTTTAAGCATTTCCAGACTGCAAAGCAACTATGGTTCATGAATTCTTTAGAAACAGGACTGCCTGCATGAATACTTCAGTTAAAGTATGCTCGAGACAAGATGATTTAACTCTTACAAGCTAATCCAATCAAGGGCAGACAACAGAATATACTCTACAACCCCCTGGCAGCCAGACTGATTTAGTAACTTAACTAAGGCAGGTAGCCAGCACCTAAAAAAAAACAATCACATGGAAAGTCAGCAAGTTCAACGTCAGACTGAAAAGGACTTGTTGAGGAAAAAAGTGGTCACAAGAACACATACCCAATAAGGACAGAGCGTTCCTAAGCCACACTGCCTGGCAGGAGGGTTACTCAAGTCAACAGGACATAAGCCAGGTGGAAGCACATTGCAACAGATCCCTTTGTATTCCTTCAGTGGATATAAAACTTGTGTCAGAAGGACTATTTCCCAGAAAACTGAACACAAACCTCTGAACAAAGCAAATTCTCTGTTTGAAATACTCTTTAACAAATTTCATCTTCTATTTTCTATCCCTTATCTGCTCCCATATTCTTGTTTCAAGACTTCAAAGCCTATACCTGCAAAGATCCTGATGCTTTTTCTGCATTCTGTTTCTGTTTCATTTTGGAATTCATAGGATCACTACGAGAAAGAAGTAAAAAAGTTAACACCCGGCTGCAACTGAAGTTCAGGCACACCAGCTACAGAATATTACAATTTCGGTTTATCAACTTTTGTGACAGCATTAAAAATTCAGTGACGAATCGTGTGGTCAGCAGGCTCTTGCGGAGCCCTTCGAGCCCTTCGCGGGGTTTCCCCCCCAGGTATGAGCCGCAACTCGCTAGAAACGCAATGCCCTGAGGGGACACCCCGTGTCGCCGACACCAGCACCGCCACACCAGCCCACCACGGACTACAGCCCTAGCAAGCCTTTCCATAAAAGTTGAGGAGGGGGCGACACGGACGCACACCCAAAATGGCGAAGGGGGACGTCCCTCTCCCGGTGCCGCCCGCCGCGGCCCTCCCCCGCCCGCCGGTACGGCCAATGGGGAAGCGAGGCGGGAGCCCGCCAAGACCCAAACGCAGCCATGAAAGCCCGCGGCCCCCTTCGCCCCCAGCGGCTCGAGCGAGACGGAGCGCCCGCCCGCCCCCCTCTCCCAAACCCACCGCGGACACCCCGCTCACGGCTCACCTCCCGCCGCCGCTCAGCTCCAGCCAGGGAGCGCACGCGACCAGCCACCCGCTCCCGCCCGGCGCGCGGCTATAAAGAAGGCAGGGGGCGGGGCACGGTCACGTGGTCGACTGGCCGCTCTCCGAGCCAACCGCAGGCCGCGCTCGGCCGTCCCGCCGGCGGAGCCACGCCCCGCGGGCTAATGGCGGGGGGACGGGGGGCGCAGGGGCGGGGCGGGCCGGGCTGGTGGCTCGTGAGGAGGGTTTCTGGGCCCCTGAGGGGGCCGAGGCCCGCGGGAGGTCGGGCAGAGCGAGTGCCTCTGCAGGTGGTCCGGGGAGAGGTTTTGATGTTGAGGCAAGTGGGCGGGGAACGCAGAGTACAGCACGGAGATACAAAGCACCTCAACTAAGAACTACACATGGCGGCCCCGCCGGTACCCCTGGTGGGGCGCAGGCCGGCCCGGGGCGAGCTGCCCCCAGGCTGGAGTCCCCTCAGCTGGAGCTGTAGGAAACAAAGCACACAGCCACTGCCTGGTGCGCATCCTGGCTGTTAAAACTGTTGCCTGGGAAGTTCACTGGTGTAATATTAAAAATCTCCCTGAACCTCGCAACTAGACAAGACCTCTCTGACTGCTTTCTCATTTCCCTTCTTTGTTGTATTTTATAAAGATATTGTACCAAACCAAATTTAAAACACGTGCATTTTACTGTCATCACTCCTATTTAAAAACAAGGCAATCTGCAAAAGCAGAGAACAAAATGAACATGGTCAGGCCACAACAACTGATGGGCAATAATTTTACATACATCTAGACTACAACTCGCCATTAATTACACATAAAGTATGCCGTTAAGTTTGCTAGAGGTCACTTCACAAGCATGTTCTTGCATGCACGTTCATCTTTTATTTATGCTAATAGTATCTTCTGCTGACTTGTGAGTGAACGTTTGTAGACCTAAGGACACATTCCTTGAAATCAAGGTTTCATAGCTAGCTTAGAGCAGCTATCAGCATTTTTTCCAGGCGATATGACAGAGCTATTAGAAATCAGGATAATTACAGGGAGAAGTATTTATTTAGCATGCCACTCTGTCAGTCTTCTGTTTGGAAATAAACTGTATGGCACTTAAGAGAATGTCTTAAGGGGAATGTCATGGTCCAATGAAAGAAAGAAAGGCAGAACATAAAAATGATGAATTAGGAAATCTTTAAACAAGGATAAGGAAATAAAGCAGATCTCTCTTGCATAAACTTGTTCAGTCTCCCATTGACCCACTTAAACTTTCATTGTCCACAACATCCTTGGCAAGTACTTCTAGAGCTCAAATAGCCATTGTCTGAAGAACCCCTTCCTTTTTTTTTTTTTTTCTTTTTGAACCCAATTCCTATAGCTTCATTTGATATCCCCAGTCCTTGTACTGGAAGAGACAACAAACAGTTGCTCCTCATCTAGGCCACTGTTGCACAGATTCCCCTTCAGTTCTCTCTCCCAGGTCTACTTAGCCATCCCTTACGCGAAAGCTGTTCCATCTTTCTGCTCTTTTGTGAACTATATGTCGTTTGTTTTGCCTTTTAACCACCGCTGAACATCGATTGGGCTGGCATTCTTGTGCAAATGTCTGTCGTAACTCTGAGATCTTATTCTAGAATAAGGGTCAGTTCCAAGTCTGTTATTTGATATGTGAAATTAAGATTTTTTTCCTGCGCATGTTCTTCTACATTTATCTACATTGAATTTCATTGACTGCTGTATTTGCTAGTTACTCAATTCCATAATGCCCTTCTGCAGTTTTTCAGTCATCTCTGCTCCTATTATCTTGAATAATTGTGTCATCAGCAAGCTGTCACCTCAGTAAGCTTCGTCTTCTCTCAAGAAAATGAAAATAACACATGCAGAAACGTCTATCTAAATTAGAAATGTCTATCTAAATTGTTATTGTTCTGTTATAGTACTAAAAAAAAAAGTTCATGCTTTTAAGTTAATTTAATTCTTGTTGATTCTTGAAGAAAATTTGACATTTCTGTATTCCCAAACACTAGCAGATATGCTAAACTCCGGTCAAATGTGCACATAAATCTTATGAGCATTAAATCTCCTTTCAGAAGGATCTGGATACAGGTAATGTGTACATAAACACAATATCAAAACATTCATATTTTTATGTTTCACGTATTATTATATAGCAATATAAATATGCAATATAAAAATATTTAAATTACATGCATGTATAGACTTATATACATAAAAGGCAATGTGTGTACTTTATGGCTGTGATACAATTTTTTGCAGCATTAGTGTTTTCAAGTGAAGCTTTCTCAAAATTTACCTTTTCAAAATTCAGTTTTAATTTCTAAAAAGTTTTCAGGTAGATTTACAGTTCAGAAGTGGAACAACTGCTTTTGGAAATGTTTCTCATTGGAAAGGGCCTGAGGTAATGGGAGATGGTTCTGATGTGACAGTTCTGTTTGTTTTTCCTCTTAATTTGTTTCTTGCCGGAGGCATATTATCTGGAGGTTTATTACAACAGTGCCACTCCTTCAATTTATCCAGCTGAAGAACATGTCCTATTATGAACCACTGTGTCTCAGGAGTTTTCCTTCAGTTCAGTTTCTTCAGTTGGAAAGATTTGTAAAGAATACCTTCACCGTGTCAGAAAGAACACTGAAAGCTTATTATCAGAAGCTTATTCATTGTCTTAACTGTGGGAAACCAGTATAATTATATAAAAATGTCACAAAAAGGTTTCAGGTTACTTCATTGTAATAATTCCCTTTTTTTGTGGCTGAAGGTTAAATTTAAATAGGGGTTATGGCCTTTTTACATGTAAAATCTGTCAACCCACAACTAGCAGAATCCACGTCTTCATATTGAGTGCAATATAATGCATTTCAGCTTGTTTGTCTCATAAAAATAAAACCCTCTGTCATGAATACTTATGACTATTTGCACTTCAAGTGAGCCTAAGCAAACACGCGGAGGTTTCCCATAGAGCTCAGCCAATTTGTTAGATTATTCATGGCAGTAGAGAATGTGTACTTTTTAGAGCTTTTATACTCCATTGCTATAGACAAATGTTATCAGTTTTTACAGCAAATGACAACAGAAAAATGCTTCTTGGAGGACTTCATGTGCCTGGGAACGTGGGAATGGATGGGAAAGCACTGCCTGGTCTCCAATGACTGTGAGGTCCAGTCTCGCTTAGACTCCTGTGTGTGGAAACTTCCTAAACATTACACGGAGAGAGAGTTTGGACTTGTCTCTCTGAATCAAGTACTGGCAAAACTGTATTTCTACTTGACAGTCACATTGTACCTTTTGTCGAGGCCTTTATGGTACCCAGAGATCATTATCTAGCTCTGGGTGCTTAAGGACTTTATTTCTACCTGCTACGTTCAGTGCAGGTAAACTACATCGTTATTTTGTGTTTTGTAAATGATGTTATTAGGTAAATCATAGAATCATAGAATCACAGAATGGTTAGGGTTGGAAGGGACCTCAAAGATCATCTAGTTCCAACTCCCCTGACATGGGCAGGGAAACCCTCCATTCCACCAGGTTGCCCAAAGCCCCATCCAACCTGGCCTTGAACACTTCCAGGGATGGGGCATCCACAACTTCTCTAGGCAACCTGTTCCAGTGCCTCACCACCCTCTGAGTGAAAAATTTCTTTCTTAAATCTAATCTAAATCTACCCTCTTTCAGTTTAAAGCCATTGCCCCTTGTCCTATCACTATATGCCGTTGTAAAAAGTCCCTCTCCAGCTTTCCTGTAGGCCCCCTTTAAGTACTGGAAAGCTGCAACAAGATCACCCCGAAGCCTTCTCTTCTCCCGGCTGAAGAGCCCCAACTCTCTCAGCCTGTCTTCATAGCAGAGGTGCTCCAGCCCTCGGATCATCTTCGTGGCCCTCCTCTGGACTCGCACCAGTAGCTCCATGTCCTTCTTGTGTTGGGGACTCCAGAGCTGAACACAGTATTCCAGGTGGGGTCTCACGAGAGCAGAGTAGAGGGGCAGAATCACTTCCCTTGACCGGCTGGCCACCATAAATGCTTTCCTATTTATTAGTATTTCATGTAAGGAACTAATGTACCTGTTTTAGATGCAGAGAACTACTGTGGAGAGGGACAAGAGACTCCGTGCAGCGTTGTGCCTCTGAAGCACGTGAGTGCCTCATCTCAGTCCTGCTCTGGGTGCACGCCTCGCAAAAGGGTCCCGGGAAATAAGCCCCGAGGCTGGGTTTGGGATCTCTGAAGCAATAAACAGCAAGTGTGGCTCTCGGGGTCCCTCGCTGCTGTTCTCTTGGCTCTTCTGTCCAATAAAAAGGCCATTTATTTAAGGGATAAAACGGATGACACTAGGTGGCAGCGTGGCACCACGTTGCCTAACGCTGCCCCTCCCTCCATGTCTTGTTTCTGGGGTATTATGGTGTATAGAAGAGCGTTTAGTGTGTTACCGACAAGAAATTCATGATTTGTCTTCTTTTCCCTAGGTTAATCAGCACGGAAGGCTGCATGCTAATGAAACTGTGTCCAAAGAAAGGATTATATGCACGGCACAATCCAGGCGTAATTCATAATGCAAACCGGTTGTCAGTGATGGCCACTGCTATTAATTAAATCTCTGCAGAAAGTCTGCAATTTTCATGCATTACAATAAAAGATTTTCCTGTGAATAGTGATCCTTACTGCTTCAGAGGTGAAAGGTTGAAAGAAAAATCTACATCTCAGCTTCTGAATTCTTCCCTAGTTAAGTACTGTGTGAGTCACTAAGACATCCCTTAAAACACTGATAGGTCCTAACCTTCTCAGCTATAGATTTACCTAGAAAAAAAACATTATTTATATAGTGCTTTAAGGTTTAAAAATGAAAAATTCTCTATAAAGGCTAGGAATTATTAATCTAAAGCTACTTCCAATTCTCTTGACTACAATACTGTCTACAGATTGAAGAAATAAAACAAGTTGTTTCAAATTTTACTCTTATTCTTGCAAGAGTCTGCTGAGCAAGCACGAAACCTATATTGGTACATGACTATCTTTGGTTTTGATCGATCAAACCAGTCCAATAAAGACAAATGCATTTGCACATCACTAACTGAGAAAATTAAGTTAAAGATGACACAGCACGGTGACAGAGTCACTAGTCTTTCAGATACTGAAACACTTTGTCCAATGGAATTTGAATAGCGGGTTTATGTACAAAGTGCAGGCAGAGATCCTTGTTTTTAACGTGCATTTCAGATATTTTCAAAATAAATGCAAAGTTTTAGAGACAGGACGTGCATTTGTTATACAAAACAAATGGCCACGCTGTTAAAGAAATCATAACTACCATACTCAAAGAGGCAATTGATTGGGTGTCAGTGTTTGGGGAACCTATCATCTCAGCGAAGGCACCGAGAACCTTCAGTTACTTTTGACATCATAACCACACATACTCAGCACTCCTAAATGAGTCAGGAAAGCATAAACTGGACAAGCAGAAAAGGAGAACACACATAATCAAGTGTAGATAAGTGTATATATGTATATATACACACACAAATAATTATTAAGATGGAACAAATCCAGCGAGGTAGTAGGTACAGTTCAGCCAAAGTTTAGGGTCAATACCTCATGTGCCCAAGAATGTATGGCCTATTTTATGACCACAGCCCTACAACTAGAAGGCAGGACATAGGGAAGTGATGAATGAAGCTTAATATTGCAGTGATAGCTGTGCAGTGGGTATGTAGTTGTCCACAGCATGATGTAAGGAATGTTTTATGCATTAAACATTACCATTTCTCTACACAAAAGCATTCCTGTTATGTCTTAGAAACTAATGTTTTCTCTAAAGGCAGAAAAGAGTGAATCACAGTATACTCTGAAGTATATGAAAGAGCTTTAATTGCCACCTAATTTATCTTGTTTGAATTTAGAAAGAATACTAATTTATTTTTGTCTGGTGCATAAACATTTGGCACTGAATTAATCATAGTTCTGCTTTTGAAGCAAGTAGCTTCAGGGCTGATACTACTTCTAACATACACAGCCAGTACAGTATGCATGGAAAGTATAAACAGAAAGATAACAGAATCCATCTAATCTCTTCCGATGTCTATAACATATATATCAATTCACTACAGTCGGTTAAAAACTAATTATTAACTAGAAATTATTGAATTTTTAGTACCTAATTATTAAATTGGAAATTAAGAGCAGAGGCATTAGAGTACAATCTTGCCCACATGCTTAGGAGTAAATATTTAATTATGAAAACAGGAGTTGAACTCTGAAATCACATAAATTTTTGGGAAAAAAAAACAACAAGGTGTTTCTATAAAGTTATCAATCCTTTATAATTTACAGAAAAAAAACCCCAAACATTATACAATCAAAATGTGAAAAAAAAAACCAACTATACTGCTTAATTTCACTGAAAACAGCAAGGAAACAATAAAATGGTGACTAGAAAATACAAGTTTTAAAGAGCAGAAAAGGAAAAAATATACAAGCAACCAGACATTCCAAACTTGCAGTGCTTCTCAGAACTACATTACTCAAACGCTTTCTCTCCCAAGGAATATATTTCTGTGATGAAATCTTTTCTACCTTCACATGGACTACTGCCCCATGCTGCCTGATCCTGTATTTCTCCAGGACGACAGCTGAACCATGTCACCCCCCGTGCTGCAGAGCCCGAATTCCCTAGGGATGTGCATGCATTTGATTCCTCACAGACTACAGCACTGCAGCTACACGCTAACATCAAAGCCCTCCTCGCTTTGAGCAGGAGAAAGACTAAAGGACACCAGCTTATTTGTCTGCGCTGTGTTAACCAAGCAGAAGCTGACCCATTCCACTGACTGTTTTGCTTCGCCTGGATTTAACATGCACAAGAAACGCTATTTTTGCTGTGCTAATGGGATCGAAGCCTAAAAAAAGAACGATTACGCATTTTGCATATACTGCCACAATCTACTTGTCAAGTTTGTTTTGTATACCACCCACATTTCTGTCTCCTTTATGATAAGGTTTATATCATTTTAAATTAGATTTGAAGAGAGGCAGTCTGTCATTAGACCAAGTGTTATAATTGTGAAACACCCATCAGCTTTCAGGCACACAAGCCTCTCTTATAAATGATGCAACATTGCATAATTAGTAAGCAACATAACTATAATATACAATTATCTGGTTAAGAGAATTATGGATCAATAGCATATAAATATTTATTTTGCTAAGTCTTAACCCTCCGTGCATTCAGTAAGAGATGTTACTTAATAATATATATTTTAACTAAGATGCTGGTATTTTTCTACTGTATGAGCTTCATCCTTGTGCACGATGGAGGAAAAGAAGCGCAGCCGTATAAAAGTAGGGCAAGACTCAGCTATTATGGCTTTAATAGCACAGATATTTCTGTACATAGATGCATAATAAACATACTTCAGTTGGTCGATGTACTCATTTATGTAAACGTTGTCAGGATACCTTTACTAGCCAATGAGCGAAAAGAAAAAAATCTTCTCTGAGTTTGGTAAGGGAGGTAGTTGCCTATATAAGGAGGAGCAGCAATCTATACACAAGGAACCTGGAGTGATTTCAGTTCCCCATCCCCTTCCGAAACGTTGTGAAAGGATTTGAGCAGCCTGAGTTTGCAGAAGACAGCTGGTGGCTGCTTAATATGTAATACTCTGTACCCAATCTCCCGTTTCCTCCAAGTATATATATAATTTCCTCTAAGTATATATATATATTCCTCTCCTCTTCTAGAAAGTCCTCCAGAATAAAAAACTGTTCTTGTGCCAGCACTACACTGGGCAAAATTTTTCAGATGCATTCCTCAACCTGGGGCTGGGCAGCTGCCCGAACCCTTGTGACAAAGGGCAGTAGCTGTGGCTTCATCCCTGCACTCAAGAGGACAGCTGGAGTTACTGGGCTGGAAGAAAACTCCTTCCTTTCTCCTCCACAGGCAGGCAAGGTGCCAGTTCCCTGGGAGGGCCTTCTGTGCCGGGGCAATCTCCGCGTCACGCAGCGCTGCTGCGCTGGGCTTCCTTTGCATCGGCTGTGCCGGCACAAAGAGGGTCACAGGCCAAGCGTGAGTCATAGCTTAAAATAGCAGTGGGCACGAGGGGGAATTTCAGACTGCAGCACAAAATGCCGTACAGGGCAGCACGGCAAAACAAAATGCTTTGCCTGAAAAAGCGGGTATCTAAACACAGCTCTCATTAAGGCCAGACTGGTATCACAATTAAAAAATGCTGGCATTCTGAAATAGCCCCAGCACTGCACAGCTAATGTGACACTCCTATTTAGATGCCTTGTTTTCCCCTCCAAATACAGGGTTATGTTCAATAGGCATTGCCATTAGAAGTGAACAGCGGTCTGTAAGTGGGTAGAAATTACCTGTTTCTGCTCTGTTCCTGTTCAAACAACAAGGGAACGTTCCGGTTAATGCCTGTGACAGGGAATGCAAGATGGAGTGTTTGCACCAGAGGGCCTGACTAACGCCGAGTGAAGACAACGAGGTCTAAGCGCTGAGGCACCGCAGCTGCCTATGACAAGACAGGCAGGAGGAAAGTCGACGAGGCGTCCAAAGGAGAGTCTGTAAAGGAACGGTGTGCTAAAGGGAAACAACAAATACGAAGGTCAGGAGAGATCAAGGGAAACCAGTAAGAGCAGAGACCAGGGGAAAAAAAGACTGAAATCTACTGGAGTTTATTGGCGTGTCATCGCCGTGGGCTTTGAAACGCGATCCAATGAGATAGACAGTGCCCGTACTTGTCTTCTACTTGTAATCTTTTTAATATCATTGTTGTTCCCATGAGTCACAGGCGCCAGCTTCCCGAGGGAAGGTGGGAGATGCCTTCCCCCACCCCGGCGGCCTGCGTCCCACCGCAGCGCAGACCAGCGAGTCGCCATCCCCTCGGTGAACCCGCACTGCCGCGCGTTTCAGCAGCACCTTCACTCTGAGCTGATTTTGGATGGTGAGGCTTTCCCTGGCACACCTGAGGGGAGACAAGAGGGGTGGGGTGGGCCACCAAATCCGTGGGCCGGGCCCTGCAGAGGCCTCCCGAGGTGAGAGCCCAGCTGACAGTAAGCGGTGTCCTCCCTTATTACTGCAGGGAAGGCGAAAGGTGGGAGACACAGGCCTTTCCTTTTGGCAGAGAAATAAAAATGCTTACTTTCCTCCAAAGATTAGTTTTTTTTCTCTGGAATAGCCACCACTTACGTATAAAAATGAGCCTCCTCAGGAAGCATTACAGCCACTGCGGAGGAGCCCGCGCTGTTACACTGGGGCCGTGCGCGGGTTTCTGTTGTTGAATCGGCACTGGAGGTGGATCATTGCCCTGTTTTAGTCAAACGCTGGATTTTTTTCACTATAATTTATTTACAGTTTCCTTCACATACGTTAAGCTGGGCTGAATACAAACCCAAACGAACGAAACTAACCAAAATGCGCCACTACAAGGCTTAAAATCTGTATTTCCCAATACATACACTGCGACTCTTAAGGATGAAACACGTTAAGTATTCCCTTCACGTAAGACGGAACCCGGACGCGGGACGAAACGCCTGAATTTGGGAAAGGGCCGTTTGTCGCGGAGAAGGGAGCGCTGCCCCGGGCAGATGCCACGTCAGGCAGGGCAGGGGGGATGGCGTTCCCTTCCTCCCGCTTCGCCTTCCAGCCCCAACCACCCTGCCCACCCCCCCCTCGCCCTTCTCAGAACGGCATTGAGCAACCCCATCCGGGTCCCCGTCCCACGGGCTGTGCCCCCCTCAACATCACGTGGGGCACGAGGGCGGTGATACAGGGCATGACAGTGTGGGGGGAGGACAAGCAGGGAAGTGCGACTCGGATTTTTGGCGTGGCGGCGGCTCGGAGATGCTCTGCTGCTGTCTTACTCTCTTATTTTTCTCGCCAGAAAAAAAGAGTGTCCGTGGCTAGCGAAGTTACCGCTGAGCCTTCCTACCCAGAGCAAAATGTTCTGTCACCTCCCGGGGCGCCGAGCGCTTGGTGCGCGCCGTCAGGGCGCGCTTGCGCAGTGCGGGCAGGGCGGCGCCTGTGTGACTCAGGCGCTGCCATTTTGAGTGGTGGGTCCTGATCGCGCAGCTCTTCTCCGCGCTCGCTCCCGTTCTAAGGCACAAGCGCAGACCGAGGCGCTTGCGCTCGCTCTCGCCGTCGTCTTCGAGGACGTCCTGGGGCTGCCTGGGCGAAGAGAGGCTCTCCTCAGTCCTTTCAACTTTCTCCTGGCCGTCCTCCGCCGCCGCTCCGGGACCTCTATGCCCGCCGCCCTCCGTAGGAGCCACTAGCGCAGAGACCCGCCGCCGTCTCCTCCTCCTTCTTCCGCTGCTGCCACCGCCGTCGCCTCTTCCTCTTTCTCCTCGTGCTCTCTCCGCCACCATTTCCCCCCTCCCCGGCACCGGGGCGCTGAGCTAGACTATGGGGACCAGGTTGGGGCTGAGCAGCGGCAGAGCGGGCGGCCCGGTCACCGTGTCCACTGCGGCAGGGATGGGGGGGCTCCGCGGCTTCGTGGTTTTATCTTGACATGGCTCCTCTCCGTGCTGCTAGCAGCGCCGCCGCCTCCACTGCTCCTCCTGCGCCCGCCGGCTGCGGGTAGCGAGCGGGCCACGGTCTCGGTCTCTTGTCTGAGTCTCTCAGTCTCTTGCTTCAGTGGGGGGGAAGTTTTGGGAGGGGTTCTTTTTTGTTTTTCTTTCTTTTTTTTTTTTTGTCAGGAGGGGGGAATAGTTTTTCCCCTCTTCTTAATCTGGTCCGACAGATTTGCTAACCTAAAAACTTTTAACCCCGACTAATCAAACGCCTGGGGGGGGAAAATGTCTGGAGAGAGGAAGAAAATAACCTGATAATTGGGGATTTGATTTTTGGGGGGAGGCTGTTTTAGAGGTTTAAAATTGCAACTTAGACGTGCAATTAAAAAAAAAAAAAACTCGCAAAAATTTTGACACCAAAAACCTGTTTTGCGAGAAAAGCAGGAGCAAAACTCTCCATGCTTTCTAAGGCGTGACCATGAAGTGAGAGGGGAGACGCTGTGCTACTGTGGGTGTCCCGCTGCCCTGGGCACAGGCTGCCCGCTGCAGCCTCTGCCGCCTTGTGCAGAGCGAGGTCTAAGGAGAAGCGAAAGGTATTGGCCATGCACAGCCTCGGCTAACCGTGCTCGCTGTGGAGCGCAGCAGCAGCAGAGAGAGAAGGATCCCCGGGGGATCAGCAGCCCAGGGAGTGTGTGAGGTGTTGGGGGATGTAGGGCTCTTCCTCTGGTAAGGAGCCCGGCTTTGGGGCACTGTTTGGGTTTTGGTCTCTAGGTGAGATAATACTGTCCCTTGAACCCCTGTCCGCCCCTCGTCTACGGCCATCATGATCCCCCTTCTCTTTGGCAGCAGTAGCCTCAGGGCAGTGATGAGCAGGATGAAGTTAGAAATGACTCCGCTGTTTTTTCCCTTTGCTCCTCTGCAAACCAACACTGCGTTGTCTGTAGTTGATTTTGTTGTTGTTGGCAGAGAAATCTCATATCTCCCAGGATGTGCGCTCCTCCTTTGCACTCTTTTCTCTGCTCTCCACCAAGCGTAATAATTCTAAAGAAAAAAAAAAGGCAACATAGCAATAGTGGAAAGCTGAGAATAATAATCAGTAGAGTCATGAATCTGGCTGGGGTATAACACAATTTGTAATTTCAGCTTAATTTTTTTTTTGTAAGCAGAGCAAAAGTACCCCCCCATGGATTGGGCTTGTGCCAGTTGCTTTTTATTGTACGCATAAATTGTGATAAGATTTGTTTGGGGTTTTTTTTCATTCTTACCCACTTATTCCTGCAGCTAAACTGTTCAAATTTATTTTTTTTTCCAAAATTGTTAGGGTTTTTTTCTTGGTTTATTGTAAAACCTTTTGTCCAGCTATGGCTGGACAACTACTTACTTTGTTTCTTGACCCCTCCGATACGACATTCTCGTAAAATATTGCCTGAGGTGCGGTTTTGGGTTACAGTCGTGTTTTATCTGTTCAATCGTATTAGCAGGAATAAAACGACTTGTTTCTGTTGTACTTGAGTCTTATGAAAAGGTGCCCATAGTTTAGCTACAGTTTCCAAAGGCTTTAGTACCACCTGTATTACAAAATGGGGGACCCAAACTCCCGGAAGAAACAAGCTCTGAACAGACTTCGTGCTCAGCTTAGAAAGAAAAAAGAATCTTTAGCTGACCAGTTTGACTTCAAGATGTACATTGCCTTTGTGTTCAAAGACAAGGTAACTTGGTTTTAATGTTTCTCACTTACTGTTCTGTCTGTTGCAGTGCATGTTAACTATACTATGCAAAGTCTTGCTGCCTAATTGCATCTTATAGTTTATCCTTAATAGATTCCGTTGACTTTTTAACATTTTTTTAAATTGTCAATTCCTGTAATATTTACTTAGTTCACGTTTGTCGATTTTGGCTTTTCATATGTTTGTAGTTTTGTAATGGAGAGGGTGCCAGTGCCTCACTAAATGATTACTTGGTAACTTCTGTATTGGGTAAATATTTGTCAATTCGTTAAGCCTAATTGGGGTCTGGATTGCATAATTGTTGGCTGTGAACAGTTGAGTTGAGAAGGGAGACTTGGCTAAAGTTACTGTGTTTCTCTGGATAAAGCAGAAGGGAGAACCTGGCAGTTCAACGGGAGGAGTTGCAAAATGCAGTATTGAAATGGCCCAACTGTACAGGCGTGTGTGAAACTGCTGCTACCATTTTGAAAGGGAACAAGGAGGGAAGAGAGAAAGTTCATTTGCTTGGCTGCCTTGTCTTCTGCTGCTGGATGCTGTGTGTCTGGGCCAGGGTGGGGAGCCTGATGGTGTTGCTAAAGCTAAATATAGACCCAGAATTGTAGGAGAGTCTCTGTCCACAGAAGGCGAAGAAAAGTAGGTGCTTATAGTGAGTGAGCGTGCTGAACAAATGAGGAAGTGAACATAGAAGCAAATGGCAACTGAGTACGTGATGGAGGAAATGCATGTAGACGGGCACTGAAATTGTTTAATGCCCTCAAACGTATAGTTTTTGCATTTGGTGTAATAGTTACGTGTTTTTAAATGAAGACTGTTCTTTGAACTTCAGTTGAAAAGTTTCCTTAAAATTCCTAAGTTCAATCTATCTTTCATCAGTTGTACTGTAAACAGAGATGGATATAGCGGGACATAATTTCTTGGTACTGTCTCACAGTAATAAAGAACAGTATGAATGTTTAAGCAGTGGTAACAATTAGTTTTTCTTAGATGATACGACTTTTGTGGTTTTAGTTGGAGCATTCGTAATGCTTGATGGTGGGTTTGTAGAAATTTGTTGCAAACACCTGTTTTAAGTCCTATGAAATTTACTTCTATCACAGTGAACTGAAGATGTCCATCCAGCACCAGTTTTCTTAAAGTAGGAGTTTAGCTCAGCCTAGCTTGGTCAGCACATAGTTGCCTGTTGTGTGTGTTCTGGTTGGGGATGTGGAGGGTTATTTGGTAAAATGTGCTTTCTCTGTTATGTAGTTCTTAAATAGGTCAAGACTTCTCATGAGCTGTAAGAAAGGTGTTAGAAGCAGACTTACAACTTTAAATGATTTTGTACAGCAAAAGCTGTTCTTCCAAATTTGCCATAATGTTTTGGCCTTGCTTGAGAGATACTGAAATATTTATATTGAGTATAAAAGTTATCTAGCAAATGAAAATGATCCTTCTTTGAGAAGGTCATGACTTGTAGCTAACTTCAGATTAGATCTTTATCACCCACTGTTACCAAATGTGGCACTGAAAGACTTCACTTTTCATAAAAGGTCAACTTCGAAGTATTGCAAAGGGAGGGGAAAAAAAATAAAAAGGATTACTTGATTTGTGAAGAGAAGCTTGCAGAGGGCTCTTGGTCAGCCCAAAGTCATGTATTCTGCATGATGAAAGGGCAGTCCTTTTAGTGTTTAGGTACAGCTTTATGTTTGCAAGATTGGCATGTAAATCTGCATCTTTGGAGACTACAAAAGCATTTTCAGTTTTCTTTAAAAAAAGTTATTGGACAGATTCCGTTTAATTTATAAAACTTTATGTCTGTAAATTTTAGTGTGGTTTGTGTCAAAGCCCTAATTTCTGTGGTGTGCACTTTATACATGAATACTAATAGAAAATCACAAATTCTGAAATAAGCTATTGTCTGTAATTTCCTAAAAAGGATTGTAATCTTAATGTAACCTCTGCTTTTTTTTTAGAAGAAAAAGTCAGCGCTTTTTGAAGTGTCTGAAGTGATACCAGTCATGACCAATAATTATGAAGAAAATATCCTGAAAGGTGTGCGGGATTCCAGCTATTCTTTGGAAAGTTCCTTAGAGCTTCTGCAGAAGGATGTTGTACAGCTTCATGCACCCCGCTACCAGTCTATGCGCAGGGTAAAGTTACTGTTTGTGCTTGCTGAATTTTAGTTTGTTTTCAACACTTTTGCTTTTCTTTGTGAATGTTAAGGTTAATCCTGCTGTTCTTATGCTCAGCTCTTCTGCTGCACAAGGATTCTGAGGGCATGTGTTTATGGGGTCTAGTTTGAAGAGTAACAATATATGTATTCTGAAATTCTGTTTAAATATGTAGTGCTCAAGCTTTACCTTTTGTTTGTCTCATTCAAATATGCCTTGGGAATGGTATCTTCTTGCTCTCCTTGTCCTTTAGTAGCCATGTGTTAATTCTTGAAACAGCTCTTGCTGTACAACTAAGTGGTTTTGTTTTATGAATGTTGGAAAATAGACAGTCTTTGCTAATGTTTTCTTAAAGTTGAAATTCGTATTAACTGGATGCTCAGTGGAAGGCAAGGAAGCCTTCAGTTGCGCTATGAATAGTACAAATGGAAAATTACACAAACATGGTAATAAGTACCACCCTTGAATTATGTGCTGTGTAGATAAGTTGTTTATCTGTACCCTTGACTAATGCAGGGAATGTAAGTACAGAACTTTACTACTTACAGGATGTGATCGGCTGTACCCAGGAGATGGACTTCATTCTTTGGCCTCGTAATGATATTGAGAAGATAGTCTGTCTCCTGTTTTCTCGGTGGAAGGGATCCGAAGAACCCTTTAGGCCTGTACAGGTATGAGTTGTTGTTTTTTTCACTTCAGTAGGTAATTTAAACCTGGAGGGCAAGATAAGTACTCTCTCTTCTTAACTAATAAGTTGGTAAGGTGCGTGACTTATGTGGATGTTAGAAAGTATGTTGGCTGTTTTTATTTATAGAGCAGTCAGTGTTTTGAATGCCAAATTCTACTTCCTGTCTTTGTGCACTGTTATATTAGCACTTCTAAAATTTAAGTGTCTGAAGGACCTTTTGCAAATTACATGTATGTATAAATACAAATATCATGTTAGTATTTGTAGAAGTGGATTAGATGTGACTCATAGTACAGTTGAACCTTTGTCAAAATGTGGTGGTGTCGTTAAGGGTTCTGTGAGTATCCCAACTTGCTGTATTTTGTAAGACGGAAGAGGATCTGAGATGGATGGAATTTTTGCATTATAATTTTACTTTGAAATAAATTTCAACTGTCTTAGACTATTTTTTTCAGTAGCCAGCTTTAGCTGTTTACATTCAGATTTTTGAACAATGTTATTGCAGAACCAGCACAGGAAATACATAAAATAGTAAGCTGCTGAAGGAGATGTGCTGTATTGTTGATGCATAGGGATGTTCTGACAGAACAAGCTAAACCTGGTTTTATATATGCAGTTAAAGTTGTACCTTTGAATTGTTAATATGTGATTGCAATGACTACTGTCTGTCTTGGCAGAATGAATCTAGTGAGTTCTTTAAATTATGCCAAGACTCAAGCGTGTAGTCATCACTGTGGTCCCCAGTTTCTGTTTTTCATAGATGAGACAAGGAAAGAAACCAAAGTAGTTGTAAAGCACCAGATTGAAGGAAATTAATTGGTTTAAATGTGAGCTTTAGCTTAATAAATACTTTATTGCCCTCCCTCACACAACACAGGCCAAGTTTGAATTTCATCATGGTGACTATGAAAAACAGTTTCTGCATGTTCTGAGCCGAAAGGACAAGACTGGAATTGTTGTCAACAACCCTAACCAGTCAGTGTTTCTCTTCATTGACAGACAGCACTTGCAGGTAAGCTTATTTTGTCCTTCTAACAGATGTATTTTAATCACAAAATGCTTTTTCTTCTTGGGAACATCAGTGAGTTTATTGCGAAATACTCAAGTAGAGAAATTGATCATGTGTTCATGCTTGCATTTCAGCAGTTTCAGAGGAAGCTTATGCTATAAATAGGACTGATGCATGCTAAAACTGGCTACTGGCCACAGGTGTGTTCACATAGAATTAATTTAATGTTCTTGTATTAAAAGTTACATTAAGTTCTAAAATAGACTAAAGTGTTTGGGAAAAGTTAAACACTGGCTTAATTTGGGTGATACTGCAGAAATTATTCAAGTGAAGGATGAACAGAATAGAGAAAATATTTTAGGCATTAGAGGTTGCGAACTGATTTTGAGTTCAGACTGTTTATATGGATGAAATAGTGGCTTTAAATGTCCATGTTCCTCCACACCCAACAGCAAGCCAATAATTTGCTGAGGTTTACCTATTAGTCTTGAGTTAGCTTCCATGTTTAATGGCTTTTCTTTGGGTTTTCTTTGCCTCTAGACTCCAAAAAACAAGGCTACAATCTTCAAGTTATGCAGCATCTGCCTGTACCTGCCACAGGAGCAGCTCACTCACTGGACGGTTGGTACCATAGAGGATCACCTCTGTCCTTACATGCCAGATTAAGGTACTGGCCAGCAAAATGGGGAAGATCACAGAATGCAGCAGTGGATTTTCACTTTCCTCACCACTTTATTCTTTCAGGATTTAGAAGAAAATGGACTCATGTTCAGAACACTATACGTTGTGAAACTTGATCATCCTGGATTTTTTTTTTGTCATTTGTATCTCAGAACTTTACAATTTTTTTTAGATGTTTTCTGCATGGACCTTGTGAAAGAGAGGATGCTCTGCACGCTTCTGCACTGCATCAGCATCTTACTAAAATGTGAAATGAAGGGACTGTACACTGAAACAAATGTATCCAAAAGCACAAGGTGGTCATTTGTGGTGGTGTTCCCATTTGTGCTGGTCATACCCCCTTACATCTTTAATGTTAACCATCAGTATTTGGAGGGTGAGAAGTGAATGTAACGGGTATAAAAGCCTTACAGCTTTGCTGTTAATGATTGTATCGAAGAGCACTATCATTCATTTTAATGAACAGAGAAGTGGCTATTACAATAGGAAGTAAATGTGGGAAAGAAATCTTTCTTTAAAAAAAAGCATCTCATTTAATGTGTAGGCATTTTTTGCCTCTTTTATTTTGCTGGGCCATGTCTTAAGTTTACTGGCACTTTTGTTTTGGATCTCTTTCCCCAAGTTGCTGTATAACTGTATGAAAGCATTCTTTTGAGTTGAATGCATTTATACAGATGAGGCAGACCCGGAGTCTGAAGTAGCTAAAGCAGCTAAAAATAAAGTAAAATAATAGCTGCAGAAACAATGTTGGTAGAGGATTATTTTTTCTTGAGAGTTGAGACTTGTAAACTTGCAGGTGAACTGTGCAGGAAATACTGGTTTTTAAAACATTTCTTATGGAAAACCCATAGAGGTTTTTTTTCTTTTGGAATAGACATTATAAAACAATGTAAAATAGTGTTTGGAGTGTCAAAAGTTGGTTCTGACAGAACACTTTAAGATTGTGCAATGATAAAAGGAAGACTACTGTATAGTTCTGATGACAGAAGGCTCTGCTTAAGGGTTGAGTATTTTACTGGAGTAAAACTGCATAAGCCTGCTCCCTTTGGATAAAACTAGTGCTTACCTGTTTAAAACTTGTATTTAGCTTTTGTTTGGAATTTGAAAAAATTGGAACTTAAATAAATTAGGTGAAAGATGACTGGTTGTATTTATGGAAATCCTATGAATTGAATTTTAGTAGTGTCTTGCATCTTGACGGTGTCACCCATTGCAAACACTGAAAACGTACAGACTGTAAAATGGTACTGAGATTAACAAAGTTTAGTGGCAAAGGTGTTCCTACATATGTGGATGATACATTTGTTTTGAAAAGTAGCTGTCAGAAATAATGTTTTAGTTCTTTGGTCATAAGGTCCTACAGGTTAAACAGGAGCACCCTAGAAAAACACACCTGAAAGCTCCAACTTCATGTTAATAAATGCCTTAAGTTACAAAGCAATACCTTGAAAATGCCGCTCTATAGAAAGGTAAGACTTTCTAGAATATTTAGTAACCAGTGTGCCTGCTAATAGTACATAAAATTTCCCAGCTAAATTTGAAGTGCCTCGTCCTTGAATGGCCTGTAAGACATAATACCGGGTGTCCACATGAAGCTTGAGATAGGTTTTTGTAAGGTCTTGAACGATCCAAGTTTCATGAGTTTGGATTTTGCGTCCTAGATGCAGTCCTTTTGCTGCTGCTTCGTTTGTCCTTTTGGACATCATCTCACAGTAGTGAGAATGTGCTCATCATTACCTTGGTTAGCAAAGCAAAAGACTTAGTAGTTCTTGTATTAGGAATTTTGTTTTTCTGCATTCTGCTTTCTCTTAAAAGAAGCCTCAGGATGTTGGCCTGAGTGGCTGTGTACAATGTTTTCTGTGTGATCCTTAACTTTAATTCTGTGTATTGCAGAGAACAATGTCTTCAGTTTAATAGCTTTTTTAGTTTTGGATGGGATGCATAAGATGCACAGGCTACCCATTTGTTGTTCATGACAGTGATCCCAGAGTTATTGTGCTTTCTTGGGAGAACACAGCTGTGTAATACTAATTCTGTGAAATGTGGTCTATTCTGTCCAGCTAAAAAAATGTTATGCTTCTACTGTGCTATCAGATCAGGTTGATAGCCGTCTGCATTGTGTATGTGATGGGGGCAAAAAAGATAAAGAGAGAACAATAGGCTTCAGAGCATGACAATCTCGGGGAGCGTATGAGAGTTTGTTCTATGAGAGTTTGTTCTTAAATCATTTGGTGTCTTTGGAAGGCATCTCTATCTCCACCTAAACAAGGATGACTTTCGAGGGAAAAGATTAAACTTGAGGTTGTCTGGCTCTTCCTCAATGGAGCTTCTAGTTCAATCTCAGAATATTCTTCAGCAAAATGCCCTTCAGAAGTGAATGGAAGCAGTTCACAATTAGCTTTTGGCTTCAGGCCCTCTTTATATCAGCTCAGTGGCTTTTCGGTAGGCTTTCTTAACTTCAAAGTGTAGGTTTTATCTCACAAAACTAATGTTTACAAAGGACAGTTTGTGACTCTGTAAGCCTAGATTGTTCAGTGGAGCTGTTTGTAAATCAAAAAGGGCTCTCTTATAACCCAAAGATTTTGGTTCCTGCCTGTGAGCTATTTGTATGGCTCTGTTGGATGTGCCAATACCAAGAATTGAAATATGCTCAGTATCTCACCTGAGTATGGGAGCTTTACCAGGCTATTGCTTAAGGATTTGTCATGTGAACTCGGCAAGTGCGAATGGGGCAGGAGTTAAGTGTGGAGGCAGCAAAATGAAGTAGGTAGAGGCCCATTAAATCTCTTGGATCTGAATGAAGTGCCTAGTGAGGGAAGCTTGTGTCAGGTGCTTCCCAGATGACAAATTTCTTTCTCTTCTTCCCAGATGAGAAATTTCTTAAATATCGTAGCCTGGACATGGCTGTATAGTTTCCTTTTGCTTTGCAAGCTGCTTCAGCTCTGCAAGTGTTACCAAAAATATGGTTAAGACAGACAGAACTACTTGTACAAGCATAGGCAAACGTAATAGGCCTGTAGCTAGTTTGCAGTTGATGCTCTGTCACATCTGTCTCAGCATATATCGCTTCTCAAAAGCTATTTTGTTGCACTAAAATTGCTGTGTTAAATGGTACGTCAAGTACTAGAAATGCATTGGGATTGTTCAGTGTTTCTTGTAAAAAAAAAAATTGGTTACTCAAACTGGAACTCATCTTTGAGCATTGAAAGCTTTAGATCAGGCTCCTGGTCTCTTGCTACAAGTAAGATTTTTTTTTTTTACATAGCAAAATGTTAAGCCTATTAAAAACAAAACTGGTGGAAAGGTGGTAATTTTGCCAGTTTAAATTTTATAGACTTTTTAAAAAAAACTCTAAAAGACCTACTTGATTTGTACTTGCAAAATACAAAACAAGCAGATGATCAGCCTTCTCTATAGGTAGGTGCTCTGGTCCTTGTGAATGACTGTCTTTTTGCTGACACATTAAGTCATAACATATTAGTTTAATAATTACTTTAAAACCTGATAAAAGTGTCAAAGTCCTGCTCCTTGTACGTACTCTCACCTTGTGAACTCTACAAGACTTCTGAATGGAAGGTCTCCCTGCTTATGGCAGGAGGGTTGGGACTATATGATCTTTAAGGTCCCTTCTAACGCAATCCATTCTATGATCCACTAAGCAGATAGACGTGGTGAGAGTTTACTTGCTTGCTATTTTCTTTTATTAGCCTGGAAAAGCTTCTCTCATTCTTACTGTTGCATTTATTGCAGCAGCAAGTTCAGAAGCTGTATACACTACTGTAGGTCCTGGAACAGCTTTCTGGAGTGAAATAATGAGATAAAGGGCTATAATAATGTTTTGCAACAGAAAAAAAGTTTAGCATGCATGTTCGGAATGATACTATCCTGAGTGGTGTTTATTCTAAATTCCTTTTGTGGAACAAATCTACTTTTTGATTTTAGTAATCTTTACATAGAAACCACTCTTTCCCAAACCATAAGGCCAATGTTATTACTTGTCCCTTAGTAATAAAAAGGATGTTTCTGTGTATAGGTTTGGCCTTTGTTTGCACCTGCACTACTTGATGCCCTGTTGGTGGTGTGAGAGCAAGGCCTCAGCTTGCAGGTGTCTTCTGTACCTGCTAGGCTGCTTCCACTTAGCTGCAGGAGTTCAGCATGGCTGAGAGTTAAAAGGTTCAGGTGCAGAAGGCCTCTCACCCTGGCACTGGAAGTTCCCTGAGCTCTTTCCCTGCTGTAGTGCACAGGAGCTGGGTGCTTTGTGTTAGTTTGGTGTTCAAATCTTCCTTGTGGTGGTGGTGTTGAACTCTCTGCTGTCAGGAATACCAAGAAGGCAGTTCCGTCCATCGGTACTGTTTGCTGACTTGCGCACCGCAGCTGGGGGTTCACAAGGCTGTGACTGTACCGCGCTGACGCTGTGGAGGATACCTCTGCTCCACAGGTGAACTGAAGCAAGCTAAGCGATACGCAAGCATAATTTCTCTTTTGCATGGCTGACTGAAATGCTTTTTAGAGCTGAAGATATCTGTGACCTAGTTCTGCTTGGAAAGGATTTACATATGGAAAGGTCTCTTGAGCGCAATTACTGTACGGTAGAGCACCCACAAGCTGCTTTTCTGGACTCCTGAAAAACTATTCAAGCAACTACTGCTTTTAAGCAAAAGAAATCAAAGATTCAGAATCTTACTACAGTGGTACAGCCCCAGGTACTGTTTTGGTGAACAAAAGTAGGACCTTTCTTTTCTCCCCCCCTTCTGGAGCATAGTCAATGCCTTGTTTGATTAGAGCTTGCAGGTAATTTACTCTGGTTTAGGTGAGAACTGTATATGCTGCAGTATCCTACAACCATGGTAGCTTGGGACCAGGGGGTCTGGTAACAGCAGTCATTTAGTGAATGCACTACAGAATCACAAAGGTAATAATGGTCACTGTGTTGTCCCTGAACTCTTAGGTAGCAAAACAGGAATCAAAGTGCTTTTTTCTTCATTCCTGTGGACAGTGAGGTAAGGGAGAGGTTTTAGGGTTGTTTTTTTTTTTTTTACTGGCTAAATGACTTCTGCAGATAGAGAAGATTCCAAAATGGTTAGTGATAAAATGCAGTTGGAAATTCTTCCATATGCCCTGGCAGTGGCTCAGAGCCGATCAACGAAGCTGAACAGAATTGAGCCGCTGTTCAGAACAGTTACTTAACAGCCTAATTCTCCCTACTCCTGCCATCCTCTTTAGGTGGTAATGCTTGCCAATTTGAGAATTGCAAACGAACTAGCTTGTAAAAAATTGCCAGAGTAACCTAGGAGAAGCAGCTCAGCCGTGAGACCCCTGTGACACGTGGCTCAACCTGAAAGACTAACAAGGAATCCTGATAGTTCAATGCCTGTTTCAGCAGTGACGTCCTTCCTTACGCTTTCCTCTCTCCAGTTTATCACTGACGAGTTGCTTCTTCCTGAAGGCTGGAATCATTAATGACTAAATCTTTCCTCACAGCACCTTAATTGATGATCAGTATTTGCCCTGATTAGTATCTGGACTCTTGGTTTTAAACACCCATGGGATTCTGTTCTGATTCCTCATTTCCTCAAGGGATCTGTAATGCACAGTTCTGCCATGGTGCAAATATCCTGCTGTCAGTCTGAATGTGTTTGTGCAATAGTAACGGTGTGAAACCAGGGTGAAACGTGGCTGAGCAAGATCCTGTACAAAGTGGAAAGCTGCAGTGACTTCCACTGATAGAGACAAGCCGTTCTACAATGTGTCACGTACCGCTATGTGAAAAGCATGGCCTTCCCTAAGGACAGGCCTCTAGATGTCAAGGATTATGGTGCAGGTGTTTGGTTATGTTTAAAAAAAAAATAAAATTAAACCAGCACAATATAGGAGGGACAGTCTCATTTGCAGCTGTAAAATATGGAGCTTACAGATGTCTGTCAGTTATTGGAAATGTAATCTGGTACACTATTAAGGCTCACAAGATGATCTCATCAAGTCACTTTATTTGCTTGCTTGTATGGGAATTAGGCCTAAATCTGCAGTGATGGAACCAGGTCAACCCCACAGATCCGTTTGTTCTGATGCCAGGTGGAACCATGTGCCGTTTGTCCTTATTTCAGTGATCGTTTTCCATTACTTCCTTTCAGACTCAGCTAAGGTAAGATACAGATTTTTTTCAACATGTAGTTTAGAATGAAATCATTAAGAAACAGTTAGAAATATTAAGTCTGATGTTGGACAGTTTGCTCTCAAAACTAAGCAAGGTCAATGATGACAATTCCTTCTAAGATCATCTCCAAGCCTAAGTTAAATTGTGAAATATAATTATGAGGTCAGTTATGCTGCTGCTGGTGGAGGGATAACAACCAAGGTTGTCTTAAAATAATCAGTTTAATGAACCACTTCTAAAATAACTGGCCTGCATATTAATGATGTCCCTCTCATTAACGATGTTGCTCCCTTAATTAGGCAGCACTAAAATACTGTGTTGAATAGTCTCTTATAAGGGAGAAGAGAATTCACTTGTTAATTCAGGAAGATTTTTTTTATCTCCTGCTTCCCTCAGCCTTTAACAGTCCTTGCTAGGCTTGAATGAGAACAGGAGGATACTGTTGTTTCCATGTTGAAGTTTGCCACTCTTAATTTGCCTGGGCACATTTCAATTGTAATTATGTAGATACGATGAATGCTAAGTGATAGAATGAGACCACTTAACTATGGTAGGTTCCTGAGGCAGCCAGCTTTGAAGGAAGTCATGTTAAATTGCAGTGGATAGTTACACAAGGACAGTCGCCCCAGCACATGGAGTGTTCTGAATCTTATGGCACTTGAATCTGATACCTCCTTCATTCTTACTCTCTGCCTTTTATTTCAGGTAATAGTCAAAATCACTCCAGTGAGGGAGGTAAGTTTTTAGTAGTTGGAGGAGCAATTTTAATCCTCGCTTGTATTTCCTTCACCTCTTGCACTCCACTACATGGGTAACCTGTGGAAGGAGACCGGTAAACTTAAGAATGAGAAAAAAGATGATTGGAGATGCCAGAACATGTTAATAGGAAGATGACCAGAACCCCAATTGCTAAACCCAACTAGGTGTGTCCACATGCTATGACAGGTCTTCTCTGTCTGCTTATCCTAGTAACTGGAGAGGAGGTGGAGATGCTTAAGACTCATAATTGATTTCTAGGCAGAGGAAGCTGTAAAGTGAGAAACAACTCAATCCAGTTAAGTATATATAGTTCTGGTGAGCAAAGATTTTTTTTTTTTTAAAAAAAAAACAACTCACAAAAAAACCACCAAAACCAAACTTGGTAGTGAAGTGTCTTCTCAGAAATGTTTTAGTAAAGCATTGTGTTTCTATAAATGGGATTCAAGGGTGATTCTAAGCACGAGTGCAAGTACTGAGGGGAAAGATCACTACAAATGTACTGCTGAAGTGAGGCTGCTACTATTAAAAGTCCAACTAGCCAGAGGCATGTAAGCCATGTACACTTCTGAGAGCCTCAGAGAAAAACCTTTTGTTGAGAATGTATTTACCATGAATAATTGTTCCAAACTTGGAACAAAAACACATACTGATAGCCTGAGCCCACTGTAGGTATTTTTTTTAAGAGAAGGTCCATTGAAGGGGAAGTTCTCAGCTCTATCACTTCTTTGAAAGTCATTTTGGAAAGTTTTCTGATATATTAGTAAACTTGTTCAACTTCATATTGAAAATCGATCTGCATGAACAGGTCACTTAATTCATTGGAAATTATTTCTTTAGTTCTAGCACTGCACAAAAAAAAGCCCTAACTGCACATTTAATCACAAAATTCGAATCACCGAAGATGAGTCAACTGCCATGACAAAAAGAATTATGCATGCCCTTTACCAGTGTAGATTAACTTTTTCAAATCTTCCACTAGAAAAGAAAAACTAAGGTCATGGTTTATGTAAACTTGCACTGCTTATGTAGCATCACTGTTTTTATTACAGTCTGATAGCCTTGCCAGGGATTGTTTGTTGTTGGTTTGAAGAACATAGTTGAACCTGTCCACAACAGGGCATGAGGAGACCAGCCCTTCAGCTGATGAATAGCAGCTCAACTCTGCCATGTTCAACCCAAATCAGACAGTCGCCAGCCTTAGCCTGATAAAAGGCTCACCAAACTTATTTTGATACATCTCTAACTCTCAGCTGATGATTTTTAAACAAATATAGCCAGAACTTAAGGTACGTAGAGGTGAAAAGCCCTGATGATGTAACTGCATTTTCACGTTCAGGAATCGCAAGGAGACGATGATGAAATCTCAGGTGAATTCGTATACAAAGGTGCCACCACTCCCTCTCTCAACCACTCCATGCTGGCAAGCTTTTACTCAGTGTAAAGAGATTACAAAACTATTAAATAATCTTTTAAAAGGTAGTTTCAGAAAGCTTTATTGAATACTTGTGAATTTGTAACAGCATCAGTAAAATACATTCTGTATTGGCCTGCTTTACACTTTCAAACCAGTTTCACACTATGTTGTAGAAGCTCCGTAGTACCATCTTACAGAACAAGTAGTTTAGTTTGTAAGCATATATGGTGGTGTTTGACTGTGATGGGCCTGAAGGCAGGGTTGCTTTGTCACGTGATGAAATGACAGGCAAGGAAAACAGATCTCTTAAAACACTGTGTGCTGTTAAACCATATGGCTGGTCCAAAGGCTCTTTCCTTCTGCTATCTTGACCAAAAAAAAAAAAAATAGGTCCATCCCCATGCTATCATGCTCTGTTGTTCATCCCAAAATAGGCAATAATTTTAGACTTGTAACAATTTTGATGGTAATTAAGAAATTTGTTCGTTTATTATGGAAGTCAGACTAATTCACTTTATATAGACTATCACAACTTTGTCAGGTGATGTCTTATTGCATAAATGAAAACATTGTTCTATGTAGGATTCTTGGGCTCAACATTATTTTTTAAATTACTCTTATATTACTTTCCTACATACTTTGTATGTCTACCTTGTGCAATTAACTTTCCTGTTGCCTTATTTGTTAAATCCACGCTGGCAAATGCAATATTTCTTCCTTGCTTCAAAATCTGAGCTGTAATCAGTATCTCTTCTCCAATCTTAGCAGCAGAAGTGTATCTTCAATGAAGAACAAAATGAACAGATAAGAGGCTGTACAGAGCACAAATCCATGAATATTCCTGCATTTTTAGATTATCATGAGGGGAATTAGCAAAAGTGAGTAATAAAGACACATCTCTATAACTACCTGCTTGCAGATCCCCACTTCCTAAAGTCCTTGAGTTCCTCTAAGTATTGCAGTGATAATTCAGTGTAAGAGTTCTCTGAGAAAATGGAGGACAGAAAGAAACCCATAGGCTTGGTTCTGTGGAGAAGTCCATTTTGGAAGAGAAATCACTAGGTATCGAAGCCCTCAGTTAAAAGTTCAGTTTCATGCCTTTCTAAAGCATCATGGCTGGTTCAGCTGCAAAATGTCTTTGTTAAAAAGGCTCTGGAAGGTCATTTCTGTATTGAACCTAATCACAGGTTAACTGCTTCCCATACCCTGGTCAGAGAAAAGTCATGGAAATCTGGGAGGCCTTCAAACTTCCCAGGTTTAATGCTGTTTCCATTCATTAGATAACTCTGGTTTTATTTACATGAGTAGGAGAGTGTGCTTTTAAAACACTCTCCAGGGAACAGGAGGAAATTCTCCTGCAAAATGCCTGGAAAGAATTAGGAGGAACATGATCCAAACATGATCTGAGGCAAGGGAACAATATTCAAATGTTAGAGTGACAGAGAAGAATGTATAATTGCTGGATATGAATCTTAATGAGAAATTTTATCAACCAGTCCACTTTTATACATGACACCATGTCAAAAGTATGTCAGTCACGCCTAATGCTGATGTAGCACAAGCCCCATTAGTTGACAGGGGGCAGGGTTTCAGCCTTATTTCATACTCAGAGGCTGCTGCTGCTCCTCTTGTGATTTTTTTTTTTCTTTAAAAAAAAGCTTCTGTTTCCCTCTGTTCTTTCCATTACTGAAATAGCTTCCTCATGACCACCGTTTAAAAAGCTCCTTCCCAAAAAGCAAAAACTTGTCTTGTATTCGATAACCAATATCACTTGTTTAATGAAAGCAGTAGTGTGGGTTAAACAAAGCTATTATTACTGCTTCACATAACATTTCCTAAAGGTTATGCTACTCAATCATTTTAGATCATCTCCAAAGACAGCACTCTCTTAAGATTTGAGCCCTTATGTAATTGGATAGGCATGCTTGATGGTGTAAATAATGCAGATGTTGGCCTCTTGTTACACTAGTGTAGGGAAAAAAACATAATCATAGGAGAATTTCAGGCTTTCATTTCCAGAAATTTCCTAGTAATCACAGTGGCAGTATAAAGCTTAATTAGATGCTCCAGTCCCACCAGCCCAGTGGAGAAATCAGGAGGAGCTGGGGGGAAAGGAGGGAAACCTGGTAAAGATACAGATCTCTGTCCACACCCTTTTAAAGCTTTTTTTTTTTTTTTAAGATGGTTTTCATGAGGAGTTACTTTTCCAAATTTGCTCTGTTTCTTCTCCAAATTTCCAAATAATGCTCTGTGTCAGTTTTTTCAAGTAGGATCACTTTAGTTCCAATCAGTCATAATCTCTTCATTAAAAGTAATGAAGCAAAGCTGACAAGCTATAATAGCATGATCAAAGAAAGTTGCAGAAAAAGTTTTTTTTTTTATTTAAAGACACTATGCTTTAAATTTGCATTACAGGAAGAATTATTCTCAAGATAAATCTACCTTTAAATTACCTAGAGCAAGGAATCTTCCTCCACTAAGAAATTCTGATTCAATCTGTAATCTACCCTCTGTGTGAGCATACAACAGAGCTCAACAGTTTCTTCTTTTAATATTTTTTCTGTTTCAACATTTTATGAACTAATACTAAAAAAGGGTTTATAGAAAGGTGCTTACTCTAGATTTTAGTGTTTGAGGCCATACTCTAACATATCTTCACAAGTGAATCTAGAAGTTGAAGCAATTTCATAAGACTAAAATTTACCATGTTATCAACATGCCTTTACATTCTATGAATGAATGGGTACCATCTCTTAAATGCCTATAACAAATAAATGCTTACAAAAGTCAAACCTGAATTTTGCAACTAAATGGCAATATCCCCAAATACAGTCCCCTCCCTTAGTTTATCAAAACAAGACTTCTGAAACCAAGGACAACAACTTTTTTAAGTGGGTACTACAGCACAGAAATGAGGTACAATGGAGTCAATACCTTGCTAGGGGAAGAAAAGTTAATATGTTCTGGTAAACATGGTGGATGATACCTACGTGATGTTCATGTCCACACTGACCCCAGGCACTCCTCTTTCTGTGTACATCAACGCTGCTGTTGACACCACATCCACAAGCGTGGCTGTTAAACCTCCGTGTAATGTGCCACCTCTATTTGTATGTTCCTCCTCTACTTTCATTTCACAAACAATTTTTCCAGGAGTTGCAGAAAGAAGTTTCATCTGTATAACCAAAAAGGAATAAAAAGCTTACTGACAACAGTACCAACACCTGATACCACTCTGAATCAAACTGAAATTAAATCTTGTTTAATTCTGGACTCATGAGATGAATTAAAAGATGGAAAAAATAGTAATTCAACTGTCATGTTAGATATTTCCATAAATTTTGAGCAGAAGATAGTTGCCTTAGAAAAATCTGTATTTTTAGTGCAGATAAGTATTTAAACCGACAGTTTAACAAAACTTATACTTGCCATGCTCTCAGGAATTGCTTAGGAGACAAAGTTCTACTTCAGCTTTCCTTTTGCTTTAATCTGTGACTGAAAAGCCAGATTACAGAGAACGTAAAACTGCTCTATCTGTGTGTACTTTGTTAGCTCACAAAATGGAAACAAGACTGACAGTAATTCATTAATCGTTATACTGGAGCAACCTTAGTAAAAATCAGTATTTTGAAATGAGCACTGGAAATGCCAATCAGATTGGCCTACCTGAACTGAAATTCATACTTGGGGGTAGAAGTATCCAAGGCTGCATCACACTGTATTACAGCATCATGACTTGCATATATTCCAGCCCATAGGTGTTAAATAGAAAATTACAGTACATTTATGGTACTACACTTCCCTCTGTAACCAACACAAGAAGCTGCATTTTTGAGACCAAGAAGTTACTGCATTTCAGTATTGTAAAATCATTTTTTTCCAAGTTCCTTCAGTAAGTAGCACTATATTCAAAATCTGAAAGCAGGTGCACAACTGGGATAAGTTCAGCATATATATTACACCTACAACTAAGACTTTGAAGTACCTTTAGATTGCCACAAGTGAAATGTGGGCATAATATTTATTGTAGTTTCTACTAATTTGTTTTTTTTTTTTTTTACAAAGTTTGTTTTTTAAACTTACATGTTTCCATACTGTATCAGCTGAGTTGACTTAATTCTTTCTAATCTTAAAAGGAATTAAGATTGGAATGTCTCCAGTTTCACTATTGCTTATTTATAATACAGTGTAAGAGCTCAGTTTCAGCCAAAGTCCTGTTCTGATAGGCCAAATATATCCAAATTTTGCAGAGAAATAATACTAAGATAAATGATGATGTAGTACACAGTCTACCTACGAATGGAAAAAGCTGGAATTAAGCAGAGGGAAACCACTGAGGCAGGGTCCTAACATAAAAATAGCACCTTGATCAATGAAAATCCCAAGTCCTAAACCAGGCATGCTGCACTGCTCTGACTGGAGGCCTAAATTTCTGACAGAATTTCTAACGAGGACTTTACTGACGCTTGACACTGGGAGCAGATGGCTTCCGCTACCATCAGGGAGTGCTCCAATCCATCAGCACGGCAAGGAAAGCATCTGGTTTAATTTGTCATTGCTGTGATCTGGCACTAGCTGCCTGCTCTCCTTGATGAAAATAGTTCAGTATTTGAACACTTCCCAGGACTTACACAGCCAGGGCTGCTGGTTAGTACTTCCCTTATCACAGCCCTTCTGTGCCTGTCCTCCCACGCGTCTGTCCCTGTGAGCCGTATGCTGCCTCGGCTTCCAGCCACTACTGCAATGCACTGACTCTTTGGAGAAAGGGCTTTAAACCCCACAGTCGTTAAGCCCTATGTAGATGCCACACTGGAATTAAATCAGAAATTAAGTCCAATACTGCAGCTGAAAAGTGTCAGCCTAAAACCTGTCTTCTCCAGCAAAAATCTTGAGTAATATTTAGTTATAGTAAAAATGGCTATAGGTATCTCCCAGAGCAACAGCAGATACTTTAAATTGAAACAAAACTGTACTGTTATTGTTGTTATGATTAGGTTCATAGCATCATAATTGTAGAAGGAGATGGCAGAAAAAGTCAAAAAGTATTCCACAGCAAGGTAAGGAGCTTGTCTCCCAAGGCTCACTTCCAGCCAGGTACCTTTGTGAGCTGAAATACTGCATTTATTCTCCACTTAATAGGATTTTAAGGTAAAGGAGAGTAAAGTTATAGTGAAGAGCTGACTAAGAAGTAATTGGGCTTTTTATAAACAAATGAGCTTCTGAAACTTAAAAGCTTTATGCTTTTTGTATACAAGACAGAAGTGTCTTGGGGAAACAAAACAGTAAGAGTTGCTTTGCAAACAGTTACTTTCTATTAAATGTATCCATGACGGAGTGCCAATGAAAGCACTGCTTTTGGTATTAGGTTTGCTCCTCAACAATGCAAACCACAAATTTTCACATGCCTGTTTTTCTTAGATATGTTTATTGCATCTCTCCATGTCATAGAATCATAGAATGGTTTGGGTTGGAAGGGACCTCAAAGTTCATCTAGTTCCAGACCCCCTGCCATGGGCAGGGACACCTTCCACTACACCAGGTTGCTCAAAGCCTCATCCAACCTGGCCTTGAACACTGCCAGGGATGGAGCAGCCACAACTTCTCTGGGAAACCTGTTCCAGTGCCTCACCACCCTCTGAGTGAAAAATTTCTTCCTTAGATCTAATCAAAATCTCCCCTCTTTCAGTTTAAAGCCATTGCCCCTTGTCTTATCACTACATGCCCTTGTAAAAAAATCCCTCTCCATGTTTCTTGTAGGCCCCCTTTAGGTACTGGAAGGCTGCTAGAAGTCCTCCCCAGAGCCTTCTCTTCTCCAGGCTGAAGAGCCCCAACTCTCTCAGTTTGTCTTCATAGGAAAGGTGCTCCAGCCCTCAGATCATCTTCATGGCTCTCCTCTGGACCCTCTCCAACAGCTCCATGTGCTTCTTGCGTTATATCATGGTTATGCAAATAAATAGAAATCAAATGCAGAAATCTAGTGTTGCAAAATTTAATGAGAACACTGAAACTCCTTCACGAGAGTTCAAGAACACAGCAGCTACACTGCTACATGCCAAAATACACAACATGACACGGTAACGTAATTTCAACTTTTTTTGATCATAACATAACATTACATTAGAGCTGTACTGGTCAAATACGTTTCTTTATGCTAGGCCTTGTTAGAAACTTACAAAGCCCTGAAGTTCTTATGCTTTCAGTCCGACTTCAAGGTGAAGTGTGAGATGTTATAACAAGCTCCTTTTTTAATTTTTAAACAAGAGAAGAGCAATCATGTATTTAATAATTTCACAGTCCTGAAAGTCAGCTTAGCCACAGGCCCCAGGAAGGGCAGAACGCTAGTTACTAAATAACCCACGGAATGCTAGCCAGCACGATCCTTGTCTGCCGAGAGGAGCTGCAGGGCAGCTCTGGTATCTGAATACGAAGAGTTATTTAATAACAACTGTGTTTTCTGCTGCGTGTTACCATCACGGCCACACACCCCTGAGATCCCGAATCCGGGGAAAGCCGCGGCAGGCGGGCACCGCCGGGCTCCCGCAGCGCCGCGGCCACCTCACCGCGGCCGGGGTTGCGCGAACCCACCGCCGGCTCCGGCGGCCCGGGGCACCGCCGGCCGCGCCGCTGCCCGCCCGAGTCCCCGACAGCAAGACTGCGCGCAGGGAAACGCGCCTCATCCTGCTTCAGCCTTTTATTCCGGGAGGGGAAAAACCGGTTTTCAAACGAGCGGCCCCACCTCGGGCGAACCGCCGCCCCTCCGGTCAGAGGTCGCTGCCGCCGTTAAGCCCCCCCGTGTCCCGCTCCAGCCGCCCTCGTCCTGCGGCCCGCCCGTACCTTGCGCAGCACCCGGTCGAAGCCCTGCGACTCCACCATGTACGCCATGGCCTGCTTCAGGCTCTCCACCGTGGGCCCCATCCTGCCCACCTTGCCGTTAGCCGCCCGCCTGCCCGCGCCCCGGAACGGCAACCCCGGCGGGAGGAGCTTCCCTCCGGCTTCCGCCCGCGGCGGAGCAGCCGTGGAGGCGGCGGCGGAGGAGGGGCAGCGGGAGGAGGGAGAGGCGGACCGGTGCCCGCAGGTGGAGGAGCCGCCGCCGCCGGAGGAGGAAGAAGAGCAGCAGGAGGAGGACGAGGACGAGGCGGCGGTGTCGCCCCTCGCTAAGCGGAGGAGGGTGCTTTGCTCCGAGTTTGCCGCCATCACCAGCAGCGACGCGGCGGTGGCGCGCAGCTTCTTGGCCGGCAACGACTGGCACATGGAGGTACGGCGGGCGAGGGCGCGGGGCTGCCCCGGGGGCGACAGTCCCTTCCCTGCCATCTTCCTCTGTGTTTCAGAGGGCGCTGAACGCGTATTTCGAGCCTCCACTGGAGAAGGAGGAGGAGGAGGCGGCAGGCGGGGTGCCGCCGGCCTGCGTGGGGCCCGGGAGCTGGTAGGTGACCCCCGGGGTGGGGACGGGGGTGACAGGAGGAGACGGGTCGGGGGCGCCCGGCTCGGCGCGGTGGGGGCGCGGGGAGCGCTGCGTCCGCCCTGCCCGCCCGGTGCAGACAGGTTCCCTGCCGCTGGAAGGTGCGGGAGTCCCCTACAGCCGGGGGGGAAGCCGTCTCCCGGGGCGTGGCGTGTCCTCCCGGGAGCAGCGCTCCTCTCCCCCTGACCGCACCTCTGCTGCCGTCCGGTGAGGCGGGTCGTTTCTGTTCCTCACGTTTGTGTTTCCATGCTGGTTCCGGTCGATTCCCAAGGCTGCTCCCTTCGAGGGGAACAGCCAGCTCCTCCTGAGAGGCTGGCAGAGTTGCGGGCTGGCGAGTTGTGAGCCTTTCGGAGGCGGGACGAGGTCATTTTGTCTTCACGGTGTTGTGTTGTGCAGCAAGACATATGCAGATTTTACCGTACGCAGACGTTCGTATGTGTGTAAGCTCTGTGTGTGTGTGGTATACTAGGTGAATGCGTATTTATATTTCTATAAATAAATCTGACATGTATATGCACACCTTGTTAAACGTACCTGAGGAAGTCAGGATCTAAGATCCATCTTACACGGATGATCTCCCAGCATACCCATAGGGCATACCAAGGGTGTTGAACTGCATGTGGAATTGAACTTTTACAGATGCCTGCCGTTCACAGGCCTCAGGGAAGCTTTTTTCCTATAGATTTACTTATTACCGACTTGCATGCTATATAGAAGAGCACTTACGATCTTTACAGTTATGAATAAGCTGTATTTGGTAACAGCATAGCTGTTTTTGTTTGATATGTGTGTATGGGAAAATGCAAGCCTAGTGAACATTAGTATTGGTCTCTAGATAGTCCATGATGAGTCAGAATATATCTTTATCAAATTGGTAGCACCTGTTTCTTTTCCAAACTTCTGTCTTGAGTTGGGGCATGCAGGATGTGTTGGAAGGGAGGGCTATTAGGAGATCTCCCAGTAAGGGGAAGATCGCTGCAGACCACACAGTTTTTCATATTTCATAGTCCTTAAGGTTACAGTGTAAATATAAAAAGTAATCATGCAGATATTGGAGGCACATACTACGATATTCACCTACTTAAATATCCCTTAGCTTCCTCTCCTTTGCTTTTCTATTTCTCTTCAGTTTAGATTACACGTGCATGGTAGCAGAATCTTACATTGTTTGTGCAGTGCCAAGTACAAAAGAGGTACGAAGTTCTAGGGAATAGAATTATTTTGGTTCAAGGACTTATTTTCATGTATGCGTACAAATTCTGTGTTTAAAAACAAAACTCCAGTATCCCAACTTTGCCAAAATACAGTTTGTCTAGTCTTAGCTATACTATTTAATGTATTTTGTTACACTTTCCTTTTACTCAAGGATCAGTGTTGTGGTTTAACCCTGGTGGGCAGCTCAGCCACACACAGCCACTTACTTGCTTCTCCCCAGTGAGACAGGGGAGAGAATCACAATGGTAAAAGTCTGAAAGCTCATGGGTTGAGATAAAGACATTTTAATAGGTAAAGCAAATGCTGTGTATGCAAGCAAAGCAAAACAAGGAATTAGTTCACTGCTTCCCATGGGCAGGCAAGTGTTCATCCATCTCCAGGAAAGCAGGGCTCCATCTGCATTAATGGTTACTTAGGACAACAAATGCCGTAACCCTGAACACTCCTTCTCCTTTCCCTCAGCTTTTATTAACGAGCACCATGTCATATGGTATGGGATATCCCTTTAGTCAGTTGGGGTCAGCTGTCCTGGCTGTGACCGCTCCCAGCCTTTTGCCCACCTTTGCCCACTCATTGATGGGGCAGCAGGAGAAGTAGAGAAGGCCTTGATGCTGTGTAAGCACTGCTCAGCAGCAGCTAACACGTCCCTATGATATCGATGCTTTTGGTCACAAGTCCAAAACACAGCACTGTAGGAGCTGCTACGAAGAAAATTAATTCTATGCCAGCCAAAACCAGTACAATCATGTATTAGCAGGTAAAGTCTGGTACTCTTTAGCAGCAGTGTCCCCAAACAATTACTAAACTGCACACTCAAACCTTAACAGTGTTGTTTAGCCTTTATCAAATCAACAAGGTAGACAGGACCTGTGTTTTTAAGGTAGGATTTAAGGTGAATATTCCCAAAGAAAAGGACTGTCAATTTATCACAGAGCGAGTTTGCACATGTACCTCCCCAGGGAGATTGGCAATTGAAAGAATCTTGACTGTACTACAAAGATGGGCAGGTAGAAGCAAGTCCTGGCTGCAGTTCTTTGTTTCTAATGTGCTAGACAGTGTTTGAAAAACTAATATACATAGCTTTCCTCTAGCATGGGGAAAGAGTTGAATTATTCACGTGCCTTGGATTACACTGGTTGCTGTCCGATTAACTTAAATCAGAATGGTAAATGTTACTTTGTGTTTACAAAGAGGAGGAAAAACCACTTACTTCACCTGCGTGAATGACTTGTATGACTGAGGTCTGTTTGGTTTAGTTACTGCACTTTTAAATTATGTTGAGATTAATACATGTTAACTTGTTGGGAAAGTTTTAGATGATCATCTGTAAGTTGTGATGGGTCTAAAACATTTTCCTTTAGAAGATGAGGGAGGTAATTGCAGGAAGATTAATATTGTGCATATTGACAAACAAGTAAACTCTCTCTTTAGTATTGACCTCACAGCAGATGCAACTACTAGTAATGCCAGTGTCAATAGTACAGACTCGAAGCAACAAGAAGATGACAGCAGCTTCTCACTGATAACCTGGAACGTTGATGGACTGGATCTAGGAAGTCTAAAAGAACGAGCTAGAGGAGTCTATTCTTACCTGACATTGTAAGTATAGCTTCATCTTTGTATTGTCATGTACCCCACTTTAAAGGAGAAAGCAAGCTTCTTGTTTTAGATGTGTACAAAATCTTCATGCCCGAATTGTCTTAACGTTAGATGCAACAATGCAGTCACTTTATAGATCCTAAATAGCTGATATACTGGTTGGAAGAACCAGTGCAGCATCTCAAAGGTTAAATATTTTGTGATGGCTACTTTAAAAAGCCTTTTTATAATGAACAATACCTTTTAAGTTGCAGTCGTACATTAAGAGCATACTTCCAACCTGTACATGAGAGAAGGGTAAAACTGCAAGAAATCTGTCTCATCCCAGTAATATGAATAACTTCATGCTAGAGCAAACTTCTTGAAACTTCACTAAAAAAATCTTTTTTGCTATGTGTGCTCAGTGGCTCTCTTGCCATTGCTGTTACTTGTCTATCAAAATAGAAAATGTGCAAGGTAAGATAGAATCTGTGATTACCTTCGTAGTTCCACTAGCGGAAGCCTCCCATGAGTATATTTATGAGCAGTTTAATTGTTACATAAATTGATTTATCTTAATACAGTAACTTAGTGTAAATTAAGTTATTTAAACAAGTGATAATTTGAGTTCCTCTTAAAACAGCAGAAACCCCTTAACTAAATCAATCTTCGCTTGATTTTGTTAACCCAGGGGGACGATATTTTTGTTTTGTAAACAAGGCCTTAGGTTTGTTGTTCGTCTGCTTAGAACAGGGCTGTTCAGCAGTGTGGCAAAAATAAGGACAGCTGTAAAGTCATGTCTAAATCAGCATTTTCAGGACTGCTGCCCCACATGAACTGTTACTGATTGCACAGCTCTAAGAAACAAAAGAGCTTGGCTTTGATGAGACTGGAGAAAATGAATGGCAGCTTACCTGAGGGAATCCGTTGTAAGGGAACGAGGTGGCGGTTAGAATCTCCTGGAGAACTTAGATGTTGCAGAACATGTTCTGAAGGTGCTTTGCAGCTGCTGAAGTTGAATTCCTTGTGTATGTAGTATGTGAAACCTGTGTAAGTGTTTGCAAGATCAAGGTATAAGGAAGTAATGCGTTTTATTACCATGTCAGTTCCGTTTTCATAATAATCGGTTTCCTCCCTTTTAACAATGGTCATGTGTCTACTTGCTAGCACATATGATGGGGATAGTTTTTTTTTTTTTTAATAATCAAATTCTTAAAATATCTAGGAAGGTGAGGACAACGTACACCTGAAATACCTGACCCTGTTCCATTTGGCCTCAGAGTGTAACAGTGCTACCTTTCAGTAGTTAATTTAAAATATTTTCTTGCTGATTTCAGGTACAGTCCAGATGTCGTGTTTTTACAAGAGGTTGTCCCACCATATCTCTGTCTTCTACAGATGAGGGCAGGCAGTTACACTATTATTCCAGGTAAGAAATAACCTTCAGTTTCTAAAGACAGAAACTGGAAGAAGTAAGTTCGGTTTTGTTCTGTCTCCCTTGACAAAATCTCTGACCATTTGTAGGAATGAAAAGAGTAAAGTGAAGAAGGAGGCATTAAATTACTTCCTGTGTTTTGATAACAGGATATAGTTTGATGCAAATTATGCATGTGAAAGGCTTGCTTGCCTGGTGGTTTTCTTTGTACTTTTTCTGCCTTTTGAAAGACTGATAGCAGGGTGGCCAAAAAAATGCCATAGATAAGACATTTCATAAGTATTTGCATTTAAAAAATCTGAAAAATTCACACCACTGTTATCAAACTTTGAACTAATGACTGTGTACATCTTACAAATTAACACGCTTCTCCCAGATAATGGTAAAAAGGTCTCTTTCAGAACCTTAACTTCTTTATGGCATGGCAGAAAATATCCTCGACCATTTGTTTCCATGCTCCTCTTTAGGTAACATAGATGGCTATTTCACTGTCATAATGTTGAAGAAATCAAGAGTGAAGCTACTGAAACACGAGATAATACCTTTTCCAACAACTGCCATGATGAGGAACCTTTTGGTTGTGCATGTGAGTGAGTTAGTATGTACTAACCAGCTGTGCTTCTGCCTTCAAAACAAAAAATCCCTGGAAAGACTGGACTAGCTTTAACCTATGATAGTCTCAAACAGCAGAAAAACCTCTTCTCCAAATATACAAACCCAGTTGCATTTGATATTAACAAACTTAAAACTTTTATGTAAGTTACTGGCCATACTTCGTTTTCAAGTCTCATAACCTCTGAAAGCAAAACTAAAAGCCTGTTTTCCTCCTGTAAGCCATTTTTCTTCAGTGTAAAACTAGTATTAACCAGAGCTCTGTCATTCAGTAATTTACTTTGTGATTAGATTTGGTCTTTGAACTTCTTATCAGGATGTAGATAGTAACATTGCCTCTTTGTTTCACACACAGGTGAGCATATCTGGTAATGAACTTTGCCTTATGACCTCTCATCTGGAGAGCACTAAAAATCACTCTAAGGAGCGTATGAAGCAACTGCAAATAGCGTTAAACAAAATGCAACAGGAGTCTGAGTCCACTACTGTTATATTTGGAGGGGATACAAACCTCAGGGACAGTGAGGTAAATAGAAATAAGCAACCTTGTTGTTTGAGAAGGTATTCTGACAAGTCTTCTCAGGCTTTTCTGTTGTCTTTGTAAGAAATTACCTGCTTAGGCAGAACAGAGATATGCAACGTTTATTCTTGAAAAGTGGAAGTGTGACTAATTAGAAGCTGCAGCATTGCTATGCTGAGGCATTGTTATAGCTGAGGTCACGTATATGAAGAGCTTCCCCCCACCATTCCCTCAATAACAAAATGCATTATTGGCAATATTTTCATCTGAGAAGATGCAGGGATAGTTGATGAAGTTTCGACATCTAAAGCATCTTCTCATTTTGAGAACCTGATCTTTACTTGCTCAGCTCTCTGATTCTTAAGGAGTTGATGCTCGTAGATTCAATGAAAGAAGAGGATGCTCTGGTAAAATAGATCTTGGGAGTTTAAAATTAATCATCTGTCATTGAGGCATTCAAAAATAGAAGTCACTGATATTAAAAGTGAAATTTGTGCATTATTACTAAAAGGTCAGTGTTTCATCTTTCCCTATAGTGAAATTCCATTGCAGTGAGCTGGAATGAGATTGTTTCAGAGAACATGGTGTTGACCCCCGTATCTCAAAATTTCAGAGCTGATCATTTATAATATGCTTTGGATTTAGAAAGTACTACAGGAACTGGTCATGTTTTAGAGTATCCTGAGAAATACCGCCCTCTAGAAACGTCTCCAATGTCTTTGTTTTCAACAACTCATGTTTTGCAGAAAAAAGTGATATTGTGACAACTCAGTTCTGTTTTTCAAGGTAAAATTTGTGAATTCAGTATCTTGTGGATTTTTTTTTTCCCCCCCTTTCTACTTTCAGGTTACTAAACTAGGTAACTTACCTAACAACATTATGGATATCTGGGAGTTTTTGGGTAAACCTCAACACTGCCGCTATACTTGGGACACCCACTCCAATACCAACCTGGATGCAGCGTACAAGTGCAAGATGAGGTTCGACCGCATTTACTTTCGTCCTGCAGCCGAAGGGGGAAATATTATTCCACGAAGTATGGACTTAATCGGATTGGAAAAACTGGACTGTGGCAGATTCCCTAGTGATCACTGGGGTCTTCTGTGTAACTTTGATGTGATATTATAAAAAAGAAAAAAGGCCACGTTGTTAGTTTTTAGGTGATTCGTTCTTGTTTTTACACAATTTTACCCTCTCGGTTTAAGTAGGGCGTATTTAAATTTTCAACCCTAATGCATTCTCTGCTCTTGACTTCTGCTGCTTCATTTCAAGGCAGGGTTCCCTTTTCCTCATTGTATGCATCTGTTCTTGAATCATGCTTTTAAATATTTATTTTTAACAACATACGCAAATACAAAAACAAATTCTAGTTTTAAAACAGGTGGAAACCTGTAAATACAATTAATAAACGTAAGTGGTGGCTTAAAGGACACTTATTTTTGCATGTATTATAATCTTGTAATAAATGCTGGTTTTTTATTTTAAGAATACTTTTATTATGCCTGCTTTATATCTTTTGTAACTATTTCCATCATCCTTTACAACCCTGTCTTCTGTAGGGTGTTTTGTATTAGCTTCTGAAGTTTGTGTTGTACATATGTGTGTCTTCAGGCAAGAAGACAAAGGAGCTGAGGAAGGAAAGACTGGATTCTCACAGAGTAAGTGTTTCTTGAGTAAGAGTTAAACTTCTATTTAACAGATTTAAGAACGATATGCGTTCTATTCAGCAAAAAAAGGATATAAGCAAATGTGTGGAAGTTGTTCACTTGGGATGGTGTGTACCTTACTTTGTGTTTATTAACCTGGATATGAGTTGCAGATGAAAACGCGTTACCTTTCCAGTGAGCATCTAGAAACAGCACTCTTGTAACTGCTGTGCAAAGCTGGAACAGCTCAAGGTCTCACTGACTTTGCAAAAGATCAAACAGGCTTTCTTAAAGAAATCAATCTCATAGAAGCTGTTGTTTTATAGATGTGCAAAGTACTAAGCTGATTTAAAACAGAAAGTCACTTACCTTTCTTGTGAAGTTTAGGGCACAGACATGGAGAGGAAGCACAGACAACCCATGTCAGTGGCATGAAGTGAACACAGAGACTGACAGCCTGAGGCACTTCTTGTTGTTTGTCCTTGATCTTAAGCACAAAGCTTACAAACAACTTGTGTTCTGCTGGAGTTCTGTGGTGGGTTAGTGTTGTGTAGCCAAGCTCTCAGCCTGCCCTTCCCCAGCAAGATGGGAGGAGGAAATGGGAAAAACAGAAACAAGTGAGATCATGGGTGAGGATAAAGTCACAGAGATCACTTACCAATTACCGTCATGGGCAAAATAGACTTGGCTTGGGGAAATTAACCTGATTTATGGCCAGTTATTATATGTGTGTAATTACTGATTTGGACATTGAGAAGCAAGAAGATGAACTTGAAAACATAGGAGGGAAACACCTTTCCTCTCCCTTTTCCCTGACTCAATGTCACGCCAGGCTACATCGCTGCGAGTCACGCAAGTCCCTTCAGCAAGGTGCAGAGCAGCACGAGAGGGGCCTATGGTCAGCACGCGGCCGTGCCTCTCTGCTGTGCCTTCCCTCTCCCGCTTCGCCTCTGCTCCGGGGCAGGTCCTCCGTGGGCTCAGGCAGTATGTGCTCTGCCATGGAGCCCCTCCTCTGACCTGAGTGTTCCCTCTGCTGTTTCTTGCGCTTTTTTGCCCCCTCCTCCTCTGCCTGCTCAGCATTTTCTTCTTAAAACATCAAAACCCAAGTTCCCTTTACTAAAAGTAAACAGCCTGTTTTGGGAAGGATGTCCAAATCCTTAACTTCCTCATCACTCTTAGCATATCTTGTTATTTTATAGTAACAGCTTCAAAAACAAGGAGGTGGAAGTTACTGATAATTTTTTTAACTTATGCTGAGCCCGTGATCTCTTCTTTCTGTTCCCAAATAAATAGTTGTGTAAAAAGGTGAAAAACATCCACAAATGCCAGGATTTTCCCTCTGGGTTTAAAATGGGGCTGGCGCAGTCACACTGACTTGCTGCACGGTCTCTTCTTCCTCACCAAGTCTTCAAAGAAATGTCCTGGGGTTTGCTCTCACTGCTTACGCCTCCTCCATCTCCCCAGTAGTTACAGTCAAAAATTTGTGGGGAAGATGAAGGCAGGGGATAAAAGTTTAACTTTCCTAAAAGTATTGGAGAAAAGGAAAGTGCAATAAATGCATGCATTGTCACAAGAAACAGCAGTTTACATGGCCTCCTGTATTAAAGCTGCTTTTGTTTATGTGGCTGCACCTTCTGGACTATTTTGGAAGATATGAAAAAGGCTGATTGTTGTTGTACTAGTTTAATTTCGGGAAGAGAGAAAAAAGGGTTCAGAGCAGTGCGTGACTTAGCTCAGTGCCTGAACTCCAGACACATTTGTAGCATTTACTACCTGATCCCTCCTCTTATTGACAGTCTCTCTTAACCTTTGAAATAGATAGTGAGGGGCAACGTAACATTTTTGTTAGGAACAGGCAAGGACGTAACGCTTGTAAGGGCCAATTAATCTTTCTAATCATAAAAGATAGGCAAGAGGAAGACTATAGTCAGTTCAATTAGTGGTTAGTCATTCTTTCAGAATGAGGAAATTATGCATATAGCCTTTAAAACCTTCTTGACCTACAGAAAGAGTGATAATAGTCAAATAAATTTAAGAAGACATAAATGCTAAATGTTTTATGGACTCTTGGATGTGAAACAATGCATCTTTAATTAAATATACTTCAGACCACTTAATAAGCATCCAAATTGCTGACAAGAACAGCCAGAGTCCTTAAATTAATTTGCCTTTTAATTTAACCAATGATGTAAAAGGTAAAATATCTGCTGAATACAGCAAGTAAAACTTAAAAGGGATAGAAACAACAAAGTTAAACCAAGCGAAAGATTTCTTGGGCTATGACTTACTTGTAATTTGATTTCTTTTCCCAACTCAGTAACATAATATTATGGCATTTACACATCCTAAAGGCATTTGGCACTGTCCCGCACGACATCCTTGTCTGTACATTGGAGAGACTTGGATTTGATGAATGGACCATTCTAAGGAACTGGCTGGATGGTTGCACTCAAAGAGTTGTGGTCAATGGATCAATGTCCAAGTGGAGACCAGTGATGAGTGGCATCCCTCAGGGGTCGGTATTGGGACTGATGCTGTTAAACGTCTTTGTTGGCAACATGTACAGTGGGATTGGATGCACTCTCAGCAAGTTTACTGACAATACCAAGCTGTGTGGTGTTGTGGACACGCTGGAGGGAAGGAATGCCATCCAGGGGAACCTTGACAGGCTGGAGAGATGGGCCTGTGAGAACCTCATGAAGTTCAACAAGGCCAAATGCAAGGTCCTGCACATGGGTCGGGGCAATCCTAAGCACAAGTACAGGCTGGGCAGAGAATGGATTGAGAGCAGCCCTGAGGAAAAGGACTTGGGAGTGCTGGTTGATGAGAAGCTCAACATGAACCATCAATGTGCACTGGCAGCCCAGAAAGCCAACCATATGCTGGGCTGTATCCAAAGAAGCATGGCCAGCAGATCGAGGGAGGTGATTCTGCCCCTCTACTCTGCTCTCGTGAGACCCCACCTGGAATACTGCATTCAGCTCTGGAGTCCCCAACATAAGAAGGTCAGGGAGCTGCTGGAGCGAGTACAGAGGAGGGCCACAAAGATGATCCAGGGGCTGGAGCACCTCTGCTATGAAGACAGGCTGAGAGAGTTGGGGCTGTTCTGCCTGGAGAAGAGAAGGCTCCAGGGTGATCTTATTGCAGCCTTCCAGTACCTAAAGGGGACCTACAAGAAAGCTGGAGAGGGGCTTTTTACGAGGTCATGTAGTGCTAGGACAAGGAGTAATGGCTTTAAACTGAAAGGGGAGATTTAGATTAGATCTAAGGAAGAACTTCACTCTGAGGGTGGTGAAACACTGGGACAGGTTGCCCAGAGAAGCTGTGGATGTCCCATCCCTGGAAGTGTTCAAGGCCAGGTTGGATGAGGCTTTGAGCTACCTGGTCAGGTGGAAGTTGTCGCTGCCCATGTCAGGGGGTTGGAACTAGATGATCTTTAAGATCCCTTCCAACCTAAACCATTTTATGACTTGTACAAACATGTGAATGTGAGAAAATGCAGTAATTCTCTCCTATTAATAGTCAACAGCAACAATGGACCTTGTGGAAATCATGTACTATCGGAGGCATTATTTTATCAATATTTTGATTCAGGTATCAAGAGAAGCAATTTCTTCTGAGGATCCAGCCAGTCTTAAACATTTCCACATCAAAAGAGCTTGAACTTTTTGGAAGAAAAGAAATATGCATAGAACGAAATAAAGAAATGTTAAACACCTAGGGAGGTAAATACTAAATAGATGGATAAAAAAAATGGGAAAAAATGGGAAAAAAACTACAACATTAACAGCAGAAAACTATGTTATAATGGTTAAAAGTATACGTATATACGTATGCTTTTGACAGTAGGGAGTAATCTGAAACCACAGCTAACAAAAATTTGTTTTACAAAGAGGAAGTGCATGGAAGATTAAAGCTATAAACATCAGACATCATGTACAGGCTTGGAAGTCAATTTGATACAAGAACAGACAAGATATATCTAAAATTACTAGATGAAAATGCAAACATGATAACCTGTATTATGTCAACACCTGCAGAGCCTATTGTTATGGTTGCTGTACAAAATAAAAGATGAGATTAATTACAGAGAAACAGATGGACTATGTTTTGATGAGAAAATGGCATGATTTTCAGTTGTATCATCTCAGCATGGTTGAAAAACTCCACAGAGGTCATGTTATCACTTCTGCACATCTTAGTGTGTTTTTACCCAGCAGCAGGCAATCTGGTACAAAATCCTGCTGAAGATGTAGTGCCTGTGGGTGCTGTCTTGAAATACCCAGTGCAAGGGTTACAGAGTGGCTTTGCTTAACTTCATTACTCACTAACAGTATAATAAAGACTCATTAATGAAGGTTCATAAATAGGATCTTTTCATTTCTTGGAGATGAGGCTTGTTATGTCACATCAGCTCACAGAAAACAGACTCCCAGTGACTGAGAAGTTGTCAGTATAAAGCTGCATTTTTGATAACAGCTGAGAAAATAAGAGGCTTAAACAGGAGATGCAGTAGGCAGAAATGTTGCTGAATTACAGCAATTGAAAGTAATACTTTGTCTGAAACAAGTCACAGTAAAATCATGAGGGTTATCTTTAATCATATATTTATGCATGTTTGACAATAAATTGACCTACTGACAAACGGACATATAGTAGATCTACAGTTTTGACCAAGGAAAAGGATAAAAGTATTTGTCTGCCCTGCTGGAGGACAATATACTTCGGCGAAAGAAAGAAAGGAAGGATGTTCTCCTCCAGCAGGGCAGACAAATACTATGTTGTTCTTAACATTTTGCACTATTGAATTTCCTGATACTCTTGCTGGTGGGGCAGAGAAGCTAACAAAAACCTACTCAGAAATCTGGGTAGGATATGTGGCTGCCCCATCCCTGGAAGTGTTCAAGGCCAGGTTGGATGAGGTTTTGAGCAACCTGATCTAGTGGAAGGTGTCCCTGCCCATGGCAGGGGAGTTGGAACTAGATGATCTTGCAGGTCTCTTCTAACACAAACCATTCTGTGATTCTATGAAGTCATATACTAAGGCATAAGCATTATCTGGACGTGGTAGTAGGTACGGTATGTGAGTACAGCTGACAATGCTGGACAAATATAGCCAAGAAAGGGAACTCACCTCATCATGGCTTTCAAAAATTTTCCCAGTTATTGAAGAATGAGAAAAAAATCTGTCTCAGATGCCCTGGAGGTGAATACAATCCCCTTTTCCAGTGTTGGCAGACACTTCCTTGAAGTGAAACAGAACAAGATTTTATCCATTTTAGATAAGAAGCGGAGGAAAAGGATCTTTCCTGAAAAGCACAACACAATCTAACAAAGGCAAGTATTGTTAACCAAACTAGTGCATCTCCCAGACCTCTGTCCTTTGGCATAGATGCCATATGAAATACTTCAAAGCGGCTGGTTTAGCTGTGAGCAAGCTAGGTGAGAGAGAGAGCAGGGTGCAGCATGTGACAGCCCCCTGCAACGGGTGGAAACTGCAGTAGTGTCACACCTCGAGTCAGGGCTTTGCTGCCACCAGCACCAAGCGGGTGGCAGAAGGGCGGTTTGGCGGTGATGGAAGGATGCTTCTCAGAGGCATCCAAACTACCTCTGGACATCAGGCAGCGAGTTGGCTGTCCTGGCTGATGACAGCTTCACCAGGCTTTTGTCTCACTGACTGAATGCACATACTGCAGAAAGGAGCTGGAGGCAGCCAGATCAATGTTTACCTAGTAGGCTACATTTTGAAGCTTTAGTGGTCTTTAGATAGTGTTACAGCACAGCCAGTGTACTGTTTTGTCAGTGTTAAGCCTATTAGCTCATCAGTGTTACGAAGGCAAGAATTGACTCAGCAAGAAAATACCATCTTAGCCTCAGCCATCTCTGATAATCCTGCTTTCTTGATCTGCTCTTCCATTTCACAGCATTTCTGGAGTTTGCAGACAGTGAGCAGGCCATAGGTGCTGCTGCTAGGCTTCTCACATGGGAGCTGTTTGCTCCAACGCCTTTGTGTTTGCACAGGTCTAGCTGCGCCCTGTTTGTGCGACGGAGTAGGAAGTCTGTGTGCAAGGAAGTCAAGGGCACTGGACCAGCTACTGCTGCACAGAGAAAGCAAACAGGGTCAGTTGTTGCTCTCATCCTTTCTCCTCTGCTTTCACTAAGATGATGGGAGGTATCTCCTGACAGGTCAAGAAGAGGGCTTATCTCCCTAAGCCTGTGCTGCGCCAAGGAGCCTTTTGCATACTTGCGCAGATGGTTTAAAAAGTGCTTGCGTTGAGTATACAAGTGAATATTCCTTTCTGAAGAAGAAATAAAAAAAATTTGTGCAGCTGTATCTGCTGCTTTTGCAACCAGTAAAATCAGGAACTCACAAACATGCAAAGCATTGGAGGACAATCATCTTCCCCCGCTGGGTCTGTAAATCAACCCTCGGGGGTGCCAGGAAGGCTGCGAGGCATGAGAAATGGGTCTGCCTCACAAAGGAAAGAGAGCCAGGCTTCCTCTCTCTGCACACACTTCCTCTTCGAAGTCAAGTGGTCTTGATCAACATCGGAAAAAACATAACATTCTCATCGATCCTTTTGTGTTGTTATTAGAATAATTGTTTTTACATCAAATAAGCAGACCTCAGCCTCCATAAGTCTGGCCTAAACACGGAAATTATGGAAACTGAGGAATTAAAATTGACATAACAACATAGCATGAAAAAATGTTTTTAAAAATGCAATCAGACAATTCCTTTGGTTTCCCTTATATATACCCCCAAGCAATCCAGTGTTACAGTTCAGAAATTAAATTCCTTGCTTTACAGGACAAGTACATGAGTTACTGGCTCCTCTTACCAAGGGAGATACGAGTAGCTTCAGGAAATATCACACAGCCTATTAAAAAAATTAGTGAGGTGGGAATCAGAAGGAAAGTAAAAAGAGGAGGTAAAAACAGTTGTATGCTGAAGAGATGACATTTTTACAGCTTTAGAACAACTTTTTTTTTTTTTCAGTCATCCTATAGCACCTGCAAAATACCATTTTCCTGGGTCAATCATTGTCAATTTATTAAAGACTAAGCAGAATTCAGCAACAGATGGGAGCAGCCATAAAGGCAACCTGGTTATAAAGGGAAAAATACAGAACAGAAGAAGATGCCTGCTGGAATACTGACAGAGAAAATGCTTGTCACCTTGAGAACCAGGAGCATCCTTGAGAAGCGCAGCTGGCATCTTTGAAGTGCTGCTGAGCACTGAGAAACTGGAGACATTCTGAGATATCATTGATAAGCACAAAGCCAAGGAGCTGTAAGAGCAACTTATCATCTGCAAAAGGTGAAAAAAGTCTGGGAAAGGGAGGAAACATCCTGAGAAGGTAGGAATTGGCAACTGTTATTGGCTATTCTACCTGGAAGAAAAGGAAAGCAGTCTGGAAAAATAAAAATTGGTCTGAGAAAAGAGACCGTCATCATCTATTGGCTGTCCCAGGAGAAAAATGGAAGCTAACAGCCCCCATTGCCTGCTCCAGATAGTGATGTCCCATGCCTCCTCATGTCTCTGTGATATAAAAAATACTTTGCTTTTTACCCAAAGTGGAGCCTGTCTTTCTGAGAACCTCCCGTGCATGAACGCTTTTCTATGAGACCTCCTAGACAGACAAGACCCTCACCGGCAGCACCTGGCTGACTCCAGACTCTGTGACAGGATCATCACTGAAGTAAGACTCTGCTTTTATTGATTCCTCTCTGGGCCCTCTTCTGAGAGGGATTACAACTAGGATCGGTGTGGTGAGTGTGGTAACAATAACAATTTGAATATACATAGGTATATATTGTTGTGTAGGTTAGGAAAATAGGAACATCTTTGCACCATTTTGCTAATACCTTCGATGAAGTACCTACTATTTATTGCATGTATTACAATATTTTCATACCCTCTGCTCATTCTGCCACAGCAATTGCATGGCTCTGCCCCTAGGTCTGTGCCGACGTCCTCCATTGCACGGCTTCCAGACAAAGCTGTTTTGACAAGCAAGTCAGAGCATGGTGCCAAAAATCCCATTCACTCCCTTCACAGTAGTCAGCAGAATGCACCATTCTCTGATCATGTATTCCTTGCATCAGAATCTGCACAGGATTTTAAACCAGAAGACCAGCCAAACAGCCTCAAGAGTTTATGCCATGAGAGCATCCTCGTCACAAATGCACTCAGGTGTGTGTGGGCATTCTATACATGGCTTTAGATACAGCTTGTGGAATTTCTCCTTAACTGAGTTACCTGGCTTTCGGGTTTGCCTTCAGAGTCCAGAGTGATTGTTTTGACTGTTAATGTCCGGGACATCAATAACACAAATACATTTAGAAATCTGTACAGCGTAAACTCTGTCAAGGTGCCCAAAATGAAAATCTGCACTGCTGTGCATCCTTGGAGTGAGACGTCTGTGATGTATTTATTGTCTTCTTGAAATTAGAGTTAGCTGCTGATCCGTTAATAGGATGAGGTTTTTCAAGTCTTAGCAGTGGCTGGAATCTGGCTGTGCTGGTGATAAAATTTTTCAAATATTTATTCAAGAGATTAGGTCTGGCTCATCTCTTGGTTTCATTGCTTTCTCTGATTCTACCATAACCTTTTTGAATGGGTGATGTCAGCCAATTCAGTGACATAATGACAATTTTATTTTACTTCCACTCCTGTTCCAATAACTCCTAACAATTCTCTTTGCCTTTTGACTAATGATGAGACTCAGACTGATGCTTTGTGAAGACCTATCCACACTGACTCCCGTATCACCTTCCTTAGTGCTAAGTTAGTCCAGCACTGCATAGATACTTAGGTTATGATTCCATGCGGGCACTATTCTGCAACTTGACCTTGCCCCTGTCTATCTGATAAAGGCTTATCTGATGGGCTGAGAAACAAGAACAAGTCAGGGAGGAAACTTCTTACTGGAGCAAATTTTCCACTGTGCCTCAGCAGCTTTCACTCCTTGTCTGACACCTGAGTGATAAAACTGGGGAAGAAATAAACTCTATGTTCCATGCACCTCTCCTCATCATCTAGCTACTGCACTTCAGTACCGAGTTTCCACAACTAACAGTATAAGTGATTTGGGGCTTTTGCTTTTGAGAAAAATCCTACCTTCTTGACGTCTTTCTTTTGGGGATGCCCATAAGAACAGGGAAAGGGTCAGGTCTGTGAAAACCTGGGTAGCAGGTTTTGGATCAGGATTGGAAAAATTCCCTCCTGCAAGGAATGAGATTGAAACAAAAATGTTACTTTCTAAAATGTGGATTTCACAATGTATTTTTGATCTGATAGGTTCTTGGTAGCTTTTTTCTATCTGCTTGAGGCCTACTGAGCTGCTTGTACTGTACTCTTTCAAAGCTCGGTTCTTTGCAGATCTGAAAATAAAATACTACGGTTTCTTCCATTGACTGACTGAGATAAAGTAATCTGTGATACATGAACAAGTCTAAATGAAATAATAATATCCTTAGCAGTGAAAACCGGGTTGGTCATACAATAATTGAGTAGATTTATTGCCATATCCTTGGACCAGCCTGCTGAAACAGCCTGCTATTTTATTTAATCTTGTATCAGAGGAATTACTGACTGGTAATCCATTGTTAAACATCATTTAGAATGATGGATGAAAATGTCAGCTTTTCCAACCTTTTCCAACATAATCAATCCATATCTCATTAACACATATTATTTATGATTGTTATAATGAGACCTGCAGGTGTTTCCAGGGGGAAATGCAGACATCAGATGTTGAAATGAGATGAGATATACTGTAGTTTATGAGTTAATAACTGAATGTAAAAAAATACTTGCCCACAGTACTGATTGTCCTTTACCATTTTACAAATGAATTGAGTGCCTTGGTTTTCCTTCTTGCTGTGTATAGCAGCTCTTCCTTCTATTCATTTTGTTACGAACAATTCAGTGAGAAAAAGATTAAAAAGCATGTAAGAAAGACTATTTTTCAAATTACTTCTAAGACATGGTGTGGGAAAAAGCCTCCAAATGTAAAGTAGTAAGAAACACTTTTCTGCTCTGTTTGCTGTTTGCAGCTGTTTGCTGAGGACTTGGGCACTTTTCTCCCCTTCAGTCCGTATGCAGACAAATTGATACATTTCTTCAACTACAGCACAGCTGCATTTTAAGGAACTTTCTACTGTATGCTCCCTCAAAGATGAATGAAAGGCAAACCTTGATTCATGAACTTAATGCAGCTGGTGGTGTAGCGGTAGTCATGGCCACAATGTCAACTGTTGCCTCAGCTAAACTACATTTGAAAATCATTTTCCACTTCAGCTCATAAACATCAATAAAGGAAAATGAGAAGAAAATGACTGTCTAGAGGACAAAAGACCAACTCATAAATCAGAAGAAAATGAAGACAAAATGCAGCTTTGATTTGCCTGTGGAATTCCCATTAACTGTACCACTGGCAGAAGGGAGGTTGGATCAATAGCTGGCTGGCCATAGAAAGCAGTTTCTGTCCATTCAGCAGCCAACGCAAAAGAAAAACTGTCATGGTATGATCTTTATCAGGTTATCTTCATTACACCAGACCAATGGTATATGTATATGCTGGCCAGCAAGGATGCTTCCAATTCCTGGTCCTATCTGTGCTCTGAGCACAATGGTCTCACAAATTATTTGTTTATAGCCGTGAAACACCTTCAATGCTAATCTCTCTTATTCTTTCTATAGGCAGTCCGTTACCGGGAACTTTCTCTTAAGACTAGTTTACTCACTCAGAATTTTTTAGGAAAGGGCTGTATCAAAACTTGCCTTTCTTCTTGCTCAAGAAGAATCTGCTAGCACCTTTTGTGATTGTTGTTGAAGCTTGACTGAAAGATTTACTGCATATCCTTCAGTAAATTCTTGCAGGATATTTCTGCTTTGTTACAATCGTTTCTGGGCTTAATTGATCAAAGACCACTGCTGGCTGAGAAGGAAAAGCAAATATTCTCTATGAGCTGTTAGCTTTCCAGGCAGCAGCTTGTACATATGGCAAATTATACATTCAACACACTTCTTCTCAGTGTTCTGTAGTTCATATAGCTTCCCCTTAGCATATGCGAGATGAGGATCTGTATACACAAGACAGCAGTTTTGTCTCGGTTGGAACATGGTTCTTGGAAGAATAGGTTTTCCAAGCACAGCATAGATTTTAAAAACATTACTACTTACAAATATAAAATAGGAGGGAAAAATCACTTCTTTGTGCAATGATAACATAAATTACATTATCAAATCCTGTAGTCTAATCTTAAACTATATTGTAGAAAATGATGGAAGTCAGAAAACAATGTTGGTTTTGTGACTAAACCAGAAAATGCACACATATCTGGTTTGGTGCTTATCACTAAAACACACAAAAAGTCTGAAAGTGACATTTGGAGAATTTTTCTTATTTGTCCTTCTCAAGGGAGGGAAAATAGAATAAAAGGTTGTATTTTATATTTTGTTCTTTTCCACACAACTGCAGTTTTCTGAATTTGTTGTTGTCTTCCCTGAAAAAAGTCCTGTAATATTAATCTCTATGGATTTGTTCAATCAGCTTTATGGCAACAATGGGACTACTGCTCTTGGCAGCCCATATAAGATGGTTGTAAAAATGTCATTAGATGAGGCCATCTTGCTTACCCAGCCCTTTTCAGTAAGGCTACTGCTGGGGCCTATTTGCTGTTCGTATCAGTTAAGAAATACATCAGCAAGAGGAGATGCAGAGTCTATCTTTTCTAGCAATCAGAATATTTCTCCACAGACGTTCAGATTTTTTTCAAAGGAGTGTTTTTTATTTCTCCAAGCTTAACAATACTGTAAAGACTTCTAAGCAACCTGATGATTCAGTGAAGTTGTTCCTGGCTCTTTAACACTATTGTTCTTTGCCCGCAAATAAGTCACTTACAGGAAATTTACAATTCAACTTCAAAAAAAATACAGAATTATTTTAGTCTGATCCTTCCGGTTGAATTTCTTTTTATGAGTCTAAGCATAGGGCAGATAAAAAAGCGCTAACAGGGAGTGGTTTTTGGAAAGAAAAATCTGGTCAGCACCAGTCACAGCGAGACAATCATTAAAGCCAAATTTCATTCTGTTGCAAAGAGGGGCAAGGCTTTAAATTACTATAAATTAAAAACATATGGCAATCAAAAACTATGTCTGAAATAAGAAAAAAATGTTGAGAATCAGCAGGCATCAGTGGCCTTTTTTAATATGTTAATATTTCAATTTTAGTGACTGAGAATTATCTGTTTAGGTAACCAAAATGCCTTTTTGAGAAAAAATGGCACTGAGAAAGGGAAACATGTTCATTGTTATAAATTAGGTGTAAACTCCAAACAGAGCTACCAAATTCATAGGGTTTTTTGATAGTCTTAAAAAAATGGAAAGTCAGAACTGGAAAAAGGGCCACTGAAAAAAAGCAAAGAGGAAGTAGGACAGAAGATTCAAGAAGTAGAGAGGTTGCAACATGTTTGAGGTTAGGGTGGGGGGTCTGCAGATATGATTAGATAATATATTATTCCTCTGCGGGATGTTATTCTGTGTTAAATACTTCAGGGCATTGCTATTTTTCATAATTCACTATAATTAATGCTAGGTTACTACTTTATCATTACACTACAGAAATACAGGTACATCCTTCTTTTATAGTAACGGCCAACGCTTTAATTAACTTTTGAAAAACTGGATGGTAAAAGAACTGCACAGTGAGCTTTGAGAACACTGAATCACTGCCACGGGCGTATTTAGTGCACAGCTAAGACACAGATGAGTACTGTTTTAAGGCACAGTTAATGTGGCACAGCTTTTATAACTATTTTCCAGGTAGTTGGAGAATTTAGTAGTATTCCACTAAATATTTGTGCTAAAATATTATTTTCTGCAGTAAGATAAATGAACAGTATAGCACCCACTTTGATAATGATATTCATTAAACGTGTTAGCTGCATGAGCCATGATACTTCAGATCAGGACTAGAGTGTTTTATATCATTGATTTTACAAATAAATATTCTAAGTAAAAATAAAATATAAATATTTACTACCCTTTACTCCCTGTATAAATTAGTTTCTGGCTTCTTTTGCTAGGAAGAAACCACCTCTTTTTGCACTCAGTGCGTATGTAGTTTGTTATACTGAATGAAAACACCAGGATGCACTGTTTTGTGCTAGGAGCTGTCAATAGCATGTACCTAATACATTGTATTGAATGAAAGGATTCATAAATCAAAGTTATACAAAGGATCATACAATGCTTCTAGTGAATTTCCAAAGAGTCATAAAATCTATAAATCAATGTAGTTATGAATAATCAACTCACAATGCAGATTTTTTTAATTCGTACTATTTGCCTGTACAAGATTATAACAATGGTGTGTTTTTAACGCGTCTTTGAAAACTTCGGAATTACCTCTCTCATGTGTAACGGTAAAGATAACTATTAATGATACTGTGCATCCACAACGTGCCAAGCTAGTTTGATTTAAAGCTGAAGTCTCTGGAACTGTATTGTGAGAGTAAGGGGAGATTAAGACACCAGAGTACACTGAAGGATGATTTCTACAGAGTAAATGATACTGGGTAGACTTTTCAGATCATTACCAGCGACAATTTGAGGAATATCATTCTTAACAGATCTGGTACTCTTCAGCTCAGACTGACCATCTGAAAATGAAAAGCAATTCTGTGGTAGGATCATTGGGAAGGAGCCTCCGGCCACATGGAGATGCTCTAATTTACTCTCCATTGGAGGACACAGCTTCCCAGCTGGAGTATTTCAAGTGTAAGAATCCATATTAGTAGCTTTGAACAAAATTCCAGTTAAGTACAACTGTCAGTAATTATTAATCTCGTTGCAGATGTGAAACAGCATGCGATCAGTAACCCATATTTCTCTTTCAGAAAGTTATAAGCTGATGTAATTCAAGAATGAATTGCTGCAGTCTTATCATCTCTAGTCTTGACTTGTTCTGTTCCTCTTGACAAAATACAACATACTGTGCAATAGGGCAGAAATCAATTTCCTTTATGTGCGGAATAATGCGTTCCAATCCAGCGCAAGTACTTTAATACTACATTGATTTAGGTAAAAATTACAAAATATTTTTCTTCACTACTAATTTGGCAGGACTGCTAAGGTTAACACTTGGTTTCTAGCACTGATGACAAAAATCTAACGCAGTGTGGCCTACTGATTTCAAGGAAGACATTTCAAAAATATAGAAGAATAATAGGCGTTCTTTGAGCCTCACTGAAAAAAAGATATTTTTAATACGTCAACTTCTCAGAATATAAAAACATTTGGCAGTAAACATGATAATCCCTACATGATTCTCCAAGCCAAACTTAAACTGAAAAGCAAAGAAATGCTTTTAATGCAAGGGTAGTAGGTAGGATCTGCCTCTTGCTCCTTCACAGAGACAAATCCCATACAATCTCATAGAAAATATATTTTTCTATAATTCCAATAGATTTTAACTTGCATATATACCCAGAGAATAATTACAAATACGTGGAGATTTCACTTTAGGTCTTGCATATATTTAGAACATTTCCTATAGAACCCTGTTAAGTGCAGCCCTGCAAGAATTTCCATGTGTTTAAAACCATGAGTGAGTGATGACACAAGCTGTGGAGCTGGTACCAAGGAATCCTCCTTCTGCTAAGCACTGCTGATTCTTAGCTCCAGACTCCTGGTCACCAAGCAGGACGCTTGCCTTGCATGTGTATTTTGCTAAGCCTGGGGTATAGTGAGAGTTTTAATCCTTCCTTTTTCTCTAGCAAGCTCAGGGGTTGATTTTCCCCAGGGAGGGCAATGTGGGTGTAATTTGCTAGTTTGATTTGATCACACTTTTACACTCTCTTCAGAGAATGGAGAGAAAAACCAGTTTGAGAGAATGAGAAGAATGTTTACATCCCTTACTAGCCTACTTATGTTAAGCACAGTATAAACATAAAAACTGGAAATATTTTAAGTATTTTTTATTTTACTACTTACAAGAAAACTGCATTGAAAATCGAGTTTTTTAAGAAGCTATTGCTTGGCCACTACCATGGGCCAAAAGTTACCAGTACCGTCTGCTCCTTAAAGGACCTTGAAGATATCAGAAAAGCTGAGACCGTTGGAGATTTGAGATGCTTCCACTAGAAAGTCTATCCAAGTACAGACTGATCGCTGGTTATTTCAACAGTGAAAATAACGTACTTGTAACTTAATAAATGCCTATTAGTGCAAGACACGTTTTAACACCGGTATTCTGAGCTAGTAATTCACATATACCACATGTGCTTTAATAACACAATCATTAGGAAAGATATTTTTCATGAAATCAAAATATCAACTTTATCTTGATGCTAAGTCCATGCTCTATTCACGATGTCTCAGATATTTTAATTTCTTTGTATTATTTCACATCGAATAAAACAACTCCAGGTTAAACCTGTTTGTGCTGTGTTTCCAGATCCTAGGAGCTCCTTCTCTACTGTTTGGTGGGCTTTTTAAGAAAAATGGGACTAGTTATTTTCTCAGGTCACAAAGGCTTTGGGCTCAGCTCAGCTCCCCTTGGTCGGTCCGATGCTGCCACCGCATGGTCCACGGCTGGGGAAGAGGAGGGTCCCGATCTGGCACAGCTGAACTCCAACCAAGTACTCAGTTGTACAGACCCTTACTACAGGCGTAAATACTTAACAGCTAGGTACTAGTGATGCCTATCATAAATCCAGTAAGATTTAATATTTTCTTATGACGTTCTCCAGATACATGGGAGCCTCATCTTTCAGAGCTTAGAAATTTAGAACAATTTCTATCTCTTATGGTTGCTAAGAGGAGTTTGGTAATATTAAAACACATGTACCACAGCTGCAGAAACCAGAACATGGATGAAAAAATTAAGGTGGTGGTGCAGTTTTGGTTTTTGTTTTAGTGTTGTCATATTTTGAAGATAAATTCATGACATGTTATAATCCAACTTGGATTCAGTAACTTCATGCTGACATGAAGGTAGAGCTAATAGAATTGGAGAGTTATAGACATGATAACAGGCCCACCTCTCAATACCAAGCACCTGTAAGATCATATGTAACCCAAGCCTTATCAAACATTATCATACCTACTTGAACAGACCACTTTTTCTTAACTTATTATCTGTCTCAGCTTGAGCATCCATGGCCTACTTTATGTAGCATGTCGTATTTTATTTGTTACACAAATAATGGAGAGATTGAATCAAACTAAACAAACTTTTGTAAAACAAAACTAAGTATCGTAAATGTTACTAGTCCTGAATTCATAGGAAGATTTCAGCCTTAAGAAAAGTAAAGGTGTGTCTGTTTGAGACAATGACTGCCAAATCCCTCTAAAATCATTAAAAAGACTGCAAGCAACTACATTAGAGTGAGAGAAATGATGCAATAGAGCATATCTTCAGAAGAAAAAAAAGAGGTCTAAAGAAAATCTAGGGAATCAGCTCAGATATTGTAAATTAATATTTGATCACATGGATCCCATTCCCCACATTTACAAAAACTAATTACAAAGCACATAAAGAGGTGGTGAATCTTCTTACTTGATGCCTTATGTCCAGTATTTCTCTTTTCTTTCCTGTTAAAGATACAGTTACCACAAAAGACTCTTCGTGCCCTTGTAACACAAGTAAGGAACCAGTGGTGCAAGTAAGAAAACTTTAAGTTATGTTCATTAAAGAATAGGTAAATTTGCTGCATATATTTCTAAATGTACTTTACAGAGGCTAGTTTCTCAGTTACTCAGAGAAAATTGTCTAAGACATTATGGAAATGGAAGAGATAAGATATTTCCATCACATCTTCTTTGAACAAAATTCTGGAAACATTCTCGTTTCTTGTGTGGTTTTGTGTCATAAAAATAACCTTTTATCTTTCTGCAACAATGCAGAAAATTTTCTACTAGAAAGTCTCCATCAGTCTTTAACTATCTTTGCTGAATGCATCTGCCAATTCTATTTTCCCTCAAAGGGTCATTTTAGAAGTGTCAGGATATTGGTAGTTGAAGAGTAAGGATAGAGCAGTATCCAAATTCCCTAGCTCGACTCAGTGCTGTAAGCAAAGGTATCACCACTTTCACTTTGGTGCACCATGACATCCATCTTCAAGGGATTGCTTTTAACAAATCTTCAAAATAAGTCCATTGGCTCTGACTTTCACTAAACCAGCTTGTAAGTCTTTGTGCACTGTCTCTGCTGTAACACAGTGCCCTTGACAAGCACATAGACCCCCTGCCTTCCATGGTTTTCAAGAAGCCTTTACAACAGTGAGTTATGGGAACCCACAAAGTCAGACTTTACAGATTGGAAGAGGAAGCTACACACACCTCTATTTCTCTATAGCACTCTGCATGAAACCACTGTTGCCTGTACAGAACTAAAGCATGCAGCTTCTTTTCCTGAAAATATTCTGGACGTTAGGGGTGCGATAGATGGAAACCTGGTAACATATATCTTAACAGAAGCCTTGCCATTGGCATAAATTTAGACAGGAATTCAACCCAGGTGATCTTCCTTCTGTCCAAGCATTTGCAGAAACAGGATACTGGGTAAGAACTGTGTTACTCTCTCTCACAGTAATGTGGAACGAACACCTTTGTTTTCTGTCACAACCTTTAATGTAAGAAAGTCTCACAGGAACGTCGTATGCTTCCAGTCTTTCAGGAATCCAAAGTAAGTTTTAACTGTTGCCTTTCCATTCTTGCCTTTCAGTAACTGCTCAATAGTTACCAGATGCTAAGGCAGTAGTAACATGGTCTTTGCTGAGTTTATAAGACATTTAGAAAAATGCTTGTAATTATAGCAGTTTAAAAGCCTGGACTGTTACTATAAGTACCACTTTTGGACTAAATGTGGTAACATTTTTTCAAAATAAATATTTTAAACAGGCCCTGTAGTGGAGTGCATCACTCTGGTTAATTTATGCAAGAATAAGGCGGCCTTTTTAATTGATAGTGATTAGTGAACTTTCTAAATCTGTAGAAATTCAGCAGGTTTAAGCTTCCAATAAATATCAGTGTCTATTTTTACACCATGTCTTCCATTTAGCAGAAAAGGAAATACATCAGCCTGAAGCTGCTGATGCTGCAAACACCAAAACCAGGCTATTATTTCACCTACAGAGCAGCAGGAGTGTCTCCCTACATCAGTTTTTATCTGGCCTGCTCCAACCAGGCAGCAAAACCTAAGAATTTTTATGAGAGCATTATCTGGAGATCAACAACTTACTTGTTGTTACAATCTTGATGCAAACTTGTCTTAAGATTGATGTTTTAACCAGATAAGAAATGAGGATCTGGAGCGTCCTTTCCTGACCTAGGGGAGCAGATTATTATAATGCAGATTTTCTGCAGAATCTATAGATTTCTCTCTTCCACAGGCTCCACTGTAATTAGAGAAAAACAAAGGGGAGCACTTTAAAGCTTGAGAGGAAAGCTGTCACCTGGAGTTTGCGTGCCTAGGAAATAATAAATAATGGTCTGCATAAGAAGCAAAGGTTTCATCATCAATCTGGTTATACTATCAGGTGAAAGATTCTTCGAAAGTGCTTGGAGAGTTCAAAGCCATATTCTCCAGTGCTGAATTTGGTGAGCTGCAGAGTCTTTTTATGTTATCATTGGATAAGCTGAACTCAAAATCTGTTCACTAATCAATTGCTCAAAATTAGTTAGGGCTGTTGCAGTTGCTTTTCAGATTTCTCATGGCAGCAGGACAGCTGCATGCAGTTGGTCAGTGTCACACACCCCTCACATGGCAGTTAGCAAAGAAGAGTCATAGAATCATAGAATAGTTTGTATTGGAAGGTACCTCAAAGATCATCTAGTCCCAACCCCCTGACATGGACAGGGACACCTTCCACTCGATCAGGTTGCTCAAAGCCCCATCCAACCTGGCCTTGAACACTTTCAGCGATGAGGCATCCACAACTTCTCTGGGCAACCTGTTCCAGTGCCTCACCACCCTCAGAGTGAAAAATTTCTTCCTTATATCTAATCGAAATCTACTCTCTTTCAGTTTAAAGCCATTGCCTCTTCTCTTATCACAACATGCCCTTGCAAAAAGTCCCTCTCCAGCTTTCTTGTAGGCCCCCTTATAGGCACTAGAAGTCTGTAAAACCTGTTCCTGTCCCTAAAGGAGATTACTTTTGAGTTAATGACAACTTCACTTTCACCCACAACATTAAACTCATAATCATCTATGAATGTTGTTCGGTATGCCCTAAATGTATTATTTCTTTCTCTTTGCAGTTTGTGAGAAGATAGAAAACTTGTGTCCCATATGAGACATCTGAAATCCATCTAGGAAAAAAACTGTAGATACTAGTTCAGCTCTACCGTATTTCTATAGCTTGCAATACTCCTGACATAAATCATCTAAAAGAGCACGGCGTCGGAGTTATTTCTGTGTCTTTTGCCACCTAGTGGCTAGGATAAGAAAAAAACATGCAGCTGTGAGATGCTTCATGTTTTGATTGTTTATATCTGAAGCATTACTGTCCCCAAAATAGATAGTTAAAAAAAACCCTATGTTGCTGAATTGTGATTTGCACATGAACTCAAAGAAGGTGAAGCTGTTAACTGGAAAAAAAGTGCTGAAGTAGTAAGCAATAAGGATAATGCTTCCATTTATTTAGTACAAAAGATGTGATATGACAGCAAAATTCATAATCTATTTGTGTACATGATCCAGTCAGGGGTAGTTTGCCTCTCACAGGTTAACTCCATTAGTCTCTTCCACATGGATCAGGACCTTGGACGGGCATAGTAGAAGAGTTTCCAAAAACATAAGTAGTTTTGAGTTTAAGTGTTGAGTTGTCCCTGGTTTTATGGTAGATTAACTGCTGATGCTCTTTCAGTTCCATTTTGGTTTAAAATTGTATGCTTGAAACAGAGATTAGAAGTTTAATTTCAAAAATTCCTGCAAGAACGTGCAACTGCAGAGAAAATACATTTTCAAAGAAGCACAAAATACCCAGTCTGACAATATTTTATAGAATACATCACTTCTCTAACTTGTAAAAGGCACTGTTCCTAACAACTCTTGCTCCAAACTGCTCAGTTTTGGTACACACCTGCCCACTGCCTAAATAATGTTCTTTTCTCTTCCTACTCATTCAGAAACAATTGCCAACATTAAGAAGCTAGGTTGCTTATCATATGGATTTTATAAAACCACTTCATTATCTTCTCATACTGTTCTACAACTTCCAAGTCCTAAACTGTGTCAGTATACACTGATCATAAATCCTCGTGCCTGTCATGAGCAGCTCTGTTAAAGAGGAGACATAAACAATTAAGAAAGACTTGAAAGGGAAATATAGAGAGAAAACCTCCTGTTAATAATGATCAAAACAATATTTATATCTGGTGGCACTAACCACAAATCTAGCAGAAAAGTGAAATATCATGGAACTCGTAATTTCAAGTTCCACCAGTGAACAATGCTGGTGATGTTAAACATGAGCAGTGCCCACTGGATAAAAATCCCGGCTTCTTCTCGAACACGTGTTTGTACTTTTTCTGTTTTTGGTACTCTGACTGTTTGCTTTTCACAAGTGGTTACTTACAGAAGCATATAACTTACATAAGGAGGTGGGTTTTTTTATTTTTTTTTTCTTTTTTGGTCATATTTTTTAATATAAATCCATATCTGTTCTTTGTGAGTTTTGTAGAAACATTAATTAGGATTTCTGACATAATATCGAAACACCTGCCTACTTTGTATATGTGAAACAAATTTTCATGTTATTTGTGCTTTAAGATACAAGCCAGTTCTGATTATTTTTATCAGCTTCAAGTACCTGACAATCATTCTACAATTTTTGTGGATCTTACTCCTGTCAAGGGTTCTTGTCCTCATGAGGTCATCATCATAACCTCAGGCTCAGCAGCATTCAGAACCAAGACAGCCCCAGAAGTGCTGTCTTCCAGAAGAAATGTCCTAAGTAAGGGGGATTGCTCTAAAGCATGTTGTCCTCCTAAACCACATTCAGAGATATATTTCAAGAGTTAAATTTTCAACAAGTAATTTACTGATACTCCCTCTGTGAGCGCCATTCCTCCAGCTTAAGTTTCTTGTGACTCCATGGACGTAGGATGGGACTTTGTTTTGGAAAGATGCTACATGGAAGCATTTCTGTTTGTCTTTCTCCACCAATGTTTGTTCTCACTGAATAAGGTCAGAGTTAACATCAAGACATCAATATCTGGAAAAAGTGCACTAACAAGACAAGCATGGACTTGGTGTCATTTTGTTCCTTGATTTCTTGCCTGTTATCTCAAATGGTGCTTTTTTATGGATGAATGCTGTGTCAAAGGAAAACTACATCCTGAATTGCTGTCTTCTGAAGTGAAAGCAGAGCAGGCTTTATGTCATCTATAAACCACCATATGCAGTTCACTTTGTGAAATGACTCCTGCTTATGCAAGGTCAGGTGCAAAAGGAACTGATTGGTGAAACTGGTCCTGCTGTGCAAGATACCTGCCAGTGAATGGAGAGAAGACAGATTTGCATTTTTACCAATTATTAAACATTAATAGAAAGTCCACTTGATTAGAAGTGGGACTGCTTCATTATACATGATCATTACAGTTTATAGGTTTTTTTTAGTTTCTTCCTTCAACTTGATTTCTCTAATGATAGAATGCAAATGAGTACTCTGCCCCATGACAGTTACCTTCTTTCCCAGTCACTTTTCTTGTCTGACCTTGACCTATAGATAGGCTTTGGCATTTAATGATAATGTGGCTTGTAGTAGCAGAAACCACAAGACAGGATCTTCCCAGTGTCCTCAAGCCAGAGTGTTAGTCCAGTCTAATGTTTAGAATGGAATGGTGATGGGTGAAAAAAACTGACATTTTGCATTTCTCTTAACTTGAAATAAGAAGAAAAATCTGCACTAGAAGTATCTGTGATTTTGCAAAGTTTCTTTGATTCTGCAAGCATGCCTTTGCGAAATTATGGTAAAAATTTATTCAAATATTTTTGTCCGCATATCTAACATCCATTAATGTCTTAGTTGTGTAAATATGCAAAACATTCTTTCTAAGAAAACTCTCCAATCATAATTTCATAGTTTTGTTTTCCCCAACATAATTTTGCTAAAAGAAACCATTTATGCAAAGCAGGGAGTCAGATTCTGCCATAGGTACTATCATCTGTTGAAGCAGATAGAGTGATAAAAGGAAAAATTAAGGGCAGACTTCGACCTGTCCATACAACAGCTTTTCTTCTAGCAAGTCAGTAAAGTGAAGTACGTAGTCAGTTATGGTCAAAGTAAACCCTTCACTCCGCATAATGTCTCACATCATTCCACAGGTAGGAAAAGTCATAAGGCTCTGCTACACGTTATTTTGACCATGCAAACTTTAATTGTTGATATGCTGGTGTGACTTGATACTTTTGGTAAGTTCTTGGTGCATGACTGTAGGAACTTCACTTTCCACACTGAAGTTTATGATCCTCTCATAATTTCCCAATCAAAAGAGTCTCATCGCATATATGGCTAGCCTACAGATGATTTCAGTCTTAGGCCTTAGTTATTTGAATGAGATCCATCGCTGTTTTAATACACTGACATAATTGATGACAAAACCGGCATGATAAAACATGAGTCTGCCTGGAAGGTTGGTGAACACCATCTGCCTGTTCTCAGCCGGTGTAGTACTGCTGCATGGGTACCCTGGGAGCTTCAACTTAGCAGAAAAAATCCAACTTTGAAATGAATCTTAGAAATTAGAAGCTTGCCATTATTTAAGACAAGGCTTTACTTAGCCATCAGAACATCGCACTTTCCACCTAAGCATATGCATGAAACGTAAAGTACGTTCTGGATCCCTACTGCATCAATACCATTTTGATTTATTATCTTTTACACTCCCAAGTCACTATATGCTGGACTTCACCTTTGTTAAAAAAGTTCATGTGGATGGTTCCCACATGTGAATTACATCTAAGAACAGACATTATCCCTCTAAAGGGCAGTCTGCATTCTAAAACAAGCGAATAACCCTCCTCATGCTCATCTGAAAACAGATTATTTACCTGGAGGAGTTACACCAGCACCTGTATTCTAGTGCACACTCTTTGGCTACAAGATTATGTTGGTCACCTTCCCATTTAGGGAAGCTTTAGGTCATTTTTCACAGACTGGTACCTACCATGCATCCTTTATTTTGAGAAATATCTCCTTTGACTTCAGAGGGAATTTTCCCCTGAATAAAAGCGTGAGCATCAGATCAGTACAGTCCAGGAAATATGAAACACAACACTGAGGCTGCTATAAGGTATAGCACAGTGTCTAGCATTAATTAGTACTGCCTGTGTAGCCGACCAAATAAAAGAATTAAAACAAAGAAGGGAGGAGTCAATTTAAATAAGTTATCAGATAATATTTATCCTTTTGGAACAAGGAAATTCTATCAGCCAATGTATGTTATTCAACTAAATATGAAAAGTTTTGGTTGATTCTGGCTTATTCCTTTCACTTATTTTAGCAACAAAGAAAAATACACAATGTAATTTTTTAAAGTTACATTTAGAAGTCAAATAAAATATTTGGACCTTATTTTCTACTTCATTTGAAAGTATTTCCAGTTTGGTAAACATTTTTCAACAGTTTTCCATTTCCTCAAAATCTTTATTTCCCTTCGTAAATAAACTCATTATCAACACATTTCTGCCCAACTCTGAGCGGTACCATCAACCCAATTGACAAATATGCAAAAAGTTTTATTCTTAGAACACTAATGAATTCAAATAAGAAACATGGTCAGAAAATAAAAGTCTTATTTGATATAAAAAACAGTGCAGTGTTTCACATAAAGGTTTTTACAGTCATAATGCTCTACTTTCTTGCAAAAAACCCATACCTTTACTTTCTAAATATGCTGTCATATCTCAACAGCATAAAACCAGTGAAACATATCACACAACCAGATACATGATTTTTGCCGTGCGTTTCTCAGTGCTGTTGTGTTGCTTATTTTCAGTAAATTGGCTGTTGAGAACAGTTGCACTACAGACTCAACATTTTGTAATTCTACTCTGTGATTCCGATAAACAGGAAAAAGCAGAAGCCAAGAAAATTTGCTGTCTGATTCAGAACTGGTGGCTGAGATGATGTAGTTGAAAGACTTTGGTGCAAGAAACTATTTCATTCTAATAACAGACTTTATTCTAAAATGTAAAGAGCAGGCAGATGGAAAACATGTCTTGTTTTACCTGTTAGGGAGCATTAAGAGCATTACAGAAATATCTAAGAACCTGGCAGCTACAGGAAAAAGCAAAGAAACGAGGGACCATGCTAAGACCATGGCTGCTGTGTGACTAATTGCTCATAAAGGCCAAAAAGACACAAGTAGATGAAGACTACAACAGATGAGGAAACTAAAATACTTTTTTATTGCAAATTTTATTCCTTACTCTAATTATAAGGAATAAGGGAACGATTATTGTTGCGAAGCAATGACTGAAGTTCAGTGTTGACAGAACATCATAATCCCTAAATCTGTCAATGAAGGACATGGTAAGGTAGAAGCTGTTCAATTGCTTGAAATAATAAAAATTTAATAAAACTAAAAAATGTGAATCAAAACTAAAATCTGTGATAGTAGACATATTTATTACAATGTGCTTTGGAATAGACCTTCTGATGGCTCATCTCTACTACATCTGCATGAAGATGTATGTTAGGACATTTAATGAAACTATACACAATGATCTGAAAATCACATTTTAGCAAATCCCTCTAAAATTTTGTGGTTTTTATTGGAAACTCAATAACATCAACAGCTCGCTGAAATCTTAAAAAAGTCACTACACCTAGACCATTATATGGCTCTTTATTGCCTTAAAAAAATATCCCTACTGTGTCTTTTTATAAGTTAACACTGAAAAAGCCTGTAACCTATTTTAAATTGTAGCTATCCTTCTTCCATCTTGACTTTACTTGCTCCTCAGCCTAAACTGTAAACTCCTGGGAAACCCTGTTTACACGGTGCCCCAGTGCAGGATCCCAGCCGTTAGTACCAGAAATAACAGCGTTCCAGAAACAACAAAACCCCATTATTAAAATTTCATTTTTCCTCTGGCTTTACGGTACACTTCAATTTCTCAAGCTACACTTTTCAACTACATGCATGTACCACAATTACTGATTCTGTGCTTATCAATACTATCAGCATATAAAACAATTTTTGAGTAATACAGTGTGCAAGAAGCATGAGTAATTCCAGGGGCTCATTACAAGAGTCAGGAACTGTTGTAAATCCTGGGAAAACTAAAATGAATACTCATCCTCTCTTCCTCCCCACTGGCTTCCCTCAGACATTACTCCCGTCCCCATCTTGTGTCCTATCTCTTCTGGTTACCAGAGGCCAAGTGGGCTTGCTAGATTGGAGCAGGAAAACTGTCCCAGCTACTGTGCCTGCAGCAGGCCCTACAGATTGCTATCATTAGCTGATGATGAATATTTATCCATTTCTAGTGGCAGGGATTCATATTCTATAGGAATATGGCTGTATTCAGACAGTACATCTGGGAAAATTTTAATAAACCAAAAGCCTGTATTTCCTCAGCAAGAAAAAATAGAAAGGAAAGTCACCACATAACACAAAAATAAGGAATTCTCTTGAGAGTTTATACATCTGTTCACGGAAGCTGCCATATAACCAGCGCACAAAGATAACAAAAAATATTACTCATGGTCAGTCTTGGGTATCTATACACTCCAGATATTTATAAGTCACCAACAAGAGGATAGTTTCCCAGGAGCCCTGCTTCTGCAACACATACTGTGACAGAAAATCCCTCTGTATCCCTTAAGGGCCTAATCTGTGTGTAATAAAAAATATTTCGTAAGTGCAGAGCTCTGACCTACCTTGAGGCTGTTTTATGGACACAGATCGTTTGCGACTACACAATTTTGCACTGGCAATCTTTTAGTGCTGTACACGGTGGTAGGTCTTTTTAAAGAGAATCTTGTCAGTTTGCTAAGTGAAAATGAGAAGAAATTTTGTAGGAGGAGTACATCTAGTGATCTGATACATATTTACATGCCTAGCTGTTTCCTCCTACATCTGAGACAGTCAGCTAGCAAGTAACAGGATTTTTTGAAGAGTAACAAAGAGGGGGCAGGTATGCAGTTTACTTGACTATAGTCAACTAGTAGTCCTGAGGATTTGCTAAGACAACATCCAAAACAGCAGCAGTGATTTAAACACTTAATTCTCAAAGCAAACTCTTTGAAATTAAACGTTGCAAAGATTTAGTGGTTATTGTTGTACTTCTCATCTACAGCCATGCCATCTCCCAGTCTGTGTTATTCTGGCATTAACATCTACCTACACAATTCTTGCAGAATAACAACTAAAATCCTGATAAATTTAATTATAAAAGTTTTCCATTGAACTATACAACTGCTCAGTGTAGCAACATCTCTGAAACACGGTGATAGCCCGCTTTAAATTCTTTTTTTAACAGTTCTTTTTTTTAAATTCTCCTGGAAGCATGATTTATTACATCTCAGACTGAAGAACATTAGAAAAGTTGTTCAGTATTGTAACTCCCTGGAACTAAGTTTTATATGGAACTAGTAGAGAAACACTAGAAATTTGTAACTGTAAAAACCTCAGACAAATAGAGTAACGATCCATGATACGCAATAGCCATCATTCTTGAACTGCATGTTGGAGACAAAAATGCCAGATTTTCCTAATATAAAACAAAAATCAGTAAAAAAGACATGTGAAGCTATTAACATATGTATACAATTTTCGGAGTGATACAGAAATATCACATTCATATGATTTAAAATATTAAAATAATTAAGGATAACAGTCAACCAGTTAACCACTGGGAATAAAAAATATATTATCAAAGATGTTGATTTAAAAAGGACCTATATTTTTCATAACCATGGAGAAAGTCCAAGAGGACATATTTTTGCTTACATACCCTTGTCTGTTGTATTGTCATACAGGAGCTAAAACTAACTGCACTAGTAAATCTGCAGGTGCACTGTGAACATACTTTTTTCTACTGTACTAGCAGGATGATTAACACATATCATAAAATCTTGTTCCACAATTGATTGGAAAGGATTATCTCAGGATGATATCATCAAAAATGTGCTTGCATTGTGGAGGAAAAAGGAGTTGATCAAGGAGTTTGCTCCCTTCAATTAGATGTATAACAAAGAAAGCACCCGCAGCAGATGTAGCTTCAGATTTTTTTGTTTGTGTACGCGTGGGAGAATATCTCTGTAGTTCATATTGATAAACTGGATTTCTCCTGCACAACTTCAACTTGGAAAAAACCTGATCATAACATACAACTTTTTGTGGTTGTGTTTGCTCTCAACTGGTAACTGGCTCAGTTGAACCTCTTTGCATACATTACAGGCAATTATCAATATCAGTTATTCTCAAAGTCACAACGCACATCCAGAGGGGTTAAAAAATCTGTTCAAACTAAAAATGAACTTTTTAAAGAATACCTTATGTTGGTAAATTCAATATAACATGGAAATTTTAAACCTGCTTTGATTTTGAGAGAGGTCGGTCCTGCCCTACGTAATCTTAGACTTGTTTTCATGTATGATCTTTTTAGGTGGTGTCCTCTCTCCTTCCTCATTAATTCAAACATTCCTCAGCAGATCTGATTTTTCTGGGAAGGTAACAGCAGGTGATAGCAGATAATAGTGCAAAGCGCTACACAAGGCAGTTCTTTTTATCTCACTGTCTCCCTGATTACTGAAGTAATCCTAATGTGTATAATCTCCTCTGTAAAACCTCTGCTTTTCCTGCTCCGATGTGTTATTGAGGGGTGGAAGGAGCCGCAGAGATCCCCTACTGCCCTCCTCTGCCAGAGTTTTAAGACTCTGAAGGTGCTGACCCAGAGCCATCAACAGAGGATTTGGAGGAAGGCAAGTCTCAGCAGGGCTGAGCTGGTTAGGCTGCACAGGAAAGGACATCGCAGAGCACAAATCTGGTGCTCTTAGGACACCATGGCAGTGCTAATAACCAGATCTGAGAATCAGTTTGCATTGCATGCATTTACCTTGATGATAAAACGAATTAATTTTTCAATGAGAACATATGGAAATGGTAAACTTTGGAGGGTTTGGGTAGTAAAGAGAATAAATATGAAGTAGTTTGATTTTCAACATGCTCTTTATCTAATGTTTTTACTGCTTTTAATTCCTGTCTTCATATTCAGAAACCTATTTCCACTAACAGTAATATTTAACTGAAACAGAAACACTTGTACTTTGTTTGAAGTCATACACTGATAAAGAATTAGGAAGTACATGTTCAGTGGAAATTAAGTCAGATAAAAAGGCAACTCTTCTTTCATCTCATTGCAGAGCCCAAAGCAAGTATCTGAAGTCATTCTTAAGGAATTCAATTGAATTCTGTGCTATTGACTATTGTCACATTTCCTCAATTATTAATACTTGCATACAATGCCAATGACCATTTTATATATAGAGAAAATGACTTAATCTTCTTTCATTTAGCCAACATAGCCCACTGAAGTTGACAGCACCAAGAATACCAAGAAACTTTTTAAGGAAAAATAATGCTGGGTGCCTTTCAGCCTTCTTACAATAACGTATTCTTAAACTCCATTGATTATTGAAATAAAAATTCAATTTCCCCTGCACATGGACTATTTCTTTCAGGAAGAGGGCAAATTTCTTTGTCATGCAGAAAATTCTCATTCCAAAGTTTGCTAAACGAAATTGGCATTGACATTGCTGCGATTATTACAGTCAAGCTTCTGATTTTTAGTATTTTCAACCTGACAGATTTATTTCTTCTCAAATAAAGAAAAATCCTCCTCAGAATAAAAATATATAGCTTCCTCATATTTCCTGACACTGAAAATTACCAGGTGCCAAGCTGTGAACATAAAGAAATTGAAGACCCTTGAGGGTGACTTGAAGAACCACAATGGTGAGGAATTGTGATATAGTGGTTTAGGCAATTTCTTTGCAACTACCTGGCACTAGAAAAATGAGAAATGGGTTTTCTGTTACTAAATGTAATGAATTCCCTTTCTGTCCTGCCACAAGTTGTCAAACTTCATTAATGAGAAGAAAGATGTGGTGCATGAACATATAAAGGGTAATGCAAATATACATATTTAAAATGGAGAAATGCTGCGTATTGCCACAGGAGGATTCTTTCTCTGCATCAGATATTGCATAATTCTTCTAAATAAGATATTTCAAAATGAGTAGATACAGCAATGCAACACAACTTCTATATCTTCAGAGCAATTTGCTATTATTTGCAAAAAAAGGCTACATTTTCAAGTGCATAGATACAGCTCAGTGGCTTTATTTCAGGATAACATTTAAGCCACATTTACTTTAAATTTGTGGATATGCAATAGAACAAGGCAACTACTTTTACAAGGCTTTCTGGGAGTAGGCATATTTTTATGCATACTTGTTCTATTCACTATTCACTATTCACTATTCACTCCTACCAACGCTCACAAAGGTCATATCTAAATGGTCTTAGAGACTGTATGTTTTCCACTCAGAAACAGAAGCACAGTGAGAAATAACTTTGCTTTGCAAAGACAAGAGAAGTTGTTGGGACAGCCTGAAGCAATAAACCCCTCTCCTCCCTGTACATAGCAACCGTGCCAACATAGTAGTAGCTGTTCAAAATATTAATACTAGAATGTAGAAAAACGTTTTTTGTAAGGTTCAAAGGTAACAAGTTGATAAATAATTTACACTGCCACACTAATTTAAATTCTATTTCATGTTTCCTAGAGACACAACATAACTTGGATAACACTTACTGACAGATGACAGATTGTCTCCATACTTTTATAGAAGCTATACTGTGCAAAATACTGTTCATTACCAGCAAAATAGCTGCTTAGCATAAAAACTGATGGAAACATTTTCTTTCTCTTTTTGTCAAGGTTCTCGTGTTAAACCATCCCAATTCAACAGAAGAAGTAAAAATGGAGCAAGTAGTATAAATGCAGTATTATAAACATTAGACAAAATTTCTACTCAATCATATGCCAAAAGGAAGAGCATGGAACACGGGTTTTCTTTTCTCTGGATTGTCATAGTAGTAAGAATTTAAAGTCTTCTTATCAAGTATGATGTAACTCTGGGATATCACAAAAATGAGTTTAATATTATAGAAACTACATCATGTAATTAAAAACATATATCACGCAGAACTGCTGGGTTTTATCTCATTTTATTTGGAAAAATAAAGCGAAGAAATGTACTAGAATTTTTAACAGAATGGGATCTTAGTAACAGTTAAATGTTGCACAGATCTTGTCCCAGATTTTGGGGTTTTTAATTGTTATTAGAGAGTGGTGTATTTAACTTGCCAATGATCATAAACCCACCTCCAGATTACCCAAAGACTCTGTAGCATCTTTCCTGCACTGTCTCAGCTGAGTGTGGAGGACTTCAAGACACAGGGTTATTTCTGCTGAGCCAACAGGCTGATACTCTTAGCTGCACCGCGAGTATAGAATTGTCTTTTATGAGTGAGAAGCAATGAGTAGGCAGAAGTAAAGCAATTTCTTATAGGAGCAGTCAGCCTCTGGAGGAACAAGATTGATGGCTGATATTAAAAGCAAAGATAAACCCAAGGCAGGGTGACAAGTGTTATACAACTCACATGACGTACAATTGGTAGCCCTGTCCCAAAGGCCACCCAAGATCCCATATATCTTGCTGCACTGTGAGCAGACGACTGCAGTTTTCCTCCTACCACCCCCTGCCAGAAGGTAGAGTTTTTAGACAGGTAACATTTTGTCTTTGCTTGCTTCTGTTGTCCTGCAAAAAAAAAAAAAAATGTCCAGGAGTCAATTGTAATTTTGGACTGGGAGACATCCAACATGAATTGGAGAGAAATTGAGGAGAAACTGGTAAAACAGATAAAAAATCCCAAGTTTAGTTATGCCACAGGTTAATATCTAAGAAGGTAGGTAGAAGTGGTATATTTCTTCGATATCAGGTGTATGCATTAAACAGCCTAATCTAGAGGTTTTTCAAGACCTTAAGGTTGGGCAGGAGTTGCCATTTGTTTTGAAAAGGAGTGATGTACCACTCAGGAAGAACTGAGAGTTCTATGTATCTATCTGTCTATCTACGTACATACCTACCTATCTATCTATCTATTATCAAGTGTTTATTTTCTGTGGTCCTAAAATGTAACCAGTCTCTGAGAAAACTGGTGCTATGAGGTTTCTTTTTACTTGCCTCCTGATCATGAGCTATGCTTCTATGATGAAACACCAAATAGTTCTTTGTTGTTAGCCGTGACAAAACCACTCATAGCTTATATTGTGAGTGTTGAACTCCTATGACAAACTTTTCTATTCACAATTGCTCTACGGGATAAACAAGCACATGGAACACACAATAAGTCAAAAAAAATAAACCAAAACGAAAAAAACACCAAAAAGAATAAATGAATCCAACTCTCTCACTGCTTGGAGCCCTTCCCAAAACAGAAACCCCCTGAAATATGCAATAAAGATCCCTTAAAATGCATCACACATACATACATCTACTGAATTTTGTAACATTTAACAGTATTTCGGTAAGCCATGACAATAATGAACCATGACAAGCCACTCCAATCAGTAGGATATACATGAAAAAATTTCCCCGTTCCCGTGCAGTCACTCTGAGAAACTCCTCACAAGTAGAGTGCAACAAGTGCTTACAGTTGTCTTCCTCACAATTTACATTAAAGGAGTATACTTTTGCTGTGCTTATGAAGCAATGTTAACCTAGCTTTTAGGAGTCAAACGTCTAAATGGTGAGGAACTGGAATATGACATGCATAAGAAACCACGGGCAAATGAGACGACCCTCAAGAATTCTGCCTATTCTATATCTCAAAACCCAAACCTTTTGCGTTGTTGCAAGTGAAATTATTTCGTTTAGCATTGATGTGCCTTTGTTTCATGTCCCAGAAGATGGCAGTAATCCCACAGTATTTCATGGAGATAGAGTTGCTTTTTCCTTCCCAGACTGACTGTGGTTTTTTTTACAGCTAACTTTCTCTGTTTTACCACTTAAGGAGTAAACATTCATTAGCATTACTTTGGTGCTAACATATAGTTTATACCTGACATTTTTTTAGCACCTATTCACAATTTGTTTTGTTTTGCTTTGTTTTGTTTTGTTTTTAATTCCAAATGAAACTAAAATGAAAATAAAAACATTTGTATTAAAATGCCTTATTAAAGGCCTTCTAAAAAGACCTGCAATACTATGTATTTACTACTTGACTCTAGGGACATATTAAAATCTGTTCTGTCTCAGATTGGAGGGCAGAAATTTGTGCTGTCAGTTCAGGTCTGAGCTAAGGCATTTTTAAGCCAAAGGTAGTTAAAGCGAGTTTAATTGCAATGCAGAGCAAGGAGGACACTTAACCATTTAAGCAAATGTTATCCATGCCTGCTGTTGCATAAACTCAGGTACAGATGAAAGCTTTTCTATTTTCATGTTTGTGTTACCAGTTCTTCATTTCATTAGAAATCTTGTATTTGGCATTCTCTTAGACTCTCTTAGACAAGTGGAATTGTAACACAGTCGAAGTGGTAGCTTCTCTTTTTGAAAAAACTCTAACAGACTGTTAGAGGGGTTGCAGAGGAAATTGAAGATATGAAGCTTCAGAACTTGACACCAGATGGGAACTGCAAAGACAGTATCTGTGTATCTACACAGGCAGGATCATCATATTTTGGAGATCACTGGTGTGGCCTGAAGTTTAGCATGACTTCAAATCCCATATGAGAGCACAGGAACATGGATGGATTCATTCCAGTAGACGCTACCTGTTGCAATTATGGCCTCTTGCTTATTATAGAAGTTCCTGAGTTGCATTTGCATTACTAAGTTCAAAATACTGTATCTCATGTGTCAAAACCTCAACAACACCTGCTTGTGTTTGTTTCACTGAGACTACGCCCCATCTCTTTGTGTACATCTTCTCAGTACCTTACACAACAAAGACTTGAGTTTGATTGGGACTTTCGGATTTTTTTTCAGTTAAAAGTAATACATTCCTTTAATACCATCTTCAGTATTTATGAAGGTCAGTTTCTCCTCAAGTGTCTTTCAGAGTCTCTAGTTTCTGTTTTTTTAACCTAAAAGCCAGTAATTCATTGCATTATGATTAACACACTTTCCCCCTGCTCACTGTGCAAACTGGAGAGTACATTAGAGCTATTTTGAGGACAATAGATTAATTGTAAAGCAGCATTTGTGAGATTACCATGGTGAAATCCTAGCAAGTTCTTCGTTGACTGCTTCTCCTCCTCTTTCTCTGTTCTCTGAACTCAGTTGAGTTACAGTTGTGATGACTTGAGATGACTTCAAGGATGAGTAAAAAATGATTCAATAAAACAATAATCTCTTTTGACCTTGTTTCTAAAGGCAAAAGAAAAATGTATTCAGAATCATCCAAAATCCTTCCCTTATACTTCAGCTGCCAGGAGCTGAACACATCTTCATTATCTTTGGAAAAATGACTGAAAGGCCCAATTTCCCTCTCCAAATCCTCTTCAATGTCTACCACAGTATTGAACTACAATGAGGACAATACAAGGCGTTAGAGACTTGTGCAAAATCATGAGGAGCCCTTTGAGAGCCCAGTTTCAAAAGTCTAAAAGCTTCAGGTCCCTAAACTATTACCAATGGATGAGTATAGTCTGGTAGAAGATGAGTTTGCACTCTGTGTCTGTGACAACCTATAATTAACTTCATTAATTACCTTTTTTAAAGTAAACCCAAATGTAAATGATTGTTTTACATGACTTTTCACAAGGGCGTGTAATGATAGGACAAGGGGTAATGACTTTAAACTGAAAGAGGGTATATTTTGATTAGACACAAGGAAGAAATTCTTTACTCTGAGGGTGGTGAGGCACTGGAACAGATTGCCCAGAGAAGTTGTGGATACCCCATCCCTGGAAGTGTTCAAGGCTAGATTGGATGGGGTTTTGAGCAACCTGATCTAGTGGAAGGTGTCTCTGTCGATGGCAGGGGGGTTGGAACTAGATGATCTTTACAGTCTCTTCCAACTCAAACTATTCTATGATTCTATGATTCGGTGAGTCAGGGTCAGAAGATGATGGTGACTGGTTTAACTGTGACTTGAAACCACCTGCAATGCAACTGAACGTGGCCCTGTGGCTCTGACGTTAAGAGAACTGCTGCATGTGTAAGGTGACAGTTTAGATGACAGTAAGAGCATTGCTTCCTATTACAAGACTGCTTCAGAAATGAATGAGTACAACAACATTGCACAAGGGAAAAAAAAATGTGTTCTCCCACACATTTATAAGAAGAGAGGGCTCTACAGCAGCACAACACTTTTTGTCTAATGATTTTCATGTACTGTTACTCTACAGCAGAAGAGACCTCTGAAGTCCACATTCACAACTGTCAGGCTGTTTTCAGACAGAGAGAAGTTCAGCTTCAACACATTAAGACTTTGTTCCCAGGGGTGAACTAAAAGCAAGTTGGATCTAACCAACCTAATGACCTATGAAGATGTGACTGGTTCTGCTGACTAGCGGACAAGAGTGGCTATTCTCTCACCTTAACTATACTAATGCCTTTTTACAGTTTCGCACAGTAACCTTACAACCAAACTGCTGAAACATGGCTTCGATAGGTGGATGGAAAACAGGCTGGTCTTCCAGCCTCCAAGGGTTGCAGCCAGTGGTATGAAGTCCCACTGGCAGCCAGTCCCTTGTGCTGTCTCTCAGGGGTTAATACCAGCACCAGTGCTTCAAGCATCTTTATTAAGAACCTGGACAGTGGGACGTAGTGCAACTTCAGCATATTCAGATACCAAACAGCAGGCAGGAGAGCAAGGCTGACATATAAAGAGACAAATCTCACGAAAAATCTCAAAAGCTAATGCATCTGGAATGGACTAATCCCGTGCAAGAGAACAGGCTGGGGGCAGCTGGCTGAAAAGCAATTTCACAGAAGAGGTCCTGGATGACAGCAAGTTGAACGTGAGCCAAGAGCAATGAAAGCCAGCTGCGTCCTGGTCTGTGTCAGCAAGAGCACAGCCCTTGCTGCTTGCTGTCTTGCTACTAGCCCTTGCTATCACTTCCCAAGAGGGAATGATTCTTCCCCTCTCTCAGGCATTTGAGGCCACCTCTGAAGTACTGTCTCCAGTTTAGGCTCCCCAGACCAAGAAAAATGTTGATATACTGGAGCAAGTCCAGTGGATAGGTGCATTTGATATGTGTTTCCTATGCAATTTCATTTTTATCTGAAATAAATGGATTCTGTGGAAATGCAGCAGAGGTCACTTTGAAACCCTGTGCGAATTAACAGCTAACAGCTACCTTTGAATCTAATTCTATAATAAGGAAATAATTATCAGTTATAGCTGTTTTTAACCATCCTGTAGCATGTAGAAACTCCAGCATTCTCTGTTAAACATCTAGGACTTATTATTTTTATTGACAATTCAAGTACAGTCAAAAATATACCAATCTGGTCAGTATGGAAACACAGAGACTCTTAGTTCCTCTTCCAGAGGAGAAATATAGGGTTTGAAGGTGAAGAGAAAATAATAGGAGCACAGCGAAAGGACAGAGGGAAAGAGAAGCACATGAGGAAAGTGAGACGTGTTCAGCAACAGCATGCCGGAGGGCACATCATGCCTGTTAATTGGAGTCAAGCACCACCTCATCATCTGAAGAGTAATGCAATGGCACAGTCATCAATAAAAGCACGTTTGCGATACACACTTGGGAAGAAATTATAGATATTTACAGTAATGGATATTATTAAATATTTTAGTATACATTAAACCAAATTCTTCAAGCGTGCCTACAACAACTCAGCGTTGTGTTTTGTAAATGTGGCAGTTTGGTTAAGTGCCTCCACTTGTACTGCCTTGGCACATGAAGCTGGGCGAGGGCTGACACAGGCTTTGTGAAACTCGCATGGGCAAACTAATCTTCTCAGTTGCACATGCTGGTACCTTAGTGCTATTTTCTCATCTTAAGCAATTTGCATTCTGTTTCCCTAGCTTTTCCATTGAGGTTTAACAGAATAATAAGAGAACTATGGAAAAATAGAAATAAAGAAAATATTTTCCTAATAAAGAAACCATTTTCTCAGATTTACAGTGAAAAAACATGCATTTTGTTTAAACTAAGCTCTCTCTTTTTTCTTTTACCTTAAGGAGAAATAGTTTAGATCAACACTCAATATATATTAAAACAATTAAACTTTTCAAACAATGACAGCAGGAATAAAATATTTGTACCATGTATTACCTGTAAGTAATTATGATGGTTTTAACACTACTTATATTTTGTCACTGCTAAATGGGACACACTGAATGCTGAAAAAGAAAAGTACAGTCTTAGGATGATCTGACATCCTGAAATGCCTATCTGAGAGGCCAGACTGACAACAGAAACTGATGGAGCCCAGGGTTGTATACAGATTTAGTGTTAGAGACTGAAACAACAACTCCTAATTTCATATTCCCACATTAATTCCTGGGCCATATCTACAATCTCTTCTAAAAATCTGTTCCTTGGATTCATAAGAAGCCTTGAAATCACACTGGAAGACTCTGGACACAAATTCAAGACTGAGGGAACCTCCTAGCACACTCTCAAGATTACTGGTAAGAACGAAATGAAACTAAAAAAGTGAAGAGAAAAGTGGAAACAGAGAGTTTGTATGCTTGAAAACTCAATCTTTACTCACAACCGGTTAGGAAGAAATCGGATAACAATGGTAGCCATTTTTTTTGGTGTAAAAAAGGATTCTTGTAACATTTTCTTCATACGGGCAAAATACTTTAGAGAAACACACTTTTGATTGTTTAAGGAAGATTCTGGCCTAAGTAAGTGCAGAGAAGGGTTTGAAAAAGGTGTGACAAACAAAGGCTTAAATGAAGATAAAGGCAACCTCTGCTGTGTTCTGGCGTTTCGGCATTTTTAGGCAACTTGTTACATTGTGGGTCTGCCGAGCAAGTTTGAAAGATTGAACTTAGCAGCACTGAAGGAAGCCATCTGAAGTAGTGTTTGAGACTGAAACCAGAACTTTGGATTTGAATCTTATGGAATTTATCTTATTTTTCTTTACTCAGCTTTATACAGAGCGCTTGTAGTGAATAAGAAACAACCAAGCACAATCTAACAGGTTTTAACATAGGCTTTCAGCTTCTCCCTTCACTTCATAACTTCCCATAATATCCTCTAGGGCTTTTTTGAGAGCCCTGATTTCTAAAATCTATACTAGATGTGAGGAACACTAAACATCAGTGTTATTTCCTTCCTAACACTCTATTCTTTCCCTTAAATGAGCTGGCATCAGTGATAGGTGACAAAACATACTTCGCTTAAAACACATTCACAATAATGCTACAGAAAGTTAGGAAAACTCTTTTCTCACTTTTAGCAATCTGTAGTTAATTTAGAGGTGAAAAAGCCCAATTTAAATAACCATGTTTTCTCATCTTGCCTTGGATACTTTCTTTGACCTCTAAGAGTAGCCTTCATAAAGCTGTGAACTAAGATAATGAGGTGGTAAGAGTTGAATTTACACTTATTTTCCGGTTATGAGCATGTGTAGCTTTTTTACATTTCATACATACTGGAGGCAACAGTTACAATATTTTTCTTTTCATAAACAAGAACCTGCCAAGGGAATGTTTCTTTCTCATCCTTCCCTTCACACTCCCAGACGAAATACATATTTATACCAATGAAACAAAAATTATGCAGGCAGCCATGTCAGGTGTAGAAATGAGAGTGAGTTAGATCAACTACAAATCTGAAGGGACTGAAGGTTTCTGCTTAACAGCTACTCCAAACCCACCGTTTGCACACTCGGTGCATGGGCGTTTGCACTGGGACAGATTTTTATTAAGGAAAGCACATGCAAGTGGGCCTGAAATTCATTGACATACGTCCTTCAAGACAATTTCCATTTTCTTTTTCTGAAAGCAATTTTCACAGTGCATGCTAAATTGTTGTGGATAAATATTTCTCTCAAGCCACTTCATTTTTATCTTTGCTTTCACTCTGCTCAGGAAAATGAAGTAAGGCTGACTCATATCATCTACACTGTCTCAAGCAAAGAATTTGTTCTCTGCATTTGCCTACTTAATTAAAGCAGAAAGACAGGTTTAGAGGTGAGCAAAAAGGAGCGATTATCTGGGACTTCAGACAAGGCAAGTTATCAAACAGCAGCTAGGACATGAGAAAAGGATATTTAACAGTTTTGTGGCGGTCTTTTTTTTTTTTTTTTTTTTTTTTCCCCATCTTAATACCACCTGTGGCTTTCAGTTTTCTCAGCATTGCATCTGTGGTTCAAGGAAAGCACAGAGTAGGGCTGAATCTGGCACAGTAAACCTCGCAATACTTTCTTCTGTGGAGATACAGCCTCAGAGTGGACTGATGTTTTCTGAAACTCATGAGGTTATACTAGCTGTATAATATATGCTCAATGCAAAACTGTGAGTTTTGATAGCCAACTGACACTTGGAATTTGTCAGACTAGGAAACAAAATGTCCCCTACAGAATACATCATAGAGTGCCACGCAAGCCTGTCGCAGCACGGTGCAGTTGTGAAAGCAATGCAAACACACCAGAGCATGGGACCTCACACCTGAATTGTCATCTCCTTCTAATCCTGACCTGACTAAATGGCTTGCCACAAATCATTTCACCTCCATTTCTTCCGCTTTGACTACATTACCTACAGAGGTTGTAAATTTTCTTCTAAGTGAAGGAGTTCATTAGAAGAAAGATGTAGTTTTTCTGTAAATTTTTATAGAAAGACAAGTAGCTGATGAAGCTGTCACCACTGATAGGAATTAGTTATTTTATGGTGACAAATAACAGAGCAGGTGAAGTGAGAACAGAGCCAAGAGAAGACCTGAAAGAGACAACAACTATTTTATATTTGACATCATGTCTTTGATTTGATGAGACTGCTTACAAGCTTCTATTTCCATGTGCACTTGCGCGAATTATGGGAATGATGCTTCAGTTTCAGGCTGAATCTGTTACTGAGCAGTGTTGATTAAAACACAGGGAAATGATGGGAGCTGGATACTCTAGGAGCCTGGTATCCATCAAGGCTAACAGCAGTCCTTTTTGTTTATCATCAGCTCTGCTCCTTCTGACTGTTTTCCAGCTTGCAAGTTATACAGATGGGAATTCTCTACATGTTTCCAGAATCCTCAGACGCACTCATTTTTGTTATATTGTATTTTTATTCTTTTGTCCCAATTGCTTTCTGTTAAGCAATGAAGTGTCTCATTTTACCGGCATTTACAACTGTGGAAACAAATATTCCGGTAATTTCCCTGGATTTGGGTGTTTCAACAATGCGATGGTGATATTCTCCCCTGAATTGATCCAAGTTAAGTCTGAGAAGGACCACTTTTAAACTGTATAGAATACAGCAATCTCCTGGTACAACAGATTTCAAGCAATCATAGAATCATAGAATGGCATAGGCTGGAAGGGACCTTAGAGATCATCTAATCCAACCTCCCTGTCATGGGCAGGGACGCCTCTCAACTAGAGCAGGCTACTCAAGGCTCTGTCCAACTTGGCCTTGAACACCTCCAGGGAGGGGTCATCCACAACCTCTCTGGGCAATCTATCCCAAAGTCTCACCACCCTCGTACTGAAGAATTTCTTCCCAAGATCTAATCTAAATCTGTTCTCCTTCAAATTCAACCCATTTCCCCTTGTCCTATCAGTGGACACTCTTGTAAAAAGTCCCTCCCCAGCCTTCCTGTAGGTTCCCTTTAGGTATTGGAAGGCAGCTATTAGGTCCCCCCGAAGTCTTCTCTTTTCAAGGCTGAACAATCCCAGCTCCCGCAACTGTCCTCGTAGCAGAGGTGCTCCAGCCCCTGGATCATCTTTGTGGCCCTCCTCTGAACACGTTCCAACAGATCTATGTCTCTCTTATGGTGGGGACACCAGAACTGGACACAGTATTCAAGGTGGCGTCTCACAAGAGCAAAGTAAAGGGGGAGAATCACCTCTCTCAAGCTGCTGACCACGCTTCTCTTGATACATCCCAGGAAGCAGTTGGCCTTCTGGGTCGCATGAGCGCACTGCCGGCTCATGTTGAGCTTCTCATCTATAAACACCTCCAAATCCTTCTCTTCAGGGCTACTCTCAACCCACTCTTTACCCAGTTTGTATTTGTGCGTAGGATTGGCCCGACCCAGGTGAAGGATCTTGCATTTTGACTTGTTGAAGCTCATGCAGTTAGCACTAGCCCATTTCTCAAGCTTATCAAGGTCCCTCTGGATGGCATCTCTTCCCTCAAGTGAGTCCACAGCAGCACACAACTTGGTGTCATCGGCAAACTTACTGAGGGTGCACTCAATGCCGTCATCCATGTCGCTGACAAAGATGTTGAACAGCACTGGACCCAGAACAGACCCCTGAGGAACACCGCTTGACGCTGGTCTCCATGTAGACATTGCGCCATTGACCACAACTCTTTGAGTGCGATCATCCAGCCAGTTCTTTATCCACCGAGTGGTCCATCTGTCAAATCTGTGTCTTTCCATTTTAGAGACAAGGATGTCACGTGGGACAGCATCAAACGCCTTGCACAAGTCCAGGAAAATGACATCCGTTGCTTTACCCATGTCAACCAGCACTGTAGCTTTGTTATAGAAGGCCACTAAATTAGTCAGGCACGACTTACCCCTAGTGAAGCCATGTTGGCGGTCACCAACCACTTGGTTTTTTGTTATGTGCCTTAGTACAGCTACCAGGAGAATCTGTTCGATGATTTTACCTGGTACAGAGGTAAGGCTGACTGGTCTGTAGTTTCCTGGGTTGTCCTTGGTCCCTTTTTTAAAGATGGGGGTTACGTTTGCCCTTTTCCAATCTGTAGGAACCTCACCAGACTGCCAGAACCTCTCAAATATGATGGCTAGTGGCCTAGCAACTTCAGCCGCCAGTTCCTTCAGGACCCGTGGATGTATCTCATCAGGTCCCATGGACTTGTGCACCTTCAGGTTCTCTAGGTGTTCCCAGACCTGATCTACTCCTACCCTGGGTGGTTCTTCACTCTCCCAGACCCAGCCAACATCCTCTGTGATTTGGATGGTGTGGTTTGAGTTGTTGCCAGTGAAGACTGAGGCAAAAAAGTTGTTGAATATTTCAGCCTTCTCCATGTGCTCAGTAACCAGGTCACCTGTATCCTTCCGGAGAGGCCCCACATTCTCTCTCGTTTTTCTTTATTCTCTCACATACCTATAAAATCTTTTTCTTATTATTTGTAATATCACTGGCCAGATTTGACTCTGTCAGGGCCTTAGCTTTTCTAACCCAGTCTCTAGTACATGAGCAACTTCCTTGTAATCATCTCAGGTTACCAGTCCCTGCTTCCATGCTTTGTGTATTCTCCTTTTGTGTTTGATTTTAGCCAGGAGTTCTTTGTTTATCCATATAGGTCTCCTGGTGTTTTTGCCTGATTTCTTCCTTTTAGGGATGCAATGCCTTTGAACTTGGAGGAGATGATCCTTGAAAGTCAACCAGCAATCCTGGGCTCCCAGTCCCTACAGGGCTTTATCCCATGGCACACTACCAAGGAGGTTCCTGAAACGGCGAAAGTCAGCTCTTCTGAAATGGAGGGTTTCAAGCTTGCTGAGCTTCCCCCTCCTAGCTGCCCTTAGGATCTCAAAGTCCACCATCTCATGGTCACTGTAGCCAAGGCTACCCACGAGTTCAACGTTACCTACCAGCCCTTCCCTATTGAAGAGAATGAGGTCTAACATGGCACCTCTCCTCGTTGGTTCCTTTATCACTTGGATAAGGACATTATTGTTAATGCATTCCAGGAATCCCCTGGATTGTTTGTTCCCCACCATGTTGTTTTTCCAACTGATGTCGAGGTGGTTAAAATCCCCCATGAGGACCAGGGCTTGTGAACGAGCAGCAACTCCTATCTGCCTATGTAGGGCCTCATCCACTTGGTCGTCCTGATTGGGTGGTCTGTAGCACACCCCCACTGTAAAGTCTCCTACCCTTCCTTTCACCCTGGCCCACAGGCACTCAATCATCACTTGCCAGGTGGAGCTCCATGCATTCTAGCTGTTTGTTGACATAGAGGGCAACACCCCCTCCTTGTCTCCCCTGCCTGTCCTTCCTGAACAGTTTATACTCCTCTAGTCCAACACACCAATTGCAGGAGTCATTCCACCATGTCTCTGTGATGCCAATCAGGTCATAGCGCTGCAGGCTCACAAGCATCTCCAGCTCCTCTTGCTTATTGCCCAAGCTGCAGGCATTCATATAGAGGCATTTGAATTGGGTCCCTGATGAGGTGCCCAGAACTGGAGGGATAGAGGAGAACATGACCTGTGCTCCTGATCCCTTGACCAGGCACCCCAAGGCTCTGAAGTCCTTCTTCATTGTCCTTGGAGTGGTTCTTCCTAATTCATCACTGCCTACCTGAAACCACAAAAGCAGGTAACAGTCTGAGGGCTGTGCTAGGGAAGCAAGCTTCCTCCTGACATCTTTAACTCTGACCCCTGGGAGGCAAGAGACCTCCCTGTGCAGCGAGTCCGGTCTGCATATCGGGCCTTCTGCTCCCTTAAGCAGTGAGTCACCAATGACAATGACCTGTCTTTTATTCCTTACTGATGAGGTTTTAATGCCGATGGCAGTCCGACTAGGCTTTGGTGACACCTCCAAGCAGGGAGAACCATCATCCTCACTGTTACCCAGTTCCCCTTGCAGAGCACTGTACCTGTTATGCAAGGACCGCTGGGGAGGTGAGGGAATTGCCAGGCAGTTGTGCTTGCCACGCGGAGCAGGGACCTTGTGCCATTGCCCCCTGTCCCCTAATTCCTCGCATTCCCTGATCCCCTTTAACCTCTCCACTTCTTCTTTCAGCTCTGCCACAACCAGATAATGGAAGCTATCAATTTCTCTCTCGCTTTCCCCAATTTTTCTTAACCTACTCACCTCCTCCCTGAGCTCCAACACTTCATCCTGGAGCTGCGCCACCTGCTTTAGCAGGTCATCAACCTGGTGGCATCTCACACAGCCATCCTCAGGATTGCTCCCAGCTACCAGTGAAAAGCTATGACATTCCTCACAGCCTGTGACCTGAACACCAATATCCCTTAGAGTGGGTGCAGAAAGAACAATTCTCCTCCTCCGGGAAGCCACCATGACTCCTTGATAAGGTGAAGCATTTCAAATCCCGTCCAATGAGCTGTAAACAGCAGCAGTTGCCCCCTCGTTAGGCGGGAATGATAGGCTTGGTTGCCCCCGTACTCGGTGTTTCTCCACAGAAACAAGCCAAACAAAGTAGCAGCTCTGTTGTTTGAATGAATGTACCAAAACGAACACAGGTTCCTTGATGAAGCTGGGACAAGGAAGGCTCTTCTGTCTTAGACTCAGACAGAAGTAAACCAAGGCAACCCCAGCATGCAGAGAGCTGGTCAGCAGGCTGACTAAACCTCTATGAGATATACACTTTTTCCATGCCATTACTGCCAGAGGTGCATTATAAAGTAATCATAACTTGCTTCTTCCTAGTAAGATGTAAAATGTTTTTACTGATAAATAAATGGTCTTTATTCAAAGAAGTTAAAAAGAGAAAGCCACGAAGTCGGTATAATTGTCATGACAACCAAGCAGCTGTGGGTATGCTAGGTACAACTCCAGCAATATTCTCAAGCTTCAGGGAGAACCTGTTAAACCTTAATTTTAGGGAACTTTGAAGGTTGAGAATTTCTAGAGCAGTACCTAACATTTCAAGTCTTGTTCACTCATCACTAACTAACCCTAGACACAACCATCACAACTCATTTACTACAGATAAGAACATGATATTGAAAAAGCTAAGTGTTTCTTCAACAAAAGGATGTTTAAAAAAGTTTTGTAGTAAAAATAAATTTGTAGTTTACAATAAATACTCGATGGCTAGATTGCACACTGCATACCACTTTGTAATATTTTAGGATCAGTTACATCCAGCAGCAGTTCTCAGCTCCCAAGTCAAGAGTGAAAACCCAATCCACACCTCGATTGCCTTTATGCCTTCCTTAAAGATAAGTCTCAGGTTTGGAAATAAGTTGGAGAGTCGAGGTGTATCAGACCCTTATGGCAGGCAGTCTGTAACAGCTGTATTCTCTCTGCCTGGCTCTGCACTGTGACAAGTAGACTCTTTTACCAAGAATTACATCCAAGTCTCTTAATGGGTTTGTCACCTGTGTGCCATAGCATCAGGAGTAATTTTTTCCCCCTTTAAGAGGACCACTAACTTTAGAACACCACCACCTTGTGCTGGGTAAACCTTCCCCACATCCCCTGCCCCCCAGTCACATCCACTTCTCATTTCGGAGAAATTGAAGCCTGTTGCTGTAACCGCATGCCTGACCAGATTACTGCCATCAGGATGTCTGATGAGTTCTGTATTTCAGAAACAAATTTTTTTTTATTCTGTTACTGCAATTTGTTCACCAAATGGAAATTCACAACCAATTATCGTTCTCAAATACATGTGCAGCACTTGCTGAAACACAAGAGAGCGGATATACTGGAGAGTGAAACCACACAGGAATACTTCATGAAATAGTAAATTTGCAGAACAAGTAAAAATTAAGTAATCCTCAAACAGAATTTAAATAATTCTCTGCCTTCTACTTGAAAGGAGGAGTATGGACGTGGGACATGTTTCTGAGGAAGAGTGCCTGAACTCTACAGATGTAGGTCTCTGCTTTAAAACTCTTGTCTCCTTTGGTCCTGTGACTGTCCCACCATCATCCTGCTTCCCATGTGGCTGGGTACCATGACAGTGAGGTGTATTGGCAGAAAGGCAACTGTAAGTTTTGTGTCACCACTGAGGTGTAATTTGAGGTACCTAAAACCCATGAAGATCTTTTCTAGACCTCCAGTGTGAATTTTTATACCAGCATCAATGGCTTTCTTGCTTAAAATTGCATTATTCCTCATAGAAAACAGAAACAGGTGCCTCCTAGAGATACATACATGGGTAGACCAAACATGAGGATGATGTTTGCACGGTGTTCAGTGCACGGTTACTGGCTCTTTTCTGACATACTGTCAGATCTAAGGCACTTGAATACTTTTGACATCACTGTAAGTGCCATAGAATGACACAAGGATAATAGATTGTAAGTAGCAAAAATCGCTGGCTAGAAAGTGGCCCAAATGTCTGTATTGTCTGGCTTGAGCTTAGGTAAAAGCAAAATGATGCTTGAAGAGTATTACCGAATGGTAAAAATAAAAGATATTCAACTTAAGATAATATTACAGTTCATTATCATAATCACTTTTGAATGCTGAAAGAACAAAATACAAAAAGTGTAATTCTGTTACATTATAATCCAATGGATGCTTGAATTTTTAGTTCTGAAGAGTAACTGTAGCAAAATAAGTCAACTATATGGAAAGGTGCTGAAAGCTTATGATACGTCTGCAAAATTTGAGCAATCTTTTCTGCACCTAGCAATTTCTGTCTAATACACTAAATGGTAGAGTTTGGCAAGTGGGAGAAGGTGTGAGTGTAAAACTGGGTGCTGCTCAGTTAAAGTCTACGAGGCTGTATTTTTCAAACTTCCCCCACTGTGAAAGGATCCCTCGGATGTCTCAGCTGTGTCCTGGCACCAGGTCCTGTCAGCATCTCTGCACGTCAGCTCCTGAGTTAGCTGTGGCTGAGCTAGGCATGCGCTGCAGATCCAGTCCTTCCTCCACATGATTGACATCAGATTCGTCCCAAAGGCAGCAAACCCCAGTTAAAGCAGGGGAGCAACCCTTCTGGCTCTCCCTGAATCCTACTGAGGCCAATGCTTGGGCTCCCCTCAAAAGTGGGAGGCCAGGCTCAAGCTCTGCCTTTGGTGAGCAATTATTTGTTATTACCTACAAAAACTCCTGCATCCTCAGGTTCCCTTAAAGTTTGACATTGTAGCTCTGTAGATTTTAGCATCTTGAAAAGATTGTCAGTATTAGGGGGAGGTTCATGCAAGTGAAAAGACATTTGATTCATTTTGATTCAGGATATAAACTGAAATTGAAAGCCTCATTTGAAAGCAACAAAGTAGGATGTGAATCAGTGGGTTTGTAGGGGCACGACACTAGTCAAACAATAGGCACTGCACAGGTATTTCTGCTTGTGGGAAGCGCTTTCTGGACAAAGAAAGATGTTTTCTTGACAATTAAGAGGCCAAGGAGAGGCAAGAGACATCTTAGTAACGTTTTATGCTTTGCTTTAAGTTTGGAAATTATTTCTTCAAGAATACTTTTTCTCAAATGCGAGGTTTCAGCCTAGCCTAGACTAACTCACGTACCATTACCTGAATTCAGAATATCGGCTTTCATTATCTTGTGAAAGCATCTGTGTAGTTTTTCTACTTCAAGCATTTTTATGCATGTACTGCTATCTGACCTCTTTCTTGCTTGATTTTCTAAGTGACAGTCACTCAAAAAAATTGGATAATAGCCATATTATCGTATCTATATCTTAAATGATGTCTAATAACACCTCTCGAGATTATTCTGCATTTTGCTAAGAAGGATATTTCCTCCCAAGAACTTAGGAGTCATTGAATGTCCAAATAAGAAGAACAGCTTTTTGTTTACACACATTAATTCACTTTTTATGACTTATACCATTAACAGAAAAAGTATATGTCCATTTCCAAAAAATAGCAGTGACGCAATATATTATATATCTATAAATTTACATCTGCTTCATAACAGGTAGTCCTCCCCATATGCTATGCTTTTGAAAAAACATTATTTGGATACTAAATATTTACTATTGTCCCTATTAAAACCTATTATCTGGCACAGCATTATAGACGTGAATTTGACTACTTTAGAAAATGTTTATAAGCTATTAAAGAAAGTTCTAGCTAGTTCACTAAGGTACTAGAACCAAACACACTAGAAAAATGAGCATGAAAGACAGCAAATTTTGACTAAGTATTTTCTGATTAATGATCTCAGAAAACAAATCCTTTTAACTGCTGTTTTGCACTACCTCTGCTATGTAGGAAAAGCATTTAATTTCAAGGAGCCTTACATAGAACAGACACGTTCTTAAATGCTCCTGCATGGGCCTGCATTCAAGGTTGTGTAAAGCAAATGATGGCCCTAGTCTCTTCTTCAAGAATGGGATGTGCTACAGGTATGCCAGGACTTCCTTCTCACAGCTTAGAAACAAAAACAGAGTAATAAAAAAATGATCACAGCAAAGTTACCTAGAGATGTCCTGAAGCCATAAACTGAACAGAAATCAGAGAATCAGTTTCTGGAAGAGGCAAAGCATGATCTAGTGTTCTGCACATGTTAATAAGAACATAAGAGAAGCATTCATTTTTAGTCTTTTTATGAGAGTGAATATATTACATTTAGATAAAGCTTACAAAGCATTTTTTGGTATTATACATTGCAAATAATTCAGAAGGTATTAGATCATATTGTAAACTTTTTTAATTTCTCTAATACTGATTTTAGAAATTTTAATGCTCCTATTTAACTCATTTAGGAATATTGACCTTAATGTAATAGATTTTAGGCATTATGTTAGGATGAATATGGTATCAGATAGAAAGAGTTCCAACTGGCTGTGTCAGTAAAGCCACGTCCTAACAATGAAGGATGCAAATCCCTTAATGGAAAGATGTACAATATAACTGCTGCAATGCATTGGAATGATGTAATATAGGCTAGATTGCTCTTGTCCTAAATATTCTGTGATTCATTATGGGTTTCATGAAATCTTTTCATTAGGTGTTTCATCATAATGTTGTCTGTGTTTGTTTCAAAGAAAGCCAAAGAATAAAATGAATATTAAAATGAATGACTGGCTTAATTAAAGAATAAATGAAGTGAATTTGATATCAGAAATGGAGTCTGCCTATTATGATGGAAATAAAACCGAACTTGGGTAAAATCCTGCTATTATTTGAGACAATGGCGAAGTTCCAATTGTTTTTTAAAGCCAACAGAATAAATTCTACTTTCATTAACCAGGGCAAGGGGTGTAGAAAGTGGGATTTCAGTAGAATTATTAGGGATTTTTTCAGTATTAATCAGAGTAGAATTTGGCTTAATGGCTCCATGCTATATTGGAGAATGCCTACATTTACCATTTTTAATATCTTCTTGTTACATTTCCTACGCAGCTCCATCAGAGTCTTCAGAGTAGTAGAATGAAAATTTTTAACAGGATTTTAATGTATCATGAATAACAAAATATAAACTTGGAATTTGAAAACAGAAACATAATGAAACATATGTTTAGATACATTGTGCCCAATTATGAAAAACCGAATGGAAAGAAAATGGTCATTTAAGTTGCAAAGAGAAGATGCAGTTTGCCTCCATTTAGGCAGTGCAGGAAAACTGACACGGAAAATAAAGGAGACTCAAAAAGGGGTCACATCAAACAAAGGCAATATAGTCTCCAGAAATCTCTTAGTAGTACAGCAGAAAACATGATTTCTGCTTCAAATATTGTGTAAGATTAAATTTCAATCAATAGAGGTATGGTTATAAATCTGTATTTGTAGAAGGCTGCAGATCTAAGGGACAGGGGTGAGGAGTAATAGCTCATTTTGTGGTCACATCAGCATGCCTGCCTTTGTCTTTTTCTTTCTCTACTTTGTAAAATATGCATCTTCCTTGCAAAATGTTCTTAAAGCCTACTTTTTCCCCGAATTTTTTTTTTTTTTTTTTTTTTTAGAGGAGAGAGTTCTGTCTTCCATGTCTGAGTTACTCTATCCTTGCAATGCCTCCTACCTGACAGGTGGAAACAAGCAACTGCTCCAAGTTATCACATGCATTTTACGAGGTAATAACCTCTCACCAGCTCTTTAAACTGAGCAGGGAACGTGAGCTTGCAATCGTCTAGGTCAAAGCTTAAAATTGAGTGCTGCCGAAAGGTAAGAAAGCAAGGGATGAGGACTCCTTGTTACCCAATGGTTAAAGCCTACAACACGGCCCGAGCAATAAGCGTGTCAAAGCTTTTCTGCTAGAGGTGAGCAGGGTTTCAACTGTTGTCCTACAACTGGCTTTCTCATGCTGTAAGTCTATGGCCCTGAAGTCAGGGGAGGCTGGCAGGGAAGAGGCAACAGAAGTCAGATAAACTGAGAAGGCTTTTTCCTGTGCCCAACTGTTGATAAGAAGATGTAGATTTGTGCAGTGAGAGTAAATGACCATGGGGATATAGTATGTTCTCCACCACTTCCAGTTTTCACATTAAGAGGAGAGATTTTAGGTGAGCTGTTCAGATGTCTCAGAGCTCTCTCAGAAAGATACACGGCAGAGGCAGACATCCTTGCACATCTACCCAAGATGCAATCTGTGTGTGCTTTCATTTACTCAGGTAGGAAAGGCTTGCAGGGAGTGGTGATATTTGTAATTAATTTTAGTCATACAGGTTGGAAGAAACAGAGGAACTTTCAGCATATCAGCCTTTCTCCCAGCCTGAAAAAAACGTTTCCTGCTTCTGTTTTAGACCATAAGAACAACTTGTGCCCCCTCCCCGGACCTCATTTGTGTTTCTTTTTTTTCTGATAATTTAATTTTAAAAATTATTTTCCTAAATCCTTAGACCACCACAGTAACCACGGCGTTGGTATCAACGCTGTTGAAGGAGCTTTTGAATCCAGAATGACTGCAGAGGGCAGTATGCACTCGGCATTTAAAGTCCACGGTGCCAGGGAACAGGGACGTCCCTTGACGAGCCAAAATCATATTTTATATGTAAATAACACTGGGCTTTGATAAACAAGTTCAGCGTGTATCGCCAAGAGTAAACATGGGAGAATTTTGTGCCACATGATTTGTTGAAAAAGTGCATGTCTATATCGTGTTAAATTTTTCAGATTCTAAATAGATGGAACAGGATGTGTGATCGCTAAGTACCTGCTTTGTTTGCAACTTATGTTACAAAATAATGACATTCGTCAACAGCTGATATTTTTTTACAATATGAACAGAGTCTCAAAGATTGGCAAGAAAACAAGTTTGACACTGTTCTTGTTTCTCCCTGGTGCATTTCAATTTAGTAAGACTTACTACAATCAGGAACAAATTCTCTTTAATGTGATGCTTGTTTACATGGTTGTCCAGTTCTCAGTAGTAGTGAAGTTATTGTTCTTTTTATAATTTCTGGGACTATAAGACAATTTTTCATAGGAAATAGGACAAACATGAATCTTTGGTCATGGATAGGCAGTCTTGTAAGCGTGCTCTCCAAGACAAAGAGTTAAACTATGTTTCCCTTTTGTATAGAAAATGAGACCCAGATTTTTTCTCATTTTCTAATGTTCATCCCAGAGCTCACTAATATTTCCCCACTTGCAAGAATCTGGTTTTATGGATGAAAATTTTGTGGGAGCCCCACAGCAAACTTTCAGTGCAGAAAAGGAGCAATAATGCACACCCCATTCAGATAGGCACCTGCTGTAATTCTGGGTCATGCTCAGCAGATCATTACTTTTCCAGACCCTGCTACTTCTTCCGACTCCTACCACAGTTTGTAGAGCTCATCCTACAAACCTGCCCTTCTGGTCTTCTGGTACTGTTTATTCCATTTAATCTGACCTTGACTTCTCCCTTTCATCACTGCCTGACCCTGTGTGTAGACCAGGTATTCTCTGGTTAATACTATTAAAATATACAGTTGCATATTTTCAGTGCCATATCCATGTGAATCTGATTTTCATTTTCAGTAAAATTAAATGTTTCTGCTTGTGTATGTACAGGGAGTGGTGTGTCTACACATCGTGGTACATTTGAAAAAGCTCTGAAGCTCGATCTTCTGGCTGCTCACCTCTGTGAAGATTGTTAAGAGTCTGATGGGAAACCACCTTTTCTTCAGAGAACACTTAAAAGCAACTACTTGCAACTACCATATGTGCTACATTTTTAAGTTTTTCACCAATAAATTTAAATTTTAGTTTATGCTGTCCATTTGAAAAACTAGAAAGCAGACACTGGATCTTCCCACTAAGCTACTGTTTGAAAAACATAAACCGCACCAAGAAAGATGGGTCTTCCCTTCATGAGGAAGGTCTCCAGTCTTCCCTGTTTCATTTGCAGCACAAAGTGGGATGTCTTTAGCCTGTGACAATATTTGCCTAAAATTTATGACGCTCCCCAATCTGTTTTTTTCTAGTTTATGATGTGTGTGTGTATATGCATATATACTCCTCCTAGCATTTATTTTAATAGAAATATTCACTGTTTAAAATAGATGAGGGTTAGTATGGAGGTTTACTTAGAATTTATATTATAGAAAGTGGATGTTAACTGCCTGCTGCTATAAAAATTCATCATCTACCCTGAATAATATGTTTACTCATAACATAACAATAACAGCCGGTAGCATGTTGACTAACACTGCTTCAGCCTGCACGCTGTGTAGAAATTGATTACACTGATGTATGAAAATAGGCATGAGAATGGATTTAAACAGCAGCCAGAAATTCTATTAACATATTGGTGGGAAAGAAGTTCTGGCTTTTCTACTTTCTGAAGTTGTCACATATCAGTTATTAAAATGCAGACAATGTGGAAGTTAAAATAATACTAATGGTAGTACTATGATATTTGTTGTCATTTTCAAATCCTTTTGTCACAATGGATATGGAAATAGATTTTAGGATTTGAGAGGATTAGCTTGGTTGTTTGTAATAACAGATATAAGAGTATTTGGAATATTGGATGTAAGAATGAGGTAAGTCTCTATCAATATATTCTGTATATAGATGATAAACATAAAAAGAAGGGTTATATGATCCATGTTAATAGTATAACAATAGTATTACACTTCTGGATATTCATGTCAGGTTTGTAATACATGCAAAGCAGGTGATGAATCTGTTTCAACACTGAGGGTCCTTATAGACACTTGAGGTGCCTTCAAAGCTAATATTTGATGACACTGTGATCCTGATGACATTATAAGGAAGATTTAGGTGCATTTTTTTTCAATAGAAGAAGGTATGTTCTGTGTTTCATTAGGTTAAAACCAATTCTTTGTACATAGATAAGTGAGTTGGATGATTTATGGGTTAAAACTGCAGCTTTGAGCAGTTTATTCTGATGAAGGAATGGCTCTTTTTCTAAGAGCAGGTAGCTGTTGTCCATTTGATCCATGTTGCACAAAGCCAGATAGACTGTAAGTGTCATATGCAACTGTTAGGGTACTGTTATCACCACAGTGTTCTAAAAAACCGACAGCTGCAGTGTCACAAGAAGGAATGTTAAAATGTGTCTTGCTGTTTTTACTGTATAGTAGTAATTCCTGAAACGATTTTGCCCAGTTTCATGTGACTGCTTCAAAAGATGAGACTAATTAAGAACTGGCCAATTAAACAGCTGGTGTAACTCATGGCCAGAAGGAGCATCTCATCTCTCTGGCCATCAGCTCATACTTCCGAAATTTCCCAGCACCTTCTCTGTGAACTCCCTCTCCAGTGCTCACCTGCCCTGACCAGGCTGAGACCACCGGCGTAGTGGGAGCATCAGTGTGATACCTTTTTGGGCAAAACCTTTCTGGGGGGTACAGCATATGGAGTTCTTTGGGATCTTCTCTGAGACGTAGGGTCGCTGCAGCAGTCCAGCTAGAAATGAAGGTGTAAAAGGCTCTGATGCATGGCTTAGAGTTTGCTGCAAAACTAGGCAGTATTTTGAAGCAATTTTGCTAATAAATTAATCTGCAGTCATAGCTCTAATGGAGTGTGTAAGTGCACTGATGAGAAGCAGTAGTGAAGCAGGAGCAGCATGAGAGGCTCTTCTCTGTGTGAGGATGTTTGGGGAGATGGGGTTGGAGGCAGAACCTCGACACTGCGGCTGGCTGGGAGTCTGAGTTCTCCATCACTAGGAGAGGAAAACAGATACCGTGTTCATATCAAACAACAACTGTGAGCATTGTTCTACTCCAAAACCTCTGTGAGATAACAGAGCGAAGCCTGTAAATCATTTCCCTTGTGGCATCGCTGGATGCCTCGCTATTACTATCGCAATGTGATATACCTTTTGTCAATGTAAGTACAGTCAGACATCGAACATTTTGCTGTGATTCTATTCACCACCCACAACTCTACCGGCAAGATAAACTGGGAGGCTTTCAGGAATGCTGGAAGGTCTACATATTCCTTGGAGACGAAATAAAATACTATGCTGCTTTGTAGGTATGATAACAGTTATAAAATAAAGTGTGTGAGTAAGAAACAGGCAAAGCATATGAAAAAATATTAGCTGTATTTGGGTTGATCAAATAGCTCACATCTCTGAATAGCCTGCAAGTAGTTCATATTTTTACAGCATGATTTCTGAGCCCAGAGCACATTTCAGTATCACCTGCGTGAGACAGGCCTTTTAGAGTGCTCTTACTGCACTTCACAGGCCATTATCATCCATTAGGTAGAGGAAAACGCCTAAGCACTGCTGAGTTGTACCCAGTCATGCCTCTGCCTCTTACTTTATAACAAACCAGCAAATAGTTGCAAACTTCTTACTGCAGTCTTAAAGCAGAAATACTATGCTGGGAAAAAGGGCAGCTGCCTTTAGTTCAGTGGTTAGTAGATGGGTTTTTGGTGAAACACACATGATTAAAAACATATGCAATATGTTCACTTCTGTTAACCTCCTTTCTCTCTTCTGGAAGTCTCTCCCCTCCCCTTCCTCCTGTCACTTTCTTTAAATGCAAAGAGCACTGCAAAATTGCAGATATCTATCACTCCTAAGCATTTTGCATGCTTTGTTCACCTTCTATGAAGTAATGATTTTCAATGTGGTTTAACCAAATTTTTCTGAGGTACCAATGATCCATTCAGAGATGCCAAACAAAAAGATTGAACTTAGGTGGTTTTCAATCAGTATTTCACCTACCAAGCTATTCTTTTCCAGATAGTCCTGTTCCAGTTTCTTAAAAGGAGTGTCCATGACAGCAGCAAACATCAGAATGACATTAACATGCAGAAGGTGTTGGAAAAATAAATATATATTAGAAAGTCACTTAGTAACAAGTCATCAGCAATCTTCTGAAATGGACCTTCACAATTTGCCTTTCCATGTAAAACCGGTAACTTAAAAATCTGTTGTGTAACTTCAGAATTGCTATGCAGAAGGTAGAGAAATGAATACATATGTGTTAAAAAGTGTTAGTATCCAATATTTCAATGGACAAGCATAACATGCTTGTGTTATTGCTGCTTAAATGCCATTGGAAAGTAGGGCTAATTGAATAAATGATTACAGGTATAATATTGTTAAGGAAAGATAGAGTGGAAAGATTTCATCATTGGGAAGGTGAGACAAGAATTCTGTCACTTAAGAGTGCCAGGTGTCCCCATGGGCATTGTTTCGAATGTTGGAGCCATATAAGAAAGGAAAACAGAATACCTGCCTTGACAGAAATTAATGTAAATTGAGCATCATTTGGAGAAGGAAAGAAACAATCATGATGACAACAAATTCAAGTAAACAAACCCAGTATGTAAAAACAACCCTAGTACAAGCACTTAATATCTTCAGGTTGTTTTGCTGGTGTGTTGTTAGATCCATCACATGGCGCAGACTGTCACTTCAGATATGATGCAGCATTGTGGAGCAACGTGGATGTGATGTAGGGTTGTCAGGAAACTGCATCAGCCTAAAACCACAACAGTCTGTTTTACAAAGCTATCGATGGTTGATATCTGAGCTAAGAAACTCACATCTCATATAAATGTCAAAGGTATTAGGCATGGTATTTATAAGCAGTTGCACAGTCTTCAGCCATTTACAGTTCATTTCCTTGAACCCTGTTCATAATTTCAAACCTTTGAGTCTTTCAGCAGAAACAAGTTGACAATGATGCTGGCAGAAGCCAGGCTTTCTTCTCCAGTTTCGTGAATGATAGCAACCCAAATGCAGTTGCTGCTGAGATTGGGATTAAAATAATCTCCTCAATCCATTTGAAACCCCAGGCCTCTGGAGACTTTATTCTTCCTCAGATTATTTTACTAAAATCAAACACAGTAACAACATGCACAGAATTGAGTTATAGCGTGTAAACCTAAGACAAACTGAAAGAAGGGAGGTCTCCTTTTTTTGAGAGTCAAACAAGAAACATCTAAAGGCCTGATCCTTTTCAACATTCAAAATGTAAAAAATAACTGGTAGTGGTGGGAATCAACTCTTTTGAAAATCCCTCCTCTTCCCCAGTGCCTTTGAAACACTAGTACTTTCTATGAAGCTCTAAAATTATGTTTGAAAATGCTGATTTAGATGTCTGAAGTCAGGCACCAAGAGCTGACATCAACCTCCCAAAGACCTTCATCTGACATAGAAGAGTGACCTACCACTGTCTACTTCTACAAACTGGTTTTAAGCAAAAAAGTTGCCCAGCCGGTTCTGCTAACTCATACGTAGATAACTGCTCCTCTCCAGTTACCCCTTCTTTTCTGTTAACGATTTCTACTATTTAGAAAGAGACTGCAGTACAGAGAAGCATGCAAACTTCTTGCTGCCTAAAGGAAACATTTTATATAAATTTTCTTTTCCTTTTCTTCTGTTATGCTCCTGATTTGTGCAAGGTTGTAAGCTCTTGCCTTAGGTTAGGATGACCATTATCTTCAAACATTCTCCTCTGTCTGCTTGGACTTTCACATTATCATAAGTCTGCACTTCCCTCTATGGTGCACTCACTACTTTTCTATGTAAATACCATCCCGTATGAAAAAGCACAGAGTGCAGGACTCTTTCTTTTGTCCCTCCCTTTCTCTCCTCTGTATGTCAACGCAATGCTTATCCTCACTGGGCTTTCCTGGACAGTTTCTTTCTGCTCATAGACCTTAAATACCAACTCTATGTATAGTTACTGCAAAAAGGAGCCCAAAACTCAATAAAAGTTAACATGAGGTGCTACTAGCCCTAGGAGAATATTTTTGTACAAGTAAAAAACACATAAAAGGATGAAGAACTCCAAAAGCTAACTCAAAATTGAATAACAAATCCACAAAAGGAGCAGGGAGGAAAACTAGAGACTTCAGTCTCTGCCTAAATGAAACAGAAATAAACAGAAAAACAGAATCAGATCATATCCAAGCTCAAAATACATCCAAAACTGGCAACAATGACCAACAAGAATGAATTACAAAACTAGTCATAAAATTTATCAATTTGATGCGTAAGTCAGAGTAAATCACTTTTTACAAAGCATTTGTTTTAATAAAAATAAAGCCATTGGATTTGGGGTTTCCCCGTGTTTAGTCTTTCCTGTTCCAGCTTGTCATTTATTTGTGATAAATACAGAGACACATGTCTGGGAACAGGGACTGTTACTCCGTCATGTTGCTGAAGTTACTTTCACTATTCTAATTCTATGATGAATATAAAAAAGACAATAGGATTCCATAGACATAATTGCTGAATTTAATACTCATATTACTAGTTTTTAAAATACACAGAGGAGATAATAAATTTGCCCTCATTCATCTATTATTCCAGTGATCCAGATTTATTCACTATGAAGACAGTCACAGACATAAATAAAGAACAGCTATTTGCACAAAATTTTGAATTAACAAACAGACTCAGTGAATTTGTATACTGGAGACTTGGGTCTTACACTGTTATCTATTCCTGTCATCCCATGGAAATAAAGATTTGCTGGTTGGCTGCCTCAGCAAAAAGGTCAGTCCCTTTTCCCAGTTTTCACTCCCAACCAGTCTCACTTTTTCTGGTGTATCAAGTATGGTGCTGGACTGGGAGAATCTCCTTCCCAGCCTCAGTGATGAGAATAACTCTCCCAGGCTGCAGTTCAGAAGAAGTATGTGCTAATGGTCAATGACCCAGTGGAGACCTTGCTCTGCTGCAGATTACTCAAGTGCGTTGGAAAACTGTGTTACATATTCTTTTTCAGACGAAAATCACCCTCACTGTGAAATTTAAATTTCTATATTCTCTGTGTATCACATTCTGAGTATGAGCATGTAAGACGTTTTTCAACCAATCTAAGCTGGTCTAAAACCATGTTGCTGCCAAAGATCTCACACTTTCCCTGGCCATGACTGTATATTCCTATATGATGGCATAGTCTCATGAGTTTGACCGGTTTATTAATCTGACTGAACATAAATTCTTTTTTTTGTATATCAAGTTTGCTTCCAGTCATTGCACAGCTACATTGAGTTCTTTAATGGATGACAGAGCAAGTGAGGAAACACCAGACAAAAGTGTAGGTGGCAACAACAGCATCTCCATCCCCACTTTTGGCGGTACCATGCCCTTTGATTGGCTGGAAGGGATAGTAGAACCAGACAGCTACCTCTCGTTCTGGTTTATTTACTAAAAGTGTTACTATCTGATGGTTTTCAACTGCAGCTAGCATTTAAATTACGTAAAATGAGACTCAAAGTCTGGTGTTTAGTTCGAACACTTCACTTTTACAGATTTGCTCTTTCTCCCTGCAGTTCGCTGCATCACGTTTCATTCCTTTTCTTCTTGGCATGCAAAACTCCCTTCGGATTCCTTCCACCCTGGATTTCATCAGTGAAATAATCTTAGGTTTACCCTAAATTAATTTAGGAGTATTTAACAGACTCCGAATTGAAATTCAGGTCTCATGTGGTTCTGGTTTTGCAGTCCAAATTGTCCTGGAAAATGTGGCAGAAGACTGGAAACCGAAGGCAGTTGTTAGAAGAATCTGTGCTCAGGAATATCGCAGTAATATATAGAGAAAGCATACAATGAAGCTGAAAATAAAGAACGAATCGGTCCCATGGGTCAATCATTCAGCTGCAGCGCCTACGCCATGTGTCAGGACAAATGTCTTTCATAAGAATATAATTTGACAGATCTTTGTAGGGCAAACTCGATTACTGCTGCTGTAGTGCCAGTAAATTCTCCCCCAGACTGCTCCTGACAGGTCTGTTGTTCATTCCCACCCACGCCAGCTGAGAAACAGAAAGCCTTCCAGAGAGGGTCACCATGTACTTTCTGTGAACCAGAGGACCAACAGCTAAAAGCTCTGTGCATATGTGTCCTCAGACCCATTGACCCCCTCTGGATGCTGTCTTTAAAGAGATCAAAAAGAATTGGGAAAAGGACTCCTATGAATGCTGTCTTAAAGGAGATCAAAAAGAATTGGGAAAAAGCTGTCCCTGATAAAGTCCATTGAGGACATGGCAGGTGATTGCTTCTGGATGAACACTTACAAGACATGAACAGTGTTTTTGGGGAAAGGATTTGAGGGCAAGCAGAGAAGGTTTAGGTGCAGATGGCTGAGACGAGTCGTGTGAGCTGTGAGTGCTGCAGTAGGACTCCTGGCTGACTTTACCAGAATTTCTTCTGATTGCTGGGGGAGCGTATGATTGAAGTTAAGAACTGAGCTGGCTCCATCCACTTCATTTTGCCTGTCTCTGCCCATAGATGTGAACAAAATCGGCAGCAGGTGTTATTCTCTTGTATTACCACAGCTCTCATTAATGAGGCAGCTTGAGTGCAGCCCTTTCTGCTTCCCCACCAGCTAATCCCTGGTCCAGTAACAGCCCTTGCCTTTCTCTTGGCCACACACTGTAGTTCTCTATAATTTTGTTTTAAGATGTCCAGAGGCTAGGATTATTTAATTCACTCTCTAACCTTTTTATTTTGATTCTTGCTATGGGTTTTTTCTTCATGCGTCAAACTCCTTAGAGAACAGCATTCAAAACGTGAAACGTGAAAGATTTAGGAGAGCTGCAATGGCACAATGTGTTATTCTCCTGCATAATCTGAACAAGTTGTTACCAGTAAAGTCCAGGAGCGAGTTTCAAATTTGCCATTCTCCCTTTCTGCAGAAACCACTTTTTTTGAGCCATTTATTGGCCAGTTATTGTTTTGATGGCATTGAAGGATGCTTTTGTAGCTAACAACTTGAGAGAAACTCTGGTTGTCTTTGGCTGCAGTTCAAATGACCAGATACCCCGTTATCACTTGGTTAGATGCAGTCAGCTTTGGGGCCAACTACAAAAGTCCACTTGATTCATACAAATATATCGTAAGTATGCAGTTATCACAGAGCTATGACACATTTCAGTTGTGTATTATACATGTTGATTTCTCTAGCACGATCTGTTATTGCCAGAAACAAGAAGTAGTGGGACAATAGGTATGTGACTACTGATGTGTGGAAAAAACTACAGTATGTTCATTTTATGTCAATTTTGGTAAGTGTACCCCTGCAGATAGTTTTTATTTGCAGAGTTTAAGAACTTCAGAAATTATGTTGGGGAAAAAACTGAAAATACACCTCTGACATAGCAACATCCATAAGCATCAGTACGGTTAGCTTATAGGAAGAGTAAGTGCACATTTACCTGCAAAGAATTACAGTATCGTTTGGATAGCTATTTGTGGAGCATTTGGAAATCAGCCATTCTTGCAATTACGTGCCAGACCAAGAAACAAAGATGGTAAACAGCGTCAAGGAAGATTACCCCCGAATTTATGTCTATCTGGAGGCACTGAATACAGCGTCAGGAGAATCTTGCCTTCTGCGTAGCCATTTTAATAGTCCTGTGGCCATCTAGCTACAGTCTGTGCAAGTGCGCACACAGATAGAAGAAGCAAGCGGTGCAAGATCAGGTTCGGGGTTTCCTCTTTCAGGCCCAACGCAGAGAGGGTTCCTGAACTGAAACAGCTTTCTATTAGTTGTATCTTTGTTCGCTTAAGCATAATTGTAGGAGGAGACATGGATATAATGAGTGACATTAGGAGTTAAGTTAGCACAGAATAAACCAACACTAGGTTACCACTGGCAACTTTTACTGTTCCAATGTGAAAAAAAATCATAGATTCATACTTGTGATGGTTTAATGTATGTGTGTGTTGGGGGGTTCTGGTGGCAGGAGAGGGGATTTGCTCCCTGTGACCTCCCGGTTCTGGCCACCAGATCGGACTCCCATCCCCCTCGGGGTTTGAGCCAATTGGTGTCTCTGCGAATTGCTCTATTTAAGCTGGGACAAAGGAACCGGAAAAGGTGCTTTGCCCAGGAGCGAGGAGAGGGGAGGAGGGCACTGCCCCCGCTCCCCGGCTCCTGGCTGGGTGGTGGCTCGTGTCGGGCCGGCGCCACCCACTGAGGATGGCGGCGGTGGAGCCGCTTGGGGAACTCGGGGAGAGCCCCGCTCCCAGGGCGCCCACTGGGCCGAGTTCACCCAGAGAGGACTAAGATCTGAGAGAAACAGCCACACGGACACCAGGTCAGTGAAGACGGAGCGGCATGAGGTGTCCTGGAGCTAAGTTTCCCCTGCAACTGGTGGCGAGACGGCAGGCGGCCCCCTGCAGCCAGGACGGACTCGGTGGAGCAGAGACCCACTCGCAGCCCATGGAGAAGTTCACATTGGAGAAGAGATGCCTGGGCCTGAGATAGGTCGTGAAGAATGGGACACACGACAAGGTAGAGAGGCATTTAGAGTCTGTGTGACGACTCACGCTGGAGCAAGTGACAACAACTCCCTAAGAATCCGAGACTGTGGTAAAGCCTGCACTGGAGCAATCCGATGGGGAAGGATTGCATCCTGCAGGTAGGACTCATGCTGGAGAAGTTTGTGGATTTTCCTCGTGAATAGGGGATCCACTGGAGCAAGGGAAAATGGTCTAAGGACTCCTTCTCCTTTAAGAAAGGAGCAGCAGTAACAACATGGAATGAACTGATTCGCACTCCCCCATTCCCTGTCCCCCTGCGCCGCTGGGGGGAGGAGGTAGAGCCGGGAAGAAAAGGAAAGGAGGTGGAGAGGTGTTGTTTTTAAGATATGGCCTTGTTTTCTCTTTATCCTCTCAAGTAACTGGTTTTGCTTGTCTTTATTCTTTTAAGTAACTGTTAATAAATTGTTTTACTTTAAGAAAGCTAAGTCTGTTTTGCCCGGGACCATGGTTAGTGTGTGCTCCCTCAACCCTCAGTTCTTTTATTATATTTTTCTCCTCTCTGCTTTACTGGAGACGGAGTGAGAGAGCGGCTGTGTGGAGTTTAGTTGCCGGATCAGCCTAAACCACGACAATATTTTTAGCAAGTTTCCTCTAATAACACTGCTTGATGTTTTCTACAAAATATAATGTGATTTCTCACTCATTGTTTTACATTAATAATAAAGTAATTTATACATTCTTGGACTTGGAAATATTGTTAAATTACTTCCGTTATAGTGACATACTAGTCATCACAAAATATTGTTTTTTGAAATGAAGTTCTAAAGATTTAGTTCTAAAGATTCAGTTCTCTGCTTTCATTTTTAAGATCAGAAATTATAGACTTTATCTGGTACAGATTTACAGTCACAGACTTCTGCGAACATTCCTCTGAGAATAAGTATTTCTCCAGTGTCTTATTACTTTCTCTCAAATTAGCTCATAATGCATCAAAGGATTATTCACACCAGATACAAAAGCATTGTATGGCATGGCTGAACACTTTCCATCTTACATCTCCAACATAAAACATCAAAAAAAGTAGTTTTGTGCTTGGTTCAAGTAAGCCAGAAGATAAACACACCTGCCAGGGTAGCAAGCTGAATCTGTTCCCAGGCCATCAGGCACCTTTTAGGGAGGAATGGGACTCCATACCTGGGAGAAAAGGAGAGGAGAAGGAGAAGGAGAAGGAGAAGGAGAAGGAGAAGGAGAAGGAGAAGGAGAAGGAGAAGGAGGAGGAGGAGGAGGAGGAGGAGGAGGAGGAGGAGGAGGAGGAGGAGAGAGGGTAAACCCGCCTCTTTCAAAAGGAGCAAACTAGAAGCTTGGACCAGCCCATCTCATGATTGAGATGTAGTTGCATGGTGCAGGTCTTTAACCTATGAGTCTTCTGGTTAATATTTCCTACCTTTAAAAGGACTCTCCTACACCCTTTAGGATCAATTCTGAGTAAAGACTGATTTTCACTTGACAATGTATTTGGCACTGTATTTGGCATGACTGAAACATAAAATGAAATCAAAATAAACAAAAATATATCAAAAGGACCAGTATTATGAGAATCTTATTCTAGAAATATATAATGATTCCTAAGCTCAGGCTTCCTCTTGCACACTTGTAATTCAGTAAAAGTGTGATGACACAGATATAAATGTATAAATTTCTGTTTATGCTTTAGTTAGAAAAATGTGTTTGTAGTTGTTGTTACCTATCCAGGATGTTTTAAGAGTGAGTAAGCCTGATCTTTCTAATATTGTTTTAAAAGCTAAATGACAGAATATCCATATTATTGTTTCTTTGTGAATACATAAATAAATATAAAAGGAAGTAGATAAAATTTATGTTCTGTGCTACTGAAAGTTGATCTGAGGTAAGTCATTGCTCTGCTATGAAATCTTTTACTTTTTGAACATACTAAATATTGATTTAGATATAAAGAAGAAATTTTTCACTCAGAGGGTGGTGAGGCACTAGAACAGGTTGCCCAGAGAAGTTGTAGATGCCCCATCCCTGGAAGTGTACAAGGCCAGGTTGGATGAGGCTTTGGGCAACCTGGTGTAGTGGAGGGTGTCCCTGCCCATGGCAGGGGGGTTGGAACTAGATGATCTTTGAGGTCCCTTCCAACTCTAACCATTCTATAATTCTATGATTTTAACAACTGTCCCTTATCTCCCCTATCACTACTGAGTTATTAAGGCAAGTTAAAAGAACAAGTGGCAAGAAGAAAAAAAGGAAATTATCATCTTCTATTAGTTACTTAAATAGGTTCAACTTTTTTAAAAAAAGTCATTTATCTTTGAAGACAATATATGCCATTTATATTCAGTCTTTCTCATTCAGAAAATCTAAATACTTTGCCATTTTAGAATCACGGAATGTTAGAATGGTTTATGTTGGAAGATACCTGAAAGATCATCTAGTTCCAACCCCCCTGCCATGGGCAGGGACACCCTCCACTACACCAGGTTGCTCAAAGCTTCATCCAACCTGGCCTTGAACACTTCCAGGGATGGCGCATCCACAACTTTTCTAGGCAACCTGTTCCAGTACCTCACCACCCTCAGAGTGAAGAAGTTCTTCCTTAGATCTAATCTAAATCTACCCTCTTTCAGTTTAAATCCATTGCCCCTTGTCCTATCACTACATACCCTTGTAAAAAAATCCCTCTCCAGCTTTCTTGGAGGCCCCGTTTAGGTACTGGAAGGCTGCTATAAGATCACCCCGGAGCCTTCTCTTCTCCAGGCTGAACAGCCCCAACTCTCTCAGCCTGTCTTCATAGCAGAGGTGCTCCAGCCCTTAGATCATCTTTGTGGCCCTCCTCTGGACCCGCTCCAGTAGCTCCATGACCTTCTTGAGTTGGGGACTCCAGAGCTGAACACAGTATTCCAGGTGGGGTCTCATGAGAGCAGAGTAGAGGGGCAGAATCACTTCCCTCAACCTGCTGGCCATGCTTCTTTGGATGCAGCCCAGGATATGGTTGGCCTTCTGGGCTGCCAGCGCACATTGCTGGTTCATGTTGAGCTTTTCATCAACCAGCGCTCCCAAGCCCTTTTCTTCAGGACTGCTCTCAATCCATTCTCTGCCCAGCCTGTACTTGTGCTTGGGATTGCCCCGACCCATGTGCAGCACCTTGCACTTGGCCTTGTTGAACTTCATGAGGGTCTCACAGGCCCACCTCTTTAGCCTGTCACGGTTCCCCTGGATGGCATCTCACCACATATCTTGGTATTGTCAGCAAACTTGCTGAGGATGCACTCGATCCCACTGTCCATGTTGCCAACAAAGATGTTTAACAGTGTCAGTCCCAATACCGACCCCTGAGGAACGCCACTCATCACTGGTCTCCACGGGCATGTTTTATAAGCAGCCAGCAAAATTTCCATACCTCTCTGTGAAACTGCCTAACATTAGATACATTTTCAAATACTCTTTTCAACACAGAAAAATATTTGCCAGTTAGATCATAGCAATCTTACTTATTTATTGCTTAGAAATGTTGACATCCTGATACATTAAAGTTTTAATTCACTAATTGGTATAATTAAAATATCACAGTGAGGGAGTTTAATTTGAAATGTCTCTGTGAGCTAAATTAATTGTGTAATCTCTAAATGAAAGTCACGCAGAAGGATATAGTCTGTACTCATTTAGTCTGAAATTAATTCTATATTGATATTACCTTGCAAGTGATTTATCTAGGAAAGAGTAGAGTAATGTTCCTGCTTTGAAGGGATTAACATTTCTACTTTAAAGCAGATGGATATGATAAGGATGCAGATAATTTATAACAGCTAAAATATTAATTTTAACACACAAAAGCCATTATATTATTAATAAACAGAGATGTCAGGAAAGTAATGGACAAAATATCTTTAAAACTTCAAAAGCACAAATATGCTGTCCTTTTATCATGTTTCCTTTGCCAGCAAAGTCAGCTTGTGAAGTTTCTGCTCCTCAGTCCTCTCAGCTCCATCTTTCCCGACTCCTGCAGAAGCCCTTTCCCTATCAGAAGTACTGGTATAGCCCTGTGGAACACTTTGCCATTGTGATGACCTCCATTAAAACAATCAGTCCCCAAAAGGAAAACTGTTATTTTCACCCAGTCTTTCCACCAATCTTGAGTACAAAAACCAGTCGAATTGCTGCAAATGAGGGACAGCAAAAGACAGTATAGGAACAGGTACAACAAGAATACTAGGAATTCCTAAAAATGGCTTTTCTGCAAAAGAAGCATGCCATGTATCTGTAACTAATAGGTCATATTACCTTATCAGTGAGGGACAGAACGACCTAGAACCACCTTTCACACAATCTCTTTTCTCAGAGAATGGCTCCAATGAAGCCAAGAGAGTTGAACTGCCATGAAAACGGAACAATTTAAGAAATCAAGTGAGACTAGCTTCTAAATGGGATCATATTCAAGCTCTTTTAGCTCAATTATCTCGGGCCATATGCTGAGCTGTAGCCCTGTGCAAGGGAAAATACGGAGCCCCTGAGGAATGTCATGTAATCAGGTTGTGACCCTGAATACCTGACAGGTCTGTGCCCTCCATCAACACCAACTAGCAGAGCTAGGTGGTTGCAAATGGGGAGAACAAACACGGTGATGTTGCAGAAATCTCAAGGCACTGAAGGCACCTCTCAAACCTTTGCTAGCACCCGCTAATAGACTGTGTCAGAAGACACAGTGCCGTAATTGCACTTGCACCCCAGACCGAGTCCATGCTCTTGACTTTGCTTTCAGGTGGGAGCTGGGTTAGTTCTGCATGCATTTGTTGCATGCATTTATTCCCATGAGTAAATAAAACAGAATTATGACATTATATGGTTTATATTGTGGATATGGTTTTGGCGAATCTTCTGGGAAGAAACAGTTTCACAGGAGCTGCTGTGGTTTTTGGTCACCATGGTCCCGCCCTCCCCAGAACCCCTTTTCTCTGCCATGCATTCACCCCGTCCTTTTCACGCTGGCTCCAGCACTCATCAGCCTACAGTGAGCCATTTCAGATCACTAACCAAGCAGAAGACAATTCGTTATTCTTTGTAGCTAGATTTCCAGTGCTTAGAGATGGAAAAATAATTGAAATGAGCTTCAGAGCTTCAAGCACAATACCCACAGTTTAGTCCCAACCATACCGAAAATCTAATTTTAAACCATTCTTTATAGATCTGCAGAGAGCAGCCCACTGTTCTATCTAGTTTCAGCTGTTGATAGACTACATTCTACAGTACTTGCAGAAAGAGAGAGCTATTATGAATACACGTTCCCTTCATAATCGAAACACCTCTAATTCAACACTTAATTTTCCAGCTTAACTGCTAACTTCACCACCAATACTCAACGTTCTTTCAGAACACAGATAAAATCATTAAGCATCAGAGGCCGAAGAAGTGATCTTTGCAGGGCATAAGAAAAAACACAATCACTCAGTAGTTATTCCCTATTTATAATTACTAATGAGACCTGTAATTTAATCTGTCCTAAATTAATTAGTGCCATGTTGATACTGTACCACCCTGTATAATTGATCAAGATGTCATGCACCACTAAGTCAAACGCCTTACAGGAATAAGTCTGCTACATCAAAAATATTATCTTTATCCATCGAACTTGCAGTCTGCTCAAGAAATGACTTCACCAGCAAGAGAAAAAAAAAGGCCTTAAAACTGTGAAAGCGCGCAGAGGCTGTTCTTTTCTCATGTTTCTTTTGCCAGCAAAGTCAGCAGTTTCTGCTCCTCAGTCCTCTCAAACTTGTTTTCCCAACTCCTGCAGAAGCCCTTCTGTCTCTTTGTCCAGCATCAATGCCACGGTTGATGGACTAATTTCTTTTAATGCTATCTTATTCAGTCTTGTTGACTACGGGTGCAATGCCAGTTTTCTGCAAGCTCAGGGAGCTTCTTGGCCAGCTGCTGGACGAAACCCTCTGGAGTTGCTGATTTAGAAATCTCTATTTTTATTCATTGCCCTATTCTGAGTGACAGTTGAACTAGCACATATTTATTCATCAGTCTTCTTCAACAAGACTGCGTCATCTGTTTGTTTGTTTTTTCTCAAATGTAGATTATAAACCTCACTGAAAAATCTGAGCATCTCTGATTTATTATTGAGATCTCCACAATACCTATCTAATGACGAGCCAATACTGTTATCCATTATTTTTTATCTTAATAATTGAAAGTTTCTTTGTGCTGTCCTTAGTGATTCTGATTTGTATTTTTTTTTGCTTCACTTATCAACTCTCTATCATTCTCTGCATATAACTCACAGTTTTTGGTGTCAGCGTACAAGTTTTTTCATTTGAATAGTGTTGATGGTCTTGTGGATAAGATTATGATATCTGCTATTTAATGTCAGCCTTACTTGTTAAAAATGGGCCAGCCAATACATTTCTAATTAGCACGTCAGGGGGAGAAGATTAAACATTAGATTGGGGTTTTAGCACACCTCATTTTTCTTGGAGAAATATTGTTTGTCTTTTTAGAATGGAATTTTATGAAAAGGAGGTTTATGTGATCGGGACAAGCATATATCTGTGTGCATGTGCGCGTAGCTTTCCTTCCTTCCTATCCTCTCTAATATTGGAACCTATAGCTCAGTTTCTACTCAGTTTCCTGGGGCAAGGTCTCCCCACATTGCCAATAAATTAGTGAAAAATCAAGAGCCAAGATAAAATAGAATCATAGAATGGCATAGGCCGGAAGGGACCTTAGAGATCATCTAATTCAACCTCCCTGTCATGGGCAGGGACGCCTCTCAACTAGAGCAGGCTATTCAAGGCTTCGTCCAACTTGGCCTTGAACACCTCCAGGGAGGGGGCATCCACAACCTCTCTGGGCAATCTATTCCAAAGTCTCACCACCCTCGTACTGAAGAATTTCTTCCCAAGATCTAATCTAAATCTGTTCTCCTTCAAATTCAACCCATTTCCCCTTGTCCTATCAGTGGACACTCTTGTAAAAAGTCCCTCCCCAGCCTTCATGTAGGTTCCTTTCAGGTATTGGAAGGCAGCTATTAGGTCACCCTGAAGTCTTCTCTTTTCAAGGCTGAACAATCCCAGCTCCCACAACTGTCCTCGTAGCAGAGGTGCTCCAGCCCCTGGATCATCTTTGTGACCCTCCTCTGAACACACTCCAACAGATCTATGCCTCTCTTATGGTGGGGACACCAGAACTGGACGCAGTATTCGAGGTGGGGTCTCACAAGAGCAAAGTAAAGGGGGAGAATCACCTCTCTCGACCTGCTGACCATGCTTCTCTTGATACATCCCAGGATGTGGTTGGCCTTCTGGGCCGCATGAGCGCACTGCTGGCTCATGTTGAGCTTCTCATCTATAAACACCTCCAAATCCTTCTCTTCAGGGCTAGTCTCAACCCACTCTGTGCTCAGTTTGTATTTGTGCCTAGGATTGGCCCAACCCAGCTGAAGGACCTTGCATTTTGACTTGTTGAACTCATGCAGTTAGCACTAGCCCATTTCTCAAGCCTATCAAGGTCCCTCTGGATGGCATCTCTTCCCTCAAGTGAGTCCACGGCAGCACACAACTTGGTGTCATCGGCAAACCTACTGAGGGTGCACTCAATGCCGTCATCCATGTCGCTGACAAAGATGTTGAACAGCACTGGACCCAGAACAGATGTCCTCAGTAATCAGGTCACCCTTATCTTTCCGGAGGGGCCCCACATTCTCTCTCGTTTTTATTTTTCCTCTCGCATACCTGTAAAACCCTTTTCTGTTATTTCTAATATCGCTGGCCAGATTTGACTCTGTCAGGGCCTTAGCTTTTCTAACCTGGTCGCTGAGTACACAAGCAACTTCCTTGTAATCATCTCAGGCTACCAGCTCCTGCTTCCATGCTTTGTGTATTCCCCTTTTGTATTTGATTTTAGCCAGAAGTTCTTTGTTTATCTAATGAGAAGAAGCTAACTGCAGCATATTCTTGTGCCCTAGAAGATCTATATGGCTTTATACTTGCCACAGCTGTAAGCAGTACTGCAGCCAGCATTTGTGCATCATCAGATGGAGATTTGTGGGAAACGGGGCTTCCTTATTTCCTGTAGCCATGCAAGAAATCTACACAGTTTGTTCAAAAATTACTTCTCTTACTTTATTTGATAGTTATTGCTTTCAACATTGTGAATTGGCCATGAAAAGCACTGAGAATTTGTATGACCCCCTGCCATGTTTACTAGGAAGCTGCTTATTTAAACCCTAGCAGCTCGATTATTAAGCTAAACCAACATATGCATGTAATAAACACTTCTGTAACACAAGCCAGATGAATCACCCTCAAGAAATGACTTCTTCTCTGCGGAGTGTTAAGAGAGCTTAGACAGCAAGCTTAGATCAGACATTTAATTCTTAGACAGTTAAAATTAGTGAGATGCATCTGGGCAAAAGAGCTGGATTGGGTCACTGCAACGTCCGTTGTGTGTGTCTGCTTAGTTTAGCTTAATGACAAAACCATCTGAGTCCTAAGACTGACGGATGCATTATCTATGGTCCTTTCCCCCCTCTACTAATATTATGTTTATTAGCTTAATAATTGTTAAACTTAGGCTTGAATCTAATATTATGATTTATGAAGCCTTACAGATCAGCCCCATATCCTTAACACTTATTGATATGCAGAGAAGGTCCATATAAAAATAGAGAAAAAGACCTTTGCATGCATGGCAGTACTCTACCATAAACTATAATAGACAATACACCTTTCTTTAACTATAGAACCCAGGCAGGAGTTAAGACCTGGACTGGAAACAAACATTATACAATCCAGAGTGCGAAAAACAGCGGAAACTGGTGTGGTTCCTGCTTCTCTACAGTACCTTCTATAATGAGAAAAAAATCCATTATATGGACATAGCTTGATCCAATCTGTTCTCAACTAGGAAGAAAAAGAGTCAGAGCATATAGGCTGTGAGATTTTACCTATCCTTGACCAGAGATAAGCATTCTATATGCAGTGTATAGTGTAGTAGTAGCACCCTGATATATATACACGTACATAGGAAGTAGTCATTTAGAATTGGGCCTGCAGTAGTAATAAGTCATCTGGATTATGTTGGAGGTCAAATGATTGTAGTTATGAATTATATAAAATGGGTAGGCTGTAGGATCTTTGCCTTCTAGGGCCACTTCTGGGTTCCCTGTTGAAATATACAGTGGCTTAGAGCACTAATAAGATTTATGGATACATTTTAGTTGATTAGCTTCTATGGTACAAAGAATTCATTGGATGCCTAAGTATGTATTATTTAATAACTTTTACAGGAAAGAGGAAAGCAAAGTTTCAGAAAAAATAATTTGTAGCACCTTAATTCCTACTCAATATATAGCTTGATAAGAATCTGTCAAAATGAGCAAGACAGGATTCAGTGAAAGACTTCCTAAAGTGGGAAATGAGTTAATGACCTTCTTCAAAATTTGAAAAATATTATTCTACTTAACTATTGTTCACCAAATTCTACCACGCTGAACTTGCAGAATTGCCTTACTGAATCGTTGCACCTAGTTCAGTATTCTAGAAGAAACCAATGAAAGTTTATCTAAAAATGTAACAAAAAATAGAAATTAGAAGAAATATATAGCTTTCAAGACACAGCCAACAGTCAATTGTTCAAACCAAATCTTTTCAAGCCTCCTTAATTAGTGACTGGCTTATTCCATGAGGTCTGAATGTTGATATTCCTCATCCATTTAATGTAGTACTGAGTAACGTAATCGGATACGCTTACTAGCCATCGCAGAAACCAGTATTTCATTTACAGAGAAGGCACATGACACTATCCAAACAGTGCCTTAATGTGTGTGCCAATATGATTTACATCTGCTTTTTAATCCCTTTTACACTGCTGTAGTGGTGTAAAATGATCTAATATATATGTTTGATGTTACCTAGCCTCAGCTAGCTTGTTAGAAAGAGTACTGTAGTTAAGTAGTGTTATTTTAAAATTTGATGTGTTTTTATTAGTCTAAAATGTCTTCCTAAAGAGGAATGTCTAATTTATTCCTCAAATTCTGCGTAAATCGTCATTAATTATTTTGAAAGGATGAGCCTCCTGCCCCTTCCCTCCTACCTGGCTCAATGATGTTCATTTAGTTTTGCTGGGTTATTCCTCCCCTGGCTTGGCAAGCTGAGCAGGCTCCCTCAGCAGTCAGACAAATGCTAGTGCCAGTGTAAGTAGATTATTTCAGGTTGCTTTGCCTTCAACTCTTCTCAAATCTACTGTGCTGTCCAAGAGGACCAGAACTGCACCCACAAGATGTGGGCAAACTGTGGATCCAAACAGTGGCATCATGCCCCTTGTTTTGTTGTCTGTTCTCTGCCTGAGAATTACTAAGATTTGATTTATCTCTTTTACCTCTGTCAAACACTGAGTAGACCTTTTGTTGCAATTATCATAGCTCCAAATCTTTACTCCAAAAAATTAATAGCTCAACCTGTTGGTTAGCCTTTGGAGTCAAGATTGTTGATTTCTTCCTCCTCTACTTCCCATTTATCCACAACGAATTCTGAGCCATTTTATTGCCCTGTGATTTAGTCTCTGAAGTCCATCTCAAATTCTTCATTGCCTTTATGATCCTGGATAACTGTGCATCTTCATAAGACTTTTTAACTTCACTGCTCATCCCATTGCCCAGGCCTTTCACAGGGCTGTTAACCAGCAGATATCTCAGGACAGACATTTCACTAATAAAGTCCTGGGAGTGCCATCCTCTCCCTCTTCCTCTCTGTTTCTTGTCTTTTACCCAGCTATCTATGCAAGAGCTCTCTCTTTTCTGCTATGGATACTCAGTTTCCTTAAAGCTGTTGTGTCCAGTCTTTGCCCAGAACTTTTTTACAAACCTGCCTCAACCAACCTCACTCCTACCCACATGCTTCTTTACTTCGAATTTCATATATATTCAATAGACTTACAGGGCTGCTTAAAAAAACCCAACAACAACCCAAACCAAAACACCACACACACACATACACGCACACATCAACAAAAAAACTAAGTTAACTCTTCCAGTGGATAGTGTTTATCAGGTATCTATTACTCTTACTTTTCACTATAATTTCTTCTAATTTTCCCAGTACACATGTCAGGCTTGTGAGATTGTAATTCTTTAGATGAGGACTGGAAGCTCTTTTGGCAATGTGCAAGGGTAGACCTGCCACCCTTCAGGCTGCAGGCACTGAGACATCTCTAAGCAAGAGACGAGCCACCTGCATTAGCAATTCAGGTTCTTCATCCTTGACTGGTCTTCAGACTCCCAGGTAATATCATTTTGACCCAGGCAATTTGTTACCACTGATTTTGTTAAATTGCTCCATAACCTCTTCTTAAGTCAGTTTAAGTCGAGACAAATCCTCTGAAGTGTGCCCTGCAAAGAAGGGCTCTGATATGGGAATGTGTTTATCTTCTCTGCAGCGACCTAATGCCATTTCCATCTCAGATCTTTGTTCTCTCAAAACTGAGCTGTGATGATATTTAGAAATTTGCATTTCCTATGTCTCCAATAATTTTATGATATCTTGCTGGGAGCAGGCAATGAGAATTAAGGACTTGATCTATAAGTCATTCTAATGTTTTTGGTGTTTCTTTTATTCTTTTCTTAAAGAAATAGGTTTTCTTAATGCTTTATTTTTATTTTTATTGAGTTGTCAAAAGTAAATGTCATATTTGATTTTGTTAATGGATATAGCGAGTTGAAAACTCGTAAATGTCTGAGTAGTTTATCCTATTTCTTTCCAATGGGATTTTAATCTTTCATGTGGCAAAATAAATTTAATTTTCTATTGTGTTTTCAAACTCTTATTTCTTGTTTGCTTGCTTCCTTGCTTTCTGTTTGTCTATCTTTTTCTTTTTTTTCAACTTATCTGCAAATTTAGCAGCTTGCTGAAGCTGTCAGATGGATATTGTTTAAACCATGTTGTCGTGATTTAAAACTGAAGGCACCTTGTTATAGGGTGATGGAAAATTGTTCAACAAACAATTGAGAAAATTAAAATAGTTCACTTTTTGTAATTCTTTCATATTTCATGGCATATGATGTATTTATATTGACTCTGAGATTCTAATCTTTTAAATAAGGTTAAAATTAATTTTACTATATTTTAGCATCCATCAATGAGCGTAATGGGTATTTAAGTCAACAAGAGTTATGCCTGGTTCAGAAAAGTAAGAGAATAATCCCATTTGTCTCTTTTGATGACATGATCAATCACAAAAAATGAAGCCCAGGCAGGCAACACCAGTACCAGAAGTGGTTGTACTGCATTATCTCTCTCTAGTGAAATATTATAGGGAAATATTACACAAGGGAATCCAAGGGCTGTTGCTTCATGTAAGATTTCTCACATATTGTAGTTACACTGATGAACGTGAGAGTGCTTCTGACTCTACAGAATCAGGTAGAACTCCCTGTTATATTCTCATCAGCGTATTCAGGATAAAAAAAAAGACCTGGGATGTATGTATACCCAGTCTAACCAGTGTCTTGGAGAAAGATTCAGTCACCCAGCAGGCCTCTTGCTATTTGCTTTCCATGGTATAGAAATCTGAATGTTCAGGCTGTATGTGAACTACAGATCACTCCAGCACGTAACCAGCACAGAATAAAGCGAAAAAAACCACCCTGGATTTCCACAGGTAAGTGAAAATTGAATAGTTACCATTTAGTCTTCTGCGTGTTTCTGAACAAATAGGACTTGCCTTGATTGACACAGAGATCCCCTTTCCAAGCAAAAATCATTTAATTTTCAGTGTTTCTGAGGATTAAGCTTGATCAACTCTTGGCATGCTCTGAAGATCTTTGATTTTTCCAGCTCTGTTTGTTGGTCTGATGTAAAATATTATTTCTCCTCACAGCTCTGTCTTAATTTCAGAACATTTGTGGTACTCTGATGAAAGCAAGTAAACATCTGTCTTAGAACTAAAAGACACCATCGCCAGTTGCGAATATTTTGCTGGATAGAGTCAATTTTCTTCATAGTAGCTTGTACGGGGTTATGTTTTTGATTTGTGCAGAAAACAGTGTTGATAACACAGGGATGTTTTTGTTATTGCTGAGCAGTGCTCACACAGAGTCAAGGACTTTTCTGCTCATCACCCCATCCCACCAGCGAGTAGGCTGGGGGTGCACAGGTATTGGGAGGGGACACAGCTGGGACAGCTGACCCCAACTGACTGAAAGGATGTCTCATACCATGTGATGTCATGCTCAGCATACAAAGCTGAGAGAAGAAAGAGGAAGAGGGGAACATTCAGAGTGATGGTGTTTGTCTTCCCAAGTAATGGTTATGCGTGACGGAGCCCTGCTTTCCTGGAGATGGCTGAACACCTGCTTGCCCATGGGAAGTGGTGAATGAATTGCTTGTTCTGCTTTGCTTGCACACACAGCTTTTGCTTTCCCTGTTAAACTGTCTTTATCTTAACCCATGAGTTTTCTGACTTTTACTTTTCTGATTCTCTCTCCCATCCCACTGGGGGGGAGCAAGCAGGTAGCAGGATGTGTCTTAGTTGCTGGCTGGGGTTAAAGCATGCCAAATATAAAAATGTTTTTTCTGTTAAGTCAGTGAAATACACCTCCTTGAAATGAATGGCAATTTCATTTGACTGTTACTGTGATTTTCCAAAGCTTACTGCCTATTTTTCATATTTATAGCATCTGGATTTTAGCATGGTGTCTCTATTATTTCTTTTCCATGGAGCACACAGTAATATATCCAGAAATTCAGAAGGCCTTCAAGAACTAGCATGTGTAACTAACCTGGACAACACCACCAGCAAATGTTAACTCGTTAGGATTTTTTTCCAAATCACTGTACAGTGATAACTAAGTTTTGCTTGTCTCTGTGTGTGTGTCTTGTATTTCTCAAAAGATGTCACCTGCCTTTCAATTTGGTCACTTTTTGGAATATTTCTCTTCAGAAGATTTAGCAGAAATTTGTTAAGCTTGATTATGTAAATGAAAAGTTTAAAAATCTTTATACTGTAACAGAAACAGTGTTTTGATGATTTTTTATTTAATAACAATAACAAAAAATTATATCCAAGACATTTTTTTTTTCTTCCTACTATCATTAATGATTATTATCTTGATTAATGGAGGGCAAGAACAAGGAATAAGAACTGAAATGAGAATTTAAATTGAAGAAACCTCAAGCTCTCACAGAAGAAAGGGAGAACTTAATTAGCTGTTACAATGCAGAAAAGCAGAATTGATTTGAAACAAAAGGAATCAATTTAATAATAGACTTTTTTTCTCTTAGGCAGTTAGAAAGTTATAAAATAAAACCCCACAAACTAAATAATTTGGAATGTTCAAATTCTCAAATTATGCAAGCTTGAACTTCCCAAAGTTCTGTTTTCATTCTTAATGGCCTTATATACACACTGTTGATCCGAAGCAAAGAAATATAGGAAAACAGACGCATTAGTACATTTTTTTCTGACTGTCACCAAATACACAGAAACAAAAGTAGTTAAGAATATTATTTTTCTTTCAAATGCAATCATGAAATGTAACATTATTGGAATTTTGTACAAGGCAACAAGTTAAGTAAGCTGACTCAATAAGCTACTTGAGAAACACCACTTTAAAGCACCCAGTACTGGAAGATGAGAAATCAGGAGTTCAATAAAAGGACTTAATAAGTGAAAATTGAATTACGTATTTAATGTCAAGAGTAGTAAAAGTTATGTTGCTGCCTCAAGGCCATTTTTTCTTATAATTTCTAGATGTTGACTAGAGCTATGTCCCTTGTCACAGTACAAATACCTCTTTAGTACTCTAAAAAATTGAATTTCTTTTCTTTGTTTTTCTTTTATTCCTTTCCCAGTGTTTCAGAGAAAACTCACTACGTACAGAGAAAAAGGAGCTCAGGACATATCTGGCAAAGTTTTAAAAAGCTTTTGTCCTCACACCTAATTCATTACACACATACACATCTCATGCGATATCGTGACAGAAGAAGAAAACGCATGGAGGAAGTTCTCATACCAGAAATTATATTTTGATACATGAAAAATGTGTTTCTTTTAACTTTTCTAACACAGATGGCAAACCTGCAAGGCTCTGAATGCTCTGACTCTGGTAACACACAGTAAATGAGAGGTTTGGATGCATAGTTCCATGGTCATCTCTGCACTGCACCGCTTGTACTGACGTACATTCCCTGGTCTGCTGACGTTCACTAGCCTGGGCTTTATTTTCAGTTATTTCCTTTACCTGTTATATAAAAATTGGAGACAGGATAATTCACCTTTGTGATAAACGAGTGTTTGAGGGTTAGTATAATGAAAAAAAAAAAAAAGAGGCATGAGTGCCAACTGACTTGAATATGGAAGTATTGAAGATCTGACAGCAATCCTGAAACATCAGTAGGTATTTCTGTAACATTACCACAAAACTGACTGCACAAAAGAAAGTACAGATTCACTTCTTGTAACTGAAAGTCTGCACTGGTCTGTTATGAGACAAATACACCTAGTTAAATGAAAGAATTGAGATATCATGCCTTGAATTTACCCTGTAGGCTTGACCACTAATTTTTCTAATGTTCTTCCATGTATAGAAAAGAATAGATGTGGAATAAATGATTCAATTTCCAGGTGTTTTACGAGCCTGTTCCAAGACATTATGTTTTCTTTAAGCTTTGTATCAGATTGTACGTGTGTATACACACATAAACAGACTCATAAACATTATGCTGAATCAAGTTTGAAGGTGATTTTTTAGTTTTAGAGTCTTCAGACTATCACCAAAATCACTATATAGTAAGTCTTACTGAGCACATGACACTTAACTAAAGAGGGCCAAGGAACAAACATGAGGACTAGATCCTGGTTATTCATGCTGCTTGCTCCCTGACTCTGCTTTGTAATGTTCCTACAACCTTTCTTTCCAGGAAAGCCTGGAAGCAGTTTTGGAGATACAGTTTACCGCAGCAACCGCTTACCTAGAGCATGGTGGATGCGGCTGCACCCTCCACTACTGCCCTAGCAGCCTGTACACCTCCAAGCACTCCCAGGAACTCTCCAGCCCCAACACACACGATGCACAGCCTCCTACAGAAGTCTCATCTATTGAGATACAGGACAATCCTTCTATTCTCTGAAATGCTTTGAACTGAAGGAGAAAAAAGAACAAAAAGTAAAAGCATACTTCTAGTATATTCTAATACACACTTCAAGTTTAAGTTGGGTATATGAGAGTTTTCTTGCTTTCTGTATAGGAAGTTTAACTGACGCTCTCGACTGCTATTAATCATAGCAGGAATACAACCACATTGTTTCTATGATAAGACGTTGCTAGCTGTTGCAATGGCATATTATCTGAAACATGGATTTATTTATTTAAAATAAATGTGAACAATTAAGTGGCAGAACTGGTAAGCAGTGGTGCATTGCTGGTCAAAATTTCTAGATTTCTTTTGAATCAAATAGAAGCAGCTTCACTCCAGTTGTATTTTAAATTTTAACTGGTAAGTACTACAACCTTTGAGTGTCAGGTATCTTTGCTTGTGTTCACTAATTATCGAGCTCCGTTCCAAGGTTCCTGGTTCTACTTTCTGCAACTTGCTTTTGGCTGGGGAGGCACTGCCTTGCCAGTGATCTGCTCTTCACTACTGTCCCAGCAGGAGGGAAGTCTCTACCCAAATCAAATCAAACACAAGTTAACACGAGAGGGAGATACCTGTCCTTGTATGCCGCACTGACAAGGATTTAGACTGTACTGCGATTAACATAGAAATTTTCATCTAAAGGTATGTTTTCTAATCTAACTCTACCTCTAAAACATGCTCTATTTCATCCAAGAATGAGTTTCAGATAAGCAAGAGTAAAACAACCACTTCAAAGTAGTGGTTTTCGGAACAGAAGAAAACAAAAGGAAATTAAAACCACAAGAGGAGCTCACATAGTTGAAATGTGTTTAATAATAACAAATGCCAAGGAAAAATATCCTCAAGCAACAGAAAATAGGCCTCAGTTTGACCTCTCTTTGGAAAGAGGGAGGTTGCACAATTCAGAGCTTATGGCAGCCTGCCAGGGCACAAGAAATGCTCCGGAAATACACAAGAAATGGTGTCTGTGGCCAGGGCTTATCTTGTGCTCTCCTCTGTAAGTCATGGAGTCTCCTGGCAAGTCCAAAGCAGGGTTCAGGTCAGGCTCTGATGCCAAGCACAGCTCCACTGAGTCAAAGTTTACTTCTTTGTACTTTCTTCAATCTCCAATGTAACAAAGGCAGAGTACTAGTACTGACTCGAAATTATTAACCTTGAATGTTTATGTTCCCTCATAGTCATCTTGGCGTCATTCCAACATAGTTACAGATTAGTAGAAGATGCATTATTGCTTTCCTGTCGACATTCACAAGTCCATCAAAGAGCTGATATATCTTCTTCTCTGCCAAATTTTGTCATTTTAAATTTTCAGTCTTTCATGCTTAACCTTGGTCCACATAATTATCCACTACAAAGTAACCATTAAAAGCTAAGACCCTGAAAATCATTTAACGTAAATTCAATGTCTTACCATTGAACCTTTTAAATACAAATTTATCTTAGAGTGTATTTAGCAGAAAAAAATGTCTCTCACCCCTCTCTCAGACCTATAACTTTCATGAAATGTTAGAGAGATATAAAAAAGTTTTTGGTTAAAATGTTATTTTCCCTATTTGTTGCCTTGCACCAGCATGGAAAGATATTCCTGCGTAGCCTTTATAGTCTTCCTTGCGGGATACCAAGGTCACGTATCACTTCAAACAACATGTTGTCTCATGACTTGCACAGAGCCGCAGACAAGGCTTATAGGAATTCATGTAAGTGTAAATGAATAATGGGATTCAACCTCATCCCTCTGTGTTTCCACTGACTTTTTCCGAGTGTTGTTAGAGCAATGCATCGCTCTTGGCGTTCTCTGATACAGTTTCAAAAAGAGTAAGAGCATAATCTTACTGACATGAAACAAAAAACATTTTCCCTGGTATTTTCATCATTTTTAGCAATGACATCTCTTCACAACAGATTTTATCAGAAAAATAAACTATATGCCAATGCCAGAGATAGAAGAAAATTATAATAACAGACTCATGTAAATACTAACGTTTACCTCAAATTTTTGCTTCACTGTAAGTGTCTAATAATTTGATTGTCCCTTATAAGTAGCACAAGTTTTTCTTTACTGCAAAACCATTTTAGTTTCTTCCCTTAAAGGAACTGAAATGTTTCATCTTTTTCCCTCAAAAAATAATGTGAGTTGTTAATTTGTTCCATAAATTACCTCCTGGCAGCAAATCCAGCTTAGTTTTAACATCAAAGAAATTTTTTAAGCACTTAAGTGAATGTGTTTGCCTGGTCATATGCTCAGCATTGTACAAGGACCAACAAAAGACGATCCCTCAGTCAGGAAATTACTATCTACAAACGCAGGTTGGATAGGAGATGCTTGGTGTTAATGACTTGGAAGAATGTTGCTCCAAAACCAAATCCATGTCCGTCTTCTTTCTTTCACGCAGCTCTTAAAACCACATGGCAGGCATTATTTTTCAGTCTTGGGTGAAAACTCAAGATTGTATATAACTATCAGAAGCTGTCACAGAAATATGCTTATTTTCGTTCTTCCAGAGTTAATTTCATATGGGAAGGTTTGATGGAATTAGAGACAGAGATGTCACTACTCATTCTTTTTGGAAATAAAAGCTTATTTTCCTTTGAACACATCTTTCTTCGGGGAGCTGACATGCTTCTGCAAAGCTTACCAACTTCAGTCCACCAACAATGGAGGGTTATTCAACAAAAAGCTCGGGATACTCTGCACAAAATGAATCTCACAAAATCTGAAGCCTATTGGACCTTGCTACTGCAAACACTTTGGGGTACCATCCTTCCTTTTACAGTATGTTCAATCTTCAAAAAGAGAGAGAAAAATACAGAGTGCAATAGTCAGAAATGAAGCAGGTGTGACAATAGCATTTTCATCATGTTTCTAATTTGAAAGCCCATTATTCCCTCCCTTTGAGGTCCACTGACAGTTTGATTGATTTTTGTTTGGGCCCAGATCCTCATCATCCCTTCAAAACCAATGATTCTTTCTCTATATCATACAAAACACTCTAGCATAAAATCTTTTGCCTTTTTTTATCCTTTAGCATTATTTATGTCTGTCATGTTTCTAAATGCAATAATCAAGTTTTTAGGAATAAAGATACCGAACAAATTTCCTCTTATCTATCTAATGCATGGCTTACTCCTAAAAGTAGAGTTTTTGAAGAGCGGGAACCTGATGGATGTGTTAATTTTAATACCTCTTTCTCTTTCCAATTTAAAGAGAAATTTGCATAACTAAACTCTGAAACTCTAGAGTTCTTTTTGCTGTGTGTTATAAAACGTATCTGTTATAAAAACACAGAGGGTTCAAAAACTGATGAAATACCTCTGAATTTTGGCATATTTTAAAGATTTCAAAAGATAGAATACCATAAAGTGTACCAGATTATGAAAATCTAGATTATAAAAATTACCAAATTCATAATTAATAGAAGTCTTATTGTTGAATCTGTTAAGGAACGTAGCTGAGAAAAGTTCATTCACATAAAATGTTATATAAAAAAAAGTTAAGTTACACAGTTATCTTTTAATTAAAAGAAAAAAAAAGTGAGGAGAAAGTCTTCTCCTTTGGGTTCTTAAGCCAGATCTGAAACCTTGTAAAGTGAATAAGGACTGCAGTGAGCTCTGGATTGGATCTCTACAGAGGAATTTTACTTCAATAATTGGGTAAAAATGCTATCTTTTTCACGTGATTTGCTTCTTTGTGTAGTCACACACTGATGCATGTAACAGAGAAGATTAAGTTCCTTATTTTCCTTAAGGCTGAGTAACAATGCACATTCATGTGTATATTCATGTGTTTAACTGAGAGAATGATTGAATGAATCTTATTTAAAACTGTATTTTACTTTGATGAAAAAGGGTCATGGTTTTTAACATTTTATTTTCCAAGTCAGAAGGCTTAGTAGAAAATTTTCTTTTGCACCATTGGAGAAATAAAATATACTACTACCTAAATGGATATTTCTCATGCTTCACTGCCTGAAATTCCTATGTAAGAAGAAAGCTGAGGAATCCTCTGTATTAATACGCTCTTGCAAAGCTGAGACACCCCTAAAGATTCTGTTATTCTATTCTGAAGACACAGAAAAGGAGGTCTGGATATGGCAGAAATTTAGAGAAACTCTCTTACTGCAGATGTAGTGCTTGTGTGAGGCACTGTGGCATCGAGGTTTCAGCCTCTAAAGGAACTGAAATTAGCAGAATTTGTATATTTACACATAAATCTGGGCCCAGCCTGAGTTATCCAGGTCTACATCTTGCTAGGTTTTTCAAACAAATTATTTGTTTCCTTCAATAAAAAAATGGATCTTCTTCTTCATTACAAAAAAAAAAAGGAATAAAGGATTTAAAGTCTGACATTCTCTTAGCAAGGCAGACTAAGATAAAGTTGTTTTTGTTTTTTTTTTTTTTCCTCAATTGTACTATATTCTTTCTTCCCTAGTATTTTTTCTATGGCACAACTGGATGATAATAGACATGCTTATAAACCTACAGATGTGACAAAAAAGTGACAGATCAGTATTTTTAAGAATAAGATTAGAGTTAGAACCACTCAACAGGAACTAATCTGATTTCCACAAATAAGTAGAAATAATCAGCAGCACAGGCTATAATTGGGGGATGATTGAGCAGACAGTATTTTGCAAAAATGAATCTGAAGAATATTCTGTATCACAATCTGATGCAGTATGTTTCAATGATAAAAACGGTTAAGTGGTGTACCTGGAGGTTAGGATGCTACAAGAAATGGTGAGTTTATTAGATTATGTGAGGTAAAGAAGATGATCTCTCAGACTCCCTCATCACATTATTATCTATGCTTTCCACGCAAAGATGTACTAACTACAACCCATTTATGAATAATACTATACATTCCTTACACTGACCTGTCCAGTGAATAGTTTCTGCACTATATGTCATAGTTCTCTTCAGCTGTGACACCATGAGATAAGGAAGCACCATCTCCCTGTTGCACTCTTCTAGAAAGTCAAAACACTGGAGTCGCATGAGATTTAATCAAACGTTTAAATGACTATAGAGAATATTTTGGTTTATATCACTTGCCTATTTTAAATATATATATATTTTTAATAAAGATGACAAAACATTCGAAATATTTACTAAGGTAAGAACAAAATAGAAGCTCTTCTTGGCTGTAGAAAAACTTAGTAGGGACAAAAAATCATCTGAGAGATTTGTGTACCTAAAAATCTTCTTCTAGCCAGGAAAAGTATTTACAAGCTGAGTTTCATTCTCTCTCTGCAGTTCTTGGAAATACTTGTAGGATTATTTTCAAACATATAGTATTTAGCTCTCTTTTTTTGTTATTCCTCTTCTTTCTCCATGTAATTCTAAATTCTACCTTCTTCCATTCACATTTCTGTAACTTGACATGTCACTTGAAGCTTCTTATAGTTATTTATTCTGAAGTTTTTCCTACATTTGGAAAACAAGCCTTTTATCCCTTATACTATTTATTTATTCATCTAGACTGTTTAGCACTGGATAATTTTAATATAAGAATAAGCAGTAAGGCTGGTAATTTCCTCCGTGAGTTCACATTTCAAAAGCAAAGACTGGTTTATACTTGAATCTGAATGCAATTTCGACCTTAACCTTTTTCCCCATATATTGCAATCTGTGTTTTGACGGTAAAGACATGAACACACAAAATTAAAATTCTGAGATGCTAAAAATCTTTGCAAGTGTAGCACATGTATAATGCTATAGTGAACAGCAACACTATTGCGTTGTTCATTTCACATCCTCTATAGTTAAGTTCGAAACATTGTGATAAAATTGATTTGATTGATTTGATTGATTATATTTTAATAATGAATAGGAAAAGTTATCACAAGTAAAATATATATATTAAAATTACCTAACGTATCCCTGCACTAAGAAGGGGATATTCGGATAATGTTATAGAAAAGGTAGTTAGCACTGGGATTATAATGACTAATTAAGACATACAGTATAGCTGGCAAAATAATTTTTGAAGAAAGACAACTATGTATGACATAAAAGAATCATGAGAATAGTCAGTCACTCAACACAAAGTATTTCAGCTTCATGGATTCCAGGGCATTTATTTTTTTCTCTTTTTGAAAAAATTGCATTTATTTAAGCTATGATAAATGTATCTCATAAAGCAACTAACTTTGCATAGGCACTATTACTTTGTAATAGGAATTTTCGCATTTTACTCTTTTGCTGCTGAGAAAGAAATTCCTGAAATCATGTAACCGCTTCTACCAACATTCCCAAAACTTACATCACGATTGTGTATGAAGGCAAATAAATTGCCTTGAAGATATCACAGAGTGAAATAATTTTTGAATTGATGCGAAACTCTTCTGAAAGTCCATATTAGGATCTGCCCCACAGTGGCCTAAAAAATACTGTAAAGCATTTGATAAGCTACGTATTCTTCCCTCACATCTTTTGATGTATTTCCACACAAACTGCAAATCAATCATAGAATTTTAATGGAATTCAAACAAACCAGGCTGAGAGAAGACTTGCATGCATTCACTAAGGAATGCCTAATCCTCTTGTGCTACAAAGCAATTTTTTTTTAAATATATGATGATTCAAATCATGCAGTTGGCCTTGTCGTAAGAAATAGGGATAAACAAACCCAATCTGCAAGTTGCTGGCCATATGCTTTTTATCGCTTTAGAAGATAAAACAACTCCCACCACTTCTAGGCTTACAAATCCAATTCTTTCTTAAAAACAATTTTCACTGCTAATTCTCTGGGGTTTTTCTATGGAGCTGTAACTGCACACAGTGTTGTTCACAGTGGAGGCCTGAAATATATCTGGCTGATCGCACAATCAGACTCATGTCACTGTCATCTTCTGGCATGGATTTCAAGTGCCCAGTCTGAAAGAGCAAATAGGAGGAGAACTCACGTATAACTATATGTTCTAAACCACTACATATTGTTTGGATTGTATTCTACCAAGTGCAGCTGTATTTTGTATGAGACTTTGCAAACATTTCACTAAGTCCCTGAGTGATATTTGAAAAACAGCTGTCAGTAACAGAGCTGCTTATTTCGACAGTGCAGCTGTGTTTAAACATAAAAGAGATGGCATTTCTATAGCTTTTGAGAATGCAACAATTAAAACCAGCTCCCTTTGGTTGACTCAGTGAAGTCACAACAGAGAAAAAAAGCTACTCATGAAAATCATCTCATGTCCTAACAAAGAACCTAATAATGTCGATGTACAAGAACATTATGATTTAATTATCATAAGAATTAATAAAGGGAAAGGATAATATCATTTAAAAAATACTCTGGTTTGAATATAGAGCTCTTTTCCTTTAAAGTCATAGCTAAGCTAATTTTAATTTATTCATTGTTATGCAAAACAATGCATCTAGATGTTATATTCACCATGTTCTATCCTGAATCTGCACTGGCAGCAACAAAAATACCGTACGAAACTCTTGCACAGTATAAATAAAGGAACTATGCTCTGGTGGAAAGGAATTTTGCAAAAACATTAATAAATAAACATAAACATAATCATAAATAAAAATATACAACACATCATAATTTAGGCAGCTTTATACTATTTTCATCATACGCATTGTAAATATATAGGTATTATACAGCACATAAATAGTTTGAAATAAGCCTTCATTGTTCTGAAAAATGTAAGTATAAACTACAATTCAGCTCAAAACTTTTATGTATCTGAGGGTTACATTTGACATCTGGGTATACATAGGTTCACTGACAACTCAATCCCATTTTGTTGTTTTGTATGTAAATTTATTTATAATGATTCATAGAAGCCCACATAAAGAATTAATAAGAGATGTTATAAAAATACTGATCTTATTTTCCAGTACTCCTTGTGGAGTTTGCCAAATAATATTATGATAGGTGTAAGTTCTGTAGCAGATAAAATAAAACTAGTGGATGGTCCTGCAATACAAAAAGTCCAAAAAAGGGTTTAAATACTTGCTTCAGCTCTACTTATTAGGATGCACTAGAGCAATCTTAATGGAAGATAACATTGAAGAAAGGAGACAAAATGAACACTAATATAATCCAAAGAGTAGGAAAGATGAGAAATGAAGGAAGTATGCTATTGATCATGAATTTACAGACGGGTATGAGTTCTGAAGCATGAATGTGACTTTTCCCTAAATTCACATTTCCTTAGAAGTGAGATTTTGATTTCATTTTCAACTTTAATCTAATAATAACAACAAAATAAAGCAGAGCATCCAAGAAAAAAATGTAACTGCGAGGCAATAAAAATTTTTTTCAGAGTAATTTGTCTTCCACAAAACAGATGATTAAACAAAAAAGGAAAGAAAGCATTCAAAGTACTTTGCTCCTATGTACTATTACATCATATAAAAAGCTACTATTTGCTTATTCTGCATCATATTATGGCCATTGCCATGCAGAACGTGTTCCTACCACAGTAACATTGGTTATAATGGTCATGTGAGATCATGTTGTAAAGTTCACAGGTTTCTGTGAACAGGCACTACGTTAAGAGGTCAGTGAGTGCACACTTCTCTGTGGACCAAGCAGATTCTTGGCAACTGTATACCATCATGCTGCTTTCACACTCTACTCCGTATTTGTGTAATTCAGGATATTTTTACTGCTTGAGTTTCAGTGTGAACTGCACTCATACTCTATGGCAACTTTGTGGGTTTCGGGTTTTTTCTGCCTATTAATTTGTTTAGTTTGTATTTCTTAAACATGTGTTACTGGTTAGAATTACTAGTCGTCTCTTTTTCCTCTAGTCTTTTATATGAATAGTAGGTTTCATCAGTTCCACCATGTAGAATAGCAATAAATCACTTTAGTAGCAATTGTAATCATTTGCATTTTGAGAATTTATTTGCTTAGCTTTCATATGATGGACTTCCAACAGTTCCTATTTTCAAAAATGGCACAGAAGAAAGCTTTTTTCTTTGCAACATGGTTGCTTATCACTGCTACCTAGCAATGTGTCTTGATGAGACAGCAATGAAATTCGTATCACATAGATAACAAAATTTTCACTCTGAGGAGATTTCTAATTATCCAAGAACTACTCCTTCATGGCCTGTTTTTACACAAACTTGAGGAGTCACAATTTGTTATCTCTGCATGTGAGGATAAGGAAAGAACCAAGAAAAGTCTTACTCTGCTGATTTTGTGAGAAGAAAATCTACTGGAAAATGACCTGAGAAGTGACAGATCATGAGAAATGACCATTGGCAACACAGCACTTCTTTCATTTCATTGTTTTCTAAAAAGAATTACCGGAGTTAAAAGAATTAAATGCACCAAAGAATTTTAGAGAAGGGGAAAAATGGTAAGAAGGCAAAGAATAAAGTTGATCAAGTTGATGCAAGTAAGCTTAAAGAATTGACTGACGTGATCTCAGAGAACTCGTGAAGCATAAGGTTTTAAGAGGTGAAAATAATGGCTCTCTTTAAAAGGGAATAAGGGAGATTCAAAACATGCTGTATATTATGCTACGATATCTGCAAAAAAACCCCAAAACCCAATGCACTATTTGTAAAGAAATGGAAGAAAAAATGAAGAGTAATATTAAAAAGAATGTACTTGACAAAAACCTCTCCTAATAACATCAGATTTATCAGATTTCCTCCTGTAACAGGATAAAAGGCCTGAGGATGGATTAGAAGCTGTAGATATGCTTGTCCAAACTCTGAATCAGGCCTTTAACATTTAATCAGATCTTCTCTGACAGTGTCTCATAAGTAAGCTTATAGATCTGAAGAAGGTCGGAATACAAGGTGGATGCAAAATCTCTGAAATGGGAAGTGCCGCAATTCCACTGATGAACAGCATCAAGTGGATTTTTATGAACTGAAGGAATTAGCTTCCAGTTAGGACATGTACAGGCTTCTGCATTTGAGAAGGAGCGATCACCTGCACAAAGGCAGAATGGGGAACAGCTGACCAGGGGGATGCTTTGTGGAAGAAGGATTGTTGATTCTAATATCTTGCAAGCTGAACATACGTTGACATCACCATATCCTTCTGTGATCATACTGCCAAGCGGAAGAAGCAGCATAGCTTTAGGCCATCCAGTGGGCTTCTGCTATAAAGCAGATAGCACCAAGAATATGGTGTACTATATCCAGCTGTGAGTACCTCATTTCAAGTAATGGATAGTGAAGACACTGCAAAATGACAGCAAAAAGAATAATTACAGGTCCATATGAAGGATTCACAAAAGAAGGCCGAAACACAACTGATACTCTAGAGCTGAAAAACTGAAGGACGCTCCAGAATTTGACAAATAAGGGAAAGGCTTGTTTGTTAGAAAAATCACCTCCATGTCCAAAGTGAAAAAGGAAGGAGCAATGGACTTAAATTTAGAGACAGGATATTTAGGTTAGCCACTAAGAAAATTTTCATAATACTGAGAATTTTTTAGCACCAGAGTCGACAGCATAGACCAAACAGTTTCTAATAACAAGTTAGATAAAAAGACCTGAAATGACTTGAGTATAACTTAATGATATGCTGTAATAATATAATTTATTGTTAATTTCAAATCCACCGCTTTGACGTATAAATGTATATACATATAAAGAAGATGGATATTTTTAATAATTTAGGAAAAAAAAGTAGATCAACACCACAGACAGATTATTTTTGTGAGCTGGTTTTCCTTCTCCAATGCAAAACCAATTTAGGCTACACAGCCTAGAATTGCAGATAACAGAGTGCAATTAAATGCTTATGAGGCGCCTCCTCCCTCCCCTCTCTCCTGGCTAGACGGCTAGACATGATTTTGGAATAGTGGATACATGGCTCAGCTGCTTGACAATGCAGACTGGGCAGGCTAATGAGTTTTAGTTAAGAAATTTTTCAGTCTAATTGCTTTGTTTGGAGAATTTGTACAAAAGGACCTCATTAATCCAGGTTTGTTTGAACCGAGCTCTTCATAACCTTCTAGACACATAACCGCTCTCTACCAATCTCAGCACATACTGACCAGCATGTGCTGCAACGGGAAATCGTGAAAATCCTTATCTGAGCATCCGTGGTGTGAAGACGTGGGCTGCACAGCACATCAAGTACAGACATAAGAAGTGGGCTGCAGAGCTGAAAGAAACCTATCTCTGCACTAGATTGGTGATGCGGCTGCCCTTGTAGAGACGACTGTTCCCAGAGGATGCCAGCCTCCTCCCATGCCCGTGTTTCACCTAATCAACACCGGCTAATTTGAGCCTCTCTATAACCTCACGAGTATTTTTTTGCTGGCTGATGCCAAACTTCTTAACCAGCTTTTGAGTCTTGCCGTTAAGACTTCATGTTTCTTGTATTTAGCTGAATTCTCTACAGAGACATACATGTTTAAATTTTTAAAGGTAGCACATTAAAAAGACAAACGTCTTTTCTGCTTCTAAATTTGAGCAATGCTCATTTCAGGCACAGCACAATACTTGGCCAGAAGGCCTCTGCCTGCAGCTCTAGTGAGACAGTACAGCTTTATAGCAATTGAGAAGCTTCTATCCCAGCAAAGTGAGATATTAAAACACTTCAGTGTCCAGTCATGCCAATATTCGTTTCCCTTCTAAACTGCAGTCTCATAATAGGGTTTTCAGGAGATTTCTCACCTCGCAGTACGGATTAAATATCACCAATGTTGATTTTCATGACGCCCTCCCAAAACCAGAGGGAAGTTTTGATTTTTATCTTGCTGCTTTTTTATTATTATATTTTCTGAAGAGTTAGAAAAGGGATGTTTAAAGTGAAAGATGATGTTAGCAATAGAACAATGGGCAGAAACTGGCTGTGACTGAATTTTGGCTGGAGATTAGAAAATACTTTCCAATCATCATGCAGTGAGGTCCTAAAACAGTTTCCCAGTAGGAGGAGAGAAACACATTTCCTTCTTACTCTTAGGAAATATTTCAATAAGTTTGTGAATCTTATTATATGAGGCAATTGCACTGGCAGTAGGATTTTCTGTGTCTTTGCTTTTACTCTAATTCTTCCCAGACATGTACCCAGGAGGGATCAGAAACAAAGTTGAGCAAGGTGTGAGATACGTGGGGGTCTGCACACAGAAATGTCCCATTATATGCTCTCTGACATCGCTGTGCTTTAACTCCTGCTGCTCGGTGATTTTTAGGATACTACTCACAGCTGAGTCTTTCCCATAAAACTTCTGTATGTGCCACGGAGGAAGCAAACTCTGCTAATTAGGAACGTCATTATGGAGTATGGTAACTTTCAGGTTCTTGAGATAAATTAATTTCAAAATCCCATGTGGATTTCACTCTTAGTTTATTGTCTACATCAATACTATACCACTCTTGGTAAGCTATGAACGTGAATTTCATAATTATTGGCCTGAACTAGCTAGATTTCAGGTTTTTTGAAGTATGTTTGTCCTGCATAATAATCACAGGACAAATATGACTATGCTCCAGCAAGCCAATGGCTCTCCTCCAGATGTATTTAGAAATGCATTCGCTTAAATTCAATTAAGAGATTTAATAGTAATAATGCTACAGAGGAAGATTATCATTATTTTATTTTTTTAACCAGCTTAATACATTTTCACACTTTTTCAAACTATGTAAGGGCTAATCTCTACAACAAAAACCTCAGTCAATTTTTATAGTATTTTTAAGAGCAACGATATTGTACAAATGAAGGCTTTAAATCAGCTATTTACTTAATTTGTATTACTATTTATACTTCTTTGGTTCCTTGCTTCGTTGGATTAACAAGATACAGGTTTCCATGCCAAGTAAAATTTACGCATTTGAAGCCAACATGTATCTTAGGACAAGAGAAACAAACTTTACTCTTGATTCTTGGAGTTCTTCAGGTAGGCAATGCTTGGCAGAGCTGCACAACGTGACAGAAATTTTTTAAAACTCGTTTCATTTTCAGAATAAAATTAAGAATTTCAGTAGACAGTCAAAATTTTCCTTTACTTGAAAATTGAAGAAACACGGCACTGGTAGAATAAAATAAGTAATTATAAAGATCACATGCTTCTTACTTTTTAAAAAAAACCCCAATATTTCAGCATTTTCCAGTAAACATCAAAACAACCACCAGATAAAAAGTCTTATATAAAATATAAGAAAGTAAACTGCAATATCCATTGGAAAACAACTAAGCCTTAGCAAATCTTGAGACTTGCCTGAGAAGGTAAACTGCAAGACTGCTACAGTTCTGACTCCTTAAGTCATTGGGTTATGCTATGCTGGCATGGCATGGTGATGAGAAACAATCAAGAAATTCCAACTTCTATTAACTTAAAGCAAGTGATTCAGAGAGCACGTATACTAATCCTGCAAGCTGTTGCATTTGAAACCCCTTAGTTTCTCAGTGAAGAGGTAAGACTTATGAACACTGACTGAAATTGGAGTTACTGAATAAATAATGTTTCAGAATACAGCTCTAGTTTTCTATGAACCTGTTATTCTCAGGTGGTAAGATGAGTTACCTAGAAGTTTAATCATCAGATGAAGAGGAAACAGAATAAGTGAAATGAATCATATTGCCTTATGCAGTCTGAAACCTTGATAGAGCGGAATCATGGAATGATGACCTGCTATGAAAATCTCCATTTCTTAGTGACATCAAAGGTACCCTAATAGAACTTAGAGAGTTTTAAACATCAGATCTGCCTTCAAAAAAATGAAAATAAGAACATTACTTACTAACATCTCTTTATCTTGGCACTGTGAACATTGCTTATTTCACATTGAAATAGGGATGTTTACATATTTATCTATAACATATATTTTGACTGTTTTCCCACCGATAATAACCACCAGCAAGGTCTTGCAGAGACAAATCAGATGGGAACTGTGTTTACCAACAGAACACATTGCAGATATGTTTTCTAAAATACATGACATTTATTTTATGTTCTGATTTTGGCCTCTATCTGTTTCCAGTTGGAGACTGAATCTCATGAGATAGAGCCTAGGTGTTGCACAAAATAAGTTGAGAGTGATATACAGTAAAGCAACAAAATAGACAGAGTCAAAATGTGAAAAACTATCAAAGGACAATACAGACACATGTAAGGTCACCCAGTCCCTGCAAATGCATAAATAATTAACATAAAAGTGTTGATAATTTGCATTTGCAATTTAAATATATTTTGTTTCAGGAGGTTTTGTCTGTAACATTTAATGTTTTGGAGATTTGAGGAAGGAAAGGTTGACAGGCTTTCTAGGAATGTCACATAATTGTTTTTTTTTTGTAAGGATTTTGCCTTTTTTTTTAAGGAAAACCAAAAGCCAATGTATTTCAGATACTATTACTTCATGCATCCATCATGCCTCACATTTGGATGTTGCCTCTAGCATTTCCTTTCACAGACTGCAATGTCATTTTTCTCTTGAAATTCGGATTGTCTCTTCATTTTTCAAGTAAGCATTATCTCGTCAGAGCTATTTGTAATCCCTTTTCTTTGCAAGAATAAACAATTCCCTGTTCTTTCTAATTTCAGGCCAGAAAAATAGTGCTTTGAAAAGAAGTGAGTATTTGTACATTTGTAACATTGTCAGTTACTATTACGTCATAAATTTGAAATCCCAAGGTCTTTGCTTTGGACTCATCGCCTGAAAATACCCTATGTTATTAAACATTTCGTTGATCATGCTAACATAATTACCAGAAATTACTTTTTTTCAGCAATTTCAGAACACTGAATACATGAAGAAGACAATCTTTGTGCAATCAGATGCACTTATAAGCAGTTCTACTTCTCCACAACGGTATTTAGAGCATAGTAACTTGTTATGAACCACCCTACAGAAGTGTTCACTATTTAAATGGAAATACAGCTTTTAAAGATAATGTTTGGAGTCTTCTCAGTCCCCCAGGTTATAATGTATGTACATATCAATTCCCAAAATTATACATTTTTACATTTTTTTAAATTATACATTTTTGCACAACATGTGATACATAAAAAACGTTTCAAGAAGAAATTAATCTTTCTCTTTGCAGTCTTGGTGCATTTTTTCCTGGAGTTGTTCATTTTGGAAAACTTCTGATTTTTAGAGGATCCTGTTAGGATTTAAACAAGGAATGATTGTGGGTTTTTTAGTATTTTAAAATTAAATAATATCCTCTTAAATTTGATTTGGATTAAAATACGTGGAAAAAAACATGTTTCCCTGCTAGCGATTTTAAGACTAAGGTTGCTTGAAACAACTATCCATAAAACAGGAAAAAAAAAAATCAATCCCCTTTTCAGCATCTAGAGTGCTGAGAAACATTGTATTCCACATCAGCACTGATACTGATCTTTCTCAGAAATTAATTACTTTCTTTCCTAATGAATCTTTTGGCATGTAATTATGGGGGCAGGGTCGGGGGTGGGGGGAAGCTATAGAGGTAGTGCTACTTTTTATTTTAAAAATAAGATAACATTAATTACTTGCTTCTGTATATGTGTATATGCTCTTTTAATTTTCATGCTATAGTAAAACACAGAAAAAGGTTTTAAATATGAGGAATTAAAAATATCACTTCTTGGAAAAGAATCATTACCAAGGTGAAAGTATCCATAAAAATCAGAGACACAAACTTTTATTTATAATTGAACACAGATATAACTAGATAGATAGTTCTGAAGGAGAAATACTGTCTTCTCTGCCTTGGTTTTTTGAGACACAAACATTGTGTACTTAAAAAAATACTGAGATGCATGTCTTTCCAGTCCTGAAAAAGTGTGCATTGAAAGAGCAGAAATCTCAAGGGAATAGTTCTACTTTTATGAGATTTTTTTTTCCAATCGATGTAACAGGAGCTCACAACCTCAGCTAATCTTTGTCAAGCACTACCACTTGAGCACGTAATGTAGAAATATCTGCCTGGATATGATAGCGGCACGAATCTGAACGAAACCATTAGCCCCAGTTCAGACTTGAAGAGGAATACAACACTGAAGCAAAACTTAATCCAGGTCTAAACTGCACGTCTTTTTGCTTGTTTACCATTTGCAGTTCTCCAAATCAAAAAGTGTTTATTTTTCCCCTTATGTAAGTAACAGCTTATCACTTTCTGCCCTTAAACAGACACTTGTCTAAGGAAAAGCCTCTCTTTGGCCACAGAGGGGTGAAGGCTGGAAAAGAATTCAAGCAACTGTTTTTTAAAATACTGCTTTTCCTTTTTTTTTTTTAAAGAACTTTCTTCACTAGGCTCCTGATTTTTCCAGTATCAGTGAGAGGCCATTAGGCTAGACCTTCTGTGAGATCCATTATAGCATTTTGATAGTCATTATTTTCCTGTATTAGCATAATCTTCTGCAATATGTATGAAGTAATCCATTGCATTGAACAAATTAAAGCAAAACCTCTCCAGTTTTCAGGAAGAAACCTGCTGTCCTTTTTTCATCTTCTTGAAAATGGACGTATACTAATTTTGTTTTTGTCTTCAGTGAAACTAAGTACCCATTCTGGAAGACCCCATGACATCTTCTGGAAAACAAAAAGATCGCAGAAGCATTTTCTCAGCAGACACATTCGACGTTCTGCACACAAGTTACTGTACTTGTTGAAGCGAGATGCATCATTACATACCATGAACACCTGACAACAGTAAGTATTCTAACATCTCCAATGTAAAGGTCAGCTGGAGGTGCCTATAAATACATCCGTGGTGGGTTAACCCCAAACTGTGACTGAAGCATTGCTGCAGGCAGAGGGAAGCAAAGACCCGGCTCAGCTCTCACCTCCCTAGGTGCCAGCCGAGCCAGGTGCAGAGGTATCCTACTGCCTCTTCACCTCCACTGCTGGTTTATCTTCTTCCCCCATTGCGTATCTAACCAACATACCTGCGAAGTGGGAGGATTAGATAACGTTCTCCAGGCAGCTGGATGAGCAAGTGCTTTATAGAGATTCTTAAAATTTGAACCTCGCCCTTCTTGTTGCCAATCAAAGCCTAAAAAAGGGGCTTTAGAATAATTTTCTTTAATTGTTTTTTTCCCCCCTTTCCGTATTTTTTCTTTTCTGCTCAGGTTCAATTTTCTTCCCGTTGATGTCAATGATAAAATGAAATTGATTTAATCTGTACCAGCCCAAACTCCCAGTGAACATAAATAAAATTCATACTTCCCATAGTCTCATCACACTTTTAAATATCATTCATGAAAAATAACCTTTTTTCTGGATTCACAGAAATACCTCTGCTCACCAAGGTACTATTACTGAATTCAATAAATTTGCCAGCTCAGGGACTTAAAGTTAAGCACAGATGAAGGAGAAAGATCATGATCTTTGAAGATGTATGAGAAGCAGAAAGATCATGATCTTCTATGATGGACCATGGAATTTACAACTCTAAGATAGAGTGAAATAATGATATTGATATCTGCCATTATCTGTATTTATGCTAGCCTGTGACATTTACAGCTATGAGTACGTTGTGTTTTCTAAGTAATTATTTCATATGAAAAAGAGTAATAATTTTATAAAAGTGAAACGGGCCAGTAAGACAGATCAGATATAGTGAGCAATAAATAAACTTTCCTGCCAAAATCAAGAAGGCCCAAGGGAATGGCTTTCTGGACTAAGCCCTAGTGAAGGAAAATGTTTCTCTAAGGGAAAAAAAACCCAACAGTGCAAGATAAGAAAAAAAAATCCTAGGAAGTTGGTCTGAAGAAAGCCATCCCGGACAAGATGAGATTGCCTCATTTTTTAACATGAAGTTTGTGCAATTTTAAGCAGAAGACAAATACTAGTTGATGAATTTTATCTCTTATTAGTCTTCCCAGAAATAAGTTCAAAAGGATCTTTCCTGTAAGTCCTAATCTTTCATTAGTCCTAATGTATACCGAGAGCTTTGTGAATAAAAACCGCTGACAATCCCCATATGAAATTCTAATGGACACATCTGTAAAGTTCCTGAACACCTCACCGAAGCCTCTGCATCAATCCAATTTACATGTAACTTACAATGATATGTTAAATTATTGCAAGGCTCTAATAAAATGTCTGAGGACTATTCACTCACAGTTAAAAGAAGCGTCTGCAGAACCTGCCTCAAAACTGTGCTGCTCTTGGGAACCTGCAGAATTGGTCCACATCAATATGCATCAATCAGGATTTAAAAAACCCACAAAACCCAGTAAAAGGAATCCAGCCTAGATGGAGAGGACCAAATGACCTTATCAAATCACTCTGGCTACTCACACAGCTGTTAAATGTCAAGGCCTTTTAACTTGGATACTTGCCAACTCCATTGAACTCCAACCCACTGCTGTTTGCCCTGTCAAAGGTCTGAACAGGTCTGTGCAGCTCTACCACAGGCAAATACTAAATATTGAAAAATTTGAGATCTTCTCAACTGTGTCTTTATTAGATCACATCTGCTTGTTTCTTCCCAAGCATTTTGCTTTTTTTTTTTTTTAACAAAAGAAACCAGAGAAACTAGGGCTGGAAAAGGCTCAAGATTTTCAGCCCGTGCTCCCAAAGCAGGATCACTGTAACTGAACCACCCCTGGTAGACCTGGTACACACTGTTCTTAAAAGCTTCTAGTGTAGGGCTCTCTGCAGGCATCCTAGGCAAGATTTTAGAGGTTTGCTAACCTGACAGTTAGAAATGTTCTTCCAGATTCTTAACTAAATTGTTTTGCTCTAGTCTGTGACTGTTGCTCCTTCTCATTTCCTACAGTGCATACAAAGTGCACCTCCTTTTTAGAGATAAACTTCAGCATAACATTTGTGAGTTTTGATACTATGGGATAAGATGTCCATGAAGTAAGATGTCCCCAGACATCTTATAAGAGGCAGAAGAATGCCTATGGAGAAGTTAATAATTCTCCCTTTAGATTAAGACAGAATAAGCTGAAGAAAAGGAAGAAATTGTTTAAAAAAAAGTAAAATAATATTATGATCTATTCTTATGTTGAATAAGGCAAAAATTCTTGGGAACAAATACTAAACAATAACATAATTAAGACTTGTATGTCAGCTTGCATACAAGCACCGAGACAGGATTGGCACCATTAAACCTGTTTGCAGCTCTAATATTCTTTGAGATTGTAGCGTTTATAGGATATCTATCATAAAAAAAAACCATTATACTAAACTGAAGACAAAAAATGTTTTAAGCAGGTCACAAACACATGAAACATATCTTCATTTTACTGATATGAAAATACATTTTGGGAACCAATGTTTTTAGTTTAGGACAACATCTGCTGTCATTGCCACTATAATTGCTTGGACACCCTCAGTGTGTTAATTGATAGAACACACAATGTTTTCATTAAAACATAACAGATGTAAAACTCCATTTTATTCAACTTTTATGAAATTAGTTATGTTGTATTTGGTTTTCAAAATTCTGTGTAATTAACTTCATGTCTTATATTTTGCTAAAATGCCAGATTACAGAAGAGGATTTCTGCCATTTTGTTTCATCTTGCCTTCGGTTCCCTTATTCTCTTCTTCTGTTATTTTGTTTACCGTATGATATTATCTTATTCCTGCCACAACTGCAAGGGAGCTTGACATAAACATTCTCCCTTTACCCAAGTCAAGAGAATTTGTTAAATGAATAGACTCTAATTTGTTAATTGATTGATTTGTTTACACTGGAAATGTTTACTGTATATTGAAAATTGAAAATGTAATACCAAGACACGAGAGGAAAGGATTTAATCTTAGCAAGAGAAACTAGAAGCTTTTTGCCCTGAAATGAAAAGGTGAATTCAAGCAATAATAAAATAATTTCTATTTAAAATGTGTTATTGTCTTATGAGTCATCAAGCAAATGAAAAGCATTTCACCTGAATTTTCTGACAAAGTCTTTATCCTTATAGAGAATATTTTTCTACTATGAAAACACTCAAATGCTCCTGTAAAGTGTACAGCCATGGCTATTGAATTGCAAATGGTTACTTTAACAGCTTAATACTTTCAAATTTCAAGGACCATGTGAATTGCCTAACGAATTGCTATCTGATGGTTAAAAAGACTTTGTAACTCCTCCTCAATAGTCGTATTTTTCATAGCTGACTTTTGTAATCTTGGTGAATTTCAAGTAATTGGAAGCCTTGCTCTCACTTGTTTTTAAGCTGTCAGTGACTGCTGCTACTACAGAGTACTTCTACTTAGGGTAAACTACATTTCCTGTTGCACTCATTTATTTCCCATCAGTTTTAATGAATATAAAGTATGATCAAAAATCAGTCTTCCAAATGATGACTTATGTGGTTTCAATCTACTGAGCAATAGTTCTGTACAGCAATAAACCTCTCTAAGTATAAGCTTTAGCATAATGGAAACTTTTCTAACTCTTCTTGTAGGAAACGGACATATCAATTATTCTATCTGTGCTGATACAGTCTGCAAGCGTAGCTAAACAATTAAGGACATGAATTAAATTACAGTATTTGTTACTAAAAGGTAACCATAGCCTTTGACAACTTCACTAAGAACCAGTTATGAAAAATCATGGTATTTGGAGAATGTTTTAACTACACTGAGAATCTGATGGAGGGGAAAAATTTTGGAAACCTTTCTCATATCAGTGTCATTAAAATAACAATTTCCAATATTTTATTTGTACCTGAGAAAACATGCATAGCATATTGCTAATACTCAAATGGTTTCACTCATGGAAATGCGTGTCCTAACACAGTTGGTGACACATCAGGTCAGTTTTGCTATTCATCCAAAAGCTGTGTATTTCACTTTGCAGACATAAAATTGCATTTAATTATTGAAGAGTAGTTTAAATTAACACCATTGCTAATGCTTTTTGCTTCACTTAACAAAACAACACTTAGACAACTTTGCTAGCAGAGAAGTGTGTGGCAAGCAGCTGAAGAACTGTATTATGTTATTTTCTGAATAATAATAAAAAATTGCAAGCCACTTAAATTTCTAAACCACCACCAAAAAAAAGCATTGAAACACCACCAAAAAAAAAAGGCATAATTTGTCCTCTTATTGCATCATGCTTCCAGAAGCAAGTGAATAGGAAGGTGCAAAACATTTCAGAACATGAAGTCTTGTTCTGTGGTTACGCAAACACTTGTCCTCTGCCACCCAGAATATACATTGCTTCCTGTTGGCCGGCTTAGGCAAACCACAGAGGACATTACAGCCAGTTTATCCAGTCTGCTTTCAATGTCATTTTATGGAAGCAAAAGCAGAAGTTGGTTTTGGGAAGACCAAAATATTTCATACAGCAATCTTCAGTTTAAACTGCTATTTTCTCATGAGATATTTTCAAGAAACATTGAGCGATAGACATTTAAAGATATATTTTCCTCTTACAGCAAATATAAACACTATTAAGGTATTATTTTAGAATCACTTTTGAATAATCATCTCAGTATGTGAGTAAACACTATGGCATAAAAATAAGTCATTAAAAATATTCATGAATCACAAAACCATAAAAGCAATAATCTCCTCAAGCAACATACCTCCTGAACAGTAAAAAAAAAAAAAAAAATCAATGCCATAATTTATATAGCTATTTTTAGGTAAGTCAGTAATAGGATAGAAAATCATAACAATAAGTAAGTTTGGGAAATCTCCAAATGCATGCATCTTTGTGGTTGTGCCAGGAAGATTTTATTTAGTCTTAGTTTTTCTTCACAATAAATTCGAAACATTTTTAGCTGAATTAAAATAATTTGTGGACATGAATTGTCACTCACTATAAATCAACAATTCACTGGAAAAAATATTCATTTTTTATATATGGTTGTGTAATCAAATCAATATTTTTTCTTTTGTATAGTAGCAGCTGAAAATGCAACAGCAATAATGGAAATATACTGTATATATATATATATACAGGGGATCTAGGCATTCATTCGTTTTCTTCTTTTTAAGGAAAGATGGAGGAATAGTTTAGCATGATCAAAAGAAGAGTGGCCAGCAGGTCAAGGGAGGTGATTCTGCCCCTCTACTCTGCTCTTGTGAGACCCCACCTGGAATACTGTGTTCAGCTCTGGAGTCCTCAACACAGAAGGACATGGAGCTGTTGGAGCGAGTCCAGAGGAGGGCCATGAAGATGATCCGAGGGCTGGAGCACCTCTGCTATGAAGACAGGCTGAGAGAGTTGGGGCTGTTCAGCCTGGAGAAGAGAAGGCTCCGCGGTGATCTTATAGCAGCCTTCCAGTACTTAAAGGGGGCCTACAGGAAAGCTGGAGAGGGACTTTTTACAAGGGTATATGGTGATAAGACAAGGGGCAATGGCTTTAAACTGAAAGAAGGCAGATTTAGATTAGATATTAGGAAGAAATTTTTCACCCAGGAGGTGGTGGTGAGACACTGGAACGAGTTGCCCAGAGAAGTTGTGGATATCCCATCCCTGGAAGTCTTCAAGACCAGGTTGGATGAGGCTTTGGGCAACCTGGTGTAGTGGAGGGTTTCGCTGTCCATGGCAGGGGGTTTGGAACTTGATGATCTTTGAGGTCCCTTCCAACCCTAACCATTCTATGATTCTATGATTCCATGATTCTATGATAACTCACTGATAATATGCCAACTCCCTACACATGAGGGAATGCTCGTCATCTTTCAGATGTTAGAAAAAGCATATGCTCTAACCCAGTTTGGGACAGCTTTACATGTTTGTAGTAGGAGTTCTTTTTAAGTCAAGATACGCAGCTTCTTATTGCCTTGTTTTAGTACTTAAAAACATCACGTCAAAGGCTTGTTTGACCTTGCCAATGAATTTTCTTCTTCAGGCTCAGAAGAAAACTCTTGGAAAATGCTAAGATTCAGCAATGTGTAATTCTGTAAACACTGTAATTATTACCTTATCACTAGACTCAAATAAGCAGTCCTGTCAATGAATGTTAGTTCAACTTCTCATATCAGATTTGGCACCTGATTTTAAAGGCTGTCCTAAATGTCACTGTTCTTGTTTCTGTTATGCAGTGTCTCCTATGAATGGTGTGTTGGCTAAGGTGTAGAACGTGCTATGTTCACATCTTGTGCTCAAATATTTGTCAGCTCTATCTTTCCCAAGATGAAAAGGGAGGAACTCAATGAGTTCTAGCAAACTCAGGCATGAAACGGCAGGAACAACAGAGAAAATGCCCTGGAAATTTTTCACTCTGGCGTGAAAAATTTGGGAATGTACAATGTTAAAATCAAAATGTTGTTGTAATCTAAGACTTTTTGATTGCTGCACACCTTTAAATTGGGAAGATGCCTTAGATCACTTGCTGTGTCACCTTTTTGTACTGTTTACTCTCAGATTACTAAAAGAACTGTAACCCTTAGAAAGACGTAACTTCAACTGTAAACACCTATATATTAGTTTGTTAACTAATCCATGTCATTAAAGCCCCTGTTCCGCAATGAGCTATTCTCTAGGCAGACCCCTAAGTCCTTAGCAGAACAGGGATATGCCATACAGATGCTCGTGCAGGACTGGGTATGAGTTTTTCTAGTTTTAAAGATTAAAGAATCTAGCTTACAAGTAAAATGAATGTTGTTAACCATAACCTTTATAAGTGTGCCATTTTTTGTGCTGCAAACTATACATATAGGAGAGTTGTTACACATATGTACATTGTTATGTCACACTTCCTTACTTAAGTGACTTTTGACTTCAATTTTGGAACAAAAATTGATCACCAGAACTAAGGTTTATCATATCATCTACATCTGACATCCCTCGCTATATAACTATTATTACATTTTATGTTAAAGTTCAGGTTATCTAGGGCTTTTCCCTGGGAAATGCAAAAATAATAAATCCCCTATTCACTATGATACAGATACTCCTTTATTATCCATCCCTATCTTGCTGGGTTTAGCTTTCTCTGTATGAAAGGTATGGGTAACGGGTATTTCTTCTTTAATAACATCAGCTATATAGTCTTTCTTTTATATACACTGAGCTACAATTTTAGAAAAGCAAGGGGTACTGGAGTTGGGTAGTTATCTAGTGTTTTAGCAAGGGATGTCATATTAGACCACATTCTAAAGGAAAGATTCAAGGAAGACTTACTGAAGGCTACAATAGCTGTATAAATTAAATATTTAAAAACTATATTTTTTTTTCAGTGAATGTTGAATTATTATAAGGAAAAAAAGTATTGGCTACTTCCTGTAAATTAAAGATTTAGCAGGGTGCTTTGCTCATTCAATGCAAGACAAATCTGTTTGGGATATTACTACACAATAAGCACACATTAATAGAAATAGCCTGAAGAAACTACAGGAAAAATTCAAATCCTTGATAACAATCACTACCAAAGGGAAAATTAGTTAGTCTATCTTCTTCAGGTATAAAATATATTAAATGTTCTGAATAATAATTGCCATGGTGCCTAAAAAATCATTACCCACAAAGCTTTGAAACAATGCTTTTGGATGTGATTTTCTAGGTAAGTTTTGTAACTGATAAGAAAGTAAATCCAGCAAATCTTATCTAGAGAAACAAAATCCATTTTCCCTTCTTAAGTAGTACGAAAGCTTATTACATTATAGCCATTATAAAAGCTTTTTCAAACTTCTAACGTGATTGAACAGGCTGGCTTGGAAGATACACATCAGGCAACAGTTAGATACTTGTACATGTAATCTGTTCTTCAAAAATCTTTGAAATTTATGCTTATTTATTTTCCTATAATTACAGGCAAAGTAATCAAATGTTATTTTGTGAAAAAGCAGATCAAAACCAAACCAGTGCTGAGGGCCTTTAAAAGACGTAGTTGCTCTGCATGAAACCAATAGTAACTTCCTTCCACAGAGTGACGTTTGCTCAAAGGACCAAAAGAGAGATACATCTAATTTCATAGGATTATGGAACTTCTGACATTAGCCATATGCTCTCTTCCACTGAAATGAGGACCCTATTAGTCTGGAATAAGAAGGGCTGAATAGTCATATGTGTGAATGATTTACTGACATACTTACAGACCTAAAAGCTTCAATGTTCTCCTTGATGAAAATCACCGGGAGATTCAGCAGAGTATCTCCGTAGTGGATTAACTTTAATAAATTAGAGATAATGTATAGTGGATTTGTAGTATTTCCGGAGTGTCCTGATGTTACATTAAGTTATCTTCAGAGCAAGTAAGAGAACAATGATATGAAATCTCCTAGGCTCTAAGAAAGATCATGGGATACTCCTGGATTCGATCTAGACAGTTGTAAAGGGATACAAAGTCAACTTTTTCGTAACTGATTGCTTGACTTTTAAGAAATGTCCCTCAAAAAAAAGGTTATAATGTCTTAAAAAATGATACACAGTGGTAATTCCAGAGGAAGATATATGTCAGAATAAAAGACCTTAATACTAGATGATCTTCAAGGTTCCTTCCAACCCAAACCATTCTATGATTCTATGCTTCTGGGAAGATTCATTGATAAGATCACACAATGATAGGATAAAACTATATTAATTCTAAATTCATATATTTTTAAAAAGGAAATATTTTCATTGAAGAGCTTGTCTGTTAAAAACCAGTTTTGGTAACTATCCAAATGTTTTTGTCATTACATTAAACACTTTCTTCCTATCTGCTCAGTCTGGCTTTAATTACGTATTTTAGCAAACAAACAGGTTTTCAGTGCATTAAGATTTTGATTTATTTTCAGGATCTTACTTAGAAGTCCTACTTTCATTGCTGTTGTGATTTAACCCCAGCCAGCAACTAAGCCCCACCCAGCTGCTTGTTCAGCCCCCTCCGCTGAGAGGGATGCAGGAGAGAATCAGAAGAATAAAAGTGAGAAAACTCGTGGGTTGAGATAAAGACAGTTTAATAGGATAAGCAAAAGCCACTTGCACAAGCAAAGCAAAAAAAAGGAATTTGTTCACCACTTCCCATGGGCAGGCAGGTGTTCAGCCATCTCCAGGAAAGCAGGGCTCCACCACGAGTAATGGTTATTTGGGAAGACAAACGCCATCACTCTGAATGTCCCCTCTTCTTTCTTCTTCCCTCAGTTTTATATGTCAAGCATGATGTCATACAGTATGGAATAACCCTTTGGTCAGTTGGAGTCAGCTGTCCCAACTGCGTCCCCTCCCCACTTCTTGTGCACCCCCAACCTACTCGCTGGTGGGGTGGGGTGAGAAGCAGCAAAGGCCTTGAGGCTGTGCAAGCACTGCTCAGCAATAGTTGAAACATCCCTGTGTTATCAATACTGTTTTCAGCACAAATCCACAATGTATCCCTGTACTAGCTACTACGAAGAAAATTAACTCTATCCCAGCCAAAACCAGCACAAGCGCTCACAGGACCATACAATCCAAAAGCTATCTGTTTGTGAACTTAATGAGGCTGTTGTTTCATGACAAGCTCAGCCAACACTGAGATTTGCTCCAACTCCTTTTCTTTCTCGATTGTCTTGTGAAGTCCCTTAAGTGAGTTCTAGGTCAGATCAGCTTCTGAGACCTGGCTCCATGAAGATGTATCTGTTTTCAGTGGGAGGCAGGGCAGGCAGTCTGCTCAGCTAGTTTTCAGTTACAAGCTCCTCAAGGACTGAAAAGGATAAAAAAAAAGATCAAAGTATATGACAGAAGGATGGGGTTTGCTGTTTTCAGTAATAGATGATTGTGAAACCGCACCCTTTTTCATGAGAATTTCACTCTTCCTTTATGGGGGCCGGGACTTGATAAGGAAAGTCTATCTTTGAATCATGTTTGTTGTTTTGAATCTTTCCTGATCTCAGAATGGATTTGTAATCCACACTAGGAAATTAAAGGAGAAACCGAATAGAGTAAAAATACTTCGGAAGTGGTAAATAGGAGTGAATTTATAAAGTAGAAGGGGAAAAAAATCAAAGGGGCAAAATAATATCCCAACAAGATGAAACATATGATACAATACAAAGGTTATCTTCTTATATATAACCTGAAATAATTTATTTTACTTTTCCATAACTGTAAAACATTTTCTATGTGATAAAGATAAATGCAGTAAATTCTGCTGCCTAGTATGTTATCAGAGGCATTAGTTGATTTTAGACACCCACACCTCATTTGCTTTCAAATAATTCCAAAAAATTTAATTTGCCTTCACTTAATGTGTATGGCACAGTTTTTTCAGTGTTCTAGCACGCTCATGGCTCATGAGTCACCCAGAGTAAAACATGATAAGAAGCAGATCTAAAAGATTAAATTTGAGTAATCAAATTAATGCAGTGTAATTACAACTCTGACCTTAAAAATCCGGCAAATTATTCATACTCCTCAATTTTTATGTTGAAGGCAGTGTCCTAGTATCAAAGTCCGTCATATGTTAACTTTCATTATAAGTATAATTAATGACAGTCATATTGCTGAAGATCAAGTTGACAGGAAATTGCCTGCATCAATTGAGCACGAATTTCTTTTGAAGATATGACCAGCTTATCCATGCTTTTCTTCTAATGATATTTTACATCTTTTTATTATTGTTGCTTTAAGCAGAGACTTGAATCTTCTTTATGCTGGCACAAGAATGAGCATAGAAGGAAAAGAGGACAAAGAGACAGAAAAGTTAGGCTATATTTGATGATATCAAAAAGACATCACATATTCCTGAGAAACTCTGCAATGACACCCGCAGCCTCTATGGTTGCAGCGCTGAGGTACGCTATGGATAGTCCGGTCAAGAATAGAATACAGTAGAATAGACTATTTCAGTTGGAAAGGACTTGCAACAATCATCTAGTCCAACTGTTGCAGTTTCTCAGCTTTAGCTGTGACCTACATTCAGAGGTGATGACTCCAGTTAGTGAGATGCCCAAACTCTACCTACATCCTCCATAAGATGATTAGACCAACTAGACCATGAATTTCCTTGATCCCTACAGCAGTCCTGTAATATAAGGCATTTTAGCTAGCTGATCTGAGAAGCTGGACATTTATGATGGAGTAGGATGGCCTGTAGCAATGATATAACTTACTATAATCTGTTACTCAACAGCTAGATTTTTTTGCTGAAGAAATAGGAAGAATTTACGTACTGCCAAAATGAAACAAAAAACCCACAAATAAACAAACAAAACCCCCTCAACTCTTGTGTAAATGCAAAGATTCCCCTTACGCCTCCAAAAGTCTCAGAGAAACAGAGATTTGCCTCATTCCTAGTCATACTTTTCTGGCCAGCTTTTAGTATCAGACCCGGGTCAGTTCCTCTTCTGCTCGTTTTCAAATGCAGCTCTTATTTTACCACAGTCACCTCAACAGTTGGTCTGTGTGGCTCTGGCTGGGAATGGTGTCTTGTGTCAGACATCTGTCAAAATGTAACTTCTTTAAGAGGCAGGTAGGCTGCGCAGCGAGGAGGTCACACGTGCTGTGCTCAGGCTGCACTGGCCCAGGCTGGGATATATTTTGCTGTCCTGCTGAGTTTCCAGCCTGACATCCCTGCCCATGGCAGGGGGTTTGGAACTAGGTGATCTTTGAGGACTCTTCCAACCCAAACCATTCTATGATTCTGTGATTCTATATCTGTCTGTTGCTGTGCCTACACAGCACATCTGACGATGTTTGTGACTGGGATGAGATTCACATGTCTCTCTGGGAGAGGGATAGAGCAGGAGGAGGGAAAGAGAGTGTACCTAGGACTTCCCACACCCCTCTATCCTTCCCTGTGTGGCCCTCAAGCAGAGCTTGTGTGCTCCCAACCCCTAAACCTTGACTCCCAGATTTCTGTTCCTGCAGTTGCTGATGTTTAAGCAGACATAAAAAGTCCCTCCAATGGATCCTGAGATGGAGGCAGCTGTACATCAGGATAGGGTGGGCCTTTCATACTACCTGTGGTGTGACCTGTGAGAAAAGTCCTTCCCTTGTTTCCTTAGCTTCCTCTGGCTGAGGCTGTGGATAACGAGACTTAATACAACAATGTCAAAGGGTGATGTCAGACTACTACTTCTGACCAGAAACTGTCATGGATTACCAGAACATAGGTGATACTGCAACCTTTACATTAGCAAAGCATTTTACAATTCTAGTGGGCCATCATCAAGCTTTTCAGCTATACCTTTAACTTCTTTCCAAGATCAGAGGTAACCATGCATTACCACAAAATCACCCCTAAACTACTCTTTAAAAAGACACTGATAAGATTTCCATAGCAAAGGCCCATCAGGACCACCAGAACACAGAGCTGGAGAGGATTTATACAAATAATAGATGGACTGCTTTGATGCCTTTTATACAGGGAATGGCAAAGCTGGGATTGCTTGGGTTTTGGTTTCAGGGGAAGCTACAAAAGCGTAGGGTTGATGGGATACCTTCAGAGGACTATGAGAGAGGCTGGTGAAGATGAGCATCCATCACATGGCAGAATACAGCTTCTCAGCAGCCATTTGTCTCATTTGAGTTTCCCCAGCAAAAGAGCTGGAGTGTACCTCTGAGCTGTCACTGTGAGCAACTGCGGAACTACACGCAGGATTAGTTGCAGCCACAGTTTCAAAGTTGATGTCTTATAGCTTTCATTTGTGTAGGTACAATATATGGACTATAATTATCATTGTAGGTATGTATGTACACAAGTAAGTAAGGTCCATGTATGAGTTAAAAACCAACCTTCTTTTAAGATACATTGTCAATTTCGACCTAATAAATCATGAGTTGTGCTTAGTGAAAAGATTTATATAGCAGTGGGCTACAGTACACTTCATTCATATTTCACTTCTCTAAAATGCATTTTATAAATAATGTTGTTTCTCTTGCAGTAGAACTGCTTAACTTCTACTCAAAAAGGGAATTATTTTCCCCCCTTATTTATCCCTGTTACCCGAGATTGCCTGATAACTTCTCTAGCAATAACAAAATAATTGTCCTATTATTAATAGCTATTTACTGGTACATATAATATCATCATGCCATTATTAAATAATTATACTGTTATTATTTACTACTTTATGTAAAGCCACTCTGTTTGGACAGGAAGAATAATAGACCACAGTATATTTCTCATTTTCTAAGGAGTTAAACACAATCAAAAAAGGATCTTCTTTATACTATTTTTAAAATTATTTTAAACTTTAAAAATAATTTTTCATTTTGTCATAACTGACATAGAGTTCTAAAAGAAGATCAGAAAAATGAGATTCTTAAAAGATTAGGATATTGGCAAGAAAGTTTGCAAAAATTTGTGAATCTCCTTTCCCAATGATATCCTACCATTTCGACCTTACTCAATAAGACTTCGCACATAAATTAAAATATTGTGGGTAAAAATAGATACTGAAGAAAATCTCTTTAAGCTTGAAAGTGTGCCTGTTTAAATATAATGCTTGCTTTTAGTATTGCTTGTTGAATAATGATATAAACATATGAGAAGTTTATATTCTACTATGAATTTAAATTTTAAAAAAGCTAGAGTTTCAAAACGTTCTAGTGAGACAACAATAATTACTCAGCTTTCCTCTTCGTATATATAGCTTAAGATTCACTAGAGCTATGTATTCCTTAGGAAAGAAAAAAAGAGAAACTTCTCAGCTTTGCGATTTAAGAGAGGACTTTTGGCTAAGTTTCAAAATCCATTCTACTTACATTTCTTTACAAATTTTGAAATCACTATCACAGATGAAAACATTAATAACTGTAAGATATGAGATGTCAACAGATCCAGTAGTCTATCTAGCTTGTAGTTTTTACTTTTTGTAGAAGGAATGTGAATCCAGAGTACAGGAGCAGATTTATTTTGCATAGTCACCTATACCTACCTTCATACCTCTGACTAGTTTGAGTGTATCATATACTTCAACATTTCCTTGTGTATTTCTCTTGTTAAATGCAGCCTTTTCTTTTCAGGCTCTGAGGATCAAAATGCTTATAAAACACATCATATTTGTGTTAGCTATTAGGAGACATCCACTTGATTCTGACTACCAAGCTGGTACTTAGCTATTCCTTACTAGGAGTGACTATTACTAGGAGTGAACTTTGATTCTCAACTCATACTTATGTCTTCATTTAACACAATTTTATTTATACATATATAAAAATATATGTATACTTTGATGGGGAAATTAAATGCAATACTTTCAAGGAAAATACGTGACAGAATTATTTAGTCAGTCTAAAGGATACAGAAAGTCATTTGTAGCCATTACTTTGATCATCGCACTTTTTCCATAATGAGCACTTCAAAATGATGCATCTGTTATCAGCCTGCTTAGTCAACTGATTCAAGTCTTCGTTCTGAAAAACATCATCTATTTTTTTTAGAACATGAATATTTTTCTCCAACTGGACTCACACAGGAACACCACTGCTATTTTCAAGTGCAACAAAGGTAAAAAGTAAAATCTAAAGGCTGACTTGGAGCCACAGTTGAAGCGACAAGACTTCAATCAGTAGGATAAAGTCTTGAAGAAAGGGGATAAACATTAGAAAAAGACATTTGGACATTACATAGCAAATATCCAAAGGCTTTTGGTTCAAAATAAAGTCATGTTTCCTTCTGGATTTGTAAATTCTTCTCAGAAAGTTAGGACCCTAAATCCCACTGAGGACAAAATCTGCTGCCTAAATCCTACTGAATGTAACCAGTTTAGTGACTTTAAAAAATACTTGTTACATGATTGGTATACTTAAATATCAGGAACACTTATGGAAATCTGGACCTCAAAAGATTGCAGGAATTAATTTGTGTGTATGGTTGACTAGAGATTGACATGCTTAAGGTCACAAAACCAAATTGGCACGCTGTAAGAAAAAGTCACTACTCACACATCTTTTAGTGTCTGAAGGAATACAGCTAGGAGTGGGGCAGCAGGACCACTCTCCAACGCAGCTAGTGATATTTGTCAATCAGGTTTTCTCCCAGTGCCTAAGAAATAAAACCAGGCTGCATAGCTTCAGAAAGCAAGTTGATGAATTTAGGCTGCCCGTAAAGAGAGATACAAACCACTAACTCAGAGTTAATTGAGTCAATTTTTTTTTTTTTTTTAAAAAAGAAATAAAGACAAAAATAGACTACTTCCTTTAATAAACTGAGATTTTGTCATAGGTGTGGTTCCAGTTAGATTAAAAACTAAAATCTGAATAGAGGTTTTGTTTTTATTTTCAAAATTAGAATCTGTTACCATCAGTACTCAGTTTACAGCCACAAGTGAAAATAAGAAATCCCCAAAAAACTGAATTACTTATTGAATTATTTACCCTCTATTTATATTAATTAGAAGAAAACACTTTTAAGGAATTATACTTCAGTCAATAAAAGAGTTTCAAATATAATTGGAAACAGGACAAATGAAAACATTGAATTAAGAGGAAGAAAAAACTGAATTAAGAGAAATCTGTACTGTTTACAGCTACCCAAAGGCTAGTCCTATAAAAGCAAGTGAACCATGCTGTAGTTATAAGAAAAACGAAAAATATGACTGTCCATAAAATACTAATAATTAAACTGTGGTAAACCAGATCTTGGTAGACAATCCATTGCCGAAAAATATTTACAAGTTTGTGTCATCAAGGATGAAACCATTCAAGGAAAGAGATATTCTTAACCTGTAGGCTGTCAGTTCCCTTAAGATTAAGGCAAAGGAGGTATGGAGTCTTTTTGTGCCTGTATATATTCTTACCCAAAGAAATACTGGCAGACAAAGCCCAGTCTTTCAACATTTGGGTAGACAGTCAAGAGTAAATACATCTGGAGGCAGAGTCATGAGGCTCCGATGTGGAGTTCTCTTTCAATAAGGACAGAGCAAATATACACCATGCAGTTGGCCGATTGCCTTACGGTCTAAGGTAGGGGAATGAAGAAAGCGAAGAGAAATGCATGCTTAAGCCAAAGAGGCTGAAAGCTGTCACTGCCTCTCTTATCACTATCTGTGCTACCTGAGTAGCTTCTGCCTGGGAAACCAAGACCAGACATTTAGAAAGGCCAGTGGAGGCAATGGAAGTTTGTTCTTGAGACTATCACTTTCTCAATCTTTTCAGCTCTGACAGCAGTTACCATGGAATTTTCTTTTTTCCTACTTTGTAACTTTTCTCCGACAGAGCAGTTGTAAAAAGATTATTTTCCTCAGTGGAAAATAGCAAAAGATCTTTCTTGTTAATGGTTTGTTTTTTTTTTTTTTTTTCTGCCTGTTCATATAATGTTACACTATTGAGGCAATTTCTAAGAGTGCTAGGAGGTATCAGATCTAGTTCCCTAAAGAATAAAGGAAATTTTTCACTTTTCTAAAGAATTTGAAACAAAATGGAAGTAGAACCAGCCTGCTAATTCATCAGTCTGACTCAGTGCTGAAAGTATCCTATATGCTCTCTTCTTAATTTTAGAACTCCAGGAAGCAGTTATACCTGACTGTGCAGAGGTAGGAACTTGTCCTGGAAAAATGTCCCCTGCCATGGTGTTTGCTATGTGCTTATTATTACCAGCAGCAGTGGTGCCTTCTGTGAGGTACTTAATATCACTCTGTAGGAAAATAATTACAGGATTTTAGTTGTGCTGAATCTGGTCCTCAAGAGAGACCGATGGTGTTGCATGTGCAATTCTAGACAGAATTTCCTCACTCTGTTTTCCCACTGTAGTAGTTTGGAGAGTACTGCTGGTTTAGGAACAAATATCACTGAAAGTCACTCTGCAGGTTTAATGATCTCATATTTTATACCCACAGCTCATTTCTAAACGCATGGGGAAATATTTAAGTATTTAGATTGATATGCATATTACTATTTTTTTTAATCTAAGCATTTTTAACAACAGAAAATAAGGCAAAATGCATACAGAGTTAACTAATTTCAACTTCTAACCCAAGTCATGGTTTTATTATTCAAGGGAAGTAGCACTTGGACTTTCTTGGGATCTGAACATAAAGACAAAATACACAGAAAGAGTACAGACTATAGACACATACACACATAGACAGATACACACCTAGCTTTTCTTGAAATGGAGCTGAAAGCCCCAGGTTTGTCTACGTCCATCCGTGATGCCCAAGATACATTTCTAAGAAAGGAGCTTTTTTCTGAAATAAGTGTGAGAGAGACAGATAAATAAACAGATATGGACACTTCTTCAAGAAAATCTAATAATGAGACAATTTGTTTCATGAGGATCTATTCTATTCCATGAGCACTAATTAGCCCATGAAGTGGATCACTGTAGAAAAATAGTTTTCCAGTGAAAAGTCTATTGAGCAATTTCTCTTCAAGGCTATCGGGAAAAAGGAGGTTGTGCTATTTATGCATACAAGTTTTGATTGCATTCCCTTTATCTGTTGCTGTGCAAAAAAAAAATTGTATTTTGATAGTAAATGGGCAAGAAAGTTAGATTTTATGTGTATAACAATGTTAATGTGAAATATATCATTGGACTAATACAGACATATTGCAATTATTTCTGCTCATCAAGTCTCTTACAGGAAAGGATGATCATTTGCCTTTCCTTTCCAGTGATGACATTCAGTTTAATCCATCAGTAGAACGGAAAGGAAGATGGAAAATCTGATTTACATTCATTTTACATTTTTCAACATCTACAAATAATTAAAGTTAACATTCTATAATGGCACTGCTCTAATAAAATTTTACAGAATCATAAACATGCTTTCCCCTGTTGCAGCAGAATCTTTTTTTTTAAAAAGTTTTTTTTCATAAAAATTGATTTATCTTGATATTTTCAATGGCAGGTATTGTTCACAATCAGGCAAAAAAGGGTTTTATTTATCTGACCAGCTGTCATTATCTATAGGTATGACCACCTACTTCTAAACTACCTACTTTATGCTTCTTCTATAGGGGAGGACAGAAAGTGAAACATTAAGATACAATTCATCTAATCTTAAGGTTAATGTTTAGGATTAATCATATGAATGCTGTAGAATGGCTATTTGTCCTCCTCTGGGTATGAAGGGAGCCCAGCACACCTAATTCAAATGAGGAAGTATATATTGTATTTTCCGAACTTAACATGCTGAATACCACAGCAGGTGTCCACAATCGAATTATTATTCTCTTGGTGTCCCAGTCAGGATCTAATCCCTAGCGTGTTTTGTGTTGCCACTCCAAATTAATTTGAAGTTTTTGATTTTGACAGAAAGTCTCTTATAAGTTCAAAGAGATACAGGGTAGTAGTTAATAAATAAGGACATACATGATCAAAAAAGCTGGCTAGTGTTCATCTAGCAGCACGAAGTAAGTTCTTCATTTCTGTTTGAATATTCCTTTGAATGCTTTACAGAATATATGTATCCCTTCATATACATCTCTGTATCCCAATCAAATGTCGTTCACAATGAAACCGTCACGGACAGTGTCAGCAAAAAAGTTCTGGTGAATTGACTGAACTCACATGTTTCTTTGAAAAGCCGATATTTAAGGAATACTTCCAAAAGAGGTGTTGATCATGCATTTATTATTATTATTATTATTATTATTATTATTATTATTATTATTATTATTATTTGCTTTCAAGACTTAAAGTCCATTTTGCTGTACACAGGGTACATTTGACATTTAAAGGTTCTAACTCTAACTGTTGCCTTTGGCAGAAATGTAAAATAAGGATCAGTTGCAGAATGAGATAATAACCTTGGAAGATAATGAGTAAAAAAAAAATTAATTTCAACAAAAGATTACACAATTTGCTGCTCCTGTTCAAACCTTATCAGCTCATTTTCAATTTGTCATGGGTTGTATGAGACGGACATAATGGCTAGAAAATTATGCAGTTTTATGTCACGACGCTGCATGTATTTTTCTTTTGACTATGTGAAATGACCTAATACAACCAATCTGACAAACCCCCTCGCAGAGGGAGCAGCAAGCAGCAACATTCTGAGAATATTTTGGCACCTGTTGAAAGCCCTCCTGATATATCAGGCTACCATGAAGTTAGGCTAATTCTAGGGAATGCCAGTCCCTCGTCCCACAGTGAGTGAACTAGCTGGCAAGGTTCTCCTGCATTTGGAAGCAGCACATCTCATTCTCACTTTCCTTCCGTAGATGCTGAAGTACCATGACAGCTCAGCTATAGTTGAGTTGGTGTGAAAATCATTAATATTTTTAATCATCCTTCACGGTGCAAACATACTACAGATATTTGCACTTGCTGACTTCCTGTAAAGAAAAATGAATAATAAATTAAGTTGGAGAAAAGATATTAGACTGCGTTACGTATTTATAAAGTGCAGTAATGGCAGCTTCGCTCGCTTACAAAGAAAAAATATAGTAATGGTGAGTTCTGTTTTTTCCATGAAAGAGTTTTCCGAGAAGATGCTATAAATTTTCTGTGAAACAAGGTTAAAACGCAGGGAGCAATCCAGTAGAGGGAGTATAGCTTGACTATGCCATGTGGTGCCCTATTGATCTCAGGCAGGTTGTCTCTTGCCAGAATACGTGATTTGAATCACAATGTTTATTCTGCTTCCCAGCTGTATGCAATTTTTTCAAAAAAGTAATTTGAGCATCAAGACTTTCAGATGCATGTGTCCAGAACACTACAATTTGTCACCTTAAAAGTGGAAATAATTCATTTTCAGCAGGAGTTTGATAACCATCAAATGAGTGAGCAATGAACACCGTAAGAGGCAACAGGGGTTTAGTAATATTAACTTTAAATACATTGGTTTATTCTTGCTGGACAGAAATCACACTCTATGAGGAATTTTGCCAGGAAAAACAATTTTAAAACAATTTAAAATGAGCATGAAGGGACATATACTTTGTTTGATTAAATTACCTCTTTTTTTTTTTTTTTTTTTAATGAGTGGCAAGGGGATACATGCCCATGTACTTGAACAACTGAAATTGTTTTATTTTGGGTAAATAGTGATCTCTATTCAGTTGACTCCAACTAGTAGCATCCAACAAAAACATTTTCTTCTTCCACTTTCTAGGTTTCTGAATATTTTCATTTGGCCTTAAGATACTGTCAATGCAGATGATAAGTATATGAATAATATAGCCCCTGAAATTCAAATCATTATATCTTGAGTTTTCACAGATAAGATTCAATACCTGCATACACATCACTAAAGCTGCTGCTACCCTTTATTGAAAGTCAATCATTTCTATGAATAACATTTTACTTTCTTCTTATACTTCATTCAGAGCTTATACTTTTCTTTCACTTCCCACATTTCCTCTCTTGTGAGCTTACCTGTCACTCTCCGTATTATTGTGCCTATCACTGTCTAGATCTCACTATGATAAAATCTTTTCCCGCATCAACACTTCTGATTTTTGCATTCCTATAAATCCCAGTTCTGTGGCTTCCAAAACTGCCAGATCTCTAGACTCTGGTACATGCAGAAAACTGCAGTCCTTCCTTTCATTTCTCCACTGCCTCAAATCAATTCAAAAGCACTATCTTGTTCTGTTGAAATGTCTGCTAGCTTTTAAAATCCTCAAAAGACTAGAGATTTTTGCACTGGATATAAACCTGGAAGATGAGTTCAGGCTCTTACTTTGTTACCGCTCCCACGTATCGCAGTGAACAAGTCCAATGCTGCCATATCCTTTAAAAGACACAGACACCTGCTTCATCTTGGAAACGCTGAAGTCTTCATGGTGGTAACATTATCAGCAAACTGGCATCTGCCAAAATTATTTCTGACCTGTTATTTAGCTAATAAGGTAGCAGAGCCCAACCTGTGTCAAAGCCAAAATGACCCAAAGAGAGACTTTGAGACTGGACACCAGTCCCACAGGAAGGCACAGCGCACACCAAATCTATGTACTTTATATACTTTTGCTAAAAGCTTGCTAAAGGCAAACTTACAATCTACAGAAGCGACTTCACAAGAAGATAATTTGAAGGCACAGAGAAATCTGGACAAGCATCAAACAGATATTGAGAGACAGCTTTCCCAGTGGGTACTAGGATGAGTAAGCAATCTGGCAAGACTGGTTCAAGGATTCTCAGAAAAAGTACTGCTTTTTTTTTTTTTTTTTTCTGTGGTTGGTTGTTGGTTTTTTTTCCCCCCAAAGGCAAGGCTTTGAGAGGCTCCTAAGTCACGTGGGAGTGACAGTGCTACAGGATGGTGGAATCGTCACAGCTGCACACAGAAGCAGCCAGCTGCACACGGAGCCCCGCTCCACTCCTACCTCTCAGCTGTCTGGTCTCTCCAAGACACCACAACATCGCCAGATCCTGTCCCTTGGCATCCTTTCTTTTTCTTTCCAAGTAATTTCAAAAATTATCCTCAGACTTAAAAATTACTTACTGATGTCTCCATCAACCTATTATTGCCAATATGCCTCTCACATTTGAAACAACTCTTTGACTGTGTGAGAAAATGTGTACTGCTGTCCTGACAGTCCACCTATGCAGATGAATCTGTTGATTGGCATGTAGTTGAATGATTCTAGTTTTTCACAAAAATCTCTCTGTGTGAATTCCATGTATTGATCATAGATGGTAAGAAAAACAGCATATAACATAAAATTATATTACACTGCTGTTAGGGTCTCTTTTGTCATGGTTTCTCTTTTTTGTACAAGCCTTTATATCAAGTAATGTCCCATATCTCTCCCAATTCATAAAGGCAATGAACAGAAGAAAGTCCATTCATCAAATTTTTTTTTTCTAAGGAGTTTGTTAAAGAAGTCATAATATTTTTTTCAAGCATTTTTCGTGTTAGTAGTATGAAAGTTGCCATTACCAAACTTGTCAATAGAAAAAGCTTGCAGAAAGATGATTTACCAGGATCTCTATTTAACTGCAGTATCTTATTACATGCAGATGCCATTGTCCTTTTTTCATGCAGAAAGCTGTAAGGCTATCTCTGGAGAAGGGTCATGCTTAAGGAACCCGGGCTTTTGGCACTTTGCAATAGCATGAATGTGTATTTCTCTTAAAAGAGCAGGGGAAATAACTTACCACAGTAGTTATGGCTGGCTTAGCTTACTTGTTTCTCTGCTCTTGGCTCAATAGGACTTCGAATTTAATCTCACAGACATTTACAGGAGAAAGAGAAACCTCCAGATGGGCTACAATTACTAGAAATGAGCAGATGATTTTGTAACAGAAGCAGAAGTGGTTGGATTTACCTCTGCAGTCTCAGGAGCAGTCTGATAAATGTCCTGATTTAACCTAGAGTATTTCCTAAAGACTGACAGGAAGATAACTTACAGTTTCAGAAAAGTTAATTCTGAAAGTTTTAATTCAACTGAGTGTTGATTGCACAGAGCAGTAGGTATGTGTGGGAAACGACACGGCAATTGCATAGAAAGGAATTTGGAAGTAGGCACCTGAACAGCTATGTCTGATGGGCATTCAGCACTTTGTGCTACAGCTTCCTTGCCTCTGAACTTTGGTCACCATCAGACTAGGGAGGGGGCAAAGCAGATTTGTTGTTAGCTGTGTGCCTCCTGCCTCGTAGCTCCAGCCCTGGCTCTTATCAGAGGAACCAGGGGAACCTCAGTCTGTTCTAATTTACAGTCATTCTCAACATCTCCCTTGTCAACATTTCCCTGATGGAGAATATCTGGAAAACGGCAGGACTGGACTGTACTCTAGCCTTTTCCCAGCATTTGCCCCAAGTTGCAGACCATGTTTACAGCCACCCTGCCAGGTCTACACCCAGGGAGGAATTCACAAAATTATAGTCTGTCTTCAGCTCAGGGGTGCTGCTGTCAGCACAATTAGGGACACAGAAACTGCCATATCAAATCAGAATAATAGACTGCCTAGTACAATATCCTCAGGCAGTAACAGATGCTTCGAAGAAAAATGTTTAAAAAGAATCGGTGGTGGGTAAATGTGGAATAAAACGCTGTTAGAGAAGGTTTTTCTAGTTTTTGTGGAAAATTAGCTATTACACGTTATTTTGCATCATATGCACATCAGTTTACCTGTGACAGTAATCTTGCTTTCCAAGTGTTAAGCTGAGGGAGACTAATAAGAAAAACTAAATGAGTAACAGAACAATGGCAAAGAGGAAAGGCTGGCATAGAGAATACCAAGGGTTCTTAAATAAAGCTGTCACTGAGAAACAAACCCTAGTCTGGATCACACTCAGATGGCAATGCTGACTCTTTCTTGCCCAAACTTAGGATCAAATTATGTATCAGACTTGAAAAATGGTGACTTCAAAGGATGGGAAGAGAACTTGATTGAGAGGCTTGTCAGTAACACAAGATTAATGTGGAGCAAAGCACTCTCGAGAACATGTTGTAAAAATTAACACATTTCTCTAAGATTTATGGGAACACCTGACTGTGGAGAGGTTTGCCATCTCCACTGTTTGGGGTCAGGTGCAGAAGCTTTTAGGTGTATAAATGTTGCAAAATGTTCACGTTAGATTCAGCTCTAGTTTACAGTATACCTCTCTTTGTCCTGTTTATCTTGTAGGGTAATTCATCACTGATGACAGAACCACTGTGGGTGCAGCAGTGCAATATGGCAAGTTTCAAATCCCATTCAAATAAAGCAGAAAGACTTTAATTCATGTTATGGTGTCATCTGGAAACACAGACACAAGGAAAGTGAAGTGATACATTTTCCTGGTTACTAAATGGCATGCACAAGATATTCCAATTTTCCTGTGTACGAAGTAATCCCATACACAGGCTAGTTCTAATTTTTGTGAATAATAGCATGAGGAATAGGATTGGTCACAAATCCAAGAGCAAGACCCCATTTCAGGCCTTAGAAAGCAGTAACAAAGTGCTCCATCTGCTTTCCTGTTACTGTAGTATCATTGTTCACTATCTGTCTTCACAATTGATCCACAGAAAATGTAATCCTAAGGCAAAAACATTTGTCTGTGTAGAAATGGATTTTGCCACATCTTCTTTGGGCTTCACACAAGCCAGCCCCAGCTCTGCCTTGCCTGCTGGGTTCCCACAGGGCATGGCAGTGAGACTCTGTAGGACATTCCCTTCGCCATGCCACGCTGCCTGGCACTTCACCTCCTCTGGGCACTGCTGGCTGGCCTCTGTAATTGTCCTTCCAGTTGCAGCTGTATTGGAGCCTGGGCTATTGAATTCAGTTTGCCCATGATTACTGCAGATGTGGGCCTATTACCCATCCCCTCACCAGCTCTCCTCTGGCAAGCCCGGATAGCCATGCAAAGACAACCCAGATGGACGGGATTTCAGCACAGAATACAAATCTTCTCAGGATCCAGCTGCACACTGGATGTTAACCCATGCTGAAATACAGGCTGCTGCTTCTAGCTCCATCTTGTCACTGCCTCTACCTACAAGGGTGCAGCTAGTCTCTGCTCAAAATATTGCTTCCTCAGTTACAGAAGTGTCTTTACCTATGCTTGTAAAGAGGAGTTATGTGGAGCAAGCAGACAGCAAACACTATTTTTTGTCATTAGCATTTACACTTGTGACTCTGGGTGTACAAAGTCACTTTTCAAGGGGCTGTTGCATGCAATCCTGGCATGTTTGCTTACTATTTCATTGTTACACTCTAATTTAAAATTCTGGAATGGTTAGTTCTTTCAACATCAGTTGCAAATTAAACAATTGTCTCCTACATATGCCCCAAACACACAACACAATACCCTGGAGAAAAAGAAGCTTTCATTATTGAAGCAGGGAAAAAAAACTAAGTTGGCACTAAACCATAGAATCATAGAATCATAAAATCATAGAATCATAGTATCATAAAATCATAGAATCAGAGAATCAGAGAATCATAGAATGGTTTGGGTTGCAAGGGACATCAAAGATCATTTAGTTCCAAGCCCCCTGCCATGGGCAGGGACACCCTCCACTACACCAGGCTGCTCAAAGTCTCATCCAACCTGGCCTTGAACATTTCCAGGGATGGGTCACCCACGACTTCTCCGGGCAACCTGTTCCAGTGCCTCACCACCCTCAGAGTGAAGAAGTTCTTCCTAATATCTAATTGAAATCTCTCCTCTTTCAGTTTAAAGCCATTGCCCCTTGTTCTATCACTATATACCCTTGTTTGAAAGTCCCTCTCCAGCTTTCCTGTAGACCCCCAGTGTCCTGTAAACCATATTTCAGTCCACAGCAAGTTTGAACGGGTAATTTTATGTGCCAACAAAACAAACAACAAAAGAAAAACAAAACAAAACAAAACCCAAACTGATGCAAATTAACTACAAGGATGTGAGCAGAACGCACAATAGTAATATTACCAATTACATCCCCAGTTAGTTAATCTTAATTTGTTGCCATATAGGGAATTGGTTTTAACTGGTTTTTGCCTTGGATTTTTGATACACTTTTTTTATTTATTTGAACAAAAACTCTTTATTATCTTAGTGTTCAATATTGTTTCTGTTCTCAGAGCATGTTAGTGTAGGATGCACTGTAAGAGAACTCACAGTTACTATGTGTCATTTGAATATAAATATATTTATACTACTAAAATATAGAAAATCAAAACAAATAAAAAGATTTCCTTTATAGATGATCAACATGACTCCATATCATGGTCAGATTGTATCATAATAAGCAAAAAAATCTGTTTTTAAGTCTGCTAGCTCTTTTCAATTACATCAACACAGGCAAAAGCCTCACTGAGAAGAAAATCGTCTATCTAGCTAAAGAGTATCTTCCATATAAGATTACACTGCCTCCCGCCACCCCAAGAAAAAAAACAGCCAAGATGCCTGAAAAACTCTTCATCTTGCATGCACATAAATTTTCTTGAGGCTACAAAAGCTGACTTCTTTACACAGAGTCCCATCTGTGCTAAGGTGGGACTGAACTGGTTGTTTGCAGTGATGCTGCTGGTCAGTTCCCATGAAGCCAAACTTTCCTTTTGAAGTGTGTCCTTCCTAACATGTCAGAGCTGTGCACAGAAACCCAGATCACAATTTGTCTGAATAAAGTGAGCTTTCCAATAGATAAATATTTTATTAAGTTCTCCTTTGCTAAAGTCTCTCACACAGGCTATGTTGCCAGATTCACGCAAGTTACCATCTGGCTATATACTTTGTTCTAAAGAACTGTGGCTCATATTTGACACATATGTTTTTTATTTTTCAGTCAACAAAACTTCCAACCCAAACAACCCTTTGAAGAATTTTTCAAGTTAGTAGGCCTAAAAAAAATTGGTTGATGCTGTAAGGAGTTATCATATGTGCTTCACTGTTCCCATATGTCATGGTTCAGCCCAGGTGGCAGCCCAGCACCAGCAGCTGCTCACTCACTGCTCCCCTCAGTGCAGTGTGGAGGAGAAAAACAGAAAAACGTAACAACGGGCCTGAGGGTTGAGATAAGAACAGGGTGAGATCATCCACCGACCATGGCCCTGGGGAAACGGGCTCAGCTTGGGGACAAATCAATTTAATTTTTCAGCAGTTCATTCAGAGGGCATAACAAGAAAAAAAAACAGATCTTAAAATCACCTTCCCCCAACCCCTTCCTTCTTCCCGGCTCTACCTTCTCTCCCAGCAGAGCAGCGGGACAGGGAATGGGATGTTGCAGGTCAGTTCATCACACGTTGTTTCTGCTGCTCCAATGGATCCCCTCCTCACGAGACAGTCCACAGACTTCTCCAACGTGAGTCCTTCCCGCAGGATGCAATCCTTATCCATCAGATTGCTCTGGTGCGGGCTTCTTCCCCACAGAGTCATGACTTCTTAGGGAGCTGCCACCCGCTCTGACGTGGGGTTCTCCACTGGCTTCAGATGCCTCTTTGCCTTGTGGTCAGCCTCCAGTAGCTCACAGAGATCATTCTCTGCAACTTCCTTCAGGCACCGGCTTCTCTGCTCCAGTGTGGGCTTCTCTGGAGAGGGACTTTTTCCAAGGGCATGTAGTAATAGGACAAGGGGAAATGGCTTTAAACTGAAAGAGGGGAGATTTAGATTAGATATAAGGAAGAAATCTTTACATTCAGAGGGTGGTGAGGCACTGGAACAGGTTGCCCAGAGAAGTTGTAGATGCCCCATCCCTGGAAGTGTTCAAGGCCAGGCTGGATGAGGCTTTGGGCAACCTGGTATAGTGGAGGGTTTCCCTGCCCTTGGCAGGGGGATTGGAACTAGATGCCTTTCCAATCCTAACCATTCTATGATTCTATGATTCCCAGGGGCTGTGGGTGGGTCTCTCCTCCACCGTTAGTCTCCATTGGCTGCAGGAGCCGCTGCCATCTCACCACCAGTTGCAGAGGAATCTCAGCTCCAGCACACCTCCTCCCACTCCATCTTCACTGACCTGGTGTCTGCACAGCCATTTCTCTTGGGTCTCAGTCCTCTCTCTGCTGCAGCGGAGCTGGGCCGACAAACCTCAGCAGTCCCGGCAGGACAAACTCCTCCCAGTTAGTGTCCAGGGAGCAGGCACTTTGGAGCTCTCCCAGCTGCACCACTGCAGCCATCTCCAGTCAGATAGCGGTGACCCAGCTTGGGCAGCCGCCTCCTCAGGAGGCCGAGGGCCACCCCTGCCTCCCCTCTCTCCTCAGAGTAGGCCCAGCCCCAGGATGGGCTCCTTCGTTCCCATCTTAATTAGGGCATTGGCGGAGGTGCTGATGGCTCGGCCCTGGCTGAGGGGATGGGGGTCCGACCTGCCCAGAGGCTGGTCCCACCGGTTTTGGAGCCCAGGAGGCTTTTCACAGCTACTCAAGGGGACCATTTCCACAGCCCCTCCCGTGCTGCCCCAACCCCATCACATAAACCCAGCACACCAGAGCGACTTGTTAGAGGGTGAAGCAAAAGCTTTCAGGGAGAAAACTCTGTCCGTGAGCCGGAACGCTGAAAAATGTTGCTGAACGGACCCAGAGGGCTCACAGGGACAGAGCAGGCTGAATAACATTCTCAGCATATCCTGGATTGAAGAGCACTGTGGAAAATGTGATATACTTCATAGGAAGGACTTCACAAAAATATGAGAAGAATGACAATGCTACTGGGTCAATAACAGGAGCAGCAGTAATTCCATGGGCATCTTTCTGAGGCCTTCAGAGGACTAAGTTTCAGTGCTGTAAAGATGTTATAAGGAGGTGAATGCCAGAGCACAGATGATGAAAGGCACAGATCCTTTTAAGACCAAAAAGTTCACGAAACCCGAAATACCAGAGAATTTGAGCATCTAAAGCTAGTCACCAGGACTGACCAGCAGCTGCCTGCTTACAGATTTCCAAAAGTATGGAGCATCTGCAGAAATAACTGTAGTTTATTCAGCATGTATAGCAGTTAACAGCCTCAATATGTAATCAGGTACAAAGTCCAAGCAGCAAGGTTGAGGAATTCCACTTGTAAATTTAAAACATATCTCATTGTTAACTTGGAGTTTCAGTGCAGCAGACACACCTATAGTCAGTTTTGCTGCAAGCAGTAACTCAAGCTTGCTGATAAGCGAGACCACACTCTGGGTGACTTTGTTTGGTTTTTGTCTTCTTTTTTTTTTAGCTGATCATTTAAATAGAATAAATATGCCTGATTACAATATATAAACAAACAGTTGTTTATGAGGAAAAAGGGCTTATCTTGCAGAATCATAGACACATCTGCATTCTTTCTCTCTCATCGTCTCTGTAATACAGTTCTCTATTCCTGAAGATCTTTGATTTGATATTGTTTTACTCCATCTAATACAAAAACATTGTTGAAGACACTGTTCAGAAACAGGTGTCTGAGCCCTTGTCGCAAACAGGATGCAATGACTAGCAGCAGTGAAGTGGCAGGTGGTGGTAGACCACGTTGAGATGGTTATAAATCTCATCGATTTCCACAAAAAATGCAGTGTTGGTACAAGATTTTAGTTCACACTTAGTGCATTGGTATCAGGAGAAGTAATAATGCATTAGGCAAATGGTAAGAAAATATAGATGGCTATAAAAATGGAAGATAAGTAAACAAAAAATAAACATAAAAATATGAATACATTTTTAAAAAAAGACAAAGGGCAGAGATTGACATGAGAAATAGAAGAGACTGAACATGAAATAAGTGTTAAGATGCTCACAAATTTCACAGAAAAAAGGTTTAACTCTTCCTATTTGTAGAAGTTCAAAATTTTAGCATTTGTTTTGAAGCATTTTTGCCTGTGAAGATAGTAAATATTGTAACATTTTGCAGCACAGTCATTACAGAAGATTAGTGAAAATAAAATTGACTTTCATCTTTATTCATGTGAACTTCTAAGTTTTTCTTACACTAACTTCCCACCGTAACAACTTAATAGTCTTGATCAGTACCCAAACTGCAGTGCTAATTAGCCTATACTTGGAAATTCCTAAATTTAATTGAAGTTCTGGAAGATAACAATACAAAATAATTTATAGTTCAGCAAAGTTTCAGAACTGAATTTGCTTTCTTGCTTACTATATATGTTTAATGTAGACATTTTTGATATAGACTTTCAGAACAAATAAATATTTCTGTATAATATATGACACTGTATATAAATATGGTAAATAATTCAAGCATTTTCGAATAGTTTTGCTCTAACATTGTAAATTTTAGTCAACAATCAAACGTAACATCATGTCCCAGCAGACTACATGACTACAGATTCACGTCTACTCAAACTAAGTATGTTCCTTCGTGATATTCTCAACACTGTGAGTAGTAACAATCCCTTATGTTGACAATCTATATTTGATCCTTTTTCTTTAATAATAAAAATATGATATAAAGCATATTTTTTACCTCAGTGAAGCGATGGACTGAAAAAAGTCTAATATCCAGTAGGAATGTTATGGCTGGTTCATAAAAAACCTGCCTCACATGAGAAACCTGACTGAGGTCAACGTAACAGTTTGTGTCGTGAGAAACACTTTTGTGCCTAAAACACTGAAAATCCACATGTGGGGAAAGACTGTGGCGTATTTAAGAACCCTCACTGAAGACATTCTTAGCAACAGGCTGTTGCACTGAATTTTTCTGTTTTAATTTATAGCTGATTTGGGCAAATAAGCTATGATATGTATATCTCATCGTATATGATTATACATATCAATCATTATATTATGTATAATTGATGTAACTTCAAGGTTGCCAAACCAGATTGCACTTTTCACTCCCTTCACATGTATAAGAGAAATTACATTAGATGAGCAGGAAAGACTATTTTATGTGGTGACCTGAGGGAAAGAGGAACAAAAGCAGCTACATTCAGCAAATATCTTCTGTTTTGCTGGTTCAACTATTGCTGATTCAGCTGGTTTCACTTACATGAAAGATACTGAGCTTTGGCTCCAGCATTCAAAGTAGTCATAGAAACAGTCTCTTCCCTCCCCTCCCCCCAAAAAAAATCAGGAAAGAACTTAAAATTTCGCTTCCAAGAGCAGGAGTTAAAAGTCAGAAATATTTCATTTTTTAAAATGTGTTATTCCCCCTCCCCTCTTGGGTGCATGTCTGGGTGATACTATTCAGACTATAAGGGTTTCCCAACATTTTCAGTGTGGATTCAAACTGCCTACTTCAGACTGCCTACTTCGGTTCACAGTTTGGACTCAAGTAAAAAGAAAATCCAATATGAGCTTTTTTTTTTTCTGTTTCTTTCTGTTACTGACAATCCAGGTAAGAGGAAAAGCTCTATAACCACCTTTTAATAACACTCCTTACGGATATCAATAAAATTCATTGATTTTTTTTTCAGGTCAACATTCTTGGAGGAATGCATGTGGTGATAGGCAACGTCCACAAGTGGTTTGTCATCAGCTGCATTTTGTGTGAAGACGTATAACAGCACTCTGGCTGTTAGTTACTGCCAGAGAAGCTGCTGCCTTTCTGCTGTTAGGAACTGTCCTTCACTTAAAGCATGGTTCCGCTTACAGCATGCTTGATGTGTCTGAGACCTTCTCACACATCAAGTATAAGTGCAAAGTTGGTATCGGAGCAGACTGTACAGATTGTTGAGCTAAAGAACAAAACCACTTCTGTAGACACACCTTTCCCCTCCCTCCCCCCGCAACTAATTTATAATCCTCGCCTGCATTACCACTTTTTTGGTTCTTCATTTCCTTGTCTCAGCTTTGCTTTCCAAAGTGTGTGCACTGCTGATCATCCTGCCCCATTCTTCCTCTTTTTCTCCACAGATGTTATGTTTGGGCCCTTCAGTCTTTCTCTGGGGAAAACGACCTCCTCTCCATTTTCCTCTCCCCTCAGAAGTCACTCCTGGATACTTTCAACTGTCCACCTCTGATATAATTTTCTCCTCCTTGTTTCCTGTCTCATCACGAGCAGCTGTGATAAAAACAAAATAAAGTCATGTTGACAAGACACATTCAAAAACTAAAAGCTACACTCATGGTTGTTATGTGTTGCATCGTATTAATTTAACTTGGAGAAGTGTATTTTTAAAGGTACAAAGGTGATAGTTGGCCAGTCCTCTGTGACCTTCTTTACTGGTGGGGTGTTTTAGAAAACTGTTGTCCCCTTATTGCTATGGCAATGAATATTCCTCTTTCGAAAGTGGTATATTATTAATAGCAGATAATAATACATACAAGCAGCTGCTTCCCTGCCTCCTCAAAGTGCTCTCTAAAATGTCACTCATGAATTGCCTAAAATGTCACTGTTATTGCAATACTTAAAGGCATTGTGATGTTTTTTGGCACCTGTGTAACAAGACTCAAACAGAAATGTTCATGAGTGTTTTGAGTAAATCATGGACCTTTCTTTGATATTTGGATTTAATTTTGTCAGTTATATGTATTGCATGAAAATTTAGTATTCTATGTTACAAAAAATGATTACTGTGCAAAAGTAGATATATTGCAGCTCCTCTTACTGTTTATATATTATCCCAGTAAATATAAGCAATAGACCCATGGCAGTATTAGACTTTTAAATGTAGACAATACCCAAATGATGGGATGCTTATGCTACCAACCTCTCGCTGTAAGGTCAACACAAGTCCTGTGTCAGTTTACCGGCAGCCCTGCGCACTGCTGCACTGCTCCAGTGTTGTTTCTGCCTCTGCACCTCCCTCTTCCCAAAGTGGGGTCTACCGGTAACACTACTTGTATAGCTGCTATTCTCCACAGTGACAAGATGGGTTGAAAATGAGCCACGATCCCTCCCTTCCCTGAAAGCAGGACTCCTTCTCTTCAGGTGCTGGTGGGAAATGAGAGGAACCACCAGGTGAGAGTGGTGAGGGAGAGGGTTATCCCCATACCTCCCATAGGCAGGGTGTAGGAAGTCCTGTACTCCAGAGGACCAAGAGAGAAGGTCACCACCTTGTACAGCAGTTTCTGCCGCACCAAAGTTCTCCAGGTCAGATTTCAGGTAGCTCAAAAATTTAGATGTCTGGATGGAAGAACGAAGAACGCCATCGTCAATTACTGTCTAATAATAAGTCCATCAGTTCAGGGAGATAAGATGCAGTTACCTCAACATCTCAGTATCCCTTTATCTTCAAGGTTTCTCACTGAAATGTTTCCCAAAAGTTATAACTACAGGTATTTTAAACATGTAACAAGGCAAATGAAAGGGAACGGCAATGATAAAAAGTTACAACAAACCCACTGAATTTGCTATAATATTTAACATTTGAGGATTGTAAGGCTTGCACTCGAGGATTCTAATTACAGTGAACAGTGATGCTCCAGGACATTTTATTCTATTTTATTGAGTTCTGCCATCAAAATACCCACGCAGACCTAGGAAAGACTTTCATCAGTGGTAGCAGACAGTCTTACTGTGAAACTGATTTATTGGAAAGCAAATTGCACCATGTTCATAACCCACTAATGAAAAAATGCCAGGATGTTATTAATGCTATAAACTCTGTTTCTGTATAAAGATTATCCAGTAGTATCAAGCATCATATCTTAAATGATGAAACATTCTTTTTTACATGCATTATGAATCACTTAGAAATAGTTACAGTCCTGAAAATGACAGCATAGCACTTGTTCGAGGCTCTCCTCAGGATTCTCCTCAGGGAGTTTTTCTCTCTATTGTCAACTCTGTAGTAGATTTCCTACATTTTTCCTTCACATTCAGGTTCAGTTTAGACTCAAAACAACCCCACTGATTTGCACAGAGTTAGAATTACAAAGGCTTGCATAGGACCTTGGTATTTTTTTCACCTGCTGAGTATAAATGCTGCAGGGATTTATGGCTTTAAGCTTTTGACACATTTTGACAGACACTATCATATGAAAAAAGAAGTCTCAAATAACAATACTAGCTTCTTTTTGGTTGTTTATTTAATTTGTTTTTCAAGGGATACATGTGAAATAGGTATTGTTTCAACCAATTCATACCTACTACTGAACTGAGAAATGTTTTGAGAGATATTATGGAACCAAAATGAAAGATCGCCAAGGAAATCCCTAAGATGTAATGGTATATGCTTATTTTACATTAAAGTGTGTAGAGAGTTTTAGTAAAAGATAAAATTTCTTTTTTTTTTTCCCTAGAGCATTACTGTATGAAGATCTGAAACTAGCGACTGATGAAACAACAGAGGAGAAACTAAAGAGACGATAACCCAAAATAGCATGTAGTAGGCAATATTAAGTAAGAACCAATAGGATAACTGAATCACTGCAATACAGCTGAGCTACTCAAAGCCTTGGGGAAAAGATAAGTAACCTGCTTTCATCATAATTTGGATGGGGATAAAACACGATGCTCTATCAATGCTTAAGAACAACTGCTTTCTGTCTAAATCATGCCACTTAGGCCTTTCTTTGATAAACTAGATGAAGGGACAAGAAATCTAAGTAAATAAAATAAAAGGTCAACAGATATTTATTTTCAGAGCAGCAAACCTAAGATAGCTTTATTCTAAAAACACCATAAATCAGATTACTCTGCTTGTGACTAAACTCATCCAGATTTCTTTGACGGTAGGAGACCTTGCCAACTCTAGTTTGTTACAGCTTACAATGAAGTACTAGACAATACTAAATCATTGTGTCCAAATCATGTAAAAATGCTGTGCCTGCAAGCAGCCAGCTCTGCATAAATTCTGGTGTAGCAGCTCATCCTGCAAGAGGGCTGAGCCAGGGAGAGGAGTGGGCTGGTGACACATCCCACCAAACAGAAAATTACTAATGGCTATAGACATGCAGGAACAGCCTGGGCAGAAATTTTCTGTTCCTTCAGGTTTCTTGGAATTAGGTCATGGAAAGATCCTTATTTTCAGACCTAATTTAGCCAGGTCTAAAATTTCTGTGTCGTGATGTTTAGAATTGCAGCACATACTTCTTTTATCTAAACAGCCCTTGTTAAGTAAAGTTGTGAGACACGGCTCAGAGCATTTGATAATCATGCATTATGTAAGGCTAACTAGGACACAAACTTTTTTTAATGTTTGTCAGTACGTTAACTATAGTGATGAAGGACCTGAAGCCACCAATGAGAAAGAATACTTTTACATCATCAGAGAGAATACATTAAAGGGCTGTTCAATAAGTGATTCAGAAATCATTAACAGTGCATTGATCAGAGCTGTAGACTGCACTTAGTTAAGAACATCCCTTAAAATAGGGCATTATAGGGCATTATTTAGGATTCCAAGAAAGCAGAGAGATACTTAAAGGGATTCTTTAGCCCACAAAGGAAATATAGAGCCCAATCTTAACTCACTATTATGCTAACTCAAAAATACTACTATTAGTATAAATCTTTACTGTTTACAGAAGGAAATAATCAAATTTGAACTGTCTGTAGCTTACCAGAGCGACTTGACCAGCCTGTGGCCTGCAACTTTCCCTCAAGGACTTCTCAAGAACCAGCAGGACTACAGGTGGGGTGGATTGCTTTGCAGGCATGTACTCTTGGGCCAGAACTTTCTTTGGTTTCTGAGAAATGAGAGAGGTGCTGCTATGCTCGTGTAGATGAAGAATGCTGAATTTTTGTCACTTGCCAAGGAAGGAGTCACAGAATGTGGAGCTTGCAGAAAGAGGCTCTGTCTCTGTTTCTCTGCAGCAAACATCTTAGGTGAGAATGGAAAACTTCATTAGTGCATGAGCAGAGAGAAGTTAGAGCAAAATCTGGGCTTCAGTCCCACCCTTAATTTAATATGGCTGAGCTTTGGAAAGTTTTGATCCGAACACTTGCTCATAGCATCTTCCTCATAACCATCTTCCTCATTTCACCTTCATTATATTTTGTTCTAGAAAATAATATAACTGGCGTGTGACAATGTAATATTTTCAAACTGCAGAATACAATTTATACAAGAAACATCTGCTCTAAAATCTGTGATGAGAATACCGTGTGCCAATAAACCTAACAGAAAGCGCAAGGCAATTTCTAAGCCTAATAACTTTTTACCTGAATTTCTCATCTTTATTTAAACACCCACCCACGCAAGCAGAAACATCACAGCTGGCCCAAACCCTTCTAAAGAAACTGTGAAAGGAACAATTAAGTGAATACTGCAAACAGTTGTCTATCCAGACTGAGCACCTCTTAGCCAATCAACATCTAAACATTCAATCCTTGAGAAGTAATGAACACTGTCTATATGTAAAAATGAGACTGCAAGCTCTACAAAGGGACACATTTTTTCTTTACATGTATGAATCACCTAACATAGTCTCGCAAGTGGAAAGACCTCAAAGAAATAGCAAAATAGCAGTAGTTGCAGCAAAATAAATTCAGATAAACAATCAGCAGCAGAAGCCTCCATCCCAATCTTAAGTCCTTTTTCTTAATTTTTCATAAGATTTTTAGCAGTTTATTTTTTTTATTCCTCTGGAGGCATCCCACAGTTCTTGGTTTTGACTAGGACAGAAGCCTCAAAATGTTATTTGGAAGCAATTAACCCCCCAGAATCAAGGTCTTCTCAATCTACAGAGGTTTTAACCAGAACTGCAATGGAAGGAATCATATTTGTAGACACAAATACACACAAAAAAAGAGATTTTGATGTTTTATTCACAGAATTTCTATTAAATTGTGACAGAGCAATTTCCTCCTGAGCAATGTCCAGCCTGTGGGAAAATTAGTAGTAGGGAGAATTCTAAATGCTTTAAGAAGTCTTATTGTCAAAATTATATGTTAAAGAGTTGTGTAATACAGTTGTAGAAATATGCTGAAGACAGTTTATCAGCAAACTTATCCCATTTATCAGAACAATCCACTGTGTGCATCTATGTGTATTTGTACACATATATGTAGATATATACACATACAGAGTGTGTCTATTCAGTGTAGAGTGTTACATTAAGCCACAGAAATAGAATATCCAGCTTTCCTGTTCTTTTTGTATTATCCTTAGAGTTTAAAAGTTTCACCAGTCTTCTCATTTTCTTTAGTTCCAAAATCACTAAAGCCTTCAGTGCTCCTGATTCTAAATTTATGCTCCACACTTTCCTTTCTGCCTTGACAGAATTAATGAAGCGTCTGTAAATCACAGTCTGTACTGGAAACTGATTGCAACTGAAGTTATAGAATCAAGATCATGACTTTACAATATGACTTTGATAATAGTCTATAGCTGATGTATATTTCATTATTGTAAGAAGAAAAGCATGTGGCCACAGTCTGCCTTTTTAACTTAGAAATGGTTGAACTGTAGGGCGAATCCAGCTGGTAGCTGGTCACCAGTGGCATTCCCCAGGGCTCGGTATTGAGGCCAGCTCTGTTTAATATCTTTATTAATGATCTGAATGAGGGAATCAAGTGCACTCTCAGTAATTTTGCAGACAACAACAAGTTGGGTGGGAGTGTTGATCTGCTTGAGAGTAGGATGGCGCTACAAAGGGACCTGGACAGGCTAGACCAATGGGCCAAGGCCAATTGTATGAGATTCAACAAGGCTGAGTGCCAGGTTCTGTACTTGTGTCACAACAACCCCATGCAATGCTCCAGGCTTGGGGAAGAGTAGCTGGAAAGCTGCCTGGCAGAAAAGGATCTGGCAGTGTTGGCTGACAGCCAGCTGAATATGAGCCAGCAGTGTGCCCAGGTGGCCAAGAAGGCCAATAATATCCTAGCTTGTATCAAAACTAGTGTGGCCAGCAGGACTAGGGAAGCGACCAGCCCCCTGTACTCAGCACTGGTGAGGCTGCACCTTGAATACTGTGTTCAGTTTTGGGCCCCTCATGACAAGAAAGACTTTAAGGTGCTGGAGCATGTCCAAAGAAGGACTATGAAGCTGGGGAAGGATCTAGAGCACAAGTCCTACAAGGAGCAGCTGAGGAACCTGGGGTTGTTTAGCCTGGAGAAAAGGAGGCTGAGGGGAGACCTTATTGCTTTCTACAACTACTTGAAAGGAGGATGTAACGAGGTGGGGGTAGGTCTCTTCTCCCATGTAACACGTGATAGAATGAGAAGAAATGACCTCAAATTGTGTCACGGGAGTCAGAGATTGGATATTAGGAAAAAGTTTTTCACCGAAAGGGTTATCAAGCACTGGAACAGGCTGCCTAGGGAAGTGGTTGAGTCATCAATCCTGGAGGCATTTAAAAGACATGTGAATGTGGTATGTAGGGGCACAGTTTGGTGGTGGACTTGACAACGTTAAGTTTGAAGTTGGAGTCGATGATCTTTAGGTTTTATCCAACCTAAGCAATTCTATGATTTTACAAATAAATAAATAAATAAATAAACAAATCCACATGCTTTTAAGACATCCACTGTTTTCTGATTTCTTTGGCAGGATTTGACTGGCTATTCTTTCTTATTTTAATAAATGCTACTTAGAATAATAAAATACAGCGTAATGATCTTTTTCTGCATTTCCATTTATTTAGCTAAATAAAATCCAAAGTCTGAAAAGTATAAACTGAATTCTGTCTATGCTTGGTAACATCAAAGTAGTATCACATGTGTTGCATATTAAACTGCACGAAAACACATTATGTTTCATGTTATAAGGTCAGCTTGGAGCTGATTGATATCTGTTTCATGACTCCATTTGATTCATTCGATTTCACAAGTGGACTATCAGTTAACACTGATAGTTAATAGTTAAAAATATCTACCTACTTTATTCTAATAGGGCATGACCAAATACATACAGTTTAACATCCAATAAATCACCTGCCTGAAGAACCGAAGATTTGTCTTTACGTTCCTAAAGAATTCATCATGATAAGGAATGGATATAGCTCATCTGATCAGAAATCTCTAATCTGTGTTTCACTCTCTTTACTAATTCCCCCAATAATTCTTAATTACATGCAAAGTTTCACTGTTCCATCTTCAGTATCTTCACAGAATTTTCCCGTATTACTTCTATGAAGAGTTTTCTCTTCCCATGATAGTTACATCTCACTGGAAAAGTCAAACCATTACCCTCAAGAGTGAATCTTGGAACAAAGATAATTTTGTTTATAACTAAGGTAGAAATTTTCGTCTTGTTTCCAGGTGATGTCCCTTTCTTTTCAATTACAGTGACTTCAATACAAAGATCTAGCTAGACCTTGCCTTCCTGTCATAATTCTGCAGGTCAAAAAAAAAAAACCATACTAAAATTACTATTACGGAACAATTCTCAGATATCTTGGTATTAGAAAAATTGCAACTATTGTTGGATGGGTGTATAGGATGGTTGATATCATGCAATACTCCAACTTCACCAAATTTCTTCCTCCTTTATTTACACCTGAGTTACTCACAGTTATATAAAGATTTCTTACCTTTCAGTTGCTTACTACAATAATTTCAAATAATAGTTAAGATTACTCCTTTTGTAAAATCAAGTAGCTGTTTAAAAACAGGCTAAAATCTCCTCACAGTCTTTACAATCTGTTGAATGAAATCAAACCTATTGCTGTCCTTATGAGGCTTATGTTTCAGAGAACTTCTAAATGGTAAAAATATATCATAGGTGATAAGATTAGATGTTAAGATTTTTACTGCCATAATTTGTAGGCTACTGTGTTGCCTATGAATGGTGAGGCTCGTTTTACAACATCTATAATTATGATACATTGTATAAATGAATTCTTTAATATTACAGGCTTTGCTCATTTCTGTTTCTAATATTTTTTTCCTTATGTTTCTCTGGTGTATCTCTTTTGGGTAAAATAATAACGATTGACATAATAACAATTTATTAGCATATTATATAGTACATGTCATTGTAAAAATCTATATTTAACTTCAAAGAAAATTATGACCTCAGTTTAGATTACAGATACTGTTTTAAAAAATCAGTAAGGCTTAATTAAGTTATTGTGCTTAAAAATGCACGTGGCTACATTGTTGGATTGATATCTAGTTTTGTTGCATTATTTGTTTTATCTCTTTTTAAAAATGCAAAGTGATGTAAGTCAACTACCAAATTTCAATGCGTACACTTTTCCTGATGTCAGAACGGGGAAAGACAGAAACAACAAACTTTTTACAAGGGCGTGTAGTGATAGGACAAGGTGAAATGGCTTTAAACTGAAAGAGGGGAGATTTAGATTGGATATAAGGAAGAAATTTTTCACTCAGAGGGTAGTGAGACACTGGAACAGATTGCCCAGAGAAGTTGTAGATGCCCCATCCCTGGAAGTGTTCAAGGCTAGGTTGGATGAGGCTTTAGGCAACCTGGTGTAGTGTAGGGTTTCCCTGCCCATGGCAGGGGGGGTTGGAACTAGATGATCTTTGAGGTCCCTTCCAGCTCTAACCATTCTATGATAATAAAGTGTAATAGAACAACTTAGAGAAGACTGATATGATTTAAATTCATCTCAACCTCCTTCAGTTACTGCTTTTCATATGCTTTATGTGTCCTTTAGGCTGCAGAGTAGTGTTTCATAGTAAGCCTCATCCACTCAACAGAAATCAAGTGAACACAGTAACCTCATCTTCCTTTTTTTTGTTGCCTCTCTTTGGTTTCAGATGCAGCATAAAGAGCAATTCGAACTTCTTCTAGTTGTCGTCTTGCTTCCTGGAGAAATTAACATCTAGGGAAATTTAAGCTCCATTCTTCTAATCAGTGGTGGGGTTCTGTTTCTCTCTTATTTATGGTAGCATGCTGCGGAGGTGACCCATCAGAGTTTTTGTCAAGCAAGAGTCTGTGTCAGGCACGATGAAAACTAGGCAGTGTGTTTTTCCGCACAGCTGCTTCCTGTGGCCACATCCTTAGTCTTGTTATGCAAACAGTTAAAAGCATGGCCATGTCCAGTGACCTCATGTGAGTACGTCTCCAAGGAGAGGCCCAGTATGAGGAGGGGACTTTGCATCATGTGATGTCATCATGGTCATAAGGAAATTGCGAAGCTTTATTGATGCTATATCCTCTGCCAAGTCTTGAAGGGGTCTCTGCCAAGCACTGACTCATTACAGCTGCCCATTGAGGTCAGCTGTGACAGTGCATCAGCCATTTCATTTGACTATGCAACTTGATGCAGAATAGACTACCAACTGAAATTACTGACTAGTTTAGATAGATGACAGCTTTCTGTTAAAAGGCTGCAATATCGGGAAGAGTTTCTACATCTTGTCTGGTTTAGGCAATATTTCATTATACCATAAATGGGCTTACAGGGACAGACTTTTTATTCTATTCAATGATTAAGAGTGCAGGCAGATTTACAGTGGAGTTTTCTCAACTGCTTTAATAAATTGCACTGCTTCTATCAAACGGAAAACCTACTCCAACACTTTTGGAAATACCAGTAAGGGTTTGCCTGCTTTTGAGTACATAAAATACCCCAGGCACAAGAGATATTGTGGGCAAGTGGGAAATGTTTATGAAAGCATGACAAAGATACACAAGTAACTCCCTGAGTGGGAAGAAAGAGTGACAAAAGAGGATCCTTGCTTGTCATCCACTCATAGTTCATCAGTATCAGATCCGATAATCTTTTGTTGATATTCTCCATAAATTTTTTCCTTCTTCAGTTTGAATAGTGATACCGAAAGGAATTAATGTACGAGTTTTCTAGTAAATTGCTAGTTTGTTTGTTTTTGTTATATGCCCATGAGAATTCTGATTAAAATACATACAGTTGTTAATGGCCCACAGCATATGTGCCTTAGTTCTCATAAAAACGGTCATTCATTTACAGTTTCATACACTTAACAATTAATGTATAAGAAAAGAAATCTGATGTAGAATGCATAAAATCAAAAAGCAGGAAGCATAATGATTTCTTTTTGACAGTTCACATTCTTACAAGAGTTAAGGAAATTATGATTGTCATCTTGCATTCAGCACAACGTTCTCCCACTGAAAGTTATAACTTGGTAGGGAATATTACTTCTGTGCATAATCAATATCTTTGCTTTAGAAGAAGTAAGTTTATTCTTCATTTACTATAACACAAAGAATAATAAAAGACATGTCAGTTTTAAAACATTACAGAAAAAAGTCCATGGGCAGCAAACAGATATTGGTTCGAAAAAGAAGGATTAGCAAAGAAATTAATTTTCTTCTTACTAGTTCTTTCTTTTTCAAATATAAGGAAAAGACATAATTATGTTTACATTTTAATTGCTTCTCTTTTTACAAAATTTTCAAGAAATATGAACAAACAATTAAACTAAAAAATCTTCAGCCTGTTATCTGCATTTATATACAACACCACTAGCTACATACAGGATAACAGTACTGTTCTGGCACTTACAGCATGTCACATGGTATATATGACTAAATGTAGTAGGATACTTTCCAAATATTGTGTAAGAAAAATGTGTGAGAGAGATATAAAAAATTTTCTAATTTGAAATGGTAGAATGTACACTCTCATCAAATTCATTTTGTGAGCTGGAAGTTCATAATTCCTTTCTACTACTTAAGGACACTGAAAAGAATTAATTTATATACATAGATTTAAATAGATTGGTTTCACTTTGTTTAAAAATTACTGACTAAAAGTTCTGAAATTTTCCATTTATGCAGATTGTAAGATTTCCCCACACTATGCATCTGGAAAAAAGAAAAGTGATGAACTAAGAGTTGAAATCTACGAGTGAATTTCACAATGAGGTAAAGAGACTAAAGAAATTATTAAAGAGTTTAAAAAAAGAAAGGCAAGGGGGAGGAAGGAAAAATATACTTATGAATACTGAATTCCTTTTATCTAGATTATTTTTAGATTAATTTTAGATTTTAGAATATCCTTTACAGAGTAAAGAAAAGTACTTTAGACTCCAAAGTATCTATGGGGTAAGGATGGTACTCACTGGGTGAAAGAAGAGCTAAATCCCCCTGGAAATCTGACCAGCTCCCCTTTCCATGGATGTGACACCACTACCAATAGCAGCCAGTTCCAAAGGGAAAGAAAAAAACATCACTTTATTTTTTTCGTCACTGAGTAAGCTCTTAGTGACTTGACATGTTATAAGTCAAACATGATCTGTCTCTATTTAACCTCCATTAATGAATTAAAAAGATCATGTTTTTGCTGCTATGATGATAAAATAATTAGTCATACTCTACCAATTCTGATATAAATTACTATTACTTAGATAATTCTGCAAGAAAAACTTTTCTACTGCATTTCACTGAAAGAGTAAAACAATTTTCTCTTGCTGAATGAAAATTACTCATGATTTCAGACCAAAGAGCATGTCCAGACAAAATGGGCTCAATCATATTGTTAGGAAGGAAAAACTTAAATGCCAAATTAGCATATGCACAATGTTTGGCTCAAACCATGCTATAAGAAAATGCTCTTGTAAAGCATGAAGAACAGTAGAAGTTTCCTGCTAAACAGTAATATAAATCCTTTGGAAAGAACCCCACTCTGACATTCTTGTATGGTAAGTTTGAAGTAGGTTGAATTTGAAGCAAAATCTTCTTTATACTAATTCCTCAAAGTTTAACTAAGGATCTTTAAAATAAGGTGTAGGAATCTCTACAATTAGGCCCAAAGACACTGATTGTGTTGAAAGGGATGTCTGAGACCAGATGTCAGGTGGGTTACACACACATATTCACACAAATGTATGTATTTCTGAGGACTTTTAAAACTTAAAAAGAGATAGCTTCTAAAGATTTTGCACAAATTGCTATGATCAGATGCTTAGCTCTGCCTATAGCATATAATGTTCCTTAATGGATTTCATTATCATGTTAAGAATTTTCTTCTGCTTCATCTCCTAGCCTTTAAAGACATAAGTATGGAACGCCAACCTTGGTATCTGCTCTCAGAAAAGACCTCTGGCAAGCTTTAACACAGTCATTTCAGGCATTTTAGTGAGAAGGGACCTAGCAACAAAGTAGTATTGTCACTACAAAAGAAAAAAATAGTAATTCTTGAAGTGCTCAAATACCTTGAAGGAAAGAGTCAGAAAATTTAAATCTGAGAAAGAAATAGCCCTCTGCTAGGGAAAATGTGATTCAATGTTCAATAGTGAGTTGTCAGAAGCCCTCTGAAAATCCTCCTTTCTGCGTACAACACAAATGGTATGATTGCCAAGAGAATTTTAAAACATTGTTTTAAAGGTGGGGGAGAAAAACATCCCAGTCGGAACACTGTACCACAATAAAAACAACATAGATTAAGTGCAGTACTGCTGGAACAAACCCATATTCTACGTAAGCTGTTCAGGATCCATGCATAGCAAAAGGATCATCTGCTTTTGAAATGTCATCTGTCTCTATTAGACCTTTGACACAAGGTTCTGGAGACTCAAACACTTCTGGACATTGTCAGGTGGAGAAGGAACAAAAAGGAAGAAAGGCGATGCTCCAGCAAATGAAATCACATACAAAACAAGTCTTTCAAAAGAATGTGAGAAATGTAAACTGAAGCATTTTCTTTCCCATCAATAGGACAAGGCAGCAGACTTGACATATTACTTTTTTTTTTTCACTCCACAGATTCATATTTTGGTTCATATTTCCAAATGTATCAGTTACAAGTCAGATACTGGATGTTACTGTGAGGGGTATGTACTTCCCTCAAAAAAAAACCCATCTCTGGTTTAATCTAAGCTGATTAATTTACTTACTGTGGAAGCCAGAATTTTATTTAAGTTTTATAAGTTAAGGCTTTCCTGGACATATTCAAATTCACTTCCAGATTTAATCTTTGGGCAATAAATATCAATCTCTCAAAACAACACTTGTTCTGTAAAATAGCAGAAAAATGTAGAGATGCAATCTTTTATATTTCTATGCAAAAATAAGAAAAAGCATGACTAAAATGGGTAAAAGATGGTACTTAAATGTCTCTTCAGCTATTGCAATTGGTTTGGTTAAACGAAAGATTTCCATACATTGAAGATTTCTTTTGCACACCCTTTAAAGTAGAATTTCCTTTGCCTAGATTTTTCTTGTTCTCATTAAAACAATTTTATGTCTTATTTTCTAAATGATAGTATTGGACATAATGTTTGGAAATTTTATACATCAGTCAGTACTCACACAACTACAATCCGAATGTGCAATCCTGTTAACAGTATTTGTTCTGCAAAGTTATTGACACATACTATTTGCTATTATCTAAAAATATTTAACCCAAATACCAAGCCAATTATTTCTACTTGCTTTCAGGAAAACGTCAGTTTGCTCCCTTCATCTTCTTCCTGACTGAAAACATGGTATTTGTTTTAGATCCTGGGCTGTATCCACAGGGGCATTACTAGCAGAGAGAGAGATGCAATCATCCCACTCTACTTAGAGCTTGTCAGGCCACACCTGGAGTACTGTGCCCAGTTTTGGTCCTCACAATTCAAAAAAGACATGGTCTGATGAGAGAGGGCCCAAAGGAGGGCCACAAAGATGATCAAAAGGCTGGAGAGCCTTCCCTATTGTCATCAAAAATCTGGACAGAAACTCTTGAACACAGTTTGCAGTGCTGGAAAGCGGCATTACTTTATTGCAGTACCAGGTGCATGGGGGATACCTCTGCCTAGCATGCACACCCGGCCCCTGGATAGAAACTCAGTTATACGCTGTAATCATACGTATTCATAACATTTCCCTGAAATCGTTAACATATTTACATATTCATTGCTATTCTCTCTCGCTTTATACGTAAATTACTTCGAATGCTCAGTTTCTGCCTTGCATTGTTCTTTTTGAGTCGGTGTTATAATTTGGGTAGGTGGTCAATGAGTCGATGGTCTTGATCTCCCCCTGTCGGAACTACCTTTCCTTTACCGTGGCAGTTCCAGGCTGTTCTTTCTGGTTTGCTGACCACACTTGATACTTACCACTTAGAGGAACTTTTTGTTTCAAACAAATCACATTGTTTAGTACAAACCGTGTGGTCCGATACCTTTTCTGTTCTAGGTAAATAATTAACTTATTCTAAAGGATGGGGCTTTACAGATATTGCAACAGTAAACACGAACAAAGCTTCCATTGTGTCAGCAATCTATCAACCATCAATCAGGGTCTTGGTTTTAGGCAATACAATGAAGAAAGACCGAAGAAGTTAGGTCTTTTCAGCTGAGAAAAGAAGGCTCAGGAAGGATCTCATCACAGTATTCCAGCACTTAAAGGGCAGCTACAAAGAGGATGGAGGCTCTCACTTCTTAAGGAGCCATACTGAGAAGATAAGGGACAACAGGTACAAGTCACACCAGGAGTGGTTTCATCTTGACATAAGAAAGAAATTTTTTTTAAGGTGAGTACAACCATTCGCTGGAACAACCTCCCCAGGGACGTGGTAGAGTCCTCATTGCTGGAAGTTTTCCAGATGCGATTGGTCAGGGTGCTAGATGATCTCCTCTGGGCTACGTTTACCATGAAAGGTTGGACCAGGTGATCTTTCAAGGTCCCTTCCAACCTGGGCTGTTCTATGATTGTTTAATCATAATTTAAACAGATTCACCTGATGTCACTAGTACAGTCTATGTTAGGGACCCTTCTGACATATCAAATCTAAAGAAGAGTTATAGTAAGCAAATTTTAGATCTAGAGGTAATGGAAAATAGGATAGCTGGAGACTTGCTGGCGTAAACGGTTTTTACAGTTGCACCATCAGAATTGCAAAACCACCACAGAGGAAAAACAAGGTAAGACCTTTTAATTTTGCAAACCTCTCTCACAACAAACAGCTTAAGGACTTAAATTACCCATCAGCAAAAAAAAAAACAGTTCATTTTGCTTTCGGTAAAACTCTTATCCCATTTAATATGCCCCTCATTTTTTGATATAATATAGAGCACTGCACATGGAAACAAGTGCTTCAGAGGGGATCTTCTCAGGTCTGAGGTGTGTAGTCCATCAGGCTGGTAGTAAAGCTGGGAAATCACAAATGCTTGGAAAAAATCAGTGCTGGCCTACATATACAGCACACAAAAAAATTTCTGCACATGAAAATTAGGAAAATTGATGAAATAGATGTACGGGACGCAGGCACCCAGGTGCTGGCAGCAGAGGGCAGCCTCTGTGAGGAGAGGTCAGAGTGGTCCTGAGCTGGTTCCAGATGGTGGCAGCCCATTCCCACGAACACACCACAGGAGATAGCTCATGGGAGCTGGTGGTGTCTTTGAAGATGATTTCCCCAAGTACTTCAATATTTGTCTTCTTTGTTTCTCAATACCCAAATCAGTAATTAAATTTATTGGCAAGGAATTAAGTTAAATTCCCCAAGTTGAGGCTGTTGTGCCCACACCAGTAGATGAAGTATAATTTTGTTTAAAGATCAGTTATTTGAATTATGTTGGCCTGAAAGGTAGAGTAGATCTGAATTTGATTTTTGTCTCTAATGGGAACTTGTCCTTAAATATGAGCAGCCTAGAACTGTCAAGTTCCTTATTAATATCTTGCATTTTTATAGAGCTTTTCATACTGAAATATCCCAAAATATTTTAGAAATTGCAGCCTGCTGGTCATTCAGCTTGCTTCCATTTACAACATCTTCAGCAATAAAGGATAAAGAATAATTTTAGCAGTGGAAATGACAGACATATTTTATTTAACATAATTTTTTCAACTTCTTTTGGAAAAAAAACTCCATACTGAATGCCTTCCAGGAACATGACTGGAAAATTATCCCTAATGACTTCTCAAATAGAACATTTTGTGGATTCAGTACATCTAGAAGTGGTAAAGAGAGCTATTTAGGCTGTGCTGCATGTGTTTCTGCCATGAAGACAGCTGGAGAGGAAGGAGCTTGTGTGGCAGCTTGGGCTCGGATGCTGGGTAAAGGAAATCTCTGCCAGGTGCTGTGATGCTGAGAAACAACCAAGGAGTTCAGATAACTTCCCTGTCAGTGAGAAGCCACCTCAGATGGCCCACGTGCTCCAAAGGGTGGCCAGGGAAGGACTATTCCATGGAAACTATTGGGACCATTTCCCATGCAGACAAGCCATTAGATAGGGTGGTGGGTTATTATTGCCCTATAGCACACAGTAGCTTATCACATAGATTACTATTAGCTTTCTAAACCAATGGTTAGGTGAATATGTAGCTTTGCTTACCTTCTGCAGAATGCTTTCTTCATCCACAAAACAGCAGTGAGCCTTTTTTTTTTTTGAACTTCAGCCCACTAGAAGAACAAGAACCATAGTTCAGGCTAACTATTTAGTATTAGATCTGTCCCTGTGAGAAAGTATCAATAATCAATATTTCCACCTTTGGTCTACATTCAGAAGTATAATATACAGTTTCTGATCACACACTGTCATGCAAGGCAGAGCTTTTCATGGTACCTGGTTAAAATAAATAAATATATAAACTTGTTTTTCTTTCATCGAAACTGCATATGATAGAAGTTGTTTTGAACTCTGTACTGTTTCCTTCAGCATTTTGAGGGTGGTCATTACTCTTGCTAGAAGAATGCTTGCTAAAAGAAAAAAAGCATATTCTTCAACAAATTTTTAATATGTCAGAATGAACGTTTAACAGCTTGTGACTAGGGAGTTAAGAAAAATTACAGTATAGAAATTTCATTTTCAGGTTAGTTTTAAAAAGATTTAGTTTACTATATTGACTAGCATATGTTAAACAAAATGATATATTATTTTTCTTCTTCAGGTTCTTGACAAATGAGGATCTGAGAGTAAAATTTACAGGCAATAGTACATGCAAATTTCAACCTTTGCCAATAGAAAAAGAAAACAATAGAAGACTTCAGACAGAACGTCTTTTTTCCTTTTGGCACTCTTCGTCTATTTAAAAGTAGCAAAAAATGCAAAACCATTGCATGAATAATTCATATGGAAGCCAGATTTACAGAAGTAGATTTTTCGTTATCTTCATGCTCTGAATGCAAACGTAAATGTCTTTATGTGGAATATGTGTCTGTGTACACTCGTTATACATTCAGAATATTCCCTGGCTGGCTGTGCTACTTAAAATTTTACATCCTAATGATTAAAAAGACAGTGATGTGCAGTTCTGTGCAAAAGAATTAATTTCTGTTCCTTTCACCCTGTGTTCATTAGATATGGGATGTTTGCTACTTTTGCTTTAGTATTTCTCTCACCCTGCTAAACAGTTTCTTGTCCTCAGCAGTTTTCTTAAAGTGCAACTGACAAAGGATGCTCAGGGTGATGCAGACTCTTAATAGAGATTTCTCAGAAAAAAAAAAACAAACCAAAAAAGTGTACCTATTCTCCGCTTTAAATGCGTAAGTACAGTGAGATGTCTCAATCAGAACCAGATTTATTTATTATAGAACTGTTTCTCCTCTACAGTATTTCACGTTCAGTTTTTAGGACATTTCTAAAAAGTTTATTAGTAAGTTTATTACTATAAGCTGGGAAGTTTCAGGAAAGGAGTGCTTTCCACCCGTTTTGTTTCCCCAAAACATTTCCTACTGATGACTGATGGATACAGGTTACTGATTTAGATTATGTTATATTTCTCACATCTAATCCTGACCTGATCCTGATTTTCAAAAAAATTATTAGTTTGTATATAGTGCTGTAATAATTTAGACAAGTTAATGCATTCCATCTACTGTTTTCAAATTATTTGTTTTCTTTATCTGTCAATACTCAACTGTGGGAGGAAAGGAGGGTCTTTGTGAAATACAACATCCAATATTTTTTTCTTTGATGAAGAAACAGAATGGTGGAATAATGAACTACTTTTGATGAAGGAACAGTGAGTAACATTCATCCAACCTCATTGGTATGCATATTAAACCCCCTTGGTTTTGTCATTGCAGATGTTTTCACCAATGTTTCAGAGTATTCTGCTTGATTGATCATAGCTGTGACCACACAAACACAGCAAACCACAGGTATCTTACACCTTACTGACCAATTGGCTGGCTTTCCCCGCTCACTATGCCTAAGCATGACTGTTCCATAGGAGCTGGTGCTATTGCAGCTACTGTTAATTTTTAATGGTTACAGTGCCAGTAGTTTTACAATCTCATTGCAAGCACAGATGGATTCAAAAGCCCTTTACATAGGTATCATACAGGTACAGGAATGGTCAATAGCTGTGTCCAGTATTCATTTACCCCAGGTTTCCTAGTCTTTTTCACAGTTTCTTTTTTCTCTATCCTGAATTGATCAGCGCCCTACTGTAGAATGAGACCAGGGGACACAACTAAAGCAAACTCATTCTCAAATAAAGTATTTGATATGGAACAGTCTGCTGTAGTTCAGAGATGCCGTTAGAAAGACAGTGAAAATGTCCATAAAAACACACAGAATTAACTCACTAGAGAAGGTGGCTGCTAAACATTAAGTTATTAAAAAAATTTCCAAAGATTTACAGCTATCTGTATATGGGAGGGATTAGTTGGAGCAGCTAAAGGCAGAGGCTTGTTAGATTGATCTTTCAAATTTCATTTAAAATAAGAGAAGACCAGAGGGTCTTAGAAACTGTTGACCCATTTAAAAATATTTTTTTACAAAGTAATTTACCTCTGAAAGAGCTCACAAGAGAGCAGCTCAAATGTTCAAAGTCTGCCAAAATCATGAGGTCTTACAGTGGAGAGTGATTGCCAGCTTTAGAAATAAGTATTTCCATCTACCTATAATGACAGAAAAGCTACAGAAGGGAAAAAAGTTCATAAATCCATAGGTGCTTCTGCAACGCATTCAAAAAGTCCTTTTAGATTCTCTGAATCTGACAGTTGTTTTAAATTTTTATTTTTCACTCTTATGGAAAGATAATGCTTAGCTTTTCTAGTATTTTTGTATACTTTGAGGTCTCTTTAGTGTCATGGAGTACTAAATTAGAACATCTCTCAAATCATCGCTATTGAAATAGGAGTTGAATGTTTCATGGAATTACCTTTGGTACAATTTATTGTGTATCTAAATTAAAGAAGGCTCCAAGAAAGGACAGGTGATGTACCTTACATTTTCCTCAAGTTACAAGGTCACATACAAACCCTTACTGCAGAGCAGCTGTTTACAGCTTTTCTAATAGTAGCTTGTTTATGTACCATACTCTTCCATCAGCCTCAGTGAACATCTCCTAAATAGCTTAGCAGGTCAGGTTTCACTCTTTTGTGATGTGGTTAATTCTATTAGATTTTCATCCTTGCATTATTTCCTTTGTTCCTTTCACTACTGACATATTTTGTTTCTCTAACCAGTCGATTTCATTTTCAAGAGACATCCTTCCATATGCCTAAGCTTTTCCAGATTTCAAAGGTCATTGTAAATTCCTATATTTATTTTCTTAGACTATCTTACAAAACTCACCTTCATCCTGTTCCTTGTTTCTTGTGAATCATAACTTAGACAAACTATATTTCTCTCTTATCTTTCACTCTTCAGACATTTCTTTCAACTTGTTAGTGACCTTCACTGCTGCTTTCTGAAATGCCTCTCATTTCATTAAACCTCTTTTTTTAACAGTTAATTTTACTTTAGATATCTCAGTATTTGACTTTTTGTTGCAAAAGTCCTCATCTGTATCTTTCTATTCTTTGTCTTAAAGCAGCTATGTTTGTACCTAAATCCCTACTGATGACTTTTCCTGCAGAAAGCTTGATGATATCATGTATAATTGACATTTATTCCAATGCCTTCTCCTTTCCTCGTGATTAGCTTCCAGCTTTCCCTCAGTGAATGTCTGCCACTGGCATTCTTTTAATTTCCCTGATGTTAAATAGAAGTTCATCAGATACACTCTCTGGGCTGCTTCCCAATGTCCTGGGTGAGCCTGTGGCAGTACGCTGGGACGAATATGCCTTACACTTCACGTTCAGATGCGATAGCTCTGGCCACCATGAAGCAAAGGCAGTTTTCTTTACAGAAACCTTTGGCTGCAAGTTTAAGTATCTGACTGCAGTAACCCTACTCCCTTCTGCTTTGTCCCTGATGCATTCTCTCACCAGGGTCAGGAGTAAGGACTCCAGACCCACACAAAAAATGCCACATGGGAATTTCAGGTGAAGAAACAAAGGATCAAACCTCCACACCAAGTCTTAGATCTCCTCTCCCCCATGTCTATTTCTCCTCAAACAATGGGGTTTTGTTCCCATTTTATTTTGTTTTTACAGAGTACTTTTGTCTGGTTTGTTTTAGTGAGACTTCACTGACTTGTTTTCCATAGGAGTTCCCTGAGTACAGCTGAAGCTAGTTGCAGTTTTCTACTGCTTATGGTGTTTAATACTTTTGTTGTACCAAAATCTATTTTATGCCTGAGGTAGATGATAAAGACAGTTTACTTTCCAAGGCACAGATAAAAAATTCTAAGTCTTTGCACAACCTTTGCTTAGGTAATACAATGTAACATGGATTTAATGAGTTATAATGAGTTTATTCCTGTTATATTGGAACAGGTTATCTTGAGTGCTATTAATGAGCACATACAGGTTAACCGGGTGATCAGGCCCAGTCAACATGGGTTTACGAAAGGCAGGTCTTGCCAATCAAACCTGATCACCTTCTATGACAGGGTGACCCGCCTAGTTGACGAGGGAAGGGCTGTGGATGTAGTTTTCCTAGACCTCAGTAAAGCCTTTGATACAGTTTCTCATAGTGTTCTGGTTGAGAAACTGATAACTGCTGGCCTGGATAGGCACACCCTCCTTTGGGTTAAAACCTGGCTGGATGGCCGGGCCCAAAGAGTGGTGGTAAATGGGGCTAAATCCGGCTGGAGGCCGGTCACCAGTGGGGTTCCCCAGGGCTCAGTGCTGGGTCCAGTTCTGTTTAACATCTTTATCAATGACCTGGATGAGGGAATTGAATGTACCCTCAGTAAATTTGCAGACGACACCAAGCTGGGAGGCTGTGTCAATCAAGGGTAGGGAGGCCCTTCAGAGGGATTTGAACAGACTGGATCGTTGGGCTGAGGCCAATGGCATGAGCTTTAATAAGGCCAAGCGCAGAGTCCTTCACTTGGGGTATAAAAACCCCAAGCATCGCTATAGGCCCGGGGAAGAGTGGCTGGAGAGCTGCCTGGCGGAGAAGGACCTGGGGGTGTTGGTTGACTACCGGTTTGATATGAGCCAGCAGTGTGCCCAGGTGGCCAAAAAGGCCAATGGGATACTGGCATGTATCAAGAATAGTGTGACCAGCAGGAGCAGGGAAGTGATCCTGCCCCTGTACTCGGCACTGGTGAGGCCGCACCTGGAATATTGTGTCCAGTTTTGGGCCCCTCGCTTTAAGAGAGATATTGAGCTCCTGGAGCGAGTCCAAAGAAGGGCGACTAAACTGGTCAAGGGGCTGGAAAATAAAACTTATGAAGAGAGGCTGAGGGAGTTGGGGCTGTTTAGCCTGGAGAAGAGGAGGCTGAGGGGAGACCTGATTACGGCCTATAAATACTTGAGAAAAGATGGTGGGGAGGTAGGGGAAGGACTCTTTACATTAGTGATGGGTGATAGAACAAGAGGAAATGGGCATAAGCTTAGTCAGGGGAGATTCAGGTTGGATGTTAGGAAGTATTTCTTCTCTGAAAGGGTTGTCAGCCACTGGAATAGGCTGCCCAGGGAGGTGGTTGAGTCCCCATCCCTGGATGTGTTTAAGAATAGGGTGGATGATCTACTTGAGGATATGGTTTAATGGAGATTAGGGATGGTTGGACTCGATGATCTCTAAGGTCTTTTCCAACCTAGAAATCTATGAATCTATGAATCTATGAATAAATAACATTTGTTTAATATTTGACATGGTCCTTTCAAGATCTATTAAAGCATTTTCATATAACATGAGACAAAGCAGGAGAGGTTGGTATTTTCAGCTTTTCTTCTTGGATGTAATTCCCAGGTACAACAGTAACCAGAGTACAAAGAAGTAGGTTAATACTACAAAAGGAAAAAAAACTGCTAATGATACTGAGTAGAACCCTACTTGTTTCAGCCTTGACAGTAGATACTCAGAAAGAAAACTGCATTTGCTTTTCTAAAAGATTTCCTTTTTTCACAAACAATTTACAGTTGATGCTGTATTAAATTACATCCTGGCGTTGCCCTTGCCCATCTCTATACAGAATTTCCCTAGGTAGACAAGCAGCGTGTCCAGACTCCAGACAGAGGAAAATATGAGAACTGGGTGAGTTATGTAGGATTACAGAAGTGTACAGTTTCCCACTGCCCAACAAAGGAAAAATATTTTCTCCAGAGCATACTGCAGGAAGACTTAAACAAAACCAAACGTATTTACAGAGTCTCCCTTAGCAGTCTGAATGAGGATTTATTAAGCCTGAGACAGTTCTCAGCTGTGTGATCTATTGGGACAGCACTGCCGCGGAGCAATGGAAAAGGACTGCTGGCAACTGCGAACAGTCAAGATCACAGCGATCAGGGGATATTCAGATTTCTTTTTTCAGACTCTCCTTACCCATTTCTCAAGCAAAATTCTGGATTTGAGCAGCTTGCTTGAAACAGCAACAGATATCATTTTTCATTATGAAAGTACTTCACATGATTTGGTTACTATTGGTCCTTTAGGATCTTTGTTACGTGAATGACATAAGAGGGAAGAGAATAAATAGTTTATATCAAAGCCAGATCAAGGCCAGATCAAAATTCAGTAATTCTCTGAATTCTTTACTAAAGAGTTTCACAGTAGCATTACACCAATTAGAATAAAAAGAAGGGTGTTTTTTTGGTTATTGAATACATAGCCGCAAAATTCTATTTTTAAATGTCAGTGTTGTGAGGGGTTTTACTCACAACTGGAGTACTCTCAGTTCCACTTGCTCAATATGATGACCAAATATTGATATCACAAAAGAGTAAGGATAATTCAGCTCAACATATTACTCCAAGGAAATACCTCTGCTACCAATAAGCAATATAAAAAACCTCCCCTAACTAATGCTAATAAAAATTCTATTAATTTTATTTATTACAGAGAAGAGAAATCTCATTTTTCTTTGTTGTATGCTTTCTATGTAGCTTTTACTTCATGCTTTAGATTGACAAGACATCACTTGTTCCAAATGATTAACATCAAGATAGTATCTCCAGATATTAAATATAAAGTATCTCCTATGTCATGCAGGTAGGTCGGATTATCCTATTGCCCATAAACAGTTTTAGTTTCCATGGTTACTCAGGGAATGCTAGCATTTTTCTTCCATGTCATTGGTTGCTAAGGCTACAACAAGTTGTTACAAAATACAGCAGCTACAAGCCCAGGCTGCAGTGGTGTAGTCCTTCTGCATTCCCTGATTACTCGTAGCGAATCTCACTTGATACAGCATTTGAATCCTGAAGGTATCCTCGGCAGCATTCTTCTTTGCATTACCCAAGTTAATCAGTTTGATATAAAAGGGAAAAATGCTTACAGAAGCTAGCAAACGTGCAAAGTATACGAGATTGGCATAGCTACCTTGCCTGAAATAAAGCATTTGGATACCTCTGGCAAAAAATGGGAATGTGCCGATCCTAATTACGTTATTCTCAAATAGAATCCCAATTCAAATCAATGGAAATTGAATCGCAGCAGAATGCCTTCTACACATAGGGCTAATATTACCTTACCAACAGGAATAATCTCATGCACTGTACAATAGCTACTTGCTAAAAAGAATTACAAATATTTGCAAATGTCTGCTGTCTTATTTAAACTGACAAAATGAGACGAAACAGCCTATAAACACAAACAGGGATAAAGAGGTTATCTTCTCCACTCACAAAACTCTAAAGACAATTTTAGGTGGATGTTTATGTGCCTAAGTGTCTGAACTGCAGGCGGAATACACAGCTGAAGTAACTGAACTGTGTTCAGAAATGGAACCCTTAATGATCTACATCAGATTGCACATAAGGTTATGTGCAACAGATGCTAACTGTAATTTTTCACTTTAACATACTAAAAAAGAAAATCCTGCATTTTCATTAGATCAAGTGTTATCTAAGATCATAGAATCATAGAATAGTTTGGGTTGGAAAGGACCTTAAAGATTATCTAGTTCCAACCCCCCTGCCACAGGCAGGGACACCTTCTCCTAGATCACGTTGCTCAAAGCCTCATCCAATGCGGCCTTGAACACTTCCAGGGATGCGGCATCTGCAGCTCCTCTGGGTAACCTATTCCAGTGCCTCACCACCCTCATTGTAAAAAATTTCTTCCTTAGATCTAATAGAAATCTCCCCTCTTTCAGTTTAAAGCCATTGCCCCTTGTCCTATCACTACATGCACTTGTAAAAAGTCCCTCCCCAACTTTCCTGTAGGCCCTCTTTAGGTACTGGAAGACTGCTAGAAGGTCTCCCTGGAGCCTTCTCTTCTCCAGGCTGAACAACTCCAACTCTCTCAGCCTGTCTTCATACAAAAGGTGCTCCAGCCCTCAGATGGTCTTTGTGTTCCTCTTCTGGATGCACTCCAACAGGTTCAAGATCTAAGCTTTTCACTTATTTCGAATTGAAAGAAGAAAAGAATAGCTGTACTTTTCATACGTGTAACCCCATAAAAACATGAAACTTACTGAAAACAAATCAATTTGTATTGTGTAAAAATTCAAAAATTTCTGCAATATGCTAAGACGCATGATATGGCCCTAGTACCTATAATATTTATTTTTAAAAAGACAAAGCAAAATATAATTAAATACTACCCTCTGAATGGGCAGGAATGTAATATACTGTTGTTTGAAATGACAGATCACATTTCTCAGGCATAATATGACTTTGAGTAATCAAAAATACTCACCTCCCATGGAAGAAATTTTTTTTTAAAAAATAATTTTCATGTTTTGCCTTTACAGAAAGTTCTAGAAATGCTGAGTATCTAAAATAAAATCCTGAGTTGTTTTTGTTCTGTCTTGAGATTTTTTTGAACCATGCTTGTCAATGGACATCTCTTCATCTCCTTTATAAGACAGTTTATTTAAATCTGATCATACAGTCTTTTTCTGTCTTTTTTTTTCTTTCCTTTTCAAATCCAGATGGGAAATTTTCAAATTTCCTTCATATTATTGACAATGTATTATTGACAATAACTTTTTTAAATTTACAGAATAATTAGAAAAAATAGAAATAACTTCATTTCTGAAACACACACTATACTACTAAATTCAGATACAGCAAATATACAGTTTTACCATTGCTTAGGAGCTTAATGTGAGAATAATTTCCAGAGACTGAGAATTTACCTTTTAAAATATTACAATGCACTTTTAAATGCTAGACTATTCTTATGCTAAGACATTACAGAATCTGTGATAGGACTCTCATTATCTGCAGAATATGAAAGGGCTTTTAAATAGGATTATGTATATATTTTTCTTCTGTTCGATTGCCTACTTTCCTTTTTTTAAACTGATTTTATTGACCCACCACAGAGTTTGCATTTTCAGTTAATTAGTTGATTAAAAATGCCAGTAGCTAGCTGATTAAACAACTGCATGAAGAGATTTGCAAATTTATTATAGTAGTACTTTATTTAGGACTGAATTTAATTTCAGTTGAAATTCAAGCAATAGTTATATTCTATTAATTGTAGCTGAGGACCGACTTCTCAAGCTACCAGTGTAGCCCGTAAACCTAAAATTAAAATAACCTCGTGAATTCCTTAGAAAGTTGCAAGCCTTATGTGGGAGCTGGTCCCCAACAGACTTTGAGTCAAGCAGAAAACTTTCTAGTAACAGCGTCAAACCTGTTAATATAAAGCATAGAGCTAAATCTTTGCTATGTCTAGGATTGTCCAGAACATGAAAATCAAACCTGGATGTTTAGCTGTGTTAGGACTATGTTAGGATACTTTGAAGCCCAGGATTTTGTTGTGACCCATTATTCAAGAGCCGTCTGAAATCAGCTTTATAGAAGAGTTGCCCTCTGATTCATGAAACACACTTCAGTGCATCAGAAAACAGCTCCATAAACAATACTTTAAGTATTGTAACAGAGAAACATACTGCAAGATCATATAAAGCAGGAAAATTCTGCACAGTGTATGGTGTGAGCATTTAGGAAATCAAACTTATCTGTTGTGGTTTTTGAGCCATTTCTTTGAAAATGTAACCTTCCTATGCTTTCTATCAGCTACCAAGTTGTGTGAGTTTGCAGCTATCGAGCTCTGTACCTTCTTACCAATGGATGGTGTGAAAACTAAGAGCTAGCACCGTGTTGTGGTTTAACCCCAGCCAGCAACTAAGCCCCAGCCAGCCACTCGCTCACTCCCCCATGCTGGGATGGAGAATGGAATTGAAGAGTGAAAGTGAGAAAACTCATGAGTTGAGATAAAGAGAGTTTAACAGGGAAAGCAAAAGCTGCACACGCAAGCAAAGCAAAATAAGGAATTCATTCCCCACTTCCCATGGGCAGGCAGATGTTCAGCCATCTCCAGGAAAGCAGGGCTCCATCACGTGTAACCATTACTTGGGAAGACAAACACTGTCACTTCAATTGTCCCCCCACTTCCTTCTTTTCCCCCTAGTTTTATGTGCTCAGCATGACGTCATGCAGTACGGAATAACCCTTTGGTCAGCTGAGGTCAGCTGTTCCAACTGTGTTCCCTCCCAACCTCTTGTGCACCTCCAGCCTACTCGCTGGTGGGGTGAGAAGCAGAAAAGGCCTTTACTCTGTGTGAGCACTACTCAGCAATAACAGAAACATCCCTTTGTTATCAACATTGTTTTCAGCACAGATCCAAAACATAGCCTCATTCCAGGTACTATGAAGAAAATTAAATCTATCCCAGCCAAAACCAGCACACACTGGGTCAAAAGGAACCTGTGTATTCATGGAGTGTAAATACATAGTCACTGCAATCAGCTCATGAACCCTGGACCAAGTATGGCTGCATGCCAGGAGAATATTTGGGCTGTCACGTATACTTTTCCATAGCCATCTGCTTTTGGCAGCTATAGAGACAGCATACTGTACAAGATGAACTTTTGGTTTGACTGCACTTATGTAAGAAATATTTGAAATTTAATTTTAATAAGAAGCTCTCCAACAAAAAAAAGGGTAAGAATGAGTTTTGCATGACAGATTCTGCTCAAAGTAAAATTACACTGTGAGATACAAAAACACTTGGAGCTCTGCCTGGCTAACTGCAAATAGCTTGGATTTTATGTTCCGGGCCCTCCGTCACTACCCATAACTATAATCAATACAGTGATAGGGTTGTAAAAATGGATCCTGCTGACATTGTTTCCTCTTTAAAAAACCTCTCTCTGCTTTAATGTCCCTATCCCAGTTGGTTATTTCTTTTTGCAAGGGTGGCCTTGCAGGGCGATTTCTGGCAGAGTGTCTACGCCTGCCTCCTCTAAGCCTGGACTGGAGCTCACAGAGCCAGCTGAGGAACAAGAAAGGCAGGGAGGCCTGTCATTGCACTACAATTAAATATGTATAAACTATGACAATGTGTTTAATTCCTCTGTTTCCAGAGCTGACTTGTTTTTAAGAACTTTAACGCTATGGGAATTGCAGACAACAGAGAGGAACTTCCACAACACAAGAGAAAGACTCCTGCAGGGATCAGAAAGGAAAAGAGCTCCCATCCCAGCCCCTGCCAGCCACATGCCCATCATCCCCAGCTGCCGCGTGGTCTCAATGCCCACCTCAGAGGGTGCTAGCACCCTGTCCTGCCCCACCGGCAGCCAGCATGTGGGCCACTGCAGGTTCCCACCACTTCCCCGGCTCCCACCTGCACTGGTCATCATGGCTGGGCTGGGGCCACGGTTCTCAGAGGGTTGTGCCACTGGCAAAGCACGAAGTGAACAAGTTTCCATGGCATTTCACCAGACTTGGCTCCTGGGTGCCTGGACCTTGCAGAGCAATGTGTTGTGCCCTCGGGGTATGGTCAGTAAAGGTGGGGCAGGTCATCATGCCCATGTCACAGGTTGCCTATGCCCTGCGGCTGTGGGGCTGCGTGCCTCGCTGCTGGCTGTGACATGTCAGTTCAAATGAGATCACTGACAACCTTCAGATCTGGGAAAGAGTTAGTCAAAGTGAAGCAACTCTTGCTCTTACATCAGGAGCCCTGCTTCCCTCCTGGCCTCAACAAACAGCTCAGCCATAATGAAAAACCACATTTAACCACTGCTCTTCATTATTTTTGACTTTTTGAAGGGCCACCGTGATATGACAGATATCTTAAAATATTACCATAACATTTTAAAGGAACTATCCTCAGCATGCCCAAAAACCTTCTCAGCAGTAACACTGGGCTTAGAAACATCATCATGAACTCTCCGGGAAGCTAAGCCAGAAAACTTACCACTTGATTTATTCAGTCGTGTTCCCAAATAACTGAAAGCTCATAAAATCCTAAGATACGTATTGCTTTTTATAGAAAATTCTCAAACATACCATCAGGAGAGAGAGTATGTGGGGTGGGCGGTGTTTTTTTTTTTTTTTTTATTTTGAAATCATTTTCAGTTTGCTTAGACATGTAAGGGAAATGATGATGATAGAGAAAAGCAGGGTTTAACCTTTTGCATGGTTTCCCACTTTGCCATACTGGGTCTTTTTTTTTTTTTATTTTAACATGCTGGTATTTATACAGTGAATCACACAGACTATGAGCAAGAATTACTCCTTTGACCTATGCATAGAATCATAGAATAGTTTGGGTTGAAAGGGACTTTAAAGATCATCGAGTTCCAACACCCCTGCCATAGGCAGCAACACCTTCTACTACACCAGGTTGTTCAAAACCTCATCCAACCTGGCCTTGAACACTGCCAGGGATGGGGCATCTGCAACTCCTCTGGGTAACCTGTTCCAGTGCCTCATCACCCTCATTGTAAAAAATTTCTTCCTTAGATCTAATCGAAATCTACCCTCTTTCAGTTTAAAGCCATTGGCCTTTGTCCTATCACTACATGCGCTTGTAAAAAGTCTCTCTCCAGCTTTCTTATAGATCCCCTTTAGGTACTGGAAGACTGCTGTAAGATATCCCCAGAGCCTTCTCTTCTCCAGGCTAGACAACCCCAACTCTCTCAGCCTGTCTTCATAGGAGAGGTGCTCCAGCCCTCAGATCATCTTTGTGGCCCTCCTCTGGACCCGCTCCAACAGTTCTATGTTTTTCTTGTGCTGGGGACTCCAGAGCTGAATGCAGTACTCCAGGTGGGGTCCCACAAGAGCAGAGTAGAGGGGCAGAACCACTCCCTCGACCTGCTGGCCATGCTTCTTTGGATGCAGCCCAGGATATTGTTGGCTTTCTGGGCTGGAAGTGCATATTGCCAGCTCATGATGAGCTTCTCATCGACCAACACTCCCAAGTCCTTCTCCTTCGGGAAGAGGGCTATGTATGTTTTTACAAGAAGTGAATCTGCTGTTAAATTCAGTTAGTCCCCCCATTTCTGTTGATTTGAAACATTTCAGTGCTGAATTGATTGGACTGAACCCTGTGAAAGGAACACTGTTTTCTTTCAACAGTTAACAAATACTAACTCTGTAAAAAGCTTCATAAAAATAAACCAGACATGTCAGTACTGACCCTGTATCTCCAAGTTCAGGAGTGTTAAGGTTCAGAACTTGAGTTTGTTGTAAAATTAAGTAGCGACAGTTATGAAATTGGAAATTTATATTTTCATCAACAGAATTCGGGTAAAAGTTTCCTTTCTTTCTTCCCAAAGTGAAGAAATTTTAAAAGATAAGATTTGGTTTAGTTTTATCTATATGAAGTAAATGAAGTAGTGATGTGCAGGCTCCTGTTTCATTTAAAGTCATTACAGGGGACTGAGTTTATATTTCAATCTAAACATAACAGAATTAGCTATTTTTGCTTAAAACAGCAGGTTTGGGGTTTTTTTTGTTTTCCCTTTTCTTTCATTAACATTATGCTGTTAGGACCTGACTTTTTCCATTATTATGAGCTCTGTACACTTCCAATGATTATGAAGGTAAATGTTTGTTATGTCTTAATCTGGTAATATTTGCAAAGTGGTGCTTCTAGGATAGATGGACAAACAATGATTTAATTGCAAAAATTACCACAGCAACATGTCAAACATAAGTAATGAAAAACAAATAACTGGAACAACAGCATTAGTCATTATTACCATATTGTTTGTTTAGTCTGGTAACATCTTAATCCAGCAGAAGAAAAAACGGATATCAATAGTAGTAGTAGTAGTAAAATAGTAGTAAAATAAGTAGTAAAAACACAAGGGTCTTACCTACGTAATAGCATTGACTTAGCACTGGGCAGCGCACAAGTGTTCTTGCACAGACAGTGCAAGGTGGGGGCAGTACCAGGACAGCACACCTCCTGGTTCTAAAGCTATCTGGGTATTTGTGCAATACTTTCTCTTAACTCATAACATTACAAACTTCATGTCCTACGCTTCTGAAAGCTGCAAGCTTTCAGGGTAAGAGTATTTGATTCCTGGATTATCAGTTCTATAACATTCCATAGGTTTTTAAAAATTCAATGACATTTTCCTCCTTTTCATTCCATGTAAATTTATAATTTTGAAATATTTTTTTTATGTTTATTTAAGCCTTCTAGTGCCTTATTTCAAGTAGTTGGGCCTTGAGTTGTGATTCTCTCAGGGAGACAGGATTTCCTTTAGTCGTATCAGAGGAATAATGAACTTTGGACACTGCTTGACAGGTTTGCCTCTTGAAGGGACAAGCTTCTCAATAGTCAAGAACCTGCCACTTTTTTTTCTTTGAGTTCTGCAAGCATGCAGGTTTCACTTTTGTGACACCTACGAGCATTATATGAAGTAAAAAAAGATGTTCTTGTCTTTATACAAGCTTGAAATTATTTTTCAGTTGGTGTGGGGCACACTATAAGTAGATTGCAACTTGGATTTACTATGAGTGTATAGAATAACAATTACAAGGGATCCTGAGATTTTGGATGGCTTTGCAGACATGGGGAACCAATCTATTAATGACTGTTTATGTCTCATTTTCATTGTCAAACATGCCAAAAAGCATTCCAATTATAAATAGGTTTTTGAAAAGTTATTTCCAAATTCCGTAGAAAAGATTGTATTTCTGCTTTGTTAAGCAAACCTGCATTCCTGGATGCTTTCTGTGCCTTTTCTTTCTGTCTATAAGAAGACAAGGTGGCTGGGAATAGATTCTTTAACTGAAAGTATTATAGAGCATTGAACAGAAGAAATGGAGAACACATTTACACATCAAAATACCATCGTACTTTGCAAATTAATGATTTTGCAGTCATCCTTTCTTTCATAGCCTACTACGAAAAAAAAAACCCACACTTTTTTCATAGCTACTTGCTTACTATGTATGTTTCCTAAATTATTTACTCCCAGAAGAGTTTCAAGTCTGACTTTGTATAGCACAATAAACTCACAAGAAAAAAAGGAAATTACATTCTCTTAAACTTTCAATATAGTCCATTATCCCTGCATATGTACGTATGTGCATAGTCGTGTATATGCTTAGAAAATATTGAACAACCCAAAATGTCTTAATGAATCTATATCTGGGTTTTCTTTTCAGATTTAGTCAATAAAAAAAATCATAATAAGTACAGTACTGATGACTGCATCTGATACAGCCATTTGTCAGTAATTTACCAGTGGCAACTAGTGATTGAAAAGTGATCATTTTGTTGTCTCAGATGCTGTGCCAGTTTTAACATTCTATTAGTGGCTAGACTTGGACTTATATGCAGCTTGAAGAGTTCTTTGCCTATAGCTCCAGCCACGGTCAGAGACACTATGGCAATTTTCCTTGCTCAAAGCTGCTGTATGGTTGCTGATATAAAACTACCTGCTTGGGGGCTAAACTAGATTATGCCTTTCTCATTCCTAATTTCTAAGTACGTAATGTGTCCATCTCACAAGAAGTCCTAATCTACCCTTCTTTCAGTAGTCATATTCATTTGAATGAGAATAAGAATGGATGGTAAACTTTCTAAAATTTATTTTTCTGTTGGTGGCAAATATAGTCAATTAACCATATGTCCTGTATTTATCTGCAAAAATGATTAATATTCTGTAGGTTGAAAAAGACATCCACTGCATTATTTTTGACTGTCTACATTGATTGCCCTGTAAGAAAGGGCAAGAACTTTCTGGTACACATTAATCTAACATTTACAGTCTCATCCTATTAACACAAATTAATTACATACAGTTGTCCAGGAAGGCACAGAGAGTGCTGAATCTAATAAAGTCTTCCAATACTTTACTGCTGTGTACTGTGTTGCATTTTTGCATGAACATGTCTGATGTTAAAGAAACATAGTACTGCAAACACCATTTTAGAAACAGTTCCCTTCACATTCGAGGCTCTAATATGATCAAGTACCTATTTAGTGGACAAAGAATTTGAGAGTCAATGTGGATCTCCTCTTTTTTCTTTTTATCTCCTACCTCCATTTACACGTATTTCTATGATCTGCCACACCTTCAATATCGCCTTTCTAAAAGTTAATATATTCCTCGTTAGACATGGTATTTGTTTGCAACAGCACCTAAGTAGCTTAGATATTTATGTGTATTTAAGAAATACCGTACAGCAAATTTGCCAGTATATAACTGGAAGAAGCACCATGGGTGATTCAAAAGTGCATATTGCAACATATTTCTTCTTATTCTTTGGCTGAAGTTTAGTTGCCTCAAATCGTATGCAGTGCCTTTCAAAGTTTATTTATACCACGTCATACCTTGAATGTGAAAAACAAAATTCTAATACATTACTGGGGCAAAACGGAAAGTGAGAAGGGAATTGGTTGGGTAGACTAAAAAAGGCTATAAAAAAATTAACTATATTGAATGCTGTGTGCATGGAGAGTGTTTCTGGATGAACTAGGGAATGTTAGTGTCTTGCAAGTGCTATGTCAGAGTTTGCTTTGAGCCTTTTCTCCAAAGATAGAAGCTGTGAATTTGAATCTCATCAATATAGTTCTGTGACAAAGAACAAAATGATAACGTGTAAGGTCAGCTCCTGAGACATTTCAAACAACAGTCCTTTGGGTTTTTTTCAAGACAGCTTTCAATTTTGCAACTGAGTCTTACCTCAATAAAAAATAGCAAAAAGGAAAAAAAAATTGAGTTAAAGAATGATGAGAAGGTTTTAAGAGTTTATAGCCATCAACATGAAGAAGTACAAGCATTTCAGAAAGGCTAAGAAGAAAAACACTTGAGTTTGTACAATGTCAGTAAATGCAATTTGATGGCAATATTTTTTTGTTAGCAAGCATTAATCTTTAATACTGGCACCTGCGAGTATCCGCTACTTGAAGGCACAATGCACAAAGCACTCCTTTGAGGAGTTTACAATATTCAAGAAAGCAAAAAAGGACACCCATCTAATGGCTTCCTAAAGCAAAGTCATGTTGATTCATCCTGCACGGAAGACCTCAAGTCCTAACCATATATCAATGTCTACTCCTATTGGAAATTAGAGAATGAAGAAATATTTTTCTTTCCTTGCCTGTCTCTAGGTTACACAGTCTAAAAGTTGAAGTTTATTGCCACTGACAATGTCATCCTGCCCCAAAGTGGGGCAACATGAGCCGTCGCAGAATCTGAACCAGAGGCTAACTGATGTGGCTTCTATCAGCGTTCAACAGAAAAGAGGAAATAAGTAGCTAAAAGAGAGGTCTTTACTGAACAACCATCAACCTCCCTGGACATCTTAACTGATGACAAAGGAATTAATTAGGCCTTTGGCTCTCAAACTGGGCACTGCAATTAACTTGTAGTCATCTCTTTCAGCGAAAAATACAGCCACTTTAAATGAAACAGGATTAAGGCCAAATTATTCAGAGCCAGAAAGAGTAACTACAGATCAGGAACCTGACTTCTTTTTTCCACCTCCCACTTTTCCTTTATGTGATCTTTTAATCTGTGCATAAAATAATTTGTTCAAGGAAATATTGTATGAGATTCAACAAGGCTAAGTGCACTTGTTGTCACAACAGCCCCATGCAATGCTCCAGGCTTGGGGAAGAGTGGCTGGAAAGCTTCCTGGCGGAAAAGGACCTGCCAGTGTCGGTAGGCAGCCAGCTGAATATGAATCAGCAGTGTGCCCAGGTGGCCAAGAAGGCCAATACATCCTGGCTTGTATCAGAACTAGTGTGGCCAGCAGGACTGAGAAGTGATCGAACCCCTCTACTTGGCACTGGTGACGCTGCACCTCAAATACTGTGTACAGTTTTGGGACCCTCACAACAAGAAAGACATTGAGGTCCTGGAATGTGCCCAAAGAAGGGCAACAAAGCTGGTGAAAGGTCTAGAGCACAAGTTCTACAAGGATCATCTGAGGGAACTGGGGTTGTTTAGCCTGGAGGAAAGGTGGCTGAGGGGAGACCTTATTGCTCTCTACAATTACCTGAAAGGAGGTTGCAGCAAGGTAGGTGTTGATCTCTTCTCCCAAGTAGCAAATGATAGAATGAGAGGAAATGGCATCAAGTTGCACTACAGGAGTTTTAGATCGGATATCAGGAAAACGGTTTTCACTGAAAGGGTTGTCAAGCACTGGAACAAGCTGCCCAAGGAAGTGGTTGAGTCACCATCTCTGGAGATATTTCAAAGACATATAGATGTGGTATATAGGGACATGGTTTAGTGATGGACTTGGCAGTGCTAGGTTAATGGTTGCACTTGATGATCTTCAAGGTGTCTTTCAACCTAAATAATTATATGATTCTATGATACTATGAAATTACTGTACAGGATATTTAAAACTGATTAAAAAATCCCTGTGATTGAATGCAAGACATTCTTTTACTAAATAGTCAAACAAGGTATGAAAGATACATCAACATTATATTACCAATATTAGAAGTGAGTATGAACCAGGATTTTTCTTCAGGTTATATTGCTTTTTGATATGTCAGTCAATTTGTCAAAAAATATAGATAAAGCAAAATATTTATAGCAGAAATGTTTATAGCAGTTTGTACTGTAATTATAAGATGGAATCTGAAATATATAAACTCCTTACATTTTGCACGCATTTAAATATTTGTGAGCTTTTTCAAACGTATGTTCCTAACATGGAGTATTAAATTCCTTCTAAATCTATTGAAATGAGACATGGTGGGATAGGAAAGAAATATAAAACTTCTTAGAAACCGTAGAAGAGTCTACAACTATTAGTCATTCTAATTTGCTGGGAAAAAATATGAATAGTGGTCGTGTGGAAACTATAGCAAAAAGAGCAGAATATATTTGCACAGAACTGGTAATTACTCTAGGTTTCTGTATAATTTGAGAGAAGAAATGTTTAAGTCACATCTTAATTTGTTTTTCAGAAAAAACTGATTTTTTCAGCCTGAAAAATGATTTTTCAGTAAATACTGTATAGGATTCTCTTGAAAGGCCATGAGCTAAACAAAATTATAATTGATAATCTGTCCAAATTAGTGTGAACAATTTACTTTTTTTTTGTGAAATTAAACAAAAATCTCAGTAGCCTTTTTCTTAACAACACCCATTATTCTGAAAATAATATGCATTATTTAATGTTTGAAGATTATAATTTCATTGATTCAATCAATATTTAACAATTTTAACACCAGTGACATTAGAAGTTTTCAGTTCTTGGGGATAAAAAAGAAAAGAGAATTGAGCTAGATTCTTCTTGTCTCTAGCTGGCAACGTTTTTCCCCATGTCCAATGAAAGATATCTGGGATAAAATCTTAGTTCTAGTTGAATACAATTTCCATCAATGGCCTGAAATTTCACTGCATAACAAAATTATACAGAGGGACTATTAATTTTAAAAAATTGTATTGCTACTTTATATGTCATATTGACACTGTCTTATGAATAATGAAGACATCATCTAACAAGAATTTGTCTACAACTAAATCTTTTTAAATTAAAAAGGTAATTCTTGATAAGAAAAACATACTTAGAATATTAGATTGAAAAGAGATATGCCAGGGCTAGTCCTCAGGACACTATGGATAAAATAATCATAGAATCATAGAATGGTTAGGGCTGGAAGGGACCTTCAAAGGTCATCTAGTCCAACCCCCCTGCAAGGAACAGGGATATCTCCAACTAGATCAGGTTGCTCAGGGCCTCGTCCAACCTGGCCTTGAACGTCTCCAGGGATGGAGCATCCACCACCTCTCTGGGCAACCTGTTCCAGTGTTCTACAACTCTCATGGTAAAAAATTTTTTCCTAATATCCAACCTGAATCTACCTCCCTCTATTTTAAAACCATTACCCCTTGTCCTATCACAACTGGCCCTCCTGAACAGCCTCTCCCCATCTCTCTTGTAGGCCCCCTTGAGGTACTGGAAGACCGCTATAAGGTCATCCCGGAGCCTCCTCTTCTCCGATTCTCCATAAGGAATTTGTTCTGTTAAGTGCTTTCCTATCAAAGCTAGGAACAGATCAGAAGTATAGTGGCGTAGTTCATATTCTGAAAAAGTCCTTGAGGTGCTAGATAGATGTCTTACTGTGTGGATGAGATTAATCAGACCAAGACAAACTTCTTTCCACTTCATGTCATTTTGAAGACAGCTTTGAATAAAACGTCACTTATGATAATGTGAACGCTCAGATCACAGATAATGAAGTCATTCAATAAAAATCTGCCTAAATCTTGAAATCCTGAAAATTCAAAAGAGCTTAATATTTTTCTGTACAAAGTGTCTATAAAATTATTAATATAAATATAAAATTCTTTAAATATTTATAAAGTTTTCATAAAATTTTGATAGAGAAAATCTTTTCTACGATTACAGTAGGTACTTGTGGCCAGATTCTGCTTCCAGTTTCATGAATGGCTGCTATAAATCTTAAGTAAGTGGGAAAAAAAGGGTAGTTCACAAATTGTAGTTTCTTCTTTCACACAGAATTTTTGTATTTGGGAACCCACAAAAGGATATAATGCTTTAAAAAGAAGTAGATGTGAAGCACGTTTCTATCTAATGCTTTAAAAAGATGTGAAGAACAATTCAGTTTCAGTAATTTGAAAGATTTTTGGTTTTGCACTAAGCAGATTGAACCAAAGTAGGAAGTAAGACAGAAAAGTGAATAGGAAATGATATTTAATTAAATTTTAACAAAAGCTGAACAAGCAAACTAATGTGAAGACAAAGACTGAAATAGATGAAGTGGGAAAAGATACTCAGGTAATAGAGTAAAATGTTCATTCATATTGAAAAGGTTCCATTCAAACCAGTTTCTTAAAATATTTGTCAAGGGAACATATATTGGCCAATAAGATATTCACATTGTACAGTAAAGGTAATACATCTTATTAATAACTCAGATTTCTAATACTATGAAATTTAAATTTTCAAATACTTGCATGACATCAGAGGATAATTATACACTTACTAAGACAAGCCCATATAGTTAGACACATAGAGGGAGACTTCAAGGTCTCTAGAGTTAAGAAAAAGTATAAGATACAGTTCATACTGTACTTTTCACAATATGAGTAGTTTCCAAGTGTTGATTTGTTTGTTCTTTTATTTGCTTCCAGAGATGGTAGAAGTTAAGATATTGAGTAAAGTAAAAAAAAAAAAGTATCAGCCTGGCTGTGAAGAAAAACAAAATGTTACAAGATCAGTTTTCCGGCTTGTGCAAATGTACCAGTCTTATGGGCTAGCTTTCATGAAAACTCCATTTGTCTACCTAGAGCAAACTCAAATAAATGCACAAGTTTAAACAGAGGTGTAAAGGAAACCTAGTAGAAAACTGAAGTATAAACCTATAAACAACCCACTGACTGAATAAACAGAAATATTTGAAAGTAAATGTCAAGTTTCCAATGAGATTCCTGTGTTCTTGTCATTCAAATAATATTGCAAAGGTCACTTTATTGAAATTTCATGCCTGAAAAATCTGTATGCATTTTTTTTCTGTCTAGGATTTAGAAATGGCTTTCCAGTCACCAAAATAAAGTTATCTTAAGGTCCTGTGCTATCTAAGCAGAAACAATGAACGAAACTAACCGGAAATGTGTTTTGTACCTATTGTAAAATACAACAAATATACAATAAGTACTTACAGTTGATACCAAATTCAAGCCTTTTCAGTGAGTATACCAAAAGAGATGGGTACTTACTGACAGAACAAATTATTACATCAAAGGTGTTCTTCTGAAGAGAAATACACCAATAAATAAGCAGAAAACTATAGAAATG